>NC_058191.1:23030442-24280442 GCF_907165205.1 Coccinella septempunctata | reverse complement strand
TTTTTGCAGCCCGGTTCAGAAAATTTGGTTCAATTACATATCATGTTAAGTGGAAATACGCCTCCTGAGACTTTTTGAGTATTCAAAAGATTTGAGTAAGGCAAATCAAATGTGGACCTAAAAACTGTATTGTGCAGCAAAAAATTACGGTAACAATTTATGAACGCTGCCATCTTCACTTTGACGGTCAATAAGGATAGATGTTTCGGTTCTTGTTCCCTGTTAGCTGGTGCTAGGGTTTATTCAAAGATCATGGCGTCTGTTGACATCGAATAGAGTCCATCACTTCGTTTCATTTTCATCGAGGTGTGAGTTTTGTTAATCTGACAAGGTCAAACGTATGTTAAGGTGTTTTTTCATTCCGATCCACAGAGTCTGAGTATTTGATTTACTGACTTTAACATGCGGTTGAAAAGATATTGGTGATTTGTTTCGTCAGCAGTCCCACCATTACCTGCTGAAGCTCAACTAGTGGCAGCTTCAGAAGCTATCTGGTATAGGTTGGCGAAAACACCAGGAATCTTTTTTCCTGTGCAAGACCAGGCCAGGAGTGTACCATCAGAGGGTATTTCTATTGTTGACTTCCCTTTGCTGGTCAGCTGTCTTCTATTGGTCTTTACCAAGACCCAAAAACTGTTCAGGTTCAGGTGTTAACACTGTTAATCGTGTTGCCCTTTTGGCAAGTTCATCAGTTTTTCTATTTCCCTCAAAACAACAATGCCCTGGCAGCATAGGACCTTATAGCCTCTGGGCAAATGCTTGTGAATACAGGACCCCCAGCGTGGCTTGGCTGTCCGTTTTTATATAGATTTTCCGCCAAGTATAGACAGCTAGTTTCTCTGCCTTGAGAATACATGTCTAATGACTTAGGAACATAGAGATCCTGGTCTTCATTCTCAATGTCTGTCCCCTCACTGTTTTTAATCCATGAGTAACCGCATGAAGGACAAACTCTTTGCATTAAGGAGGCCAACAATGACCGTTTGAAAGGAAGTTCCGAAAATTCGAAATCAAACATAAGTTGGCTATACAACCGAGGGTTTTACCAAGAGGTTTGAATGAAATTTATTGTATGAACTCCCACCTACAGTGACTTCATACCCCCCAGTCCCTCAAAGTCACCCAGTTTCCAGGTAGAAAATTTCTGCTCAGGGGTATTACTCTATTTAGGATAATACCTAATTTTCCGGCTTTTCCGCATATTATAGTTTTCCATCCATTTAGCCACGGTTTTCGACCACTAATACTTTTAATAATATAAGCGGCGAATTGTTCATATAATATAATAAGCTTTGTTTTGGTTCTCACTCAGAAATGTTCAGAATCGGTTCATAGTAGTTGAAGAGCAATGTGAGAAGCTACGCGACAGCTCACTTTGAATAAATAAATGTGTGTTTTCTGAACCGATCTTCTAAAACCAAAACAGGCATATTAATATATCTCACCTGTCTCGCATAAGAAGGATGATTCTTGAGAATCTTGATGGCAACAATTTCGTTAGTGCCTTTCTTCCAGCATTTGACTACCTGGCCAAAGGTGCCTCGTCCCAAGAATTCAAGCACCTCGTATTGATTAGCCATGGAGTAGAGTACTTCATGTTGTACGAGCTGGTAGTCGCCATCTGCGCCACTACCTGAACTTGCTGAAAACGAAAATATGCATCACAAAACGCTACAGAAAGAAGTTTCTTGTGTGACTTGTTTTTCAATAAATTCCGTTCTACCACTTTCATGAATTCAAGATCGAGATCAAAACCCACACGTATGAATCATGTAAATATATTATTTTTATAGGGATTTGATTTCACTTTTGTGAAAAACACAAATGGATATAAAATACGCAAAACACAAATTCCAAATTAATGACAAGTGTATTGAAGTGTTGGTTGTTTATTTAATGGGGTTTGAATTCAATTTGAATTGAGTACTATCGTTGATTCAGTTTCAGAAAGGTTAGAAACATCATTTGGTTTCACCTTATGAATGATAAATATGAGAAAATAGCAATTAAGTTTTTTCAATGAACAACAACAAAAGTGCTTGTGTAGTGTGAACATGTCTCGTTACCAGCTGCCTTGTGTTTTCGAAAGTTAAACCTTAATTTTTTTCAATTTGCAACCACAGAACCTGACCAACTATAAGGGATGCCCAGTCCACATCATTCATGAAAGCCAACCAAGGATCATCCTCAAATCGTCATATCCAAAATGCCAAGTAGAATCAAACATCTAAAGAACAAACAAACAAAAATTCACGAGCTCAATCCACACGTACGACAAAAGACCAAACATCATTTCAGCTAAGTCAGTAGTTTTTGAATGGTTCAAGGGTATGATTGAACTAACCCTTTCAACACTACATCTGTCAGCGATTACGCAATATTGCTGATCTGCATCATTACAGAAGTCTGTCAAAGAACCTCTCGAGAGAATGTCCTGCCATACCGAAACACACAGCTTAATCGCCGGAGGCCTTAGCTTATGAAAAGCTGCAAAAAATTTAATGACCCAGCATCGCCAATTACTCCAATCGGAACAGAAGATAAACAATCCGTACAAAGAAAAAGCAAATGCCTCTGTTATATATGAAATATTTGAACCTGAAGGAGTTCAGGTTCAGGAGGATTTATAAATGTCAGTCCTTGTGAGGACTGACATTTATAAATGCCCGATGGCAGCTGTCACTGCCAATAGAACCAATAAGGAAGTAAAAGCAGAAATAGGTAAATTAAAAAAATATTGGGTCACTGTGCATGACTTGATAACTTCTTCATCATGAAAAATCCACTATTTATAACCCCATAATTAGAATATGTACATCGACGCAGACTACTACCATCTTTCGTCTCAAATTAGACCTTTCTCCAACTGATTTACGTCTCAAGGACATTCCTTTCTGCGACAGTGGAGAGATAGAAGATATTCCTTATATCTTACTTTGTTGCTCCAAACACCAGGACAAAATATTTGTCAAAAAAAAGTTTCCTCCCCCTATTAATATTTATGATTTGATTTTTCACTGGATGTGTAGCAACTGGTTGTTGATTTTTTGAAGCAGTGTAACATTTTATTGTAGTTTGTACTTTGTTAACTTAAGCCCGTTTGCAACAGCCGAGAATTCACTCGAGAATTCATACGCCGTGAATTCTTTACCGTTACATACGCACTCTGCAGCATCTCTGCCGTTTTCTTACCAAAATTTGGTAGAGAATTCTCCAAAGAATTCTCGGCTGTTACAAACGGGCTTTAGATATTGTTACTTGTAGTTGTCAGAAACCAAACCTTTGCCTACTGCTTATACATATACTGTCTCAAACTTATCAAAATCATTATAAACTTTATACTACATGTTTTTATTGATGCAGAAACAGAGTTCACAAAAAAGTCTTTAGAATCTTCTTGCAGAGAAATTTAATTCACAACCGTTGTGAACCACTCTACGAACAAGCCAAATATTTCTATTATACAGCTTGGGTACATTACATTACCAGAGACAATTCTGGGGTTGGATATACAAGACTCCTGATGTTCCAGGAGCAAGCTAGATATTCATAAAAACTTGAGTGTCTCTTTGATAATAATTCAAAATGTAAAGAATCCTGCAGTTCCTCGGGACCTCAAGTTGAGTAGATAGCCTCATTGTGCTGAGCCCAGATTGCCGTCACCCTTGACTAGAGAGACTGCTAGCATGTGCGATGTAATTACCAAAAATAATTAATAAAATAATAACCTTAGGTTACTTCCAAATATTATGGAAATATGGATACATGATCATGGTGAGCCACCACTAGAATTAACAACACATAGACCAATCACTCTTCTTTCGACCCCTAGCTAATTTATGATGACAGCACGACAGTTTTTCTTTCTGACTACCAATTTCGGTTTCCGACAAAGAATGACAACTATACATAAAATCCAAAATATTCCAATGGCTTATTCCTGTATATTTTTCAAGCATTTGACAAGGTATAGCATGTAGGACTGCAAAATAAAAAACCTCCCACATCTGATATATACTACTAGAGTCTTCTGTGACAGGAAGAGCTTGATCAAGTATAACTGATGAAATATGCCTGGTTTCTGAGCTTGTTCACTAACCATCTGTTAGTTATCGATCTAATAATCTCCATAAATAGATAAAAGTGTCGTTATCTTTGTACAAGAAAAAAATCTTACTCCTTTCATTTCATAGAAAGCCAATAAGGATGAACATTAGTACTTGGCTCTTAAATTGCGTTCTTATGATTAGTGCAAAATAGTTTCTGAGACGTAGTTGTCGACGTCTGCTCGGAAGGAAAAACTCCCAATAACCTTGGATCAAAATAACCCTTCGGCGATGGCGTACTATTCGACGTTCTTATTCACAGGCATTTACCCTCACTTTAGTAGATACCACACTAGCGTTTGGAATTTTTAGTAGTGATGGGGGGATGAGTGGAAGGATACTGGTAGGATTAATCTCTAGAAATCCACCAGTTATCTGATTGACAGTTGTCAAAACATTGAAAGTGACCTCAGAAACTAACACATAATAAGTTTATCCATTCGTTAAAGTTTTCGAACTTATAACTGAATGATGGTTGTTGAAACTCAGAGTTGAGCTCAGAAACCGGGCATAAAAATAGTGACTTTCAAATCCATCAGCTTGTTCATTGTTCAGGCAAATGATTTATTCTGAAAGTACCGCCTTCCAACTCTGAAATCTATATCTAGTTCACATATGTGTAGGGAATATGTAAAATGTTAATTTTCAGTTCAATTCTCCTTACAATATAATTCAAAAAAGGCATATTGGTCATAATTGCTATTTCCTTGAATTAATCATTTCAAAACTAAAAGATTAGTGAAAAAAGCAGAATGACGTATTGAATTAACAACAAAAATATGTATAGTATATGCTTATTATCTATTCAGCAACTCAATTAACAAAAGGCCATCAAACTAAAAATTTGCCGAATGATACTCACATGATTGATTGATATGAATGATATGTAAAGTCATGTGTTGGCTATTTGAAGATGTTGGTCTTTTCTTAACAACAGTCACATTCTAAAGAGGGTTGCAGCTAGGCCCATGTTCGTTGTTATAATAAATCAGACATTATTCCCAACAAGAAAAAGCATCAACCTAGATAACCATCACGTTGAAAAGTGTGGAAAAATATAATATACAGATCTTCCAAATCTTTTTATTTCGATTCCTCAATCTTCATTGGGCTATGAACTTATTTCTCAAGCTCTTATAATTTCACACTAAAAGTAATCCTGAGCAGAGACTTACAAGAATTATGAACAGTTAGGACTAAAAAAAGGCATGAGTTTGGAGCACTGGGATGGACATCATCATTCAAAATTCGTTTGGAATCAAATATTTTTAAATTTCATTCATATCGAAATCAAATGCTATAACAACAAATTTGATCCCTCAATTGAGAGCATCATCCACCTGCAGAAGTGGCAATGGAATAATCCCTACATTATTTTGATGTCGCAGAAATAAATTGAAATTTGTGAAATATGTTTTTTCCAAAAAAATCTCAATTCACGGAAAAATTTCTTAAGAAAAAATTCGTACTGCAAGGAGAGCGGGTACAGTTAGTATGAAATATTTGTAGCATGCAGTAATCAAAAAGAAGAGTACTGATTGAATAAATAAAACGTGTTTTGATAAAATTCTGCTTTAAATGGATTCGAAAAACTGCTGAGTTTTTTCAGTTGATCTGAAATTTTTTACAGTGGTATGGGATCATTGATAGAATGACTAGCATGTCACCCCTATTTTCATTTGTGGTACACCACGAAACAAATTCGAAAAAGTAAACCTCTGCTCAGAATCAATAGAATTTCATTTTTATATTTTGAAATTTTTCAAAATTTTTCTGATGGTTTTTAACCACTCAAATCTTCTCTAAATATATTAAAATTTAGTATCTAGTTTCGAACCTGATTTTCTTTGATAGAGATATGTCTTAACAAACGAAGAAACGCCTGACTACAAGCCTTAAAAAGAAATTTAAGAAATGTTCATTACATTTTTTCTTACCTTGCGGCTGGGGGTTCGCCCCCGGAGCCGCGGAAATCTTGCTGTGGGCCGTCGTGTTAGTTGCACTTCTGCAATCTGAATGTGTAACAGATTCCCCGCTATCACCATTACCTTTTGGTGACCAAGCTTTTCTCTGGAACAAAGACATTCGTCAGTAACTAATTCACAATCCGACAACTAGTATTATTAGGGGTGCCTTTTCATCCTTCAAAACGTAATAGGCAATAATGGAATATTAGGCCGAAAAAAAAATTTTGTCTTATCTCGGTTTCACAAAGCTGGATCGTGGAATCAACGCCTTTTTGACGGATGAACATCGGACTTGTTTTCAATCGATAATTCAGTCATTAGCATTCAGATTATCGTGCTTGCATCAAATAATGACCTATATACGCTCATTTAATGCTTCTCAATTGCTACTATCCAATATATTCAGAAGTGAAATATTTTCAGTGATTTCATTTTGTAAATGGAGTGATTGTCAAATCATTTTTCGAGAAATCGAAGTTTTGTGAAATTTGTCAGCATCTCCCTCAAAATCTGTCTCAAAATTGTGCTTTTCACAACTCAGAATGTTAAGATCAACAGTGTTTTTGGAAAAATATTTATAATTCATTCGAAATATAAAGCAGTTCATTGAATATATTCATTAAAAAGTACAGACGGCGAGAATTCAGATATATTTTTTATAAATGCAATACTTTTTGTCTCCACGAGATGGCGCAACCGTCGCGCAACGACACAAAGTGAGGTTAGCACTGATCATTATACAGGAGAGGGTAGTACGATTCAACTCATCGATAACGTAGAGTAGAGTTTGTGGTCTATGTATCTAAGAAATTCATTTTGTTATGGATTTTTAAGGCAAATCGGTCCGAAAATGTAGATCCCTAGCCTAGATAAGTTATTTCTTATTTGTAGAAGTTCTAAATTTATAAAAACCAACAAATTGAAAAGCTTTGGAAAAGATGAAAGTAAAAGTCTCATTCATCACTCAATATACTTCATCTATTGTTGTCAATGTTTCGGTTTTACGCCATCATCAGGTCACAATTTGATCACTGTTAGGAAATAGTACATATATTTGGTTCTTGAAGTTATTGTTTAAAGATGTCCTCAATTCGCTTACAATCTCAGAAGTTATAGCATAGCAGGTTCTATCCAACAATAGCAAAACACCTATAAATCATCAACAGAAACATATCAATTCACATAAATTAAAAGACTGTTATTAAACAAGAAACAAAATGAAAGTCGAAAAAACACAGTTTATACAAAATATTTTCGAGGTTAATCGCAAACAATATGTAACCCACTGCGATGAATCCTTCAAAACAGATCAAATCTTGATATTCGACATTAAAATTTATAAAAATTTTCTGAACAAGTTGAGCAAACTGTGCCTTGAACAGAATTTCATTTGTTTCGATGGCACAATATACTCTCAACCACAAGGACTAAGCATGGGCAGTCCTTCGCAGTCTATCACGTTGTATGGCATAAATGTTTATGGCTTGGTTGGAAAGAACCTTCGTCTTCTGTATTGATAATCCTTTCAAAGAAAAAATTCTTCTGTGGTACCGCTATGTAGATGATAAATTTATTGGATAGATTGGTGACTCGAATTAGTTATCGGATTTTTATAGCTGGTGGAACATTATAGATGTTAACATAGAGTTCACATCAGAAATGGAAGTAAATAATGGTCTAAATTTTCTCGACCTCAAAATTTCCAGGGCAGACAACAAACTCCATTTTAAAATCTACAGAAAACCCAGCCAAACAGACCATAGCAAAAATTCAATTTCTTGCTACCACCATAATACTCATAAGTTAGCAGCTTACAGGTCATATATGAATAGATTGTTCAGAATACCAATGGACAATGAGGAGTTCAACAAAGAGATTTCCAGAATCAAGAATATCCCTCAAGGCTGTGGTCCGTATATACACTTTGGTTTCTTCTGGTTAGTAAGTGAGCGGTCCGTAAATGTCGAATTCCTGACAATTATTAAAAAGAAAAAATAGACTTCTTACACCTGATAATAATAGAACAGATGAAATATGCAATTACAATATTACAATTACCTTTTATGGGAAGATAATATTTTAAAGCAACAGAAGGATATTAGATTTCTTTCATGACAGCAAATACTCTCCAACAAAGATCCTATACAACAAATAAGGAGTTTATAAACTAAAATGTGGTGAATCAGGCTATAATATAATTTACATAGATAGAAATGGAAAAAGCCTAAAGATAAGGATTAAAGAACAACTTATGGGCCAAAGAATTACCTCTAATAATAAATCAACCTTAGGGACACATCTGAAGGACCTTGGGAACGTTTTTTATCAGGACACCAATATTGAGCTCCTCCACCATATTGAGTATGGTTTCAAACAGGAGTTCAGAATTTTTAATAATTTTAATAAAGAATAGCAAGATTTAATCTGTGTTTCGAAGGATTCATCTCAGTGGGTGACAAATCTGTGATTAACCTCTAATATATCTCTTATAAACTGTGTTTTCTGGATTTTCATTTTGTGACTCATTTGATAACAGTCTTGGACTTCATGTGAATTGATGTGTTTCTGTTGATGATTTAGAGGTGCTTTGCTAATGCTGGACAGAACCTTTCTGCCATGCTATAGCTTCTGAGATTAAAAGCAATTCAAGGACATTTTTAAACAATAACTTCAAGAACCAAATACATGTACTTTTTTCTTACGGTGATCAAATTGTAACCTGATGATGGCGTAAAGCCAAAACATGTATGACAACAATAGATGAAGCATACTGAGTGGGCAATGAGACTTTTGCTTTAATCTTTTCCTATTGATTACCCACCTCACAATGGATTTCTGTCGAATAATAAAAGGGTTTGGTTTTATGATCAAACTCATCAAGTTTGATATTTAGCAATGCTTCTCATCAGAATTGTCATGATTTGAAGTGATAGTCTGAACTCTGAACCATAGATAACCTCTCTGAACTATGTCAAAAAAAATAAGAGAAAGTCGCAATTTTTTGATACCCCATTTATAACTCAAGATCAGTCTGTAATAAAATTTGATTTGTTGGATTTCTTCACGGTCCTTTCATTATAAAATAAAATGTATTATAAAATTATTTCCCTTATTTCAAGAAAGGGCATTAGTTGTCACTATAGTGAGTATTGTTGTAAAAATTCCATAATGGATATTTGTATACCACATTTCCTGATAATATTATTTTTGTTACATCTGAGTCCATATATAAGCCAAATCTTTCTACAAAACCATACAGTAAATTTCATCAAAAGAAGGGTTTCAAAAAAAATTCATTGTGATTTATTCCGATTCCAGTAGGTGGAACAGTATACATAGAGCTCTTGTAGCTCAACAAGGTAACTTAAAATGAAATTTTAAATCCAATTACATCATTTAGATGGCACAGTGATAGAGTAAAACTTATGAAGTATGTTTTTCTTAATTCATGAATGAATTTCTTATGAAAATGAAAGTACGTTTTGTTTAAAAGTAATAATACATATTCTACGACAATAGCCAGAATACTTACTTTTTGTCCACTACGTTGACAGCCGTCTAATAACTTGATTGTTGACGGTCGAATGAACAAGTGCTGCTGATTACTTGAACTTGGAATAGGACTGACATGGTTCTGATTAGTTTGACTAGAATTGGTTACTGTATGGGCAGTTTCTGAGGGTAAATACACTTCACTGCCTGATGTGGCGCCACTTATAATATGTTGTATACCATCCGTGATCCCACTACCACTTGAGGACGAAGCGTAAAAATCTGCTTTTCGCTTTCTCGAATGGCTTGAAACAACACTATTTGTGCTTCTCCCTGGAACCAACTGTTGGGATTGGATAAACATGTCATGGAACCACTGGAACAAAAAAATCTTGGTCAATCTAGTATTCTCAAAAATAACTCGAGCTAATGAGTAACACTACGTTACTTTTTTTAGTTTGATCAAAAAGGTATATTACAGAATGTAATGAATCAGAATTGCATAGGATTAATTCAAAGGAAACAAGCCATCCTGAAACGAATTTACTAATTTATAATTGTCCATTTCTTGGACAAATATAACCTTGATTTTCCAAATGATTAAATTTTTCAGACTTTCAACACAGCGCTCACTACATATTATTCATAAATTTATTTATAAACTTGTAACTAATTACATGAATTTTGCATAAAAAATTCAATGCTTGAGCACAGGTCTGGTATCATTTAAAAGCAAAACAATAGAAAAAAAAACAATGCTACAAAAAAATAAACATTTATATGCTGAATAACAAAATAATTAATGTTTTGCTTTTTTGAATGTAGATATAACATTCATGCCCACTTTGTAAAAGTTAAGGAATAATATGAATGATCATGTCACCAATTGAAGTTTGAAAAAGTGGACACAACATTTCTGAAACTATTGGATTACATAAGCGGAAACATTCTTGTGCAATCGAAAGATAAAAACAATGTTCTATTTTGAATTCATTTAATGAGGGCTTAAAAAGGACCTGTTATTTCATTACGCACAATTTACAATGAATCTCAAAAAACTATGTAAGTACTTCCAAACAAAAACTGAAATAAGTTATTGTTTTACCTAATTTTGAACGGATACAGTAGAACAGTTGTTCATCTTTATGTCAAAAGTCTTAAATACATCTTGAGTTGACAACATTCAATGAAATCTACATATACACCAGTTTCTACATATATTAACCTCCTGTGGTTGAATGCTCGTGAAAAAATGACTAAAAAAATTAGTCGTCATAGCCTACTATGCAATTTTGAAGGTTGTTATTCTGCGCTTGAATGTAATGCTTGGTATTCACTACAAGATTTTGTGTTTTTCTTTTGAATTTGATAAAACTATCAAGGAAGTCTTTTAGGTTTTGCATGAACCAGTTAGAATTTATTTTTAAGTTTTCATTTGAAAAATTAAGCTAGAGGTTACGTCATCGGTATGTTTACCTATTCTCACTCTTCAAATAATGTGGTACCTATTCTCACTCTTCAAATAAGCTGTATTCGGGTTCGGCTTTTGGACGGTCCGAGGATGGTTCTAGAACTGCGCAGAGGATTTAATACTAGGGCGCAAGAGTTTTGCGCAGTCCTAGAACAATTCTCGGACTGTCAGAAAGCCGAACCCGAATACGACTATAATGTGGTGCAACCTAAGCAGCTCTTTGCAAGAACTATGTTGAATTCATATGCATGAAACTGTATAATACTCTTCCATCACTCATTAAATCAGTCAGTATTAGCTTTCATATTCTTGTTAGAAATATGGGAGGATACTTTGATAGTTGTACCATCTAATCTGTGATGTTCAACTGTGACATGTTTTCTTTTCATTGTTTTTGTTATGAAGTAATTATGAAAATAGATCTTATTATTACAAGTGACATGTTTAGACACAAAATATCAACCTTCACTATTCCATAGCCTATGTCACATTCGTTATGCATATGATGTAAAATTTTTTGAATTATTCAACATTGCAGAATTTTCAGATGTTTTTTATTTTATTGACGATATTGCTGTATATAATATACTGTATATATTGTATATGAATACAATGGAAACATATCAGGAAAATCATATCAAACAAACATTATGTGGCCTTCTACAGGTAGGATTAAATTTCTATCAGTGTACTGAATTCATTATATCCAATTTTTGCCCTATTTCACAGACCCAATTTCAATGCTTGTATTGGTTCTTGAGCTTCGATATTGCCTTTGTAAGGATATTCTCAAAAACATGAAAATTCAGACTTAACAAGAGGTGGGATCAGGAGTATACTCCCAACTGTTATGCTAACTGCAAAATTTTGACCTTTGAGATATTGGTACACTTGGGGAGGTCTATATTTTCTCTTGCTTCCTACAAGATCATAAAGCCCTATCTGAATCAACAAACCCAATATCACAATAAAACAAATATTCTTAGTGAAAATATATCACTACAATTCAAATATTTCAGAAGGCAAAATAAGCACATAGGAGAACTAGTTTTAGGACAGGAGTATACGACAAGCATCTGCAAACTGATCTATTGGTTTGTTATGATCAAAGATATGTTTTCTACCATCCAATAAACAATTTCAAAACAAAGTTGGTGAAAATTTCATTATATATTCAGCAATCTCAAACTACATAACTTCATTCTAAGTATGCATTAGAGATTAAAACTTCGCTTTAATATTCATGTAGACAGATCTTTATTACAATTATATTTTAGCCTAACAGTCATATAAGCAACGGGGTGTTAACCTGTTCAGTTTTGAAATTAAAGAAATGCTGTAAGAAGCCATCACATTCTGCAATATTCAATAATAGTTATTGACACCATATCATAACTTATACTGCTATCTGTTATCCTCCCCTGTTCAGGCAGCCCAATGAACGTTTCGGTATTATGTGAAAGATGGTTTTATAGTTTTCTGGTGAAGAATCCTTGAAAAGAACAATATTGAGATGTCAAAAGCTTGGGACACAGGAGGCCTTTTTGGGTCATTCATGGTATATACGGTTTCAAATCATGTAATGTTTATAATAACTATCAGAAGTTAGACTGATGTCATACATCCTATCAACTGTTGATATCAGGAGGAATAACATTCCACAAAAATCAATATTACAAATAATGGAAGGATAGGGAACCTTTACATTGATTCAATTGTCTGAATCATTTTTGAAATCGATATAATTAGAGGTTCCAACGATTATGTATTCATTATTAGAAATTCGGGGGGGTGGCCATGGACAAACAAAAAATGGAACGAACTAACATTTCGTCATATACCAACATGTATAGTCGATCGATTCAATATTTAGTCACGATGCACTCCCAGCATAAAAACTCACCTCACAATAATTAATTCTTCAGCAACGGGCTCAACTTTCATACTGGCATACGGACAAAGAGTACTTAATAACCAGCCATTTTGGTTCCACGAATGTTGTAAATCCTTGTTTACAAATTACAGTTAAATTCCTTCCAAACATTACACACTTATATATCACTAACTCACATTTACACACATTTTATGTACACTCTAGTAGCCGAATGGTAATCAAAATTGCATGATTCGTCTATTTCGATTATTCTTTCATGATGTCCACACACACCAACTTTCATTTCTACTACGTACTTCCTTCTCAATTAGGGATGCGTAATTGATATCGATATCTCAGAATATCGATACGTAAAGAAACATCGTTTTTGTTTGATGCTATCTGACCTCAAATTACTTGAGCCGGTCCTTTAGTAGTCATATAATTAATAGATTTGAATTTAAAAACAAATAATAGTAATAATAGTAAATCCCTAAAATAGGGGTGTGAAGTTGGTCGACAAAACTGAAATGGAGTTGTGTCCAGTGGCGTACACTGAAGGAAATAGATAATCAACGCTGTAGCATAAATATGAGCTAAAAGATTATAAATTTGCACTGGGCATAAATTTTGAAATTCTTTTGAAGTATTACTTCAATCAACGATAATATTAAGTTCCAGTAGCAACATGGAGCCAACTGCGATATTAAAATAATTCATAAAGGCTCTGTGAAAGATGAAGGTATGAAACATGGGTTTTGTCGGGAATACCATTCATTAATGTTTTGGTATTTTTCATAATTGTGAAAACTATATAAGCCATCACGATTATCTCCAAAAATAATCGTCAATTGCATTTTCTTCCCACCCATCAGTGGTTTCTCCGGATTTGGAAAACAGCAAGTAGTTATGCAATACCAATTTTTTTCGAAAATTTGCATCTGTTCAAATTTTTAGCTTACTGCTCGATAATCAATGTTTACAGAATAGTTTTCTAAGGGATATTTCGCGAGATATGACAAGTTGAAAAAAATACTAATTCAGGCAAGAAAGGAAGTCTACGTGGCGGCTAATAGTGATAACGACGTAGGCTGTGGGGTTTTTTTCAGGAATCTTTCGGTAATTGGAGTTTGTTTTCAGTTTTCTTCATCGTGAGGGTTTTCGTTACATGCTCATTATTTTTTGATGTTGATTTATTGTTGTTAATTATTATTTCTTTTCTAAATCATTTCTCGTAGAAAGGTTTGTTAATTGTCTGCTCATTATCTTGAATGATTCTTATCTTTACTTCAGTATGAAATATTGCGAGAGCGAAGCCGCGGGTTTAAGCCAGAGATATAGAAGGGGGGAGATTGAGCTTCAAGCTGCGCGAACTGGCTAAAATCAAAGATATTACACACCAAGATAGAGCATAGTGAGAGAGAAAACGTCCTCGAAATAAGATAGCTATATGTTTATATTCTGATCAAAACCAAAACAATAAACCACATACAGCGATTGGTTGAAAAGACTCGTGTTTTCCGAAGTTATCCGAAGTGATGATCAAAACCAAAACAATAAACCACATACAACGATTGGTTGAAAGAATCGTGTTTTCCGAAGCTATCCGAATGATGCTGAATTGTCAAGCAGCGTTGGCAATATTTTTGGAAAAGTATATAATCCCAGGTTTTCGCTTCCGTTCGAGAGGAAATATGACATAATTATTTCAATGTAAAATGTATCGGCTATTGAATAAATGATAATACTGACAATACTAATGCTTGATGAATTCAGGATATGTTCTAAGCCAAGTTACATAATGAAATTATGTTCATAAATTTAATATAAAAAAATAAGGAGATGACGAAGAAAGAAGTTTGGCAACGTTGTTTATTCAACAACCCACTTCGAATGGCCACATGTTTACATATTCTCGAATCTTGAATGATACAAACGTTATTGTTGGACGATTTACGTGAAAACGGTGTTAGACAATAACTAGAAACTGCAAAAATGGTGAATCGCTGTGTGGTGTGCAAAAAAATCAGCAGTAAAAGCAATGGAAATCCATGCACCGGTAAGTAAACAACAACAAACGATATTTTTCCATAGGCGTAACTTGGGATACCTAGCTTTTTTCATTAGTCTCGTACTAATTTCGTATTGTTTAATTCATCACTAAAGAATTTTTCCTCTCATTAGAATGCCTACTGATAGTGCTCGACAGAAATTATGGATGGACCAGTTAAAACTGAAAATTTCAGAATCTTCCAAATGGGTATATGTTTGCTCTGACCATTTTTGTGACGAAGATTTCATCCTTAAATTTGGAAAAAAATGTTTGAAAACGGAAGCTATTCCATCCAGGATTTCATTGCCTGATCCTTGGTGAGTATTCTGAATATTTTGAATGTATCGAGTGAAATCAATCATTTAAATAATGTTACTATAATAAATCAAGGGATTACACAATTCTTATTGAAGAATCCTAATTTTTTATATTTTATTTCAGTTCAAGTAACACATTAGCGGCTTCAGACGAAAGGTATATGACCCAGGACCCATCAGATGTTGGTAAAGTTGGGGAGTCCTCAAAATTGATTGGTTCTGAATTATCAGAAACTTCAGATTTGTCTGCTACCGCAAGTGCTTCAGATTTATCTGCCACATTGACTGCTTCCGATTTATCTGCTACAGACATGTCTGTTGCTTTGGCCGCTTCAGATTTATCAGGCAAAGTGGATTCCTTAGAAGTATTTGATACTGAAAAATTTGCAGCACCACATACAAAAACGTGAGTGTATTGAATATTATTTTGAATGCATCAGGTGAAAACAATCATTTAAAAAGTGTTTGTCTTGCGATCATTTCCAACCATAATTTATGTTGATATGTTTTCATTTCAGTTCATGTTGCACATCGACTGCTTCAGATGGAAGGAGTGTGACCCAGACTCTCTCAGATATTGGTAGAGTAGAGGAATTTCCAAAACTGAGTGGTCTGAACTATCTAAAACTTCAACAGCTTCAGATTTGTCTGCTACATGCAATGATTGCACTAGTCTGTTGATACCCCTCATCAAAGAAACTACGTGTATTTCCTTTATTTTCAAATTTGATAGTATCTGTCCATTGTCATGTTGTCACACTTTCAGAATCCTATTGTTTCGTTTATATATTCTATTTTCCAGATCTATATGTACTAAAAATGATGGATAATTTTTATCTTGTAATAGTGTGGTACTCACCACATTTTCAATTGTGCAAAATGGTTGAAAACAAAATAATACTTGATTCAAGTTCAGCAATGAATTCAGTAATCTAATAAAAGAATTATGCTTCCTAATTAGTCCCTCTTATTATAAATGTTGCATATAAATGTTGAGCTACAGGATTATTGTGATATGTTTTTATAAAGGAATTTTTTGTCAGTATTAAGTTTTCAATCATTTAATAAGAACATTCAATCATTTAAATTTTAAGTATAATTTTGATAGACGCATTAACTATTTTGAGAATTGTCTGAGTCTTGTTATTAATTTATGTCATTGTACTGTAATGTTTTTCTGGATGAAGTTGTATAATAATAATTAAGAATTGTTCTTATAAGAAGTTGTTCATTTTTTCTATAGGAATATTTCTTCTATTCCTGTTCGACTACAAAAGCAAATTTTAATGAATTATTGCAATTAATTTCTAAATAAAATGTAGAAAACGATATTTAAGGCTATATCACATATTATTTTCTACTAAAATACTAGCTATCAACATGAACGAATCTGTATTTTTGGAATTATTGAAAAAATAAATTTTTCCTCACATCAGTGGTTTACCATTTTTTTTTAAAATCTAGATTTATCAAAAAATTTCCCTTGACAAAGTAAGCGAACGGCCTAGTGCAAAACCTGAAATAACTTGATGTATGGGCAATGTTATGGATCATACTAAACAAATATTTATTTTTTGGAAGAAACCAATCTTAGTCAGGAAGTTTTTCACGGAATATGAAGTTTGGATAGTCGACAATCATATGTGTGAATATTTCATTTTGACTCTCGTTAAAACTTCGGAGATATATCGGCAAAACTTCGTGCTTCAGATTGGTAACGCGAATTGATATCCCAGGGTTGAATAGGAGCGGTCTGCAAGCAGTAAAAGAAATTTTTTTACGGAATATCATAACCATTTGTGCGAAAATTTCTTCTAAAACTTCGGAGTTATATCGAAAACAATTCGTGCCTCAGGTCATTTCAGTTCAATTTAACGAGAAATTATATCAAACAATTTTATTTTCCAAACGAATTGATGTAATTATCAAATTCATATACACCCATCATTACTATTCTTCACACCGCTATAATAAAAGATATTACATATTATTATTCACAACTTTTCAACTACGCCACTGGTTTCTGTTTACTATTGCCGCGTTTGTTTGTAAACATTCAGTGTTTACTTTGCGGACAAAACATTCCATGCATTCAGTATAGGGATGCTCCATCTTGGTGTGTAATATCTTTGGCTAAAATTGAAGGCCGCCATTTGTCAGGAAATATATACAGCACCGCCTAAAAGTGATAGCATGTGGCAAGAGTTATATACAGGGGCACGTAAAATTCAGAATTTGAATGTTATGATTTCGTTGATAACAGTACTTGAAATTATGAGATTTCGGTCAATTCGTTTCTTATTTCTTCAGTACAATACAAAATGAATACCAAAAATGTCAACGAAGGAAAAAATTTTTTGTTTTATGTATTCTGGTGAATATAATGAGGTGTCCAAATATTGAACATATCATCTAAACCAATGAATCCTTTTGAATTATATTCAAGCGTTTGTAACCAACGATGAATTTTAATTTAATTGTCTTTTCTTCTTTTCTAAATAGGTAACGTTTTCAAAATAAAATCCATGATTTCGAAGATTCTAGCAATTTGGTCTTATGGGGTAGTTTGATATATATAGACTTCGAAGCGTCACCAATATTTGGTTTGTTCCAGAATCGCTTCTTTTCACTATTGTTCCCTAATTACGATCAGAGGAAAGTACCCTGAAAAATTGCTCGCCCACTTTCCTTCGAGATGCAATTCTGGAACTCTGCTTTTAAGTTTTAATTTTAATTTTCTGTTTCTAAGGAAACACGATTTTGTCTATCTGAAGGACACTAAATTTTTTGCACAAAGTGGATAAATTGATCTGATATTTTTTATTGGAAGTAAGACATGATATGATGAAAGCTAACAACTCGATAAATTTGTCAGTAGCTGCTGGCATTGAATATATAAAAGAAAAAAACATTTTTCTATTCATTTTATTTATACAATATTGTATATCCAGTATCGATTGCTGCATAAAATCAACTGATGGAGTCTTCTAATTGCAGAACCTTGAATTTTTCAGTATAAACTTTTTACAGATTGAATATTCTAATTTTAAAATGAGATCTGGCAATATTTTTCACTGAAAGAAAGCCATAATGTCTTCCAATCACTGAAGAATATAAAAAATGTTCTTTCAAGGAAGGGAACAAATCATCAACTCGATCATAAAATTTTTGGGCTTGAATTATTGCAAATGCTTCGAGAAAATTTTCATCCCTTGAAACTCTATTTTCAGTTGAAATCATCAAATTCCTGATTGACATATCGTTATAATTCCATATGATGGTACATGAAGTCCCTCTGAAACAAACAAAAAATAAAATCATCTCAGTTTCATATTAAATTATCTCATCTTACCTTAATTTTTGAAGAATATTACAATTCCTTCAAGACTGGAACTTTTAGGGTCACAGTATCATTCTCTACATTTTTTAAATGTCTCTTCATCAATGTGGCACTGAATCAAAAGATTTCTTCCAATGATGGGCAGCATTTTCAGAAATACGTTGATCTTGTCTCAAAAAGTCCATCACTTCTTTCATGTGTTGTATTTTATTTTTAAGAGACTTAATTGTATAATTTCCTTCTATATGGAGTTTTTTCAATTCGATGAGTCTTTTCATCAATTTTGAAGGAGAAATACTGAAACAAGTTTAAAAAATTTGTAAATCTATCAAAGATATTCAAAAATTGATATAATTGCGAACTTACCTATAATTGTGAAGTAAGCCATCGTAAATATCCTGCTATTCAGCGAAAAAAGCTAATAAAACCACACGAATCCGCTGAATATCACCAAAAATACGTTCATATTTGTTATTATTGTTTACATTCTTTTGACTTGACAGCAGGCAATGGCAGCTAAATGACAAGAATATTCACTAAATTGTTAGACCGTGATCATAATACCGTGCTATGACCTGACAAATGGCGGACCCACTTTTGTCCCATGAAAATAGGATGCGCAGTGGTCGAAGCTCAATCTCCCCCCTTCTATATCTCTGGTTTAAGCTAGTTTTTTATAAAATATGTAACAATTTCAATATTGTGCGGAGACTCATACTTAGTTCATGAAATATTTCTTAGAATATAGATATTCTATGTTCTAAGAAATATTTTCACTTTTTAGGGTAAAATTGATCTTTCCGCCAAAAGTGTCAATAAGCACAATCTGACATGAAAATGTAAATTTTTTTTTTATTATGATTTGATAATGAAGGCTTTGCACAAGTTTTTTTTAGGTATGTATTAATGCTGTGACAAAATGAAAATAATCGTTTTACCTCAATTTTTCATCAGGTTGAGTTTTTACTATCCTAAAATATTTCCTGAAACGGTAACAGTAAAGAAAGTAATTTTATAAACATGTTTCAAATTATCTATGGTGGTTTTGTCAAAGAAATTGTCAAATTTGACATCTTTGATTTCCTAACCTAACCTAACAATAAGTTTCCATCTCTATGGATCCAAGATAAATATTTACTTTACTACTTCCAAAAATCATTGTTGTTGAACTATCAGTTGAATTGATACTATTCTTTTTGTTTATACAAAATCGTATCTTTAAAGATAATAATCATTAAAATCTTATGCTGGGGATAAGTTAAACTGGATATATATTGCCTGACCATGGAAGTCGAAACCAGTAATATGTATTTCGTAGACAACATAGTGAATGATATATGCGAATCTCTTCATGTACCAAGATTGAAAAATAATATAATAAGAATTCATACAAAGAAAATTGAACAATTAGGTGAAATAAGTTTTCCACTCAAAATGAAAAATTGGCCCGATATTATTGAACACAAAAATGAAAATTTGTCCACCGTATCTGATAGTGAAATTATTGAGCAATCTTCTCAGAACACGAGTGAAGTCGATTTACAATTGAGTGTTGGTGATCTTAAATGTGAAAGTGAAAAATGGTGTCTACCATTAACTGATGTGAGAATTATTAAGGACAATATCCACTTGTATTTTCGGCGACAAAGAGCTTTTCAGGAAACCATTCAAAGTTGTTTCAGTATGGAAAGAAACTATGGAGCCATACAAGACTGTCCCAAATATTCCTTGCACATATATGATGAAAAATATTCATTGAGTCAGTATACAGAAATAGATCTTACATATTTGAGAATGATAATTTTGAAGAAAGTGATACAAAATTTGATTGACTTTAAGCTACAGCATTGTAGTGACTCTCAGAGCATTAAATTATATTTAAGTAATAAACGTTATAGTGATACTAGTATCCTGTGTGGCTATGTTATCAATGGAAATGGTAAAAAAGATTCTATTCTATCTGCTGAAGAATTATTCAGGTTTATAACTGAAAATTACTTTCTGAATTGTATTTATAGCTGAAGTATTTTAGGAAACGTTCTGTAGATATGAGACTTATGGCTGAGCATAAATATGGGTTGAGGAAACAATCTTCCCAATTGTGGGATGAATATTTTGAAAAACTTGGTAAAGCCTCAGTAACTATTGAATTGCTTCAAAATAAGCCTCACAAAAATGTCAGAGTTTCTTTGAATGATCTGAGCTGTGCAAACAAGGGTGAGTAATCTCTGGTTTCACTAAACAGTAATTTCAAATAAACATCAAACTGTTTGGATCTTTTTCTCCTTTGTGGACGTAATACAAAATACTTAATTCTATCCAAACTTTCGGCTTGCAATGCATATCATAAAGAGATATATCAGATGTTTTATTGACATCTATTTGCAGGTGCATCTTTCATCTTCTACAATTGTGCAAGACTATCAACTCTGTTCAAAGAATTCGAAAGAAGAGTAGCTGATGGAATATATCCTCCACTTAGCCCTATACATAATATTGATTTTTCACTTCTGAACCAACCAGTAAGTATTCTAGAACACATCTCATATAGCCCTGTCTCTAGACTTCATTATTATAAAAAGATATGAAATGGTATATTCAAAGTGGTTTGAGATTGTCCAATCGATGGATTATATATGGTTGTGCATAAGTCTGGAATGAACTTAATATGTCTTCAACCAATAAGTAATGAAAACGCTGAAACCCATCATTTGATTTCAAGTGACCCTCATTTTCTAGTAATAAAATTGAGTAGTTTTTTCAACCCCCTATGTGAGGTTGCATAAATTCACACTAAGTGTGGGTTTATGCAGCATCAAATAGCACTTATCAGTATCAAGTATCATATAACAATTATGAAGTAACAAATGGCTGAATGTAACCATAAAATTGTGTTTATAAGAATATGAACGTCTTTTTTTTTAATATTCGATGCGGGGTTGACTGTAATCTGTCTATGTCTATGGGTGACACTCATCCATAAGAAAATTTCACGAATCTTTAGGGAGAAAATTTGAAATTACTCAAAAAGGGTGTATAATGGAAAAACTGAAGAACTTTTTTGAACATCTCAATAAATCATTATTTTGGTATATATTCTAGAAATTTCCAGAATTAACCTCTACTGCGTCTGCTATTTTATGATATTCTTATACATTTGGTAAAATATAACTGATTATTTGAATCATGTGTTTTTTTTAAGGAAGAATGGGAGCTTTTATTTGTGTATATAATGCAGTTTCCTCTCTTGATTCGTTCATGCGTGAGAGATGCCGGTAAAGGCATTGTGAATCCTCATTATTTGGTTTCATTCCTCTCCAGCATGTGTTCTGTATTCAGTGTTTACTATAGAAGAATAAGGATCCTTGTGGTAATTATGTTCTAATGATTTAAGTAACTGTAACACTCAGTATCCAATTTTTTCGTTTCAGACGCCGAAACCCCACTTGATACCAACACTGAATGCTAGGATTCATCTTCTGAGATCACTGGAACAGATTTTCCATAAAACCTTGGAATTGTTAGGTATAGATCCAATTGAAGAAATGTGAAGATAGTAAAAATAATTTCATTAAAACTCTTTTTTTCCTGCTTTGGCTAGCGGCTATGCATGAGCAGAAAATTCATGCTCCTTATATCCATTTTGTCGAGTTTGGGTAGAAAAAACTTCTCATTCATCCTGACATACCTGACGTTCAGAATGGGCCAATAAACAATTGGTAGTGGTGGACCAATCTATCAAACGAACTGTGGGCCCAAAGCGATAGCCAAATTGGTGCCCCTTTCTATGGATTTTCCTCTGAGATCTCGAGTTATTCCTTATAGGGAAAAAAGCAAACCTACCCTGGTGGCTTCTAGTCAAAGACAAAGTTCTCTACTATCTTGGGTGTCAATGATAACACTTGTACGGGCAAACAGAGTTTTTTCTGAGGTTTTTATCTCTGTTTTTTCATGTATCATACGAAGATATGTATGGTACCCCGTTGATATTTTTCCACTGCTTACACTGAGATCTGGAATGAGGAACACGTCAAAATCAGAGTTCACAAATTTATCCAGTATATCGAAATAGGGATCACCATACTCACAAACACACAATCATAAAATTCATCAGTTGATAGCAATATGAAACTTTATTAGCAGTAATATACAATTTAGCATTAAATAATTGGCACAACTGTACAAAGGCAAGAAAGAATCTGTGAAATAAACGGAAATATGTATCAGTCATCAATCAAATAAAAGCATAGATAGAAATCAAAAACAGTCTCTTACACACAGTTAAACGAATTTTCAAATATTATGTAAAGACTGCAGTGTGAGAAATGGTTGAAAAGTGAACTAAACAGAAAGAGAAGGGTGTCTGATCTCCAACGCATCTCGGATGTTACGACTCGTTCGCCAGCCAGAACCAAGACTTCAAGTTATCGGAAAATGTGTACAGAATTTAATCTGGAAACGTGTAGATCTCCGTTGCTTTTCGTCTTTCCAAGGGCACGCATCTGCCATTCAAACTACTTCCGGTGCCGTTGGTCTCAAATTTAACAGTATTGTAGGGGGGCGAGGGGTTGTCTTACATCTAAACTCACATCAGTGATTATTATGAAGTTCATTGCATTGAGATCTCCATTCTCGAAATTACCAGCCTATGATCAGTCCAGCATTCCAGATCTGCTCTGGGTTTAATGACCAACACCTCTATTTGCTGCGGGAAAGCGTAGGGTCATTATGAGTTCTGAGATGCCAAGTTGATTTTCGGTTAGTTTGGCGGCCAAGTTGTTTCTAATGGCAAAGCCGACGCCATGTTGTCTGATTTCGCCTTCCGGCAGGCCCTTCCAGAAAAAGGTATACGCTTGTTCTACCAAGCTACCTTCGTCCGAAAAGCGTGTCTCGCTTAAGGCAACTATTGCAATGGATGTTCGTTGCAGTTCCTTATCGATTAGGGCGGTACGCCTCTCGGGTCGGTCAGCCTTGGGGTTGTCTATCAAGGTTCCATACTGGAGAACCTATGTGATTTTCATATGTGGATGTACGATGATTCACTCGCTCAGGCACCCTCTCCCGGAGATCCGAATGGGAGGGAATTTTACCTCCGGATACAAATTTTGTCTTGTTCGACTGATCCATCTTTTTGTAGGAGCTGCATTATAAGGTGTTTAAAAGCTGCATTTGTAACGCTGTTAGTACAACTTTGGATGCGGTTTCGACTAACTTGTGGCACAGGTATCTTGAGACAACAAGGTCTAAGACTTAACTTAAGCAACGCAGAGAGCCATTTCCTGCTCAAGCCAATGTTTAGGCTAGGCAATTGTAGGAAACAGAGTTATGCCGCTCATGTTCGGTCGCCAGAGCTTCGTTCGTAAGAACAGGGTGCACCGCGAGTAGGTGAGGTTGGCATTTGAGAGGAGAGGCTATAAAACGCATCCTTCCCCCTTACACCCACACATACAACACACCAATAGAAAGAAGATTTAGCCCAATTCTCGCAATCCTACATCTTACCAGTGATAAGCTATACAGGGTGGGCAAAATTCGTTGTCTACTGAGGGCATCTCGGGAACTATAAAGCTGGAAACGCACCGGATGCAACATTTTGTTGCGAGATGTTGCAAGCTCCTCATTTCCTTCAGAATCAAATGAGGCGGCACGCACCGCTCGCAACACGGTTTCAAGCTTGCAACACTTTTTATGAGAGACAAAATGATGCGCAACGTCTCGCAAAAAATGTTGCGTCCGGTGCGTTTTCAGCCTAAGAGCTAGAAGAAAACGGATGACACATTTCAAAAGAATGGTGAAAACCGTAGCCTCCTGCGATTCTCCGTTTTTGAGTTATGTGCAATGAATCAATGAGATATTTCTCCTTGGCAAAGAATGAAATTTTGATGATTTCGAAAAGTTCTCAAATTTTTTTTTTCTTTGAAGTTACAGATCTGAATCTTGAACCTTCTTAGGCACTTTTATACGTAGTTGCAATGATATTACAGATATTATTATCTTTGCGTACTTTGTTTGCGTAGTTCAAAGATATTGCAGATTATTTGGCGTAGTTATATGAGTTTTCTTTGTTTAGTAGTTTATAAAGGTGCTCTGTGGTTAGTAGTTTATTTGTTTTGTAACATGCGCAGTATCCGGAAAAATTCGTCAATATATGTTGAGATGAGAATAATATAAAATTTCTATTTGAAATTTTGAAAATAAGCTGTAGTTGCTATATAATCTAGGGTTGAACACGCTAGCGACTTTCTGATCATTTCTGCAATGTTTAATTTCTCATGGGTGCAATTGCCTCGGTGCTACAGTGGCATTGTGTCTCATGTAGTTACATTAATCCAACAGAGAAATTAAAATGTAATAGATGTGGGATACTCCGACAAATTCATATAGATAAAGAAGAAGCAATTGATCACAGCCCAGGTGTTTCAACTATTACTAGAAATTTTACTGAAGCTTCAAATTTTACTGTGATTAGAAAATTTATGTGCAAAGACAACAAGGGTTTTCAGAAAAATTGCAAGGGGTAATTTTAAAAGAAGATGGGATTTTCAATCTTGGCTAAACCACTCCTTTTTCAGGAAAATTCCGGCAGAAAAATGCTCATTGAATTTGAGAAAAACTGTGATTAAAGCACTACCTCCTTTGAATCGAAGCTCATCAGTCGAGTATTTGCAAAAAAAATCAATAAATTCTTTGAGGAGAACACAAAGTTTGTATAGCTTGAATCATTTTATTTGCAACAATTGCAAAGTGATATTCAAATGTTCAACATATTTATGTATTTTATGCAATTCACAATTGGCTGAAATGAATGTCACACAATCACCTTGTAAATATTGTTCTTTAACACCAGTTGAATATCCCCAAAGCCACAGCATTCATAAAAAGATTGACATTTCACCCTTAGGATGTCGGTGCAGACAAAATAAGAATAAAATTGTCTCTTTATCAAATATAGAGAGTTATAGCTCTTCTATAGTTAAAAAAAAATGTGAACCATCAATAGATAGTGAAATACCAAAGAATATAAGAACTACAGCAAGTGGTATCAACGACCAGCCAGGAAGTAACCCAAATAAGTGGTCTCTGCAAATTGGACTACCAGTCTCAACTTGGACTTGCAATAGATGCACTTTGCTTAATAGTCCAAATATTTCGGTGTGTGAAGCATGTGAATCACCTTACACTCCAGATTTGAACAGTAATGTGACGATGAGTCCCAGTGTTATTATCAAAGTAAGTTGTGCTTGCTTTTTCTTTCATTCAAATTTCAAACAAGTAGATTTCTCTATATCGTCAATCTAATATTGAATTCACTGGCCTTTGAGAAAGACCATTTATTTTTGCTTGTGAAAGGGTACTAGGTAGACAATATGAGTTTCAATAGTATATGTAGCAGACTATTTCACGACAAATATTAAGCCAAAAAACTGGTGTGAATTTAGCGCCACTTTTGATATATTTGTGGATAGAGGAACGGGAAGATAACATAAACAACAAGGAAAAGTGTCCAACATCTCTATGTTTATGTTCACATCTACTCTATTTTTGTTTATGTTTACCCAAATATTCAAATGTTCATTATAGTATTTGTGTTTGGTGTAAAAGTGTTTTGTTCGTTTTAAGACTTGAGTATCAGAAATTTCTTTGTTGACATGCCTGGAAATTATGTAATTTATGGCAAATATGCCGAAAAAGATGACTTTTGATCGGGGTAAACATAAACATAAACAGAAAGTTCTCCTTCGTAGCTGGGCAATGCAGTGGTATCTTCTCTTCCCTCTACCTATGGATATAGTGGCTATGTGATGTAAAAGAGCACTATAAGATAACAAAATGGCGGAAATCAGGTTGCAACTATGTTAGTAATAAATAGTAATAAATAGATATCAAGCAATCATATTCTTCTATTTGAACTATTTGGTTCTGTCAGAGAGCTTGCCATTGCCACCTTCTACATCATCACCCTTCCAATCAGTTTTGAACTGAATTGCATCACCTTTGCTATATCTTCTAATATAGCACCTAGTACAACTAAGCATCTATTAAAAACTTAAACTCTGCGACGAATGAAGTTGAGTGCTTATTTTTTGGACAAACTGTTTAAAGTGGTGTCCGACAGGGTTCTAGATCTAAATTTGCACTCTTCCCTGACGACACAAAGATTTTCAACTCCTCACTCAATTCACTGGTTATTCAGGAGGATCTAGATGCTCTCAGCAGTTGGTGCCAGAAGTGGATGATGCCTCTGAATGAATGCAGCGAATGCTGTTTTATGCATATAGCAAGGAACAACCCTCTATTACATTGATGGTGTGAGACTTGGTACAGTGGCTCGCCACTTGGATCTGGGTGCGACTATAGCAAACGACTTGAGCTGGTCGGACCACATCGCGTCAGTAACAACAAAGGCAAGACAGATGATCTACCTCTTTAGCACAACATTCCCAAACCCTGATGTTATATCCTGGGGCATGATTTATAAAACCTATATTTGGCTGATAATGGAGTATGCTGGTCTGACTTGGTGTACTTTTTTGTGAGGCAAGATGGATGGGTTGGAGTCTATTCAGAGATGGTGCAACTGAATTCCCTACAGTGTTAGAAGACCTGATTACGCAACAAGGTTGAAAGTGCTCGATATTCTCACATTTGCACACTCAATATTGTCCTACAGAGCAGTCCATGGTCACTTTTTTCCAGATATTATGAACATGTACCATGGATTTAAGCTCACGAAGGAAAAATTCAGGACTACCTAGAGGCAAATGTTTTTGTCAAATTGAGTGTTGAATGTTTGGAACTCCTTGCCAGAAACCGTCGTAGAATCGTCCTCAGTGAATGGATTCAAGAACAGCTTCGATAGATGGGTGTTTCTGTGCAATTTTTTGTTGTTGCTGCTTTCAATCATATGTATTAAGTTCATCTTATTTTTTAAAATGTTTGAAATTAATTAATTTAAAATTATTTTTTGTGTGCGTTTATAGGTGTATTCTTCTACTCATATTTGGATAAATAATAATAATAATCTGATTTTTTGTGCAATATTCGTTTCAACATTACTTTTTCGGTAACATCTTCGAAAGAAGCTTGTGCATGATGAGAATGACTCATCTGAAACAAGAAGAGACAAAATGTTTTTAGTTTTCCACGAAGATTAATATTCTGCAAAGAAAAATGTATATTCCCCACTGAGTAGGGCCTACTCAAAAAAAGATCTTGACCTTGAAATCAAACTTTCATTTGAAACATTTTTTGATCCAGACTTTTCCCAAGGAGTTGTTTCAGTGGATCCTTTGAAGTAGGTGATCCTGTATATAAAATCTCAGTTCCAAGGTTCGTTTTGTCTTTAAAAATATTCGTAAGCAACGTATACGTAATGAATGTGAATCATTGGAGTGCATTAAATTCTACACAGAATGATTCTAAGCCCCTAGGTTTCAAAACACCATGAGGTTTCATTTACTTATGAAACGTCCTAGAAAAGTTCTTGTTAACCGATGGTTTATGGAAGTATCTTTGAAAAATGGCGCAACTTCGAGGTCTTCTACGCATAGTACGGTTGTCAATGCCCATTGGAGAAGATACTGGCTGTTTTATTCGTTTGGTCCATATTTCCTAATAAGCCATAAGTTTGGATTCACTCGTATATTTTATTAATTTTTGGTGAGAATGTATGACTCTAAATAGAGTTAACGTGCCCCATCGAAGGAGAATAGCGATAGACTGGTTTCGCTTTTATTTGAGCTCATCAGTACTGCACTCAACCACTATTGTTGTCCAAACGAAGTGCAGGAACACTTGTTGAAAGCGAGTAGTAGCATCGACAGTCGGCGTTCATCATGGATTCTTTTTTGATCGTTTACTTAATTGTTTCAACATTTCCATTAATAAGTATATAGTTGCTGCCTCTTTATGATACCATACACGAATTTCTTGAAATATTCAATAAAAATTTACCTAAACGCGTCGCTGCAATATTATTATTTTCATTTGATTTGTTAATATAATGTAATTAGTCAACAAAAGTGTATTCAAGGTATACCAATTCAAGGTTCGGACATGTAGGTACCAAAAATATATTCCTCAATTTTATTTCATCACGTTTCCCATTGAATCTACAACCGAAGTAACTTCTAAAACGAAACGAGCTGTTATGAAATACATTTGGCCTTATTTAATTTTTCGTTCTCCTTTCAAATAACTAGGTTACGGCCGGTTTCATAATCAAACCTACAATCCCTTATTTTAAAGCTTTCTTTAACCCTACTAAAGTCCAGTTTCATAATCAAATTTAAAGTCGCTTAAAGCTTCCTTTAGTGTCATTTTCAGAAGGGTTAAAGGAATCTTTAAAATTGAAGCGACTTTAGGTTTGATTATGAAACCGGCCGTGAAAATGACAGTAAAGAAAGATTTGAGACTAAAGTGACTTTAAATTTGATTTTGAAACTGGACGTTACTTACGTGCTGTTGCAGTTGAAGCTCGCCAGTAAGTACGCGCCTGTAGATCAACAGCTGTTATCTCATAAACAAGCTGATCGGACATTGTTCTTTTCATTGTCTTATATGCGCTGTTGCCAAATCGTAAACTCCGCACAAAGCGATTTAAATTTCAAAACCCCATATTTGAAGGATGATTTTGAATCGTTTCCGCGGAGAATTTGAAAAAATCATGAATGAAACTCATAATTATTCAGTTTAAACTTGCACTTGCATATGCAGTTATAACCCAAATTGAGGAGAATTCTCCATTAATAAATTTTCACCAAAAATATACCGGGCGGTTCCCGAACTTATGGAAAATATGGACGAATAAAACAGCTTGTATCTTCCATAATAGGGATTGTAGACCCTATAATCATAGGTGATTTGGAATCGTCTGTTTTCAATTCGTACTTCAACAATGGAATTCCCGGTGTAGGTAGTATGGAAGTTGGTTGACCAAAAAATATGCCATCGGTCTCATTCGACGACGAATTTAATGCTCCACAATTTTCGTTCTGCGTGCTCAGTTGATATTAGGATCCCTAGAGGGATATAACCGAGAAAGAACTCCCTCTGAGAACACAGTTTTGGTCACCAACAGCTAAGCTCACCTCACCTGAGCTTAGTCTTACAGGCTCACAAATGAAACCACTTTGTTGTCCTAGTATGACAAGACTAGTAGGAATTGACCTTTTTCAGATTTAGAAAGTGCACTTGTCAATACTTTCATTTCTTTTACTTACAGGTTGATAATTGGACTGATAATAAGGCTCTTAGGAACCCTTCAGGACTGATGATGGAGGAAAGACCAAGTTATAGGAGATCCTTCTCGGAGCTGGGTTCTTCGAAAAATTTCCAATTCAACATAAATCGTCATAGTTTAGAGAGTGAATTGGCTCGAATTACTTTTCCAAAGTATAGCACATCGATGACCGACATACAAGGTAAAGGTGTGGAAATTTTTGTAAAATTCGTTCAAATTCAACCTTTTTACGGCGGGATTTACAAAACTTTCAACGATTTGACAGTCAATCGGTTTCCAGAATGAAAGAGGTAAAATCAGTGGCGGCTGGTCTGTGAGGGCTATAGGGCTACAGCCCCCCATACAAGAAATCACAAGAAATCAATTCTTTTATGTTATTTTCCTTCCCATACGATTTTTAATGAAAATATTACATTCCACGGTTATTTATATAATTTAATAATCTAAAACTTTCATGCGACTCCTGCAGTTTTGCTTATTTCACTCATAATCTAGCAGTTCGTCCCTGCATGGGCGATGAATCGTGTAGCCCCGAATTCTTGCATTCGGACAGTCATTCGGCTCCAGCCGCAACTCTTCGTGTCGGTCGTTTAAAGGTGAGCGTCCACTGGAGACGGGCCGGGCCGCAACGTGGCGGTAAGCATTATTGCGTACTGCGTCCACTGAAGAACGTTGGACGGGTCACATCGACGGATTTTTGCTACCAGTTGTGGCTGGGACAATCCTATTTTCATAAATAATCCGTCAATGCGTTGCTCTTGTCCCGCGTCTACTGGGACGGTACGGGCGTGAGAGCATCGCATCGACGGAGAAATACGCTCGCCGGGCAATCCGTTGACGGATTCCGTTGCGACCCGGCCCGATGCGGCTCTAGTGGACGCAGTTCAATTCAAATGTTAGCAGGCGGATTTATCCGTTGCGATGCGACCCGACCCGGCCCGCCTAGTGGACGCTTACCTTAAAGGAGTAAAAGGGCTACGATAAAAGTCGCCCCTATCCGCTTCAGTCTAGCCGCTGCCCGCTAGCGTATAGACAACCTAGCGTGTGTTCGAATTTGTTTACGTTTTGTCGGACAATAGTGTTAATATTTTATAAACTGATTTCGCGAGGCTTTCGCTGGCGGAAAAAAGCCGTATTAAACTGCTGGGTAGACCTACTCCCGATTTAAATTTAACCCAGGCAGATAAAACTTCTTACACAAGACGATTCTCAAGACAAGGGTATAACGTGTAAGTATAACAAGTGATAACGTATGGGCAAGGGCAGGATTTAGAGATTTGAAGCACCTTAATGAAAAAATTAAGAAGCATGAGCTATCTGCCAAGCATGTAAATTGTTCCACAGAATTAGCTTTTCTGGTTACGACTAATATCGCTGCTCAATTAGATTCAGCTTACCGGAATAATATTATTAAGCACAACGAGCAAGTAGATAAGAACAGGTATGTTTTAAAAAGAATTATAAATTGCATCAAATTTTGCGGAAAACTGAGTTTGAAATTTCATATTTTATTCTAAAAGTAGCCCCCTAGTGAACTAGATCACGAGCCGCCACTGGGTAAAATATTCTGAAGGTTCTTAATTCAATTGTCGATTGAAAACAAATCGTATCTCTCTCATATCATACGTAGATCCTACGTATAAAAGTGCCTAAGAAGGTTCAAATTCAATATATGTGACTTCAAAGACAAAAAAGTTATGAGAACATTTCGAAATCGTCAAAATCTCATTTTTTGCTGATAACTCAAAAACGAACAATCGTAGGAAGCTACGGTTTTCACCATTCTTTGTTTCTCTAAAAAAGAGCTAGGAAATGTGTCATCCGTTTTCTTCTACCTCTTATAGTTCTGGAGATCCCCACATTAGACAACGAATTTTGCCCACCCTGTACATTTTATATTTGAACATATATTGCTGTTTGGTGCAGATTATAATATAGGTGATTTTTTCATGTGTGTGACCTATTTCAATTTTCCTTGGACAACAGTTATGAACGCAGTTATGTTCTTTCTAGTACTCTTATACTTTGAGCATTAATTTTTCATCTTCGATTTTGAAATTATTGAAAACATAATATAGTTTTTGAACAGGAATCCGGATACCTCACTTATAGCTTATATAGAGCATAATATTGAAGAGGAAATAAATTATTTTTCTGTATTTATAAGAAATCTTTTTTATAATTAAAACATATGGTTTTAACTAAACTATAAAAATAGAAATATTTACAAAATGCCAAATTTTAAGTTAGAAGCTTAAATAATGATATTTCCATGTCTATGTTTGATCGTTTATCCAATAGCATATTTGAATAGCCTTTGATGAACTACTACTGATACTATATACTGATGTTTTTTTCATGAATGAGTCTCAAAAATCCGGTGATTCCTTCACTTGAAACACTGTTTACCTACCTGGCGAATAACTTAATCCAAACTTATGATCTATTCACTTTTATAAATTTTTTCAGGAAGCCATAATTATCCCGTTCCCGATGTACTCTCTTCGGAAAAAAGCTGTTTTAATTTGAATAAAAGCTCTAGTGACTTATGCGGAAAAATACTCCGCAATACTTCGCCATCTCTGTATGATAACGTTGGTAAATCTGATAAAACGAACCATGTTTATCAAAACCAGAAAATTAGTAATGGACAAAGTAGTAAAATGGATTTTAACACAGATCAGCATAATGAAATGTAAGTATATATAATTCTACATAACCCCCATATCTCACAGTAACTTGATATTGAAAACAAAACAGGGTAGGAAGATTTTCAAAATATTTAATTCAAAAGGTCAGATACTGCTTTATTCATACGGAACATATAGTGAGCAGATAAAGGTTAGAACATACATATTTATTTTCTTCAAATCCACCGAATTTCGAGAAAATATAATGAAACATGTATTTTTTTTAAATTTACCAGCTACTGATGAAAATTTAAAAGTAAATTCTTGATTGTAGTAGTGCTGACGCCACGGGTATTTTTTTAAATGCAAACATATTTATGTCATGTGATACCAAATTAGAAAGGTCCCCCTTTAATTATTAATAGAGGACTAAGAAGAGCTTTTCTTAACAAGGTGAGCTATAGAGAAGGAACGGAGTAGTTCTTCCCTCTTCATAATTCATTCTTCATAAGTATAAAATTGATAGTGATATCTAGTAAGTATTTGAGGCTCACCCTGTAACTGAGCGCCTAAGGGTTGAATAATATTAAGTGGAGACTTCAATACTAACTTTACAGATGATGAAAATCTATGCGAGTACGGGATTATATGAGTAATACTTTTATTTTCCGAAATGAGAATACTCATTAGTGAGCATTCAACTTACTTTTAGAGTTGGGTTCTCTGAATTTCTGGTGTTTTTATAGTACCTACTTATGATAAGGGTGAAGGGAATTTTTTTTAGCTCAGAAATCTCCTGCTAAAATAAATGTACAAGTCAAAGACTCATCCTGTAACTTTATGAGGCCAAATTGAATACTTTTGAAGCGAAAGTCCAGTTTCTATACTGGATAGACTAACCCCGGGTTTCATAAAGCTTGATCGGGGATTCAACGCCTGATTAACGAATAGACGTCAATTTATTTTCAATCGATAATTCAGTCATGATCATTCAGAATATCATTTTCGCATCAAATTATGATGTTCATACGTCCATTCAATTATTCTCAATTGCTACTTCTTCGATATATTCAGAAATAAAAAGGTTTCAGTGATTTCGTTTTAGAAATCGAGTGATTGTCAAATCGTTGATCGGACAATCAAAGTTTTATGAAACCTGCTGTGAAATTAATATCGGTGTCTGTGGGCCAATTTTCATGCGTTTCTCAAGATACAAAATGTATAAAATGGGCCTGACCAGCAGTTTTGTTATGTTATGTGACGATATTGTTAATTTTTTGTGATTTATGTTTACGAGCGAAACATCATTACAATTATTATAGAAATGGAAAAGCAGGTTACAGTAAATGAAATGAAACCATCCAAGCTTTTATACGTATTTACGTTATTTTCAACTTTTTTACAGTATGCAAGCGCTTGAAAGAGGCTTGCCGAATATGTCGAAAAATTGGTCGTTGAAAGAAAGAAAATGGACTTGCCAAATGTGTTCTTTTTCCTATAATAGTTTGGATAACGATCAATGTGAAATTTGTAAACACCAAAGGAGTAAACCTTCTTTGAATCAACCAAGTACAATAACCGTTACCGAAGACAGACCTACGGAGTGAGTGCAATTTTTTTGATATGTTCTTCTCTTTTTAAGAATGAACTGTCAATCGGTAATTTCAGGTTATTTCTTTGGAAGGGTAAAGGCAAAGTGCCATTAGCAACTCTTGACCAGGATCTCGACGAAGATTTTCTTTTTCCCAATGGTATTAACGTCATACAAACGATTGAATTTCGAATAAAATGTAGGTATTTCAGGTGAAGGAACAAGCAACGATCAAACTTGGACATGTAAAAAATGTACTCTTGTGAATAACGCTAAATCCTTGTGTTGTGAGGCTTGTTGCGGATCAAAACTCAAATCGATATCACTCAGTAATGATATGACCTTAAGGAAGGGCGAATTCTGGAGTTGCTCTCTATGTACCCTGAAAAATCCTCTAAGTTATTTACACTGTTCAGTATGCAAGGAACCCAGGAAACATACATCTTCGAGTAGTGTATCACCAAACCATATGTTAGAAAAAAAAAATTCCTATCGGATTGGAAGAATGACTGATATAAATTCCGAGCATACAAGAGTAAATTTGGAGTCTGACAAGGATATTGGTGAGTATAATGGGTATTATTATTTTATTATGATGACTTTAACCTTGCGGCTTTCACACTCATCTACTGAGAAACATTCACTTTATTTTGATATCGTCGGAGAATTCTACCATTTTCAGCAGTTGTTGCATTTGGTTTTCGGTATATGCAAGGAGTTTTGAATCGTCCTGAGATGATTTAGCTTCATCCCAGTTTTACTGCTACTCTTGATGGCAAATCTGTAGTCAGTAGTGTTGAGCCCATGACATAATTATTATTATGTATTTTACTTTATCATTATACATGAATTGTACACATGCCATTTCAAATCCGGATGCAGATATCAGAAAGAAGAGTTTGGTCACCAACAAATCATTCTGTGACTGTTAAATACAGTGTGGTAACCGAATGCATTACCGATCTCAGAAACCCGTTATTTGTTGAATATCTGGAAAATCATCAATTTAAATATTTAAATATTTAAATATTGGTTTTTCGGAGTACAATCATAATTCGTGGAAAAAATATGAGTATTCCTCTGAAAAAAGGAAGTTTTTGATGAAAACTCGACATTTTTGTGAATTCTTTGTGAAATTTTAGGAAGTTTTACGTTTAAGGAAGAATGACCCTTTGTATATGGTTATAGGATTATTCACCCTACCGATTTCTTCTTCCCCGACCGATAAACGAATAATCTGAGCATCAGTTTGGAATTCCCATCATCAAAATTTTTTTCAGCGCCTCCAAGACCAGCTTCCCTTCAATTCACGCCTTGGAGTTGCAAGTATTGTACGTTTGAAAATAATAAGACTAAAATGATGTGTGATATGTGTCAGCAGATGCGTCTAAATTCCGATACTAATACAGAAGAATTTCTACGGTTAAGCGATGAAGAGATCGCAGATAAGCATTGGAATTACATTGTAAGATATTGCCGGTGAGTGTGATGGAATTTTGTTCGAGTAGAAAAATTTGTGTCCTGTTTTTTTTTCGTTTTTCCCCATTTCGAACCGTGTAAAGCATAACCCCAAAAAACAAAAATTGCATATTTGTAGTAACTTTGTAAAGCGACTCTTTTTTGCACACCAAAATGGAGTTCAATAGAGAGGCTTTGTAATAGTAATATATACATGATTTTTTCAGTAGTGCCATGCAAAAATGAAAAAAATCATTATCGGCGTTTTGAAAGCAAACTTTCAATTGTTATTGTTTTGGCAGTGAATCATTTCAGTTTTTTTAACACTAGACGTTTTTCGCACAAAATCACCTTCATTGCCTTCAGATGTGATAGCGAAACAAGTGTAGTAGTGAAAAAATCACTTTTAGTGATAATTATGTAAATAACTTCTTTTGTTCAATATTTTTATTATTCACATGAATACTAGTAGACTAGAAGATTCACCTATTGGGGCCGATTCGCTTAGAAAAATAATAAAATGGAATTCCTAAATATACCTAAATACCAAAATTACTGACGTCTTATGAAAATTTTGAAAATTCAGATTATGCAAATGACAGTCAACATTGTGAAAAACTACAAAATTATGGTGTTTTCACTTTTGAGGAAAGCTTTGCGTGAGCTGGGATCCGGTTACGGTTTGAAAGTTAATCAGTTAAGGTTCCTGGAAATGAGAAAGCAGATCATCTTTTGCTGGTCCGGAACTGGCTTTGCCCACATGTCATACGTTTCTACTAGTTGGCTGGACAGGATTTAGCATAGGAAGTAGTATCTTGCAGTCGAGGCTTCTAATTGGGAGACTGTCCTCTAAGTCTGAGGTCAAGGAACTCCTGGCCCTTGAAAGAAAACAAAAACAGTTTAGTTTGGTGATCGGGCATCGACTGACCACCTGTTCAACAAACATTTGAAGAAAATGGGACGTACATACTTGTTGTTTCTCGTGCCGCTGGTGCAGGGGCACTGATCAAACTGCGAAACATAATCTATTCGCCACCTACACCTACTTTTCTTATGATGAGAGGTATTCGTGTCATATATGTCGGAGTGTCTCGCGGTGTGAATCCCTCCAACTGCATGAGGAAGAACAATGGGTCACAAAGCCTCAGCTCAGCCTAGAAGAGACACCGCACGTAGAAGAAGAAAGAGAATGTTTATCGTCCCTAGAGCTGCTAAAGTCATAATGCTACGATTTTGTAGTTTTCCATTGTTTCAGACACCTTTGCCTGTGATGTGAATACTTTTACATTCCAATTTTGGAATTCTCCTCAGACGTCAGTGTATACAGGGTATTTCATTGGGAAACGGAAATACTTAACAGGCAGATAGGTGGCACCGAGGTGGTTCTGGAGATACGACATTTATTGGCTCTTACTGTCTTCGTAGCCGAGATACAGGATGTTTTATGAATTTTGCTCGTTTCTTCCTGAGGCCATATAGGACGAACCAGCAGGTATCCAAGTTCTTAAAACCTTCACTTTTAAGTTAAAATTTGTGCAGTAAAACTGTCTGTGCGAAAATTTAAAGCACACGCCTTAGTTTAGTTTTTTGTGGTCTTCCCAAATATTGACACAGATTTTCGAAATGCAGTTATGATATGATACGAAGAAAATAAACCGGGTGCTTTGTCTGACATGGCCTCAGGAAGAAACGAGCAAAATTCATTGAACATCCTGTATCTCGGCTACGAAGACAGTAAGAGCCAATACATGTGGTATCTCCAAATTTCATTGAACATCCTGTATCTCGGCTACGATGACAGTAAGAGCCAATAAATGTGGTATCTCCAAAACCACCTAGGTGCCACCTATCCGCCTGTTAAGTATTTCCGTTTTCCTGTATACAATTCTGGAATCAAGAGAACAAAAACATATTGACACAAACACATTATGTTATATTTCCCCTGTATTTTTCCTGGTAGGCGAAAAATAGTTGTGTGTCACACATGCAGAAAACGCTTTATCAGCCTTAAGCTAGTAGCTTCAGCCGCAGCCTGCTAAAGCTCATTTTCTGCCCTTGTAACACAATATACTATTGCAGATCCAGGAAGCAGAGTTTTATAGATGACGCGTTCAGGCCTGGAAATCATAGTTTATATTATTATCCCTCTGATACAAATCCAACCCATATAGTTAAATGGAAAAGAGTAAGAGACATAAGTGTGGATGACGGACCAGAATCCGATTTGCCTTGGGCTTTATTTCGAAGACCACACATATCGGATATATCACAGGGTAAAATCTATGTTCTTGTTTAAAAAATGAATCTTATTATAAATTCGTAGGTATTCTTGGAAACTGTTGGCTTCTGAGCGCTCTAACTGTATTGGCAGAGAGAGAAGAACTGTTGAGGGCAATTATTATTACTCGAGATATATGCCCGCAAGGAGTGTATCAAGTGAGGTTATGTAAAGACGGACGATGGAAAACTTTACTTCTGGATGATTATTTCCCTTGCGACAAGAGAGGTCATTTGTTGTATTCTCAGGTCTGTTCACTATGTGTCAGAGCATGCTTCAATTCGGAAAATATTCAAAGGAGAATTTGAAAGGGTGTTAATTTTCTCGAGTGACCTTTGTGTTTAATTCTAGTTGTAGTTCCTTATATGTTATGTGGTGACCGTTATTGCATGTCAGTTTGGTTTTCCATTTTGTTTTATATATGTTTTAATTTTTCTGTTATCTGTTCATTTGATGTTTTCGTTTTCCGAAATTAGTCGAAATAAAGATCAAGAGATCTTCCTGCATTCGAATTTGTTTTTTCATCCACGAATTTGGCATAAAACAAGGTTGCATGCAGATTACGACGTTTTTCTTCACACTGAGAAGAGATAAGAGAGGTCATTTTTTTTTGCGGTTAACTTGTCAAGTAGATTGATTCACTTTTCTCCATAGATGAAGGGTGTTAATATAAAGGAAAACTCATGGTAAAATTTTTCACCTTGAGTTGATCCAGTGGGTGCCAGGGAGCTAAAAAAAAATTCTACTGTTTTCGTTTGTAAATTTTCTTCTCATTGCCCGTATCTTTTCTTTGTGTTCCTCCTTTCAACCCCAACCTTTATCCTCTGTCGTTTGTCCTTCACGGCTTTTTGAAATCGTGGTCAGTTGACAAAGATTTCTGAATAATTTCTTCTTGTTGTGTAAACCATAGACAGAAAAAGGAAATCGGAATATCCAAGCATGCCAATGTCCTAGGATTGAATCGCAGCTAAGATGTCTGAAAACTTGGCGTACGCACTCGGAAATTTTTGAATGCAATGACATTCGACCAAATCGAGAACACGAAATTTGTTTCGTGGCGGCGCCACTATGTCATTTGCTTCGTTCTATTCTTGTTCATCAATGAAAGTTCAATGATACTTTCTCGTTTTATTTTGTTCTGCTTTGACATCGATTCTAGATTACAGTAATCTGTAATCGATCAAAAAGAGTTCAAAAAATGAACTGGACCATTTTGTCAGCTGTTAGCGAATATTTGTAATTAACACTCAAATTTTCGTTATAAAAACAAATCTGCAGATATTTCAACACTATCGAAGGAGTACCTAACTATTATTCTTCTTCAAGTTAATTTTTGTTGACAAATTGTATTCACGAGCAGAGTTTTCACTATCCTCGTGAATAATATTTGAAGACTCGAATAGATTGATGTATTTCTGTTTGATACATGCTCACCATAGTATATACCTACTCAAAGATGCTCACAATTCATATTACGTATTTCCAATAAACTTCTTTTGATTAAGAACTGCTGAAGTTGCGATGATACTGTTTGCTGTATCAGTCCCATCTCATCTGAGATTTGGTTTCGCCTCTAATTCCAACAACAAATGGTGCTAATTCAACAACACCGAATACTTAGCTTTATTTCTTTATTTTCCATACAGTCAACTGAACGAAATATTGAAGAAATGAAAGTTCTACACTCTTTCTCGAAACTAATACATTTCCATACACCAATAGTCGCTTATAGATACAGCACATTCGCAAGTCGTAGGAATGTCTTCAGCACTCTCAATAAAATATCGACTGGCCAGTGAACCATCAACAACCTCAAAGAATACACAAACACCAAAGGTGAAAAATATCAAATAGGAAGCCGAGAGTACACGTTAAACCTAAAAATCATGTTCTCTTCAACAATATATAATATAATTACGATCATATTACTTTGTATGTTGTTTGTTCGTTATTTAAAATTTTGTGTTCTATGAATGTTTTCCGAAAAATCCAATTAAGTAAAATTTTTTGTAGTAGTCTGTAATAAAATTCTTGATTTGAGGAACCGGGTATGTCCCCAACAACATCAGAGAAAGTTTCATTTATAAAAGTAGAGGATCTAGGAGGATTGTAACAGGCACCAATAACAATTTTGATATCGGCACCATTGACAGTAATGAATAAATTGTTAAAATTGTTTGCTGCGACATCAACAGCAGATAGATCAAGGAAGATCTCAGCAACATCAAGACATCTTGTCTTCTTGGATACACTAAAATCTGGATCTTTGCGGACAGCCCAGCACACAAAGTTAGCCATCAAACCACGAGTCACTAAGAGAAGGAATTTAAGGGTTCCATTTAAGAATTTAGGGGTTAGTCTCATCACGTTCACAGGGTTGATTGGAGAGAACCGTATTGAATGTCCCCATAAGGACCAAGGTTTACCTCTTTTTGCATTTTTATAAAGGGTGGTACCTTTTCAAATTGACAAACTACATATATGTATTTATGATTTCTCAAAGAAATCATCTCCTTTTCTTCACGAATCATCTTCATCAGGGAACAAATAAATAAGCTGAATTCAGAAAAGCACTAGTAATTCGATAACCTTTTGACGCTCTCTCAAAAGTATTTCATGCAAAATAAGTGTATCACTTACCTACCTCAATGTGTACATTGATCGAACATCTCAGTCGAATTAACTTTCAAGTTTTTTTGATACAACTCAAAATTAAATTAAAACGAAATGAAACTGACCAAGTAGTGGGAACTTTTGCGAAAATATTGTGTTTTCATCGAAAAAGATTACACAATGTTTTCCTTGATTCTTTGTACTGTTGTATATATTGATCGGGCAATGGTTATTCAACTAGGAAGCTATGAATATTCCCTTACTCAAGAAAATCAATTTGATCGCAGGCTAAAAGAAGACAACTATGGGTGCCTTTAATCGAGAAGGCAGTTGCAAAAGTTCATGGCTGTTATGAAGCTCTCATATCTGGAAGGACGATAGAGGGTTTGGCAACACTAACAGGTGCCCCCTGTGAGTCTATTCCGCTTCAAGCTACACCGAAATCCGATGAAGAATTGGATACTGATTTCATTTGGGCACAGTAAGTCACTTTTGTATTCAGGTTATGTTTCCATTGAGTCATTCACGTCCTATTCTTTTACGTACTCAGAATTTTTACAGGAATTTTATTAAATTTTATGTTATTGGTATTTGGAAGGAGTGTTTTTCAGAGGTTTAGATCTTTTAGATGACATGAAATAAATACACAAAAATGAGGGATATGGTTGCGATTTCGCCTTTATCACAGAGAGAATTCTAAGTATAATTGTCAGATGAACTCTCCTATAATTATCTAGCTGCTAAAGCCATGTATCTCTAATAACGTGAAAAATTTTATTCTTCTAGATCCAGAGATATCTTATGATCGTAGATATCAACGTATAAGATCATTACAAATTCTGCACTTCTTTCCTTCCCTCAGATTATTGTGTTTTGGGTACCACAATATTGAATAGAATTCGAATTGAAAATCGAAAAGTAATAAATCTAATCAACAAAGACATTTTGTTCCAGTGGGAATGAGATTATTTCATGATGCAACGATTCTTTTTTCGAAGTAACACAAACATTAACATTACTGTGATAGTCTGGCGGCCTTGGACTTATTGGTCGCAATGTCTTCCTACCTTCACTTGTATTTCACCACTGTTTTGGTGCCCTGCTTGCACTGCTAAACTGCTAAATCCTATTTGCCTATCATCTATAACCACATGTCACACCTAGCTATTTTTCATTTCTGCTATACTATCCACCACATCCCTTGTTCTTCCTCTAATCTCTCCCAGGGTCACTTCCAAACAATATTTTTTTATAGATCTACGAATTTTACAATGTATTCGCGTTTGGTCTTGGAGCTCTTCACACTTTCATTTGAGCTAAAGCTTTTCCCATTTCTTCATCAAGATCTCAGGTTGCGTTAGACCACAGCCCCATAAAGTAGATAGAGTCCCTATAGACGGCTGTGGTAAGACCGATCAGTTTTCTAGCGATATTTGCCAGAAATGGGAATTGAAACGGTTGGTTTATACTACTTTAGAGCATTAGACCAAGAAAACCCAACTTTCCAGAAGTTACGGTGATTTTGAAAACTAGGACATTTCATCCCCCAACCCCCTATACTGCTGATAAATATTTGTACTTCCTCAAATTTTTATGGTAGAGATCTGAAATTCTAAGGAGTCCTCAGTAAGGACTCCCTGTTATAAATAATGAAATTCATAGCTTTGCATTGCTCTGTATTCGTTCTCTCAAGAAGTGTAGACCTTTGGAATTTTTGTTCACAGATTGCTCTCATCAAGGGAGGCAATGTTTCTAATGGGTGCATCCTGCGGAGGCGGAAATATGCGGGTAGATGAACAAGAATTTTATAACAAAGGTTTAAGAACAAGGCATGCTTATTCACTCCTGGATGTAGTGGACGTAAGAGACTATAGGCTCTTGAAATTAAGGAATCCATGGGGTATGTGCAGAAATATTTTTCTAGGGCTTTTATAACTTATTATTTCTAGGTCACTTTGTATGGAAAGGTGACTGGTCAAATAATTCCAGCCTTTGGAGTCCTTTGCTCAGGGCTCAGTTGATGCCGAATGGGCCAGAGGATGGAACGTTTTGGATATCATTTGAAGATATGTTGAAATACTTCGATTCCATAGATATATGTAAAATAAGGCCGACATGGAAAGAAACAAGGTTGAATGGTGTTTTACCACCAATCGCAGATCAGGAGTACCTTTCATGTATATACGTCACCATATCGGAACCAACTGAAGTGGATCTAACGCTTTTTCAAGTGAGCGAATTTCTCATTGATTAATTTGTTTCCACTAAAATATAAATCTTTGAAGGAGGGGCAAAGAAAGAGTGAGAAATCCCAACGTTCCCAGCTGGACTTATGTGTAGGAATATTTAAAGCTACATCCGAAAGTTCTATAGGTCACTTAGTGGAGCACAGTAAACGGCAAGTTAGAGGATTTGTAGGTTGCAATAAAATGCTAGAGCCTGGCATGTATTCAGTAATACCCCTTGCTTTCAATCATTGGAATACTGGCCTTGTTGACCCCAATGCTTTTCCGAGGTAAGCTTATTATAGCATAATAATGCCTATGGAAGTACTGTGTGATATTTTTTTTTTCGTTGAAAGGATTGCTAGACTATATCTCGGCATTTTCCACCATTTCTGTATAATTATATTAATATCCATCATCTTCAACTGGAGCCAGATAAACGTAACCTGTACTCTCGCTTAAAATCATTCTATATAGGTTGGCCGGCAGCTATCTCTTGGCCAGCTTTGTGTGTGGCCTCGAAGTAGCCGTCTCGTGACACTTTGGTTCCTGGTAGATTTTATTTTTTGGCCAAATTTGCATTTCTTCAACCTGACATATCTCGCAAAATATCCCTTGAGAAACTATGCTGTAAAGAGTCTATATCAGAAATAGATGCCGCAGATAAGGGTAACACACTTTGTTATATTAATTCATTCCATATCAAGAGCCCTCTCCAAATGGAACCATATTTTGGATTCATTTTAAAATTGATTATTGTGGGCTATTTTCGAGGGCTTAACTCGAGGGCAATATGTACAAAAAAACATTCAAAAGCTTTGGGCATCAATATTTTAATACGACTCTGGATCGTAGTATCTCTCTGTAAGGTTATATCACCTGTGATGAATCACGATTCCATATGGATTCAATCGGAATGTTTTCACCAAATTAATAAAGTACTCGGCTTCCTTTGCGATCTCTTCTCGGCACAAGAATTTATGGCAAATTTGTATATTCTTTTCAAAGTTTATTAGGTGATTTTTTCTGAAAGGTATAATTATGAAAGTTTGAACTAAGCATAGGAAAAAAACCCCAATAGAAAGGCCGTATAATAAAAAAAATAAGGCAGTTCATAAAATCACCGATAAAATTGCTCCGAATTCTTCACACAAATTGTTAGAAGTGATCACCATTCGTTTAATACATTCAGCAACTATCTCATCAGTTTGCTCACGAATAATTTCACAAGCATTTTCAATGCGTTGTATTAGTTCGTCCGCACTATACACTTCACCGTCACTGTACAGTGCATCCCATTTTGGGTGAGACAGCTAGGTTTCTGGCTTGCTATTTAAGATAGATCCTTGCGGTTTTTACGTTCCTGTCCTACTTTTTTGTGAAACTCGAGTTGTCCTAATCAGATTTTGCATAACTGTTTTCACTAACCCTACGTCAGTCGCGCCCTCTTTTCGATCGTATTCACTCGCGTGGTCTACAAGTGTACACCATTTTCATTTTGATATTAAACATTTCATTTATATTTCGAAATGTATCTATGATGAAATCTACTAGTTGACCACTTGTTATTCATATAAGTTGAGTTTTGTGATAAAATAATAATTTTCTTTGTGAGTAAATTGAAAAAACACCAATATCTTAGATTTCGACAATTATTTGTAATAAGTGTATATATTTCTCATTTGTTTAAAAATTAAGCAACTTGATGAACTAAAAAAGATATAGGACAAATAACGAAGTTAGAAAAATAATCCGGCAGAAAAAAAACTTACAATGGAAACCATAATAAGTGGGCCCAAAAAGTCTATTATTATTCAGCCATACCAGAGACACGTATTTCCATCATAAGATTTTCAGACGCATACCTATAGCATTTGCGCAACAATATTTTCGGTTGGAAATATTGTGTCTATGCATATAAAGTAACGTCCAACATAATTTAATTTTGTTGCCTGTCAGGGAGGGGGGGTACGACCTCACTTGTACCTAAAAGATGTCGTGTCTTTTTTCTACTAGCAATTGAAGAATTGTAGATCGGAATTCTATTTGCGGTTTGATCAGTTTCCATGCACACTTTTCTGAATATTCACTTCGGCAAACTGATTCTCCATGGTAATTCGCTTTGAATAAGCATAGAGCTTCCATGCCAGAAATGTTCAATAAATCATAAAACCCTACCATTGGAAACCGACGAGTATTTCTGGCAAGATTATAATTATTGTTGCACAGCTGATCTACTGATTCAACCCCAATTTTTGCTTCATTGGAATCGGTTTTTTTGGAATCTCCTGTTTTCACATCTATCGTATTGCAGGATGTGTAGACGACAAAAATATTACTGACTTTTCGGACAATACGATGCGAGGTTTCAATCTTCTTTGAACCCAAAAATAGTAAAATTTTCTTCTGTTTTTTGGGCGGTAGAAACTCTGGTGGAATTTCTCGTTTATTTCTCCGTATATGTTAACTTGTGATGTATCAGTAGTTACGGTCGCGCGGACTACAATCGTAGACCAGTCCTACTCTGGATTTATTTACTTCGATTAGAGCTGGGTGACACAGTCAAACGTATAGTGATTATATAAATACTGAAATTATCAACAGCTACAAAAGCGTATGTGCGCGTAATGCATATAGTTTACTGGAAAATATCGTTCGAATAGGTGTGGTCTACAATCGTAGAGGTATGATTTTGAAGATACCACACAAACCTATATTTTTTTCAATGGAACACCCTGTATTTTATTACTTCGTTGAATTCATTATTTTTTTCCTTCAAAATAACGTATAATATTATATAGGTAGGATTTTTGTTAGTGGGCCATGGATTTCCCATATAAAAGATGAAACATTTGGATAATTTTCATTTGTGATTTTTACTTATAGGATAGTAAGCTCATCACTAACACGAAAAACAAAACGTAGGTACCTACCTAGATGAAATCATAATACAAATTAGATACAGAAGAAATACCCAATAAAATATTTATCATTGATACAAATTCTCACCATTACATAATATATTACTAATTAAACTTTTCAAATTGCTGTCCATTTTCCCTAATAAATAGTTGGCAAACCTTTTCAATATACGGCTGACTTCATTTAATATTGAAAAAGGGCGGTTTTGTTAATCCTGGAAAGCTGCCTCTGTTGATGCACGAAGTTCTTCGGGACTGTTGTGTCTGAAAGACAATAATAATTCATAGCGATGACAGCTAGATCAGATTTGTTTTTTCTCTCCAATGCCTACTTGATAAAACAATGCTGCCAAATGCATAGTAGCCATAATAACAACAAGGATGTTTGTATCATCAAGGACCTATTACTTTTAATAATCAAAGGTAATAATTCTCTTCTTGAAACTTGGGAAATTCATTGCCCACTAACAAAAAACCATCATTATGTGATGTTTCAGTGTTTTTTAGCATTTCTGAACATCATACCTATATAATATTATAAATCATTTTGAAGGGAAAAAAATAACGAACTGAACGAAGTAATAAAATACAGGGTGTTCCATTGAAAAAAATATAGGTTTGTGTCGTATCTTCAAAATCATACCCCGAAAAAAAAAATTGAGTACGCCCCTGGATTCTACGCAGAATTCTGTATCAGACGTAGTTTTTAGCTCAGCATTATTTCTAATAACTTCGGAGATAAAGGAAGGGTCCGAAAAGTATCAATTTCCAAAATCGCCCTGTATTTCAGAAACGGAAAGAGTTATGCAATATCTGATTAGGCCAACTTGGGTTTCATAAAGAAGTAGGAAAGGAACGTGAAAACCGCAAGGCTGTATCTATATTAATAAAAGAGGATCTATGGTTTACTTCAAAATGCTTTATTGTTCAAACGATCGCACCAAATCGGACAATTCTTTTTTTGTTGTGTTTATTATTGTTAGGGCAAGGTTTATATTACAAAATATTCCCAAAAAAAATTGTACAGAACAGAAAAAAAGGCATTCCTTTTTCTTACGACCAATCGAGCAATCACGATGAGTTAGTTATTATTATCTACCCTAGAAATAATTTAAATGGCAAAACTAGGTTTGACGGGTCAGCTAGTCTTGAATAACAAGCGAGAAACCTGTCTGTCTCACCCAAATGGGATGCACTGTACACTAATGTTTTCAAATGATCTCAAAGGATCAAAGGGGTTGAAATCCGGGGAGCGTGCAGGCCAAGAAATGGATCTACCACGTGATATCCACCTATTGGTGAACACATTTAAATAATTTCGAAGTGTGGTGGTGCTCCCTCCAGTAACAACCACATTCTCTGCCGAATATTGAAAGGAACATCTTCTAGTAATCCTGGCAAATTGTTCGGGAGAAAATGGAGAAAGTCTTCACCTGACATTCGTGGTGTTAGAAAAAATGGCTCAATAAGCATTCCACACAGGAATCCGATCCAGACATTCAAAGAAAACCCTTGCTGAAAATCTGTTCGTGAGGATTTTCTGTAGACCATACATGGGTATTGTGAAAATTGTTTACTCCATTTCTTGTGAAAGTGGCTTCGTCAGTAAACAGAATGGATATTGTTAGATATTGGTGATTTAAAAGCCACAGGCAGAATTCTTTTTTCGAGTATGGTCTTTTGGTTGGAGTGCTTGAACTTTCTGGAAATGGTAAAGGTACAATTGTTCTTGTCTTAGTGTCTTCCAAACTCTACTGTGGCTCACTCCGACGACCCTGGCTATGGATCTAGTACTTGTTTTCGGTTGTTCCTCAACTATTTCCAGAATCTGCTTCTCGATTTCTGCCATTTGCGATATTACAGGCCTGCCAACATTTTTGCTCTCCGGGATTCGTGCAAACGTCCAGTATCCCTATAACTCTACACCAAGTTTATGAGCATCCGAGGAGGTGGGTGATTTCTTAACGGAAATTGTCTTCTGTACAACCTGCACGTCGCACTGGCACTCAGTTTGGATTCACCATAAATTAAAATCCTGTCAACAAGTTCATTTTCAACTACCTTGCGACACTCCCAAAATTCACAAAAATCTTACGCTGACTCTGACGGTTTCCAGTATAATGACCTTTCGCCGGCACAAGCTTGCGCATAAAGGTATGGTTTCGGTAGTGCGTCGGATGCATGCAGTGGCTGCAGAATGTGACTAGCCATATGCAATTATCAAACTTCAGTCACATTGTGTAGCACTGAAGCATTTCATCCGAAGCACTACCGAACCATACCTTGAGTAGGCATGCAGATCCGGAGAGGGAATTTCTCAGATTCTCGAGTAACTCAGCCCTGGTGAATATTTTATATGAACGATTTTTGGTACCATGACTTATTTTGAGGAGTTCTATTACCTATCAAATAAAAGCCTCACCTTTGAGAACACCCTGTATAATTTCACTGTACTATTCCACTCTCGTTCTGGTTCTTACTTTTATTGTTAATATTTTTTTCAAACTTCCAGGTATGTTCTTTCTATACATAGCTCGAAGCCAGTTATCGTGAAGAAAAAAGTTCCTTCGGAATTTCTGCTAGCTGATACCATAATTTCTTTAACAATGGACAAGGGAACTCGCCATCACGGAAGAGATGGTATGACTGCCTACTATCTTACCAAGGGCTGGGCTGGTTTAGTAGTGGTGGTAGAAAATAGACATGAGAATAAATGGTTGCATGTCAGATGCAACTGCTGTGAAAGTTATAATGTTGTTTCTACTCGTGGATCGCTGGAAGCTATTGATTCTATACCCCCTATGACAAGACAGGTAATAAAAAATATCACTTGAACTCGAAACTATATTCATTCTTTTCTATATTATTGTCGTGGATTCGATTCAATTAATAGAAAGTAACAATATTGCCCACTGAATGAAGGTGATCATTTCCAGGTTATTATAGTTCTGACGCAGTTAGAAGGCGTTGGAGGATTTTCTATAGCACATAGACTTACTCATCGAACTTCAAATTCACCTACCCTATATGACTGGGGACCGGAAGGCAGAAGTCACAATCCGGAACTCGATTATCAGACTATTGGTTTACATTCTCCCAGACCTATATCTATATAATCAGTATTCATGGTTTCAGAATATTTGCTGCAAAAATATTCTGAGTGGTTCAAGAATTTTAATTTGATTCAATTCATTCATCGCAGAAGTATAATGAATATCACGAATATCAGTTATTACTTCTCTATTTAAACTCGACATATTCAATTTCTTGATGCACTGTGAATAGAAAATAGTTCCGTGATAGATGCATCAAGATACAAGGTGTTTCAGTGGTAAAGGGGCGGAATCCTAGGCCGAACCCAAAAATATTCATTTCCTAAGGTGTGTATGAACTAAGGTATGAACTGGTTGAAGAGAATAGACGAACATATATCATCAAAATATATGGGCTGGTTCAAAAGTTATGGGTAATGGAATAAATTGACTGTTGTGTTGTTACACTATCTTGATAACAAAGAGAGATAGAACCTTTTAATACAGATTATTCTGACTCACCTCAGTGTCCTCTATTTACCCTTGGCTTTCGCCCATCAACCAATAAATTACCTTGTATATTAGGATGCCACTTTTATAAATAATTTTCCGGTTTTAATTTTTGTATTACTCATATATGATGTGGATGTTCTAGTTGTTATTGATTGTTGATAATATTATAGATTAATGGCTGATTTTTACATTCAAAAAATATTTTTTAAGATTTGGTTATATTAAAATTATTTAATTGAATTTTGAAAGGTCTATTCGGTTATTTTACAGAATGGATGAAAGGGATTTTCCCCAATTTTTATATGTTCTTCTTCTGGCATTGTGATTCAAACAATTCATTGGGTTTCAATATTTTAGCTTTTACAAGCAATCCACTTGAAAAAAAAAAAACAATGTAAAATCATCTCACTTCTTTGATAAATTATTCATGGTATGTATGTTTTTAATCGTTTTTACTGAAAATAAAAGACATTGTTTATTATATTGTTTTATTTGATAACTAGCTGACCCGGCAGACATTGTCCTGCATGAAGAAATATTTAGTTATTGAAGGTAAAATGGAGGATAAAAATTTAGTCAGAATATTACGAATTATATTATATTATGTTTTTTATAAACAATATTTTTTGTTTTCTTGTCTGAATGCAATTGATCGTGTGAAAAAGCAATACCATTCTGCGAACGAATCGTTGCCAATATCAAGGAAATAAAAACATTTTTTCCAGTCTCGCCACAAACATCCAAAAAGAAAATTCCAGGTCAGTCACATCTTGCAACTAAAAACAGTTCAAACACGACACGTGTCGTGCATAGTTTTGTTGTTAAAGGCTGAATGATTGTTGGAATAAGTTTTTCGAATTTTTGGGATTATATTGAGTATTTGCGTCTCATCTATATTGATTTAATGCTTCAGGCATTCGATGATTAGGTGCAGTCATGCCTAAGTTATCTCGAGAAACAGATGCCTTCAAATCTTATACGTTGGAGTAATGCTTATGGCGCAAAATATTATCAGACATTTCATCTTTTTATGAATTCATAGGTTGTCATGGGAAGCATTTTGCGACAATCAAAAACAATGTTCCAATTTCATCAGCATCTGAGCGGCATTCTCAAGCAGTTGCAAACGTTGACAGGCACCATCAACATAACGCAGATGTTGAAATGTGTTGGGACACGTTGACTTGAAGCAAACGTAACTAAACACTCGTCCCTACTTGAAAGGACTATATATACGCAACCTAATACGTTTGTTCCAGCGCCTGAAAAAATGGTAAAATCATTTAGACGAAGTAAGAAAAACGTGTATGAAGGATATTTACCTGCGAGGGGATTAACTATCTTGAGGGAAAAGTTATAACCTCGGTTATAACCTTCTTTACCTTGCCAAAATAAAGAAAATGGAGTATTCAGTTCTCCTCCAAGTGCCAACCGGGCACGTGTTGAAAATATCAAATTAGAAACAACAATTCCGAAGAATTGTCGCTCCAATAAATGCGAGTTAGTCATCAACGAGCGCAGGAAATCCTAGAGAACTGTATACCGGTTCCGTGATCATTTTCCCTCATCAGTACAGTGTGTAGACTATAGCTTATTTTCACTTTTATTATAGATCGGTGGATTTTATGCTTGTGCTTTAGTAACTATATTGTGTTCCCATATTTAGAGATACTGAATAAATTTGTGAACTCGTATTTTGATTTTCAATATGTATCGTTAACACCCTAGGAAGAAGAGAAGTCTCTGGAATCCACAAGGCTATTTACCCTATAGTCCCTATAAAGGCTATTTACCCTTTCCTTTCTTTGGTGGATAAGTAAAACTTCTTGCAAGCTGAAAACTATAACTTCGGCATAGAATTTCGTGCCGGCTATGGATCATAAGGAATGCTTATGTTATGGTCAGTTACATGTTTAACTCATTTGACTAGATTATTCTGTCTAAAGTTTATTGCGAATGGTTAATTACATTCCCAAGTTTCGAGCCGAAGTGCAATTCGGCATGGAAGCTAAACAGATGGCGTTCTCTCTGTTACTATTCATGAAAATGTATGAAATTCAAATCTATCACGGAATTCGAAGTCGGCAAGGAATTTCGAGCCGGCTATGGATCATGTGCAATGCTTATGTTGTGACCAGTTACATGTTTAACTCATTCGACTATTCTGTTCGAAGTTTATCGCTAATTCTAGATTTTTTACAGGATATAGGAAACGTGGATGGTCCAAAAACTAAACCCAACTAATGCCGACGTTTCGCGGATATATTTCCACTTCTTCAGGGCTACAAAAGATACAATTTTTCAAAGATCTTATCTTACATAAATCTAATCATATGAAATCCATCAACACAGAATGCAATAAAGGCTGAAATAACATTTAAAATTTCCAAGAGTACGAAACAAAATTCAAAAATCCAACAAGATTTTTTTATTATTTTCTTTTATGATTCAAAAAGGAGTAAAACACGAACTACACTTACATAATCAAAAATACACAAATTTATCAACTTTTTTGGAAAATAAATTAGACGAAAAACTGACTTGAAATACTCACCAACGCTGAAATTATGTTTTCCACCCGATGGATCTTAAAAACAGTGTGATGAACAATACAGACTAGAGACCCATGGAAACTCGAAAAACTTCGTCAGAAAATTGTATATTGTGTCGATCAATGCAGTGCATCACCTTCAGTGAATGTGCCAAAACTGATGCGATCCCCCATATCGTGTTTATGACAGGTGGAATCAACCGTATGAAATCAATTGGTTATCAACATAATTAATATACAATTTTATTTATCTTTTTTGTCTTGTTTTGAAATTACCTAGTTGGATATTTATTTTTGAAAAGGTCCAAAATGCCAGTGTATACCAAGCTCAAGTTTTGGGTGTCAGTGCGACAATTTACAGTATTGTTCAATTTTATGTATATCATTTCACTTATATTTCTTTTCATCCAATTATTCTCTACGTCTAAAATGGAGACTGCTTGAAAATTGAAATTGTGGTGTTCACCTGAAATGGTGGGTTGCAAGGGCTGTGTTATTCTCTTTGGATTTAAAACTTTCCCCAGGAAACACACCTTGGTTTAGTATACGTCTAATATTCATCCTGATGGTATATTTTTCGTTTTGGTCTATCACAGTACAAGTATTTTACGTCTATATTATACCATTTTTTCTGTAGTAGGTTATTTATAAAACGTCTTTTAGCGTTAGCTATATATACCACACCATATGTTTTTTGCTTATCAACAGTTTTTTCAAGAACTGAAGATTATTTCTTGTTTATATACTTCAATTATTTCAAACTCTTCGTCATATTCATCAGTTATTAACGAAGTCTACAAGATCTCCGAATTATACGTCGAATATATTGTACTTTTCGACGTACTTCCTACACCTATATTAAACGAATATGTGATAGGTTTTTGAAATGTCTATAAGTGGAAGTCATATATACATAATGAGATCTATTTTGTCTCCCAGTTGTGTTTTTACGATTGGAACAATATGCATCCTACAATATATATCGCTTATTTCCCAGCTTTAATAATTTTTTATAATTTATAAACTAGGTCTATAAAGTTCCACAAATTATACGACTATAAGTCGTACATATTTCAACCTTCCTTCCTACTCCATGAACTTAGGTATATTAAACGGATATATGGTATGTTTTCAATCTGTCTATTAGCGAATTTTTTTAACACTCATCATTGAGGTCTACACTGGACAAATATATGAAAGGTTTCAAATATGACTATTATTATAAGCCATATGTAGATACCTACTACATTACTTTCAGTTATCAGGAGGAAAAAAAAATACTGGTCCTTTATTCATTATTGTCATATCGATGTTTCTGAGTTTTATACACCTAGTACATATAGTTCCAAACATTCAAGTTTTTTGAAGTTGATAAAGCGATTCAGATTATATAAGTGCTTTAATTGTTTGAACTGATTTCACCAGGTAGCTAATTATTCAGCTCACATCGAACTTAATCCTTTTCCATAAAAATCACCATTTAAATGATAGCTGTATATAAATGGTTAAGCCGTGGCAGGAATAATTTATATGTATAACATGCATACTAGATATTCATGAATAGAGGGTACAACCATAGGTGCAATAAATGAAAAAAAAAATTTACATTGAACAAAAAAAATGCATATTTGCATATTTTTCTATAGTTTCCTCGCCAAATGGAGTTTAATTCATTCGGATTGATGGTCGTCAACCAATTAAAAGCAAAGATATTACACATATAATATCTTTGATTAAAAGTCCCCCAATTCGACAATTCACAGCGTTGTCACATGAAATGAAATAATGTCCTGTCCATACACTGATTGCTTCAACCATCAAAGATTCTGGTGTCTATACTTGTGATCTGGAAAACTGAATGAGCCCTCTTCAATTACTATTCACTTGATAAAATTGTAGTCTACAAACAAGCCTAGCAGATTTATGAGAATGTTCAAGATCTACTACAGTTTTAATAGCCTGGCAACCGGTACGACTCACTCGCCCGAAAACTCTTTGAATCGAAAGATCAGTGCCCAGAAAATGTATTGCCCCGAAGGATCACTCGCCAGAAAATACCGCCCACTACCTCCTGATTGGCCGACTGACCAAAAGACAATTGTCTGTCATCTTTGTCTAACCATTTATAAAGTTTGACAGAAGTTAGGCACAGATTTTTGATATGATTGTACAAGTTGGAACAAATATGGGGATTTAATTTTAAATTTTGTACAGCTGACAGCTGACCATAGATAACCTAACCTGTTTGTTGATATTTACATAACCGTTACAGTCGGAGCCGGAAACTTTCTGATTTTTATTCGACTTATTACACTAATTAAATGAGACCATTGATATTGATACTTTGAAAGCAATCTGATGATGACATGCATTAAGAGTTCTTCTTTTGGGTACATCAAACTTTCCATTTTCCAAAAATAAAAGTAGGTATCGAATGAATTGTACAGAACAAGTACCATTCTATTCAGTTATATATATATTTTTTTAGGTAATATTAGATGATCGAAATACTCGAAAATCTGGAGCATTCTCAAATAACAAAACCAAAATTTTAATGATATAAAAATGATAATCAAATGTGATTTAAACCAATACATTTTATTGAGGAGTAGAATGAGTATCTGTTTTTGAAGTGGTCAGTGAGAGTCTGCAATCTCAAGTTCCCGATACTTATCACTTTCAATCCCTCAAGAAAATGCAGAATTTTCTTGAATTGAATAAATTATATCGATTACAAGAAACAATGTATGAAAACGTTATAACATTCTCCTCAAATATGATTTCCCAAAGAAGATAATATATGAATACTGATGGAAGAATCAATTTTGGCCCGCAAGATGCCTTTTAATATAAAATATTTCAGCTTATTTCGTGAAAAGTTATTATTCGTACAATTCACTGCTAGGGAGAAAGGGTCTTTTACTGGAGCTCTTTTATCATACACCAAATTGTGTGGTATCCCGTCACATTAAACTCTACTAAAACTTTATCTCATACTGTTGCTTTACTCATTGTTGGATGTTGAACATTGTTATGCTTATTATCAAAAAAATATATCGTGGGCAAACAATCAAAACCCACTAAATCCCTTTTTTTTTTTTTGGTAAAATGCCATTTTATCACCTGTAAAAGATCTTTAACTCCAAAACCATCTTTCCAAGCAATCTATAACCTTCATAATTTACATCAAGCCCTCAATAGTCTAACATTCAACAGTAAAAACCTATCAAGTCCACTTAGGGGAATTCTCAGAATGCAATGGGTTATGATTGTATGCTCACGATATATAGATAAATGTAATCAATCAATCAATCAATGATCGAAGTAACATTTCATTTATGTCAACATTACACATTAAGCATGGATTTCACAAAACTCCCATTGTCCGATCAACAATATGACAGTCCCTCGGTTTCCTAAACCAAATCACTGTTACTTTTGCATTTCTGAATATTTGGAAGGAGTATCAATTGAGAATCATTGAATGGAGGTGTATATAGATCATAATTGGATGCCAGAATGATATTCTGAATGCTCATGACTGAATTATCAATTGCAAAGAAATTGACGTTTATATGTCAAGCAAGCTTTGATTCCCAGATCAAGCTTTGTGAAACCGGGGATAAGGCTTACATTAATTGTGAATGAGCTGTAAACAGTGAATTATTGATTTGAGACTGTAGGCTTCACAGTTTCATTTTTTCCGAGTACATTCTTGATATATCATTTCATATTTCATGTATTTTCAAGTGAAATAGAAATTTTTCATATCTCTTTTCTTTCATTTCACAAATCCTATCACTATTTCAATATTACAATATCTTTGAAAATGGAGATTTAGCAGAGTGGGAATGGGATTGAAGAGCAACAGAGAGCAAATTTTTCTTGGGATGTGCCAGAATTATTTTTTCTTCAGAGTTATGGGTGTATAATAATAATGAGGAAAATTTTTCTTGATTGAAATGTTCATTAAGGTTTCATAAAAAAACTATGCTATAATGAGTTTTAATTAATTGAGGGAATAATAGAAAACAGTGTGTAATTGTAACATTAAGATACGAAAAAGAAGAAATTAAGAATAATACAAATAATTATCAGATACAAACAAATAAATTGTATGATGACTGTAAGTTTCAATTTTTACAATGGCTTGGACCAGGACCGTCAAAGCTTCGGCGGGCCTTGGTACATAAAGAAATTACAGGCCCCCCGTTGGTTTTAGGTGTTAGCATTGTATAAAATACAGGCCGATTCTTCCTAATCGGCTCGGTTTAAAATATTCAGTAAGGGCGATCCTACGGGAGGGGGCATAAAGAGGGTAATTACCCCTCCAGAGCCCACAACGATTTCGATTTCATTTATGAAAAAACTGAGAAAAAACAATATTATATAATGAAATGAAAAGAAGAGATTCCTTGTAGAATTTTAAGAGAAAAATATGCCAGCTCTGGACACTTGCAAATCATGTATTCAGCTGTTTCTACTTCTGATCGACAGAGACTACAAATCTCATCTCCTGACTCACCCATACGGTGCAAATGATATTTGTACCGACAGTGCCTTGTCAGCAGTCCCACCATCACCCGAGGCTCAGCTCGTGACAACTTTAGCAGTTTTCTGGTGTAGATCGGTGAAATCATCATGAATTTCTTTGACTGAGTAAGTCCAGGAGTGTTTCTCCAGAGGGTTAGTCTGTTGTTCAACTCCCATTGTTGGATCCCATTTGTATTGGTACTTTCCGAGCCCACAGAAAGGCTAAGGTCCAGCAGGATGCTCTTTTTGCAAGTTCATCGGCTTTCTCGTTTCCTTCAACAACACTATATCCCAGCAAACATTTTTTACTCGGCCCAACGTTGGGTTAGTGCTGCGATGTTAGAGTCGGTATACTGCAAATAGTGTCACATCGGCCGACAGCCGCCCGACGGACTATGAGCCGACATGTTGCAGAGTCTGCACACTGCAGATCCGGTGACGATTCGACTGTGCAAAAAAGCATCGGTTTAGCGTCTAGACTATGCTTCAAATACGCTCCTCAAATTAATCGTTACGACGTCGGTTCAGCTTCTTCAAAATATTGGAAGAATGCTTTTACAATTGATCGGCACCACGTCGGCTTAACGTCTAGACAATGCTGGGAATACGCTGTTCCAATTGATCGGTACAACGTCGGTATAATATATACATACCTGCAATACTAATGCTCGTTCTCACCAACGATCCCTAAATTTTAAGGGACACCTAAGCATATTTACGTGACATTTCTTACTACTCATGTACGATTTCTGTCTCATCAACTTTTAGGAGGCACTTAACACTTAATACCAACTAAACGTTGCTGAAACTGAATTCGTACTAGAGTTAGAAAGAAATGCCAAGTAAACATGCTAAGGTGCCCCTGAAAATTTGAGAATCGTTGGTTGAAATTGGCAAATCCAAAAAAAATTGAATATGAATTATTTGATCAATAATTTCTGATCTTTGAACATTTCTTATGAAATCTCGGAATCATTTCTCATGTTGAAGGAGATCTATTTTTTCTTCTAATATTTTTTGAAACTTTGCAACACTTATATTGTGATTAGGGCAAGACAATTTATACAGCCAATTGAAAAGAACCTTCATATATTTAAACAACTAAAATATAACGCTCATATAATAATATACATATATAAATACTTTGTAGGTTGAAAAAACACATAAAAACGACTAGCTTACTTGAAAAAAAGTATATATTTATTCACTGCTCATTATTGCCTGCTTCTTTTTCCCCCGCTCATTTCAATCTGCCTCCTGCTCTGTCACCGGTATTGCGAAGCCAATTCATTACATGATTCATTTCCACATCAGTGGCACTTCTTGTAATAGGATTTATCCTTACAGATCCTGGATAATAGAATTTCATTATTTGTATAAAATAAATTATTGAATTTCATATAGAATATCATCTTATATGTGTTTAAATTAATTAAATATATGTCAACATGCAAAATATGTATTCAATTTGAGTAACTTCCTTACATTCAAAAATGTCAACATTTTCGACCAATACAACATGAAAACTCACCATGATTAAGCTCAACAATATTCGCCATTGCTTCTAATCCATTTTTATTATTAATTCCTACCCGACCAATTCAGGGAAATTCCTGATTCATGGCTTATTATGAGTTAGATTATTTTGCGTGTTGTCTCTGCTACGTCCTTACCCCCGTTGAGGCCAAATTTGGACAACTGAAAAATATTTGTATATATAGATTTTTCTGTCTTTCAAATTGAGAACTTTTTCTCTAGAATGAAAAAGACCAAAACCAAAAAATGAAAGCATATCCCAAAAGACTAGATACAATTCTACCTACACATTTTTTCAAATATTCTAGATCATATATAAGTATATCAGCATCGAATTTCTTCAATTCTTCCTACCTTTTTATTTTGATGGTGTTCTCATCCATTTCTATCTCTTCAATTATTTTTATTGACATGCAATCTCAAAAGACACTCGGTTCTAATGATGGTGATGATGTACTACTGGGACCTATTATAATATTTCGAGAACTCTCTGTTTCACGTGATGATATTCCTGGCGCCTACTTCGACGTTTATTAGAAATAGAAATACCATTTTATTTTGATTTCTTGTACTCACCTGCCCTGGGACATCACTGTTACTATGTTAATACAACACAACACAACAAGGAAGTTTTCAGACAGAAAAATTTCGTCAAATAGCCTACTCTTAAAAACTCTTTTATCATCGAAACACGTGCACGCGTACGCCGTCTGAATGAAATAACGCTTCGATACGGAATTACGGAAATTAGATTGTCTGGAAGCTCTTATGCAAAATCCCGCGAAATTTAAATAGTACAGCTTGACCTTATGTTAAGGGTAGAACGCGCTGAAGATGCATCTAACCGCAACCGATCCGATGAATATAAACCGCCAAGAAGTTGCTCATCTAACAGCAGCGTTTTGCCGACGCTGGCTAGATGCTCATGTTTCTACACATCTTCAGCAGCGTAAACCATGTCCTCGGATCTTCAAAGGTCCGATGATGTGTAAAAGCAGTACGCACTTCGCCAGCAGTAACAGCACACAGCCGACGATTTACCGACGATAAATGTTTGTTGGGATAGTGCCCTGGGTACCCATATATAGTAGAGTCACTTTGTTGTCTCTGGCCAGTTGCTTTATGGTATTACGGCACTCCCATATGTCAACAGAGATCTCTCTGGCAGTGTGATTCCAGGGACCTCGGCGTGGCCTGGCTGTCCTTGGTGATATAGATATGCGCACCTAGGTCAGACATGGGCAAACTTTTTGAGGGGAGGGCCAGATAAAATGAAAAATTACCAATTCACTATCACCTCTGCTGTGGAGTCTGGTCATGGACGATCTTCTGGAGAGGCTAACGGCAGGTGGCTTTTATAGCCCTGGCATACGCCGATGACATAGTGGTGACTGTGAGAGGCAAGCTTTTTTTTTTTCTTGGTGTAGCAGGAGGAAAATCTGCAAAACAGACGAATACATCCTCTCCTGAGGGGGAACAGTGTTGAGTGTGGGGATTCTCACTCTCTGAGCTCGAGACCCACTTAAAACCCTTAACTGCTTCTTCATAGGTTTCGGGCATTTTGCCTATTAACCAGTTGACTCTTATGGTTTCTGGACTCTCACACGATCATAGTCGTGTTGATAGTTGTATGCTGCCTATAGCTTTTATAGGCTAAGCTCTTCTTTCGTTACATTTAAATCCTGAACTGATCTCTCGGTCTTCGGTGGTAGGTTTTTGACCTTCAAGCTTCTTCCGTTGGATCGTAGTCGACTAGTCTTCGTAGTTCCTCATTTGGATGTTGTTTGGCTTTGTCGAATATCCTTTCCGCCTTTCTCTTCATAAATTCAGTAACTGGTTCCTATTCCACGATTTGTTTGTTCCTAACAAACTAGGGTACGTACGTACCCTAGTATCATCGCCATTCTAAGGAGTTTATTCTCAGTGGCCTGTATTCTCTTGATGTGGGTCTTGGCTGCGAAGCCCCATGCCACCGATCCATATGTTAGTTGTGGTCGCGCAATAGTTTTAATCATCGTCAACTTGATGTTCTTATTCATATGACTTCTTCTGCCTATGAGTGGATAAAGTTTACTCATCCCAGCAAACATTTTTAACTCGGCCCAACGTTGGGTTAGTGCTGCGATGTTAGAGTCGGTATACTGCAAATAGTGTCACATCGGCCGACAGCCGCCCGACGGACTATGAGCCGACATGTTGCAGAGTCTGCACACCGCAGATCCGGTGACGATTCGACTGTGCAAAAACACATCGGTTTAGCGTCTAGACTATGCTTCAAATACGCTCCTCAAATTAATCGTTACGATGTCGGTTCAGCTTCTACAAAATATTGGAAGAATGCTTTTACAATTGATCGCCACCACGTCGGCTTAACGTATAGACAATGCTGGGAATACGCTGTTCCAATTGATCGGTACAACGTCGGTATAATATATACATACCTGCAATACTAAGGCTCGTTTTCACCAACAATCTCTAAATTTTAAGGGACACCTAAGCATATTTACGTGACATTTCTTACTACTCATGTACGATTTCTGTCTCATCAGCTTTTAGGAGACACTTAATACCAACTTAACGTTGCTAAAATTGAATTCGTACTAGAGTTAGAAAGAAATGCCAAGTAAATATGCTAAGGTGCCCCTGAAAATTTGAGAATCGTTGGTAGAAATTGGCAAATCCAAAAAAAATTAAATATGAATTATTTGATCAATAATTTCTGATCTTTGAATGTTTCTTATGAAATCTCGGAATCATTTCTCATGTTGAAGGAGATCTATTTTTTCTTCAAATATTTTTTGAAACCTTGCAACACTTCTGTTGTGATTAGGGCAAGACAATTTATACAGCCAATTGAAAAGAACCTTCATATATTCAAACAACTTAAATATAACGCTCATATAATATTATACATATATAAATACTTTGTAGGTTGAAAGAACACATAAAAACGACTAGCTTACTTGAAAAAAAAAAGTATATATTATATTTATTCACTGCTCATTATTGCCTGCTTCTTTTTCCTCCGCTCTTTTCAATCTGCCCCCTGCTCTGTCACCGGCATTGCGAAGCCAATTCATTACATGATTAATTTCCACATCAGTGGCACTTCTTGTAATAGAGGATTTATCCTTAACAGATCCTGGATAATAGAATTATTTTATTATTTGTATAAAATAAATTATTGAATTTCATATAGAATATCATCTTATATGTGTTTAAATTAATTAAATATATGTCAACATGCAAAATATGTATTCAATTTAAGTAACTTCCTTACATTCAAAAATGTCAACATTTTCGACCAATACAACATGAAAACTCACCATGATTAAGCTCAACAATATTCGCCATTGCTTCTAATCCATTTTTATTATTAATTCCTACCCGACCAATTCAGGGAAATTCCTGATTCATGGCTTATTATGAGTTAGATTATTTTGCGTGTTGTCTCTGCTATGTCCTTACCCCCGTTGAGGCCAAATTTGGACAACTGAAAAATATTTGTATATATAGATTTTTCTATCTTTCAAATTGTAGAATTTTTTCTCTAGAATAAGGAAGACCAAAACCAAAAATTGAAAGCATATCCCAAAAGAGTGGATACATAATTCTACCTACACATTTTTTCGAATATTCTAGATCATATATAAGTATATCAGCATCGAATTTCTTCAATTCTTCGTACCTTTTTATTTTGATGGTGTTCTTATCCATTTCTATCTCTGCATTTTTTTTATCTACATGCAATCTCAAAAGATCGTTGAAGTACTCGATTCTAATGATGGTGATGTACCACTTGGACCTAATATTTCGAGAACTCTCTGTTTCACGTGATGATATTCCTGACGCCTACTCCGACGTTTATTAGAAATAGAAATACAATTTTATTTTGATTTCTTGTACTCACCTGCCCTAGGACATCACTGTTACTATGTTAATACAACACAACACAACAAGGAAGTTTTCAGAAAGAAAAATTTCGTCAAATAGCCTACTCTTAAAAACTCTTTTATCTTCGAAACACGTGCACACGTACGCCGCCTGAATGAAATAACGCTTCGATACGGAATTACGGAAATTAGATTTTAAACCGAGCCGATTCGGAAGAATCGGCCTGTATTTTATACAATGCTAACACCTAAAACCAACTGGGGGCCTGTAATTTCTTTATGTACCAAGGCCCGCCGAAGCTTTGATGGTCCTGGTCCAAGCCATTGTAAAAATTGAAACTTACAGTCATCATACAATTTATTTGTTTGTATCTGATAATTATTTGTATTATTCTTAATTTCTTCTTTTTCGTATCTTAATGTTACAATTACACACTGTTTTCTATTATTCCCTCAATTAATTAAAACTCATTATAGCATAGTTTTTTTATGAAACCTTAATGAACATTTCAATCAAGAAAAATTTTCCTCATTATTATTATACACCCATAACTCTGAAGAAAAAATAATTCTGGCACATCCCAAGAAAAATTTGCTCTCTGTTGCTCTTCAATCCCATTCCCACTCTGCTAAATCTAGTAAATCTCCATTTTCAAAGATATTATAATATTGAAATAGTGATAGGATTTGTGAAATGAAAGAAAAGAGATATGAAAAATTTCTATTTCACTTGAAAATACATGAAATATGAAATGATATATCAAGAATGTACTCGGAAAAAATGAAACTGTGAAGCCTACAGTCTCAAATCAATAATTCACTGTTTACAGCTCATTCACAATTAATGTAAGCCTTATCCCCGGTTTCACAAAGCTTGATCTGGGAATCAAAGCTTGCTTGACATATAAACGTCAATTTCTTTGCAATTGATAATTCAGTCATGAGCATTCAGAATATCATTCTGGCATCCAATTATGATCTATATACACCTCCATTCAATGATTCTCAATTGATACTCCTTCCAAATATTCAGAAATGCAAAAGTAACAGTGATTTGGTTTAGGAAACCGAGGGACTGTCATATTGTTGATCGGACAATGGGAGTTTTGTGAAATCCATGCTTAATGTGTAATGTTGACATAAATGAAATTTTACTTCGATCATTGATTGATTGATTGATTACATCTATCTATATATCGTGAGCATACAATCATTGGTGCCATGTTTACGTAGGCAGAGGATTGAGTATCTACGCAGGCCCGGCCGGCCAATAGGCAATTAGTTATCGTTACAATACACGCATGTGGCAGTCACGGCCGTGTTCCTATGCTATGCTATGCGGCATGCGCTGTTCGTAGTTCGTTCCATCTTGAAATAGTTTCGTGAGCTGTGTGTTTACTGTGTTTGTTTTGTCTGGAGGAAATTAATTGTACTTTGTCATGAGTGATTGAAATGGATTCTGATTCAACATAGTGATGGACATGTTTAAACATCTGCTAAAAAACAAAATGACATAACCGATTTTGAAGAAAGCTCTCCACTTTCAAGTCTACTAATATGATGAAAAAGATATTTGGTATGTTTTGTTCGACATGTTTTTTTCTCCTAAAACTAACTGAAATAACATTTTACAGAGGCCGTAGTGCTGATGTGGGTACATCTGATTGAAGCAATCTGAAAATATAGGAATAGACCATTATATTTATTTAAAGAGGTGTGCTCAATGTATATACCTGAATTTTGAAAACTACTATTTTATTATTTTCTGAATAAATTGGTTTGAGACCTAGTTTAAAATTTAGTTTTCCTAAAATCCTATTGACACTACGTAAGGTCTTATTCGAAACCATGAAAAGGATAAGTATGGAAGAGGGTAAGATTGTTAAACTGAATGATGAAGATTGACTATATTCAGAACAGTAATATCTAACAACAAACAAGCCTAATGTTCATTCATACGATATTCGACAATATAAACGATGATCCGAAAGTGCATTCATTGTTCTTTTAATTTATTATATTCGAAATCATCGATCAAAACATATTATGGCAATTTCGGATCATCGTATTGTCGGATATCGTATACATGAACAGTAGGTCTAACGTTGTTCAGAGACGTCTATTACTGATACTTAATTGTAGTACGAAATACGATTATTATACGTCTATTTTTGGTACATTGAAGTCGTTGAAATATAGTCTATAATATATGAGTTGTGAACGTCTATAGATGACTGGTTTTCGACGTAATTTCTGAATTACTTAAGTAGTCTAAAAGATGTATATGAAATACGAGTATCAGACGTATATAAAATACGAATAGGAGACGTATATTCAGGATTGATTTTATACGTCTACCACGCGGACATTTGTCCTTCTTATTTTGGTCTAATGAAACCGTATTTATACGTCGGAATAAGTTGACTTATATATGTTTAATAAACGAAAGGTGGTTTCCTGGGTCGTTACAGTTATATTTGTGCTGTTTGATTCTACTTCCAAGAAGCTGTTTCGTTTGACCTATATAACATTTGTATATATCGGGTGGAAAACATAATTTCAGCTTTGGTGAGTGTTTCAAGTCAGTTTTTCGTCCAATCTAATTTATTTACCAAAAAACTTGATAAACTTGTGTATTTTTGATTATGTAAGTGTAGTTCGTGTTTTACTCCTTTTTGAATCATAAAAGAAAATAATAAAAAAATCTTGTTTTTTGAATTTTGTTTCGTACTCTTGGAAATTTTAAATGTTATTTCAGCCTTTATTGCATTCTGTGTTGATGGATTTTATATGATTAGATTTATGTAAGATAAGATCTTTGAAAAATTGTATCTTTTGTAGCCCTGAAGAAGTGGAAATATATCCGCGAAACGTCGGCATTAGTTGGGTTTAAGTTTTTGGACCATCCACGTTTCCTATATCCTGTGAAAAATCTAGAATTATGATCTCAGGAAATGAAATACCAGACACTAGTTTATTGCTAATGTTAGATTACGCGTGCCAACATTAGTGGAGAAGTGCACTTATCTGAATGCGAATGCACCTGTAAAATACACCTCGCTTCGCAATCTTGGCTACGTCAATGGTGATGATGCAGATAATTTTAGCTAGCGAAAAACGTTTTTTTTTTTAATTCAAGGTATTGAAAAATGATTCATTGTCCTCTGCAAAGCATCAGGAAAAAGGGTGGTTGTAGTAACGGAAGCGCAGTTAGTTACGTACAAGAATTATTGAAATATCTAGTTATCGTGGTAGGAGAAGCGGGATGTAATTATAGAATACCTGTCAAATCAAATCTATGCCAATCAACGCCGCTCGAGACAGCTTTCGGTGACCGGCCATCCATTGAAAACTTCTCTTCCATCTAATGGAGATCTGGAGGTGGAGTAAATCGAGAAATCCTCCAAAATTTTCTATCAAAATTTTTCCATCAAACTTGAGCCTGAGAAAATGCATGTCCAAGTAGCCAGGTCATAGAGATGATTAGAAGAAGAGAATCTCTGTTTTAGATTTCGCCGGAGCTTGGCCTAAGGGCCAAGTTTGCTTAAGAGCAAACTCGTAGATAGAGGAAAGAGAAGATACCACATTGCGCAGCTACGAAGGAGACCTCTATGTGACCAACCTCAACATGTTTTTGTTTACATTTACCTCGATCCAAAGTCATTTTTCAGCATATTTGTTACGAATTACACAATTTCCAGGCATGTCGACAACAAATTCCTGATATTCAACTCTTAAATTAGCATTATTACACTAAACACAAATACGATAAAGAACATTGGAATATTGGGGTAAACGTAAAAAAAGATGTAGTAGACGCACAGTAAATATAAAAATAAACATAGAGATGTTGGACACACTTTCTCTTGTTGTTTACGTTATCTTCCCCTTTCTCTATCTACGAGCAAACTCTCAGCTGATGATGCTGAGCTCATCTTCACTCAACTTCGTATTCAGTGGCCGATCAGCCTTAGTGATGGAAGTGTCCAAAGATCATTGAACTCTAAAAGAACTGGAAGGGCCTCTTAGGTACCGAAATACGACGAAAAGTGTGTCCAACTGAGACGGAAGATGTAGAGCAAACCATCTCTTTCTAATGGTTCGGCAACCAATCGAATAACCGCATCAGACGTCGGACGCAGCAGTCGTCTCACTTGAATGCTCTGGGTCGTTTTTGTTTACACCTTTATAAACCAATTGACAGAGCGCAGAGAGAGATAGATTGCTCTACATCTTCCCTTTCAGTCTTCCTCATTTTGCCTGCAACGAGATGCCATTCCAGTTCTTTTAGAGTTCAATGCCAAAGATAGTTAGTAGTGTAACCTAACTCTATAATCTTTGGAAGTGTCCATAAGACTCCAGCGTCAGGCCAAGCTCAAATTGAGACTCGTATAGCGCGTGTAAGATGAAGCAGCGCGACGTGTTATTTTGTCACTCACGAGCTAAAGTGGAAGGACTAACTCTAGGATAGGATATAGTACAAAAATTTATCGCACTTCTTCCACAGAAATGATTATAGTCCGGTCGAACTGGGATTCATTTAATTCCTACAAAGTATTCAATTGAGGGCCTCTTTAGGAACCCACCAAGGGTAATCGTAGTTTTCTCACCAGGGAAGGTGAACAAATTTCCAAGGCCCTCGAAATGGAAGTTTTCATGATTTCTCGATTCAACTTCCTAGCAAATCTCAGTGGATTATCTTGATTCAATTCACAAAAGGACATTTTTTTGCAACATCTTTATGAAGCTTTGTTTCACAATTTTTTCGAGGCAAATTTTTGTAGCTAAGGATGCTCACACAAAATCATAAAAAGGCGAATAATACAATGAATATTTAAAATGTGTGTTTATACTCAATCTTGCAGAATGTCGAGATATCTTTTCAAAGATTCAGGCACATGCAGCTCTTGTATTCCTGTAGGTAACTGGTGATTATACCATAGACTTTTCCTTATTTCACATCGACATAAATGCTTTAGCTCAGGTGTCATAAAACCCGATCTTCTCAGTGGTATCAATCCATCCTCTACAAGGGTATTATATTTTTCGAGAAGAATCTTCTGTTGCTGATCTCCCAAGCAGCTCAACATTCCATTCAAGTGCGGAGTCAAAGATGGTATCACTCTAAGAATAAGTTGCAATATACATACGAAATTAAAAGGATACTTGTGATTAAATTCCGACAGTTTCAAAATTATAGTCTGGACTACGCTCACATTTTCTCTGTCTTTTTCTCCTGCTCGAAGAAGAGCTCCAAACCTGAGAAAAATATGAACTTTATCAGCTAATCCAAGTTGTACACAAACCATCAGAGGTGTTGAATATCCGCAGTTTTCCAAAGGCACATCTATCATCCTCATAAGCAAACCTGTGTCACTCTGAAAATCCAAACTAGCTGTGCATGCGTGATCTAAATAAAACACAACAGCTCTCAAGTTTTCTTCGGGATCGAGGAAGTCGCTCTTCCATCCTGCTATAAAATATGGAGCCCTCACGCCGAAGATGGCACCCAGAAAGAGGCGTTCGAAAGTTTTTTCACAGGTATATATCTGCTCCAGAAGTGTTCCTATGGTTCCTGAATCTTTGACTTGCCAGTCGAAGGCCAACTTCATTCCAACGTAAAGCACATTATGAAACTTTCCCATGAGGCATATTGAATTGTTGGTTTCCTTCATGATGTCGTGATACCGGAGTATACATGTCACGGCTTCTTTTGCTGTGCTTTGGCTGGATCGACCTGTAAAAATTAATAGATTCACATGTTGGTATATTACGTCGATAGTATCTATGTACCTTTGTTGGATATACTGATTATTTTGTGGAGGTAGTCTACTATTTCCTGACGTTTCTGTCGATCGCGTATGGTATTTCTAGAGTAAAATATGAATTTATCGAAACAACTTTGTATAATGACATCCATTTCAGATATGAAATGTCATTATTTTATATAAAAAAAATATCTGATTGTCAGATTGAGGATGCAGGTGGCGAGAAGGTCGTAAATTCTTTTTCTGAAGAATTGAACCACATACCGCGCCACATACATAGACAGTGATTACGTAGAGGGCCTACTAGAAGTTTTGAGAAAACTAGCAGAAATATTAAGCAACTTCTTGCTGAGGTTTTCACCATTCTTTGTTTCTCCGAAAATGAGCTCTGAAATGTGTCATCCGTTTTCTTCTAGCTGCTATAATTCTCGAGATCCTCTCAGTGGACAACGAATTTTGCCCACCCGGCACCTGTACACCTATAAGTGTATGACCAGCCTAGGCGAGAGATAGCGCGTGTGCCTTCGTGTTAAAATCGAAACGGTCGGAGCGAATGTTTATGAATTTGCTGTTCGTGTAATTATATGTGTTTTTTTTCCTTTTGGGTGTTGTTGAAATGTTGCGATAGTAATTTTTTTCAGGTTGATAGGTGCTTTTTATTTGGATTTAGGTAATTTATTATTTCAAGTAGCCAAAAGAGTCTGAACCTACTCAATAGAGGTGATGAGCCGACCTTCGTTACTTCGAGTAGAAGGGAGGTGCTCGACATAACTTTGTGTAGCAGTTCCATCGCTGACTTCATCGAGAATTGGCGTGTTGCAACGGAAGTGATCTCTTTATCAGACCACCGACACATCTGCTTCACTATCAAAGGGAACAGAATTTCAAAGGATCCAGAAACTTTCAGGAATCCGAGAAGAACAGACTGGTCCAACTACTTAACAGACCTCTCTAACAACCTGGGACAGGAGAACCTAGTACCAAAGACCACGAGAGAATTGGACACTGCTGCTGACAAGCTGCAGGAGTGCATTATCTCGGCCTACCACAGCAGTTGTAGACCTCAATTTCGTAGACCAAAGGGTCAGACGAAGTGGTGGACACCTGAGCTGACAGACGCCAGACATATTAGCAGGCATCTCTTTAACAGGGCGATGAGATCTGGCAGTGAAAACGACTGGGATGATTACAAATCGGCCCTGAAGAGATACAAAGGACTCATAAGGAAGTCCAAGCGCGAATCGTGGAGGCGCTTCTGTAGCGACATAGAGGGTGCACCTGAAGCCAATCGGCTGAGGAAGATACTCTCTGCAGGAGGCACAGTCACGATAGACTACTTAAAGCTTCCTACCGGGCTCAAAACATGCTCAGAGGAAGAAAGCTTAAGACATCTCCTAGAGGCGCATTTTCCGGGCTTCACAGAGAACAACAACACGCAGGTTGAGCGCCAACGACATGCCTCACGAGAGGACTGGAAGTTGGCTTCACAAGTGGTGACACAGTCTCGAATCCGATGGGCTATTAACGGATTCGAGCCCTACAAAGCAGCAGGCGAGGATGGCATAATTCCGGCACTCCTTATTAAGGGGCTGGATGTGTTGTCCTCCCCACTGCTCCATATACTCCGAGCGAGTCTAGCTCTAGGACATATTCCATTGCCCTGGAGGAAGGTGCGGGTTGTTTTCATACCCAAACCTGGCAAACCCACGCATACGATAGCGAACGACTTTCGTCCAATAAGCCTTTCCTCGTTTTTAACCAAGACGTTGGAGAGACTGGTAGAAAGATATATCAGGGAAGGTGCGTTACAGACGTACCCATTACACCCCTGCCAGCATGCTTACCAAATAGGTAAATCAGTAGATTCTGCTCTTCACTCGGTGGTCAACTGCATTGAGGACGGACTACATCACAAAGAATGGACACTGGCTATATTCCTGGATATAGAGGGTGCATTCAACAACACTGCGTTTGGCGCGATGCAAGCTGCGTTGTCCAAACATGGCGTGGAACCGACACTTTGTCGTTGGGCGAGGTCTCTGCTGAGGGATCGCAGCATAACTGCTCGGCTAGGCGGCTCGACAATCTGGGGCTCACCGGGAAGGGGATGTCCGCAGGGAGGTGTTTTATCACCTCTACTGTGGAATCTTGTCCTGAATGGGCTCCTGGTCGAGCTGACAAGGGCTGGGCTCGTTGTTGTGGCCTATGCGGATGACCTTGTCCTACTGATCAGAGGTAAGGTAATCAGTGTCATCTTCGATCTGATGCAGAATGCCCTGCGTATGATTGAACGATGGTGCTTAGAGAACGAACTCTCGGTCAACCCTGGTAAAACAGAGATGGTTCTTTTTACTAGGAGGAGGGTGCCCCACAACATCAAGCTTCCAAGCTTGTTTGGGATTGGGCTCACCCTATCCGAGCAAGTTCGATATCTCGGTGTGACACTGGACCACAAGTTATTGTGGAACAAACACATTGAGACTCAATCGAGCAAGGCTAATGTAATTTTTTGGTCTACTCGGAGAGTGCTTGGAAAAGGATGGGGCTTCAAACCACACATTATGCACTGGCTGTATACTGTAGTGGTGAGGCCTATCCTTACCTACGCATCACTGGTGTGGTGGACTTCCATGGGGAAGAATTCCAGCCGCACCATTATGACTAGATGTCAGAGGAACGCATGTTTAGCCATCACAGGCGCTCTGAGATCCACCCCTACGGCAGCTATGGAGTGTCTGCTGGGACTACCACCTTTGGACCTTGCAGTTACACAGGTGGCCATGAAGACAGCTCTTAGAGTTTGGGAACAGGGACAATGGCGCGATAGAGGACTATTCAGGGGGCATGCGAGGGCTCTCAAGATGGTGAGGGATGCCAACGCATCCCTTCTCCATAGAGGGGACCGCGCGGGCACCAGCTTCTATTTTGCCGAACCCTACAGGGTAATTGTCCCTGACAGAGACCTTTGGTCTACACCAAACAGGCTTCTTGAGCCCGAAGGTCCCACTTGGTTCACCGATGGCTCTGTGATGCCCACAGGGACTGGAGTGGGAATTGTGGGACCTCGTTTCAATCTATCCATCCCCCTAGGGAAGGACTGTTCCATAGTGCAAGCGGAACTGTATGCTGTTCTAGCCTGCACACTGGAGAATATCCGCAGAGGGTACTCCGGGAAACACATCTATATTTGCTGTGACAGTCAGGGAACCCTGAAATCCCTTTCTGAGGAAAGGGTTAACTCACACCTAGTAAAGGAATGCAGAGAGGCTCTGCGGGGGCTGGGTTCTGATAACATTGTGAAAGTTATCTGGTGCCCGGCTCACGCAGGACTTCCGGGGAACGAGAGGGCAGACAGACTTGCAAAGCAGGGAGCCCGCTCAGCTTTTGTAGGTCCGGGACCAGCGCTGCCTATCTGTCGTACATCTGTCAAGAACTTCTTTAATAGTTGGCTGGACAGGAAATTTTCCTCTGGATGGAGCATAAGAAGTGGTCTCAGACAGTCGAGGCTTCTCATTGAGAGACCATCCTCTGTGCCTGAGGTCAAAAAACTCTTAGCTCTTGAGAGGAAACAACTGAGTCTAGTGACTGGAGCAATGACTGGCCATTTGTTTAACAAACACTTAAATAGAATGGGACTGACTAGCTGCTCCCTGTGCCGCTGGTGCAGGAGCACGGAGGAAACGGTTGAACACATTTTGTTCTTCTGTATCAACCTTGAGGACTTAAGGATGACACATCTGGGAAACGGGACACCCACAGCTCCTATGGTGAGAGGGACACCTCTCTGTCGACTTGTGGCATTTTTGTCAGCATGTCACAGAGTGTGAGTCTCTCCAACTACAAGCGGACGAACAATGGGTCACGAGGCCTCAGTTCAGCCCGGTGGGGCACCGCACGTAGAAGAAGAAGAAGAAGAAGAAGCCAAAAGAGTCCGCTCAAGTAAAATGAAGAAAAGGTGGTTGTAAATTCATCCTTAGACTATATGAAAATCATATTTCTCAAGTAGTACTACGAGAGTCAGAAACAACTGTTGTTTTTGGATCGCACAGATCGTTATTCATTGGACCTTGAGAGGCATATTGAGGGCGTCTGCCGGGTCAGCTATAGCATTGATTATTAAACCTTTTAATACTCAATGGCTATAGTACTAAGTAAAAATAAGTCAGTTACAGCTAGATCTGTATTCACAATAAAGTCTTAAAAATTATGGAAATAACTCGATGAATCCTGCTGCAATAATAATCATGGAAAGTCTTATTTATAAGTACTAACATAGTTAATGCAAAGAGGGTGCCTGTATAATAGCAGTGAGTTTAATACTCAATGATAATAGAGAGAGTACTCGGATATAATTACTGATAAATCAGTGACTACTAAGATGTCTAAAACACTGGTGTGTGCACTTGTCACTTTTTGCAAGCATCACCATTTCAGAAAATCGGGGATATGGAGTCAGTTTCGTGGCTGCGCCACCATGTTATTTGCTTCGTTCTATCCTTGTTCTACCAAAGGAAGTCCAATGATACTCTCTCGTTTTATTTTGTTTTGCGTTGATATCGAATATCGATCAAAGAGTGCAAAATATGAACTGGCCCATTTTGTCAGCTGTTAAGGAATATTTGTGATTTACAGTTTAATTTTCGTTGTAAAAACAAATCTGTCCATATTTCAACACTATCGAAGGAGTTTTTACTGTTCTTCTTCAAGATAATTTCCGTTTGACAATTTGAATTCGTGAGGGGGGTAATTCAATATGATTTCAATGAAACACAGTTGATTGGTCAAATATCCAATACATTCAGTTGACGGAAAGGGAATTTCCACTATATTTACTCAGGAAGAATATTTGAAGAACAGACTCGAATAGATTTATGTATTTATGATTCTCAATACATGCTCACAATTCACATTACGCATTTTCAATACAGTTTCCTTGAAATATTGCTGCAGTAGCCATAAAACTCATATATCGGTCTCGAATGTTCGTTCATCTGATTTGGTTCCAACAACACCGAGTTCTTAGCTGTAGTTCTTGATTGTCCATACAGAAAACTGAACTTACTGAACGACATGTTGAATAAATGAATGTTCTACACCCCTTTCTCGATACTAATACATTTCCACACACCAATAATCGCTTATAAATACCACATATTCGTAAGTCGTAGGATAGTATTCAAATTATTTTCAAATATCAATTGAAAATGCTCTGTCAAATTCTAAACAGCGCTACCTATAGTGGGAAAATCGAAACTGATCCCATATCCCCACGAAATTAAAAACAAAATCGAATCAGTGAATACACCAGAGTTTTAGGCATCTTAGTGACTACTATAAAATAACATGGTTGACAACTTAAGCGATTACATGAAAACTACAACTCATTCCTCTTAAAGAAATACAGGAGTAGTAGAAGAGGGTATAAACAGGGTGTAAATAAAAAAAGTGTGGAGTTTTTCATATAATTTTTTTTTGAACAGTCCCCCTGAAAATGGCACCTTAAAAGCAATTTTTTCTGAAAAATCAGAAAACTTACAGAAATGAAATCGAGCGGACATTCTATGGGAGCGAGAAGGCAATCAAAAAAGTTTTTCGTAGTGTTCTTCTATTCGCGTTGCAAAATAAGCCATAAGTCCTCTGGTGGCAGCCAGAGTAACCAAAATATTGCTGGTAATCATAGAAACCGGGCTCTAGGGAGCACCCAGATTCGATGATAATTTTCACAGTTAATTGAATTCACTGAGTTTACTACTTAAACAACAAAACACTCATCCAAACTCAACACTTGAAAAACGATAAGCTTTTAAAGTTATGAAAACAGTAACAACAAGAATCATAGTTCTACAGCTGCTAGACCTAGCAGTGTATCTAAGCTGTTAAAAAAATATATAGGAAAACCCACACTATTTTTTGACAAGGAATCATATCGCAACTTGGTATTCATTTACACCCTCTGTATATAAAGTGAAAAAGTGTTCAACAAGTGCAAGATGGGAAATATTAATGTAGAGTTCTTTCATTTTGTTTTTTATTTAATTTTTCCATTAGAAAAATAGCTAACAGGATTGATTATTCTTTACCTTGGGTGCATCCTTCCACAACTGTATTGAAATATTCAACTATCTCGCGTCTTTTCCTCCTATCGTTCAAACCATCTCTCGCTAACTTGCCGAAATCGTTTTCGAAATAACATTTCAAAAATATATTTATCATTTTCTTCTAACATTAACTTAATGTATGTCATGAAACTGAAATGCAGCCACAGTGAAATGATATTAGATTTATTCTCCTTAATGAGATTAACTCTTAAGGCTTCCTTCATTCGTTTATAAAAGGATCACAAGACAAGGTTAATTTATATCTACCCTAGGACGAAATGATTTAACTTTTGTTGAATACCCAAAACTGTTAATTTCGAAATATCCAATATACGAGGATATATTGAAAAATTCTTAGCCTACTATAGAACCAACAAAATTTCAATGTCAAAATATTTTATTACTCAATATATTCTCCTCTTAATTGGATACATTCATTACAGCGAACGTGCAACGTTTCTAGACCTTTGAAAAAATATTTCTTCTTGTTCTTCAAACCAGACCTCCACAGCTCTTATTACCTCCTCGTTGGAAGAAAATTTACTACCTTTTTTTCAGTTGAGGAAAGAGATGATAGTCGGATGGAGCCAAATCTGGTGAATAAGGGGGGTGTTCTAGTTATTCAAACCCTAAATCACGAATTTTTTGTATGGCAACATGAGATTTGAGTGCAGGGGCGTTCTCCTGCAAAAACAAAACACCTTTGGATAACTTTCCGCATCTTTTCTCTTTAATATTTTTCCGTAGAGTGGTCAGTTATGTCGAATAGTAATCTCCGGTTATTGTTCTACCATTATCCAAAAAATCAATCATGATTACTCCATGGCAATCCCAAAAAACTGAAGCAAGAACATTTCCAGCAGATTTCTGGGCACGAAACTTCTTAAGTCTTGGAGAAGGCGATCTGCCTTTGTGACATGCCTTGTTCTGCGTGAGCCACAATTCTTCCTTTCTAGACTTCAGATAACACCGCGTATGACATTTTCTCTAAATCTGCGAAAAAAATATTTCGACTTTGAGGCGAAACACTAAGGATGAACTCTGAGGATAAATCTCATCAAGTTATTTGTAAATTATTACATGTTCTTGTTAGAGAACACGACATGTACTTTTTCATCGCAGTGTACTACTAAAATGGCCATTTGCCTTAGGTACTCTCAGTCACGTACTCCAGTGACATTTTCGGCTGTGCGGTGATTGAGAGGCCCTATTGATATCTTCGCATCCTTAACTGACCGAGTTTGTTCAAATTTTCCATTCGTCTCCTCATTTTGGTAATAATATGCAATGCATATGCAATAATTATCAAATGAAATGAAACAAAGCAAAATGTACTTCTTGATGGAATACTCCGCGCGTTCATTCATTCATTCATTGCTGTATTCCGTTACCGAGAATAAATCTACAAAAAGGTCTTCTTGCGACTGTGTCTCCTGTGACTGAAAAGACTCAACCGTGCCCTACAGATCCTTTCACACAATGGGCATGGATAGTCACCAACCAGATCTGGCCGCCGCTGTATTCTTCTCGAGTCTTCATTATAACTGTGGACCAAAGACCTCCACTGTGATCTGTCTAACGCTAGTTGTTCTCAGTTATGGTTGGCATTAACTGATTTTAGGGATTGATGCAGTATATCCTTAAGCCGCTTATACTGGCCTCCTGGTTTCCAAGCTCCCTCTGTGAATTCGCCATACAGAGCTATTTTGGGGAGTCTTGTGTCTTGCATCCTCAGAATGTGGCCGCTCCATCTCAGTCGGGTCCTCGTTACTTGAGTCTCAATTGTTATACAACTCGCGCGCTGCGAGACTTCTGCATTTGAAACTTTGTGGAACCATCTGATGTGCATTATTTGTCTTAGATGACGTTGCTGCGTTTGTTCAAGATGTTTAATATGTCGTCTGTAGGGCGTTCAGCTTTCGCTTCCGTAAAGAAGCGTTGGGAGGACCACTGCTTTGTAAACAGCTGTCTTGGTCTTCAGATTGAGGTCGTTATTTTGAAACACTCTGTCCTTTAGCTTCCAGAATGCCCGTGATGCTGAATTGATACGGTTGTATATTTCCGTGTCCAGGTTAGCCCTAGTATTTTGAAGCTTCCCAAGTACATATTTGAACTGCTCGACCTGTTCTAGAGTTTCATCCTCCAGGCTTATATCTGTTTGAAGGCTATCTGGCGGACTTACCAGCATTTTGGTTTTATCAATATTGAGTCTAAGGCCTAAAGCTTCGTCTATATGTTAAAATGTGTCCAACATTACCTGTAGATCCTCTGGACTGTTATAGCGATAAGTGCGCGTCTGCATATTGAAGTTTCGTGATAAACTTTTGTACGGATTTTACTCTGAGGCGATTAAACAGGCAGGGCCGGCGCGAGTAATTTTGGCGCCTGAAGCAAAAAAATTTTTGGCGCCCCTGCCAAAAAAAGAATTTTTTCTTCCTTGAATGAGTGCCTAAAAAAATTAAACTCGAGTGAATGAGGGATATTGAAATGTGCTATTATATAATACATATTTCACTTAGTGTTTCCAAGGTTTTTGAATGTGATAAAACAGCAAAAAAGAAATCTAGTTTATTCATACATAATTAAAAAATATCGTACACATAATTCACAGAATAACAAAACAAAAAATTAGTTTATTTATAACAAAGCATGAAAAGTAAAACAAAATATCACATTTGTTAATGAGATAGGAACTGTAAAAAAATCGTCATCACATAAGCATGTTTAAACCTTCAAACATCAAATATGAAAAAGCACATGGAATTTGTAGAAACTAAATGCAATAAATGCATATAGCATTAAAATTTTATTAGGATTAGAACTAAGATAAATCACAGTATTTGTACCTTTCTAGATTTAATCCTGGTAAAATAATCTATAAAATATTTTCAAAATCTTTTTCTGAACTAATTGTGTGTTCAATAGATATTATTGCCAGGCCTGAAAGTCTCTCCTGATGCATCGCGGAGCGCAAATAATTTTTTATAATTTTCAATTTAGAAAAAGAACGTTCTCCACTAGCTACAGTTACCGGCATTGTAATTAGTATCCGAAGAACAATAACTATATTAGGATAATTTTCAGATAGATTACCCCCCTCCAAATAATTCAGCATCTTGATAGGTGACATTTTAAATTCCAACGTGCTGCTCAAAAGAAGCAATTCTGTGCTGAGATTTCTGGGCTCAATGTCATTTCCTAATTGCTCGAAGAGTCCATTGCAATTTTGCATTATGTGCTCTGGTGATTTTGTAGCTGATGCCTTAACGTCGTATAAGCATTCAAACAATGAGCTATGTTCTTTCAGTTGTAGGAAGCGTTCATTCAAAGAGTTGATGTAAATATCTAATAAATAATTAAAAAAATCTATCTGAAATTTTTTTTGAGGGTCTGCTATCGTTGTATCTCTTCCTTCATATTGAAAAAGCCTTGTTTTCTTACGAATGCGGACTTCTCTCTCAGATTCAAATTCAGGGTTTATTTCCATATTATCTGCCATTTCTTTAGCAGAGCAAAGCATTTGCTCGAAACCATCAGCTCTCAAATTTGCCAAATATTCTGAGACTTTGTTCAGCTCGCTAACGCAAACATTTATTATCATACCTGGACTTTGCAATTGCTTGGAAACGTTATCGATACGAACTAAAACCTCGTACCAAGTAACTACTGAAGAAATGAACTTGAAACATGAAATTTTCAAAGCCAAATTTTTGCTCTTCGCTGCTATTTCACAAAGAGCATCATATATTTCCCCTAACTGATACCTTAGCGGCGTAATAGCATTTATTCTACTTTCCCATCTAGTGGTACTGAGACCTTTTAGAGTTAGTGCTAAATTGTGTTTTTTCAAAATCCCCCACCTTTTAGTTGAACTAGAAAAAAATACGAAGATTTCTTGGATAATTGAAAAAAAATTTGATATTTCACCAGATTTACTAGCTGCATCGTTAATAACTAAATTCAAAGAATGACATGAACAAGGAACGAAGAAAGCTTTCGAGTTTTCATTGAGAATTCGTTTCTGCACACCAAAGTGAACTCCTTTCATATTAAATCCATTGTCATAACCCCGTCCCCGAATATTTTCCAAATCTAGGCCTAAAACTTCAAGTTCTCTTAGTATAATACTGGTTAGTTCCCCTCCGGTGGTTTTTTCTACTGGTAGGAATTCAATAAAATATTCTTTAGGTGTGAATTCTTCCCCAACTTCTTTTGTAACCATCCTAATCACTAAGGACATTTGTTCCGTACGACTCGTGTCAGGTGTGCAATCCAGTATTATACTGAAATATTTAGCTTCCTTGATTTTGCGCCTAAACAAACATCTGTTCCGCTGAATCTGAATACATCTGGCAGTAGCTTCGAATTCAAAATTGAAGTAATTTTCCATGTGTTAAATCTGTAAAAAACGGTTCCCAGAGCCAAACTGCCAAATAACTGGCAAGCGAAGGAAATTTTGATTCTGTGCAAAACAGCGATATACATATTTGTTTTTAAAAATTGAGGATGAAATTCCAAAAGGCGGCCGGTAAACTGAGCCGATATGCCGCCCCTCAGACAGTGGCGCCTGAAACAGTCGCTTCACTGTTTCACCCCTAACGCCGGCCCTGTAAACAGGCCTCCATCAAATCTGAATCTTATTCCAACACCTCTTACAGGCATACTCATGTCAGCTATGCCGAAAATACTAGAAAGTAAAAGCGCTAACACGCAGCCTTGTTTTATTCTAGAGTTGGTTGAGAAATGGTGTTGTATCTTGCATCCTCAGAATGTGGCCGCTTCATCTGAGTCGGGCCCTCCTCGCGTATCTTTTATATCGATACATCCCTGGGTGCCCATTTGAAATATCAAAGTGATGTCCAACAAGTTGCACAACAATGAAAATATTTCATCCAGAAAGTTCAAGTACCAAAACTACCTCATGACAATTTCCAGAAATAATTGTCGTGTAATTTTTCACCCATTAATTATATTTTTCTGAATATCCCTGTCTGTATAAAATCCATTCATTAAGAAAAGACATACTGTTTCCACATACTGTTATTTTAATTAAGTCCCCAGTAAAATCAGTAATGAAGCCGAAAATTTTTAAAAATAGTAAATGCCGAAACCATAAATGCTCCAACGACTATGATTATTCCCAGCTGAGTTCATTGGTTTTTATGCGAAAAACTTGCATCGAATAGGAACTTCACGCTGCCAATGCCAAGCTGTGAGGTCATATACTTAGGTGCTCTGTGGTGAAAGGTTCAAGATCTTCGAAAAACCAACAAACGATTAATGAATTTCCGTGTCGAAACTACAAACATGATTCATGGAGATGGACATAATAATAATAAGTCTATTCACATCATTTTCCATCTCACAAAATAAGAACAATTGGTGAATAAAGAAAGTAATAAGGAAAAAGGATGCCTTGAAAACGGAATATTGTTTCCTATATTTAAATGTGAATTTGTGATAATGTATATAACGCAGTCAATTATCATATATAATATCCATACATCATGAGACAAAGTAATTAATTAATTACTTAATTATTCATTATGGCTGATAGGTACAGTTTCACACAATTGAATCGAAATTCTGCAGTTTTATGTGCATCCTGCTGTAATTGTGTGTATATAACGCAGTCAATTATCGTATATAATATCCATACATCATGAGACAAAGTAATTAATTAATTACTTAATTATTCATTATGGCTGATAGGTACAGTTTCACAAAATTGAATCGAAATTCTGCAGTTTTATGTGCATCCTGCTGTAATTGTGGAAAACCTACAATATGGCTTCAGTAACAATAAAAATTTCAACTTTTCAACGTTAGTGGGCAAGGAGCTATGACTATATAGACTAATAATTGAACTCTTCAATTTGAAGAGTTTTGAACTCTTCAATTTGAAGAGTTACTCAATGATTATCACCATCTTCCGGAATATAAGTGGCTGTGGCAGAACTGTCATTATAATTATACGTAATAATAACTCAATATTTTTTTTTATTTCCATTATGCCTTCCAAGGTTCTCAAACCCGGTTCAAAATTTCAACTGAACATCTTCGTTTTGTGCGTTTTATCAATGAAAACGAGAGACAAGTTTTGGGTGCTACAAATGTGGCACCCCATATATCACAATAGAGAAGCTACAATTCAGAAGATTATTTAAAAATTCGTCTGATGAAGGAGTCTGATATAGACTCCGAAACATTACGAAGTTACCATTTTAAAGCATTTTCCGTTCATTGTCATTCAACAATTTTTTCTATCTGATTTGTTTCTGTCAAATTAGTGAAAGGATTTACGCAGGAGCAAATAAATTATTTCAATTTTTTAATTGATTGAATTGTTTCAGAGATTGGGAGTGGAAACCCTAAAGAGTTTCAGAAGATGCAGAGTTCTCCCAGATCGAATTTCAATCGATATCTGAGCTACAACCTCTAGAAGTTCGGCAAAGTTTCATCAAATTTCAATTACGGCATCGGAAATACGAAACAAAACATAAACATATCGGTGGACACTGAATGGTTCGGTACTTCCGAGTTTATCTGATTAGTTGCATCAGGTCACTTGAAAGATTTGTTGTATCGTGCAATTTAGGGTGAAAAAAATGTAGAAAATTGAGACAGTTTATTGAAAGTGCTTATGTTGAAAAAGTGCTTTTATTGTCATCCTATTTTATCCCATTTTCACGACGATTGTTGGAGTGTCCGAAAAAAAGATTGTGATGCTCATCGTGAAAAAATTCGTGAATAATTTCGACGAAATTTATTGATGAGATTTTGAAATATAATATTCTAATTTTTTATACCTGCGTCCTAAGTCTTTTCTTTCAGTTGGTATCGAAATAAGCCATTTGATAAAATCGTGTAAGTTACGAAATAATCCGGCAATCCTGCGTTTCCATTTTCATTTCCACTTAAAAATCGAACGGGTCAATATTCTAAACGAAACCACATGGTTGAGTCAGACATCATGAGATAAGTTTTTTTCCTATTCCTTTGCAATAGTTCAGATATCTAGGAACGAATTAGGATTTACTTCAGTTTTCAGTAATCATTTTCAATTTTTTTTTTCAACTTTGTAATTCTTCTTCTGTTAAAAAAAGACTCAAGTTTAAATACACTCTGTATATATATTTTTGAAAAGCTATTTTTTTTGGTATAACATGAGATCGAAAAAATATGAAGAAATAAAAAAAAAGTTGAATATACAGGTTGTCTGTAAACAAATACAAAGATCTTAGGGAGAGGATTCATCGATGAAAATAAGCATGAAAATATCTCCCTTTCAAGATACAGCCTTTGGAAGGCGATGACAAGTTGACAGTTTTTGATTTTTTTTTTACGGGTTCTAAAACCACTGAGTCATAAAACTGTACATAATATGAAGCACTAAGTAGATGTTACTGACACAATTTTTTTAGATACATGACTTTATTATTAGGGTTTGAAAATAACAACCCCTTATGATTTTTCTTCAAAAATTGTTTTAGAGGGATGGATTTTCGAAAAATAATATTCTCTTATGGTTTCCCATTCAATTCTGGAGAAAAAAAGTCTCTTGCAAAATTTCGATATAGTCGATGATTTTACCGGAATAAATAAAAACTTACAAGCAGTTCTGTTCACTGTTCATTCCATTTCATCGTATAAGTATTCCATAGAATGACTACATCCCTCTAAAATACATGCATCAAGTCTGTGCCTCATAGACCATCGTATACTGCTTGTAAGTTTTTATTTATTCCGAGAAAAATTTCGACTGCATCGAAATTTTGCAAGAGATTTTTTTTCTCCAGAATTGAATGGAAAACCATAGGGGAGTTTTATTTTTCGAGAATCGTTCCTACGAAAACAAATTTTTGAAGGAAAATCATAAGGGATTGTTATTTTCAACCCCTAATAATAAAGTTATGAGATCTGAAAAAAATTCTGTGAGTAAAATCTACTTAGTGCTTCATATTATGTATAGTTTTATGAACCCGGCTGTATCTTGGAAGGGAGGTCGATTTCGAAAAAATGTATAGGAACTACCCCACCTTATTTTCATCGAGGAATCATCTCCCTAATACCTTCGCATTTGTTTACAGACACCCTGTAGTATTCCTAGTGGAAAAGTTTTTATCGTTTTAATATACAGGGTGATTCAAAACTCGAGAAGAAAAATTAACTGACATATAGAGACTGATATTCTTGATAAAGCATAAAAAAAATTTTCGGTCGATGAGGCTTCGTTCCCGAGTTTTTGGACATTAGTGTTTCTGTATGCAACCAATTGAATTTCATAAATTACAGTAAGCCTAGAAATAAATAAAATGAATGTCACCTGGTGACAGAACACTTATTGTTTGCCAATTTAAAAGTTACTTTGCCTTCTGTTAAACATGCAGTTTTCTAACGAAGAATATGCAGATATTATTTTTGTGGACGGTTTTTGTGATGGCAACGCATTGAAAGCTTGTGGCTTGCTGCCAGTCTTAATGTTTCCCAAAGTTTTGCTTGGCGAACCTTAAAAACCGTAGTTTTATATCCAATTCATAAACAGAAAGTACATACCCAGGAGAACACATTCGCAGACTCCCCTTTTGTCAATGACTTCTTCAGCAGCATGAACAAAATGAAAATTTCTTAAGGGAGACGCTTTGGTCGGACGAAGCTACTTTTACTCGAGATGGTATAAATAACTCCCATAATGAACATGTATGGTCTCTACAAAATCCTCACGCTTTTAAAAGAAGGGGTTTTCAACAAAGATTCTCCATTATGTATGGGTCGGAGTATGATCATTTGAATGCCGATGCGTACTTGCAGTTTTTGGAAAACAATCTCGATAATTTGCTAGAAGATTTTCCTGTAGATTTGGCATACACAATCGTATGTGGTATCAGCTCGATGGAGCACCACCGCATGTTGAACGAAATGATGTAGCTTGGTTAAACCAAAATTTCAATTATAGATGGATTGGTCGGCGTGGTCAGGTGCTATGGCCAGGGAGATCACCTGATTTGAATCCTTTGGGTTATTTTGTATGGGGACATTTGAAACAACAAGTTTACGCAGTGGAAATTAATGATAATGAACGATTAATGGAACGAATTATGAATACAGTCGAATCCACTCAGAATAGGCAAAACGTGCAATTAGTGTACAATTCATTCTGCGTTGCCAAGCTAATGGTGGCATTTTAGAACATTTGATTGATTTAATTTTTTTAATATTTTTATCAGCTATTAAAGTTTAAAATTGATGACATGCAAAAATTTTGAACACATATCTCGAAAACAAATCAATATCCAAAAATTTTATTTTCCTTTTTTAATCAAGAATAGCAGCCTGTATACCTTCCTCGATTTTTCGCCTCGAGTTCTGAATCACCCTGTATATCGAAATAAAAAAGTTATGGCACATTTTCTGAATAGACAAAATATCATAATTTGGTTATATCTTCAAGACGAATGAAGATACCGTGAAGCAATTTACACTATTGGACTTTTCACGAAAATCAAATCAGTACCAGAAACTGCCAATATTAAGCAATTTGGGATGTCCAGTACTCAAACTTCGGAAGCTCCGGAAAAAATCTTATGAATTACTTTTTGCAATTACCGACTTCTTCAGTTAAGGTATTTTTGTGATTATTCGATAAACCTTCTTCATCCTAAAACTGCAACATAATATCGAAGTCTCACGACCCATTTGAATCAATAAAAATATTAATCAGTCCCGGGCCAGTTGAGTCAGTCATATTTTATGGCGTAAGAACCCATTAAAATGTCATCATAACTGCCAATCCGTGTAATATGCCAATCTCCGACCATTCCACATGGAACGAATAACGAATTCTTTTCACTTCTAAAGCTTACAATTCGTTTTATAGGAAGTGGTCTCGGCTGTTTAGTTATTCAAATATATTGCCCGATATTGTGTAGAAACGCTCAAAACTCATAATGATTTACCTTCGCAACGTTTGAAATGATAACAAATATGTAGGTCGGCGGTTAACTGTCCTTTCCAAATTCAAATTATCCAAAAAACTCGCATGACATAAGTAGGATACTGATAGTTAGAAAGTTCATTTCTGTTTCATGTTATTTTATTAAATTTGTTTTTCCACCGAGAAAATGTATTCAATTCAGGATTAGACTTGGTAATTAGTTCAATTAGTTTTCAGATATTTACCAGAACAAAATATTCATTTCAGCGGTTCTCGAATATTTTTATGTGAAGGAAATAGTTTATTACTGAAGGTCGTAATTAAAATTCCTGTATGAAAGAGAACACAACCATAAAAAGCTCCCTTCAGAATGTATCATTGTTCATTATCCTGTATTTCCCGTCATTAAATCGTTTTCCGGATCAATTGGTTGAGATCTTAGATGTACTGTATACAGAGTGATACATTTATTGATTGAAATTCAATCTGGGAGGACTCTGCATCTTCTAAAACTCCCAGTCTCTGGAACAACATGAATTAAAACATTGAAATAATTCATTTGCTCCTGCATAAATTCTTGCACAAATTTCTCAGGAGCAAATCAGATAGAAAAAATTGTTGCCTGACAATGAAAGAAAAATGAAACTTTAAAATGATAACTTCGTAACGTTTCGGAGACAACGGGACCTTGATTCATTTAATTTTGAATTTATCGGATTTCAGTTCTATCCTCAGTAAATTATATTTGAGTTTATAGGCCCTGCTTAAACTCTTAATCAGGTTATAATAATAATTATCGAGTAGTTTCTGTTGCTGATAGTTCTACACCCTTAAAGCTACAACAGGATCACTTGGAAACCGTCGAACACTCTACAGAAAGTAAAATGCAGAAACTGATTAGCAAACCTTTGCATGGGAGGCGCACCAGAACGGGGTCATATCGGGGACATATCTGCGTCGTACTACTGGTTGACTTCCGGAAGGTTGTTTCCTGAGACAGAGGGCTTCATGCTCGCCATCCAGGATCAGGTGATTCCAACAAGAAATTACATGAAATATATCGCCAAGGATGCCTCAGTGGCGGACGATAGCTGTCGTTATGGCTGTGCAACACATGAAACTATCCAGCACATCACCGGAGGATGTCAGAAGTTCGCGGGCACGGAGTACAAAAATAGACATGATGCTGTTGCCAAGATTCTCCACCAAGAATTGGCACTAAAACACCAACTTCTAAGTTCGAAAAAGGTTCCTTATTACAATTACCATCCGGATGTGTTGGAAAATGAACATCACAAGCTCTACTGGGATCGCACAGTTCTCACAGACCGGAAAATAACCCACAATAGACCAGACCTCATATTGCTCAATAAGGATGAGGACAGAGCACTATTCATCGACGTGGCAATTCCAAATAATAACAATCTTCTAGTTAGGCACACTGAAAAAATTTCAAAATACAGAGATCTCGAGGAACAAACCAGAAGACAGTGGAAGCTGAAAGATATCAAGAATTCCCTATTGTAATTTCATTTACAGGTCTGATACCGAAGAAACTACTAGAGAACTTGAGGAAACTTCATTTGGACGAAAATATCTATAGAGTCATGCAGAAGGCGGTACTGCTCGGAACGGCGAGAACTGTACCCAAGTACATGGGGAATGCAGAGGAACACCGTCTGCTCCGACAGGAAGTGAGGGTGGAGCAGGAATCCAACCGACAGCAGGGAGCCGAGGAGCGACCCGGATCCGATCACCACCACGAGCCCGAAAACCTGGAAAGGGCTCCAACAGAGCTTAATCCTTTTGATATCTGAGATATCTGGGATAAGTGAATTTTCCTCTGGAGAGGAGTGTGAAAGCCGCAAGGCTAAAGTCATAAACTGCTGAACATAACGAGAGGGAAAATAGAAGATGATTCAAACTCAAGGAAGGTGCAGAAATTGAAGCATTAAAGGAAGAAGACACATACAAGTATCTGGTCATAAAACCACGTAAGAAAAATCAATCAGAGACAGATGAAGAAAGAACTAACGGAGGAGTTCACCCGAAGATTGAGAAGGATAATGAGAACTGGCCTTAACAGCAAGAATCTGACAAAAGCTATTAATACCTACGCTTGCTCGGCGCTGAGCTACTCATTCGGTATCATCTCTTGGACCATCACCAATTTAGCAGCCTTACAGAAAAAAATGTCAGAAGTTCGCGGGCACACGGAGTACAAAAATAGACATGATGCTGTTGCAAAGATTCTTCACCAAGAATTGGCACTAAAACACCAACTTCTAAGTTTGAAAAAGGTTCCTTATTACAATTACCATCCGGATGCTGTGTTGGAAAATGAACATCACAAGCTCTACTGGGATCGCACGGTTCTCACAGACCGGAAAATAACCCACAATAGACCAGACCTCATATTGCTCAATAAGGATGAGGAGAGGGCACTATTCATCAACGTGGCAATTCTTAATAATAACAATCTTCTAGATAGGCACATTGAAAAAATTTCAAAATACAGGGATCTCGAGGAATAAACCAGAAGACAGTGGAAGCTGAAAGATATCAAGACCATCCCTATTGTCATTTCATCTACAGGCCTGATACCGAAGAAACTATTAGAGAACTTGAGGAAACTTCAGTTGGACGAAAATATTTATAAGGTCATGCAGAAGGTGGTACTGCTCGGAACGACGAGAGCTGTACGCAAGTACATGGGGAATGCAGAGGAACACCGTCTACTCCGACAGGAAGTGCGGGTGGAGCAGGAATCCAACCTACAGCAGGGAGGCGAGGAGCGACCCGGACCCGACCACCACCACGAGCCCGAAAACCTGGAAAGTGCTCCAAGAGAGCTTAATCCTTTTGATATCTGAGATATCTGGGATAAGTGAATTTTCCTCTGAAGAGGAGTGTGAAAGCCGCAAGGCTAAAGTCGTAGTAATAATAATAATACGTCGAACGTTGCCCAACGCGCTCTTTAACGGAACTTAACGATCCGACAACCAATAGAACAACCGTTTCAGACGTCGGACGCACAACGGGCGATGATTCCGAACTCTACCTTGTGGTGTCAAAGGTGGCTTCTTCCCCTGAACGTAAACAAATGTAGGGTTGTTCATCTTGGGAGGGGCAATCCACGGAAACAGTATTTGATTGATGGCAGGATAATTGAAGCGAGTTCAGAGCATAATGATCTTGGTGTGACCATAACAGAGGATCTTTCCTCCAGGTGGAACTCTTTGCCGGAAGATGTAGTGAGGATCATACCTGAACCATCTCCGGTTTGCGGATGATATTGTCCTGATTAGCAATGATTCCCAAGAACTGGTAAAAATGCTAGAAGAATTGGCGGACGCTGCGGAAAAGGTTGGCTTGAAGATGAACATCTTGAAGACCAAGATAATGAGTAACATCTATTTACATTCTACATAGCTGGAGAATGTAACAGAATATATCTATCTTGGACATGCGATAAGATTGGGTAGAGAGAATCAGACAGCGGACCTGAGCAGGCGAATAAGACTGACATGGGTAGCTTTTGGAAAACTGAAATATATATTCAAGAACAAGAACCCTCCTCCCTGAAAAAAAGAGTTTTTGATGCCTGTTTACTGCCAGTGGCGACATAAAGCCTTCAAACAATGGCACTCACAAAAGGTCTACGAGTAAATTGAGGGTAAAGCAGAGAGCTATGGAACGCGCGATGCTCGGGTTGAGTTTGAGTGATAAGGTGAGAAACGAAGAAATACGACAAAGAACAGAAGTCGTACATATAATACAGCGCGTGGCAGATCTGAAATGGCAATGGGTGGGACACGTGGCTCGTCAAGAACCTAAGGTGGACAAATACGTTCGGTCATTTCTGAACACTAAAGTATCTGCCCCCTTGGTCAGAAATTCCTCCGGAACCGTCTGTACTGATTACCAAGAGTCGGCTGAGGTGTTGGCTGACACGTGTTCCTCATCGTTCACACTCGAGCCTGATGGGCCATTACCAGCTGTTAGATGTGCACGCTGCAGTTTTGACCTATGCAATATTTTATTCCGTAAGGAGATTGTTGAGAAAGAGCTGAGGGCGTTTAAGGCGGACTCTTCGCCCGGACCTGATGGTTTTGCACCTTTTATTTTCAAGACTTGCTCTGACTCCCTCTCTGAACCTCTAGCACTTATTTTCGAGAAGTCCTTCGAGACTCATGCTCTACCCTCGTCTTGGCTGAAGGCGACAGTGACACCAATTTTCAAGAAAGGCGACAAACTTTCTCCAACTAATTATCGCCCAATAAGTCTGACTGCTGTGGCTTCAAAGATCTGTGAGAGGGTGATACTTGGCCAGATGTTAGACTTTCTTCTGGCTAACAACATCATTCCACCAGAGCAGCATGGCTTCCTGTCAGGTAGATCAGTGATCACAAATCTACTGCGGTGTGTGGATGATTGGACGAGAGCTCTCGACGCCGGTACCTCTGTCGATGTGGTCTACTTGGACTTCTCTAGGGCCTTTGACCGAGTACCTATAAAAAGACTCCTAATGAAACTTGAATATCTTGGTATTAGAGGTGGGCTACTGATGTGGATTAAAGCATTTTTGAGTGGCAGAGAATTTTCAGTGCGCGTTTCCGGGGATATCTCGTGTCCACGACCAGTCATCAGTGGTGTTCCTCAGGGGTCGGTCCTTGGTCCGATTCTGTTTCTGTTATACACGGTCGATTTGCCACTTCTTTTGCAGTCTTCCTGTTCCCAGTTCGCCGATGATACCAAGCTTTATAATAGAACAGAAAATTCTTCAACTTTACAGAGCGATCTGGATGTTGTCTCCAAATGGTGTGAGGATTGGCTGCTTCCGCTCAACTTAAATAAGTGTACTGTGCTACATATTGGAAAAAAGAACCCCAGAAAACCTTACATGTTGAGCGGAAGAGTCCTGCCTGCAACTAAACACCACGATGACTTGGGTCTGACGGTCTCGGACGATCTCTCTTGGTCGATGCACGTCCAGAAGATAGCACACAAGACGAGGAGGGTGGCTTACATGATTTCAAAGGCCTTCCATGGTTGTAGCCCCGACGTTTGCTGCAAAATCTATAAATCCTATGTAAGGCCTATTTTGGAATTTGCGGGACCAGTATGGTTTCCAAACCTCAAGGGTGATATGGACAAGCTGGAGAGGCTTCAAAGATCTTTTACTCGTCTTCCATATAGCCTAAATCGCCCCAGTTATGACGAACGTCTCAAGATATTTGGCTTGACTACTTTTAAGGATCGAAGGGAGAGGGGAGACCTGATTGTGACCTACAGATCTCTGCATGGCAAGTTTGGAACCGATATGTCCTCTCTGTTCCCTCTCAATACTGGCAACCTGAGAGGCCATTGCTTCAAGTTGCAGAAGGAGAATTTTAGGACAACCCCTAGTCAGTCTTTCTTGTCTAATCGAGTGTTCGATGCCTGGAACCGTTTGCCTTCGGAGATCGTTGGTGCTTCCTCAGTGAACGTTTTCAAGAACTCTTATGACTACTTCGTGGAGGTCCGGAGGACTTGAGATGTGTAGTGTGATATATGATTTCTGTCAATCGATTGTTTTTGTGATATTGTTGGAAGTGTGCTGTCAACTTTATTTTTTATAGAATGTCATTTAGAGCTACCTAAAGGCCTTGCCTCAGCTCCAATTTTTTGTTTAATAATAATAATAATAAATAAGCTAACACAATGGCGACCAAGACAGACAAAACGCAGTGTCGGTAGACCGTAACGAAGATGGTTGGATGACATTAAGGCTCGGGCGGGAAATGGATGCCATCGGGTGGCACAGGACAGATCGGAATGGAGTCATTTGAAGGAGGCCTACGTCCACGAGTGGATGAAGAATGGCTGAGGAAGAAGAAGAAGAATCTCCAGTCACTTTACCTGCCAAGTCTGCACGAGTCTTCCTCCCATTTTTTTCCATGCCAGTGCTGTTCCGTCTTTTATGGAGGACACTCTATTGGCTGAAGGGTCTTCCTTTGGTTTCTTCCACGATTCATTACCGTGAGCTCCTCCAGTAGTTTATATGAATGACGAAGGATAACTTTCCCTTGGAAATCGTCCTCAACCCTGTGCTATTCAGCCTTAGGCAGCTCCATCACTGGTTGGGAAACAATCTTAGTTTTCACCCCTCAACTTGGACATTATCGACATGGGAGACCGTACCAGAACTATGTTCAGCCGGCATAGCCTCAAGAACCATCACAGTACCTATACTTAAGCTCTCCTACCAATGTCGAAGTGTCGACCATTCATGGGAGGGTATTATGTCATCAGCATTGCCTATGCATTCGAAGCCAAGCTTTGTTAGCCTGTGAAGTAGTTCATCCACTACTAAACTTCATAGTATTGGGGATGTTACTCCTCTTTGAGGTATTCTGCGAGTGATAAACACATTGTCAAAAAGACAGAAGATAAAGGCAATTTTAGAATATGATATATCTCTGATTTTCCATTATAAATCTAGAACAAAAGAAGATATTAGGATTTGAGGGACGTCATATTGGAGGACTTACAAAGGCAAAATATTTTAGTCGGAACAGTCGCTATAGTTTGGAAGATAGTAGTGGTGAGCATCTAATTTGTCACCACCTTCTATAATTCGTATCCAAACACTTGTGTGATTTTGACACTTATTTAGGGGCCAATGGAAATTTTTGGAAAATTTGTTATAGTACGATTTGAAACGAAAATAAATAGCTTCTAGGGACTCGTCAATCATTTCTTCTCCATCAATCTACAAGAAAAGAGCTTCGAAAAAAAAAACAATTTAATAAAGGTTCTACACGTAAATAAGAAAAACAGAAGAAAGGTGTTTAAAAGTGCTACTAAAAATGGGGGATTCTTATTTTAGTCATTAAACATTTAAGACATAGCGTAGATAAAAACATACAATTTTTCAACAAACTAATGAAACAAGTATTTTCAGTAAGGTGTTGGTCCTTGTCCAACTTGAATGATTCTCTGACTCTGCATGATATGCTCAATGCTGAATAGAAGATGAGGCTTGGTATTACCCCCTATGAAAAAAAGCGCACTCCTTTGAAACTTCTAAACAAAATAACAAAAATGTATAAAATTTTACTTAATATGAGTTTAATAATTTCCTGTATCATACATAACTTTGGTACCTGCGGGTAGGGGAAGTTATGGCGCTTCAGAAAAATATGTTTTATGTTAAGTAAGAGAATTCAAGAAAATTACTCCCTTTGCAACTCCAAATGAAGGAATTTTTTCAATTCCTTTTTTTGGATAGTATCCTGAATAGATGCGCTATCGAATGTAATTTATGATTTTTGGGGCGCATGCATAGTTTTTTCTTTAAAGAAAGATGTAACTCAGATTTCTTGTTTCGCTTATTTTTTTCATAAGATTAACCCTACGTGGAGTGAAAAAAAAATGGTTACCTGAGTGCCAAAATAAGAAAAAACATGTCTGTTTCATCTATATTCCGAAATTGTATAACTCCCTGTTTTTCTAGCATTTAATACAGAATAAATTCCTATTACAAACAGTTGAGGTCTCAGTTTAATATAAACCTAGTTCTTAAAATGTTTAGCAACTCAAATGAGAAATACAAGCAGAATAAAGGAATCATTCATCAGAAGGTGTAGTGCATGCTTGCTCAAGGTGGCCACTGTGAACATCTTGTGTGAAATTTGATTTAATGAAACGATACTTATTTTAAAATTGTTGATATGCAAGCTGAATAAAGCAATCATACATAAGAAGTTGTAGAACATGTATTAGAGCTCATGGTGGCCACTTTAAACATCTTCTGTTAAACTTTATCAAAGCGATATTTTGAAATTGTTGTTTTCTTTCAGTATTAGGTAAACCCCACAGTTGTGAAATCAATATTTTTGAGTAAATTTCAAGTAATAAAGTAAATTTCAGCATTTTTGTAAATTGGAAAAAAGGTCTGGACTCAATGTAATAGAAATTTATTTAAAGCTTTTTTTCTTTTACGCAAGTGCTAAAATTCATTTCATTACTTGAAATTCACTTAAAAATATTAATTCCATAACTATATATGGGGTTTAATAATGAAAGAAAACGAGAGAAAATAACAAGTTTGAAACATCGTTTCATTGAATTAAGTTCTTCAAAAGGTGTTTAAAGTTGCCATCAGGAGCACTACTAGATGCTGTACACAGTCTACACCTTCATTCTGCTCGCTGAAAATTATAAAAAAGCTTTACCTACATTAAACTAGGCGTTGATCCATTGTAATTGGAAATTAATGCTGGAAATAGAGTGAGTTAGTCGTACCATTTCATAATCTCCGTGAAACAGGTATGTTTTCGAGTTAGATTTTTGTTTGAAAAAAAGTTTGCATGCGGCCCAAAAATCATTAATTACATTTGATAGCGCATTTATCCAGGAATACTAAAACAAATTGCAATAATTCCCTCATTTGTAGTCTTGCCACCTGAAAGAATGGCAAAGGGTGTTATTTTTTTTTTAATTTTCGAAAATGTCGAATATCTTGAAAACCGAGCAACTTTTTCTAGACATAAAACATATTTTTCCGAACCGCCCCAACGTCCTCTACCTTCAGGTACATATCACAATCCATTCATTACGCCACACCCTGTACCTTGACCCCTTATGCACTTAAATTCTTCGCATCCCTATGTTCATACCCTATTTGGCAAAAAAAACTAAAAAATATCCGGCGCCAGTTACGAATAGACTAAGCATGGTGCTTCATAGCACTGGTGAAAAATCCAACAACGCCGAAAAACGTCAAGGTTGTAGCTAGAATTTTTAAAAAAGGTGATTTCATAAAATGACGATATATCCATAAAAACGCAATGTGGTAAAAACCTCACGAGGTTTGACCAAACAAATCCACCCATGCAGCATAAAAAACTTTGTAGTGCCCTCTACTGTTGGCTGATACTTCGCTAAAAAACGAAAAATCTGGCTATATTTTACATTTATAATCTGTAGGTAGGTACATCAAAAAGGTATTGAAAAAATCATCACATTTATGATTATTTTGGTCATATTTTCGAATTAATCAGGTTACCTGAATTGTTTCAATCTTACACATTTTTTTCCGTGACAAAGAACTGAAAGACTGCAATATACTTCATGATGCTCATCATCAATTCAAATTATGTATTTCAATATTCTTAAGATATATAGAATGAAATGGGAAAACATGGGATTGGGAAGATATTTTATCATTTCTCATCGAAATCAGTTTTTATTTCATTAATGAATAACATAATATATCATCAGTCTTCCTGCTCAATTGCAAATCCACTCAATCAAGCCATTTCTTGTGTGAATTTCATATGTGAACCCCTTGCAACTTAGCATCATGTGAATTCATCTAATCATACAATCTCAAATAATATTTTAAGCAACTAGTTTTATTCTTGTTGAATAAACAAAGGAGAGTGTGTGATCCAATGTCCTTGTCTATGGTACGGGAGGTGGCTCGCATTGCTGACAATGACAATATTTTGAAAAATTGAAAGAAACTTCTGAAAGTTTCTTCAATTTTTCAAAATATTTATTCACCCTTGGAATCGACTACCTATCAAAAAAAAAAGAATAACCTGTATTTTGTTTTCACAGATCTTTAGGATTGTTAATTTTGAAAATAGATAAAGAACTACCTTGGTCTCTAAAAATAGAAGAAAATGTGACGCTTGGTGCAAACTCGAGTACTGTTTGGTGAAAATCCAAGACCTTTGCTCCGATATACTTTTCCTCGTTTTCGAGTAAAGGCCAATCAAAGAATCAAAGTTTTGTAATTCTAATAAATTCAGAAAATTTCTTTTTAACAAGAAATTTCTTCTCGATAGATGGCGCACCTAACGGAATATTACTTGTATCTCTTTGCCTCAAAATTATTTATTATTTTCTGTTTCATAATATGCAATCAGTTAATTTTTTCGAAATTTCTCACTTGTACACCCCTTTGCATGTACGAAACTCAATTCAAAAAGGGTAATATAAATATTAGAATTTTACAACGTATATGTAGATTCGAACCATTTGAAGAATCATCTTGAATAACCAAAGGAGACAAGATGAAATATTTATGTAGAAAATTATGTATAAACAAGAGAGTTTACATTGGCAAGGTTTCCCCATAGAACTATAAATATACAGAATTTGTATATTCTATAGAAGTACACAAAAGTGAAGACCTAGATCCAGCTCCCGTTGGCGCATGAGTCGGGAAATTTTGCGCACAAGAGGCTTAGAGGAGGCACGTCATGCGCATTAGTTCTCGCGGAATCCAGATGAAACCAAACATATTATACATGTAATAATTCTGTGTAATATATTTGGACAAAACCCACTAGATGATTCAGATATAACTTCGAGGATCAAATTATAGGTATAGAATTAGGTGGGTTCTCCCATAATGGATAGGCTGTTTAAACATTAGAACATAGATACATGGAATGGACATGAATGTCTTGCACTGAAGTGCTGCGAATGAATATTTTGAAGTACCCCATTTCTCTTCTATTAAATCTAACAGTGTCGTATTCCTTATTTTCAGTAATCTGGATAAATTGTCTTGGGAGTGGAATAAGTTCGAATGAGAGACGTTAAGTCATTCCTTCAAGCGACGTTTCGCAACTTTATTGTTGCTTCTTCAAAGCTCTACAAAGAAACATACAGATAAACATACACAAAAACAATGAAGAATATAACATCACAATACCTCGGAAGCGGAAAACGTCCGTCAATCCTTCATTCAAACTATGTGAAAATGGAAATTTCATTGGTAAACAATCACACAAGTCAACGCACTGCTATATGTCTGTGTATTTTATCATCGTATGACATATAGCAGTGCGTTGACTTGTGTGATTGTTTACCAATGAAATTTCCATTTTCACATAGTTTGAATGAAGGATTGACGGACGTTTTCCGCTTCCGAGGTATTGTGATGTTATATTCTTCATTGTTTTTGTGTATGTTTATCTGTATGTTTCTTTGTAGAGCTTTGAAGAAGCAACATTCAAACTATGTGAAAATGGTAATTTCATTGGTAAACAATCACACAAGTCAACGCACTGCTATATGTCTGTGTATTTTATCATCGTATGACATATAGCAGTGCGTTGACTTGTGTGATTGTTTACCAATGAAATTTCCATTTTCACATAGTTTGAATGTTGCTTCTTCAAAGCTCTACAAAGAAACATACAGATAAACATACACAAAAACAATGAAGAATATAACATCACAATACCTCGGAAGCGGAAAACGTCCGTCAATCCTTCATTCAAACTATGTGAAAATGGAAATTTCATTGGTAAACAATCACACAAGTCAACGCACTGCTATATGTCATACGATGATAAAATACACAGACATATAGCAGTGCGTTGACTTGTGTGATTGTTTACCAATGAAATTACCATTTTCACATAGTTTGAATGTTGCTTCTTCAAAGCTCTACAAAGAAACATACAGATAAACATACACAAAAACAATGAAGAATATAACATCACAATACCTCGGAAGCGGAAAACGTCCGTCAATCCTTCATTCAAACTATGTGAAAATGGAAATTTCATTGGTAAACAATCACACAAGTCAACGCACTGCTATATGTCATACGATGATAAAATACACAGACATATAGCAGTGCGTTGACTTGTGTGATTGTTTACCAATGAAATTTCCATTTTCACATAGTTTGAATGAAGGATTGACGGACGTTTTCCGCTTCCGAGGTATTGTGATGTTATATTCTTCATTGTTTTTGTGTATGTTTATCTGTATGTTTCTTTGTAGAGCTTTGAAGAAGCAACAATAAAGTTGCGAAACGTCGCTTGAAGGAATGACTTAACGTCTCTCATTCGAACTTATTCCACTCCCAAGACAATTTATCCAGATTTTGAAGTACAGACATTCGATATTTCTCTGTCTAGCGAAATACTAAGACAGTGGCGTTATATTGAAAAATTCAGATACTTCCTATCTAGTCGTACCTACTGAAAATTGATGTGACAATGATGTCCGAGTCAACTGTCTCAATTGTGATTGGCGACACTAAGCAACTATTACACTCCTGTCTTCGGAACGTTTATTTTCCATTCCATGTATCTATGTTCTAAGGTTTAAACAGTTCTTGCATAAATGCTTACACTGTTAGTACATGCAATTGGAAGTGGATGTGTGTTGTTGAAAATTGAGTCTATACAGGGCGTTTCATTGGTAAATGAACATACAGTAACCTCAGCTAGAGCTACCCCAGGCGAGTCAAAAAAAAAACAACATATTAGATAGGTCTAATCAATTCTATAACCAAGATACAGGGTGCTTCATGTATTCACCTAAAATTTCAATTTCTCATAACTTTTGAACCAACCAGTATATATTGTGTCGGTTGATAGTTGAAATATATGATTCACTTGCACTGGTCGATAGATTCACATTTAAATTTCCAAAAAATTCCAGGTCCGTAATTGAAAAAATATGGGACATCTTCCAAGCTTGGATTCAACACCCTGTGTATCAAAATTTTTCGATTTGATGGAGATATTTGAAAAGAGCAGAAAATTTTCAATGAGATTCAGTTGATTTCATTGTCCACACGTCATTTTGCTCAAAGGAAACTACAGGGAAAGCGAAGTGAGAAATGATTTCTTTGCTTATTTCGGTTACAAATCGTTCTAAGACCTGTGTAGGTGAATCATATATTTTAAATATCAACCGACTATACTGGTTGGTTCAAAAGTTATAAGAAATTCAAATTTTAGGTGAATACATATGAAGCACCCTGTATCTCGGATATGGAATTGATTAGACCTATCTAATATGAATTTTTTGGACTAGAGTAGCTCTAGCTCAGGTTACCGCATGTTCAGTTTCCAATGAAACACCCTGTATATTGACAGTAGACTAACAGCAGACTCAACGTCTGGTATCGTTTAGGGGATATTGAATATTCTCCTACTTTCACTTTGGTTGCTATATTGTTGTTTGTGAATTTTCACTGATAATGATTTGTTCTAATTTATTTTAGTTTAAAGTTAGCTTTCTGTTTACTTTTAAATTTCTGGATTTTTAACAAATGGTTTCCCAACAACGAGTTCGATACTTGTGCGACAAATGAGTGGGAGTTTATCACTGTGCTCATAGCAAAAATTGCATTGTTTTGTTCGAATATACTGGGATGTCATGTCAAAAGACATTAAAAAGGATTGGTCCGAATGCGGAACTCCAGAAACAGTGTTTTTATTTTCGGAAAAGTGTGTTTCTTTACTTTTACTACTGTGAATGTTTTTTCTGTTAGATACGATATCTTGATTAATGCTCCGGGTATTTGGGTTTCACCAGTTTGTACTAGTAAGCCCATAGTTCAACTTTTTGGGTAGATCCACCTTCACGAATTGCCTTTTCCTTCGGTTCTACGGTATATAGATAATATGCCTTTAATTCAAACTTTATCGAACACCAAATTGGTATAGGGAGTCATTCATTATTTTAGTGATTCATTGACTCGGTCCAGGAAAATATTCTTTATTAACCATAGATTTGAAACGGGTTTCCGTACTAGTAGAGGCTTGTAATAATTACCTCTATTCTGCAAATGACGATCTGTATGTACCTACTCAGATTATCTGGTTCACCGTACGTTCGTGTTGTATCTACGGTTTACTGTATTCTCAATTTAACGAATGCATAAGATTCTTATTGAGCGTACTTTAATGACTTTTAAATGGACATGAAATCATGATGAACATATGGTATCTCTTTTCTCTCGTGAAAACGGACGTTGGCTTTCGACCATTTGCTTTATTCGGACAATTTTTTACAGAATTGCGAGGAATTTATCGATAAATTGTTTTCTGATGGATGTTTTAGTTTAGAGGCAGTAACTAGGTCGTGAGGAAAATGATTCCTCGTTCCTCGTGCGCGAGCCATCAAGAAAAGCCATCGAAAAAAAATTTTTTCACGTATTAAGTAAGAAAATGTATAAGTGTCTGGTATTTCATTTCCTGAGATCATAATTCTAGATTTTTCACAGGATATAGGAAACGTGGATGGTCCAAAAACTAAACTTTTTAGTTCCTATATCCTGTGAAAAATCTAGAAAAATGTATAAGTATAGTTGCTAAGTTTGATATCGTCCGTCGCCATTTCCTCTTGTTTTGTTTCAACCTTCAGTAAACAGGATGAGTCTTTGACTTGTACATATATTTTACTAGAAAATTTCCCCAGCACCAGCACTGATAAAAACACAAGATTCGTTTTCAATATTATAGCCAAAGATTATATTAATTTCCATAATTTTTCATATTATTGTTGAAGTGCCCTCTAGAATGAATCTTTTTTTATATCATATAAAAGTATTACATAATAGATCTCCTATGGAACAAATATTTGCATGATCCATATTTGAACTATTCATGTTCTCTTCAAACAGGGGAAATTATTATGTTCCTTGTTAGAGGTGGACATAGGAGCATAGTTGCTATATAACTGTTATATATTTGAGCTCTGAATACTATATTTAGGTAACAAACAAAGAACATTTGATATCTTTTTACAATATACCTCTGCTATGTAATCATTGAACTAAAGAAAGTTCTTTAGTTCAATGTATGTAATGCGGTCTAGTGTAGCCATTAAAATTCTCTCGAAGATTATGGTTAATGGTTCGGTTCCACTCTTAGAAAAGCTATTACCTGAATCCCAGTGTGGCTTTCGACTCAATCGAGATACTGTAGACCTAATTCTCACACAGCGACAGCTGCAAGAGGAGGATCGTGAACTACAATCAAGGATCTATACAGCCTATATCGATTCAAGTAGGGCTTTCGACTCGGTGAATCGGATAGCGCTATGGAAAATCATGGGACGCCTTGGAGTACCCGAAAAATTCTTAGCAGTGTGTAAAAGCTTTCATACCAACAACACCGCTAGAATACAGCATAATGGCTCCACAACCGACCATTTCTTAACTAACTCTGGAATAAAACAAGGTTGCGTGTTAGCGCCTTTACTGTTCAATATTTTCGGCATAGCTATCTCGATAACTGCTAACATGAGTGTGTCTGTAAGAGGTGTTGGAATAAGATTCAGATTTGATGGAGGCCTATTCAATCTGAAGCGCCTCAGAGCAAAAACCCGTACCAAGTTTATAACGGAACTTCAATTTGCAAACGACTGCGCACTTATCGCTAGCCCAGAGGATATACAGATAATGTTGGACATCTATAAACATATATACGAAGCTTTAGGCCTTAGACACCATATTGATAAAACCAAAATCCTGGTAAGTCCGCCAGATAGCCATCAAACAGATATCAGCCTGGAGGATGAAACTCTAGAACAGGTCGAGCAGTTCAAATATGTACTTGGGAAACTCCATAAATACTAAGGCTAACCTGGACACGGAAATACACAACCGTATCAATTCGGCATTACGGGCATTCTGGAAGCTAAAGGGCAGAGTGTTTAAAAATCACGACCTCAATCCGAAGACCAAGACAGCTGCCTACAAAGCAGTGGTCCTCCCAACGCTTCTTTACGGAAGCGAAAGCTGAACGCCCTAGAGGCGACACATTAAACATCTTGAACAAACGCAACAACGTCATCTAAGACATCAGATGGTTCCATAAAGTTTCAAATGCAGAAGACCTGCAGCGCGCGAGTTGTATAACAATTGAGACTCAAGTAACGAGGGACTCAGATGGAGCGGCCACATTCTGAGGATGCAAGACACAAAACACCCCAAAATAGGTTTGTCTGGCGAATTCACTGAGAGAGCTCGGAAACCAGGAGGCCAGTATAAGCGGTTTAAGGATATACTGCATCAATCCCTAAAATCAGTTGGTGCCAATCATAACTGGGAATAACAAGCGTTAGATAGATCACAGTAGAGGTCTTTGGTCCACAGTTATAATGGAGACTCGAGAAGAATGCAGCGGCAGCCAGATCTTGTTGGTGACTATCCATGCCTGGAGTGTGGAAGGATCTGTAGGTCACGGTCGGGTCTTTCTAGTCACAGAAGGGCACACAGTCGCAAGTAGCCCTAAGAAATTATAAGTTTGATCGCACCGACAGTTTTGTTTTTGAGTCTTTTTGTAGATTTATACTCGGTAACGGATAAAGCAATGATGATGATGATGATGAATGAATGATGTAATGCGAAAATTTTTGGTATTTCGTTTTACAAATACATGCGAGGAAGTATTTTTCAATTTCTATTGCAATTGAAGGAAACCATGTATTTTTCCCAGATCTAACCACCGGGAAGGGTGGTAAATTAAAAGCACTCTTGTGTTCTGTGTCACTTTTGCTTCTGATGATATACCTTTCACCTTTGTAATTTTTAACGAAATATATTCATGTTCAAAGAATTACGAGGCAATAACCTTCATTTACTGGACTATAACTGGTTCTGGATGAAACAATCTGAACCGCGTTAGTGCATTCTTCGGCAAGTGCATCCTATATTTCGTTAGCTCTGAAGCCTGCCTGAGTGTCCAAGTGCGTAAATGAAAGCCCGTCTGTTGCATTCTCCAAATTTATAGAGGCTATGCTTAGTTTATTTGTTAACAGAAAGGGTATCTACCTTGGAAGATTATGAACGATTATTATCGAGATATTTTCCACTGTTCTCAGGAGGATGACGATTTGCTGATTATGCTGTGAAGGAAACATTGATTCATTTTTCGAATACCAAGTTCGCCATCAATGCACAGATGATAGACCGTTGCCTAATAATCATAACAATTGAGTTATCGTATACTTTTCTACACCTCTATGCCATAATTTCATCAATTACGTAAAAGTTGCAGAGTCTGTCTAACTATCCGTGAAATAATTCACTTTCAAACCGATCCACAAATATTCATGAAAATTCCTATCGGAAATTATCATCGTGTCCATAGTCTGGGAATAATAATTTCCTCTGCACCGTCGAATCGGACAAGTGTACAGCCTGGGCTCGCCTTCGAACATTCTAGTCCTGGCCGGTAACCTTCGGAGTCTCCTTAACGGTGTTACCGAACAAGAACCGACTGACCGCTAATTAATAGATCAACAGGTACTTCAGGTATTCCTGCCGTACGACCGCCAGCCAACTCCGATTTCTACTTTTCCACGTCTGAATTCTGTTACTCGACCTGTTCGGCAGCCAGTCTCCGATCGGTGTTTCGTTTCGACGCGAGGATCTCTGTGTTCTTCATATTCGGTGATCTGTCCGATTTCCGTGGCTCGCAGATGTCGTTTGTGATTTAATTTAATAGATTTGCCTGTTGCTATTGGAAACCAGTTTGTGTTGATTATGGAAAAGGATTTCTGAAGGTAATGTTATGCATTTGGTTCGTTTCCTCTCAAAAGGACCAATATTGGTTCATATCCATTCAGAGTTTCTGTTGATCAAAACATATGAGCTTCGGAAGAAGTTTTTATCTTGAATTATCCAATAAGACTCTCGGCTCCAGGTTCCTGCCCATGCATATGGTACCGAAATAGTCGATGCTTAATTTTACTGAAATCTGTTTTAGATTATGACCTCTTCAGTATTTTTTATAGGACCATGAATAACATCCAAGCATGTCAGTTACTTCAAATTCACTAAAAAATTTATGAATTGAAAAGACTTCAAACTCTTCGTCACCCCGAAAAAATTTGATATTATTTATTATTCTCTGAATTTCACAATTTTCCAAAAAATATTTCACAAGGTACAGGGTGGCCCGTTTAAAATTCCATATCCCCTTGGATCTGAGAAATTGTAATACATAGCTACGAAAAATAGTTTCACATAAAAGTTGTTCATGTTCTTTCGAACTTTATTACTTTTTTGATAAAAAAAATAAAAAAAATCAATTACAGACAGGGTGGTAACAAAAAGTTACCTTTTGTTAAATGGAACATCCTCTATGTTATTAGATATTTGCATAGTACTTGAAAAGACATTTTCAAAAACATAAGTCAAAGAGGGTCTACGATTTTTTGTTTTTGACTTATAAGCATTTATCTGTCAAAAAGTGTCCAACTTCAAAGGCCTACGTGGTGTCGAAAAATTTTTAATTTAGTCTTCTTCTCATTAATACTTTAAAACTTTGAAATTTATCAGCAAGTAATCAGTGTTGCCAACATTTGAAATTTTGTAGTTTTTCTCAATTTCTTTAAATGGAACTCCCTATATATTAATACATTTTCGCATAAAGATTCCTAACAGCTATTTGATGATGGAGCATATCATGGTTCTCCTGGTCGTAGCTTAAGAGTTACAAGGAATTTACTTCGGTGAATCTAGAATATTGGTATAATTCAGTTATGAATGAGTAAAATCGTATCCACAGCAACATAAAAAAAATGTGTCAAAGCTAGAAATGTCAACTCTAGATTATGAAGATAATTATTGTTGCTATATAGCAACGCTTTCTATATAAATATCCACTAATAAGAATCAAGTTACATTTTTTTCAACATAAATTGATAAGTAACTCTTAAATTAAGACTAGGAGATATTATACATTATCGAATATTGAGAAAAACAACAATTTTCAAATGTTGGCAACACTGTAGTATTAAAAATTTGCCCATATGTCCAAAACAAAAAACACAGACCACCTTTGACTCATATTTTGGTAAAGACTATCTGGCATGACGTAAGAAACTATAAATTTGAGAGTTTTTTCATTGTATTAGGTATCGATTGCAAGGTTTGAAAGTTCGACAAGTGGCACAGGCAGACACTCCCCTTAATTTTAAAGCTTCCTTTAGTCCTACTAAAATAACAGTAAAAAAACTTTAAGCTTAAAGGTCCTTGAAATCTGAATATTAAACTGGCCGTTATAGGAAAGTGAATGTATGTATATGGAACGTTGGGAAGAAGGGAAAAATACAGGAGGTGAGACTTTTTTTCAACAGAAAGTAGAACTGGTCAAAATGAAGCGTTTCACAAAAAATCACTTATACAAAACTTTCAAAATGACAAAGTTGAAAAAAAAATTCAAAATTTCTGAAATAGATCCTTATACGACCCTAGACCGTTTGTTAGCTGAATTATCGCAAAGCAGTGGGAAAAACTTATCTCCTGATTCGATCATGTGGTTTCGTTTAGGATATTGGCTCGTCCGATATTTACGTGGCAATGAAAATGGAAACTTAGGATTGCTGCATTGTTCTCATAATTTTTTAGTAACTCACACGATTTTATGAAATGGCTCATTTCGATACCAATTAACAGAAGAGACTACACAAGTGTAAAAAATAGAATAATACTTCAAAATCTCACCAATATAATTCGTCTAAATTATTCACGAATTTTGTCACAATGGGCATTACAATCTTCTTGTTCGAACATTCCAGCATCGTGTAAAAATGGGATGAAATGGGGAAACATAGCACTTTTTCAACATAACTAACATAAGCACTTTCAAGAAACATCCTCGATTTTCTACATTTTTTTTCACCCTAAATTGCACGATACAACAATTATTATTCTCTCCAAAATGACTTGATGCATCTAATCTGATGAACTTGGTACTGAACCATTTATTGAACAGCCATATGTTTATGTTTTGTTTCGTTTTTGATATGTTGGAGTCAACTTCCATACTCCCGTACTTGAAATTCAATGAAATTTTGTCGAACTTCTTGGGGTTGTATCTCAGCCATCTTGGATATTCTCGAGGATATTCTATATAGACAATTTTTGGTTAAACGACTTATTTTGATGAGTTCTACCTTGTGTCAAAAAGAAAGCCTCACCTTTGAAAACACCCTGTATATTATGCTGCAGCCAGAAGTTGAGTTTTATTGGGGGACAAATTTGAAATAATAAAATGCGCCGCATTCTCTTATACCCAAATGCAAAATGTAATATTTCAGAGGAGAACTCGACAATCTGTTTCAAATTTACTTGAATGAAATTCTATGAATGATGGATAGAGGTAGATTTTGAGTTACGGACATAAATTTTTCACGAATCATTGTCGATTCCTGAAAATCAGAATTTCGTCACTTAATATAATTTGTACTGCTTCAATGTTAAGCTCTCACCTTTATACACCATGACGAGAAAAGTATCAAGAAGTGATTTCGACAGTATTAGAATATGAAATATTCGTAGTTTTTTTAATTTGCTCCTAGATTTAAGGTTAAATAGTCATGGGTGACTTATTTCAATTTTTAATCCATCTACGTGAGACAATCAGCCATATTGCTTTTTTTTCTGATTTATATTCAGCTGAAATAAGAATACAATCGATCAGTTGCAGACTTTCCATTTTTGATTGAAACTCTCCGATAAGTTACCTACTTTCTTTCCATTCTAACTATTCGCACTGTCCGTGATATCAATATTGATTGGACTGTACATTTCTTCTGGACGCAAAATTACCGTTCATACATATAACGTTTGTTCGATTCAAGTAAAAAGCAAGGTCAAAATTTGCATTATACCTGAACAACTATCAGAATCAAGCAGTTTAAATTAAGCAGCAAGTGATCAATTCATGTAGTTCTTGTTTGCGTTGTTGGATGATATTTTAGTGCAGAATTGATTTGACTTGCGATAGAGAATAACCTTATAATTGATCGATTGGCTTCAAAAAAAAACTTTGAATTAATTACATTCACTTAATTCGAGTGAGGTTCTAAAAATAATTTTTGATAAATTGAATGATATTTTATGCATTTACATAAAAGCAATGGGTTGGCCTTGGAAATTTGAAACATCCCATTCTGTCAATACATTTTTGGGTTTTAAATCAGCGCTATGTTGTCCATTTCTACATTGAGGATTGAGGTCTCAGTAATTTCGTATATCTCACAATGTTAATTTACTTCGTTTAATTAATAAATAAAATCGCAATTTTTATATCAATGTAAAAGAAGCCTCAGTATTAAAAACTCATTCTGTAAACAAATATGTAATCAGTACACTCATCACGGGGAGAGAGAGTTATTTTACTTATGGTTTTTCCATAAGCTCTTGTATCATATGCCGAATTTTATGGTACCACGTTACACTAACCCCTCATACATATGAATATATGTATATGTTTAGCAAATTATAGTTTTTTCGCAGCCTTTTCTTGAAACAAAATCCTCAAGTGCCACTGTTTTCTTGGGTGAAAATTACTTGTCATCTTCTTCACTCAATATTTTTATGATTGTAGCTGAAATATAAGCCGATTCATTCAGATGAAAGATAATATTAACGGTATATGTTCGATATACTGTCTGTCGGTTTCGAAATATCGAGGTTACTATTAGAATGCGCAGATTTCATTTCAAAATAGCATTTCCTCTTTTTTTTGCCTTTTGTCCAGTACTTTCGGTATTTTTGCAACATAAAAATAGAAGTTGTTAGATAAATGGTTGTGGCAACTTCGTTTTGACATTAACGACATTTCTTGTGGGAAATCCTTATTCCAGTTACCAACTGACTCATTTTATGAAATTGAATGTAGGAATAAATATTTTTACAGTAGATTCTTGAGATCAAAAGAAACATTTTTTTCCTTTACCATGTTTTCCGATTTGGTTCTGATGAAAAGATATATAGCCATTTTAAATTTGCATAATGAGCTCTGCCACCCCTGGATAAACAAAATCATCTTCAGAATAACTAGATGATTCTGTGACATTACACATCTATAGATCTTTTAAATAGAGTTGTAGGTATTCAGCCAAAGTATCCCATTTTTCAAATTTTATACATACCTACTTTTTAATTTTTGAACATCAAATAACATACTCGAAAACGGCGCATTATACGAGAAAGCATGAAGAATACTTTTATTTTACAAAACGTTAAAATTTTCATTAGATAGCGTTCGACGTAGCTTCAAGATTTAGAATCTTTGAATTTTTGGTATTTTAATGGTACGTAATGGTCATAATGACAAAACTGGAAGACGAGCGTGATATCTTGTTTCCGAAAAAGATTAATTGAATGAACGGAAAACTATATTCCGCAATTCATTTCATTCGATAAAAACGTTTGTGAGATAAAACTACAAATAAATTTCTTATGGTTTTTCAACAACCTGTATATTTCAAACCGAGCCGATTCGAAAAAAATTGTAAAGGAAAAAAGTGATTTTTTTACCTCAAGAATCTAATGTTAAATGGTGTAGTAACCAATAGTAATGATAATCCCGATAATCATAAATGCTAAAAGCCTATAATATAACTTTTTTGTGATTATCATTCAGATTTGATAAAACTTTGGTTTCGGATTCAACGGGAATATAGAAATTTTTTTATTTCAGTTTTCATATAACTTTAGACGGTGATATCACCGAGGGGTTAATAGCATTCGATCGAAATTTCATGAATATTAAAACAGATCCCATCCGTAATTCGTTGTGAATTTAAGGCAGGCACAAAATCTACTGAAAATCTACCGCAAAAAATTGACTACTGAATTCTGCGCTGAATTGTCGAAAATCTTCCAAAAAAGAAATCTACTAAATGTGGTAACGCTGAACATAAGGTGCCTGAGAAGGGATTTTCGTGGAGATATTATTGATGATGGTCAATTAACAATTCAAATATAATATTGAATCGATGTGTCCGATAGTTACTGAAAATCCAGAATTGAACTGAAAACAGATTACATATTTGATTTTCACAAAAAAGAGTTTTTAAAAAACGACACGTGTAGAGGTTGTGTTTACGATTGTGTGTCGATTCAGTTTAATAAACCGTTATATCCAATGACTGAACGCATTATTCACCTGTTCTCAAGAAAGTGCGCCATCTTGAATATTTTGTAGGCGATTTTATGTGGAATGATTAATTCTCCAGAGTTACTAGATTCTGTCAAAAAAGATCCACATTTGTAAACAGCCTGTATAGATTAAAAATTCAGTAATACACTGCGCAAAAAAATTAACGCACATTATTGAAATCTCGAATTTATTCTACAACTGAAGGTGTTCTCAATGATAATTATTTTTATCACAATCATGCATGCATGTGTTATCCACTTTCAACGGTTTTCTTCAATACAGATGTTTTTTCCCAGCAGGGATAAAAAAATGATCTTATCACTCTTATCAGATTTTGAACGTATTGGCTCCATTCTAAAATCAGTTGTTCTCGATCAATTCTAGTGATCAATAGTTTTTCTTTCGTTTGATTTTCTACAGTCGATCGCTATGCAACGCGAAACACGCAATTTGACCCAAGAGGAATGTGCCCAAGCGGTAGTTTTGCGAGAAGAAGGGTGGAGATACACAAGAATTGCAGAAAGGTTTGGAGTTTCCCATACAAGTGTGTCGAGAATGTTGCAGCGATTCAGGGAGACAGGTATGAATGTCCGAAGACCAGGACAGGGTATAGACCACGGGTAACAACTGCCATTCAAGAACTTGAGAGTTTCTTCGTTGAGACAACGGTTTGCAACCGCTCACCTCCTTCAAATTCAGCTTGAGCAAACTCATGAGGTGCAAATTAGCACTCAGACAATAAGAAATCGCCTCAGAGAATATGATTTAAGGCCTCGTGTCGCGGCAAGAGGCCCAGCTCTTACCACAGCCCATCGAAGGGCGCGTTTGGATTTTTCGAGACAGCATATCCATTGGGAAGAGGCCGATTGGGAAAGAGTTCTCTTCACAGATGAGTCTAGATTCTGCCTCTACCATTGTGATCGACGTTCCCTTGTATACAGACGTCCACATGAAAGATATGCTCAGTGCAATTTCCTGAATACTACTGGTTTCGGGGGAGGATCGATTATGGTATGGGGTGGAATATCTTTGACTGCTCGCACAGACCTAGTGGTCGTTGAAAATGGAGCTATGAATGCTGATAAGTATATAAGGAACATTCTTGAAGAGCATGTAGTGCCATTTGCCCCATACATTGGTGAAAATTTCATTTTTATGGACGATAATGCCAGACCCCATCTTGCGCGCATCGTTCAGGAGTACCTTGAAGAGGTTGAAGTCTCTCGAATGGAATGGCCAGCAAGAAGTCCAGATCTCAATCCGATTGAGCAGGTTTGGGACAACCTCAATAGAAGGCTGAGAAGTTCAGAAAATCATCCAGCTACTCTTAATGACTTAGGAATCCAACTCGGAGAAATCTGGGAAGGATTAGATCAGAACATTTTAAGATCACTCATTTTGAGTATGAACCGTCGTTGTCGAGCTGTAATTAACGCAAGGGGTGGAAATACCAAGTATTAAATCACTTATCAGCATTTCAGTATTTTGAAAATTGTTCATTTCTCTTCTTTCACATAAGATTCGATGAAATCCTGAATTTTTCTTCCATTGTTTCGTTCCAAACCTTCCCGAGAGAACATAAAAAATAAGTTATAAAGTCAATGTAGAGTTAACTTTCATTAAAATTGAGATTTTCAGAATGTGCGTAAATTTTTTTGTGCAGTGTATAACCACACTGAATTTGGGCGATTATCAGCATTCACTGCTAAACCTATTGGTTTTTGGAGAGAGTTGAAAATTTGAGTCACTCTATCTTGGTAATTCTTATCGGATTTGTTGAAAGAAAGGATTCCATATATGGTTTCTTCACAATGATACCAGCTACAATGATAAAGGATCATAACGAAGTACAATATGATCTTTATGAAGCTATCTTCATTGAAATAGGTTTTCGAGAATTGAATAACGAACAATCTCCACCAGATGACAGTTCATAAATAAATTCCATCCGACCCAACAAGTTTTTCTTGAATATTCAATCAACTGACCCACACGAACTTTTTCAGAATCGCAACCATGGAAGATCCAAGCATGAGACCTCCACCTTTGCCACCCAAAGCGCGAAAGTCCCCTCCAGCAACCAGTACAACGGTACTTACAAACTGCATCATTCAAGACGACTACAATCGCAACCACAGGTTCTTGAATACTCTCGACGTCCAACAAGAGACCAAGTCGAATACGCACGTGGTCAAGATACAAATAAATCCCTCTCAAGAGTCCTACGCCAATGGTACGACCAGTTCGACCAGCGTGACGTGTGTCGTGTCGCCCTGTATCAAGATAAGTGTCAATACGGATGGTGAAATGGTACACAACAAGACGATGGTGGATTCTTCGACAGAAACCAATGGATACTTTTTTTACGACCAGTTTCATGGTGAGGTTATGTCGAGTGGGCAGATTTCTCCAAGTGATACCCTTGACTCGGGTACTTGCAGTGATTTAGACGGTACACCGCCCCCAATAAGTTCCAAGAAGACTACAGGAATATCTGTCACCATAATCGGTGAAAAAACTAAGGGATTGTCAAGCTTGAACAGTAGTGGTACCGAGATAGACAGTGATGATAACGAAAGTAATGTCAGCTACGAAGCCTACCCCAATAGAAAAGTACCTCTTATCATAAATCACATACCAGCAACCAAACGGAGCTCATCAAACTTCCTTCCTCAAACCCTTTTGCAGGATATACGAAACGCTAAAATATCCGACCATCAAACAGAACCAAAACCAGTGCTTATAGAAGAAAAGTCCTACGTGGAAAGGAAAGAGGAGGATAAACAAAAGTGCGAAGAAATTATAAGTAGTAAAAAACAGTATGAGACAGATAAGTATTACGATTTTCATTTGAATGAAAACGATCCAAGTGATGCGATAGTGCCCTCTAAGAATGTTGAAGAGGATGAGACATTCGCCGGTTATAAAGACTTGATGGGTGATGGAGCTTCTACAATAAGGAGTGCTAAGGGTACAGTGCGGGGTGTTAAAAATAGGGTGCGTGCAGGTATTGCTACTTTCCTCCAGATCAACTCCAACACAAAGGTGAGTTACCTATTTATATTTCCACATAATTATTTGTTATATATGTATTATTATACAGGAAACACCATTCTTTATCCTGATTTGTATGGATCACTTGGAAAACATCGATATTATTACAGCACACACTATAAAATATTTTATCAAAAAAGATGAGTTAGGGATGTTTGAGCAAGTGTGAATTCTATTCATAAAACCAGAAACAAACAAGTTTGTCTCTGATAAAACCTTGATTGTCCGATCAACCATTTGACTGTCACTCGATTTCTAAAACGAAATCAATTAAAACTTTTCATTTCAGAATATATTGAAGAAATAGCAATTGAGAATAATTGAATAGACGTTTAAATACGAGTTTAAGTATTCTGAATGATCATGACTGAATTATCGATTGAAAACAAATTGTCGTTGATTCCCCGATCAAGCTTTATGAAACCAGGGAAGAGTAATACGAATTTAGTGTGAGTAAGAAACATTATCCTAATGGAGGTGGAGAAATATGGTCCTTATGTCTCACAATCTTTAATAGACGACTGGTCTGAGGATTTTTTGAATTGTTATATTTTCAGGTCAAACATAATAAGCTAAAGAGATGAAATGATAAAAGCTAATTCTGATTCATATAGTCTGCATTTTTGCCCGATTTTATCAGTCTGGTTGCTCAAATTTGATAGATTTGAAAGATGAAGGTTGATCGGGATTTAACATTTTCCTTTTTATCCTTGAATGAAATGATACCATTTTGAAGGTCTAGTCGTCCAATAAAAATTGTGGAACATAAGGACCAATTCATGATGAACCACGCACATCAGCTTTTCAATTCATTATCCTAATGGACACTGTGAATTTCTCGAGATTTAAATTTCTTGTTGCATCAATATTTTGTAAAAATATCAGAAAGTCCTGGATTTTGCGGTGAATTAATCAGAAAGCATATACTCGCTTATGGAATCATTGACATCTCAGGCAGCTAGGGAAAATTTAAGATATGGTGGTAACATCAGTACATTCGGAACGATTTTGAATGGCGAAATTGAGGTCAGTATTGGGAATAACAGCGAGTCATAGACCCATTATCTCGCCTATTATACTGAGTCTGCAATCACCAAAGATATTTAGAATTTTGTTCTGTTTGTTCATGTACTTGGTTTAATCGTGCAAATTGAATTGAATTGAATGTTTATGAATTAGTTCTGAATTTCCGTATATCTTCGGTCAAATATTTTTCTATGTTATATTTTTATATTCTATCGAGTATCTTATTTTTATGATGAAACTACAGAAGTTTTCAATATTCTTCAAAAACCAGAAATAAAGCTGCCTCTGGACTTTCAAGGCATGCTTCGATGTCAATAACTCTTGAAGCGATTAGAACAGGAAGCATATCACTTACTGAAACAAGTATGTTGGTATGAACCAGATTAACCTGTTGCCTAATTAAGATCCTAAGTTATGAAATAAAGATTTTTCAAGAAAAACATTCGTATATTGGCTTCAAGAATTATTGACATCAAAGATGTTCGATTTAATCATAAATGATAACAATACCTATCTTTATCTTCTTTATTAGGTCTATAGGTATTACGAGGATATCTTGAAAAATTCTTAGTCTACTATAGAATCAAACAAAATTTCAATGTCAAAATATTTTATTACTCCACATATTCTCCACTTAATTGGATACATTTATTACAGAGAACCTGCAACGTCTCTAGACCTTTCAAAAAAAATGTTTTTTCTTGTTCTGCAAACCAGACCTCCACAGCTTTCATTACCTCCTCGTTGGAAGAAAATTTATGAGGAAAGAAATGATAGTCGGATGGAGCAAAATCTAGTGAATAGAGGGGGTGTTCTAGTAATTCAAACTCTAAATCACGAATTTTTTGCATGGTAACATGAGATTTGTGTGCAGGGACGTTGTCCGGCAAAAACAAAACACCTTTGAATAGCTTTCCGTGTCTTTTCTCTTTAATTTCTTTTCGTAGAGTGGTCAGTGATGTCGAATAGTAGTCTCCGATTATTGTTCTACCCTTATCCAAAAACTCAATTATGATTACTCCATGGCAATCCCAAAAAATTGAAGCAAGAACTTTTCCAGCAGATTTTTGGACACGAAATTTCTTAGGTCTTGGAGAACCAGAGTGTTGCCATTCCATCGATTGTTGCTTTGTTTCTGGATCGTAGAAATGTACCCAAGTCTCATCCATAGTAACAATTCGGTTTAAGAATTCTACATAGTTTTCAAATCGAGCACAGATCGAACGCGATGCTTCTACCCTTTCGGTGAACATTCAAACATTTGGAGATCCACTTTGCAGCAATTTTTCTCATGTTCAAATTGACGTGAACTATATGATGAACGCGTTCCTATGAAATATTCAGTGCTTCAGATATCCATTTTAGCCCAATTCGAGGGTCTGATAAAATCATGCCATGAACTGCATCGATATTTTCAGGGACTGACACAGAAATTGGCCTTCCCAATCGGTCATCATCTTCAATGGAAAATTTACCTCTTTTGAAGCTTGAAGTCCAATTTTGCACGGTTGCATACGACAGACATTGATCACCAAGGGTAATTGAGCATATCTTCGTAAATGTGCTTACCTCTTAATCCTTTTAAATACAGGTATTTGATGATGGCTCGATTCTCCAATTTCTCGATTTCCACAATTTCGGTGGACATCATCTTTCTTTTAATTTATTGCGTAACTCTGGTTTACTTTTTTGACTTCAAACTCCATGTAACGGTTTTATTTTAACTAATAATTAATTGGGAATGAGGTTATATTGTTTGTTTATTTTTGTTGTCTTCAACTGTGTATCGACGGTATCAAGGTAGCCAACAATGTAACGTGTTTTCGGCGGTCACAGATGTGGAAAATATTCTTCATATTTCGAGAACAATGTTAATTTTTGTATCGGGATCTAATGTTGGCATAATTGGGGATAGTGGAAAGTGAGGTTGAGGAAGAAAAACAGAAAAAGGACGAAGATTCGAGAAAGAGATTTGAGAGGTGTGAAATCAGGTGCTGGATTTTGACGGAATTTTTCGGAAGAAGACTGGAATTTGAAATTCTGGGTACCTGCAAGGGGATTATTCGAAATTTCCGGATAGGAGATCTGGTTTATGGTATTTTTTGGAAGAGATAGATCATCCGAGCCCAATTTGGGGATATATCAAATTCAGAATTCCGGTTTCACGTGGACTTGGGAGATAGAACCCTCTTACAGAGGTGAGAATAAACCGAATTGTCTTCAATAAAATTGATGAAAAATAGGTATTCCAATTGTTATTTGGGTTTTTTAGGGTTTTCTTGGGCTATCTACTTTGCATTTTCCTTGATCGTGGAAAGGGACGATTTGGAGGAGGCCATTATTTGCCGGACACCGACGCCATTTTGTGTTGATCGGCCTGAAACCCTAGAGGATTTGGTTTGGAGAACCTTGGAGACAACCGCAAGTTTTTTTCAACAGACGTCACATCATTTTGCTTTCCCCATAGTTTTTATGTACACTTAAATCTTGTAAATTACTTGTGAACCGTTCGTGATCACGATCCGGGAGAAATTCAGACATTTTCAACCTCACTCAACAGTCAACAACCAATTTCTAAGGTTGGAATTTACGTATTTTGTTCAACCGTTATACACCCAAGTTATTTCAAATACGTTGGCGCCCATTTGTTTCATGTTAATACATCTCAAAGAAAGGTTTGTTTTTGAATCCACCCCGTCTCCACTACAAAAACTAGCTGTGGTTAAATTATCAGTAATTAAGGTTACATTTTTGGCGCCCAACGTGGGGCCTACATTTGTCGAAGGGGTTTTCATCCGATCCATTGATTCTGTAATCTTTTTTTGGAGTATTTTCTGAGTATTGTTGAAGCTGATTGTTCTCGAACACTGTTGTGATAAGATACCAAATATGTCGCGAAAAATTGAAATAAATCGCCTTGATAAGGAAGAATTGACTTATGAACTAGCATGGAGAGGAATTGCACCTGGAACCGTAGAAGAAATGAGAAGTCACCTAGCCCTAGCACGCCAAATGGAAAAGTCTGGAGAAAGTTTACATTATCCCCCTTACCCTTTCACAGTACAGGAGGATATGGTTGCAGTTGCACAGAAATTGGATGATCTCGTCCAAGTGATAGAGGATTTCTCAGACAATTCGAAGAGCTCTACATTCGTGAAATTACAGACGAAACTTAATCATGTTTTAGGACGTCTAGATAACATGGCCTGCTCCAAGGCTGATGAATTCAAGCAACGAGGGCTTTTGGTGGCCCAAACTTTATCTATGATTAACAAGTTGAACACGAAGGCTACCCAGGCTGAAGGAAAAATCGAACCTATTCCCCCAAATTTATGCGTTCTTCAAGGAAGTATACAGGCTGCGGCCTTGCCTGATCCTTTTGCTGGTGCTGCTGCTCAGATGCCGATTGGCACAAGTACACCAAATACCTCCAATACAGTTGGACCTAGTAACATAAAGCCCATACTACCTCACAAATGGGGAATCAAATTTGCTGGAGATAAGAAGAAAATGTCAGTTACAGCATTTTTTGAACGAGTGGAAGAGCTGAGGCGAGCAAGAAACGTCACAAAGGAGATATTGTTGGAATCTGGAATTGATCTTTTCGAGGGGAGAGCATACGAGTTTTATCAGGATTGTCGAGCAGAGGTCCAGACTTGGGACGAGTTAGTAAATAAATTTAAGGAGGAGTATCAACCACCCTTCTATTCCGAGCATCTCTTGGAGGAAATAAAACGAAGAACACAGGGCCCGGACGAATCGATAGGGACCTACATGGCTATAATGTCAAGATATTTTCAAAGATTACATTGTCCAATTTCCGAAGAGGCTAAACTAGCAATTCTGATGAGAAATATCTCTCCATTTTACAGGAATCAATTGGGAGCTCTCGAAATTGATAACATTGCTCAGTTGAAAATGTTGTGTAAACGGATAGAATATAGAATGTCCCCTGCTGATCCTGGTCCGTCATCCCGAAGAAATTGTTCTTTAGAGCCAGACCTTGCCTATGTTAAATTAGAGGAACAGCTTTCAGAAATGGATATTTCAGGAGCAAGCACTGAGATAGGTGGAACTACTGATTCAGTGAGGCAGAAGGAGATTATTTGTTTCAACTGCAATAAGGCGGGACATAAGGCTATTGGATGCGCTGAAAAGAGAAAGATTTACTGTTATGGATGTAAGAAGGTTGGTGTCACTAAACGGAATTGTCCTACCTGTTCCTCGGGAAACGGACGACGACCCTTCTAGAAAGTCGGACTAGAGAGGGATCAAATATTTCGTCCGGCTACAAACCTGTTTTAGACTTTATCTTGGACCACGCCGTTGGGGATGAGAGGCCATATTTGAAGGTGGATATACTGGGTTATGAAATGTTGGGACTACTAGACTCAGGTGCATCAAGGACTTTTGTTGGAAGAAAAGGTTGGGAGATTTTAAAAAAGTTACAGTTAAAGCTTAATACAGAATTCACAACGGATTGCAGAGTGGCAAATGGTCAGAGAGCAAAGAGCATAGGAACTGTTGAGGTACCAGTTAAACTGAGAGACAGAGTAAAGATTGTTGAAATGCTTGTTGTGCCCGATATTCCTCATACGTTGATCTTGGGATATGATTTCTGGGTTGTTATGGGTATCATCCCTGATTTGAAACATAATGAATGGCATTTTGCAGAAAACCCTAATGATTTATGTAGCATGGAACTGAATAATTTGCATGACAGTTTGAATGACGAGCAGAGGAAACGACTAGAAGAGCTGGTACACGAGCATCGACAAACTATGGGAGATGGGATAGGTTGTACGAACATGGTTGAGCATAAAATTGAGACCACATCACAACCTATAAGACAAAGAAGTTATCGAGTTTCTCCTGTACTACAGAAGGTGATTGAAGACGAAGTTAATGTAATGTTGGAGCAAGATGTGATTGAGCCGTCAAATAGCCCCTGGGCTTCCCCAGTTGTCCTGGTCAAGAAGAAGAACACTGATAAATACCGATTCTGTGTCGACTTTAGGATTTTGAATAGTAAAACCGAACGCGACAGCTATCCTCTTCCTCTGGTTTCAGAAACACTGGACAAACTCAGAGATGCGAAGTATTTATCCACTGTTGATGTGAAGAGTGCGTATTGGCAGATTCCTATGGAAAAATCGTCGAAGCCCCTTACTGCATTTATTTGCCACAAGGGACTATTTCAGTTTAAGAGAATGCCGTTTGGTCTGCACAACGCTGCAGCGACATGGCAGAGATTCATCGATACGGTCCTGGCAGATTTGGCACCCTTTGTGTTTGTTTATTTGGACGATATCGTGATTGTGACTCAAACGTTTGAGGAACACCTTAGAGTTTTAGAGGAAGTCCTTAGAAGGCTCAAGAGCGCAGGCGTGACTATCAGTTGGGACAAGTGCCAATTCTGTCGTCCAGAAATGAAGTATTTGGGATATGTGATCGACCAACAAGGACTGAGAGTAGACCCTGATAAGGTGAGGGTTATGCTAGAGTTGAAACCTCCAACATCGGTGAAAGAAGTCAGAAGAATCGTTGGCAGCTTCTCGTGGTATCGTCGATTCATCCAGGACTTCTCTACTATAATGACTCCAATTACAGCATTGACAAAGAAAAATAAGAAGTTTGAATGGAATTCGGAGTGTGACATCGCTTTTAAAAAGGTAAAAGAACTGCTGGTAAGAGCGCCGATTTTGAGCTGTCCTGATTACACTAAAGAGTTCTTGATCGCCACGGATGCTTCTGGATATGGGATTGGAGCTGTACTATATCAACCTCATGACCAGGGAGACAAGGTTATTTGTTATCTAAGTCGATCACTATCCAAACAAGAAAGGTTATACACGACATCGGAAAGAGAAATGCTTGCTGTGGTATGGGCCATACAGAAGCTTCGACCTTATATCGAAGGTGTTCCCTTTACAGTGGTAACTGACCATCATTGTTTGAAATGGCTACTGAATTTGAAAGATCCAACTGGTCGTTTGGGTCGTTGGTCCATTAAACTGCAGATGTACGATTTCAAAGTTCAGCATCGAAGTGGACGTGAAATGGCTCTTCCAGACATGCTGTCTAGGACCATGCCTGTGTTGGATGAAGTAAAGACTGGAGGAGGCTCTGAACATAAGGTGGAAGACAAATGGTATAACAGGATGGTGATGAAAGTGGAGAGAGTACCGCTGAAGTTTCTTAGCTGGCGCATACAGGATGGCAGATTATATAAATATGTGAAACAAGACTATCCTGATCTGCTAGTAAAGGAAGATTTCTGGAAATTAGTCATTCCGAAGGAACGAAGATCAGAACTCATTAGGTCAGCCCATGACTCTCCGTTAGCTGGACACATGGGGGTATATAAAACGTATTCCCGACTAACGGAAAAATATTACTGGCCGAAAATGCGTCAAGATGTAGCTAATTATGTGAGAAAATGTACAGTATGTGCTGCGTATAAACATGACCCTAAGGGCGTTCGGGATCAGATAGTATCTCACTCCAAACCATCAAGACCATGGGAAGTTATATCGACTGATTTGATGGGTCCACTACCGAGGTCAACGAAAGGAAACACTTACATTCTTGTGGTATCCGATTATCTGAGCAAGTTTTCATTGATTTTTGCGTTGCGAAAAGCCACTTCTGCAGTCATTATAAGGAGAATAGAGGAAGAAGTCTTTTTGATTTTTGGAGTACCGAGATTATTGTTGTGTGATAATGGTCCTCAGTACAGAAGCTCAGATTTCCGAAAATTTGTAGATCGCTATCAATGTAAAATTAAATATAATGCTAACTATCATCCACGAGCAAACCCGACAGAAAGACAGAACCAAACGATCAAGACCATGTTAGCGATGTATGTTAAGGATAACCATAGGAAATGGGATTCAGAGATTCACAAAATTGCCTGTGCCCTAAGGACGGCCCGCCAGGAGACCACTAAGTTGTCACCGTATTTTGTTAATTTTGGGAGAAACATGTCGTTGTCCGGAAATGATTATGAGAAGAATTTGTTAACTCAGGAGGGGGAAGATGAATCTTCAGCGGGAGTTCCCAGAAATGAAGCTTTTAAGCAACTATTTGCCGACGTTAAGAAGAGGTTAGAGGTCGCTGGGCAGAAGAGTGCACTTCGTTATAATTTGAGAAGGAGAGACGAGGAGTATTCTGTTGGCGATAAGGTTTGGAGAAGAAATTACGCTTTATCGGACGCCACTAAATATTTTAATAAAAAGCTAGCCCCGAAATATATTGGCCCCTACACGATATCTCAGAAAATTTCACCATGGACTTATGTGTTGAAGAATGATGCAGGCGAAAGTCAAGGAGTGTGGCATTCGAAGGACTTGAAGAGTTACCAGATACCTGATTAACCGTGAGCGGTTAATCATATTGAAGCAGAGGGGGGAAATGTAACGGTTTTATTTTAACTAATAATTAATTGGGAATGAGGTTATATTGTTTGTTTATTTTTGTTGTCTTCAACTGTGTATCGACGGTATCAAGGTAGCCAACAATGTAACGTGTTTTCGGCGGTCACAGATGTGGAAAATATTCTTCATATTTCGAGAACAATGTTAATTTTTGTATCGGGATCTAATGTTGGCATAATTGGGGATAGTGGAAAGTGAGGTTGAGGAAGAAAAACAGAAAAAGGACGAAGATTCGAGAAAGAGATTTGAGAGGTGTGAAATCAGGTGCTGGATTTTGACGGAATTTTTCGGAAGAAGACTGGAATTTGAAATTCTGGGTACCTGCAAGGGGATTATTCGAAATTTCCGGATAGGAGATCTGGTTTATGGTATTTTTTGGAAGAGATAGATCATCCGAGCCCAATTTGGGGATATATCAAATTCAGAATTCCGGTTTCACGTGGACTTGGGAGATAGAACCCTCTTACAGAGGTGAGAATAAACCGAATTGTCTTCAATAAAATTGATGAAAAATAGGTATTCCAATTGTTATTTGGGTTTTTTAGGGTTTTCTTGGGCTATCTACTTTGCATTTTCCTTGATCGTGGAAAGGGACGATTTGGAGGAGGCCATTATTTGCCGGACACCGACGCCATTTTGTGTTGATCGGCCTGAAACCCTAGAGGATTTGGTTTGGAGAACCTTGGAGACAACCGCAAGTTTTTTTCAACAGACGTCACATCATTTTGCTTTCCCCATAGTTTTTATGTACACTTAAATCTTGTAAATTACTTGTGAACCGTTCGTGATCACGATCCGGGAGAAATTCAGACATTTTCAACCTCACTCAACAGTCAACAACCAATTTCTAAGGTTGGAATTTACGTATTTTGTTCAACCGTTATACACCCAAGTTATTTCAAATACGTTGGCGCCCATTTGTTTTATGTTAATACATCTCAAAGAAAGGTTTGTTTTTGAATCCACCCCGTCTCCACTACAAAAACTAGCTGTGGTTAAATTATCAGTAATTAAGGTTACATCCATTTTTTTAAGCATGGAACTGGTCTAGTCTTACTAGATATCAATACATCCTAGTATTCGCAATACCAACTTAAACTCCAAAATCTTACTGTATAGGCCATTATACCAACATATTTTCGATTTTCCATAGTCTCTCGAAAGGATAATAACTGCTAAGTACAAATTTTCAACTGAGTATTGCCTGTAGCTTTCCCGCAATTTTTGGCAGACAGTACGTCAATCAGTCTATCGAATAAATTATTTCTTTTAAATGCTGTCTGTTCATCATCAGGTTTTGAATGCAGTCAATAAAGCAATAATAGAATTGAAAAAAGTGATCCATGTCATAAAATTCGCAGAAGATAGGGATTTAAGGAATATTTATGGACTTTTTTTAACATTTCGACGATACCATGACATTGAGCATCGATATACTTTCACCAATGAATATTCATTCTCCTCAAAAGAACCTCGAAACCCATTCTATCAGCATTATTGATCCTACTCAAAGATATTACATATCTTTGATACTATACTCAAATAGCATCACGAAGTAACATCAACATAGCTGGCATCTGCCAACAGTAATCCTCGGTTTAAAGCTGATGCTCATGCAAACAATCTTGCGAATTCATATGACGTTACGTTACCTGCCTGATGCGACACGGTGCAATTCTTATTTTTTCGAGTCTGGCAAGTGGTTAGTCCGCATTTAGAGTCGTTCACCTCTGATTGCGATTGTATACGATGCAAACTGTTTTGATACCGTTTGGGATGAGACCGTTCTCCGAGTATCAAGGCCGTTAGACGATTTTCATTGAATTGCTTTCTTATCACGTTCGTTTTTGAGTTAGGTTATGATATCATATAGGATTTTGGAAGTGGCCATTGGTTTATGTGCCATTGTTACATTTATACGGCTCTTACCTTCGGATAAATCATAAATGTTCGTTATTTCCAGAATTTTCACCGTGCGGTTTTTATATCCGCACACTGAGGTAGGACGGTAACGTAGACGGCGTATATGCGTCCATTTTTACACCTTGCATTGGTTTCACATTCGTCTCATCGATGACTAGTATCCAAGCGTTATCTACTATGAGAAACACTTCTTCTTATATGCTCATTTTCTCGTTGATATTATCTTCATTTTTACCGATTTTGGTATTAAAAGTCGAATAAGTTTTTCAGTGATTTACTTCAATGAATGTATTGTAGGTATGTATGTATACTTGTACCTACCGTGTGACAATAAAAAAATCATGTGTTTATAGGATCGACAAGAAACACAATAAAATACAATATCCTTACAACTCCTTAAATCTCATAATAAGATGACTTCACCACTTCTACTAAGAGTGAGCTAAGGATGGCAACTCCTTTGGTTCTTGAAGGACAATTAGAGTTTAACTTTTGCGACATAGGAATTCCAACAGTGGATTTCTAAGGGTTTAGATGTTCTATCGTATCATGAAGGATACCTATAGCATCAAATAAATTTCAATGGCGATATTTCAATACGTTTTCAATCTATTAAATGCTTCATGCTTCAATCCTTAGGTTTCTCATTATACGTGTCGGTTACACCCCTAAAAAATGAAAAACACACATTGAAATAGGCTCACTTTTGAAGTAGAGGTTAAAACGGCCATTATATTAAATTTACATGAAAATCGGTGAATTTTCGAAAATTTTGGTGATTTTTCAATAATTAACCGTCTTCTCCTAGACGTGATTTCTTTTTCTTGGATGCGTAAAGTGATCATTACATTGCGCCAAATTTTTTTTAGCTAGAAGAAGAGTATGATCATCTGGTATCGATTGAAATTTATTCTGGGAGGATTCTGCATCTCTTCATAAACTTTTTAGGGTCTTCACTCCCAATCTCTGAAACAAAATCAATTAAAAATGAAATCAACGATTTGCTCATGCGTAAATTCTTGCACTAATTTGTCAGGAGCAAATTAACAATTTTTTCTAGTTAATTTGCTCCTGACAAATTAGTGCAAGAATTTACGAAGGAGCAAATCGTTGATTTCATTTTTAATTGATTTTGTTTCAGAGATTTGGAGTGAAAACCCTAAAAAGTTTATGAAGAGTATGATCATCTCTCAACTCTTCTGATGTATTTTGTATTCTTAATGATAATAGTAAAATAAAGCATTGCATACGTATTTTTAAATGTATTAAATAATACACTTTATGTTCGACATACCAAAATGCTTTCAATTATGAATCTAAAGTGTATAAATTTACCAAACTATAATCAGTCTAATCAATCCGTACAAACTGCTCTGTTGTATAATTATTCTTACACTATCTGAAAAAATAATTGGAAGCGGATAAAGAAAATCCAATTTTTTGATTTTCTTTATCTTTAACTTTTGTAATGTAGATTTGTTCCAAAGTTATTTTTGTATACAATAAAGTTATGATTTCTTCGGAATGAACAAGATTCTTAGTTTGCATTATTTTTCCAATGTTGTGCAGTTTACTCATGCTATGATGATTTTCTTACGCATATACAGGGTGTTTAGGAATCAGTTGCTGTTATAATAATGATTTGTCTTCTCATATTTCAATGAAAATTGAATGGATTGATGATTTCATGGAATGAATATGGAAAAGTACTATTTGGGAAGACAATTTATTTGTTCATGAATTATCTGCTACCCTGTATCCTAGTAATAAAGAAAGATAGACCCATTAAATATAGGTTATTTAGAGGTACCTTGGGGTCTTCTATCCCTTACTGTATGCACATCTCCCAATCAATCACCCTGTATGATTATGTGATGATTTAATTGATTGACATACACCATGTATATTCATTTCATAAATCGTGTTTTCGCTGACATAACAACCAATATAATGAAGAATTTTATTTGTATTTTTACTTGCGTATCTTTGAGTGATTGAAACGAAAAATTTTTCAACCTTTTAGCGTCATGCAGATTTCAAATTGTATCACGATACCGACTTTTCAGTTCAAAGTTATTTCTCATAGAATCATTTGTTTTTGTTTTCTGTATGAAGATATTCAAAATGAAAAAATAGTTTGTTTTCTGATTTTTTCAGCCGCAGTTGACACCGCAATGACACAGAGGATAAAGTACTGTGAAATGCTAGTCATGGGAAAACATTCAATTAGGCGAAATGTGCTACGTATTAATTCATTTTAATACAAACAATTATTTTCAATTTTTTCTTACTTCTCCGTCTTTTCATGAATATAGTCGCTTCTTCAAATATGCGTCAAATATAGTCATTTCAGTGGATCTTGAAATGGGCCACCATGTTTATGATGATATGAAGATAAGTTGATTGTATTCAGACACTAGATGAATTAGAGGATAGGTCCACATAGATGTGAATTGTTCACATATAAGTTCATTCCAAGAATGAAACCGGAAAACTCAATTACTTCAAAACGAACTTCGAAACAAATGATATTTTCGAAAAACCGGTAATTTGAATCTTTGTCTCAACACTCTCAACCTCAAACTTCTATTGGATTCATGTCCCATTCGAGACTGCAAAATTGACCAATGACTCAACCGGTTACAGCTTTCTTTCAACAATTTAGTGATGTCGCATGCACATTGACATTTGAGAATCGGGGCGTGAAGAGCCTTCTGAGAAATATTAGGTGTCCCATTTAAAGAACACCAACTTTTATGGAAAGTTCTTTGACATAAACTTATTATTTCTCTGACCAGATGAAAGTAGCATTAGATTACTGAAGAAAATGTTTCGATGATTCCGAAATACATATCTCAAACAAAAACTAAGATACTAAGATGCTTTTAAATATATTTAACAGTAATTTTCTAATAATTCGTTATTGAATCAAGATATTAATGATCTGCTTTCTTCTATCTTATTATAGAAAAAGGGAGTTCAACAACACAACACTTTATCTCTTAACTTTTTTAGCTCTCGAGATGCTCTCAGTGAGTATAGGGACACTCTGTATCTATATTCCGTATCAAATTCCTTACAGAGTTTTCCGCCTCTTTAACATAAATCGAATATGGACAGAATCACCTGTCCTCTTTGAATATATTATTAATGAAGCTCGATGACACAGTTACACAAAAACATGGTTCGATAATTTTCATTCCGAAAAAAAATATAATAATTCCTTCCGACTACGCTATCATAGAGGCTATAAATACAAATAATTCCGAGTAGACATTTGTGGGTCATTCTTAACGGTTTCTGCATAGTGAGATGGCATTAAGGTTACAGTGATTTTGGAGCTAATTATGCTTAATGCAGTCGTATTCCTTTTGGTTTTTCGCTCTGTATGTTAGGAGGTTTGACATATTTTGCTATTTCTTTCTACTAACTAGCCGAGCCTGCGCTTCCAACGCGTGAGAAAATAATGGGGTATTTTCCTAAATTTCAAAATATATGTTATTAAAATCTTTATACCTCAAATATATCGAAATATATTTTTTTCGAATTTTAACATATTGCATTTTGTCTGTATTCACTTTCGAAAATTCTGATTTCAGAAGTGCTCTCTTATGAACATTCTACGTCATTTTCACAATCCGGCAACGCCCATCGGGTCAATAATGGTCATGAAAGTTTTCTGATCAACATAGACGTAATAAATATCAAGTTTTGTGATCACATTTGACAAAAAAAACAAACAATGACAGAAAATGTCATCGGTTTCAAGAAGGTATGACACGGATTACAGAAACAATTTTATGCAATCTGTGGATATCTTCTTGATCGGTGCCACTGTTGTCGAATCAACAAAAATTACTAGATTTTAGTAAAGGCATTCTACGTCACAAGCTTTCACATATTCGAATGTTTACTAAGTTTCGAAGGGTGTATTTCTGAAATTTCTAAATTTTGAAGCGAATCTTTCAGGTGTTGGATAACTAATGGAAAAGGGTTTCCATAAATAATCTTAAATTCGATTTTGGAGTTTAAGGAAACTTGCCCATTCTGTAGGGTGTCCACTGAAGCTTGTACAGGATTTCCCACTGCTCACTAAGAGCATCTCGAGAACTATAAAACTTAGAAAAAAATCTTCAGGAAACCCCAATCTCTCTTTTCGAAATATTTATATTCTAGAAGGTCATAGATATCTTGATTAGCTTTTGAGTTATAGAGCTTTTTCAAATATTTCGTTATATTATCTTGGATTATGTTCGAGATCGAAGACATTAATATACATTTCAGGGATATACAGGGTGAGTCTTCCAGTCTTTGACTCGTACAAATATTTTAACATCAGTAGATTCTTGAGGTCAAAAGAAAGACTCGGTTTAAAGGATACAGGCTGTTGAAAAACCATAAAAAAATTTAATTTTTATTCTACCTAACAAACGGTTTTATCGAATGGAATGAATTTTCGAATAAAGCTTTTCATTTATTTGATGATTCTTTTTCGAACACAAGATATCACCCACGTCTTCGAGTTTTCTCATTATAACCATTACGTACCATTTAAATACTAAAAATTCAAAGAACCCAACTCTTGAAACTAGGTTGGACGCTATACAGGGTGGTCCAGATCGTAACCAAGAAATTTTAACCACGTATTCTACATCAAAAATAAGCCCTAGTTTGTCATATAAACATATGTCGAGAAATGTTTCCTCTCCGAGATACGGGATGTTGAAAGTTACGGACGCCACTGGTAGAATAGAAAAGAAATGATATTATGCGAAACATATGTCTCAAATTTCATAAAAATATTTCAAGCAGTGTGGAAGTTATTAATAAAAAACATTTTTTTCTTTATAATTTTAACACCCCGTATCTCGGAGAGGAAACATTTCTCGACATATATTCATATAACAAACTAGGGCTTATTTTTGATGTATTATAGAATACGTGGTTTAAATTTCTTGGTTACGATCTGGACCACCCTGTATAATGAATATTTGAACGTTTTGAAAATAAAAGTATTTTTCATATTTTCTCGTATAATGCGCTGTTTTTGGGTAATTTTATGTTCAAAAATTGAAAAGTATCTGTGAAATTTGAAAAATTTGGTACTTTGGCTGAATACAATTCTATTTAAAAGATTCACAGATGTGTAGTGTCACTAGTGTCCCAGATTTAGCTAGTTATTCTGCAGGTAATTTTTTTTTCCAGGTGTGGTACAGCTTATTATGTAAACTCAAAATGGCTTTATCTATTTATCAGGGCGAATCGGAAAAAAATGGAGAAAAAAGTGTTTATTTCACCTCAAGCTCCAGAATCTACTGCGATCTACTGTTAAAATATTTTTACGAATCAACACACCCTACAGAAGAGAGTCGTTATTTTTAAATGGGATACCTTGTATTTTCAATGCAGTTTTTTAGTCGCAGATTTATAGAAAATTATCCCGTTATCGTAAAAATGGCATGTTTGAATATAAACAAATCAATATAAAGGCACGCTCTACCGGCTCAAATTACCAAACAGTGTAGCTGCTTCTTGATGGCTTCGTATTCTTTGACAATAATCAACAAGAGTATTAAAAAAATCTTCTTCAGCTAACCTCATCAGTTCTTTTTGCAAACGGATCACGATAACAGACTGTATAGCAGAATACTCATAAGCAAATGCACTTTACTCTCGATGTGTTCATATTTTTTTGGAGGAAATGTAGTTCAGATTAAATTCAACAGATGGATAAAATATGTGGCTTGTTATTTCATTATTTCAATCTCAGAGAATGGTACTGTTCAGAAGAAATAAGAACACTGAAAAAAATATTTGTGACCGATCTCAAAATACGTGAAAGAAGTGAAAATTCAGTGAGTTTAACTATTTCCTTCATATAAAATAAAAGATTATAAAAAAAAACCAAATCATCCCCACAAACAAAGGGTTCATCCATTTTTGGCACAAAGTTACATCAACTCCTTCTCCTAATGTATCTACTGAGTAGTTGAACATTCACTACACTATTTCCAGTTGTAATTCAGAAATGATCAATTGAAATTCAGTTTAGTCACTTCTATTTCAGAAAACATCAAATGTATTTCAGATTAGTCAATTTAACCCTTTCGGTCACCGCGTCCTCATTTGAGGACATACATATTAATATCTTACTCGACAACCTTCTGATCACAATGTCCTCATTTGGGATAATGCCATAACTCCCGATAGGGGCGTTTTGGGGGTGAAATGAACATATGAAAAGTTCTAATTAAAATTGTAGGGAAGATTCCACAGGTCCAATATTTTTTCAATGACACAACAAAAATTTGTGACTGAAAGGGTTAATTTCAGAGACCATCAATTGTAAATCAGAATTAATTATTTGTAATTCAGAAACCGTCATTTGTAATTTAGAAAGTACGAAAGATTACGAATATTATTCAAGGTTATGTCAGATGAATACAGGGCCGTCGCTATAGGGGTGGGAGCGTCCCCCCCCGGAGCACATTCGAAAGGGCGCCAAATAGACCGCGCAGGCGCGAAATCATAACAAACTGCGTGCCCCGCCATCTAGTCGATTCATGGGAACTACAGTGGCGGCATTGTAAAGTCTCGTTGTCAGAGCGGTCAGCGGTGTGAACACATGAGTTTAACCATTTAGAAGCATTTAATCGTATTATGGATCCCTGCCAAAAAAAGCTCAAACCGTCTGGAGCGGAATTCAGAAAAAGGGCGCAGAAAAGGAAAATTGAGACGGAAAAAGCCGCAAATGTGACGGATACATGAATAAAATCAACATAACATAAAATTGAAAACTCTTTGAAACTCAGAAATTTGTCTAGAACACGCTGGGTTGCTAGAGCCCAAAGCATAAAGGCCGTCAATATTTCCTACGAAGAGATAGTTCAACTCCTCCAAGAAATTGCCGAAAATACTGACTTTGACAGCACCTCTAGAACAAAAAGTTCAGGATTGAGGAAGAAAATTTTGAATTTTGACTTCATTGTAACCCTTTATTTCATGAAAAATGTGATGTTCAAACTAAAAAATTTAATTGAATCTATCGAGACTCCCGAAATAAATGTGATCGATTGCAATAATATATTAGAATTACACATTCAAATTTTGAAAACAATGAATGAAAATAGCTCATCTATCGATGATTTGATCGCCAGCGCAAAGCAGTTTGCTGAAAAATTCGACATCAATGTTGAAGAAGACTTTAAAAAATTTCATCGGCGTCGATTAGGACCCCAAAAATTCTATAGCAGAAATGAAAATGAGACAATTTTAGGTTTATATACATGTTATAGAAAAGAGTTCAAACAAGTATTAGACACGCTCATTAATAATTTATCATTGAACGTGATATCAGTAATAGAAACGTTAGATCCAATATTTAAAGTTTTCCATTTTCCGCTGAAATCACAAAATTTGAACCTGGAGTACGTAGAAGCATTGATCAATATGATTCCGCCAAAGCTAGATAGGCCAGACCCACAAGCATTACTTACCGAACTCATGATTTTATTTTCTGATTGCGAATCATGTAAATCATTAACTGAAGTAGCTGGTGTATTGGCAACGAAATATAAAATGTTAAAACTCGCCGATTACATTTTAAGATTTGTCGTAACCGCTGGTTATGGTACCAGTACTAACGAGAGAACGTTTAGTCAACTTAGGTTAGTAAAAAATGTTCTCAGAACAACAATGTCTGATCAGCGTCTGAACGATTTGCTTCTACTGAAATGCGAAAAAAAAATCGCAGCAACTCTTTCTCTTGAGTCAATAGTGACTTCTTGGAGCCTATTAAAAGAACGAAGAATTAAAGTGGTATCTGAATAGCAATATTCATGAGAATATTTTCTTGTTTCGTTGATTAGTTTAATTAATCACAGATTTATTATCACACTTGTTACTTGAAATATTTGTGAGGTATTTTCATTTATACTCATGTTCATTTATAATTAACTCTTTAAAAAACTGTAGGTACATATTTGTATTACATATCATAATACACCTTTTCCATATCCTTGTTTTTTTCGATATCCTGTGAATTTTTTTTAAAGAGGGGCGCCAAAATTCGAATTCCCCCCCCCCTCGGAAAAGCTCTTCGCTACGGCCCTGGATGAATATCTCACATAATACGTATTTTATGATATCAACTGTACATAAAATAATTCTTAAGTTATTCATGTGTAATGTGTACTCTACCAATGACATATCCTATTCAAGATATACACTGTGTTACTTGTCTACACTTTACAGGATTTATTTGATAGGTCAGTACAGGATGATTGATTATACATGCCCCTCCTCTCCCTTTAACTTTTTTATGCAACCCTGTAGAAAAAAAGATCAACGATGAAACGATGAAAAGGACCATTTACAACGGATTCGGCAAATTAATGGGTTAGGTCTTTACTTCAGCAGTGGCAAGATATGGGGAAACAGTAAGCACATTTAGTCATCGTTTGTGACAATGCTCTATGCAAATAATCATCAACCCTAGTGGAGCAATATTTCTGCTGCTACTGGGCCTTTACTATCCAATGCTGAATCCGATCGAAATCATAATTCATATGGCCGAAGATTAAATGCTATGTGAAAACAAATCACCAAATTCCTAACTGTGTGCCTCCAAGAGATTCAGTTTTCTTCCATGCAGCTGCTATTTCTATGGACGACATGCCTGTAGGCGTTTAAATTGTTGCATGCATATACATACAATATAGTTGAGTTTTTATTTATTCAAGATAAAAGTTCATAAATTCAATGGATTTCTTTGTTAATTACAATTGATATTTTATGAAATACAATTGACGGTTTCTGAAATAAAAATGATTAATCTGAATTACAAATAACCATTTCTGAAATTAAATTGACTAATCTGAATTACATCTGATGTTTTCTGAAATGAACTTATTTGAAATACAATTGATGTTTTCTGAATTTCAATCGATTATTTCTGATTCTGATTATTACAACTAGAAATTGTGTAGTTTGTAGTGTTAGTTGTCCTTTACTTGACAGAAATCTATTAATAATAGAGAAATTAATTTTTATTATCATTTATTGAATAAGTTGAACATTCCTGCGTATTTTACTGATTATTGAGCTTCACGGTAAATGAAACCGAGTTATAATTATTCTCCAACACTTTTTCGAACAGTTGAATGGATATTGGAAATCGACGAAAGAAACTGAAAACAAAAGGAGTAGAGAGCGGAAGAAATTGAATGAAATCAATCGGTAAATCGTCTCTGTTCAGATTTAGATGATTTGGTGTTTCACGTAGCTGGATGCAAAGGAAAGAAGGGGTTTAGGCGGTTAGATTGTTAGATAGCTCGTTGATGCGTATCTTGAAGAACTTCCTTCGAAACAAAAACAATTCTTCCATACACCTTTCATTATTCAACATCTGACGTGGTTTGTGGAAAGTAGGACATACATTCCAAAAGTTTTCGGATCAGGAACGTATCCAGGATGATTTTTTTAGGTATTGTTATTTCCACAGTTTGTGTTTTCAGTTATGTAGGTATGTGAGCGAAGCTAATGAACATAGGTCAAGTTTTAATTTGATGATTTTACCCTTGAAGTATGCCCAAGTATGCCTTTCTAGATAAATTCAGAATGTTGGATTTTATTTGAGAATAACAAAATACGTTAGTTCGAATCAAATTTATTCTGGAAATTATTACAATCAAATGGTGACAAAAGTAGCCATGTAATAAAATATAAAACAGAAAGTAACAAAATCAACTAATTATTCTCCATCCACATTTATTTTAACAGTCGGTTGGCCATGAAATAATTTTCTCAAGTTTTGTAACTAGAACGGAGTAAGGTTGGCACTCATGAAATGTCGTTGATGTCATAACGCCGTTGCCACAACTAATATCAATTCTTATTACGAAAATGCCGAAAGTGATTGAAAAAAGAGACAGGGTTTCAGAAAGTGCTATTTAGAATTCAGGTCCGCTCATTCAAATAGTAGATAGTTATACCCTGATATTCTGAAATCCACAATACGTCAGACGGTAGCGAACATATTCAATGTAAAAGAATTTATATAATGTTTCATCTGAATCTAAACGACTTATATTTCAGCTGAATATTTCCACAATCAGAAAGATTGCGAATGAAGAGGATGATAAAGAATTTCCTTCTATTGGGAGACCCAAAAAGGTGGTGGCATTTGAGAATTTTATGTTTGAGTGAATTAATGCGAAAAGTTTACTACAGGATTTTCGATGAATGTCATCGTAGAATAAGTTTCCGAAAATTGATTTTTCTTTTTTTCATTTGACTTGTCCTATACATTGTAAATGTCTTAAGGTACCAATAAATACCTAATTATTATTATTATATCAATGTATTAAGATGAACAGCCACAAATACGAGCCACTTGTCCTATTAATTGTTAATGCTTGTGAAATTTTTGTTCAAAAGTGAAGTCCATCTTGACTTGAAACTTCCTTCAATTCCTATTACTTATATTGATGCAAGATGATTTTTGTTGAAGAATTCAACATTCTTGTAATTATCTGTTAATTCCTTCGGGAGATACCCATTCCCAACCACTGCAACATATGCATTTCATCTTCGGGTTAATATTTTTGAAATGTACAACTGATGTAACGCATTCAAACTTTAGCCAAAGAAGATAATGAACATTAACTCTCCACAAGCTAGTACATATTATGATATTGTACTGATCTCTTGTATTTTCCATGCAAATAACTGGATTTGGTATGCCTTCAATCAGTTTGTATAAACTTCAATTATGTTCGTCACATAATTTCCGAAGAGATTCGACATTGTGATAAAATACGTAATAACAGAAACTTTTACGTAGAACGGGCAACATAACGTTGATTTAAAACCCAAAAATGTTTCGACAAGCGTCATAACCCCACATTTTAGTACTATACAGAGTGAAATGTGTCAAATTTCCATGGCCAACCGAGTGCTAAAATAAAAGTGAATGGAGTATAGGTATAGATTTTTATTTCATGAAGTCATCTGACATAAGTTCGTCAACCGGGTCATAACATTCAGTTGTCACTTGTCAGGCGTTTTTTGCAACCGTTCAACCGTTTTATTTCCTCCTGAAGATGATTATATAATCATCATCAGTATATAATACTAAAAGAATAAGGTAAAAAAGGGGTGGTAAAACGCTTTAGATGAGCACACAGGACTCCGAGTAAAGCAAAATTATCGAACATCCGTTGAATCACAAGTATCATCTGTGGGACGAAGCACAAGTGTCATCTATGTGCGAAGCGTAAGTTCATCTGTGTGCTAAGCATAAGTGTCGCCTATGTGACGATCGATGATCAGAAAAAATTTACACCACTCACAAAGAGGGCTGTTTTACATCGATGGGAATCATATAGATATGGACATTCGTTTTTTATCATCGGAAAGATGACGGATTTCAAGATTGAAAAAAGATCTATTAACTGGGACGTCAGATCGTACCCGTTCATTCATGTCCGTATCGCTACGAAAGAACTACAGGTACCTTTCTTTCGAATTTAGGATGGAAAAAATCTATTTTTTTCGCCCCACCCTTTTTTTTTTTGAAAGAAGGGGATCTCGGAGATCTGGGCACCTAGTTTAATCGCTAAGTAATTAGTAACTTTCTGGGTTCCTTGTATTCTATGGTATGGCATACACAGATCTTATCTATAACTTGCGCCATACTGATGGAATTCACCACTTCCGATGTATTTATGCTTATTTTCATGAACATGAAGGAGACAAGCATAAATGAATTGGCAGTAGAAAGTCACAATGTTAACCTTTCTGTAGCAGTTTCTGCGGGAGATGCTGTTGATAATTCCTGCGACGGTTCTGATTGCTCTCTTCTCTTTCATGAAAACAGTTTCCGATTCGGGTGCATCTCCTTAAATGAGAATGCCATATAGTACATGGCGTTGTGGAAATTTTCTTGGTAAGATTCTCTATGTGAATATAAAATTTAATTTATTTACCAATTAACTTTGCTTTTTTGATTTAAACGGGACCATTGTCCATTTTTTCTTAAGTTCCTCCAAAATAATACGGAGAACTACTCATTATCATGAAATCCATTCTTAGTGTGCTATCCGGATAGCGGACTGCCGAGAAAATCTAAAATATTATCATGTTTTCGTTACTAGTTATGCAGAAGTAATAAACTTTCAAGTAGACATGAACGGGATATTCAGAAAAACATGCCGTTTTCATCAAAAACTTCCTCATTTCGTATAGAAGCCTGTATTTTTTTTATTTCTGAAAAGAGTGAATACTATCCTTGTAATCATAATCGTAAAATTGACATGCCTCTGCAAACGCACGCTAATCCACCATTCGAAAGAGTTGTTTGGTCTATGAAAAGTTCATTTTATGTTGACTCCGCTTTCGCCACACCAACAGCCTTCCATGAGACGAAATCTGCTATATATTTAATCGTGGGTACCTGCTACCTTCTTGACCTCAAAAAGAAGTCAAGCAACCTATTTCTTTACCAGAAACTATCCTACCTTTAGCTCATTGGAATGAGTATCATTCGGTATGCTGTGAAGAAGAGATTTTGTCGTGCAGTATACCGTGTCAGCCGATCTTGTATAGCGGTTGAAGCTCCTGCTCTGCCATTCCCATGAGTATATGCGTCACATCCAGTAGTACAATAGCGATTGCAAGCTCTACTAACTACTCCTGGTGACGGTAAGAAACTTCTTGTTGTGTTAAACCTTTTTTCGACCAAAATACTGATTGTTCAAGTTGGACGGCTTCTGAACTCGTGATAATCAATCCGAAATTGGTAGCACACAATTCTTTGCAAAAATGAGTTTCTTATAATTTTTCAGATTGAGTCATTGAGTCATGAGGACCATATTTTGTGTAGGTACGTGTCTGCAATACGCAAACATACCTCATCTCATGGTATGTATACGAATACTGAAAATTTTTGAGCAGTGCAGGATATGATTAGTCATTATAGGTCCTTTCATTTGCATAAAAAGTGTAGCACTTTTCTACACTCGATTTTTAGTATTCGTTTGCTGATTGAATTTACACCAGTGTAGAGGAGGTGTAGTTTATCTACATATTCTTTTGACTATGTGTAGATAAATTACACTTCCTCTGCACTGGTGTAAATCCAATCGAGTGTAGAAAAGTGCTACACTTTTTTGCAAACGAAAGGACCTTATGATTTTTATGCTGATTCGGCTTTCAACGAGACTTGGGGGTAGTAAGTATCGCTTTCTAACTCCCTTCTCCGTGAAGAAGAAATTTTTATCTGTATTGAGATATCATTGACATCATTATTATAAATTTGTTTACGATAGTCAATTAATTGGTAATCGTTATCCTTTTTTCTCTATGAAAATTTTGGAGGTAAAATGAACGTATACGTATGAATACGAATTCATTAATGGTTTAATAACATGCTTTATCAATTTCTCATTGTGAAGAATCGAAGATTTATCACATTAAACATCATCCGAGATAAAATTTCTAGTAAAAATTAGATAAAACCACATCTTACTCCTCATTAGGAGATCACAAATGGATAGAAAGTACAACATTTGTGATGTTCAAAAAGCGAGAAGTCCAGAGAAGATCATTATGACCATATAACGTTTTTATAATCGGCTATGCGGTTATCGTTCTGTACTTTCAACGAATTAAGACCACTGAACTAATCGAAATGCTGAACGTAAAACAAGGAATACGCGAGAGCTAAGAAGAGATATCCAAAAAAGTGTCGGACTTATTTGTCTAAAAAGGTCGGAATTACAGGATGTAGCCCCTGAACTTCTATTTTTCCGATTTTTTGATATATACAGAGTCATTCTTTCCTAACCTCACACAAAGTTATACGGAGAACTACGAAAAATATTTTCATAAAATTCATTTTCAGTGTGCTATCGGGGATGACGAGAATATCTGAAAGAGTTTCTGTTACTTCTGTTTATACCGGAAGAAACTACACTGCGCAAAAAAATTAACGCACATTCGGAAAATCTCAATTTTAATGAAAGTTAACTCTACATTGATTTTATAACTTATTTTTTATGTTCTCCCGGGAAGGTTTTGAACGAAACAAAACACATTAAATGGAAGAAAAATTCAGGATTTCACCGAATCTTATGTGAAAGAAGGAAAATGAGCAATTTTCAAAATACTGAAATGCTGATAAGTGATTTAATACTTGGTATTTCCACCCCTTGCGTTAATTACAGCTCGGCAACGACGGTTCATACTCAAAATGAGTTATCTTAAAATGTTCTGATCTAATCCTTCCCAGATTTCTCCGAATTGGATTCCTAAGTCATTAATAGTAGCTGGATGATTTTCTGAACTTCTCAGCCTTCTATTGAGGTTGACCCAAACCTGCTCAATCGGATTGAGATCTGGACTTCTTGCTGGCCATTCCATTCGAGAGACTTCAACCTCTTCAAGGTACTCCTGAACGATGCGCGCAAGATGGGGTCTGGCATTATCGTCCATAAAAATGAAATTTTCACCAATGTATGGGGCAAATGGCACTACATGCTCTTCAAGAATGTTCCTTATATACTTATCAGCATTCATAGCTCCATTATCAACGACCACTAGGTCTGTGCGAGCAGTCAAAGATATTCCACCCCATACCATAATCGATCCTTCCTCGAAACCAGTAGTATTCAGGAAAATGCACTGAGCATATCTTTCATGTGGACGTCTGTATACAAGGGAACGTCGATCACAATGGTAGAGACAGAATCTAGACTCATCTATGAGAAGAAATCTTTCCCAATCGGCCTCTTTCCAATGGATATGCTCTCTCGCAAAATCCAAACGCGCCCTTCGATGGGCTGAGGTAAGAGCTGGGCCTCTTGCCGCGACACGAGGCCTTAAATCATATTCTCTGAGGCGATTTCTTATTGTCTGAGTGCTATTTGCACCTCATGAGGTTGCTCAAGCTGAATTTGCAGGAGGCGAGCGGTTGCAAACCGTTGTCTCAACGAAGAAACTCTCAAGTAACGTTCTTGAATGGCAGTTGTTACTCGTGGTCTACCATGTCCTGGTCTTCGGACATTCATACCTGTCTCCCTGAATCGCTGCAACATTCTGGACACACTTGTATGGGAAACTCCAAACCTTTCTGCAATTCTTGTGTATGTCCACCCTTCTTCTCGCAAAACTACCGCTTGGGCACATTCCTCTTGCGTGTTTCGCGTTGCATAGCGATCGAGTGTAGAAAATCAAACGAAAGAAAAACTATTGATCACTAGAATTGCTCGAGAACAACTGATTTTAGAAAGGAGCCAATACATTCAAAATCTGATAATATCATCTTTTTTTATTCCTGCTGGGAAAAAAAATCTGTATTGAAGAAAACCGTTGAAAGTGGATAACATATGCATGCATAATTCTGATAAAAATAATTATCATTGAGAACACCTTCAGTTGTAGAATAAATTTGAGATTTCCATAATGTGCGTTAATTTTTTTGCGCAGTGTATTAACTTGGTATCTTGAAATAACATACCCGATACATTATCACATTTATGAATTCCCCATCGAATTTTAATGTAATTTCGATCATGTCGATCAATGTCCGGAGCATCCCAGAGATATTTGTCTGTTTGACAAATTTTCCCTGTTGGAAATAAGCATGAGAGTGGTCATAGCACTTTGCTCTTTAAAGTTAGAAAGATTAACTTTTCAGGAACTACAGATATTATTGGAGCCTTATTTCAAATAGAAATCAATATTTTTTCATCGAATTATGATTGCACTTATTACTAAGAACCCATAAGAAATTTCCCATCAATCATATGTCTGAAATTGACCATTTTCGAGATATTTAACAAATAACAATTATCTAAAATAAAGCATCTTATTATAATTATTGATCTTATCGAATAATTAATTGTGGGAAAAACATCGGGAATTCGCATCTGTGAAATTCAGTTTTATTCAGTCTCATTTGAGTCCACTGTTCATGAAAGTTCCGACAAGATGCCTGATTTCACTTATGACGGTTACTTGAATCTTATTCTTATTCATGGCGAGTGTAATCGAGTTGTTGATGAAAAAGTTAGATTTTTCGTTGGTAGATTTCTTGATGACCGACCTAAAACATTAGGGGACCCCATCAATAAGAAATTTTGGTTCCTTTCTTAACAAAACGATCAGGAAACAGAGGAATGTTGTGGATGACGAAAATAAAAAAAGATACGGTGTTGCAAGAGATCTAGAAGTTTGTTATTTTAGCCTCAGGAGAATTCTGATAAACATAATATGCCTCATTATAAAATTAAGGAAAAGGATACAGTTTTGAAGAGCAAAGTTGATTTAACGTAATGATATGTGCATAATTGAAAAGAATATCTTATCATTCGAATAGTTTATCTATAAAACAGCATTTTATGACAAAGTCGGATGAGATCGTTTGGTTTGGATACAATCAGGGAAGTTGACTATTTCACATAAAAACTATACAATAGGTATTATTTCTTTGTAGCGTAGTATAAGTAGTATTAGATGCACTATGAAACCAAAAGTTCTTATCTTCGTTATAGATTCATCACTGAAGTAGTGTGATTTCCAAAGGTTTATAATACGAAACGATGGAAAGAGTTTTTCACATATAATTAGTAACGAGGGTTGGTTGCAAATGATGATTTTCTACTCATATTTAAACAGCATTGGGTCAAAAATTGTAGAGGTAGATTGAAAAAACTTATCGTTATATCCATAGCATCAGGTATTCCTCATTGACACAATAATGATGCATAATTTTTACGGGCAAGTTGGCATGAAAACGTTTTACAGATATTTTCCATTTGTACCTACTGCTTGCTGATGTACGAGTACAAGTGTACAATTTGATCGAAATCCGATCTCCATTGGCTGAATTGGCTCTCAAGGAAGTAGATATTTCGTTATTTAAAGTTTTTTAATTGGTATTCCTCATTGCAGTTTTGTCGAAACTTATAGAAACCTACATATTTGTGAATGAACATTATAGGAATATCAGGTATTGCAAAAACGCAGATTAAAAAATTTATTCATGCCAATTGAAGCAAAGGGTGACATGAAATATATTCCACCTGATTTTGGATTTCGAATTCGACAGTGCCAACTATGAATCCTGATACACATCAAACAGTTCCTACAAAGTAGATCAGAAAATAGTAACAATAACTTGAATTGTTTTTTGAAGAGCTCTTCTCATAAAGCAATATGTTGCTTACATATTCATAAAAAATATTATTTTTTTGTTATGCCTCAAAAGAGCTAGAAATTACCAGTTCGAATACAGGGTGTTTATTACAGATGTAGAAAATGAAGGGGTTGATTTTTTGTTCCAAAACATGGGGTCATATATGCAACCCCTCTGAAACATGGGGTGTAAAAAATTCAACCAATTTTGAAACATTTTTGTAATATTTTAGTATATTGGTGGACGTTTCCTTGCTCAATGTGGATTGTTCGATGACCACAGTATTCGTTTTTTGCAAACTGAGTTTGGTGCAAATGGATATTTGCCTTAATCTTAACTCTGAAAGTTAGAAATGTGAATTGAGTCGAACCTCATTTTCTATCTCATTCATTCATTGCTGTCTCCTGTTATCGAGAATAAATCAACAAAAAGACTCAAAAACAAAACTTATAATAAGTAAAATATCGCAGGAATTTGGACAGGTTGAAAAACGAAAAACAATCACTTATGAATTCGCCAACGTTTCGGAACTATTTTGTTCCTTTCTCAAGGCTCATCATACAACTGATAAAGCTAATATCTTAAAATTGGCCATGGGAAGTCAAGAATAAATTAATAAACAGTCCGATGTGTGACAGTCAAACATGGACGTGAATACTACAAAACTTATAATTTCTTAGGGCTACTTGCGATTGTGTGCCCTCCTGTGACTGAAGAGACCCAACAATGACCTACAGATCCTTCCACACTCCTGGCATGCATACTCACCCACCAGATCTGGCCGCCGCTGTATTCTCCTCAAGTCTCTATTATAATTGTGGACCAAAAACCTCCACTATAATCTGTCTAACGCTAGTTGTTCCCAGTTATGATTGGCATTAACTGATTTTAGGGACTGATGCAGTATATCCTTAAACCGCTTATACTGGCCTCCTGGTTTCCGAGCTCCCTCTGTGAATTCGTCATACAGAGCTTGTTTATTGCATCCTCAGAATGTGGCCGCTTTATCTGAGAGAGGCCCTCGTTACCTGAGTCTCAATTGTTATACAACTCGCGCGCTGCAAGACTTCTGCATTTGAAAGTCTGTGGAACCATCTGATGTGCATTATTTGTCTCTTTTACCGCCAATGTAGATCACTACTTGCATAGATCAGGGGTGTCATCAATTTTTCCATTGTCGTCGAGGTGGAAGTTGTGTTTCCCTAATGAAGTCAAATCAGACCGAAACCATGGTCAGCAATGATATTTCTCAATGGAATGGTCTTTCTGTTATTCTGTTGTTACTTTGAGTGATGATCGTCGGCTAGTTCAATTAGACCCCAACAAATTATGTATATATGCATCAATTTTGTTTATCATTTATTCGAATCCGAAACAATATGCGGTTTTCGAGAAAAACCGCATCAATATGCGGTTTTCGAGAACCTTCCTAAATTTTAAAGAAACCGAAAATATCGAAAATAAATTCACCATAATTTATGCCCCGTAATGTAATTCTGAGAATTTTTTTAGACTATGCCTGTATCTCAGCTTATGTGGAGTATGCATATTTGCATATCAAAAAGTAGAAAAACGGGTATTTGCAGATACAGAATTCAGTCACGTTCCTGATATTTTTTTCATATGGTGATATCAAGATAACTCAACTTATTTCGATTTGAACAGCCTGTATATCCTTTCATTTTGTTCCGCTCACTGGAAGCTTCGCAAAACCAGTAGAGGTCCATCGAATAGGTGTATCAAGTTAGCCCGGAAGTTCTGGCATTTCGAAGAGAAAATTTTTTCAATGAAAATGCTAGCAAAGTGCTGGCGAATGCTGAAGAAAAAACTGAAAAATCTCATATAGATTTGGAAAAATTGGAAATTGAATTTTCCGGGCCAACTTATGTGCAGCCCGGAAAACCCAGCATTTTTCATCGATATTTCGAAAATAGTAAATGCTAGCGAAATGCTGGCGAATGCTGAAGAAAAAACTGAAAAATCTTATATAGATTTGGAAAAATTGAAGTCTAAATTTTCCGGGCCAACTTATGTGCGGCCCGGAAAACTCAGCATTTTTCATCGATATTTCGAAAATAGTAAATGCTAGCGAATCGCTGGCGAATGCTGAAGAAAAAACTGAAAATTCTTCTATAGATTTGGAAAAATTGAAGTTTAAATTTTCCAGGCAACTTATGTGCAGCCCAGAAAACTCAGCATTTTTCATCGATATTTCGGAAATAGTAAATGCTAGCGAAATACTGGCGAATGCCGAAGAAAAAACTGAAAAATCTCATATAGATTTGTAAGAATTGGAAATTGAATTTTCCGGTCCAACTTATGTGTAGCCCAGGAAAGCCAGCATTTTTCATCGATATTTTGAAAAAATGCAATGCTAGCGAAATTCTGTCAAGTGCTGAAGAGAAAACTGAAAAATCTCATATAGGTTTGGAAAAATTGATAATTGAATTTTCTTGGCCCCTTATGTCAAACATGTAAAAGTCAGCAATTTTCATTGATTTCTAGCTATGTGCGGGCGAATGACCAGTACCACTAGAAAAATGGGTGATTAAATTTGCCAAGTGCGGAAAGTGATTACTGCTTACTGCATACCCGAACTCTGCTTCGCATCGTTCGGGCAACTGGAGTTTCGTGCGGGCAAGTATCACTTTCCGCACTTGATAGGAAAATAACTATTTTTTATTTAGGACAATATTCTTGAGATGTTGTACAAAGTAATGAGCCAAAAAAAAATTGATTTTTTGAACCCACGAAACCCATGTAACCCCTTAATTCACTCAAACATAAAATTCTCGAATGCTCATTGGGTCTCCCAATAGAAGGAAATTCTTTGTCATCTTCTTCATTCACAATCTTTCTGATTGTGGAAATATTCAGCTGAAATATAAGTCGTTTAGATTCAGATGAAACATCATATAAATTTTCTCACATTGAATATGTTCGCTACCGTCTGACGTATTGTGGATTTTAGAATATCGCATTGATAACTATTTGAATGAGCGGACCTGAATTCTATATAGCACTTCCTGAAACCCTGTCTTCTCTCTTTTTTAAATCACTTTCGGCATTTTCGTAATAAAAATTGATATTAGTTGTGGCAACGGCGTTATGACATTAACCACATTTCATGAGTGCCAACCTTACTCCGTTCTAGTTACAAAAACCTGAGAAAATTATTTCATGGCCAACCAAGTGCTAAAATAAATGTGAATGGAGTATACTATATTTAGAAATCATCATTGGATATACAATGAAGGTATTTTGCGACAGTCGAAGAAAAAAGAAATTATTATGTCAATGGATAAGAAACCCTTCACTATTGAAAGCTTATTTTGTGAACAAATCTGTCATCACTACACTATTCATGTGGAGAAAGGATTTTTCACGGTGGTTGTTCCCTAAGCTCCTGTATCATACGCCCAATGTTATGGTACCCCGTTACACTAACCTCTGTTAGAACTCCAGCATATGCTATATGATGACTTAAAATGTCTTATTTTGGAGTCAACAGAAACAACATCAATAGCGGAAAAATGTATCATTTTGTTTAGTCACGGCCAACTAATAACTAAAGGACGGATTGTCTTACTGCGTTGAAACAATAAAGCTGTTCATCAAAATGGTTTTTTTTGAAAGAAGTGCCCTGGCAAATTTAATCACCCATTTTTCTAGTGGTACTGGTCATTCACCCGCACATAGCTAGAAATCAATGAAAATTGCTGACTTCTACATGTTTGACATAAGGGGCCAAGAAAATTCAATTATCAATTTTTCCAAACCTATATGAGATTTTTCAGTTTTCTCTTCAGCACTTGACAGAACTTCGCTAGCATTGCATTTTTTCAAAATATCGATGAAAAATGCTGGCTTTCCTGGGCTACACATAAGTTGGACCGGAAAATTCAATTTCCAATTCTTACAAATCTATATGAGATTTTTCAGTTTTTTCTTCGGCATTCGCCAGCATTTCGCTAGCATTTACTATTTCCGAAATATCGATGAAAAATGCTGAGTTTTCTGGGCTGCACATAAGTTGCCCGGAAAATTTGAACTTCAATTTTTCCAAATCTATAGAAGAATTTTCAGTTTTTTCTTCAGCATTCGCCAGCGATTCGCTAGCATTTACTATTTTCGAAATATCGATGAAAAATGCTGAGTTTTCCGGGCCGCACATAAGTTGGCCCGGAAAATTTAGACTTCAATTTTTCCAAATCTATATAAGATTTTTCAGTTTTTTCTTCAGCATTCGCCAGCATTTCGCTAGCATTTTCATTGAAAAAATTTTCTCTTCGAAATGCCAGAACTTCCAGGCTAACTTGATAGACCTCCATCGAATACGTAGGTTTCAATATAATAATAATAATAATAATAAGTTTATTTCGAAAAATAAACAGAATACATCACAGAGGCGAATTTTATTACAACCTGTTCGTGCTATAAACTAAGTCATCTGGTAAAGTAACGCAATAATTGAAAGTACTAGACTAGTTCTTTGCAATATATATATCGACATAATATCTGGAAATTCAATCAGTAAAATATGGATTACACACGTTCATAGTTGTGGTGAAAAAAGAAATATTGCACATAACGAAATGACCAATTATGACATAATATTCATGCTATGAAATATAATTTATGAAAAAAACTGCTACTTTTGCATAAGTATTTTCATACTATCTAGATTCCCATCTTGATTCGTGCAGTTGTATCTTTTTCCTGAAATCATGTTCAAAGCCGATTTTCAATTTGCTTCATCATATTCCTTTAATTTTGAAATCAATGCATTCGATTCCAATTTTGAAAACACGATCGAAAATTTTTCATTCCTCCAACATTGGGGATAGCTGAATAGAATAGAATTTTTCTCAGAAGTTTCTCAACTGAAGAGAAGAGAATAATGTAGTTAATAATTTCTTGCATAGGTAATCGACAAAAATGTTCTTTTTTGATTAAGATTAAGATTAAGGGGTCTTAGGAGGGTTTCAAATTGGGGGGGCTAGAGACATTTTTCGAAATAATGAGGTTTCGGTTTTCGAAATAGGCTGAAATATGTGTACTAGTTTTGTACCAAAATGATATCCGTTTGTACATGTTAGATATCTTGACAGGATAATTTTTCCCCGTTTTCTCTGAAAATTTAAATCATTTTACATACCCATAAATTCAATACAATCAGGTTGAAACTTCTAGGATGCTAGTGCCGAAATCAGTGTTCGCCCCAATTAACAATTTAATTATTGATGAGACTGTGAGAATGGATCTCAGTTGACTCGAAATACCTACCTTTCTAAATAAAATATGATATATTGTATTCTTGGAGCCTTTGAATGTATTTTCCTAATTACACGAATTAGACATGAATACTGAATGTTTGTATGTATAAGGAGGTTCCCACAAATAATGAACGCTCTCTCTTTCGGAATGGCAATGGCAAATATTCGAGAGGATATGAGAAGTTCGCATGTATTTGACCCTGTCACATTTATTTATTTATTTATTAGTGAAAGGAACATATACAGGATAAATTCCATACAAAGTATTCACAAATAAAGTAAAAAAGTGTTAATATTGTATTTTCAGAACGATAAAAAAAATTTAACCGATTGAAATTCACAAAAGCAAACCTCTTCGAAGTTTTTGTTTTATTTTGCTAATAATAGGTCCGTTCGTTTGCATAAAAAGTGTAGCACTTTTCTACACTCGATTTTAGTATTCGTTTGCTGATTGAATTCACACCAGTGTAGTGGAGGTGTAGTTTATCTACATCTCCTTTTGTCTAAGTGTAGATAAATTACACTTTCTCTACACTGGTGTAAATCAAATCGAGTGTAGAAAATAGCTACACTTTTTATGCAAACGAAAGGACCTTATATAAGCTAACAAATCGAAATCAATTGGACAATTATTCACCGTTGATATGACCGATATAAAATTCAAGCGAGTTGGAAAATTTTTCATTTTATTGTTAAATTAAATGGGATTCTTCAGTAGGTAGGACTATTTTAAGTACAATATTTTGTTTCACAAACATCAGACAAATCAATTTTTGATTTTCAGCTCAAAGATATTTGTCGTCAAAGACGTCAAAAATCTGTTGGTATAGAGCTCTTATTCATCCTATTCGATATAGGTATTTTATTTCCACATCCTGTATCCCTGTCACAAATTGCCTATTCTTTAATTTCTATTGTCTTTTGTATGAGAAATTCAGTTCTATGATATCTTCGGCTTTTCTGTTCATTCAATAAGCAGTCATTTTTCATATGATCGTCATAGAAATTGACTATTTCGGTCGATCCATTTTTTTTTAAATTTTTTATTGTAAGGCATAAAATACCTTTAGGTCGCGGTGCACTGCTATTTATTTATAGTACATATTGAGTTTCTTTGAACACTTGCATCTCTTACACTCTTCTTTATTTTTCTATACTTATATAGAAATCAATATCCACAGAAGAATAAATTCGTGTATGCGTTTACATCATTCATTGTTATATTAGGTCCCATCTGATTTCTTTTAGGCCATTGTTCTGAATAAAAATAATTGTTTCGTCTTTTATTGTTTTTTCCTAGTTCAACAGTTGAATGAAACTTCGTTGATATAACATGACGATATTGAAATGCTAAGTTGGACGCTCACCAAATATTTGATTATTTTGGAAAATAAATATGTTTTCTTCATATTTTCTCCTATATATGTGAAATTCGATAAATAGGGTACTTTGGATGTTGCTTATTCTGTTTAAAAGATCCACAGAATTAAATATTTTTCTTTTTCTTCCGTCAAGTATCTCCTTGAATTGAATATGCGCTACGTTAATAGATATAGAGAAATGGACTGAGCAATATCAGCCATTGAAGTCAAAAATCTTTCTATTGAGTTCAATGATACCATCAGCATGCATGAAATTGACTATTTTATAGAAAATGAGAAATGATCGTCAGGCCAATATCTGTCTGTTTTCTGTTAACGTAGAAGTGAGTGTGGACCAATGAAAATTTAACGGACATAACCCTCTGAGGAATATTAACCGTAGACACGTGTTTCGGGCTTTTGGCCCTCATCAGTACGGCGAAAAAGTGCACAGATGAACAACACTTGGTGAAACATCATATTTCTTCTCAGAGGGTTTGTCCGTTAAATTTCTTCTATCTGTTTCAAACTGTTTCCTCATTATCCTACGTTTTATAAATATATTGAATATTTTTTATGATTTTTATTATTACTTCATCTCATTTACAAGATCTCTCTGATTTATTGATACTCTTTTAACAATAATAGTGTCATTTTTGTGTTGTATCTTCACGAATAATTATTTGAGTGACGAGAATGAATGATAATCTGCAACGATTCAAAAAGGTTCGCGTCCTTATTATTTATTACTATTGACACTCAAAAGTGGCGGTGTATGTATAGCTTTATCTAATTCCACAGCGATCGATTCTCAAATCCCAGATTGCAAAAGCGTGTCACGATTTTCGTTGTTTGTAAAGTTCAAGGTGATACTACGCCCCAAGTAAGAAGATTCCACACTGTTGATCGAAAGTAAGAGTGAAATCTATCAATTATTATGATCGATAGTACTCATCTGAACTTAGCTATAATTAGTGAATGACATATTGCGTAAACTATTTTGCTTGACATAATTTTGATTATTTATAGTCTGGCTTTCTACATGGAAAAATCAGCTGTTCTTCGTATCAATTTTATGAAAACTATAAGGTAGGTACTCCAAGCAATTAACGCCCAAAATAGATCTTTTTAACCACTAATAAAACTAAAAACTAAGTTTATTACCGCCCGTTTGCTAAATAGAGTGCTAGACACAAAAAATACATTATTAGAGTTTATACAGCGTGGTCCAACGTGGAAAGAACTTTTCCGCTCTTAGCATCCCCGTAAATGCAACCCCTAACGGGGGTGAGCACAACTCCTTGTTATTGAATAGGGATGAGGGGTGTTGCCATACCTCATGTTGAAGATCTTATCGAGTTCTATCTGATCCTGAAATTTCGCTTCAAAATTTCTATCGATAACGAAACGACAGGTAAAATAGTGGAAGAATACTAACCTTTGTGATAGTTTATATAAACACCTTTCGTTATCGATGAGGATTTTGAAGCGAAGTGAAAAATATTAAATGCTGGAAATGGGCACCATTCACTTCCATGCGGTAATATAAGTTTTGCTGAAAACGTTCACGTACATTCCTCAAGATTTCCGGTGTAATTTGTCGGCATTCATTAATGATCCGAGTACGCAAATCATCCTGTAACTCAGGCTGGGTAGCGTAAATCTTGGATTCTAGGTGACCCTATAGAAGAAAGTCCTGTGGAGCCAAATCAGGTGATATGGGCGGCCACTCAATATGTCCCCTTCTTCCGGTCAAGACGTCAGGAAAATTTTCATCTCCAATAGATCTAAATTTTGGCCAGTGAGATTACCGGGTATAGAAAAAAGGCCTAAACATTGAATTTTTGGGGAAGCTGAGTACGCATGTCACGAAATAATCTTAGATTTTTATCTGACCAATATCGACAGTTATGCCGGTTTACAATGCTGTTAATGTAAAATTCGTCTGAAAAACAGATAACGAACATGCAGTTCTGTTGTTCTGATTAACGTTAATCATTTCACTGACCACTTCACACAACTGGAGTCTGCTATGGGGATCATCCTCATTCAGTTCCCGAACCAATCGTATCTTATAAGGATGGAATTCATGTTGTTTGAGGATTCTCATGATTGTCGTGCGTGAAACACCAGATACATCGCACAATTTCCTAGTACTAAAGGTCGGATTCATTGCTACATGATCTACGACAGTCACGTCCCTCGCTTCGTCATTTCTAAAAAATAATTTTATCATATTCAACCTTTCTTCTATGGAATACGCCATTTTTATTCTACTACAAATTTACAATCGCTTTGGCACACTTGTTATTGAAAATTCACGATGGATTAAGGTAAATCAAAAACATGGTCCGTCTACGTTTTTGGGCAGAAAATTAATACTTTTTGGACAAAAAATTAATACTTCTTTGGAGGAAAAAACAACGCGACTACTAAAAATCTTTGAAATGTGTCGGATACGAATAATATTCCCGAGATAAATTCCACATTGCTTTGTTCACTATTTCCGCGGTTATTTCATTATCGATGGATATTTTGAAGTGACGTTTCAGGGTCAGAACTCGATCTTCAAAATTAGTTAGGGGAGACTGGGGAGGGTTGATACGTTTTTTGGAATTTTTATTCTGGAAACTGAATTATATGAAGAAGCAGGACTTTTCTTATATTATATAATTCTTCAATTAATCGTTCAACAAAATAAATATAGAAGACGCAAAACATAAACATCTTATTCTGTACAGAACGTTGAACACAAAAACATGCAAACTGTCTCAAGCCTCCCCACATATGGGAGGATTGATACGATGTACTGGGAGAGTAATCGAGAGGATTATTCAGCTCAGTAGGTAGGTCAGCAATGATACTGGCTTGCTTTGGTCCTATAGGTGTAGAAAAATCAGGAAATTGACAGTTAGTCACTTCCACACAAGAAAAGTCGGCCTCGTTAAATATATGGGGATTGTACGGTTTTTAAAAATCCCTTTGATATGTTGGATGGTGAAGACGCCTTCATGTAGGCCTATCCAACTAGCTACGGAATATGTTTTGAAGATTATACATGTATCAGGCCTCCCCACGACAAATGTCTCAAACCTCCCTGAAAGCAATTTTTAAAGTGATTTATGTTTTCATCTTATACCCATATATTTTGAAAAGCGAATAGAACTGTAAATTGAGTAGTTTTATGCATATTTCCCAGTGAAATCTTTGTTTATGCCGAAGAATTAATGCATGATCATAAAACCCTTAGGTAACTTGAGTAAAAACTTACAATTTCTCACCTCGAAACACTCTTTGTTGAATATTTCACAAACAAACTACTGTTAGCCTTACATATTAACGTCACGCATTGCCCTCTGCCAAAGAATAGTGTTCACTAGTATAATACTTTTGAAAACGGCTACAGATCGCGGATATAAGCCTGTATCAAGCCTCCCCATGTATCAATGCTCCCTAGTCTCCCCTATATCAACACCCCATCATCCCTTTCAATATTAAGGTGTTGTACTGTTGTGCTTAACCCCGTGAGGGGGTTGAAGTTAAGGGGATGAAAAAAGCGGAAAAGTTGTTCTCCCTTGAATCAGAAATTGACGGGCCCAAGCGATTTTCCACATTTTCATTGTAAAGTCGGAAAATCGAGGTGTTAAGTTTTCGTAAGTCGTTGTTGAACAGTTGAAGTTATAGGGAATGTAAAAAATCAACAATTAACATAAAAAATTCAAAACTTCCCAGAAAGTATGAATTAACCAGAAACTTTCGTTATCTAACTATGATCGACAAAAGTTTTATAGTCCAAACATAAACATCTTTTTCGTCGACCTGACGAAAAAAATTACATTTTACGTATTAATTTCCGAACGAAAAGTCGACTATTTTTGAAGGCGAGCACTTCTCGTCCTGATCACTTTTCGTACTGATTTACTTTTCGTCCGGATTTTGTCACTGAGTAATATATTAGATCCCGGGGCGATTGAATCAATTTTTTTAATACAGAATTTGATGAAAACATAAGTGCCTGTGACAATAACTGTTATTTGATGTTGTCAAATTAATTCTTTACGAAATCGGTTAGATTTTACCAGTGAATTAGGTACGTCTGAATGTTAGTGTTTAGTATAATCAAGAATGAATAGTGATAGCGATATGAATAACATTAACACTTCACCAGAGCTCAGGGAATTGGAAATTACGGATACCTAGACGAGGCCATAAAACGGGTAACTTCTTACTTTCATAAAGGTATGTGAGATCGACGAAAAAATGTAATATGCACCTCGGCAAAAAACTGTCTATATTGTCTCGCCTCCTTGCAGGCTCGACTGTAATAGACAGTTTTTCGTCCTTGGTACATAAATAACTATAATGGAAAACCAACATAACTTATGTGCATAAAAATATGATGTTAATCAAAACTCACATTGGGCGTTATTAAACTATTAAGGGCAATCGTGCCCTGTAGTTGGGGAGCCGACGATGCTAAATCGGGATTTACTCGGGCGTCGTGTAGTCTTGGTGGATTTTGAAGATTAGATGGTAGAAAGAAAAAAAGGTTCTACGATGTATGCACTTTCAGCGGTGGGGAAACCGTCTGCAGGGTCTCAAAGATGTAAAAAAAATCGTCAGGTGTACAGGGTGGGCAAATTTCTATGTTTTAGCACTACAGCTTTTAAACCAGTGGAGATAGACAAAATCTGATACCCCATTCTCGGTCTCTTTTTCTGAGAAACTAATAAGTGTAGTAGTCATTTTTGGCCACCTTCTTTTGTTTTCGAGTTATAAGCGAAAATTGAAAAAATGGCGATTTCGAAATAAATTTATATCTCCGCTAATACTGATGATAGAGCTCTGAAATTTAAACATTTTACAGGCACTTTTTTCAGTAGAATCCAGTGGCGTGCTTGCTTTTTCAGCAGGATGTTTAATTACGGAGCTATGACCCAAAGTTATGTTTTTTTAAATGGGAACACTAGATTTTTGTGCAATTTTTTGAATGCTCAATTTTTACTGATTTCAAAAATATATAACGTCATATGGTTTGTATTAATATAAATAATAAAAAATGGTCAAAAACCTTTTTTCTCAATATTTCTATGATTTCAACTTTCGATGAGAATATAAAAATGTAGCATCTTATCATTACCACAGTCTCCTTCTATTAGTCCTTTCATTTCTATGCTTCTTACTCAATTTCTCCAAGACTCAAATTTTGTGAAAATTGGTAAAAAGTATAGAAAGAATGACATTGCAGGAAGGAGACTGATCTTGTTATAGGAAGCTCTATTTTTCTGTTCTCGTCAAAAGTTAAAACCATAGAAATATTGAGAAAAAAAGGTTTTTGACAATTTTCTATTGTTTATATTGATACAAATTATATGATGTTATATATTTTTGAAATCAGTAAGAATTAAGCTTTCAGAAAATCGCACAGAAATCTGGTGTTCCCATTTAAAAAAACATAACTTTGGGTCATAGCTTCGTAATTAAAAATCCTGCTAAAAAGGCAAGCACGCCACTAGATTCTACTCAAAAAAGTGCCTGTATAATGTTTCAATTCCAGAGCTCTATCATCAGTATTAGCGGAGATATAAATTTATTTCGAAATCGCCATTTTTCCAATTTTCGCTTATAACTCGAAAACAAAAGAAGGTGGACAAAAATGACTACTACTCTTGTTAGTTGCTCAGAAAAAGAGACCGAGAATGGGGTATCAGATTATGTCTATCTCCACTGGTTTAAAAGCTGTAGTGCTAAAACATCGAAATTTGCCCACCCTGTACATACTCGAGCGTGTCAGATTAAGATACTGTATATGCCCTACGTGTCTCTGATAATGAATTCATCTGACAGTTTGCGCGGTGGGAGTGACTGTACGGAAGAGTTGAAAATGGTAAAAAAAAAAATTTCCAGAGCGTGTCAGATTTTTTGAGGATATGTAAATTAAACCCAAAGGAAGCTACTTTTCAAGGGACTGACAATTTGGATGTGACGCAAGGTCACAGCGGTCCTTTGAAAATGTAAAAAAAACTTGTACATACTCGAGCGTGTCAGATTTTTATACAAATGGTTAATCTCGGTGTTGTAAACGTGTTGACCCATTAATCTGACACTAATCAGGGGGGGTTTTCTTAATCTGACACTTTGAAGATGATAAAAATTCATTTTCTTTTGAATATTTTCCTGCCTGTACCTATAATCGTTTTTGTATTCATTATGAAAGTTGTAGATAATAAAATTGTACACAACTTGTCTGAAGCAATTTTACATACTCTTAACCGTTCTCGAGTTAGAGGGCGATAAGGGCAAGAAGCTTAGCCACACATGCGAAAGGTCAAGGTTAATGTAGAATCCCAGTCTAATCTATATACATCCAATTGTCAAAATGACCAGGTATTTATGTGATGACAATTTCGAAATAAGTCACGAAAATTTTAATGTTGTCTGTGACTGAACCTATTAGAATGTACTATTTTCCAACGAGTGAATTTTCGCTTCAGCATGTATCGCTAAACACCTCGCATTAATCGCCATATATCTCAAAAACGTTTGAACGTAGAAAAAATTGCTTGGGACAAAATTTGTAGAAAATGTTATGCTTTACAACTTTCATAATGAATGCGAAAAAGATTTGAAGCCCTGGGAAGGAGATAATTCAAAAAAACTGATTTTTGTGACCTTTATGGCCAATTTTTATTGTTTCGGCTTGCTAAAACTGTCAGATTATATTTTTTCCGTTATTCTTGAATCATTAGTTTCAAAATAAGAAAAAACGCCACTGCACTCGAGAATGTACACGTGACGTTTTTTTTGCAACTTTGGCGCCCTCCCACACATTTTCGACACGCTTAAATTGTCAGATTAAGAGAATAAATACTTTTCAACATGTGATTAACCACATATATCCTAATCTGACACGCTCGAGTATGATCAATGATAGTTTTTTTTTTACTATTCTGACAGGCTGTTCTAGACTATTCCCCCTATATACAGGTCTAATTTTTCTTAGAGGTACACTACAAGGTCCAAGGTATGTCCCCTTATATTAATCTGACACGATCGAGTAAATCCCCAATTTCCCTCTTCGGTTCCCCAACTCCTATGATAATGGAATAACGCCCATTGATGACAACTGCTATACTCTCGTAAGATACTTATATTTCCAATTTAGTAATAAAAACACCCATGTGATGGATTATAGCGCTCGTGTATTGGTCAATAGCGCCCAAAAGTAATTTGACTTAACTCTGCTAAGTCAATGGTCCATTGGAGAGGAGTGCGAGAGCCTCATTATTTATTCATACTGACATCTTTCGGTTCACATTGTGACATTCGTCACCATAAAAATTTTGCCATCAATGAGATATTCCTTGACATAAGAACGGAATGCTTTCTTCATGTTCCTCGCAGAATGAGGTAGCTTATTACACAGATAATCTGCAGAGTATCGTTAATGAAATTTACGGTGTTTTATCGGAAATTGATTCGAAAGTTTCGATGAGTTTTACATTTATAATGATTGGAGGAATTTTGCATTGCTCGTCTCAAAAACAATAAAGTTGCTTCGTATGAACACTATAGATTCCATGAAATTAATTACATACCTATATTTTGCAACGACATTTCTATTATTTAATGTTCAGAGAACCTGTATTTGTGAGGCCCATCTGACCCAGATTATTGCTCCCATTTGTGCCGGTCATATGGCAAGCGTATACTTCCATTTCATAAAAACGTTAATTCATCAAGGTCGCTGGCATAAACAACCAAACATCCAATTTGCATCTAACACTAATTATTGAGAACAGGTTGGTTTCTTGTGGAACATAACATCAGAATAGTTGATTCTTAAGCTTTATTTCGAAATGGGCCAAGTGTTACTAATTAGAAGAATCTAGGTATCAAGAAACTTCCCAAAACTGTTCATGGCATCGTTTGTTGAAGCTTGAACTTCACCGATCCCACTTCATTCTGAATCAAAATGAATTAAAAATTGAAACAATCAATTTCCCCTGCTTCTTGTACTAATCTGTCAGAAGAAAATCAGAAAAAATTGTTGCCTGATAATGAACGAAAAATGGGACTTTAAAATAATAACTTCGTAGTGTTGCGGAGTCTATATTAGACTCTTTTATTAGACTAATTCTCAAAAAATCTTCTGAATTGTAATTTTTCAATTCAATCGAGAAACTACATTTTAAAGTTCCATTTTTCGTTCATTGTCAGGCAAAAAATTTTTCTATCTGATTGACTCCTGGCAAATTGATTCAATTGACATTACTTTGTCAATACAAGGAGACGTTGATTCATTTAATTTTTAAATTAACGGATGTCAGTTCTTTCCTCAGTGAATCAATCCAAATACGATCTATTCCTACAAAACAATTGGCTAAATTATTATTTTGATCCAACAAAAAAAAACACGTGGACTCTTTGATTTTTCCTTTATAATGATTCGGTTCTGTCATTGAAATTTTAGTGTTATTCCAATCCATCATGTGGTCTCCTGTATTAGAACACACATGATCTGCAATCTGTAATCTATTATAATTTCTCTATTTTAAATGTTTTTTATGTTATTATTTTTCTTAATTCTAGAGGTATAGACGTTTCACCTGTGTAAGTTTTACCACAAATACAGGGAATGTTGTAAATACAATTTTTTTATTTTTGTGTGGTTTAGTTTTTGTTAGTATAAATCTTAAATCATTTTGTGTTTTAAAAACAGTTCTTATGTTGAATTTGGAACCGATTCTTCTCTTCTTTTCTGAAAGGCCATTAACATATGGAATAACGTTCAATAAATTTGGTTGTTCTTGACGGTTTCGTGGTTTTTCCTGATCACCATTATGATTTTGGTTAGACATTTTTCTTTCCAAATTTAATATTGTTTTCTCTATATAAAATCTGCCGGATATTGACTATCTCTAAGAAATTTTTGAAGTCAATTCCATTAGTTGTAATTTCTTTTATAAACGAAATCCAATGAGTTCTATCATAAAGGGATTTAATAATTCCTCTTTTGACACTCACATGGTGATTGGAATAAACATTTAAATATCTATTATTGTATATATGTCTTTCGGAATACGCTCGTTTCAAAATTATTTGAAAACTTTTTTATTGAATTTACGCAGGAGAAAATCAATTATTTCGAATTGTTAATTGATTTTGTTTCAGAGACTGGGAGTGAAAACCCTTAATCGTTTCAGAAGATGCAGAGTCCTCCCAGATCGAATTTTAATCGATATATTCAAACCATATAATTTCGGGCTTATTTCAAATGGTTCGTATTTTATTCGATCAAATAACTGTTGTGGTTGTAAATTAAGGACATTTTTGTACCTGTTCGAAGTTTTAAACCAGCAACTACAGTGTTGGGTGGAGGTGGTAGTAGGCAACTCTATAGGCAATCTTGATTTTTTAGTTCTTAGGGTTAATTCTCTGAGCTAATGCATGATTTCGATCCAAAAAATTTTATTCCAAATGTTTTTATGTAACATCTCCGTTACGCGATTTTGCTAGGCAACATATTTGCGATTTATCAATGTAGGTATTAAGTATCTACATACTTAGTATATTTTCGATAAGATCATTGAATAACAGATGAGGTTATAAGATATTTCTTATAACGGATCTCGTACCATCAGATCCTTTCGAACAGCTCACAACGAGATAATTGGCTGTAACCCTTGTTCAAGAATTAAATATTGAATATCTGATTTCTTGCGATGGTTCGTGAACGCCTAAGCTCACTAGTTCATACGAATATTCAAAAATATTCAAATAACGGTTAGTGATTGTTTCGGCCCGAAACTAATAGAAACTGCATTCATTAAATGTTTACACTTCTACACCCATACATTTATTTTTAATTAGCAGTTCAAAACTATATCATATAACCTACTCTAATTGTTTCATCTCTACGCCATTATAAAAAGACTAGTCATTATAATTTGTCTATATTGGACAAACAGAGAGTTATAATATCTACTTGATTTGTTTCAGAATTACAAGGAAAAAGAAGCGGGTAAAGTTGTTGTGTATACGACAACCATGGGCATAATAAGAGACACCTATCAAGCTTGCATGAAAGTGAAGCAGATTTTGCGTACACTACTGATCAAGTTCGAGGAGAGAGACGTTTTCATGAGTAGTGAATGCCAGCAGGAAATAAGGGAACGAATGAGGTGTGATGACATTTTGATCCCGCAAGTTTTTGTTGATGGACAACACATTGGGGTGAGTAAAATATTTACTGTATGACAACGCAAAATTAATTAAGGCTGTGATATACAGATACAGGGTGTAAATTAATGATTTCGGGAAAATTTGAGAGATGATTCCTTGTCAGAAAACATTGTCATGTCAGTGAAAATCATATAATTCTATTCAGTTCAATTATGGATTTTCATCAAGTATCGGCCACATCAATTAAATGATTCTTTGAGTAGCCAAATGGCGAAGGAGCCGGCCTCTACTATTCTGAAGACCTTCGATGAAATATCGGAACAAAGGTTAGATGATATTGTATTATTATCGGCGCCTGGAGCATGTAATGATTAATGGAAATAGTTTTGTTCAATACAAAATTCCAGGTGATTTGAAATATCGCATTTCCTTATAGGATAAGTATTATTTTTCATCGATAAAATGTCTATGGTTTCTACATTTTCCATTGGAGGAATATCTGGAAATAAATTTTGCATGTATTTTCGAATGTTCCTCCAATAGAAACTGTAGAAATCATAGACGTTTCAGTGATGATAAATAATACTAAAGTTATATAAACATATATGATAAGTAAATTATTTATTTATTTATTGGTATCGATACGGGGATTATATTATGTTGTTTTAAGGGTGCAGACAGACAACTGCAACAAAATTCATCCACCAATGAAATTAACAATCAGAAAAGAAAATAATGGGACCATACATTTTCCCGATGCCATAATTTCGAAGAACATCAATTTACATAATTTCAGTATTTACCACAAACTAACTCATTCAGACATAACCATTCATGCAACATCGAACCATCCTTTTAAAACAAAAAATGGCTGCTTTTCACAGTATGATCCATAGATTGATCAACGTGGGAATTTTAATAATGAATATAATTTGATTGAACAAATAGCAGTCAATAATAATCAAACAAAATATGATTAATAATTTGTTATTATATTTAACAAAGAAAGTGTCTGATACTTCATTTCCTTGTGAGATCACATTCCTGTTGTTCACAGGATAGTAGGAATGTGGATGGTCAAAAAACTACTTCCAACTAATGCCGACGTTTCGTGAATAGGTATTGTAATGAATCCCAGTCTTCTGAGGAAAATTGGAATTCATTTTAGTGCATTTCTTTCGTTTTACATTTCCGTCTTTGAAAATATTTTAATTCTCGAATATTCCGTACGTTCATTCCGATAGGCAGAGTAAATGTAAAAAACCGTTTATCTGTGTTTCACGTTGTTTTTCTTACATGCCGTTGAAGATTTCGACGTTTTTCTGATGTTGATATGCGATAAACCGGAGCTGACGACGTTTTTCATTCTTGTCGCATTCTGGAATTTTCAGATTTTTACCGTGAGAGGGGATTTGCCTATAAAAGCAAATTTTCCCCCGCGACGGGCACTTACCTTTTAACTTTTGCTCGGTTACTTCAGTACTTCGACTTTCGATTTTTCGCTCTTAGATTTCAGTTTTAACGTGGTGACTTCTGCTTTAGATTCTGTTCTTTTACTTCCGCTAGTTTTCCGTATTTTCTGAATTTCGCCGTTTAAGAAGAATTTTTGTGTTGCATCAGTGCGTTTAAGAATTAATTTTTTAGTTTCTTTTCTTTCCTTTGAGTTTCCGCGAGTGCCTGAAACAAAGGAGGTAGGTCCCCGTCTGTACCGTTCAGTTTCTTTGTTAGACCTACACCGTTACTTCTTTAACTTTGACACTGCTGTACTGTATCGCTTTCTGTTGTATTTTATCGTTCTTTACCCTGTTTCGCGAGTCTGACTTTTCCCTTCGCTATCAGTCATGGTGCGCAAGCCCTTGGGGTACTGAAGGGAAAGTCCCGTCAACCCCCCTGTCCGCGTTCCGCGTCATAAGTGTTGAATCCGAAATCTCTTCTTTTCTGTCAGTCATGGCGCGTTATAGCCCTTGGGGTAGAGAATAGAAGTCTCGAATAGATCCGCCCTGGTTGTGTTTCATTCCCGGAGAAATACAATTACATCCCGATACCGTATAGCAAGTCCTTAGTATTCGTTCCGTCAGTTCTGGTTGGCGCATTTTTATTGAACCTTTAATTTTTCACTGCACCCGGTATAAACTTCATAAAGTGTTCGTGACCGGATAGAATTTCCCGAATGTATGTTCGCTTATAGAATCACTCATATTTCATACCTACACATATCTCCCTTGTACATATAATTAGTTTCCGAAGGTGTGAATAAACTTTCACATAATTCTATTTTGACTTCTTCGTTGTCGCTACCACCCTAGATAACAGCGAGCTCTGTCTCCGGCTAGCAGCTACTCTGGTAGGTTTGCTATTCTTCCTATTGAAAAGAATAGCTGGCGCTCGAGATTAGGTTTCTCCGAGTAACCACGTTACAGTATATTAAGTTGGAAGTAATATTTTAGGTAGCTTATTTGTACCGTCACAAATCTGCCTATATAGTGAGAGTCTTTGACTCATACAGGGTGGGCCATCCATAATTTTCCACCCCGAATTTTGAGCTTTGGGATGGAATAACGAAAAAACGCTCAGACAGGTCGAATTTTGTTGAAAGGGGGACACAAATAAGGGCGTTCAAATGAGTTTCATATCATTACCCCTCTACCAGCAACCCCTAACAGCTCTCATTTTTGAATAGGGAAAAGGTGTCGAGCAGCACCTTGTTGGAAAGGCAATTCAATTTCCTGCGGTGTATTTTTTTTTTCATCGTTTTATGATTATACAGAGTGACTCAGTATTCCATCAATAACTTTAACACGCCGGATTTGGATCTTTGAGATGGAAAAAACGCTCGGACGGGTCGAAAAATGAATTCGATATCTCTACCCCTCTCGCCGCTACCACATGAAGCAATTATTTTGGAATAGAAATAATAGGTCGTAAATCGTTCGCTTTCGTTTAAATTGAAATATTTACTGTAAGGGTAGCGGCTAGAGGGGTAGTGATATCGATTTCATTTTTTGACCCATCCGAGTGTTTTTTCCATCTCAAAGATGCAAAATACTGAGTCACTCTGTATAATAATACAGCGATGAAAAAACAAATACACTCATGCAGGAAATTGAATTGCCTTTCCAACAAGGTGCTGCTACACCCCTTTTCCCTATTCAAAAATGAGAGCTGTTAGGGGTTGCGGCTAGAAGGGTAGTGATATCAAACTCATTTGAACACCCTTATTTGTCCCCCTTTCAACAAAATTTGACCTGTATGAGCGTTTTTTCGTTATTCCATCCCAAAGCTCAAAATTCGGGGTGGAAAGTTATGGATGGCCCACCCTGTATAACAGAAGATTATTGAGGTCAAAGAAACACTTTTTTCTCTTACTACTTTTTACGACTCGCCGAGTGAAAAACTATAAAAATGTTATTTTTAGTTTTATCACACAAACGGTATTCTCTAATTAAAAATTCGTTTCGGAACATAGTTTTTCATTTATTTGGGGAATCTTTTTCGAACACAAGATATCATTCACGTCTTCCAGGTTACTCATTATGACCATTACGTATCATAAAAATACCAAAAATTTAAAGAAAACAACTCTTGAAACTAAGTTGGACGCTATCTGATGAATATTTGAACCTTTTGTAAAATAAAAGTATTCTTCATATTTTCTCGTATAATGCCCCGTTTTCGAGTAATTTGATGATCAAAAATAAAAAATATCTGTGATATTCGGAAAATTGGTACTTTTCGGTTGAATACATTTCTGTTTAAAGATCCACAGATGTGTTGTGTCACAGATTCAGCTAGTTATTCGTTATTCTGAAGGTAATTTTGTTTTTCCAGGGGTGGTGGGGGAGAGTTCCTTTGAATTGGACAGCTACAGTCTTCTACTACACTCGATAGTAATTTAGCATCCTTTACGTAAATCCCATTTTCGCAACAAGGCGCGAGCCACAGGGTCAGCCATTTTCCAAGAGATCTCGATCGATGTTGCGAAAATGGGATTCACGTAAAGGATGCTAAATTACTATCGAGTGTAGTAGAAAACTGTAGCTTCCGGTTCATGGGCTGTCCAATTCAAAGGAACTCTCCCCTACAGCTCATTATGAAAACTTAAAATGTCTATATCTTTTTATCAGGGCCGAATCAGAAAAAATGGTATGGGAAAAAAGTGTTTCTTTTGAACTCAAGAATATACTGTTGAAATATTTGTACGAGTCGAAGACCCATCCTGTATAACCAAATAAATTGATGGTGCTAAGGCATTATATTCCAACTAAACGTCTTTTGTAATTTTCGGAAATAATGAAGGAAAATAAGTTGACCTGAAAGGGGCAAAAGAATCTTCTCGAAAACTTGAAATGATTATATAATTGTTATATTCTAAAGAAAAGAAGTATTACACATAAAAAAAATTTATCGCAAACTTTATAGAAAATTTTGCTCGTTTGTTACCAAACAATGACCGTATATATCGTGAAATGATACACGTAATGAAATTCGAAAATGCTTCTGTTTCTCTTGTTTCTCTTCTTTATAGTTTAACATTGCACAATTACTTCTGAATGCATAAACTCCAGATTATCACCTATTGAGCCGAAAAACATATAAACAAAATAGTCCAGGTTAAGAAACTAGAAAAAACTTGAAAACCTAAAGAATGGAAAAGATGTTCTTTCGATCTTTCAAAAATAATCATTTCGTATGTTAAAGAGAATTTGGCCGTGATAGAATGCTTTAGAAAGCGCCGAGACATGGATCATCGGTTAGTAGAACACCGATAACCCACATTCTGGAATGGCGCGTTCTTCGACGTCTGCTACAGACAGAGGTATGTTAGAAATTACAGCAGGTGCCTCCAATGGTCAATAAGGATCTTTTGTTGCATCGAAACGGATGACTAACCTGAAAAACCTAGAAAATGATTCAGAATACAAAATTGGTCAGAGTGAAAGCTTGTGCGTGAATTCAGATAAAAAATTGTCGCTGTATAGAATGGAAAATGCTCGAATTCAGTCTTTAATTCATTAAATGAACATTTTCGGTGCTTCCTCACTCTCATGTGAATGTTATACGTATTTCCGGCGGGTTGAAGAAATAGATCCAAAATATAGCATGATCAATGATACATTCAGATATTTAATGTATAGTAGTGGATATTTGATATAAGGAAGATTTCGATAGAACATACTCTTTTTGAAGAATTCCATTTCCGTCAAGATTTTTAAAAGTTGCAGGAAAAGCATATGAATAATTTTCTGAATGTTTACGAGAATTAACTGTTAAATTTCCAAGGTTTGCTACGATTTTTATGAAATGGCAACACTTTTCTTTTATTGAGCTTTTTCTATGGACACTAAACCATTTCCAGTTGTAATTCAGAAAACATTATTTTTATATCAGATTAGTCAAGTTTATTACGAAAACATCATATGTAATATTTCAGATTACTCAATTTGATTTCAGAAATGGGTCATTTGAAATTCAGTTTCGTCACATTTATTTCAGAAACCATCAATTGTAATTCGGAACAATTTTTGAGAACCCAGCTACTCATTAAAACTAGAACAATATTTCCTTCCCCGAAACTATGGTGGGTGAATCATACCCAAAACGAACTTTGACCCTACTTGAAGACCGTAGAATTAATCGTGTCTGACAAGAAGGAAGGACGTCCTTTGCAGCTTATTCTTGGGAGGTTGACGTCATTGGATAAAGGCCATTCACAAGACAACTTTTTGGATACCGAAACAATTTTTTTTTTCATAAATACCTAATATGTAATAAGATTTCATCGTTATTACCATTTTTTCAATTGATCACATCAGATAAAGACGACGTTTCAAAGAGTCAACGAGAAACGAAACAAGGAGGGTAATATAACAATTGTTTGGCATATACAAATGAACACTCTGAGCGTAGAAATCTGATATACCTACCTTGATTTTTGGCGGATATATTGTTTTGTTTTATATTATAATTTTAACTAATTTTATCAAAATAATGTATTTCCCCAACGTCAATTTTATTTATACACACGTATCAATCACCTAATTCTATCGACAATTTTTTAAAGTTTTGTCAGATTGATTTGGTGGATCTGCCCAACAAGGTAGCTTTTTCTAAAAAAGCGAATCTACTGGCTTACAAGTAAATTATTATAGAGATAAAAACAGTACCTAGATATTGATCGCTTTGATCAGATTCTTGCTGCCTGTTATGACTCATTGCACAATAAATAAAAGTACTATAGTTACTTCTACTTTTTGTCTGATGCTAATAGGATGTACGGGTTTTTCCTTATGTTGACGTTAGTCATTGACCACCGACAGATGTATTTTTCTGTAGGAAACGCTGCGGTAGAACCATGGGCGCCCGCGGTTAGTTTTATTGAAAGAAAAATTTCTCTAACGGTTACTATCGAAAAATTTCCAAAAAGATGGAACGGCTGCATCGAGCTCCATAAAATCTTCAGATTTTCAACTAAAGGAGTGGCTCTTTCAGAATATGTATCACATTTCCATCTATGGCTGGTTTCATTGAAAGAAAAATTATTCTAACGGTGACTATCGAAAAATTTCCGAAAAGATGGAATCAATTAAATGATTGTCAAGACCGAGCGGCTGCAAGGAGCTCCATAAAATCTTCAGATTTTTAACTAGAGGAGTTGCTCTTTCAGAATATGTATCGCATTTCCATCTACGCTTGGATTTATTGAGAGAAAAATTAATCTAACGGTGACTATCGAAAAATTTCCAAAAAGATGGAATCAAATTAAAAGATCGTCAAGACCGAACGGCTGCATCGAGCTCCATAAAATCTTCAATGTTATACATATGGCCGACCTTAGATGCGAAAGATTCAATATCTAATAATTTTGAATTCTTGGGCAAAATATTGAACAAAGAAAAAAGCATTTCATGTTCTTTTGACAATCTCGTTTCAAGGGCTGAAATCAGATGATCTAAATATTGGATGAATATAGATTTTTTGAAGTAATCTTCAGCTGAAGATGCTTCATAATTAGATCTGTATATTTGTTTACCGCGAATTCGTGGTTTTCCAATCTCTATATTGAGACTCTGAGCAATAGATGATGTTTTGGAAAACATTTCTGTGAAGCATTCATCATCGGAACGATGTTTTCCATATATATATCTATAATTAAATTTATGTGACGTTGAACATCTACAAAATTGATAAAAACACCTTGTAGTGTATTTGCTATTGGTTCCAATATATTTGAATATTTACTTGCTACCGTTAAACAAACCACAAAAGTGTAATAGTTTATTGCAGCCCATAACTGAGCAGCTCTTTTTGTTGTTGAAGAATCCATTGAAATTTCTTTTTGAATATAGTTTCAAAGTGTTCAGCGAAAACTCGCAAAGATTTATATCTAGCTGACCAATGAATTTCACAAAACAAAGGATAATATTGAAGGTGTTGTGCTGAAAAACAATAAGGCGATCAGAATCTCAGGGGGGGGCCATGGCCCCCCCTGCGGGCGCCCATGGGTAGGACTCTAAAAATCAGGAGAGATAAAGAAAAGACAGGCATACTAATAAGCGCCAGAGGGCTCAACATGGCGACTTTTGCTCTTCATACACATACAACACTGAGCCTCGAAACTTGTTTCACGTGTTTCGCTATCACAATAGCATCTTCAGGTGTGTGAAGGTAAATATGCTATTGTGATAGCGAAACACGTGTTTGTTTTAAAAACTAATTTTTGTGAAAATTATATAATCTGTTTTGAGTTAAATTATATGGATTTTCATCAAGTATCAGCCACATCAATCTGTGGCACAGAACTTAATTGAAAAAATAGAATTTTATTATTTTCAGAATTACTGACAACATTATTTAACCGTACAATCTAAATATTCAGAAAATATAACTCTCGAATCTTTTTTACTGTCTGATCTCTGTGAAAATATATTTGTAATGAATTATTGATATTTGAATGGAATCATTTCATTTGAAATGTGAGAAAATATTTTAAACATTTCCACGGGATGATGCGTTCATTTCCTGAATGTTTTGATTGTACGGTATAACAATGTTTTCAGAATTTCACGAAATAGTAAAATTGTATCACATGAAATTCATGTTTTTTCATTATGTAAAACCACCATATTCGATAGAAATTGAATTGAAATAATACATTTTTGGGTTCTTCTCGTGTTGAATAATATTTTTCATACAATGAATTATTTTTTTCTGGCGGTATCTCAGAGCTAGCTTGTTATTTGTCATGACTAGTGACCACGCACTAAAATCGTTCCAGTCGTTCATTGGCTCATTCGACATAAAATCATTTTTTTCTGTAATTATTGATTACCTACCATTGAATTGAATACTCAAAGGTAGAACATTATGAAGATTTCGTTTTTTTTTTGAGCAGTTGAAAGACAGATCAAAAGACCAACTACATCATGAATTGAACGATGTGAAACTAATTTATGTTCTTGAAGTAATTTAATCTTCGCTCTCCTTTCAGGATGCCGAAACTATAGAGAAGTTGAATGAATCTGGGGAACTCAGGAGGATTCTGAAGCCATTCAAGGTAAATTTCATATAAGTTTAAAATAAAAATATTGAAGACGTGTTATGATTCAACCCCCGGAGAAGGAGAATATTATATCACCAAAAACTACAGAAGGATTGGGAAGAATCATGAGGGATTGTTGAAATTTATAACTGGTCTGGTGATATGCGTATCCTAATATTACCCAGAGGAAGAAAAAGAGCGGTCTATACAGGGTGACTGGTGACGTGAGGAACAACGGCTCACAGCCGTTCTCAATAAACCCATCTATCCATCGTTTCACTTACTGACGATTGGTAATTATTCTAAAATATAATATATCTACAGATAGATCATAGAAACGAAATCAGATGGTTTTTCTATCCGCAGTAACTGAAACAATGGATAGATAGGTTTATTGAAAACAGCCGTTAGTGATTTAGGGTATAGGTATATAGTAACAGTCCTGTGAAATATCGTCGAAAAATTCGCCATATTAACGAAGATTTGAGAGTTCATAAATCCCCCTATATCTCTGAAACCAATATATCCGTAATAAAACATCTATACCAAAGATTATAGAGATTTTTATAATCTTTGATCTATATACACAGTACAAACTGCATTCGACATACAATCACAGTACAGCGTAGCTGCGATGGTATTGCAATCACTGTACAGCACCTAGTTGAAAAATATCACTCGGTATATGAGATAAAAAAAATTCGAATGGATACTTGAAAAGAGATTTGAAGTAATAATAATAATAATAACTGTCATTTATTGACCACAGTCAAAGGCCATCGACCAAAGTCCTTCAGCCTTGTACATTTAGATACATCGATGTAGCAAAAAAAAAAAAAGGTTAGTCTATTATATATTAAATTGGGTTAATTTTTTATTGATCTACATAGCCATGGACGTGAGACTGTCCATGATTGTTTGGTCTGGAAAGTTTCTGAGTGGGTTGCTCGCTGTATCTCTGTGGAACATGCCATATATATCCTCCAGTTCTTTGACCCGATTGAAAAATCTGCCATTTAAAATTTTCAGTCTTTCTATTATTGGCTGTATTTTGGTCTTTCTGTAAAGTAGTTCATTGGATGGATTGTGTAATTTATTGAGGGGGTGTCTCATTCGTGTTATTGTTCTCAGAGATGTTCTCTCCCCTACCTCTAGATTTTTTAATACCGAATTTGTGGCATTTGCATATAATGTATGCCCGTACTCCAGAATTGGTCTGCAAACTGTTTTGTATATTTTTGTGGCATTTTCAATGCTTATTCCTTCGTTCTTGTAGGTGAGACATTTGAAATGTTTCGCTCTCGCAATTGTTTTTTTCTTGGAGAGGTTTGATTGAAGCTTCATATTTAGTTTACAGTCGATTTGTATGCCAAGGTACTTTATTGACGGAGATGGAGTTATATTTCTACTGTCTATCTGAACTAGAGGAGAACTTGGTCTGATCTTGTGGTTGAAGATTATGAATTTAGATTTTTCAGGGTTGGGATGTAGCCTCCATTTGTAAAACCAGGTTATCAATCTGTCCATGTAAAGCTGTAATGCCTTTATGCACTTAGCTACGGTTTTTCCAACAACAATCAGAGAAAGGGTCATATCTGGACTAGTCAGTAAAGAGTACGTATCGATATTAATCTAGCCTGTGTGCCGCTCATTTGTCCACTCTTAACCTTGACGCTTGTGTTCGCAAATTAGAAGAACAAGAGTCTCTATGTGAGATTGGCTTCATGGAGACGTCTTCTCACTGTATTTAGGGAAATTGCGCCATGTAAAAATAAGTGGAAAAACTATTACCTTAAAGTCCAAGTCCTGTCTTTTTTCCTTCAGTCATACCATTGGTTGACTTGTCTTTAAATAATACTAACAAATGAAAAAATATATACACTTTCATAGTTAAAATTACACTTTCAAAAATTAACTTTTCTACATTACCCGATGTGCGAAAATTCTCAATTTTTGATTAGAGCCCTCATATTTTAGCTAACGATGAATGAATTGGCCACTTGCATTTATATTCGAAGCATCCCAAAGGCTATGTTGGCATGGTATAAGACTTTCTTGACATTATGGAAATTTCCTTCTCTTTAAACGCTATATTGTAGGTACCTACAATTTCCTATACTACAGGAAGCCCAATGAAAGGACGGCTCCTTTACTTTTCTGGCTTTTGTGTTGGCCTCTTCATTTCCTTTTATTCCCGAGTGACCAAGGACAGACCTTGTTACTCTTGTCTATTTGGTTGAGTTTTCTTCAAACATGTAGAAACCGAACGAGTGACAATCATTTCGGCGGGTACATAATTACACATGTATAAAGTTTACACACAAAAAAAAACATAAGAACGGTTCATGAAATGAGCAAAAAAATGCAGAAAAATTAATAAACAGCTTAAACTATACAGATGCCTAGTGATAGTGAAAAGAATTATTTTGCAAATAAAATGCAATTCTCATCAATAACAGAATTGTTTTTTCCTGTAAATAATTTCATGAATTTTTTCAGAGCATGGACGCCTGCAACCCTTGCAAAGTGTGCGGCGGATTCCGCCTATTACCGTGCACGGTCTGTAATGGAAGCAAGAAATCCGTCCATCGAAACCATTTTACTGCAGAATTCGTGGCTCTGAAATGTATGAACTGTGACGAAGTGGGCTTAGTAAGATGCACAGCTTGTTGCTGAAATGTCGAGGAGGATTGAGGGATCCCTCCAGAGAAATTTGACATTGACTCAACCAATATGGAGATAGAGTTCAATTATTTTTATATTCCACAAGTCAAATACAGATTGAAGCAATCAACGAACAACGTAATCCACAAATGGATTATATTTGAAGAAACCTCCAACTTGGTTAATTCATTTATTGTATAAGTTGATGTATATTGAAATTTTAGTATTTTATTGTGTCATATGTTTGTATGTGTCGTTAATTTGTATTAGGTAATACAATAAATTTTAATTTCGTTAAATATTCCGACTTTTGCATGCAATCTTAATTCCAACCGAACAAATATTTCCTGATGTAACGGTGTTTACACAGCTTGTACACGAAATTGCTGGAAATTCTCTTTTCGAAATATTGAAATATATGAGGAGTTCTTTCTGGATTAGACATACAAGAGCTTAGGGAAAAACCTCAGTAAAAAAAACCTTCCTCCCCGTGAGTGTAGTGGATTGTAAGAAATGAAATAGTTCACGAAATAAGCTGAAATATTTCATATTGAAGGGCATCTCGCACTGCAAAAATTTATCCTTTTTTCAACGAAAAGGAAAATACAGAAAGTCTTACCCAAGATGCCAGAATCTTTTATCTGAAATAGAGAGAAAACAAAAGCAGAAAGAGGTAAAATAATAAAATTGACAACCCAATTCAAAAAAGATTCGGAAACTGCATGTATAGCCCTAAAACCATCGGCTTTCAACCGAATTTCACCTGAAAAGCATACTAGCAAATCCGTGACCTGTTCTTATACGATTCAGAATACACCATATTTTCCTGGGAAGATCAAAATCAGGAACTCTATTCGAGGGATCAGTAACTAATTCTTTGTTGAAAATAGTGCACATATTCCATTCAGACTGCCACAGGTCTTATTTGTCCATTTCATTCGAATTAAGAAAAATTAAAGTTTACGCCACTTGGAAACGTATTTTCTGGAATGTAGGATAGAATTGGAAACGAGTCGGGATAGGATTGGAATTTATTGCAGGAATTCATAACCGCAGTCTGTCTACGGATATGAGGCGGTACAATGTTTGAAAGAACTGGAAACCATTGAATAGGTGAAGATCTAATAGTTCCAGTTATGGTTCTCATGGAAAGATTCAGCTGTGCATCATTTTTTTGCACATGACCACTATTAAACCAAACGGAGCAACAATATTTAGCAGCCGAAAAAAATCAAACCTAGGGTTTCGTTCGAAGAGTAGCTACAGCAGCATCCCATGAAGTACCAAATAGTTTATTAAGGATATTATTCCTAGTTTTTAACTTCAGACGCAAATTTTCCAAATGTGCTTTGAAATTCAGCGAGGAAACTAGCTTAACTCCTAGATATTTAGGATTGAAGTTATGTTCCAAAAACTACACTCAATTTTCTATATTTTTGAAGATTATCCAAAGGAAACACGAAACCTCGGTTTTATTTGGGTAGATGTCAAGACTCAGAACTGTGGCCAGGAATAATAGGGAAACACGGCACAAACAGCATCAATTGGAACGGAGAACGTCTGCTGGCTCTTTGTGCAGAACACAGTCTGTGTATAACGAACACCTATTAATTTATTACGAGACCCAATTCAAGAGGGACCTGGCGCCACCCACGCTCAGGGCATTGGCATACTCTCGACTATGTAATCGTGAGACGAAAAGATCTCAAAGAGTTGTTGGTCACTAAACCCAGAGCTGATCTGGAATGCTGGACTGATCATAGGCTGGTAATCTCGAGAATGAAGATCTCAATGCTCCCAAAATACCAACGCAAGCCAAAGTTACTAAGAGAGCGCCTTCAAATCTCCAAACTATAAAACCCTTCTACAAAAGAAGGATTCCCAGCTGCCGTCGCAAAGATAACTCAACACCTTATAAAACAATTATAACGACGACATTGAGTGTCATTGACTTCGCTTCAAATCATCTCTTACAAATACAGCGAAAGAAATACTGGACACAGAACGCTCCATACCAACTACACCTCTACAATACAGAATAATGGCTCTACAACCGACCATTTCTTAACCAACTCTGGAATAAATCAAGGCTGCGTGTTAGCGCCTTTACTGTTCAATATTTTCGCCATAGCTGTCTCGATAATTGCTGACATGAGTATGCCTGTAAGAGGTGTTGGAATAAGATTCAGATTTGATGGAGTCCTATTTAACCTGATGTGCCTCAAAGCAAAAACCCGCACAAAATTCATCACGGAACTTCAATATGCAGACGACTGCGTACTTATCGCTATAGCAGCTCAGAGGATCTACAGATAATTTTGTCACCTATAAACATATATACGAAGCTTTAGGCCTTAGACTCAATATCGACAAAACCAAAATCCTAGTAAGTCCGCCAGAAAGCCTTCAAACACATATCAGCCTGGAGAATGAAACTCTGGAACAGGTCGAGCAGTTCAAATACTTGGGAAGCTTCGTAAATACTAGGTCTAACGTAGACACGGAAATACATAACCGTATCAATTCGGCATCAAGGGCATTCTGGAAGCTAAAGGACCCCGACTCCGATGGAGCGGCCACATTCTGAGGATGCAAGACACAAGACTCCCCAAAATAGCTCTGTATGGCGAATTCACAGAAGGAGTCCGGAAACCAGGAGCCAGAGGTTTAAGGATATACTACATCAATGCATGAAATCAGTAAATGCCAATCATAACTGGGAACAACTAGCGTTAGACAGGTCACAGTGGAGCTCTTTGGTACCTACACAGTTATAATGGAGACTCGAGAAGGATACAGCGGCGGCCAGATCTGGTTGGTGAGCATGCCCGGTATGTGGAAGGATCTGTAAGTCACGGTTGGGTCTCTTCAGTCACAGGACGGCACACAGTCGCAATTAGCCCTAAGAAATTAAAAGTCTGTTTGCACCGTTTTTTTTTTTTGTTTTTTTTCTAGATTTATTCTCGGTAACAGGATACAGCAATGAATGAATGAACATCTCTATTTCTTCCACAGGTTGTCCAGTCATACGAGGGGTAGGGGGGTAAAGGTGGTAATGAGTACCAGTACCATTTAAATTTTTTCGGTTTATTTATGAAAAGGACAACAAAATACATTCTGAACTTGAAAAATGATTCAAATGAAAATTTCTAGTCTTCAGTGGACATCAAATGAAGACATTCAATCTGACCTTGGAGTTAGATTTCAAGGTCAAGTAACTTTAATTAATAGGAAATATATATTTTTCAGTTTTTTATGGTCAGAATGATTTTGATGAAAATCTACTGAGCATATTTGAAGAAGTGAGTATTCATAATAAATCATTACACCAGAATCGCCAATATATAACTTTCAAGATATCATCCTCAAAGTTCTTAGACTTCAGAAAGTAAGAAACGCGGTGCATCAGTTTAAATGAGATCGAATTAAAATACACTGAAACAACAGTACCGATTCACTTTGTGGCTATTGTATTTTTCACTTGTTTGATTTTGTATTTATGCGACTCGCTCGCTGTTCCGCTCCAAATTGCCTGGTGACACAAATGTGTATCTGGTGTGTGGGTACTTATATACAGGTCTGGTAGAGGGTAATCTAGGGATAGGAAATATCCCAGTAAAGGAAGCGAGAGGAAACTTAAAGACAAATCGGATCAGTTAAACAAAGAAAGAATTCTAGAGCAATTTCCCCCACTTAATTTCTAAGCCGAGTCCAATTGAAATGAGAGTGAGCAGCTGGCGCTCGAATGTCTAATGGAGGGAAGGGAAATGGTAGGAAAATGGCGGGGGAGGAGGAGAAATATTTGTTCTCCTTATTTCGCGCCTGGTTTGGTTCATACATCTTTGTTCCACCCATTGATTTGCTACCTCTAGACAATTTTTGCCGAACCTGTAGATATACACAATGACCAAGATATGTAGAACCATATGCGGCGTTACAAAAGTATATCCGTTGTGCGGCCACACAAACTGATCTTTTTGAATATAAAAATATAGTATACTTGGGTGAAAAAATAAGTTCTATGTAGAAACATATGAATATATTTTGCATAAAACCGATTCATATTGTACACAAAAAAACTCTGTTAAAATAAATTAAGTCAACAAGTCATGCTGAAATCAAATGGAGAATAGTTGAAATTATTCTGTTGCTTCTTTCATTATGCTGCAAATTAAGCAGGGGATCCCTTATTTTCTCTTCAAGGATATCAAAGAGCTCTAATCTTATCAGCTTCACCATCTCCGCAACCTGTGAATGAAAACATATGAAACTTTCAGTACAGAAGATAACTCTCTGAAACAATTACCTGATGTTCCTCAACTTGTAAGAGTATCCAGCCATTTTCCAAGGAAATGAATGTCGAACCGTTATGAATTCTGATGTCCAAATCGAATCCAGTGAACAAAACCAATGACATTAGTGGGATAACGGAACAATCTCTAAAGAACACCTTGCTTGTCCGCACCTTTTCTTGGTACACCAGATAAGGGCTTGGGAAATTGCCAAGCTTATAGTTGATAGAACTAGGATGCATGAAAACCTGAAGAATGATTAATTCAACGTCAAATGATATGTGAATTCAAAAGAGAACTATATGATTTTCACTAACACGAGTTGTTAAACCTGGACACGTGTTTCGCTATCACAATAGCATCTTCAAGTGGATGAAGGTTAACAGTTTACCTGCACTCACGCTTTTGTAAACGCCGAATGGAAGAGGGAAAAATCAGCTGATTTAGGAGTTTCTCAAATGACTATAGGTTTGTTCGTAGAGTGGTTTGCAACGGTTGTGAACTGTACAGAGCAAGCGCAATTCAATTTTGGGGTAGCGAAAATCCATTTGCTCTTGCTCTGTACCGATGTGAACCACTCTACGAACAAGCCTTCTATTTCACTTAACTGCTGCGTTTTGCCGGTCGCGATAGAATCCAAACAAAATTCGTAGGACCGGAATACGGTTCTACTCAGCTAATACTTTCGTTTCGACCCTGCAGCCTGATCAGAACTGACCAAATAAGGTTTAGAAAACCGAACTTTTGGACTTGAATTTCTGTAATCCGTATATACATGTGTTATTATGCCATACAATGAATAAATAAATAATTCATAGTAAGCTGCAGAACCAGTTCGCGTGATCGAAATCAGTTTATCGGTGAATTTACTGGAAAACTCAAATAAATTCTTGTTTTCATTAACGTAAATAAAAATCCAACACAAATTATAAAAGTTACTAAAAAAATGAAATGTACTGACCTTTTCTTGGACAGTTGCAAATTGGAGATCTTTGGCCTGTACTTCTTTTGGTATTGCTCCAGCAGCACTCATTATGTAAGATTTTGGAGGAGTTAACACTTTCACAACGTTTGGATAAAGCGCAGCGCAGATAACTGATGAAAGTAGTCTGTAATTCTCGCAATGCCTATTGAACTGAAATAATAAGTAAGGAGGAATTATTAGGGCACTCACAAAACTTACGGTTATATGCAAGTTCATTTATTTGCCATATGAAGCAAAAAACAAAGAAACTCACTTCTTGTCCTGTAACTTGAGCAATTATATCTTCGCCCATTTTCCTTCTCTTATTCAAATCAACGCTGATAAATCCGATATCTACTAGCAATTCTAGGAACTGGTACTTTATATCCGCTATCGATATTAATGTTCTGAAAGATAGAAAATTCTCATTTGCATAGTTTCTCCCTCCTGCTGTGCTTTTCTTGTACACTTGCAGCCACTTCTGAAAAATAAAATAATAACTTCAGAATTGAATATCCCGAAAATAGTACACTCATTTTGCTTGTATTTTTTTTGCAGAGTACCACATGACGTGATGAAAGCACTACTTCTGAAACAAGAATAAAACTTTGCGGGCACTATTGTATTTTATTAAAATTTTAGTATTCTCCAAAAATTTATATGCCAGAGATAGTGGAACCGTGAATGAACGGATTTGGAGTCTTTTTTTGAAATTGCATATTCCAAATTAAAGTTTTCCGTTGAATAGATTCTATCATTACTTTTATCGTTATATCAAGGTTTCATTGGTGAATATCACGAATAAGAGGAAAGTTAAAGACCTACCTTATATGCCGTGTACACCGTGATCTGGTCGCTGAAGCCACTAGCAAAATTCATTTTTTTCGCATTCGCTTGGTCCCGTTTTCCAAAAGGATTCAAAAACGGACTCTTGAAGCTCAAACAGGCCGCCATGGTAAGTGCAGCGTCTATGCAGGAGAAGATCGCTCCGAATAGCAAAAGTTTACCAATTCTGACATCAACCGGCAAACTTGCCAGATGCTGCCCTAGAGCGGTCAATTCGATTTTTTTATCTAGAGCTCCAACACTCTGTAATCTCGAAATCGAGGAATCTATACTTTCTTCAGATGGCGGCTCAATGAAGGAACCTAAAAAATAAAGGAATCAACAATATTAAGGCCCAGTTTCACAATCATTGGTAACCAGTGGTGGTTTATTAACCACTACCTTTGAGTTAACCCAAGGTTTAAAAAAATGCTTGTTTCACAACAAAAAAGCGTGTGATGGTTTTTTGACCATCGGTTAATATTTTTTTCTGAAGGTTGGTAATGTTTTTCGTGTACGATAGATCTACTTTTGGGTTATTTATTACTGACATTTCGTATTTCTGTGAAACAAGAACTTAAAAATATAGAAATTGTTATGAGTATGACAGAAAACGAATAAAACGTATGAGCACCGTACGAATGTTTGATGTTCTGTGCTGCTATGAGTTTCATAATTGCCTAAAGGTTATTTTTCGTTTGGATTTTGATTTAAGTGAAGCTGAAGCGTTCGTTTTTTCTTGTGCGAAATAAGAAAAAACAGTGCAACTGTGCTGGACCAATAGAAATTATTACTTTATTGAAAAATTCAAACAAAATTGCATTTATAACTTAAAGTTCCTTAAATAATTTATATCTATCTAGGTGTTTTCCTCAACAATTCTTCAAAAGCCTATTTTTATTGATTATTTGAGTTTGAATTGAAATGCTTCGATCTATTTCAAAAATTCAAATTTCACCACTCTAATTCAACATATTTGCATAATAACTATTCATAAGATTCAGTCTAGTTCTTCTAGTTCTATTATTTAACAATAATTCTTCATCCCCTATAGGGGGCACAGCAACATTTTGATATGAATTCATTGCTTCTTCTTCTCCTCATGAAGGAGGTTGTCCTACAAGATATGTTATTTAAGAAAACTGTGGACTTAATCATCATCACTGCATCTATACTTTTAATATTCTCATTGAAGGAGCTGAGATTCTTCGCTTCCAACTGCCTTCCTTTCCACTGTGTTTCTGAATCTACAGAAGAAATCCAGGTCGACATATTACTCAAAATAATTCCTCCTAGCTCCAAATCTTCTGGGCCTCACTGTTTCCTCATCACTACTTTGAGTATTCATCATAATCGACCACGATAATCGTAAATAATAACTAATAAACACCCAATAAATGTGAAACGCTTCCTAACCAGTATTCCCGAAGAAATGCTGACTTGTCTCTGACAGAACTCATATGTTATCCATGCAGAAAAGCTACGCCACGAAACTTCTATGTCCAGGCAACTCATAGTTAACTCATGAAATTTTCGGGGTTAAGTCAACCACAAGTTAACTTTAGGTCAAACGATAAACCACACTTTGTGAAACAGAATTTTTGATTTAACCACTGGTCACTACATAACTTTAGGTTAACCATATATTGTGTCAAATTTTATATTGTGCTACAGCATACACCATAATGTATATATACGCATGCGCATTCGTCAGTTTTAAACGTTAACCTCAGCGTGAGGTTTACGCCGTTTACGGGCCTATGTAAACTAGCGTTTTTTTTTACATTACGCATTTCCGAAACTCTCGACAGGTACAAGAATAATCTGAATGAATGGGGTGAGGGTATGAAGTATTCACATTTTCAATTAAATCATTTGTGGAATGCCTAGAACAACTTTAACAAAGATTTTAAAATATCACATTTCGACGCTAAAAACCAAAAAAAGAATATTTTATAAAATTTGGAAGTTAATAAGTCATCGCCAAAAACATTACAGTGAAACAACAAATCCAATTTGGAAAATCAGCTAAACATACAAAAAATTAGAGAGTAAGCTTGTTAATCTGAACAAAAGTAGCTTGGTGAATGGTTCTGTATTTATATTGTTGAAGAATAAATGATAATATAAAACAATGCCAAGAAAACCACTGTCGTTTCTACTTACATCGAAGTTAAAAGAGATAACATAAGTAATGTTTGATGATGTAGATGTAGAATATGGAATGAAAAATCTAAACATACCCAGGACTTGTTTAACATCCTTCTCCTCGAACACCTGTAATAGTTTGATATTCAAAATGAGCTGTTCCAGTGGAACCCTGTGTATCTCCGGTATTGGCTGTCCAAGGAAATGATGGCTGTATCTATGGCCAGTGTATAGGTGAAAACAAACTCCTGGCATAACTCTCCCGGCCCTACCTTTCCTTTGAAGGGCGTTTGCCCTAGTAACCCAAGTAGTCTCTAAACTTTCCATGTTCCTGTTGGGATCGAAATGTTTCTCTTTCATCTTGCCCGAATCAATAACAAAAACACAGTCGTCTATGGTAATTGACGTCTCTGCGAGGTTTGTGGAAAGTACGATCTTCCTTACGCCATATTTTGGTTTTCTGAAATTTGTAACATTTGAGTGAGTGCGAAATAAAGTATAGTTGGATTGTATAGAGTGCACCAAGAAATGTGGACTATTGATCATTTGAAGAAATGACTTTTCAGACAGACTAAACGATTCTCGAAATGAAGTGAAAGATGAGAAACTGTAGAAACGGCATGTTATTATTTGGTGTTCAGATATTGTGTAGTAAAAGTGTTAACCACATCACAAAAGTAGGCCAAAAGTGGCCTACTTGAATAGGCTAACAAATAAATTATGAGAAGTGGTATATTTTGAAATCAGAAATTCATGTACAATATTATATAATAAACTGCTCCACAAGAGTAAGGGATATCGTATTCAATCGTTTTTAAAAGTATGTAATTTTCGAGAAAATCGCTATAAAACCATTTAAAACACAATAACAACTTGAATCGATCCAATAAAAATCAGTATGAGACATTTCGTTAATCTGGTCGCCTTTTTTCTGAAGTTTGGTTCTTAGCATATGCTTCATGAATGTTTTTATCTTAAGATGAAGTCAGTTTATCAACGGTTTCGATTTGAAACGAGTTTTCTGAAAATGCCAAGACGTAAATTAACAAACGCTCAGGCTAATAGGGCTATCGGAATGCTACAGGATGGTCTAACTCAGGTTGTTGTAGCGGAAAGGCTCCAAGTCAGCCAATGTGTGACATCTCTACTTTGGAATACGTTCAGGGAGACGAAAAGCAACACCTGCTCATGATCGTTTCATCACCGTTTCGGCGAGAAGAAACCCTACATCTACGTGTAGAATGCTACGGAAAACTCTTCCAAATGCAGATGGGGTCCAAGTTTCCATCGAAACCATCAGACGACGTTTGAGAGAGGTGAATCTAGGTTCTAGACGTCCATTAAGAGGAGTTAACACGTGACCATAAGCGTCAAAGGCTGGAATGGGCAAGGCAACATATCAATTGAAACGATCAATGGCGTAGTGTCCTTTTCACTGATGAATCCAGATATGGACGATTTTCAGATTCTCGAGGAATAAGGGTATGGACAATCCCACGCATACCCCGTAATCGTCGCTATGTCCAAGAAGTCCATCCATTCCGAGAGGGTAGTGTTATGGTATGGGCCGGATATGTTTCAACGGGCGCACAGATCTACACATTTGTCCTGGGAATATGACCGCCTTACACTGTGGGGAGCCAAATTTTCACGCTGCTATTTTCAATTTCCAGACGATAACGCTAGACCGCACCGTGCAGCCATAGTTGAGAATGCAAGTGAGGAGCTTGGTATTCCACATTTACCAATACCTCCGCACTCACCAGATTTGAATTGCATAGAACATGCATGGGATATGCTCCAAAGAAGATTAGATAATCATCAACCTACCGCAGAATCCTTAAATGATCTGAGAGAGCTTCTGCCCCGTTTATGGAACCAAATTCCTCAAGAAATGTTCAACAACCTCGTGTGTAGTATGCAAAGAAAATGTCAAGCTGTTATTGATGCCCGTGGAGGCCATACATTGTATTGATAGTCCTAAAATGCTTGAATTTTCTGGGAATAAAATTTCGTTATTTTACTCGATTTTTCTTAACCACCCTGTATACGCTGCAGACCTACAGGCTAAAATTAATTTGCAAATCATATTAATAAGAATTTTCATCACAAAAATTTTATTTTAACTATATTTTTTTGCAATTTAAGTCAATATCCCTAACTCATGTGGAGCAGTTTAATTGGGTATTCTCATTGGGAAAGGCCTGTTGGTATTGTGTTTCACCATATTCTGATCATCCTATACAGTCAAAAATAATTTTAGCTCATACGCTAAGCAGAGTGGATTCCGCCAAAGTTTGAATTATTCTCCTAGCCCAAAATTTCTGAGAGTCATCGACTGATCTAGCATTGTTGATTCACTCGTATACAAATTTTGTACACATTAAGTCGATGTGGTCAGGGGGGGAGGGGAGAATCAGCTGATCTAGAGGATTCGGAAAATGCTCTATTTGTTCAAACCGCTTTCAACAGCCGTGAAAGAAACCAAACGAAAGTTGAATAATCAGACCGTGAAAAAGAAATTGATAAATTCTCTGAAATGAAAATCAAGATCACAAAAATAAATGTTTTTTCAACTTCACTCTATATTTCCGATACTTCAGTTCATTTGTAGTGTTTCAGTTATGGATATTCGTCAACCCACCTTGGTCCTGATTGTACAGGTGTGTGCCTATTTAGAGTATTGAAAGAAGAAGAATAAATAACTTACATGAATATAGCTGCCTGCTCTTCGCTAGTCAGGGATGAATGTAGTGGCAACAGCAAGAACTTCTTGGTTCTTGAACCAAAATCTGGATTATCTTTCAGCTGGTCATGAAGGCTTGTTATTTCTGCTATTCCTGGTAGAAAAACAAGTATAGTTCCTGTTTTTGGGAAGTCATGATCTCCTGATACAATCCAACTGAGTAAATATTCAATGAGGTCATTGTTAATTTTTTCAGGGTCCATCAAAAAAAGATTTTTACATGCCAGTTTGGAATATCCTGCAAAGAATGAACAATTAATATATTGAAAAAGTCTAATTCTCTTTCCATAATTTCAAAAAGAACTAGATATTGCAGTCACATGTGGGTGGCAGATTGCTTGAAATTGGGTGATACTACAGTGACTCAGTGGTGACAATGATAGTATCATTTTTGATTCGTTGACTGTATCATATGATAAAAATTCACTATTATTCAGATAAAAAGGTGGAATATTTTGAAACCTATTCAGTGAAAGGTAGGAATAATTCAATACATACTGGGTGTTTGGGGAACAAGGGGAACCCGAATCTGACTTACCAATGTCATACACATACAATTCGACTCATGAACAGATTGATACTTACAGACCAAGCAAAATTTTGTAGAAACTCACCCTGATATCTTGTACAGATCTGTCTGAAAGTCAAATTTTCATCTTTCAAGGCATTTCGTGGTTTTTCTGATGTAAACATAACCTCTGCGGATTCCAATTGACTCTCCAAATAGTCATCGTCTTTCGATATTTTCCTGGAATATTCTGATCCTTCTTCAAGAACATAATGGATGCTTTCAAAAATATCTTCTAAGAAGAACTGTTCAACAGGAAAAGTTCTACCAGGCACTTTGATTATAGGAACACTTCCAAAATAAGAAGCAAATAAATCTGCATTGAGTGTAGCACTCATCAAGATGATTTTCAAATCTGGCCTCAGAGAAAGCATGTCTCTAAGAATCATCAAAAGAAAATCACTGCAACAAAAAATAATTTTAAACTTTCGCAATAAATGACGAAACATTTGATATTGTTTTTGTTGTTTTAAGAAGTCTTACCTTTCCTCACTCCTTTCATGTACTTCATCTACAACTATATGGGTAACTTCTGGCATTAGAGGATCACTCTCCAGCCTCCTAAGTAAAATACCTGTAGTACAAAACATCAGCCTAGTACTTGCTGATGTTTTGCTCTCCAATCTAATCTGATAACCAACAGTATTACCTACTTTTTCCAACCTCTCTTGTGCCACTCTCTCTGCTACTCCTATTGCGGATATCCGCCTAGGTTGTGTACAAATTATATTTATATTCCTTTTAGATTCTGAACTAAATTTGATGATCCAATCATCAAGAATATACTGCGGTATTTGGGTGCTTTTTCCACAACCTGTTTCCCCACTTATGATGGTTACCTTGAATTAATTGAAATCTATATGAAACAACTCAATTACAATTCTTCATAACATTGACATGGAATATGTATCTTCTTAAACCGGAAAACATAAAATGCAATATTGAGTCATTTCCTTACTAAAAGGATGTTATGAATGTGTAAGCATAAGTAACCCTGACAATGAATGTGCAGCAAACGAAGATATGAAGAAACCAGCGGAATATTAAAAAAACCAAGAATGAGTTCGAAAAATATAAGCAGAAGAAGAAAAAGAAATAGTTACCAAAGGAAGCAACTCTACAATCGAAAGATAGAAGGCCATATTGAAATAATGACTACAGTTGACATTGAAGGAGAGGGGAAGATTTATGCCAATTTCATTGACTTCATTCAGTGCAAAGGTGCAAAGGAAATAATAATAACAATAACAAAGAACGAAAAAGGTAGCAAAATAAAACTGAGGGGAATATACAAGACAACCCCAGATAAGCATGAAAAAGTTACTCAGATAGGGACAAGGACGCCTCATCATTGTTTAGGACAGAATGTTGTAAATAGTTAATACTAGATCTTCCTCAATGTAATGTTCCATGCAATCTCATTTCAAAGTATGTTTAATGTAGTTAATCCAAATTCGTGCTTGCAATTAACAAAATTGTTTTTCAAAATGTGAAAACAAGGTTTAACTATTTTGTTACTCAACAATTTTGCTTATTCTCCCATGAAATGAAAACTGACAATCATTCATCAATGTACAGGGTGATTGATGCACCCATTCAACTTTTTCCATATATACAGGGTGTTTCAGAAATATGATATACTTCGTTTGATGCTCAAAAAGACATCATCAAAATAATTGAAACCAAATTTATTCACTGCAGAGTGTGAAGAAAAAAATAAAAGCATTACTGAACAAAGTGAGTCTTACTTTTGGCAGCAATAGAAAGACAAAAGTTAATTCATAGAAAATGTACCAAGCAAAATGAAGGATATTTAGACCACTTACAATTACGTCAAGTTTATAAAATGGTTACCGACATATTGATACTCAATTATTCTTTCAAATAGGTATTGAGTTCAGATATAATAGGTGTTGTATTTTTATATTTTTGGTTGTAATTTTATTGTATTTTTAAGCCTTTGGTAGTCCTCAGATTTATTTAGCATCATAGTAGGTACTTATTTGTTCTATAAAAAATGCATTTTTCTATTTCTCATGTTCTTATAAAAATCGAACCTAGTTTAAAGGTATGTCAAATAAAACAGAAAGAATTTCAGAACAAAAAATAAGGTAACTATCTGAAATAAGGAAGTTTAATCACACACAGGTTTTCTGAAATACCATGTGTATATAAAAATAGGGTTCCAAAGATTTATGAAATGTTTGTACTAAACTTTTTTCTACAGTGGCAAAAAATTAAAGAATTCCTAGTCAATCTGAACTTAGAAATATGAACATAAAATTTCAATTATATTTGTTTCAGTTTTATTTACTTTATATATATATATATATATATATATAGTTATGAATAACGTATCCAAATGTCTATTTTTAAAAAGAACTTATTTCTTTTTAGGGTTGCCAATTATAATTAAAGGACAACTCGATAGAAAGGATATCGTTTTTATTTGTACAAGGAACAAGCAAGTGAATCTATCTAACGCTAGACATCAACTGACTATTTATTATTCGAATTATGAAAACGGAAAAGAGTCACAATCGGTGGTCACGCCTTGTGTCGTCTTCCAGGAATCCTGGGTTTCGGGTTTCGATGCAATTCCGTACTTCTTGTGGGAAACGGTCTCGTAACACTTCCCCCCTTAGACTGGAACGTCCTCGTTATCAGTACCAAGGCCTTGAACGTTGCTCATCTCTAGGTGGATGATTTTCCTGGGACTGAACAGGAGCTCTTGAATTCTCGTTTTGTTTAACAAGATAGCAATTATTCCTAGAACCATGAGACAAAGTAATATTCCACTTAGGGCATAATGTGTCATGTGAATGACCGGATGTAGATACATGGGTTCATCTCGGAGTTTCTCAGCTTCTTGAATAATGGAGGTTGGCTCTCTCAAATGTTTCAAATGGAATTCGATTTTGTGGTTGAATTTCAATGTAATTTTTGAAATGTTTCTGAATGTGATATTGTAAATTGGTACTGTGTTGTCGAATATAGAATTTTCAATTATGATTTTGCAGTCGGAACTGAGCAAATTGGCTCCTTGAATGGATTTCTTCATTATGATTCCATGACAATCTTCTATTACTTCTTGGGTTTTCTTGAAGATGGTCAACAATTGTTTGTTTTTCAGTACGTGGGTAATCTTGAAGTTGTTTATTGACAAAGAAGTTTGGCACAGTTGAGGCTTTGTCAGGGTACAGGCTTCTTTTGTTGGTGCTTGAAGACAGAGTACTAAGGAGTTGCTTATTGATCGGCAGGCTTCGTCGGTCCAATATTCCTCATTTTTGATCTTAATCAAATACTTCTTTGGTGGTATTATCGCAATATCTTGATGATTGGGTACTGGGTACACTTGGGAGTAATTTGCAATGAATTGTTTAAGAATAGGGATTTTTAATAGGAATGTTAAGGATTTGTCTGTTCCTATGACAGATATTTTTGAAAATTCTAATAATTTGTAAAGATGAGCATTATTAATTGATGAAAGCTCTTGTGGTTTATAAATTTTCTCAAGATATTGTTCAATAGAATGGAGTTCTTCAACTTTGAAGAGTTCAAGGTTCGGTATTTCAAATATTGCAAAACTTATTGTTCTTTCTATCATAAGTAGATAGTTGAGTAATATTTTCGATTGAAATATAAGATTTTGTGTCCTAATCGTGAATTCTTCATTAGATTTTATTTTGTCAAATAATGACTGAGTCTTCAAAATATTTTCATTTAACAAAGCCACATCTTCTGAATATCTTTTAGACAAGTGATTGGCAAATGATGTTAATTTATCAATTCTTTCAATTTCATTATTTGTATTTTGATGAAGTCGTTCTAAATTTTCATTTATGGTATTCAAGTCATCATCGTCTAAATTTCCAGTGATAAATTTTATACCTTTTCCAATGAAATTCACCAAACCTCTCTTAACTTTGTAGTTGCCACTAAATTTATTCAAAATTTGTTCAACTTGATTGAGATTTGTTTGAAATTCAAGACATATTTCATGAGTGGATGTACTTAAGGTATCATGCTCATGTAATTTGTAAAAACTGTTTCTTAGCTGTTTGTAACTGTTTCTTAAATAAGAGATGTCAATCAAGAAAAGAAATTTGTGATAGTGATCTAAAATTTTTGCATTCCGCAAGTTTTCTTCGAAGTATCCGTTATTGATTATTTTGGTGACCTGAAGGGCCTGGTTGGTTTGGGTCTGCATCAGCATTATTGGAATTCTGAAAAGAGAAAACGTTTTTCCTTAATTTCTTGACTTTATTGATATTTGCGGTAGTTTCTCGAGATTTTTCGGTTAAACCGCTGATTTTATTTTGTTCCTGTTGTTCAACAATGATTTTTTCGAAAGGAGGATCAGTTTTTCTAGGTCTTCCTCTTTCTACAAAAACTTCTTTTTGTTTCAAGTTTGGAGGGTCATTTCGGTTTTCATTCAATTTATCTAATTTCTTTTGAGATTTTTCCTTATTTTTCTCGTAAACTTGATCGAAAAATGGTAGAATTTCTTGTTTTCTTTTTTCGTTGTATTGTTCGTAAACCGTCGTATTGAGGTCGAATTCAGGCAGTTTGTCATAAGGACCATAAAGTAAATAGAATGGTGAGTAGCCGGTGGCTGAATGAATTGATTGATTATAAATAAGTGTAGCTGAGATCATTAAATTTGAAGGGTTTTCGTTAGGGTTCTTCAATTTTAAAATTCTTAATTTTTCCAAGATCGTAGAGTGAAATCTCTCAATTGGGGAATTAGAACTTGGATTATTTACTGTTGTGAAATGTAAATCAATTTTATTCAATTTGCAAAATTCTATGAAGGTTTTATTATGGAATTCTTTTCCTTCATCACATACGATTTTCTGAGGTATGTTATGATGTGAAAAGTAGTGACGTAGTTTATTCAGAATAGTAAGGGCAGTGCCATCCTTTACTACGTAAGACTGGGCATATTTGGAAAATAAGTCAATAATCGTTAGAAATTTTGAGTTTTGGAATGAGAATGTGTCTATGTGTATAACTTCAAAAGGTCGTTTTGCCAGAAGTGGTCCTGAAAATTTTAGTTTATAAGGTTGTCTCTCGTATTTTGAACGAAGGCAGAGCTCACATTTATTTATGAGCGAAGTAATTTTATTTTTCATTTTAGGCCAATAATACTTCTTAGATAGTTGATTAAAAGTTTCTGATATTCCGTTATGATTTTTGTCATGATATTCTGAGATTATTTCGTTTTGATTTTCTTCTCGTTCTACATCTAATAAATAAAGATTACTTATGTAGAGTTTAACTGAGTAGTTGAAAGATTCTTTACAAAATCGAATAAAAGGAAGTCTTAAATTTTTATCTCTGAAAAAAATTCCGTAGGTTTCAGTGGGTCTGAAAACTTCTTTGAAAAGTGTAGTCAAATCATTTTCTATACAATTCAGTTTGATAGTAACATTATACGTATTTTTTCCAAAAGGTTTCGTGTATTTTAAATTGTACTGTTCTCCGATATTAAGAATTATTCTATTTGGGTAAATATTGACTGGGGAATCTGTAATGGGTATTGCTTTCCCGTTGTCGTCTTGGGTTGAATGAATAGTATTACCGGAATCGTTATCTTCGTTTCGATTTTCGGAATTGTTGAGGATATTTTGATTATTTTCTGAATTTAAAATGTTTTCTACTTCTTCATCTGCTAGAACAGGTATTTCGTTTACATTCGCTAATACTGAAGAGATTTCGACGTTCAAATCGTCATCGGAAAGTAAAGAAAGATTATCGTTTTCCCGATTATTGATTTCAACTCTTGAAAGTGCGTCTGCTACTTTGTTTTCTTTGCCTTTCGTATGCACGATATCGAAATCGAATTCTTCTAATTTTAGTTTCCATCTAATTAGTCTTGAATTTGGTTCTTTTATTTTATAGAGCCAGACAAGTGGGTTATGATCCGTTTCTACAGTAAAATGTTGACCGAAAAGATAGGGCCGGAAATGTTTTGTGGAATCCAATATTGCTAATAATTCTTTCTCGATTGTCGAATAATTTCTTTCGGCTGAATTCAATGTTCTAGAGTAATATGCTACTGGGCGATTAGACTGGGATAAAACACTTCCTAAAGCAACGTTTGATGCGTCTGTTGTCAATTTGAAAGGTTTTTCGAAATCTGGATAAGTTAGAATTGGGGCATTTGTTAATAGTTCTTTACACAACTGAAATGATGATACATAATCTGGATCTTCAGGTTTTACCTTTGCGCCTTTTTTCAAGCACTTTGTCATTGGTGAAACGATATGAGCAAAATTTTTGATGAATCGGCGATAGTAACCTATCAATCCTAAGAATGATTTTATTTCTTTCGTATTCCGAGGTATTGGGTAGTTTTCGATCGCTTTCAATTTGGAAGGATTGGGTGCTATTCCGTCGGGAGTTATTACATGTCCCAAAAATTCAACATTTTTACTTAAAAATTCGCATTTATTTAGTTCGATTTTGAGATTGAATTCTTTTAGTTTTTGGAAAATTAATTTCAAATGATAGATGTGTTCTTGTAAAGATTTGGAAAATATTACAATATCGTCCATGTACACAAAACAAAATATGTGGAGATACTTTTTGAATACATCATCCATGACTCTTTGAAAAGTACTTGGTCCGTTTTTCAAGCCGTAGGGCATACGAACGTATTCATAGTGTCCGTTGTTTACTGTGAAGGCCGTTTTTTCTATGGAATCTGGGTCCATTTCGATTTGGTGGAATGCTTTGGCCATGTCCAATGTTGAAAAATAACAACTTTTTCCTAAATTGTCTAAGATCTCTTCAATTCGGGGTAGGGGATACTTGTCTTCTACCGTTTTTTCATTCAAACGACGATAGTCGATTACCATTCGATACTTTTTTTTTTGCCGGATGCGTCTGTTTTCTTATTGACGATCCATACGGGGGCACTATAGGGTGAAATTGATGGTCGTATAATTTTATCATCGAGCAATTTTTGTATCTGTTCTTGGATAATTCCCTTCATACTATGAGGGTGTCTGAAGGACTTCACGTAAACTGGTTCTTCATCTTTTGTTCTGATTTTGTGTTTGACTGTGTTACTGAATGAAAGATCACAATTTTCATTATAAAAAATATTTCTGAATTTACTGCAAAGTTTTAGAATTTCTCTCTTTTCTTCCGAATTCATGTGTTCAGTTCTAATATGTTTGGAAAATTTAAAATTTCGATTTTCCGCGGGTGGTTCTGATATTTCCGCTTCGAATAAAGATTGAACAGGTATTCTTTCTGAGAAATTTATTTCGGTACTTTTTATTGGTTGAGGGATTGGTATACAACATAATCCGTCTTTCGCGTGGGCAATACATTCTGGGGTTGAAAATTCCTTGAAGTTCAGTTCTGGTATAATAACATCGCCATTTTCGATAGTAACTGGTATTTTGACATGATTTTTCGCAGTGAATTTTCTAGGTTTAATTTTGGAATTGGAATATTCGAGATTGAAAGGGATTTTTAAGCCGTTAATTTCTAAAGTGTGTGTTTGATAATCGATTTTCGCTCCTAGTCTTTGTAAATCGGAAGTTCCTAATAATGCGTCGAATTTTTTATGCCAATCAACTACATGTAAGTGAATGTTTTCATAGATCCCTAATTCGTATAAAATGGGGATATGTAAATTGTCATCTGATTCAATAGTATTTCCTAAGCCAGAAACACTGAATGGTTCTTTGAAGAGGAAATTGAAAAATTTTTCATAAGCTGGTTTTTTATTAATTACTGAATTTGTTGCACCTGAATCAATAAGAATTCTTAAATTTACTTCTGGAAGGTAAATATAGGGCAATTTTGACTTAATCTTAACACAATTCAAGTCTAAGTATTGTTTGTTTCTAGGGCACATGACTGAAAATTTTCATCTTCGTAATTTTCTTCAAACTCTTCTTGAGGGTTAACGAATTCATTTTCCGCATTTTCCGGGAAATATTCTGTCATATTTTCGTCTGAATTACAATTCTCCGATTGAACATTAAATAGTTCTTCTGAGATGAAATTGGGTTTCTGTTGAATTCCCGTTCTTCTGGTGGAGATAGACATGGGTGTTACCGGTTGTTTGAAAGTATTTCTTGTGCTAATAGACATGGGCGTAGACTTTGGTTGAATCTTATGAAAACTTGATCCTGGTTTTGTCCCGAAAACTTGTCGATTTGTTGGAAATTTTGGATTATTAGTGATCGGTTGATTAATGGGGTATGGAAAACCTTTTTCATTAGGAATTCGTGCAGGAGTATTATTATAATTTTGCTGACTGAAAGTAGGGGTATTATTATAATTTTGCTGACTGAAAGTAGGTTTTTGAGTAACAAATAAATTCTCTCTATTTGAACTACTGTTTTGTTGTCGATAAATTGGTTTTTTATCATTATCCTGAGTTTTTCTTAAGAATTCACAATATTCCCACTCTTGCTTTCTATTATCGTAAAATTTGCATCTGTTTATACATTCTTCAAGAGTTTTAGATTCGAAATTGCTTAAATATGACCGATATGGTTCTAAGAGTCCAATTTGGAAAGTTTTGAGGGCTAATTTTTCTACATCTTGTTTTTTGTAAAGCAAATAATTTGGATCTTGTGTATTGAGTGTTAGGTATTGTAAAAGGTCATTCAAGTTCTTTGAAATTCTACTGTAAAAGTCGAAATAATTTTCGTTCTTTTTCTGAACGGATTGTGTTAATGCAGAAATCAATAGGTCTTCATTTCGTTGATCTCCGTATCTTTGCAATAATGATCGTCTGATAGTGATCCAATCCGTAGCATTTTGAAAAGAAATGAAATCTCTCGCTTCTCCTTTAATTTTTGATCTTATTGTGAAATTCAAGGCGTAAGTAAGGTCTGGAGTTAACCTTCCTTGGAGATGTATAAAAAGGTTGTCTATTTCATTGATAAATATTGATAAATTTTGACTTGGAGAAAATTCAGGTATTGAGTTCAAAAGCAATTGTATATCTTGTCTTGACATTGCGTCAACTACAGGTGGGTTAGAAGAAGTTTGGTTATTCATTTCGAGGTTTTCAAAATTTCTTCTTGAAGGATATGGTTGGAATCTTCTATTTCTAATTGATTGATTGTTGGAAAAATTTGTTTCTAATTCTGATTGGTTATTCAAAAAGTTTGTTCCTAATTCTAATAATTCTGAATCTTCAGCGATAACTTCTAGTACGCTTGAAGAATCGGTATCTGTCATTTGAACTTTGGGATTCTGGGTTTAAGGAAAGAGATTGATGGACTTACATCACCAAGATATGCATCCTAGAGTGTGTAGTTCCTTCTTCTTAATCGAAGTGGATCGAGTTGATGGTCTTCCTTCTGGATGAAGTGGGTAGAATTGATTCTCTGCTGGTTCGATGTAGTTTCTTGGTGATACCGCACAAAGACTTGATAGTCACCGGGAGTTCCTCGAACACTCTTCGAACAGCCTGGCCGGACGAGTCCGTATTCACTTATGGAAACTGATTTTAGTTTTTTTCTTTTCACTAAAACCCCGTTGCGATATCCTGTTCGCAGCGCCAGTTATGAATAACGTATCCAAATGTCTATTTTTAAAAAGAACTTATTTCTTTTTAGGGTTGCCAATTATAATTAAAGGACAACTCGATAGAAAGGATATCGTTTTTATTTGTACAAGGAACAAGCAAGTGAATCTATCTAACGCTAGACATCAACTGACTATTTATTATTCGAATTATGAAAACGGAAAAGAGTCACAATCGGTGGTCACGCCTTGTGTCGTCTTCCAGGAATCCTGGGTTTCGGGTTTCGATGCAATTCCGTACTTCTTGTGGGAAACGGTCTCGTAACAATATATATATATATATATATATATATATATATATATTTGCAATTTATTCACTCAGCAAAGTTCTAGCAATTTTTTAATTTGAAAAAATATAAAAAATGGTGGATTTAAACTCTTTGCTGAAAAACCCAGACAGATAAACGGAGAGATAAACCATCAAGTGATTATATATAAATTACCATTTAAGTCACTGGAATACTCACTTACCTGAGAACTTTCTAAGGTATTCAAAATGTCATTCATATAATTCCAAACAGGTAATTTTCTTCTGGAAGACAACATTACTTTATATTCTTCTGTATCTACCTTTGTTTGGAACCTCTCCACTATATTCTTATTTTCAAGCAATGTTTCATCTTTACTGTAGTTTCTTTTGTTATCTTTATTTGTCAGACCTTTCCGATAATGTGAGCTTTTTTGATTGAATGTTTTCACTGCTTTTATCTCCTCAAACAGTTTAACTTTTGGATTCAAGAAACTGCAATCTTTCTTAAGATGTTCTGTAATTTCTTCTGAGTTTTGCAGGAGTTCCGTGATGGAATACACAGAAGGAATGCCATCTTTTGCATAAGAATTAGCTTCTTCAAATAATCTGCTACATATTTTAAGGTTCACTAAAGGGGGAAGAATATCATTTTTCCTAATAAAAATTAAAGGGGGCTCAAATGGATATTTACTATTGGGAGGAAATCTCACTTCTAATTCAAAAATATTATTTACTTCCACATCTTTTTTATCTTCTTCCACTTCATGTGAAAATCTGCACTTATCTCCAAATTTGCATTGGCCCCTGATGAGAAATTTGCACTTTTCTTTTTTTTTTACTTTCTGTTGCAAAATTTTCTTTGGCAATTTTTCCTTATTTTTTTGAAAGAGGTTTACCAAATAATCTAATTTTAATTCTAGGATCCATACACTATTTTTCACTTTTTCTCTGAAGGAGTTTTCATATATTGATTCTAAAGAACTCTTTTCATCTGTTCTCTGCTCTTGCAGTTCCTCATCAGTACAATCTGAACTATGATGGGAAAAAGGGTATGGTAAGTTTAAATACTTGCAGTATAATAGGTATAAACAGTCTTCTATATTTCCTGAGCAGTAGTCTAATGCTTCTATACAATGATTTTTATGAAACCCATAACTGAAAACAGCAATTATTGAATCTTACCCAAAAACAATTATAAATTTTACCTTTCTAGTCTGAAAAGGGCAAACTGTTTGAGTCGGTCTGTCTCATGAACAGCAGTATCAACAGTTTTGGAAAAATCGCAGCCACCCTTTACCACAAGAGTCCCTTGACCAACCCAAAACTTTTTTCCTAGATTAGAGTTTACATCTTGATATGCTGATATATCTTTCAACTTGAAATCCTGAGAATGAAAGTTTTAATTTCATTGTTGCACAATATGTTCACCATACTAGTACTCACTTGGCCATAAACATATTTCAATGTATCCAACACCTTTTCTTGAGATATTTCATCTAAATGTAAGAACTGCAACTCTTCCTTGACAACAGGGAATTTTTTTACGGGTGCACCAGATCTGAAAAAAATTTGCAATAAAATTCTATTTCGGAAATTCAAAGAAATGTGTGCTGTTACGATATTTTAACTTCTGCAACTTGACGAAGGAGTAAATCAGCCGTATTGATTGCTGATTCTGAATCCATTTTTCTGTCTTTAGCTGGGGCAGAGCTGAAATACTTAGTATTGAACACAAATATATTTGAATTTAATTTAAAATTTTGGAATTTTGGTATATAAAGAGTGAGGTTACAAAACCTACTGTCAGTAATGACAGACGTCAACGTGTAGATCACAGACTTATATACAGGGTGAGTCTCGTAAAAATATTTTAACAATATATTCTTGGGATCAAAAGAAACACTTTCTTCCCACACCATTTTTACCGATTCGGCCCTGATAAAAAGATATAGCTATTTCAAGTTTTCATAATGAGCTGTGTGACCACTGAAAAAACAAAATTACCTTCGGAATAACTAACTGAATCTGTGACACACCACATTTGTGGATCTTTTGTACAAAGTTGCATTCACTCATTCAGCCAAAGTACCAAATTTTACAAATATCAGAGATAGTTTTTTAATTTTGAGCATCAATAAATTACTCGAAAACAGCACATTACACGAGAAAATATTCATATGATTCGATTAAACCGAATATCGAATAAGCGATTGGGTTTAGTTTTTCTACCGGTGAACTGGAAGAATATTACAATTCGGCGTATTTTTGTCGAATATTCATAATTTTCATAAGAACTAAAAAATCCTCTCCTAAACTAGTCCCCCGAAGTTGAGATATGAACCAATCAATACTCAGTGCTCACCTCCGATTTTACAAAAATCCGTCAAATTGTAATATTTTTCCAGTTCAGCGCTTATACAGGGTGTTTTACAAGCTCTATGACAAACCTTGACAGATGGTAGCTGTGCTTATTCTGAACATTTTTTCCCTATGAACATATATACGATTCGTTTTTGTTCAGAAGATGTAAGCATTTGAAAATCATATTTTCATGCTCAAATCATAATAATAAATTAAAATTTTGAGACTATAAAAATTGTTCAAAGTGTCCACTGAAGTAACGATTTTGTGATAAAAAAAGTGATATGGTTCAGTATGTTCCATTCGAAACCTATTATTTTTCAATGTAAATATGTATATCTTATGTATATAGAGTATATAAAAATTGTGCCGATATAACTTTTGAAATTTGACTCTATTCTGTTTGTATTTGTTGTGATCATTGGCTTTCACTAATTAATTTAATCTTAGTAGAGTCAAGAATCAAGTGTCGCAATAGTCACTCCTATTTATTATATTTTATGTGGAGTTGTTCTTCTTCGAAGCAAATGAAAGTCGAGCTTATACAAAAACTTAGCAGCCATCAATATGAGAAGTACATTGTAGGAATAAACTAGAGGTGGTTTCAGAATACGTGGAAATAAGCAATACTCAACTGCTAATCAAAACAACCATCGACAAGCCACGTCCCATTTTGAAAAAACATTCAATTCAATCAGAAGAAATCCACCTAATAAATTTTTTATTTTATTATACTTGTAATAATTCAACTTAAGTTTCTTTATGACTCGGTTTGAAATTGTGAAGATTATTCTTTTTGTTTATCTGAATTAGTTTCATTGGGGTTGGTAGGTTTTTTCGTAACTCTGCCCAAAATGTGAAAGTCTCGTAGTAGACTTATACTTGTCTTCTCGGAATATTTATCATGTACTTAAACAATTATTTGATATCTACCCTAAAAAATTCCATTCTGAAAATTCCTTGGAACCTGAATCATTTTCCTGTATATATTTCAGTCATTATCATTGTTATAATTCTTTTCTATTCATGATGTGAATGAAATTCAATAAATTAAGTACTTTCGGTAAATCTTGCAGTTTTACTTATCCCCATAACAAAAACATTTAAATCGAAAACAATATAACCTAGTAAAATATACCTGCGAATTCAAATTTCCCGCCAATATGTTTCTTCGAACCTACCGAAATGGCGGCCAATGAAATGTCATCGTGTTGCACTTATGGAGGGTAGAGAGGTCTCTCTACCCTCCATAGTTGCACTGGTTTTGAACCACGTTCACTTCGTGCACTCTTATATTAGTGTTCTGCACAGATTACAGAGTAGAAGTAGGTGTTCTGTGGTGTCCACCTTCGGCTTGAATGCAAGCTTCACATCGACGAACTAAAGATGCCGTTACTAGGCGGATCAGATTTGGGTCGTATTTGCTTTGCTGCATCTTGAATTCTATCAAGTATTTGTTGATGAGATTTGATTTTAACAGGATAAACAAGCTGCTTCATATGTCCCCAAAAATAAAAATCTAAGGGATTTAGATCAGGCGAACGATATGGCCATTGTACTGGTTCATGGTATATTGTTCATTCAGCCAACTGACTACTTGTCTCCCTCTATGTGGAGGTGCACCATCGTGCATCAGCACGATGGATATATGTGGTATCAACCACATATTTCCAACAATGTTAAGCTCTGAGTCATCGATGAAGTCAAACAGGTTGTGCTTCAAAAATTTTTATAGAAATCTGCATTTAAACGATCATTTATAACATGTACTGGCAGAGACAACCTGTCTCTGTGTACTGGCATCAAATCATTGTTGAAAATCCCACCTGAAGCTGAGTTAACAGTACGAAGTGGTGCCCTACTCTGTAATCTGTGGTGGTGCCTGATCTCGCTACATCCTACATGGGCCTTCTTTGACGTCAGTACCACCGGCTCTGCACCGGCTGTTCTGGTACTCGGCGTGAACGCAGTTACCCCTCGAGTAAACCACAAGGAAATAATCATCAACCACTCTGTACAGAACAGATTCTTTCCTATAAATTATTTTAATGCATTCTATTTGTGCGATAGTTTGATAGTTTTACACCAATAAGGGAAGTTGAAAAGTCATATTTACCGTAGAATGATGGTGAAAATAATTAAGTACGGTTACAAACAAAACTTGCTGACAACCAAGTTTCATTATTTTCATAGTGAAAACCTTGTCCTCCCAAAGAAAACTAGAAGCGTCGTCCAAAATAATTCAATATTGGCCTAATACGTATTTCAAACTGCCATATCTTATTGCAATAACATAAATTATGCAATTCATGCATGAATTCATTACGAAATGTGTTGGCTGAGAAGAAATTTCTGAGAAATTCTCATGGAACGTGTTAAATAATTATTATCTATCGACTGCCATGTGATAAACCCTTATATGTATGTCATCCAAAAAGAAGCCAAGAAATCAACATTTCTAAGTTTTCAAATTGCTACAATATAGTTTTAAAATAATATCAAGTGCTATGGAAAATTCAACGAATATTTGGATGAAATTACACTGCGCAAAAATATTAACGCACATTATGGAATTTATTCTACAACTGAAGGTGTTTTCAATGATAATTATTTTTATCAGAGTTATGCATGCATATGTTATCCACTTTCAACGGTTTTCTTCAATACAGATGTTTTTTCCCAGCAGGAATAAAAAAAGAAGATATTATCAGATTTTGAATGTATTGGCTCCATTCAAAAATCAGTTGTACTCGATCAATTCTAGTGATCAATAGTTTTTCTTCCGTTTGATTTTCTACACTCGATCGCTATGCAACGCGAAACACGCAATTTGACCCAAGAGGAATGTGCCCAAGCGGTAGTTTTGCGAGAAGAAGGGTGGACATACACAAGATTTGCAGAAAGGTTTGGAGTTTCCCATACAAGTGTGTCCAGAATGTTGCAGCGATTCAGGGAGACAGGTATGAATGTCCGAAGAACAGGACAGGGTAGACCACGGGTAACAACTGCCATTCAAGAACGTTACTTGAGAGTTTCTTCGTTGAGACAACGGTTTGCAACCACTCGGCTCCTTCAAATTCAGCTTGAGCAAACTCATGAGGTGCAAATTAGCACTCAGACAATAAGAATTCGCCTCAGAGAATATGATTTAAGGCCTCGTGTCGCGGCAAGAGGCCCAGCTCTTACCCCAGCCCATCGAAGGGCGCGTTCGGATTTTGCGAGAGAGCATATCCATTGGGAAGAGGCCGATTGGGAAAGAGTTCCCTCACAGATGAGTCTAGATTCTGCCTCTACCATTGTGAGGTTCCCTTGTATACAGACGTCCACATGAAAGATATGCTCAGTGCAATTTCCTGAATACTTCTGGTTTCGGGGGAGGATCGATTATGGTATGGGGTGGAATATCTTTGACTGCTCGCACAGACCTAGTGGTCGTTGATAATGGAGCTATGAATGCTGATAAGTATATAAGGAACATTCTTGAAGAGCATGTAGTGCCATTTGCTCCATATATTGGTGAAAATTTAATTTTTATGGACGATAATGCCAGACCCCATCGTGCGCGCATCGTTCAGGAGTACCTTGAAGAGGTTGAAGTCTCTCGAATGGAATGGCCAGCAAGAAGTCCAGATCTCAATTCGATTGAGCAGGTTTGGGACAACCTCAGTAGAAGGCTGAGAAGTTCAGAAAATCATCCAGCTACTCTTAATGACTTAGGAATGCAACTCGGAGAAATCTGGGAAGGATTAGATCAGAACATTTTAAGATCACTCATTTTGAGTATGAACCGTCGTTGCCGAGCTGTAATTGACGCAAGGGGTGGAAATACCAAGTATTAAATCACTTATCAGCATTTTACTATTTTGAAAATTGTTCATTTCTCTTCTTTCACATAAGATTCGGTGAAATCCTGAATTTTTCTTCCATTTAATGTGTCTTGTTTCGTTCAAAACCTTCCCGAGAGAACATAAAGTTATAAAGTCAATGTAGAGTTAACTTTCATTAAAATTGAGATTTTCAGAATGTTCGTTAATTTTTTTGCGCAGTGTATATATATTCTGTCATTTTTGTCACAATAGTAAGAAAGCGAAATTTTGCACAAATGAGGGCTACATTATTTGCAATATGAGGTGGGACGAATCTTCTTTCTTTGATATACGTTATGAGCAACATAATATATAGAAAGGAGTGAAAGTCCAAAGATCTGTTCTATTTTTTCTTGACAGTTCTAAACCCAGCATTTCGGCGTGCTATATTATTTTGTGCACTATTCTTTCGACCTCAATTTTGTCACCTGAAGGGCCTGTTCCGATATTGCTGGTTTTACTGGCCCGCAATCGAATAACAATAGAATTCGTACGACTGGGCTAATAGGCATCGTCTCTGAAATACTGACAGTACTGTTCAGGAATATCGGAACAGACGGGAAATTTATGAAAACATATACAAGGTGATTCATTGCTAAATGGACGGACGCTAAGGGTATATAGATGACACGGAGGTGAGTCAGAAAAAAAATTTGAGGGGTCTATCTCTCTTTACAATCGAGATACAGAGTGTTTTATTGATTTTGTCGATATCTTCAATTATAGTCATAATATTCGAACCACCCTATATATTTTGATATGATATGATATTTGGTGCGTTTATTCTCCGCAACAACTAGTTCATATACTGACAGAGTAAGCGAATTTTTTTCAGTTTTCAGGTCCAGCCTAGAAAAAATTGATAAATAAGTTTCTCTTTGGGCAGTGAAAATAAGAAAGATGATATTATTGTAGTTTTAGGTCTAACTGAAATATAAAAGTACGAATCCAAGTCAGCTGCTAAGTGAATTTAGGTAACGTCATTGTTTTGCGAAAATGGACCGTATCTACTCGATGGAAGGTTACGAAGTGATCTCGAATTTTTGAAAATTCACAATTCATCTCGATATTTTGCTCCCAAATGTGGGTTAAGGATCGAGCTACGGGATATGGAGAATGATTTCCTTGCTATCATTAGGCGTTTCTAGGTTGTTTTCGTATAGAGAAATGGTAGGTTCTAAGAAATTATAAAACTCCTCTCCAAACTATAAGAAAAGACAACAAGCTCTACGTGAAGCTGGATGTATTTACATCCGTGATGCGAAATGTCTAATTTCTGAAGCTTTTCTTTCTTATTTCCCGAGTAAACAGTAGTAGGTGCTTATGGCTTATGCTCCGGTTATTCTTCTTTCGTTGGGATTTTTCGCGGACATGTGCGACGGTTTTCGAAGAAACAGAGGTTTCCCAAACCTCCAAATAAGCTGATTTTCCCCTCTTGCCTCTCTCACTCGAAATGAGTATATTCAGATTAGTAAAATGGGTGCTCATTGAGTGCATATTTTAAAAACAATAATTTCAAGATATCCTGATCCATATTTGATGTTCAGTGATCCACTACAGCACTAGTTTTACCAATAGAAAACGTTACAAGTTTGTAATAGTCCATATATTAAGATTGTGTGTTGAGAAATTCAGGTTGTTATTGAGAATAAACAGTAATCTATAGGCCTATTATATGAGAATCTATGCACTGACCGAACATAATTTGAATTTTGTACTGCTGTTTATGTCTTAATTTAATCGAATAAATTGGGAACAAAATTGTATCTATTCTGAATGCTGATCAATTTGCTCTGAATCTGAATATTTCTTCTCTGCAAAGACTCTTGAGTTATATTTAGTTATATATATCAGTTCTGTGATTAAAACTATAGAAATTATTGGAGATATTTTGTGTCCATATATTGAGCTGCGTCTGGACTTTCAAGACCTACTGGGATATCAATAATTTCTTAATGAATCAATTTCAGATTCGCCAAACCATCATCATGACAAGAATGGAAATAATTCAGATGAACAGATGAAGTTCGAAGAAAATTGAGAACTGAGGTGTACATGGTTCCAACGCTAGACAAAAAGAGCCTCCTCCCTAGTCAGCTGCCTCTTGGCTTTCGACTACTCTTCAGTCCTCAGCCTGAGTGCCTGAGAGTGTCTGAGAGCAGGGGATGCAGGGGTGTCCGTCCTGCAAGCAGTCCCGCCTAATATTCATTCGAGGCACAACGCACAACCTCGAGACAGGAGATGAAACATTCAATATGGTAATTTTTCGAATAATAACAACTTCATCAGCTGATGCTGCCATCGGGAATTCAATTCCTAATGTTTTGTGTTGCCTGAACTCTGAAATAAAAGAAATTTGCCCATAGAAAGCATTCTTCCTAATTGTTTGTGAGATGAAATGTTTCCATGTGACCATGGAGGTAAAGAAGGGGGAGGGAGCATATTCTATATTTCCCTTGTAACAAAAGTATCACATAGTTTCCGCCATGTTGGTATGGAGAAATTGTGGCGGAATTTGAATTTCTTCAATTCGAAGTTTCTTCGGTTCCGTTTTAATGATAATCGAATTCAGAAATAATGCGGGAAATAATAAAACTACCAGTCTATAGTGTCGAAATAGCATGAAATACAACTCGTTGAATGAATTGGTGGGCTGAATTCCCAATAGATTGAAAGATTTGTTCCCATAATTGTTGTGCCTTTTCTCTTTATGAAAAAATACATTTTTCCTGAGAAAATGATGACTTATTAGATTTATGTTTTCAATAAAATCAGACCATTCATTTTGTTGTTAAAGATTACACTTCGTTATCAATTTCTTTGTGACAATTGAAATTGAGTTCAATAATGCACTACCCGATATATGTTTTATGTGCGGTAAGAAATTTGTCTTCTCTTTTCGCAATACAATGAAAGGATTTTAATAAAGCACCAATTGAGATTGAAAAATTTGTTCCTTCTTTCTTATATTAATGTGAAAGCATAAGCGACTTCACAATGAAACAACAACATCAAATTTGTTTCTCTTACAGTTAATCAACTTTTTCAAATTCTATAAGCATGAAAATATCATAATCATAAAATGAAAACACAAATAATGAAATAATTAATATTTATTATAATTAACAAGATATGAATATACCTATACAATTTATTCATATACAATATTCTGACCAAATTCACAATCCCTGGGATAGTATATTGTGAACGGTCGTTTCAATCGTTTCATCTACTTCAATGAGTGTAACTTCATCAATAGAGTCTTTCAGGGTTGATGGAACCATCTTAATCACCATGGAATTCTCGAATGTCCGTGTTTCGACAGGTGAAGCTTCTATTTTATGAAGGGTAGCTCTGAGAAGCTGAAATTTAGAATCACCTAATTAGTTAATAATAATTAATCAATGACAGGTAAGGGAGGTTATTGACCAGCCATTGACAAAAGCTTTGAAAGCTAATTATCTCTATTATTACCCTATCGATATCCGATATCATCTCCTTTGAAATAAATGGACCAAATCCTTGCATGGGATGATGTTACCCAATTTCTCCAGATTGCCTGAATCCACAGGGCTCTTCATTCAGGGCTCAGAATAAATCTAGGAAACAGAAAAAAGTGGAGAAAAAGGTATTAGTTTATTTTGGATACTGGTATTTTGTATTCCAAGTCTACAGCAGGAAGATTTGATAGGAGACGATAAATATCAATTTCAGCGTGTTGTATACATATATAATACATATAACTCATTATTCAACACACAACAGTAGAAGACAGTTGGGAACTTAAATACTTGTGAAATGTAACTAACTTTTTTAAGATTAACTTTTGGATGCATTGGAATATTATACCGAACCAGAAACTATTTTGTTTGATAGCTGTATGTCTTCCCACTGCAAAATGAACAACAAATCACAGCTTACGAAGTGGAATGAAGCAAAAACAGCTTAAAGACACAACTTTCAACCCCTTCTCCAGAAGGTACAGGAAGAATGTGTCAAGCGCTTTGATTATTGCATCCAGAACGATGGTGGTCACTTTGAACATTTAATTTAACTTATCTTGTAATGCACAATGTGGGTGGTACTTCCATGCCGAAATAAATTTCCAATGTCACTCCATTTTTTTTCTCCATTGAAGGATTCGTAGGGGTTGAATGTTGTGCGTGAACAAAACTGTAATGGCCGACTTTCATTCTGTGACAAATTTCATTGGGTACCATCGTCTCAAAGTAAATGAGCCATGACAAAGTGTACATACTGAAAACCTCTTTGAACTAACTAATTTAAAAAAAAATTTCTGCACGCCTGTAAAGAAGATATAAAAGACCTTGCCAAAAAGGTACCACATGACCCACTTTCCCTATTCAAAAAATTTAGAGGGTTGTTGGGGATGGCAAAGGGTGCAACAAAAATCCTTCAAATATGCATAAAAATTTGGTAAAAGTGAAACAAAATTTGACCTGTTTCAGGATTTTGTTGCCAAATCTTCTGAGAAAATGAATTTGTTCCATATAATTTTGAAGCGCACTGTATATTCATATATTATTATATACAAGGTGGGCCATACATAACTTTCCACCCCGAATTTTGAGCTTTCGGATGGAATAACGAAAAAACGCTCAGACAGGTCGAATTTTGTTGACTGACTCAGTATTCCATCAATAACTTTCACACGCCGAAATTGGATCTTTGAGATGGAAAAAACGCTCAGATGGGTCAAAAAATGAATTCGATATCACTACTGTTTCATCCTGTTTAATAGTTAAGCGATCGAGGAAAAAAAAATAATACGCTCATGCAGGTAATTGAATTGCCTTTCCAACAAGGTGCTGCTCGACCACTTTTCCCAATTCAAAAATGAGAGTTGTTAGGGGTTGCGGCTAGAGGGGTAGTGATATTAAACTTATTTGAACACGCTTATTTGTCCCCCTTCCAACAAAATTTGACCTGTCTGAGCGTTTTTTCGTTATTCCATCCGAAAGCTCAAAATTCGGGATGGAACGTTATGGATGGCCCACCCTTTATGGGTCACATGTTGTTGAATGCAACGTATTAACTTATAAACGATACAAATTTTTTATTCTCAATAATACTTGATACAAGGACCAAGGTATAGTCACAGAAACCCAGGGTTGCCTTGCATTACAGTGGGTGTTGTTAAGGGTTGAGCGCTCTCCGCCCTTTATCTCTTGAACGGTTGACCGTATTGGAAAAGGTCTCAGACAAACTTTGTCGCAAATTTCATGCTCTGCAACTTTGATAATGAATGTCAACATAGTTGGAGCCATAGAAACCGAGATAATCGAAAAAACCGATTTATTTTAACCTTTGACCTTGAATAACTTACGACGCCAACGTAGGCACGAGATTTTATGAGACTCATGAGACAACTTTCAGAATGCCAAAATAAAGGTGTATACGAGTTTCCTGTTCTCATTCTGAGGTTGACCCCTATATGTTGTTAACGAAACTGGACTAATTTCAAGTTGAAGGAATATGGCTTTCAACAGTTGGATCATTAGATATATGAACATTCCACCAGAAATGATGCAACTTTGTGCATTCCATCACATGCTGTTTAAGTAAGAAATTTGCCCAGTGTACTGAGTTGAACGTCTCTTACACAATTGAAGCTATTATAGTGTTGAAGAAAATACGCTCTTACAACAAATACCAATGAAGCGATTTTTCCACCCCTTCTCGATTTTCAGCGGCCTACGTTTTATTCCAGTGAAGGATTTGAATATTGGGAATACATATTTTAAAAGCTATGAACCATTGATGTCCTTCAGCCACCCAAAACTGACGAGGGTGGTTATAGAAATACCAACACAGTGAAAAATTCGAATTACAAACTTCTAGAATAATTTTTTCAATATTAGCATAATGATTATTCACCAAAAATAGCACAAACACACAAACGACAATGTTCTCAATTAGTATCAGTTATCACCTCTGCAGAAAATAACAACAAATATTTATAAAAAATTTTAACACTCCAGTGCGGCCCTGATCATAATTGACCATGGTCAACAAACTGGGTAGGTATATCGTTTATTTAGATATTTTGTTGTTTTATCTCGAAATCGTATTTTTATAAGAGAAAATCAATGATGAAAGTTGCAGAAATGTTTAATCAGTTCCTCATTTTTATGTATGCAATAAAGTATTGTTTCGAAAAGGAAATGGGTAGGTACTTAGGTATAGATTTCAAGTTTCGATTTCAGTAACAGGAATAGGTACTTGAGTGTGATATACTCAAGTATTTAATTTGTTCTTTGAATTGGAACCCGAAATCTATACCTGTTCTCGATATGAATATATTCAAGTATTTATTTCCTGTTACTGACCTCATTTTTCATGAAAACCCGATTTTTCAATTGTCAAAACTCTGCCAATTAGTTACCTACTTAAAGCCTATCAGACCTACATGAGTAGATGGTAAAAACCATTTATTTGATTATATGAGATAGATTGGTAATCCCAGATCATATGCCTACTTGAGGATAACGTTTTATCTAAATTCACTCAGACAGAAAGTGTTCTGATAGAAAAATTTCGATTATATCCTCAATCTCTGATCAAAGAAAGTATTAGTGTTGTATCTTTTGTTAGTAGGACCAAAACATTTTCGAATAGAAAGCCTTCGAAAGAAGATTTTTTTTTAGGGTGGAGTATGATATCGTTTTTAAAACGTCACGTTCATTTTTATGGTAGGTTTACACAGAATTTTGTAAGAACGAGGACCTAAGAAAGGAATATTCCGTTGGCAGATGGCGTTCATGTTATCGCCTGTTTTTCCTGAAACAGTTGTTCCGTTGGGTAGGTGCGGTCTTCACCATTAATGATCTTCAGAAAATGCTTCTGTATCACATTTAGGTGTTTCAAGTGACATCTGTATGCTCCTGCTCATCCGGCGATACTGTATTGTATATAGGATTCTACAAGTATAAATGATGAAGCATTATCAGCTCTTTTATATGGAAAACTTTCTTCAGTAGGCTGAAGATGAACAGCATAGACCTTAATTTTCCTTAATTTTTTTTTAATGGATATTTCAGTTTAGATTTCTATCAATTTCTTTTCCAGGTAAGTAACAGACTCGACGCCTTCGATTGTTTGAGACAATCCAGAGATTTATCATGTCCAAAGTATGTTCCGCTTTTTCCACAACCTCTTCCCAAGTAGCCTTAGTGAATAGAACCTCGGTATCATCAGCGAAAGATGAGATGTCCGTTTCCATGTCCAGAGAAAGACGTTTAACATGAACCAAAAGCAGTAGCGGTCTCAAAACTGTACCCTGTGGCACACCTCCTTTCATAATCAACCTGCACACATCAGGTCCAAAAAAAAACAATCATAGTGAGCCATGAGAAAATAGCAATATCCACAAGGAGGGTCACATACGATACCAGGAATTTTTATCAAGAATTGTTGCAGAAACAACCGACTACCCTAAAATAAATCCCTTTGATTTCTGTATTAGAGATCAATAATATCATGGGTCATAATTAAATTGAACAAGTTCTAATGCTAACTGGTCCTAACTCGAGTTTTTCAGGCGTTCTTTTTCCCGATTGCCGTCGACACCGTGCGGGCAGAAAACAAACCCTTCTGCTGTCATCTTTCATATATATTACTATGAAAGTAAACTACGAATTTGTAGAGAAGGAAGGTTAATTCACTGTTTTCCTTACCTCTGGAACCCCTTCTGTTAGCAGACCATTGGAGATTCACCTAGGTTTCTTCTTCAGAGGTAAGTAATTGCAAAGTGAAACTTGTTCAGTTGCTCAATAACCACAACAATAACCATCAGAAATTTGTCGCGAACGCTTTGCGAACCAATTTTTAGTGCCGAAACCCGGGAAGTTTAATTTAAAATTTCCCAAATGCAGTCTATTTCTCCCATTTCTCATCATCTGATAAGTTGATTTTGAATTCATCATTCAATTTTCAACTACATTTACCCACTGAAACAAGAATACTTTCAGTACAAAATTATCGAAAACATGTGAACAAAATCTTTCATCTTTCAGACTTGCAGGGAGGTCATTGATAAAAAGAAGGAACAACAGAGGTCCTAGGACGGATCACGGATCCCCATGGTACTCCTAATTTCAAAGTGAACTCAGATGATAGAATATCCCCGACTTTGTCATTGGCTGATGTTTTCTCGAGATAAAACTCTCAACCAATCCAGAAATATAACCCTGAAAACTAAGTTATAATATTTTTTCATTGATTAAGTTTAGAGAGCGACTGTCAAAGGCCCTTGAAAGGTCAAAAAACAATCAAGCAACATAAAACCCGTTATTAAGACACTCATAACGGCCAGATCTGATGCCATGCTGTTCTGGGAATTGTTCAATCTGTTATATTTCTCGCCAAAACTATCCGAAAATCCAGTTGGCATCTCAGAACGTTTAATGACCCTACGCTTTCCTGCAGCAAACAACACGTTTGTGAACATCATTGCAGTATACGCACCCACTTTGAACTCCTCTGACAACTCAAAGGACACTTTCTACGAAACACTCCTTGCTACATTAAGTAAAATCCCAAAACGGGAACGAATAATCCTCCTTGGCGACAACAACGCCAGAGTGGGCAGATGTCAAGACTCAGAACTATGGCCGGGAATAATAGGGAAACACGGCACAGATAGCATTAATTCGAACAGAGAACGTCTGCTGGCTCTTTGTGCAGAACACGATCTTTGTATAACGAACACCTTCTTTATTACGAGACCCAATTCAAGGGGGACCTGGCGCCACCCGCGCTCAGGGCATTGGCACACTCTCGACTATGTGATCGTGAGAAGAAAAGATCTCAAAGAGGTGTTGGTCACTAAACCCAGAGCAGATCTGGAGTGCTGGACTGATCATAGGCTGGTAATCTCGAGAATGAAGATCTCAATGCTCCCAAAATACCAACGCAAGCCAAAGTTACTAAGAGAGCGCCTTCCAATCTCCAAACTACAAAACCCTTCTACAAAGGAAAGCTTCACAGCTGCCGTCAAAGATAGCCTAGCACCACCGGATTATAACGACGACATTGAGAGTCATTGGCTTCGCTTCAAATCATCTCTCACAAATTTAGCGAAAGAAATACTGGACACAGAACGCTCCCGAAAATCCCCAGACTGGTTCGCCGACAAAGAAACTCATATCGCACCCCTTCTGGAGGCAAAACACAAAGCGATGAAAAGAGCAATTAACAAGCCTGGCGATGTTGCAGCCCAAAAATGTTTTATTGACATAAAACGAAGCTATTAAAACTGGTTATGGTCCAAGCAGAAAAGCTAACTTTCCTATAAGAGATGCCAATGGAGCTATTCTAACTGATGATAGAAAAATTCTCGAAAGGTGGAAGGAGCATTACTCACAGGTCTTGAATCAAAATAACGACTCGGATTTATCCATTTTAGACCTGCTCCCCGCGTATAGTCCGATGACATCGCTTGATGACGAAATCTCAATGTCGGAAATCATAAGTGTGATTAAAAATTTGAAAAATGATAAGTCACCTGGTCTAGACGGCATTCCAGCGGAGATATTCAAAGCCTTTGATGAAGACATTGTCAATAGTCTCCTAACACTATTCCGCAAGATCTGGGAACAGAGAGATGTGCCACAAGACTTCAGAGACGCTTTAGTTATCAACCTCTATAAGAACAAAGGCGATACGTCGAATTGCAACAACTACAGGGGCATATCTTTGCTTTGTGTGTCCGGTAAAATTATCTCGAAGATTATGGCTAATCTTCTGGTTCCACTCTTTGAAAAGCTGTTACCTGAATCCCAGTGCGGCTTTCGACCAAATCCAGGTACGGTGGACCTAATTTTCACACTATGACAGCTGCAAGAGAAGACCCGTGAACAACAACCAAGGATCTATACAGCCTACATCGATTTAAGTAAGGCAGAGAGCGCTATGGAAAATCATGGCACATCTTGGTGTACCCGAAAAATTCTTAGCAGTGTGTAAAAGCCTTCATACCAACGACACCGCTAGAATACAGCATAATGGTTATACAACCGACCATTTTTCAACCAACTCTGGAATAAAACAAGGCTGCGTATTAGCGCCTTTACTGTTCAATATTTTCGCCATAGCTGTATCGATAATTGCTGACATGAGTATGCCCGTAAGAGGTGTTTGGATAAGATTCAGATTTGATGGAGGCCTGTTTAACCTGAAGCGCCTCAGAGCAAAAACCAGTACCAAGTTTATCACTGAACTTCAATATGCAGACGACTGTTCACTTATCGCTAGCAGCTCGGAGGATCTACAGATAATGTTGGACACATATAAACTATATACGAAGCTTTAGGCCTTAGACTCAATATCGACAAAACCAAAATCCTAGTAAGTCCGCCAGAAAGCCTTCAAACAGATATCAGCCTGGAGAATGAAACTCTAGAACAGGTCGAGCAGTTCAAATAATTGGGAAGCTTCATAAATACTAAGGCTAACCTTGACACGGAAATACAAAACCGTATCAATTCGGCATCACGGGCATTCTGGAGGCTAAAGGATAGAGTGTTCCAAAATCACGACCTCATTCTGAAGACCAAGACAGCTGTTTACAAGGTAGTGGTCCTCCCAACGCTTCTTTACGGAAGCGAAAGCTGGACGCCCTACAGGCGACATATTAAACATCTTGAACAAACGCAACAACGTCATCTAAGACATATAATGCATATAAGATGGTTCCACAAAGTTTCGAATGCAGAAGTATTGTAGCGCGCGAGTTGTACAACAATTGAGACTCAAGTAACGAGGGGCCGACTCAGATGGAGCGGCCATATCTGAGGATGCAAGACACAAGACTCCACAAAATAGCTCTATATGACGAATTCACTGAGGGAGCCCGGAAACCAGGAGGCCAGTATAAGCGGTTTAAGGATACACTACATCAATCCCTAGAATCAGTTAATGCCAATCATAACTGGGAATAACTAGCGTTAGACAGGTCACAGTGGAGGTCTTTGGTACACAGTTAAAATGGAGACTTGAGAAGGATACAGCGGCGGCCAGATCTGCTTGGTGACTATCCATGCCCGGAGTGTGGTAGGATATGTAGGTATGTAGATCACGGTTGGGTCTCTACAGTCACAGGAGAGCACACAGTCGCAATTAGCCCTGAAAAATTATAAGTCTGTTCGCACCTCCTTTTTTTTTCTTTCTCTTTTTTCCTTTTTCTTTTTGTTTTTTCTCTTTTTCGTCTTTTTGTAGATTCATTCCCGGCAACGAATTATAGCAATGAATGAATATTTCTCGATATATTACATTATTCTGCTAAGGACTATCTGAGTGCTGTAGAGAAATTGGCCTACAGTAGCCTTTTTCAACTTCTTCAACGATGAAGGGAATACACCTATACCCTGACTTATAGACAAATTGATACAGTGTACAAAAGATTGACATATCCTTTATTACCATAAGAATTCCAGCAGAAACAGTATTCTTACTCAAACTTCTATTTTTCTTCAGTGACGTACCCTATCCACGGACCACGAATAAAAAAAAATACAAGGAGTCATCCCTCTAATCAAAGCTTAACTGCGAAATTGCAAACGTGAATTTCCATTCTTTCCCAAGAATATTTTAATGAAGGGAACACCCGTATTGGAATCGTATGATGTATGAATGAAAAATAATTTGAAAATCATTCCCATCATCTAAATGCCATGGATGGTGGGAGTAATATCATGAATTGAACAATAGACATAAGAGCCCTTAACCAATACAATAAATCTTTTGCACAATATTCCATTCAGTTGAGAAATAGGTTATCGATTGAGAGGCTTTCCCGAATCATTTATCGGATTCAACTTATGCACTCGCAAATCCATTCAAATCCGATAATGCCATGCTCTAGAACCTTGGACAAATAATACTCTGAATCTTCATTCAAAGTTTTCATAAATCTCCACTACATCAACAAGAATAAAATTTGGAGAGGTCCACTGCGATATATCGAAGATTTCGAAATGATAAAATGAAAAGAGGTGATAATGACGATATCAAACACACACGATATTCATTCTAATTGTCCTTTCCTTCTTTCACGTTAATAGGTTCAAAGCCTAACCAGTGGCGTAACGATTGAAATTAAATTCAATCTACAAATTCGTTTTTTATTGCTTTTGACAGTATCAGGTACAGACAAAAAACAATTGTTAGTTTTCAGGCAAAGCAAGTCTTCACTAGTTCGCCTGCTTGGTGAAAATTGTTATAAAAATTTTCATTAATATTTCGAATTCGTGGGGAGCGAATGCTCGTCATATAATCGCTTCATACAATATTTGAATTGGGTAAGAAGAATTACCGTTTTTAGAAAGACATCATACCGAAAATGCAAATATCACTTTCAAATAGAATAAAAAGTGCTATAAAGTTAAAACTAACCCTAATGGTGCAGTTTGTCTTTCTACAATTCGATGACTCCTAATGTAAATATGACTTCTGGAAGTTAGCCTTCAAAGAATTCTTTCAGAGGCATACTTTTGCACGACAGACTAGTCTCTTTTCTCGAGAATTCTATCTATAGCAGAGACAACCAAGGTTGTCTCTATAGATAAGGTGGTCATATAATTTTTAGAGGAGAAGTAAGATGGATACACAGATGGGAAACGGTTGGTCTTCGAAAAACGATGGACCGCTATAATCAGGGCTTTATTATTATACTAATATTTGTATATTTGTGCTTGCAAATAATGAAAAAATTTTAATGACTGAAGAAATAATAAAATAATAATAAGTAATTTTCTCAATTCACAGGTGAGGCACTTTCTCATGTGTTGTGACGCCGATGCTTTCAGCCTCAAATGATAAGGTTGTAATCAGTGAATCTAGTTTTGCAACGTAGCAGAGCTGGACAAAAATATGCTTTCCTTCAATTGAAATACAAAATACTTCATCGCATGTATTTGAAACACGAAATACAAAATATTATTAGGTCGTAAATTATAAAATATAGAAAACAGTAATTCAGTCAGGAGTTATGTAAATAGAATACAACTAATCCAGCCATCTCCAATTAATCGATGAAAGAAGAATTTCCTTTCAAGAACACAAGATTTTCTGATCTGTTATCAGATTAACAATCTTTTTACAGGTCCTGTATGAACACATGTCTTATATTTCGATAGTGTTATCTGCTCGTCGTTTTGGAATCTCCATTTTTGAAGTATGTGGCTGACCACTGTCAATGTTTACGAAAACAATAAATTCGTCATCTTCTTTACTGCTACTACTTGTTCTACTTCTACGTGCCGTCCCGAACAGGGCTGAACTGAGGCCTAGTGGCCCATTGTTGGTGTGCATGTAGTTGGAGAGACCCAAACCCTTAGACAAGCTGCCAAAAATCCAACAAGTCGACAGAAAGGAGTTCCTCTCACCATACGAATAGTGGGTGTTGTTTATCCTTGGTGTGTCATCCTTAACTCTTCAAGGTTGGTGCAGATGAATAGAATAAGTTTCATCAGCGCTATTGCACCAGCGGCACAGGGAACAACCAGTCAGTCCCACAGGTGGCCGGCCAGTCATTAATTCAGTCACCAGTCTCAGCTGTTTACTCTCGAGGGCCAGGAGTGTTTTACCTCAGGTCTAGAGGACGGTCTCTCTTCTCAATGAGAAGCCTCGACCCCCTGAGAACACGTTCCGTGCTCAGAGTAAAATTTTCTTTCTAGCCTCTCAGCAAGTATGTCTGCCTCCTCGTTTTCCGGAAGCCCTGCGTGCGCCAAACACCAAATAACTTTAACAACGTTACCTGAACTCAGCTCACGCAGAGCTTCCTTGCATTCCTCTACTAAGTATGAGTTAACTTTCGCTTCAGAAAGGGATTTCATAGTTCCCTGACTGTCAAAATGTATATAGATATATTTTTCAGAGTCCTCTGCGGATATTCTCCAGTGTGCAGACCAGAACAACATACAGTTCAGCCTGCACTATGGTACAATTCTTCCCTAAGGGGATGGACAGGTTAAAACGAGGTTCCACAATTCCCACTCCAGTCCTTGTGGACGTAGAGCCATCGGTGAATCAAGTGGGACCTTCAGGTACAAGAAGCTGATTTGGTGTAGACCATAGGTCTCTATCAGGAACAATTACCCTGTAGGGTTCGGCGAAGTAAAAGCTAGTGCCAGTGTGGTCCCCTGTATGGAGAAGGGATGCATTGGCATCCTCCAACCTTTTGAGAGGCCTCGCGTGCCACTTAACCGTCCAGTATCAAGCCATTATCCCTGTTCGCAGACTCTAAGAGCTGTCTTCATAGCCACCTTTGTAGTTACAAAGGTGTATAGGAGGTTATCCCATCAGACACTCCATGCATGGCTGCCGTAGGATGGATCTCGGAGAGGCTGTAATGCTTAGAAAGGCTTTCCCCTGGCATCTTCCCATGATGGTACGGCTACACATACAGTTCTTTTCCATGGAAGGCCACCACATCAGAGATGCGTAGGTAAGGATAGGCCTTACCATTAGAGTGTACAGAGTGTAGAGAGTGGCCTTACTCGAATGGGTTTCAATGTTTCAGTAGTTTGCGATCCAGTATCACACCGAGATATGGGACTTGCTCGGATAGAGGGCGCCCAATCCCAAACAAGGTAGTTCTACGGCACCTTTGTCCTTTGTCCTCAGTTAGTAGGCACCAACATTTTTTTATATTTACATGTACTCACTTGAAAAGACATGGTTTATTTAATGAGCTTACGATTTCTCAATATTTATACTTGTATAAAATGTCTATTCTTCGGTCTTACATTCAAATATAACTAAGAGAAGAGGAAATGAATATACAGGGTGTCTCAGAATAACTATTCCTATATTTCAGAAATCATGAAGGGCACTTGAATAAACATTTTTTATTTACAAACTAGTGTCCGAAAATGTCTTGTTATCAAGATAACTACAAATATTGAATCTATATCTGCTCCGCAGGCAAGATACATGTGTTTTAATTCAATATTTGTAAAACGATGCATTTTCAAACAAATACTAAATTAAGGATTAATTTGTGACACGAAGAACAATTAAACATGAGAAGTAATTTGACATACGTCAAATAACTACAAAAATAGTTGTTTTTGACAGGTTGCTCTGCTAAAATCATCAAGATATTTACAAATATTTCAAAATGAATCTATACCTGCACCGTAGGCAAGAAACATGTCTGTTAATTCAATATTTGTAAAACGATGCATTTTCAAACAAACTCTAAATTAAGGATTAATTTGTGACACGAAAAACAATGAAACATAAGGAGTAATTTGACATACGTCAAATAACTACGAAAATAGTTGTTTTTGACAGGTTGCTCTGCTAGAATCATTCCTGTTGTAAAAACAGAGATTGTTTTTGAAGACCTCTTGTTTTCCTTGACACCGAGACATTTTGGGACACTAATGTATTCATAAAAAATGTTCATTTAAATGCCATTCATCATTTCTGAAAATTAGGCAAAGTTATTCGGAGACAACCTGTATAAATATAAAATTTTTTCCAAAGTACCCAAGAATCCTTGCTAATTTAATGTTTTCAAGTGTCAAAGGCATATATACCACAAAATCAGATTCCTACAAATATTAAGATGAAAATGCAATTGGTGGTATCAGTAAAATGTTGTATAGCGTGATGTGATGAGGTTTTGATTACGTAAACTAGAAAATGGTTCAGCAAATGCTCAAAATTTTCAGTATTCATATGTATATGAATGATATGCATGAATATGTTCAATTGGCAACTTATATAAAAATATTATACTCTATACCCAACAATTTTCTTTCGCGTTGCGACAAATAAGAATTCACAAAATGAAATTATAGTTAGGTACAAAAGACGAAAGTGTGTGAGATAAACAAAATAGTTTGGGTTGGTTCGTCGAATAAACTTTTATATTGGTTTAAGTTCTCTTGAAGTGAATCGATTTAAATAATTCATCACGTTTGAATGGTACTCGGATGTTGAAATACCCCTGTATTTTTTTAATAAAATTTTCAGCAAACATCGAGAGCATCCGATTTCCATTCAAACGATAAGCGATCTAGTTGAAGCCGTAACGTTTATAAAGATAGTAAAAGAAAGATGTTGCCTTCTGGTAAAACCACAAGAATCTGATATCAAATTCTTCTAATTAGAGTTGCTTATTGATATTCCACGTCATACAACGGGACATGAAGCGGCCTTTTCTCGATCGTGCTATTGAAAAATATAGAGTTATATAATTTGAGAATGGGTCATACAGACGAATCAAGAATATTGAATCGAATTAATGGAACTGGTATTTGAAATCGAATAAATGTTTGAAAAATTTGTACAGACATTGATACACCTTGACTTCCTTATTTTCGATGAGGACATGGACTCTCAATAGCATTGGTAGGAAGAAATGGAAACATAAAGAAACCAAAACGGTTTATCCTCAGATCTAGTATTGCTTTTCTGTAGGCTACAATATGAATGATATGAGTAAATTGCGGTGTGCATACGTATTTTTATGGAGATAATAGACCTAATTTACATTTAGTGAATATCTGGAATTTCTTTTACCAAAATCATATGCATATTCAGGATTTTAGTGGAAAATGAACGGTAAAATGCGATAATTCCCCACTAACTACGCCATTGTTACTAACAACGATGACTGAATCGAAAAAGTGTCAAGTTGAATGGAAACTGGGGGACACAAATCAGTTTATCTTACGTTTAGAGGTATCAATTCAATCAGTTTAGTACATACCTCAGATAAATCCGAGACTCATAATAATCTCTTCGAACAGTTTCCTCCTGTCAGTCTGGTGATTCTTCCGTAGTGATGCCTTCAATATGAAATTCAAATGTTACAATTCTGATCGACACACCTCTGAATTAGTCTATTCAAAATTCGTGTTCATTGTTCATTATGCCCTATTGTTGTTCATTTTGTTGATGTTCGATTTTCCTGAACAATCTTTTGTAACTTAGTTTAGAATAGACGACTTCTAGTGCCTTTCGGGAGTGAATTATTCGTAAAAAATCCAGAAAGCCGTCACATTTCTGCACTATTGAGCAATTGGTATTTTGGATTCAGTTGGAAATTTTGGTGAGTATACTTTGATTTATCATCAGCCACATTGTTCTTGGAAGCAACTTTTGCGAATTAAGAAAGAACCCAAAACCCAACCCCAAAGATGATTTTCCGTTGAACAATATTTCAGAACTTTTTATTTGGGTACCTTCACATGCGTATGATTATTCTGTCATACCTGAATATCCTTGCTCGCAAAAAATAATTGTTGACTATATCTTTAAGGAGCTAGCTTTACCTTCTAGTTCTCAGTTAGAGATTTCTCTATAAGTAGGTAATTCTAACTTCTGTAATCAGGGAACTGAGAATAAAACTAGTAGTGAATTGTGTGATGAAAATCTAAAAACTAATCTTCCAAATGGAGGCAAAGAAAATAACAAAAAATCAAGAGTTACAAGAATGATCATTCATCCTGGTACTGTAGGGTACCGAACAATTGCTTCCAAAAAAATAATTTTCCTAAAACTTATATCCGAAGCTATACAGGATGAGTCTTCGACTCGTACAAATATTTTAACAGTAGGAAAAAAGAAGCACATTTTTCCTATACTATTTTTTTGATTCGGCCCTGATAAAAGGATAGAGTCATTTTAATAATGAGCTGTGCCTCCCCTGGAGAAACAAAATTAACTTCAGAATAACTAGCTAAATCTGTGACATTACACATCTGTGGACCTTTTAAAAAGAGTTGCATTCATCCGAATGTTTCGAATTTCACAGATATTTTTTTTTTTCAACATAAAATTATTCGAAAACGGCGCATTATACGAGAAAATATTAGGTTTTATTCAACAAAACGTTCAAATATTCATTAGATAGCAATCGTGCGTCTCAGGTTGAAGAGCTGTGTTCTTTGAATTTTTGGTATTTTTATGGTACGTTAGGGTCATAATGAGAAAACTGAAAGATGCGGATGATATCTTGTGTTTTGTGTTCGAAAAAGATTCATCAAATGAATCAAAAACTATATTCCGAAATTCATTTCATTCGATAAAACCGTTTGTGAGATGGAACTGAAAATAATTTTTTTTATGGGTTTTCAACAGCCTGTATATTTTAAACCGTTTCGATTCGGAAAAAATATTTAAAAAAAGTGTTTTTTTTTTGACCTCAAGGATCTACTGCTAAAATATCTTTACAAGTCAAATACTCACCCCGTAGATCCGCTAGAGTTGAAAACTAGCATACTTGGCTGATGTATAATAAATTTATAAAGGTTCGTGTTAGATCTCAGCTCCTGGCAGATAGTTGGTGGACTTATTTTAGATTTTTTCAATTTTTCGAATTCTAGAGATAAGTTATCGCAAAGTGTTGTGGGAACCAAATAAGTTCATTCGAATATTGAGAAAAGTCTCAGAGACCTATAACTCTAAAATCAACTAACAGATTTTGCTCTTCAACGTTCTCAACTATTGCAATGGACCCCTATATAGCGGATTCAAATCAAATTGTAACCACGATCACCTATATGTTACTCAATGTACTAAACCCAATTTTTTTCAAGATCTTCCTACTGTGCAGGGTATGAACATACAGAAGTGAAACATTTCAGTTTTTTGGCTGAAAATTCAGAAATGTTGACACACTTGTGAGGTTTTCCTTTATAAGATAGTTATGTATTAGGTCATTACCTTGGAATGTTTTCTTCATTTTTTTGATACATTGCATTGCTATAGAAATAGTGATATTAATTTATGAAATTCTGTTTTCCTCGTGAAACTCGCCTTTTTTATACTACCGTTTGAACTGAACCAAGGTAATTTTATAAATAAAATAATCCAACTGTATTTGCGTGAATAAAGGTTAAAAAGAAACTTAATTTCAAATAACAGTTTTTAGTTTCTATAGTTTCAACATGGAGTGTGGATTTTGTTTTTGTGAAATGAAAAAAAAATTGTATTTTCACCATAAATTAGGTTTCTTTCGTTTTTTTTATCACATACCTTATATGCACGACACTGGTTTCGATCAATTTCATAACAAAGTATGCAGTTTACACTTGATCTCTGCTATTGTTCATAAAAAAAAGCGAATTTCTCTAGAAAAACGTAATTTCATAAAATAGCGTTATTTCCAAGCAAGCAACGCAATGTATCGAGAAAATGATGAAAACGGCATGAGGTAATGACGAGCAATCCAACCAACATAAGGAAGGACGTTGTGGAGCCTTCACAGTTTTTGAATTCTCAGCCAAAAAATATAAATTTTATGCTTTCATATGAGCACACCCTGAAAAAGAAGAAGAGCTAGAAAAAAAAAATACCATGGGCCAGTTGCGTAACAATTAAGAATTGTGATTTGCACAAAATCAACTGGCGAAAATTCCAACATCAGCAAAGAAATGTCGATGTTATAGGGAATTACCTACATAGAGTTTCAAGAAAAAGAGGTGATTTCATAAACTGCCAATATTTCCATACCAACACATTGTACCGGAAAAGAGGCAAAAACGTTCAGAGGTGGTGAACCAACAATCCACACAGCATAAAAAAACCTTGTAAAGCTCTCTACTATTTCCAAATTTTTTTCCAAAAACGAAAATTTTCTGAGGCCTCAAATTCACAATCTGTACAACAAAAACAAATAGAAGAAAAATTATCCTGTGCCAGGGCTATACAGCACACAAGCGAAGGGTAATGCTTCGCATCTCAGGTTGAAAATCAGACATCATCAAAGTAATGTCAACTAGACAAACTAGCAATTTTTCAGCTGCCCCATTTCATTTGCTGCTTAGTTTATTTCAATGAATGGATTTTGAAGCATTGAACAAACAGCGTGTAAAACAGAACGATGTTTAAAATATTTGTTGTATTATTACATCCTCAATACGAATATTTTGTAACTCAACCAATCTTTCGCGAATGCAAAATCTCTTAGACTCCTTTCACATCATCGGGTTTTTACCCGATATTCCGAATTGAATTGGTACAATGAGACCTTTCACAGGTTTTCCAGTTCAATTTCGCGATGGAAAACAACCGGATGATACTTTCGGTGGCGCTTATCGCCATCCGGCACATAAATCCTCGTTGGGATATAGAGGGACACAGCAGCTTTCATACCATCGGGTTTTATCCATACGGTTCAGTTATTTTTCCTTTTCAATTTTACTTAAATACGAGGTTAATTTATTATGCGCAAGGTGGCGTTTAGATTTTTGAATTCGCTAATTACAATTACCTTGAGATTCGACAGTTGGATAATTTTTCATCCGGTTGTTTTCAGGTAACATCTCGACGGTAATAACCCATGATGTGAAAGGAGTCTATCGGGCCTGATCCACAATGAGATTATTTCAAGAGATTTTCCTCTCATAGTACGAAAACTCGAAAACCTTATGAGTATGAGAGGGTTTCATTAGATTTTTATATCTTTTGAAAAAATGTCATAGTGAATTCGTACCATCATGTTGAGTGGTTTAATTTGCGGGTCAATAATGTGTGCTGCTTCCTCTAGATCTGATGAATCAAGTCAATGATGAGTCGACAATATAAGTTTGTAACTTCCATAACTGAATAAATTACTGAGACCAGAATGAAAATGAAAGTAAATAATTACTACCATATTGGGACCTAAAATACAGAAAACTATTTTGTAATAGTCAGTCGTATACATCTAACAGGTCGTCTTACTTCATACAGTGGATTAAATTCAGTAATTAAAGGAAATTTTTTTTTTGCGTATACCTATATGTTACGGCTAAAGATAGGTGTCAGCATAAACTTAAGATTAGCCGGCTAAACTCAGGTTAATATTCGAGGACCGGCTTAAGTTGGATAAAATATTCATCTGCGTTAGGGAATTTCATCTTTAGCCGAATAATATGCACTTTACCCAAAACGAAACGGCTAAAAATGTATTCTATGGTCACGAAGAGGGGTAATAGTAATATCTTTTGAATGGTCCGATTGGAGAAGATATACGCACGCGGCCACGCTTTTGTTTCAATTTTTAGAATTTTAGAAATATGCAAAATAGCTTCGAATGCTTTTGTATTGAGTTTTTGTTACATAACGCCCATTGGTTTCAATTTAACATTTAATGAGTTATTCTCATCTGTTTAGAAGACTAATGCTCTTCAAATCGAGCCTAAGTTTTCTCAAATCAATTCACATACAGAAATTAGATATACTGCTTTCCACAGGACAATAGGTACATGGATAGTCAATTTTCCGGTGAAAAACCAGAATATGACCTTACAAGGAAATGAAATATAATACATTTGATAGATTATTTTTTCTGTGAACGAAAGTATATTTTCTCTACCATTCAATAATTGGGTTTATAGAAAAATTTTCTACGAAACATAAACGATAGTTTTTAATCTCTTCACAAACCTTTTAGGGCTTTCACTCCCAATCTCTGAAACAAAATTAATTAAAAATGAAATCAACGATTTGCTCCTGCGTGAATTCTTGCACTAATTTGTCAGGAGCAAATTAACTAGAAAAAATTTGTTGCCTGACAATGAACTCAAAATAAATAACGTTGAAACTATAATTCTTCGTAACGTTTCTCTCACAGAGAATAAAGTGAAGAAAATTATTTCAAAAAATTCCAAAAAATTCACATATGCTCAAAAGAAATTTATCACACCATCTTATAGCAAACCCCCACATTTATACGGCCTACCTAAAATACATAAACCTCTTATTCCTTTGAGACCAATAGTAAGTTCACTCGGATCCCCCTGTCAAAATTTTGCTAAATATATTTTACAATTTTTGAACCCATTAACAGGAAAATCAACTAGTTTTTTGAAAAATACTCAACACTTTCTTGAAAAATTAAGAAATTCTAATTTAAATGCAACAGACATCTTAGTAAGTTTTGATGTAGTAAATCTTTTTCCAAATGTTCCAGTTGATAAAACTCTTGAAATAGTGAGAACAAAATTGATTAATGATAGAACCATTTATGAAAATTCGAAATTGACTATTGATGATATAATGGAGATATTAGAAGTTTGCCTGAATTCCACATATTTTCAATTAGATGATGTTTTCTATAAACAAAAATTTGGTATGGCTATGGGTTCTCCTTTATCACCAGTAATGAGTAACATATTCATGGAATCTTTCGAACAAAAATATATAGACACATACCCACTAAAACCAAAGACTTGGTGGCGATATGTAGACGATATTTTTGTGATTTGGCAACATGGTAGAGATGAACTAGAGAATTTTTTTGATCATATCAACAACAAAGAACCTACAATAAAATTTACAATGGAATTAGAGCAGGATAACAAAATTTCATTCCTAGATGTTTCAATAAAAAAGTTTCCGAATTATTTTGAAACGAGCGTATACCGAAAAAAGACACATACTAATAGATATTTAAATTTTTATTCCAATCACCAAGTAAGTGTCAAAAGAGGTATCATTAAAACACTTTATGATAGAGCTAATTTAATTTCATCTACACCCGAAATTAGAAATAATGAAGTTGACTTCATTAAACATTTTCTTAGGGATAATCAATACCCAAAAGATTTTATTGAAAAAACAATATTAAATTTAGAGAGAAAAATGACTAACCAAAATCGTAATAATGATCAGGAACAACCAACAAACCGTCAAGAACAACCAAATTTGTTGAATGTAATTCCTTATGTTAATGGCCTTTCAGAAAAAATAAGAAGAATCGGTTCGAAGTTCAACATACGAACTGTTTTTAAAACGCAAAATGATTTAAGATCTATATTAACAAAAACTAAACCTTTGAACGAAAAACAAAAATCAAAAAATTGTATTTACAACATACCCTGTATTTGTGGTAAAACTTATACAGGTGAAACGTCCAGACCTCTAGAAATAAGAAAACGCGAACATAAAAATAATATTAAAAATAGAGAAATTAATCGATCGCAAATCGCAGATCACATTTGTTCTAATACGGGAGACCACATGATGGATTGGGACAACACAAAAATTTTAATGACAGAACCAGACCATTATAAACGAAAAATTAAAGAGTCTACGTGTATTCTATTAGATCAGGATAATAATTTGGCAAATTGTTCGGTAGGAATAGATCATATTTGGATCAATTTATTAAAGAAGGAACTGTCATCCGGTAATTTCAAAATTAAATGAATCAACGTTTCTGTGCAGTCTCTGTTTCTGTGTGTTGACAATTAATGTCAGACAAAAAGCGACAATTCCAGAAGATTTTCAAAAGTAGATTTTTTCGTCTGATGAAGGAGTCTGATATAGACTCCGAAACGTTACGAAGAATTATAGTTTCAACGTTATTTATTTTGAGTTCATTGTCAGGCAACAATTTTTTCTAGTTAATTTGCTCCTGACAAATTAGTGCAAGAATTCACGCAGGAGCAAATCGTTGATTTCATTTTTAATTAATTTTGTTTCAGAGATTGGGAGTGAAAGCCCTAAAAGGTTTGTGAAGAGATGCAAAATCCTCCCAAAATAAATTTCAATCGATATCTGATAGTTTTTAATGTTGTAATTTCTTTCCAACCCTAATACTTTCGCAAAGAAGAACAAAAAAAAACTATGAATAGTTGAAAACACTTTTTCTAGCTGATTTTGTTGAAAATTTTTTCCCAAGTCATTGAAGTTACGGATTCTAAAATACGGCCTGTCGCCACCCTTGATGAATCATCCCTGAGGATTCAATCAGTCATCGTGAAGCTTATCAGCAAAATAGTCCGGTTAGCAATAAACAAGATTGGAACTGCTACTCATATTTCTTCAGAATTTGACCTTTGGTATTTTGATGATGAAGTTCGCGGCATCATTTTTCGTCTCATCAAATCTCTTGCAAATTATTGATAATAAGATGAAAGATAACTATTAACACTACAGTTTTCCCTCACACTCAAAATAGCATGTTCGTCTCGAATTTTGTCATCAGGCGTTTAGATTTTTAGATTCGCTAATAAGAATGCGTTGAGACACAGTAGAAACAAAATCTCAAGTTGTATAAAAAGCTGCAAATTATGAAAAGATGAAGTGATGAGCTTTCAAAGATGAATCACATGGCCAATCCTTCCTATCAAGAATTCGAGAGACGTAGCCATTCCGTTTAGGGATGGCTATTGCACTTCTTGCAGTCAATTATTTCTAAGAACTCATAGTTTTAAAATATAAATAAAAATTTTCAACTTTAAAAAAATATTCATGTCTCATCGAGAATCAGAAAATGTTCTCATGTAATATTATAAATATCCATTAGTTAATTAAATTCAATCCGTAAAAAAAAAAAATCTGACGCCATAAGCTTTCATATGAAATATCACACAACCTACCTTTCCTATTCAAAATTTGAGGTTGGGTACCACCCTGTACAGGGAGTGGCTATTTCACTAATTAATTATGTGTCAAAAGGTGTCCCCTCCAAAAAAAAAATCAACCTGTCTTGGTGTTTTCAACGAATGTTGCCAATGCGCCCGTAAATGACTCTTTTTCGTTATCGAATGGCCACCCTATATGCTATTGCTAACGTTTTCTGCCGTTCTGCTGTTTATGTTGTAGTTTATTCCATAGCGACCCGAAAATCTGAAGAATATAGGAACTAACTTCACTCATTATCTTGGGTCAATTTCCAACAAAAAATAAAGCTGTCCTCAGAGTATTTCCTTCAATTTTCTAAAATAGAGCTTTTCCAGATATATCTGCATATGCAGAATTACAATTCGTTCTGTTAATTCTTTCAGAAGTTATGTAAAAAAAATGACAACCAACAGGCTCTTTCTGAGTGTTGTAACATTCTTAATGAGTGATTTCGAACTTAACTTCATTAGGAAACACTACATATTTCTGGGATATCTACGCTCCTAATCACAATAGATTATGTTTTCTTAATCTTGCTGAATTTTATACTCATAAAAGACGGTTATGTTAGAGAAATCGCCATTATCCTCAGGTCCTTTTTAAGAGTTTTAGCGCCCTTAATAAGGGATTTCGGACATAAGATCATTAGATGAAAGACAGTTATTTTTTGGTGAAGTATCATTCCTGTAGAAATATTGATCGATATTTTTGATCCCACTTGTATATCTCTGAAAACTCAATATCGAAGAAGCGGAATCCTACATAACTGTCCGTTTTGTTCATTTAGGAGAGTATTAGCAAAATTTCTTCGAATTCAGCTCGAAGTTCTGTGTCCCCTTTTGGAACACGTCTTCCAGTGGCATAAATATCACCAGTAGATTGTTTCTTTCCCTATTAGGACAATCATTCAATTCCAGCGAGGAAATAGCAGTAAACGAGTGTGCCGGCTATTGAAACTAATGTTCCAGACGTGACATGTTTTGAGAACTTTTTTAACAGGTTCTCTAAATTTGATAAGTGGGGTATTCTCTCTTTACCATGATTATATCATTTTATGCTATGATGAAGGATGGTCAGTAACTAATAGCCGAGATCATAATGGTTAGTTCCTCGTGAAATTTTTCGTACATAAAATGTTCTTCCTCTTTGAATGTGAAAATGAATCTTGACGAGTATATTTGGTTTTTAGTTTTGTGAGTACACCAAAGGCAGGAAATTGAAACAACTACTTATATTCTTTCGCTTTCTTCATTTTTTGTTGAATCAATTTCATAATTGACTGCCTCCTAATATGGATTATTCGATAAGACGATTTTTCTCTCTTGAGAGATGTTGAGATCTTTCTCAACATCAGTTAAAAACGCGGATCCTACCACCACAAGATTTGATGGATATTAATACACTTACTCATGTACTAGATTTTAAATTTCACTTTATCCTATGTGAAATTATCGGTCTTGAATTAATAGTTTTTTCTTTACTAGATGATTGCTTCAGGAGATGATGTCCACAAAGAATTTCGTTATAGTACTCCTAGTATTCTGTGTGTATCTTCTTCTCGGTGCAATGATTTTTTATGGTACAGAGTCAGCAGAAGAAAGAAAAAGGATCGTACATGAAGAAGAACAAAGGAAGCTAGTCAAAGGTGAGCCTTGAAATAAAATAACCTTCGATAAATTTAAACCAATCTGCTTGCAGAAGTAATCAAACAATATCAGCAAAATAAGGAGAATAAAGAAGAATTATTCGAAGCATTAGAAGTCTATTGTGGAAAACCAATCAAGAATGTTATCACCAAAGTGGATCCGAAATGGGATTTCTACCATTCCCTTTTCTTCGTTGTGACTGTGGTCAGTACTATTGGTGAGCTTTACTATTCTTTCTTTATTTAAATTATAGTGAAAATATGCACGGTTAGGCCCGGTTGTTCAATTCGTGATTAAAGTTAATCCTGGATTCATTTTGACATTTTCGTTCAAATCTGTCACGTTAATCCAGGATCAACATAAATCTCGGCTTAATCCTAAATTGAACAATCGAGCCTAAGTGTGCACTCATTGTACAGTCCACTAGGAATAATTCGGATGTCAAGAAATTTGTTCTAGATAGGTGAATTGTTTTTGAGTAGGCCTTTTTTTTTGCTATTTCATTCATGTACGAGTGACCTCCAACGAATAAGTTTTTATAAATGAGGTGTTCAAATAGTCTTGTCTCACGCAGAGTGAAAAACAACATAATCGTGTAGGGCTTTAGCGGCCCTGGATATTATAAGCATTACTTTTGATCAGATTTTCAAAGTCATAACAGCACCATTTGTAAGTTTTACACATTGGACTGTCCTCTGCCTACTTACTTAGACGTTTCAAATGAAGTGAAGTCAGTGTATACCAAAGTCTAAGCTATAATTTTTTATATATTTATTTTATATTTATCCATTCATTCATTCAACATCATCATCAAAATTATACATGTAAACGGACAAAAACACAAAATTACTAATTAGTGCACTTAGCTTCGAGTACACCTGCATGTACACTGAGTGATTCACACATATACAGAATGTTCTACAAGCTATATGACAAACTTTGACAGATGGTAGCTGTGCTTATTCTGAACATTTTTTTTTCCTATGAACATATATCCGATTCGTTTTTGTTCAGAAGATACAAGCATTTGAAAAATTATATTCTTTTGTTCAAATCATAATAATGAATGGAAATTTCGGAACTATAAATATTGTTCAAAATAATGGGGATAAATTCAGATGCACCCCACCCGTTGATATGAATATCAACAAGTGTTACGATCTGAATTGAACTAGCCAATTTGCCATCGTCAGGGCCCCAAATGGAGTACGCCCCTAGCAAATTGGCTAGTTCAATTCAGATCGTAACACTTGTTGATATTCATATCAGCGGGTGGTATGCATCTGAATTTAACCTCATTATTATATTCAACGCCAGTTTAGGCGTGATCATTCCTTATTATTATCGTTCAAAATGTCCACCTTCGGCTTGAATGGAAGCTTAACATCGACGAACTAAAGATGCCGTTACTCGTTACTTTGGGTCGTTTAGTATTTGGTTTGCTGCATCTTGAATTCTATCAAGTAATTGCTGATGAGATTGGATTTCAACATGATAAACAAACTGCTTCATATGTCCCCATAAATAAAACTCTAAGTGATTTAGATCAGGCGAACGAGGTGGCCATTTTATTAGTCCTCCTTGACCTATCCATTCATTCGGGAAATTTTCAATCAGCCAACTAACTCCCTCTATGTGGTGGTGCATTATCGTGCTGGTACCACATTCTTAGAAGAATGTTGAGCTCTAAATCATCAACAAAATTCTAACCTTCGTAACTCCTACACGAAAATGAATCGGACCTATGTTCATAGGAGAAAAAAATGTTCACAAGAGGCTCAGCTACCTTCTGTCAAAGTTTGTCATAGAGCTTGTAGAACACTCTGTATAAGAAATATCACAAGTAGTGTTCTGAGGATTAATATAATACTTTCTGTTATGGTTTTTTATCCTGTTTTCCTGATAGGATCAAAACGGTTCAGCCGCGAGCTGCGAGCTTATTTTGGCTCTTGTATCATATCTTAATGAGATATTTTGCTTATAGAAACAATAATTCAGCAGATTGTTGAGACAATTCAATTTCATTTAAATATATTTCAGGTTATGGAAACCTAGCTCCCACTACGATGTTTGGAAGAATTTTCATGATATTTTATGCCCTTGTTGGTATACCCATAAATGGATTTATAATGATAGCTTTGGGTGACTTTTTCGGAAAATCAGTAAGTCAAAGATACAAATAGTAAACTGAAGTTGTAGTACTACTGACAATGATATTCTCAAGACAAAATTCTCACCTCATCTCTCAGTCTCACCTCAAGATAAGAGTTTCGGAGAATCTTCCATGCAACAATGAGAGATGATAATTTTATTACTTATAAATAACATATTGTTTGTATCAGCACAATCAAACTTTTTTACAATTAATTTCTGTTGAGTCTTGTTCAAAATCTAGAAATGAGTTTACTGAGTTTGGCTGAACTACAAAGTATTGAATGGTTTATTATTTTCATTAATAACTATTGTGTGATACAAAATGATTCACTTCGTTACTGAAAACGATATCAGTATTAAAAAGCAAATCCCTTATTGAATTTATACTTTCAGTTCACGAAACTATACAACAGATGGAAAGATTCCAAGAGAGTAAGGCAGGTTGATCCATCCAGGCTTGGACTTGTAGCTCAAATAATACTTTATCTAGTGCCTGGTTTCACATTCTTCATATTCGTACCATCTATAGTTATTTCTGCTTTTGAAGGATGGAGTTACTACGAAGCTGTTTATTTTTCCTTCGTTACTTTAACTACAATAGGATTTGGAGATTATGTTGCAGGTGAAATATTTTTTATGTAGTATTCATAACCATTATTTTTTTGTTTTTATATTTTATGCCTCGAAAAAAATAAAAATCTGTTATTTCAGGTGAAGCTCAAGGGGATCTAGGATACCTGTACTACAATTTTTACCAAGTGTTTCTCTTAGTATGGATCATAGGAGGCTTGGGATACGTTGTAATGATCCTCAATTTTATTGGTAAAGGTATGCGAAGCAAAAAACTGCAGGAGTTAGAACATAAGATCGCCTACAACATAATGAAAACTCCTACGAGGATAAGACAGGAACTGAGATCAATTCTTGCAGAATTCCTCATGGTACGAGTCAAGAAAGTATATAAAGAGTTCGATTATGAGCCCCAAAAACTCGTGAGAAGTCAGAGCTGCCCTACCTTAACCGTGTATAGCCCTTCAGGATATCTAAATAATCTAGATAGAAAAAGGGCTTTCTCAGAATGTCAAGATACTTTCATACTGCAGAGGATTCAGAGCGATACGGATCTGGAAAGGATAGATAAGGAACTGACGTTCCAGGGTACAGACCAACAAACAGATCTGATTATTAAGGTTGTTGATGCCTTGAGCACGCACGATTATGTTGACTCAGAACCTGGATGTTATGAGGGATTTTCAGAGAGGGAAATATTAGCAAGTGAACAATACGATTCAGAGTGGTCCTTGGCGAGTCAAAGAGCAGCACTTCCTCCATTTAGACATAGAGCAGCTAGTGACGTACGATATCCGTCGCACCCAAGATTGCAGAATGAAAATGAACATACTTGGTATGGGCAAACATACCTAGCAAGGTATGCAAAACTTATTAAAGACGATAAGTCGACATCTGAACCCAACAACGAGGTCCAAAAAGACGTTCCAGGTTTCTTCAAGCGAATCAAGAACACAATTCTATCGAAAGATAGAAATGATGACGTGGAAAAAGGTAACGAACAATCCAGACCAACACAAGAAGATAGAAATCGCGAGCTCTCACTTGCTGAAAATGAGCATAAACAAATCCTGGAGAAGACTTCCGTAGCAGATTTACTTCGGGCACTGACTGCTTTGTCGGACTCAACCTCTGGATCCAGTCAACAAGATGGAAATAAGCGTGTTAGGCGAATGCCCATAAGATCTAACTTCCAAAATAGGAGAACCTCACTTATGCCAAATATCCAACCTGCCACAACTAATTACAAAATGAACAGAAGATCTTCTTTGATACCCATATCTGATTACTCTAGATTTTCTACCTCAGCTTTGCCATATCCTGGACCAAGGAGATCGTCCTTAGCGCCAGTTTCGGAGTTGCCACCACCTTATCATCAGGTTACACAACAGGATGCGCCGTTGCCCTTGAATCCTTCCAAGATAAGAAGGTTTTCTGTGCGACCAGTTGCAAATTCGAATACATCGTCTCAAAGATTTTCAAAGAAAGGAGAGGAACCCTCATGAAAACAAATGATATCTCATATCTTATACTATTTATTATGATAAAATTTTTTATCTGTTGAATAATTATTAAGTAAATTATTTATTTAAACCTGTATCAGGTGACGATTCATAAAGATAATAAATTCGTTGACGTGAAAAACTTGATGATGAAAAATTCATTTGGGATTATTTTTTCGAACCTTTAGGCAAGCATTTGCCAACTGTCTTCAGGGATTATTTTGTTTCGACTCGAAGAAAAAAAGATCTATTGTGGATTCAAATATAGAGAACTTTTTTTTAGTTGCCTGAGTAATAGTATAAATATCGATGGTAAGAAATGAAGAACTGAAATTTAAAAAAAGTAAAGTTAGAAAATTAATAATGTGTGAACATGAAAGAAAACCAATCGAAACTTCAATAGTGGAAATTTCATCACGAAAAAAGTATATTAAGTGGAAGGGGTCTCCTCCTCAATAAAGCTAGATCTGAATTTCAATGTTATCCAGCCCACAACTACCTACAATTTGTTGAATTGAAAACATCAATTTTGTTAAGGTGAAAGGGGCTACAACAATGATTAGAACGAATTCTACTCATTGTAGTAATGTATGTTCTAGGAATATCAATTTTTTGAAACCAAGGTTTTTCACTCAAGGGGAAGGGGATCATGGTTTGATAAATTTTGCATTTTCTTCGACTAATCTGGTTCCATTCCTCATTCCATAATTTCCATATTTTGTCTTTTAAATAGGTGAAAGGTCTTTAGGATTAGCAGGATTGGCGATTGCTCTTTTACGGCCGTTTTCAATAAACCTATCTATCCATTGTTTCACTTACTGAAGATCATGATCATCATCTGATTTCTTTTCTATGATCTATCTGTAGATATATTTTAGAATGGTTACCAATCGTCAGTAAGTGAAACAGAGTAACAACTTGTTGTTACTCTTTGGTGAAACGATGGATAAATAAGTTTATTGGAAACGGCCAGATAGGTTTATTGGAAAGCCCAACTTGTCGAGATGATCAGCTTTCTCATTTCTCGGAACCCATATCAACATCGAAGAAAATCTTCGATTTCTAAAGTCGACTATAATTTTTCTAATTGTTAAAGAAAGTGAATCATTTGAAGAGTTAATTTTCCAATTACAAATTTTCATCAAAGTACTCTTCCAATCTGAACAAATTGCGCGTTTAGATAGTCTGTAAAAGATAAAATTTCCAAAGATTTCTGAATTGCAAGAAATTCAGAGAGCAGATGGACAGATGATTAGGAGCTGCCATGGAATAGGATATATCAGGCAATAAATTTCCTATTCCTACTGATTGATCTTGTTTACATACATCTGTATAAATACATACCTAATACTATACTCCGTTCACTTTTATTTTAGCACACGGTTGGCCATGAAAATTTAACATATTTCACTCTGTATAGTACGAAAATGTGGGGTTATGACGCTTGTCAAAACATTTTTTGGTTTTAAATCAACGCTGTGTTGTCCGTTCTAAGTAAAAGTTTCTGTTATTACGTATTTTATCACAATGTCGAATCCCTTCGGAAAATGTGTGACGAACATAATTGAAGTTTATACAAACTGATTGAAGGCATACCAAATCCAGTTATTTGCATGGAAAATACAAGAGATCAGTATAATATCATAATATGCACTAGCTAAAGTTTGAATATGTTGTAGATTTCAAAAATATTAACCCGAAGATGAAATGCATATGATGCAGTGATTGGGAATGGGTATCTTCCGAAGGAATTAACAGATAATTGCAAGAATGTTAAATTCTTCAAAAAAATCATCTTTTATCAATATAAGTAAAAGGAATTAGAGGAAGTTTCAAGTCAAGATGAACTTCACCTTTGAAAAAAAAATTCACATGAATAAATAAAAATAAAAAACAACTGGCGCGTATTTGTGACTGTTCATCATTCAATAAATTGATATAATAATAATAATTAGATATTTATTGGTACCCTAAGACATTTACAATGTATAGGACAAGTCAAATAAAAATAGAAAAATCAATTTTCGGGAACTTATTCTACGATGACATTCATCGAACATCCCGTAGTAGGTATACTTTTCGCATTAATTCACTCAAACAAAATTCTCAAATGTCACCACTTTTTTGGGTCTCCCAATAGAGGGAAATTCTTTGTCATCCTCTTCATTCACAATCTTTCTGATTGTGGAAATATTCAGCTGAAATATAAGTCGTTTAGATTCAGATGAAACATATAAATTCTCTTACATTCAATATGTTCGCTACCGTCCGACGTATTGCGGATTTTAGAATATCAGGGTATAACTATTTGAATGAGCGGACCTGAATTCTAAATAGCACTTCCAGAAACCCAGTCTCTTTTTTCAATCACTTTCGGCATTTTCGTAATAATAATTGATATTAGTTGTGGCAACGGCGTTATGACATTTGAGAAAATTATTTCATGGCCTACCGACTGCTAAAATAAATGTGAATGGAGTATATATTCCTGAAATCAAAGAACGGAATTGAAAGCAGAATTTTTATCAAGACCTAAAATGTGTGTGAAGTTGGCCCAGCACTTTTAGATTTATTTTTGTGCTGAATTGTGCTATGCTCGTGCTGTTTTGTGCCGTTGAAATTTTTGTTTTATTCCACACGGTTCTCAAAATATTTCACAGAATGTATAGAATGGGCCAGCCCAGCACTTATCGAAAAAATGAGTTTTGGCAACTGAAACAGGTTGTGCTATGCATGTACAGTGCTGTGTCCTTCGAATTTTCGCAAAAATCCCTCTTATTTCCCGGAAAATCGAAAATGAAGGAAAAAGTTAGCCCATCACTTTTTCTTCTCAAAAATTGGTGAAAAAATTTGTGCTGACTTGTGCCGTAAATATTCTCTCGAAAATTTGTCGGATTTTTCGGGAAATCTTGAAATTGAAAAAAGTTAGCCCGGCACTTTCGTTTTTTCTCAATGAAAACATATGTGAACGATTGTGCTACACGTGTGCTAACTTGTGCCGTTGAAATTTTCACGAAAATTCTTCTAGTTTGTGGAAAAATTGAGATTTTTGAAAAAAGTCAGCACTTTCGTGTTTTTGCAGTTTAATTTTTTATATAGTTGTGCTTCATTTGTAATGATTTTCGTTTTAATAATTTTCGAAAATTGTTTCACTTTTTACATTGCATTTATCCATGAAGTAATAATTCATGCAATGTTGTATTTTCTTTGGATTAGAGTAATTCTGAAGAACATTTTCATATGAATAATGCAACAAGGTCTGATTCAGATCTGAACATTTCATAGGAATTTGAGTTTTTGATATGTAGAAACGTGTGCTTTCTATATCTTTTTTTTTTTTCATATAAACTCGACAGAGAAAGGTATATTCGAGGATGGCAGTAACTTCCAGTGGATATAGATTGAACATCAACTGTAAAACTGGGCCTAGTTTGTCGAAAAATTGAGATTTTTGAACAAAGTCAGCACTTTCGTGTTTTTGCAATTTTTTTATATAGTTGTGCTTCATTTGTAATGATTTGTGCTGTTGTGATTTTCAGAAAAAACTCTTCAACTTTTCCTGATTTTCAGACAATCTACTGATTTTCCTGATATTCACCATTTGAAGCAAAAGTTGAAAGTTTTTTCTGATACGTTTTCAATTTCTTCCTGATATCTAGTGACCTCAAATAGAGGCTTAATTTTTCAAATTATCAAAAAATCACTACGAAGCGGTATTTTCAATAAAGATTAGGGTCTGATACAACTCCACAAACAAAAATTTCTCCATAGAAATGCCCAAAATCCTCAAAAAACACTCTCAACTTCTACCGAAATAGCATTGGAATCAATAGAGGGAAAAGTTTGTGTGCCCCACAGTACTAACGGTCAGCTGATTTTGACGATTCGTTAGAGCTGGGTTAAAACATAAAAAACCAAGGTTAAAATTTAAACTCAGTATCAGGCATCAAAAAGGACGGATTCTCTATATATGTTCGATTTTCGTTTTAATAATTTTCGAAAATTGTTTCACTTTTTACATTGCATTTATCCATGAAGTAATAATTCATGCAATGTTGTATTTTCTTTGGATTAGAGTAATTCTGAAGAATATTTTCATATGAATAATGCAACAAGGTCTGATTCAGATCTGAACATTTCATAGGAATTTGAGTTTTTGATATGTAGAAACGTGTGCTTTCTATATCTTTTTTTTTTTTTCATATAAACTCGACAGAGAAATGTATATTCGAGGATGGCAGTAACTTCCAGTGGATATAGATTGAACATCAACTGTAAAACTGGGCCTAGTTTGTCGAAAAATTGAGATTTTTGAACAAAGTCAGCACTTTCGTGTTTTTGCAATTTTTTTATATAGTTGTGCTTCATTTGTAATGATTTGTGCTGTTGAGATTTTCAGAAAAAACTTTTCAACTTTTCCTGATTTTCAGACAATCTACTGATTTTCCTGATATCCACCATTTGAAGCAAAAGTTGAAAGTTTTTTCTGATACGTTTTCAATTTCTTCCTGATATCTAGTGACCTCAAATAGAGGCTTAATTTTTCAAATTATCAAAAAATCACTACGAAGCGGTATTTTCAATAAAGATTAGGGTCTGATACAATTCCACAAACAAAAATTTCTCCATAGAAATGCCCAAAATCCTCAAAAAACACTCTCAACTTCTACCGAAATAGCATTGGAATCAATAGAGGGAAAAGTTTGTGTGCCCCACAGTACTAACGGTCAGCTGATTTTGACGATTCGTTAGAGCTGGGTTAAAACATAAAAAACCAAGGTTAAAATTTAAACTCAGTATCAGGCATCAAAAAGGACGGATTCTCTATATATGTTCGATTTTCGTTTTAATAATTTTCGAAAATTGTTTCACTTTTTACATTGCATTTATCCATGAAGTAATAATTCATGCAATGTTGTATTTTCTTTGGATTAGAGTAATTCTGAAGAATATTTTCATATGAATAATGCAACAAGGTCTGATTCAGATCTGAACATTTCATAGGAATTTGAGTTTTTGATATGTAGAAACGTGTGCTTTCTATATCTTTTTTTTTTCATATAAACTCGACAGAGAAAGGTATATTCGAGGATGGCAGTAAGTTCCAGTGGATATAGATTGAACATCAACTGTAAAACTGGGCCTTAATTCATCACAAATAAGTGTTATCAGCTTCCTAGAAATACCCAAAACTAGACGACGCTCAATCAAGCAAAGCCGAATGCGAAAAGTGATGAATAACAAAATAGTTAAACTTTAGCGCTTTCTATGAGGAAAATACTTCAATTCGCTCTTTTTATAAATTAGTCAATCTTTAATTATATGGCAACGGATACTAGAAAATTGCGAATTGTTAATTTGCTTGACTACAAGGTTATCCGTATAGAGCAATGATTTAAGATAACCCCTGATAAATATGCGGTGTAAAATAATTTCAAATTTTCTCATTTGTCGAACTCATCAGACTGATTCAGTCCATGTTATGTTTCGATTTTAAAATGAGTATTTTAGGAATTTTTAGTGGTTTCTCCACATCCCTTCTGGTATGGCTCGTTCTACTCTCTTTCATCGCCGTTTTGTATACGGTGTTGATGAAACCGCACACTTACTGGACAAGAAAAGGTGTGAAAACTACCAAAATTTTACCCATCATTGGTGATGCCATTTTTGGACTCTGCTTCAGCAAGAAGCCATACCCGAAATTAATTCAAGAAATCTATAACGATGCCGGAGATTCGAGGTAAGAAATTTTGTTAAATTTTTGTTAACGTCCAGTTGCAGGAATGTCCATTAAAATTTGATACTTCATTAAAATCTTAATCCTCCATTTTCCCCTTCAAAAATGACAGTTTTAAATTTTGATGAGACATCAAATCTTAATGGACGTTCCTGCAACTGGACGTAAGTCTACTAAAAATTTTTTCATTTTTTTTTTTATTCAAAATGGTGAACTATTCCTGCCGAACACAGTTACAGTTGAAAATTCCTTGAAGCAAATTTTGCGTCCTTAACTACACTGCGCAAAAAAATTAACGCACATTCTGAAAATCTCAATTTTAATGAAAGTTAACTCTACATTGACTTTATAACTTATTTTCTATGTTCTCTCGGGAAGGTTTTGAACGAAACAAGACACATTAAATGGAAGAAAAATTCAGGATTTCACCGAATCTTATGTGAAAGAAGAGAAATGAACAATTTTCAAAATACTGAAATGCTGATAAGTGGTTTAATACTTGGTATTTCCACCCCTGCGTTGATTACAGCTCGGCAACGACGGTTCATACTCAAAATGAGTGATCTTAAAATGTTCTGATCTAATCCTTCCCAGATTTCTCCGAGTTGGATTTCTAAGTCATTAGAGTAGCTGGATGATTTTCTGAACTTCTCAGCCTTCTATTGAGGTTGTCCCAAACCTGCTCAATCGGATTGAGATATGGACTTCTTGCTGGCCATTCCATTCGAGAGACTTCAACCTCTTCAAGGTACTCCTGAACGATGCGCGCACGATGGGGTCTGGCATTATCGTCCATAAAAATGAAATTTTCACCAATGTATGGGGCAAATGGCACTACATGCTCTTCAAGAATGTTCCTTATATACTTATCAGCATTCATAGCTCCATTATCAACGACCACTAGGTCTGTGCGAGCAGTCAAAGATATTCCACCCCATACCATAATCGATCCTCTTTCGAAACCAGTAGTAATCAGGAAATTCTCTGAGGCGATTTCTTATTGTCTGAGTGCTAATTTGCACCTCATGAGTTTGCTCAAGCTGAATTTGAAGGAGGCGAGCGGTTGCAAACCGTTGTCTCAACGAAGAAACTCTCAAGTAACGTTCTTGAATGGCAGTTGTTACCCGTGGTCTACTTTGTCCTGGTCTTCGGACATTCATACCGGTATCCTTGAATCGCTGCAACATTCTGGACACACTTGTATGGGAAACTCCAAACCTTTCTGCAATTCTTGTGTATGTCCACCCTTCTTCTCCCAAAAATACCGCTTGGGCACATTCCTCTTGGGTCAAATTGCGTGTTTCGCGTTGCATAGCGATCGAGTGTAGAAAATCAAACGAAAGAATCTATTGATCACTAGAATTGATCGAGACCAACTGATTTTAGAATGGAGCCAATACATTCAAAATCTGATAATATCATCAGGAATACTTATTCCTGCTGGGAAGAAACATCTGTGTTGAAGAAAACCGTTGAAAGTGGATAACATATGCATGCATAATTCTGATAAAGATAATTATCATTGAGAACACCTTCAGTTGTAGAATAAATTTGAGATTTCCATAATGTGCCTTAATTTTATTGCGCAGTGTATTTGCAATCCCTTATAATTGTTTAGAAATTCAATCGCTGCTAATTTCTCTTCGAGTAAGCTCATATAAATGACCTCAAACTGAATGAGGATTGGAAGTTTTAATGTTCCATAAGGATATACAGGGTGTTTCATGTGCCGTTGTCCATAGCCTAATGGTGAATGCAGGTCTTCCAGGCCTGTCAGAAAACTTGCTTGTTTTTCGTATCCTAAGGCTATTAGTTTCGGAGATATGGGGTGATTCATGAACATTGGCCTAATTTTGCGATAGCCCTAACTCTGGAGTGCAAGGTTCGATATCGATCAAATTTTATGGGTTTGATCACTTCAGAAAGCTCCAAAATCTATATTTTTTACATCCCTCACAGAAATTTCGTTATTGCCATGAAAAACTACATACTTTAGTATAAGGAATTCAATTTTCACTTTGCATGGCACACGTGTTAGGAGGGAATAGGAACCAAATAGGAACCGGACGAATTAATCTTTTATGTAATTTTTTCGAAATACGGTCCTGTTTTTATTTCTTTGGTGATATTATTTATTGTCCTCTGTCGGGATTTCTGATGTTTTCAAATTTTGTTCAACTCTTTTTCATTTTAAATCCCCAGTTTCCACTGAGTCTGCGTGAAAAAGTGATTAAAGGTATGCATAAGAATTCTTTTGGAATTATATTCTGAATTTAGATTCAAATAGAGTAAACTATTTTGGAAAATGTAATACGTGAGTACATTTTGACTCATACTCCGCCATACTATGGCTTTTTTCAAACATTGAATATTTGTGTTAATCGAACTGAAGAAAAGATCTTCTATGCTTCCAATTATAGCAGTCAAAATCAGTTATTGGGCCTTACATATTTGAAGGAAGGTTAACAGGAGAAATCAATTTAAAATTCAATCAATCAACTCCAACTTCATGGCTAGAGGAATTAAATATCAGAGGAATTCACTTCCAGCATGATGGTAAAGTTCCTCACCGATTTGGAGAAATTACGTTATATCTGAATAACAACACGAAAAGATGGATAGGAAATGGTGGACCTGTGGCATGGTCCTAAAGGTCCCCGGATCTAACTCTCCTGGATTATTTTCTGTGGGGTTATCTGAAAGAGACATTATATGCCACTGAAAGAACTTTACGCGAGAAGAAGTTTAACAAAATCCCGATATTAGAAGTAGGGCAATAAATGATCTGATTTTACGAACTAGGAAATGTGTCTAGATGGAAGAATTCCATTTCGAACATCTCTTATCTCTTATCATAGTACATTTTCATTGTTGTTTTATGAGACATAAACAAGTTAAAGTTTTTCGGTAGAATACATTTTAATACTTAAATGCGTTATGAAGCGAATACACTAACGGATTACATTTTCCAAGAGGGTTTAAGTAAATAATTTGTATCCAAATTCAATAATTAATTTCAAATGAATTCACAGCTCGACTTTGCATATTGAAAATTGAATTCCTTAGAAAAAATTATGTAGTTTTTCATGGCCATAACGAAATTTCTGTAAGGGATGTGAAAAATATGGATTTTGGAGCTTGAATGAAAAATCATGATATTCTGAGTACTGAACTGAAAATATTGATTTATCATGAGCCCTTTGAAAGAGCTTTCTGAAGTGAACAGACCCATAAAATTTGATCGAAATCGGACCTTGCATTCCAGAGTTATTGCTATCGCAAATTTAGCACAATGTTAATGAATCACCCCGTAACTCCGAAACTAATACCATTAGGATATAAAACTAGTAAGTTCTCTGAAAGGCCTGGATGACCTTTATTCATCATTATGCTATGGCCAACGACTCATGAAACACTCTGTGTATCGGTTTCGGTGATTTATGAAAAAGTGCTTGAATTATGAACTCCCTGTCTTCGTTAACATTTTTCAACAGTTGACAAAAAAAGTTCGAAAAATTCAAACCCACATGAAAACTTTTCAGTTTACTTGTCCGGTGAAAAATATCACACGATATATGAGATAACAAAGTCGAATAGAAATTAGAAAAATTGATAAAAATTGAGTGAAGGTCAATTTTTTGTTTGAACTATCTTATCATGTATAGCTTTTTTACAATAGGTCCTTTCGTTTGCATAAAAAGTGTAGCACTTTTCTACACTCGATTTTAGTATTCGTTTGCTGATTGAATTTACTAGAGGAGGTGTAGTTTATCTACATCTCCTTTTGACTACGTGTAGATAAACTACACTTCCTCTTCACTGATGTAAATCATATTGATGAAAAGTGCTACACTTTTTATGCAAACGAAAGGACCTAAAGTGATGGTTCCTTCGAAAATGTCATACATTTCGTTTTTTCAATAGATATCAGTAATATATATGTTACGGGCAATGTAAATAATTGGGCATTGTTTATAATGCCCGGGCAATTTAAAAAGTGCCCAAAAGGATATGACAAAATGATAAATTATGTTGCAAATATTACATTGCCCGGTTATTATGTATAATGCTAAAAATCAGGTGGGCAATTTGAAAATTATATATTATTCATATTTATTATAAAAAATAACAAATTTTTGCATACCTGACTGACAAAGTAACAAACAAAACATAACAAATAAAATTTCACATGCTGACAAACAAACCGGTGGGATGAAATAAGTACAAACAAAACGTGAGTCCAAATAAAACTAAAGTATTAGATATGTACGTACTTTCAAATTTATATTCACGCAAAATGTCAATACGTAGCAATACAGGCCAATAGAGGCTCTATTCATTAGAGCAGCTTCCACTTTGGTGACATTTCGAGTTACATAGCTTTTTTTCTTTACGACACTTGCGCTCGTCGGATTTACAGCTACCTTTACAGCCACATCGAATAGCCTATCTTGAATGACAATCTTGCACATTCTCTTAGTTAAATCTCTATCTGTGGAATATCTTCGCCATTCTTTTCACATAGGTTGTCCCTTTGGTGTCAATTAATCAAAGTGCCCAAAGAAATGATAGCGGTATTTATAATGACCGGGCAATGTGAGAAATTATTGTAAAGTAATTCAAATTTATCAAATTGCCCGATTTTAATGGTCATTATTCATAATAACCAAGCATTATGAATACTGACCTAAATAATTACATTGCCCGTAACATATATATTTATATTTTCAATAGATGTAAGTCGTCCTCGGTTTCTGCCGGAATCCGCGTCATCCGCAAAGCATACCATGCCAATTGGTTTGCCACTCAATCTGTATCCCATCTTCATGGATATTACTTCTTGTATGATTTCATCCATGACAAGATTGAAAAGGAATGGGCTGAGGATGTCTCCTCGCTTAATACCATCTGGTGTTGTTACAACTTCAGTTGTTTGGTTGTCAACTCTATTCTTGTTGTATTGTCTATATTCAGATTGCTGATGACGTTTATTATTGCGTCTGGTATTAGTTTTTGACTGAGTATTTTGTTAACATGCTGAACTTTTATTCTGTCAAAGGCCTTGGTCAAGTCAATGAAACACACGTATGCTGGATAGCTCTACTCGATGGCCTTCTCCTTCACTTGTCTCAAAATGAACAGTGCGTCACTTCTGTTTTTCCTAAATCCTTGTTACTCATCTCTATTCTCTATGGCATCCTGAAGGATATGTCTGATTATGCTGGTGAACATTTTCATGCATGAGTAGAGTAGACTATTTCCTCTGTAATTCTCCGGGTTAGTTTTTTGTCACTTTTGAAGGTCGGTATAGTGACGCTTTTCTTCCATTCTGTTGGTATATGATAGTGTAGCTATTATCTTGTTAAATAGCTCAGTTAGCTGTTACGATATTTCAAAAGTTGGTTATGTATCTCATCAATTCCTGGTGCTTTTCGGGTTTTCAGATTTCTCATCTTCATTTCAACGTTCTCCTGGGCAATCGTCACTTCTTCCATCGTCTCTACCTCCGGTGCATATCTACCCCTGAGCCATATAGTTTTCTAAAATATGTTTCCCACTCATGTAAAGGAACGTTTTTGGTTTGGATGTACTCGTTTACGGACTTTTTTCTTTTTTCTTGAGCATCTTACAGAATTTTCTTGGGGTTCCATAAATATCGTGTTCCATATCGGCGGTGAACCTCTCCGAATGTTCTCTTTTTATTTTCCCGATCTCTAAATTGACCCTATTCCTTGTTTCTCTATACATGGTGTATTTCTCTTTGGTTGAGACACTTTTTTAGCGCAAATAATAATTCTCTTTCTCCTCTGCAAGAACTTTCACTTGATAACTGAGCCAGGGCATGGTGTTATTCCTCGAATTAAGATTGATCACCCTCTTTCCTTCCGCTTCTCCGGCCTCTTCATGTATGCATCTTCTAATAATATTCCAGGTAGCCTCCACGCTCTCCCTATCGTGACTTTTTTCCAAAATCTAAATTTTTCGGAAAACTAGAAGGATTTTCGTTGAAATTTCAACGGCACAAGTTAGCACAAGTCTAGCACAATTTTTCACATATGTTTTCGTTGAGAAAAAGAGCTGGGCTAACTTTTTTTTTCAATTTCGCGATTTCCCGGAAAATCCGACGAACTTTCGAGAAAATATTTACTGCACAAGTCAGCACAAATGTAGCACAAATTTTTCCACTAATTTTTGAGAAGAAAAATCAAAAGTGCTGGGCTAACTTTTTTCTTCATTTTCGATTTTCCGGGAGATAAGAGGGACTTTAGCAAAAATTCGAACGGCACAACACTGCTTATGTTGCATAGCACAACCTGTTTTAGTCGCCAAAACTCATTTTTTCGATGCTGGGCTGGCCCATACTATACATTTTGTGAAATATTTTGATAGCCGTGTGGAATAAAACAAAAATTTCAACGGCACAAATCAGCACAAACCTAGAACAATTCAGCACAAAAATTTTTTTTCGAAAATCGAAAAGTTATGGGGCAACTTCACACACATTGATCTTTGCCTGCATTCATACAGGTTTCTGGACTATAATTGGTCTCTGATTATTTTGCGATGGTTTTCCAAAATGAATATTCCGAGAACTAGGTATAGGTTATGGCATAAATGGTGACTATTCTCTACTTGTTGAAGATTTCCTAGGTATAGTTTATTATCATCATTATTCTGGACTAAATATTTTTAGTTAGCATTCAATGATAATATAGGTACAGGGAAGTGTCATTCAAAAACACTCAACTATCCTCCATCCCTCATAGAAGGTGCATGCAAACTTCTCGGTTTTACCTTGCAAGTGGCTCAATTCAGAATAAAAATTCACCCTTCAAGCGTTTTTTCATAATATAGTAAATACCGAAGATATGCATTTTTTACGTTACTTTTTACTCACTCGGTATATTGATACATATTAAGATCGTCCCTCTGTTCTGCCGAAACTTTTTCATACTCCATCATTACTTATACACAATTATAAATATGATATCAAGAACAAATTAGGCTTACTTCTGCGGGAGTCCGCAGCGCTCTATGATTTTATGTTATAACGGTTTTTTCAATTGGACAACGTGACTCGTGAGTTAAAAAAAAAACTAGTCAATTCACAACTTCAAACCCCCGTATTTAGAGTGCTAGCCATGGGATTCAGTTTGATCCATTGATACTTCGGTAACTAGGTCGAGAACAACAGCATACAAACTTTCAGAAAATTTATTCATAGCGAAGCAGGCTGGTGCAGATAAGATATACTCCTCCACCAAAATTGAGGATGTTCAGGAATTTTGAGACTATTTCACAAATTGGCCTTTTTTTTTCACAAATATTTTGAATATCACAAATCTAAATGTTTACTCACTTATTCAACCCGTAATTTTGCCCATTTTTTCATGAGTTTCACAAGTTCAGGGGAAAATTTGTTTCTAGTATTTGTAGTACAAAATTAGTTTACTCAAAAAATTGAGAAAATAAACATCTACCACAGCCTGGCGATGTCTTTGCATACTCTCGATGAGAGTGTTGAAGAAGTCTTGATCAATTATTTCCCTCCAGGGTTCTCGAAATGTATGTGGAGATGGTTGATGAGAATTCAAAGTAGCTGATCCCAATGTCGAAAATCATAAGTGCGATAAAAATATGAAAAATAATAAGTCACCTGGTCTAGACGGTGTTTCAGCGGAGATGCCCTGGATGAAGACATTGTCAATAGTCTCCTTACACTATTTCGCGAGACCTGGGAACAAGGAGATGTACCACAAGACTTCAGAGACGCTTTAGTTATCAACCTCTATAAGAACAAAGGCGATACGTCAAATTGCAACAGTTAGGCCAAGCGCAAATAGAAACGCAGGTTAGTGAGGTGACGCAGTATGACGCAGCTTTTTCCTGCGCTGCACGTACTATCTGACAAGTCACTGTCACGTTTTATTTGATCGGTCTTGTTCTTTTCTATGTTTTACAAAAACTCACGCTGCGTCACCTCACTAACCTGCCTGCGTTTCTATTTGCGCCTGGCCTAACAGGGGCATATCGTTGTTTAGAGTATCCGGTAAAATTCTCTCGAAGATTATGTATAATCGTCTGATTCCACTCTAAAGCCCGTTTGCAACAGCAGAGAATTCTCTGGAGAATTCTCTACAAAATTCTCGCAAGAAAACGGCAGAGATTATTTAGTACGCAACTCAAGTGCGAATTCTGCCGAAAGGCCTGTGAACAACAATAAAGGATTTATACAGCCTATAGCTGTATTCGGGTTCGGCCACAGATTACAGAGTAGGGTTCGGCTTTTGGACGGTCCGAGGATGGTTCTAGAACTGCGCAGAGGATTTTATACTAGGGGCAACAGTTTTGCGCAGTCCTAGAACAATTCTCGGACCGTCCAAAAGCCGAACCCGAAAGTGTCTTTCATCGATTTAAGTAACGCCTTCGACTCGGTGAATCGAAAAGCGCTGTGGAAAATCACGGGACGCCTTGTAGTACCCAAAAAATTCTTGACCTTAGCGGTGTGTAAAAGCCTCCATAACAATAATACCGCTAGAATACAGCATAATGGCCATTTATCAACCAACTCTGGATCTGGAATAAAACAAGGCTACGTGTTAGCGCATTTACTGTTCAATATTTTCGACATAGCTGTGTCGATAATTGCTGACATGAGTATACCTGTAAGAGGTGTTGGAATAAGATTAGGATTTGATGAATGCCTGTTTAACCTGAAGCGCCTCAGAGCAAAAACCCGTACAAAGTTTATCACGGAACTTCAATATGCCGACAATCTGCGCACTTATCGCTAGCAGCTCAGGGTGTTCCGTAAAGACCACGTCAAACGAAAACGGAAAGTAGATCAGAATGTGCTCTACCTGATGTAAAAAAATCGTTCATATGAAAGTCTCACAGTTTTCGAGATATTTGATGTTCTATGAAAATGTTGAATTTTTTAACTTAAAATGCTTTCTCTCTTGCGGAAGCTACAATTAAATACTTTTCGAATCATTTTTTTTTCCGTAAATTTAGTTGAATGATTACTTCAATTCATGCAATGAAAAATACCACAGAATATTATACAGGGATTCTGAAAAAAAAAATTAAAATGCATGTTCTGAAGGAAGTGTTTTTTGTGCTGAATTCTATCTGACATGGTATAAAAAAAAGACACTAGACCTTTTCTGCATATTACGTTGAAAAGTTGCCGATTTTGTGAGGATTCCGAAAAGGTTAAATACAGGTGAAAACCTTCTTCACGAAAAGAGATATTTGAATGTTTATCGGAAATGGAGCATTTCTATGTAAAACTGATTTTTTCACCTTTTCCATAAATACTTTCATTTTGCACTTCCTGCTGAAAATGATCAATCAACAAATCAATAAAATGTTATTAAGATGCTAATTCACTGACTGAGTTTTTTATTAAGAACTCTCGAACATCGATATGATGTGATGCGATTCAATGATTCACCAGACTTAAATCCTCTGGATTTTTTTACTGGGGTTTTTTGAAAAATGAAATTTATTCGAATCCTATAAGAGATGAAGCACAACTTAGGGACCGCATTCGTATTTCAGCAGCCAAAATAGCGGGGAGAAGTTTGAATGGTTTGAAAAGGTCATTTCTCAATAGATGCAGGGCATGTATTAGCGAAGGGGGTGGTCATTTTGAGCATTTGCTCTAATAAGAATCCTGAATATTTATTATTGATATTTTTATTAAAGTTTCTTCACAATAGATTTCTTGATGTTGAAGTTCCTGTGCGTTATTATATTATATTATATCATTGCAATTAATGAATAATTTCATTTTATAAGTAATTTAAGGACTAACTGACATTTTTCAAGAGAATTATTAAATATGTTACAGCAGAATCTGCAAAATGAATGAATTTGTGGAAAAGGTGACAAAATCAGTTTTTCACAGAAATGCTCCATTCTCGATAAACATTCAAATATCTTTTTTCGTGAAGAAGGTTTTCACCTTTATTTTACCTTTTCGGAATCCTCACAAAATGGGCAACTTTTCAACGTAATATGCAGAAAAGGTCTAGTGTCTTTTTTTTTTATACCACGTCAGATAGAATTCAGCACAAAAAAACATTTCATGAATTTTAATTTTTTTTTCAGAATCCCTGTATAATATTTTGTGGTATTTTTTCATTGCATGAATTGAAGTAATCATTCAACAAAATTTACGGAAAAAAACTGATTCGAAAAGTATTTAATTGTAGCTTCCGCAAGAGAGAAAGCATTTTAAGTTAAAAAATTCAACATTTTCATAAAACATCAAATATCTCGAAAACTGTGAGGCTTTCATATGAACGATTTTTTCACATCAGGTAGAGCACATTCTGATCTACTTTCCGTTTTCGTTTGACGTGGTCTTTACGGGACACCCTGTATACGAAGCTCGAAGCTTTAGGCCTCAGACTCAATAATGACAAAACTAAAATCCTGGTAAATCGGCCAGAAAGCCTTCAAACAGTTATCAGCCTGGAGGATGAAACTCTAGAACCGGTCGAGCAATTCAAATACTTCGGAAGCTTCATAAAAACTAGGGCTAACTTGGACACGGAAATACACAACCGTATCAATTTGGCAACATGGGCATTCTGGAAGCTGAAGAACAAAGTGTTTCAAAATCACGACCTCAATCTGAAGACCTATACAAAGACCAAGAAAGCTGTTTACAAAGCAGTGGTTCTCCCAACGCTTCTTTAGCTGGACGCCCTACAGGCGACACCCTAAACAGCTTGAACAAACGCAACAACGTTAACTAAGATAAATAATGCACATGAGATGGTTCCATAAGGTTTTAAATGCAGAAGTCTTGCAGCGCGAGAGTTGTATAACAATTGAGACTCAAGTAACGAGGATCCCACTCAGATCGAGCTGCCACATTCCGAGGATGCACAAGACTCCCCAAAATAGCTCTGTATGACGAAATCACAGAGGGAGCTCGGAAACCAGGAGGCCAGTGTAAGAGGTTTGAGGATATACTGCATCAATCCCTAAAATCAGTTAATGCCAATCATAACTAGGTACAACTAGCGTTAGACAGATCACAGTGGAGGTCTTTGGTCCACAGTTATAATGGAGACTTGAGAAGAATACAGCGGCGGCCAGATCTGGTTGGTGACTATCCATGCCAGGAGTGTAGAAGGATCTGTAGGTCGCGGTTGGTTTTCTTCAGTCACATTAAGGCACACAATCGCAAGTAGCTCTAAGAAATTATAAGTTTGATCGAACCGATAGTTTTGTTTTTGAGTCTTTCTGTAAATTTATTCTCGATAACGGGATACAGCAATGAATGAATGAACCTAAATAGAAACTAATGCCCCTCAAAACAGTTAATGTAACACCTCTGAACGGATGAACTTCCTGAACCGATCTGCGATTTCTGGGAACCAGAGGATGGTCCATACACGAAAGAGGTCTACTATCCGAAAACTGTCCATAGCTCGACCCATCTGTGAAAAATACAGACCTCCATTGACTTTTCCAATTCACATGCTTATTGGCTTATTCCAATCGAAGACGCATATGATTTTAAGTTAGTGGTATCCTCCTCAAAAGTCCTCGAGAATGTTTCGAAGTGTTTCAATCGAAACCAAAAACCCCCAGAAGGGTTCAAAAGCGGCTGTTGCATGATTAGACAAGTAGACTATTGAAAGGTTATCTACAGGTTGAAGCAGTCAGAAACCGATCTTGTGCAGGAGTGTTAGATCTTGGGCGTCCACTTCTCGGTGTTTCATTCACGTTTCAAGTTTCTCGAGATCCATGGATGAGTCAGTAAATTACGCTTTCAATAACCTGAAAGAAATTCGTAATATCTTTCTGATTATGTCCTGATTCGATCATACCAATAGCTCCATTGGCCCATCCACACTAAGTTTACGTCTAGGTGTTATTGCTAATCAAATTTTTCGATGATGAATCAAAATTGATCTAAGAACATTAACAACAATAATTTGGCCGACGATGAAAAAAATATCAAACGAGGAGGTATAAGAGAGTAAACATTATTTGATTTCTCATAAATGAACATTTTTTGGTGGATAAGAATAGGCAACTTTGAAACGTCTACAAAATTTCTGAATTTTCCTAACATTTGTGTAGCAGTATATGGTTGATATGAGGTCTGAATAGTAGAATAGAGTGGAATAAATCTAAGTGAATGGAATAAGTGTCCTGTGACATTTGTTTTTATGTTAGGAAACAAATGTGGAATGACCAATTATCGTGCTATATCAATTATTAATTTTAATATGAGCGAGAAATTCTTGATGATGGAAATGAGTAGGTATTTGCTGGATAATTATTTGAGCTGTTTCCATTGTGTATTCCAACGTTTCTGAAGAGTGTGTGCCCTTTTTTCTGGATATAGATAGATAGATAGATAGATTTTATTTGATCAAAGTACCATACAGGTGTAGATCGTGTCAAACATTTTGAAGTGTCTGAAATTTTTGACATAACATCAAGATCGGAAGGCTAATATAATGCGGCTACTTCTATGAACTGAAGGAATCCTCTTCAATACTGATTTCATTACTATTGACCAACTATTCTTGATGTTCAGAGGAGGCGTGGAGGCGAGCTGATTGGATTCGGAGTTATAAATATAAAGGCTACTTTTTTCAATTTTATTTTCCTCCACCCATTTTCATTCAATATTATGAAAGCTTTTCCCAATCAATACTATGATTGATTATCGCCACAGACATGTTGACAAACTATGATTTTTCATGCATGGTTGACAGAATGTACCAGGGGAGCCAGAAAAAAAAAACAATTAGATATGGGCTGAGGATCTTCGTTTCTTAGAGATTTGAACAGATGTTTTGGTTAGCTATAACTAACTGAGTTACACCAAAAGTTCTGGTAGAATCAATAGACCATTCTTTATCTCTTAAAGAGCCATAGCCCATATTTAATCGTTGTTTTCTTCCTTACCTAGGTACCGTCAATTTACCATCAAACTCTATATAATTGCTTGTTATGAGCATGCTCTATACAAATTCACTTCGGAAGTGATTCTTGGAACGCACGATCTGTCTGGAAGGCTTTCTACTTTTTCTTTCTGACATTTCGACAAACAATGTTAAAGGCCTCATAAATATTCCAAAAATATCCTTAGTAGATAATTGTCATTTTTTGCAGGTACATTGGCTACAGTGAACTTCGAACTCCACTCCTCATGATAAAATCCCCTGAATTAATAAAGAAAATCTTTGTGAAAGATGCAGACAGCTTTCAGGACCGTCGCGTCGTTTTTCCTGAAAACTTCGACAGTCTCATGTCCAAGACTCTCATTTATCTAAGAGGTGAAAAATTTAAAATAATATTTCATGCGACAAAACAATCAGAAATCGAAATTTTCAGGGCAAGAATGGAAAGATGTCAGAAGCATCTGGAATCTTGTACTTACAGCAAGTAAAGTGGAAACAATGTATCCCTTGCTGAACAAAACGGCTGAATCCTTCGTTCGCAGCTTTTGTGATGACAAAGAAGATGAAGTTAAAACTTTGGACATGAAAACAGCCTACAGAAAGTACATTTGCGATCTTTCCGCAAGCACTTACTTTGGAATCGAAAGTGGATCTGAAACTTTCCGACAGAAACTATCTAACTTTGTTACTTTCAATGGAAATTCTATTTGGACACTATTATCATTCTGTATTGCATGTCTTGCTCCGAAGTTATCACCGGTGAGTTGTACAATCAAAACTTGAAGAAATATGGGAGATCGAAACTTGTTTGCTCATCTTTGTGAAGTTTCTTTTACCGTTAATTTCTCTTTATACAACCTCTGTTCCTTATTATGAACCTTGAATATTCCAAATTTACATATATCTGTTCTTCATTAGCGAAATATTGCAAAAAAATGTTTGTTTGAGTGAATAACAATATTGAATATTTCAGTTATTCGGCGTATCATCTATTGTGAACAAAGACGTCCATACTTACTTTTTGAAAACAGTAGGAGAAGGTGTCGAGAGGGAAAATAACAACTTACACAGACCTGATATTATCGGCCTTCTGCATAAACAGAAAAAGGAAGAGGAGTCTGCGGAGTTCGAAGAAAATTTGAAAAGAAGGAAGATTTACTTAAACGAAGATGAAATCGCTTCTCAACTGTGTATGTTTCTATTGTCATCTCTTGATGGATTAGCAGCAACGTTGGGATTTATCACTTATGAGCTTGCTGTGAATCCTGATGTACAGAAGAGATTGCAGAAGGAAATGGATGATATTCGTATTGATGGCGAACTACCAGAGTACCAAACCATTATGGGTCTACCTTATTTAGATATGGTGGTTTCGGGTAAGTATACTCTATAGGACCTCCAAAATTATTTCGAAATATTTCAATGGTGAAGAGGTTCTACGTCAGAAAATTGGATGGAAACATCAAAAAATCCCATCTTCTAAATGCGTTACAGCAATAACGAATCAGATCGGGTCAGTTTGGAATAAAATGTGTCAGTAGCACATTCATACGAAAAAAATTTATAGCTAGGCCGAAATTTTTAAATTGAGAAGTGGAGTTAATGTCTGAAAATTAAATACAATGTGTATTTTTTCAGAATTCAATAATTGTCTGCACGCCGTTAACATATTCATTGTATTTATAGCTAGGTACTACTTTTTATGTCCATGGGATGAACTATTTTGCGAAAAAGTTCCTTCTCTCGTGAAGGGGGAACTGCATTTCATTCTGGTAATCAGGTTAGTTAGTTTTCACTTTTTAACATTGCAGAGTCTGAAAATTTTTTCGTTTCATTTGTTAGTAACATCTACACTAACGAAAAAATTGAATAAAAAAAGATTCAATATGAAGTCAAAATAGAAATTTTGGGTGATGTCACTCGCCCCATCTTCCTTTATTCAAAATAGAGGGGTTGGGGTTGAAGCTATGTGGTTTTGAATTTGATCTCGGATCTTGGAGTTGTCTCGCTGAAATCAAAAATAGAACTACCCGGACGTTTTAACATGATTCGTTTCGGACTACAAAGTCGCTCTTTCGTTTTCTATACAGGGTGAGTCCTTTTGACTCGTACAAATATTTCAACAGTACATTCTTGCGTTCCAAGGAAACACTATTTTCCCTCACCATTTTTCACAAATCGGCTCGGTTTAGAAGATACAGGTTGTTGAAAAACCATGAAAAAAATGTTATTTTCAGTTGTATCTCACAAACGGTTTTATCGAATGAAATGAATTTCGGAATATAGTTTATTTGATGAATATTACCTAAGATATCACCGACGTGTCACAGATTTAGATAGTTATTCTGAAGGTTATTTTGTTTCTTTCTTCAGGGGTGGCACAACTCATTATGAAAACTTAAAATGGCTTTATGTTTTTATCAGGGCCGAATCGGGAAAAATGGTACAGGAAAAAAGAGTTTCTTTTGACCACAAAAATCTGCTGTTAAAATATTTGTACGAGCCAAACACTCACCCTGTACATGGCCCTCTTTGTAGGTTAATATAGAAGTATTCCAAAATTCTTCATCTGGTCACTAGATACGAAAACGGTAAAACGATAAAATGGAAGGAATGTTTTTTGTCCGATATTACTAGAGAAAATCAAAATACACATCTAATGATGTATGATGTTCCCATGAGAAAACCTCATAGTTTCGGAAATAAAGTCAAATCTCTATGAAAGTGAGAGTTTTCAGAATACCCTGTGAATTTCATTTAACACAATTCCTTCTATGACTGAGACAAACTCTTTCAGTTTAGTTTTCAATAATTTTTGAATCTGACGAAATTAACGTGGTTTTGAAAATATCAGATTGAAAGTAGGGTAGGTATTTTTTCTGGCAAAATTCGTTTGTGTATGGCGAGTGAAAAGACCAAGAATTTTAAAAGACCCCGTATATCACAAACCAGATTTTTTCTTCACGAAACGCATCCTTAGGAACGTTGCATAAATTTGAAAATATTTTAGTCAGATAGATAGCACAAATCTTAGTATGCCCAAATTTTTAGAATAATTCAATTTTTCGTAAACGCCAAATAGGCCATCTGTACCATGGACACACTATACAGGGTTAGTCTCTGACTCGTACAAATATTTCAACAGTAAATTCTTGAGGTGAAAACGGACATTTTTTTCCATACCGTTTTGTCCGATTCGATCCTGATAAAAAGATATATCCATTATAAGTTTTTTATTTGTTTCTCATTTGTAAACGTCGGTTTCCAAAAACACAATATTAATCAAGAAAGTTTATTTTATCAAGTCATAAACTTGTAAAACTGACAGTTAACTTGCAAAATTTTTAAAGTTAGTAGTATTATTTTCATTAGAAAATTTTGTTTTATCGTCATATATGTTGAAAATCATGTTATAATTGTTATTTCCAGTAACACAGATTTTTGATGATGAAAGAGTTGATACTGATGATGATGAACCATCTGTTGACTCATAAACTAACTGCTGAACTCGAGGACTGCAGTACAAATGTTCTGCAGAACATTTGTAAATTCCCAAATATTGTTACAATTTTCGCCAGCAACCACTGGTCATCAGGAGCATGTAAAAGAAATTGTTCAACCTCTTCTTTACTTAATAACTTGGCCTTTTTTGGCGTATAACGCTCATTTTTTCGTTTCAGAAACGCTATTACCTTTTGAAATCTGCAAATGACAAATAAACGTCATATTTTTCAATAAATTTTTTAAGGAAAACAAACCTGCGAACAGGGGCATTTTCTTTCATTTCCAAGCAGCTTTTCAGCATAGACCATTTGGCCCATAAAGTATTAGGGCTGAATCTAGCTGATAGTTGATTCAAGTAGACCAACAAAACATCTTCAGTTACCCTAATCACACTATTTTTGTTTTGCCACTTTTTGAAGTCGTCGTATTCTCGCTCGTACCTTGAAGCTGATTTTGCAGGTAATAAACTTGAAGCTACACTGCTGGCTGCCTCAATAATTTCTTTTGGTACATTCATTTTCGCTTTCGCCAAAACAAATGTAAAGAAAAATAAACAGACATGTTCATGGCAACGCTTCCATAGCTTACGACATGTGCGACAAATTATTGAGATTTTTTTGGAATTTATCTTACCTTTTTACAAATGGGAAACAAATAATAGCTATTTATGTATCAAGTACATAAATTAGGTCTTTATGGACGAGTCCAAAAGTTTATGGCAGAGCGAGCAAAGCGAGTGAGGCCAATAACTTGGGCAAGTCCATAAAGCCTAATTATGTACGAGTTGCATACAAAGCTTTATGTTCGACTGCAATGCAGAAATTTTTTTCTGAAATGGCTTATTACTGAAAAACATTAAGTGTGCTTTTGATTTTCTTACCTTAGTAACCGGCGACCTTAGCAACCTTAGAAAACACAGTTGTTTACTTCCTTAATTTTGTGACAAACGTCATAATAATCCAAAAAATGGATAGTGCTGGAGAAGAAAGCGTAGAAAATTTAGCCGTAAGCGCCAAAGAATCTCTCTTACCCACTAAATCTAAAAGTGCTTATGAAAATATGTATACAAGTGAAGTAAAACGAGCAAAATTGTAAAATCGACAGAAGACAGTATTCTGGCTTACTTGAATAGTGAATTGAAAGCTCACAAAAGATCTTCGCTATGGACTACATAGATGAATCGGAAAGTACTAAAATAAGTGTTGCCACCAGAATATTGGGCCAGGAAGTAGTTGATGCAGCATCAAGAGTATTGGAGATCGAAAACTGTGCTTCCACTTCGAGCTCGACTTCCTTAGGCATGCATTTTTATAATAACAAAGAATGTGTTTTTAATATTCACTACCACACTAACGCTTGTAATAGTAATTCATAATTTTGTTTTTAGGTCGAAGTTCAATTCTTCTTTCTATAAATTCCAATAAAGTGTTGTTTGCATCTAGTATATTTACTTGACAGTATGATAGTGACAGTTGAGTCCAATAAAGTGGTGTCCAATAAAGTAGTCAATTATGGACACTAAACGAATTCATAATTAAAGTGTTTATGATGCAGTCGAACATAAAATATAAAACAATACACGCAAGGTAACGGGTTTTACTGGCTCAAGGAGGTAGGTAACTGACTCGCCTGCGGCTCGTCAGTTATATCCTCCATTCGCCAGTAAAAACCCTCTTACCTTGTTAGTAATGTTATATACTATATAATGAGCTGTGTCAACCCTGGAAAAACGCAATCATCTTCAGATCTGTGGATCTTTGAAATATACTTGTATTCAGCGAAAGTACTCAATTTTTCAAATTTCACAGATATCTTTTTATTTTTGAAAATCAAATTACTCGAAAACGGCGCATAATACGAGAAAATAAGAAGAATACTTTCAATGTACAAAACGTCCAAGTATTCATTAGGTGTCCAGCTTAGTTTCAAGAGTTGGGTTCTTTAAACTTTTGGTATTTTAATGTTACGTAATGGTCATAATGAGATAACTGGAAGACGTAGGTGATATCTTGTGTTCGGAAAAGATTCATCAAATAAATGAAAACTATATTTCGAAATTCATTCCATTGAAAAAATGTTAAGGGAACACAGTGTTTCTCTTGACCGCAAAAATCCACTGTTGAAATATTTGTACGAGTTAAAGACTCATCCAGTATAAAATACTTTTTCTGGTTTTATTTGGAAATTTTTTCAGAAACCATGAGAAAATGGCCAGCAGTAACAATGACGGATAGAATATGTACTAAGCCCTATACAATTGAACCTCAATCACCAAAAGAAAGCCCAGTACACCTGGATGTCGGAGACACTGTCGCCGCACCTCTTTACGCTCTCCATCACGATCCAGAATATTTCCCAGAGCCAGATAAGTTTGACCCAGAACGTTTCGCTCCAGAAAATCGCTTCAAAATAAAGCCGTACAGTTACTTGCCATGGGGGATTGGACCGAGGAACTGCAATGCAGGAAAATTATCCCTTTTACAGATGAAGATTTTCTTCTTCAGATTGTTGGAACATTTCGACATTGTTCCTATCGATAAAACACCCATACCCATCAATCTACAAGAGGGCGTCATCAAAGTAGCCTCTGACCGTGATATATTCCTAGGTTTAAGGAAACGAAAGGACATCAATGTATAAAATATTATTGTAAAATCGAACTACATTTTATTTCAATCTCAGGAAATGTTGCGAAAATAGCGAGTGAAATTTTTCAGTATGATTCATTTATTCCCATATTTTCTGTAAATAAGAAAGATAAGGTCTTGAGTAAATCACACCTTTCACGGATGTAACCCATTTGTTTTATTTGGAGTATCTTTTGGCAATGATAAAAGATGGGGTCAAGAAGTTGAAATTCGGGATATTATATCACTTATTCTCTAGTTAATCAACCGATAATTGTTGTAAATATTTATGTTTTACTCCTCTTTATCATTTAACTACATTGCTCAAAAATCAAAGTGAATAGTTTGCGAAAATGTAATAATATATACAGGGAAATAAAAAACGATTCTGTATACAGGCTTTGAGTATTCAACCCCCTCATCTCCATTATCGATGTTCTTATTCACCACCTGATTTTTCTGCAATAAGTTTTTGTAAGGGAGATATTTCTAAAATTCTCTTTTTTGTGATCCTTTATTCAATTCTGAAGAATTTTTTTTCTGGAAAAGATATTATTTCGTTTGAAAAAGCAAGAGTTGCCAGGGACGTTATTCTTCTTACAGAATATTTGGAATGGTGATTACGGCCTTCTCGACAAGAGAGCAATAAAGTTTCAACTTTTATGACACTTTATGGCCCTCCTATTCAAAAAGGTCCGGTAACAATCGAGCAGATTGGAATATCTTGATGCTGCCTTTATTTGTTTGTTCTTGTTAGAGGTGAAGAATAATTCTGTTTTAATTGCTTGATGTCTTATATGGAGTGATTCAAAATTCAAGGTTATATGATTGTTTAGTAATCCGTTGGAATATAGGATTGTTCTCATCCTCTTCGGTGAAACTTTCAACACAAAAATTCTATAGAGAAAGAAAGCTTCAGTAGTTCAGTATACCTTTGAACATCGTGTATTAATTGAATACTCAAAGCTATGAATGAAATTATCTTATGATCCTAAAATCGATATCAAATGGAAATAATTGATGAACAATCTGAAAAAAGATATCATAGTATTTTCGAATTTTGTTAGTAACTAAAAAGTGGAATTTTTGTCACGAAAATAACCTTAATTTGCTTCAGAGTAAGATTTTTTGTCTTGAATTGATTGTACAAAACACAGTGTTGAATATACGGGGTGTTAAACGATTCGATGGGTCCAATAATTTTAGGGGTATATTTCCTGAATAATTTTAGTGCAAAAACATTATATAAAAATAGGTACGCAAAAGCTTAGTTACGGACGATTTCCAAATTTTGAGCGGGTATCAAAAAACATTGAATTTCTTTTCAATGATTCTTCAGTTATGCGACTTCCAGTCAACTTTTTCCTTACCGAAAATATCGAAGAACTAACAACAGAGAATCAATCATTGAATGGTCGAACATAATTCATAATTCGATGAAATTCTTAATGAAGAATTTAGCGTTCATTTTTGAAAACCAACGAATATACAACCGATGGATAATTAATACATAGAATTAAATATGTTTTAAGAGCAGGGGACTTAAATTTCGGAATTTGATGAGAATTACCCAGCTACACCGTTTTGTTTCATCAGAAATCTTTCGCATGTGGCGAATTCAAAATTTTGTTATAGCAGCCGCCACATGATGATAATACGTCCTCTCCTGTGTGCCGATTTTCATGACACAGAAATAAACGCTAATATTATCAGCAAAAAAACGAAAAAAAAAACAAACAACTTTGATCTTTTTCCAGAACAATATTTCATTGGGTCCTACATGATTCCATCGTTATATAGTACCTATACCTTAGACAATGTCTGAATAGTTATTTATTTATATTTTATAAGACTGTTCCTTTCATACATTGAAAGGAACAGTAATACATTGTATGTATTATGTCAGGTTTCTCCTGTTTATTTGAATTTCCCCAATTCATACAAACAGTTTCTAACCTAAGCGAATTTTAGTTAACTTGATGGTGCTTGAAAGTTATGATTGATATGGTTTATAAATATGTAACACAAAATCAGTAACTAGAATTAATCAAACACAGCTGAACCCATCAAAGTTCAGTTGTGTGAATAGAAAGATTCATATATAAAATTCAGAGTAAGTCGATTGAAAATTTAAAAATCTTTGTCGGGAAGCAATCTATTCATTTATATATAAATCAAAAGAATTATCACTATTTGTTTCCTGATACTGGACGATGAACGGAAATTTTTCTTCATTAATTTCTACACGTGTTGAAACCTTCGAAAGAAAAATAATTGGAGAATTATCCGGTAGATTAACTTAAGTAGGTAGTTGTTTTATAATTATTATTAGATTTGAATATTCCGCTTTTACAAAACGTTGTGAACGTCGAGACTACGAGACGAAGCACGAGACTAGAGTAGGGCCTACGAGACGAGACTGCATGTCTAATCGGCGAGACGAGACGAGACTTTAGTTTCGTAAGTCTCTTGGGCATCACTTAGGCTCGGTATAGCCTTACGAATAAGAGTTTTTTTGTCAGATATATCAGTACGTCATTATTTGTAGAATTCTTCAGATTCATGATGTATATGGTGAGTCGATGTGTAATTTATAAGTGATGGTCTGATAGATCATTTCCTTGTAAAAACATGTTAGATTGATTTTCACGGAACTTTGAGGAAAGCAGTTGGTCAAAAAACTACATTCAACTAATGCCAACGTTTCGTAGATATATTTCTACTTCTTCAGGGCTACAAAAGAGAAATTTACAGAGATTAAATATGGCACAAATATATCTGGTATAAAAATTGAATAATAGATTAAAAACAATGGTTCCAAAACAACCACATATAACAATTGGTTACAAAATCGTACAATTAAAACTATATACTAAAATTACATTGTTCGATTTATTTTTTTTTCTTCCTATTTGGATTTGACAGGAACACATATTTAAAATCGAAAAAACCTTACCAAAGTCGAACTTATGTTTTACACACAAAAGATCTTAATATTAGCTTGTTGAGCAAATTGGAATCGAACTTGTAGAGAAGCTTAGGAAAACTCCGTCTAAAATTTTGGGGCAAAATACAAATCATCACAACGACGTATTACATTCAATGAGTGTTCCGAAACTGAAATATTTATTTCGATTTTAACCTGTTCAACACAGGTGGAGTCTAGAATATGTTGTTAAAAAAGTTGAATTCCCAACTCACTGTAATGAATATTTGTTTTTGAAAAGATCCAATATATTATTATATATCAAGCTCAAATTTTGTGATCTGTACATAAGGTTTCTAATTGCTGCTACTTTATATGAAAAATTGCAGTGTGAATTATAATTTAAAATTCGCCCAGAACTAGTCGGTTTTCTATACCAGTTTGTGATCAGAGAGCCATCATTTTTTTTGTGAACTGTGACGTATGTGGATGACATGTTTTTAATAATTCCGACCACACTGATCATTGATTGCTGGGTGTGTTGGACGGATTAACCCAAACCTGCCACCGCGACCAACGGTCTATTGTAGCACACAAGCATGCTCAAAGAGCTAAATCTCTCCCTCTAGTCCCATCCTACCCAAAAAGGAGATGATGTCGGAGGGGGAGTGATTCTTGAGTTCCTCTAGGATCATCTTCGGAGAGCCGAAAACTCCGAGTCTGACCCTGTCTGCCGCCGGGCAGTCACAGAGGATATGCTCAATTGTTTCGTCTTCCTCTAAGCAGAGTCTGCAGAGTGGGTCGTTGACGATTTTGAGTTTTTTGAGGTGGGCTCTGAGTCTGCAGTGTCCAAATTCCGACCAACAAATGTGAAGAACTTTTAACTGTTTTCAACCAATTCCGAGTAAGGTTAAATGAAAAACTTATCAGGAATTTGGACTGTATTTCTTCTCAAATCTTATTCAATTCGCCTACGTTTCGGAGATAATTACTTTTCACGATTTTTTTATCCAAATTTTAATCATTTACTCCTTGCTATACTACCTATGTTTTACCAAAAAGAAATTTAAATTCAAACAGCTCCTTCTGGGTGTTGCAGTTTCTTTGTCTGTAAGTAGGTACCTATAAGTGTAAGTTAATGATCTGATCTATAAACATTTGCGATTTTTGAAATCCAATTGATAAAACTTAATTTATATTTTCTGAATTTCTTATCTCAATTTCAAACTCCACAATCTGGATAACATATAAGAAATTTGTAATTGTAGGGCACCTGGCTACTCCCAACAATTTTCGAAATGAAAGACGTAGTACCTACTATTCACAGTTATTTCTCTTAATTTCTTTCAAACTGGGGTTGTATTTGGATTGGGGTGTAAGGGGGAAGGATGCGTTTTATAGCCTCTCCTCTCAAATGCCAACCTCACCTACTCGCGGTGCACCCTGTTCTTACGAACGAGGCTCTGGAGACCGAACATGAGCGGTATAACTCTGTTTCCCACAATTACCTAACCTAAACATTGACTTGAGCAGGAAATGGCTCTCTGCGTTGCTCAAGTTACGTCTCAGACCTTGTCGTCTCAGGATACCTGTGCCACAAGATAATCTAGTCGTAGCCGCAACCAAAGTTGCACTGACAGCGTTACCAGTGCAGCTTTTAAACACCTTCTAACGCAGCTCCTACAAAAAGATGGATCAGTCGAGCAGGACAAAATTTGTATCCGGAGGTAAAATATCCTCCCATTCGGATCTCCGGGGGAGGGTGCCTGAGCGAGTGAATCATCGAACAAACACCAATGAAAAGCACATAGCTAGACAACCCCAAGGCCGAGCGACCAGAGAGGCGTACTGCGAGACACGCTTTTCGGACGAAGGTAGCTTGGTAGAACAAGCGTATACTTTTTTCTGGAAAGGCTTGCGGAAGGCGAAATCAGACAACATGGCGTAGGCTTTGCCATTAGAAACGACCTGGCCGCCAAACTTACCGAAAATCCAGTTGGTATCACAGAACGTTTAATGACCCTACGCTTCCCTGCAGCGAATAACCCATTTGTGAACATCATTGCAGTATACGCACCCACTTTGAACTCCTCTGACAACTTAAAGGATACCTTCTACGGAACACTCGTAGCTACATAAAGTAAAATCCCAAAACGGGAACGACTTATTCTCCTTGGAGATTTCAACGTCAGAGTGGGCAGATGTCAAGACTCAGAACTATGGCCGGAAATAATAGGGAAACACGGCACAGACAGCATTAATTCGAACGGAGAACGTCTGCTGGCTCTTTGTGCAGAACACAATCTGTGTATAACGAACACCTATTTTATTACGAGACCCACTTCAAGGGGGACCTGGCGCCACCCGCGCTCAGGGCATTGGCATACCCTCGACTTTGTGATCGTGTGAAGAAATCTGAAAGAGGTGTTGGTCACTAAACCCAGAGCAGATCTGGAGTGTTGGACTGATCATAAGCTGGTAATCTCGAGAATGAAAATCTCAATGCTCCCAAAATACCAACGCAAGCCAAAGTATCTAAGAGAGCGCCTTCAAATCTCCAAACTACAAAACCCTTCTACAAAGGAAAGATTCACAGCTGCTGTCAAACGTAGCCTAACACCACCGGATTATAACGACGACATTGAGAGTCATTGGCTCCGTTTCAAGTCATCTCTCACAAATACAGCGAAAGAAATACTGGGCACAGAACGCTCCCGAAAATCCCCAGACTGGTTTGCCGACAGCGAAACTCATATCGCACCCCTTTTGGATGCAAAACACACAGCGATGAAAACCGCAATTAAAAAGCCAGGCGATGTTGCAGCCCAAAAAAGTTTTATATTATAAACATAAAACGCGAGGTCCGTCAAGAAATAAGAAAAATCAAAGATAGCTGGTGGAAAGAGAAAGCTAGGGAAATACAAGCTTACGCCGATAACAATGACTGAAGGCGTTTTGCTATTAAAACTGTTTACGGTCCAAGCAGGAAATCTAGCTTTCCTATAAGAGATGCTCATGGAGCTATTCTAACTGATGATAGAAAAATTCTCGAAAGATGGAAGGAGCATTACTGACAGGTCTTGAATCAAAATATCGACTCGGATTTATCTATTTCAGACCTGCTCCCCGTGTATAGTCCAATGACATCGCTTGATGACGAAATCTCAATGTCGGAAATCATAAGTGCGATTAAAAATATGAAAAATGATAAGTCACAAGGTCTAGACGGCATTCCAGCGGAGATCCAAAGCCTTGGATGAAGACATTGTCAATAGTCTCCTAACACTATTCCGCAAGATCTGGGAATAGGGAGATGTGCCACAAGACTTCAGAGACGCTTTAGTTATCAACCTCTATAAGAACAAAGGCGATACGTCGAATTGCAACAACTACAGGGGCATATCGTTGCCTAATGTGGCCGGTAAAATTCTCTCGAAGATTATGGCTAATCGTCTGGTTCCACTCTTAGAAAAACTATTACCTGAATCTCAGTGCGGCCGTATCAATTCGGCATCATGGGCATTCTGGAAGCTAAAGGAAAGAGTGTTTCAAAATCACGACCTCAATCTGAAGACCAAGACAGCTGTTTACAAAGCAGTGGTCCTCCCAACGCTTCTTTACGGAAGCGAAAGCTGGACGCCCTACAGGCGACATATTAAACAGCTTGAACAAACGCAACAACGTCATCTAAGACAGATAATGCACATCAGATGGTTCCACAAAGTTTTGAATGCAGAAGTCTTGCAACGCGCGAGTTGTACAACAATTGAGACTCAAGTAACGAGGGCCTGACTCAGATGGAACGGCCACATTCTGAGGATGCAAGACACAAGACTCCCCAAAATAGCTCTATATGGTGAATTCACTGAGGGAACCCGGAAACCAGGAGGCCAGTATAAGCGGTTTAAGGATACACTACATCAATCCCTAAAATTAGTTAATGCCAATCATAACTGGGAACAACTAGCGTAAGACGGGTCACAGTGGAGGTCTATGGTACACAGTTATAATGGAGAATCGAGAAGGATACACCGGCGGCCGGATCTGGTTGGTGACTATCCATGGCCTTAGTGTGGAAGGATCTGCAGGTCACGGTTGGGTCTCTTTAGTCACAGGAGGGCACATAGTCGCAACTAGCTCTACGAAATTAGAAGTCTTGTTCGCAATTTTTTTTCTCTTCTTTTTGTAGATTTATTCCCGGTAACGGGATACAGCAATGAATGAATGAGTATTTCTTCATGCCCTGAATCTTCGTACCTCCAATAATAAGGGATAAATAGTAAGGTAATTCTGTAATTGACTCCTTCAATCATATGTAACAGTCCGAAACAAGCTGAACAATCCTCCTGAAGAGGTGTATTGGTGTATCATTTCGATACTAGTCATCAATTGAAGAAAATTCCGCGAGACATATCGATAGAATTTTGGCCTATCGCAATTATTAATGGTTAAGTCATAGCATTGGTCAGCAAATGATTCAAAAGCAATTTATAAAAGGAATGATTTCATTGTTCAATTATTTTGTTATTATTCGAACTTTACGTTGCTATGTCCGATTGATAAAACACAAAGGTAGATAAAACATAATAGTTCATAGCCAGAACCACGACGAATATTATTTATTCATAACAGTTAGTAGTAAACCGCGTTAAGCCAAACGTTTTGAAGGAGGTGAATACATATATCTCATTGTAAAAGGTGCCGCACTAATTCCAAATGTTTTCAATTTCTTTTTTGTATAGGACCTCAATCTCATGCTTCTGGATTTACTGGCTTAGTTCACAATTGAAAGCAAAATATTTAATCTAGTGATATGTGTATTTATTCAAAGGATACAGTGAAAATTGGTCCAGTCGCGAATTGTCACGCTATAAGTTCACGTAGTCACATTCGAGTGTCTCTCGCTAGAAAGATCTGAAAAATCCGGATGGAAAACTCTAAATTTCTCAACGAAGTAGGCGACTATTTCCACCTCCAACAGACATCCCTCAAACTTTCCGAGATCGATATTTTCCACTGTTTCGATTTTGTGATGCCGTGAACGGATTTTTGACCCATCTAATATTTCTCGCCTACTAATATTTTTCGATACTTTCAGAATATTTCGCGCCTAGCTAAAGAATCGAACAATATGTTTTTCGTCAGAAATGGGTTCCTGATCGTGCTATTGTTTTGTGGCATGACTGGTGAGTAATTTTTTTCTATACCCAATCTGGATGCCATTATTCCGCCAATACTAATGTGTTAGTATCTGCTCAAGGACATTTATGAATAATTTCTTATCTACACTGAACATGCTAGAAACTCTTAATTAACTCAAATACTTCGCGAGTCTCCTATTGCAAAAATTTCCACGATAAATTGGAATAAAATTATAAGAAAAGTTCGACTTTTCCATTTTCCATAGATGCCTTCAACTCTCTTCGCAATTAATACTTTACGATTCTTTTATTACAGAGGTATACTCCCAAATGGATGTCATCTTGAAGAGACCTGAATCTGGACTCAACAGGGAATTACCTGAAGTGGATACCAATTCTGAGTCTATCGATTCTTCCCCATATCATGATATCAATAATGAAATGAGGAGAATAGGTGAACAAATAGACTCACAAATCAATGAACGTCTCAATGTAATGCGACAGGAGAATTTGCTGAACAGCATGTTTAACGAGCAAGGATTGGGGCAAATTCCTAAAGGTATTGCCAATTTGGATTCATCTGCAGATGAGGAGAATCCCCTTCTGGATTTCATGAAGTTCGTTGGTGATTCCTTACCAGATACTCTAAGTGGATCCAGAGGTAGTTCCTACCCAATGCTCAATAGCAACCAAGAAGTATTAGCAGGAGATGAGGAAGACCAAAATGAAAAGCCACTACGTGTATATACGATCATAAGAATAAACGATGATGATAATTTTATACCTTTCGAGAACGATATCATCGCATTAGGTGGGGAAGTACCAAGAAATGGTTCAGGGAATGCAGATGTAAAAGGATTATCTTTTCAAGAATATCTGAAGAGTTTCGTGGACGCCATGAAAAATATGGTAGATCTAGTGCGAAACTCGACTGATATTCTTCGTGTTGGTGAAACTAACAATCGAAATGGAACAGACCAACCAGTCGATATTAAGATCAAGGATCATGTAAGTATGCCTCAAATATTTTACGGACATTGAAAAGCAGGAAAAATGTCATTAGTTAGTGGAATTCTTGAACTAAAATATCAACCAAAGATTATAGTAGAAAGATAGGAAACACCCTCCTATCTCTAGTACTAAAAACCGACTACATTTTTGGTCAGTGAAAACACGCTTGACAATGAGATGGCGCTGAAAACGCATTGTCAATACAGTGACTCTATCAAACACAGTGCCGACAATTGTGGTCTCGATTTTCATCGTTTTAGCAAGAATATGGCGGATTTGGTCACGTAACGTGATGTGAGCCAATCCGCATTCCTAATTAGAGATCATAGCATTGAAATCTATGCTTCTAAGCCGCCATATTCTTGCTAAATTTCCAATTGTCGCCACTGTGTTTGATAGAGTCACTGTAACTGTCAATACAGAAAAACTTTTTAATAACAGTTTTCTGTTTTATAATTAAAGGTCGCGAAATTTGAATTCTATTCGTTGAATTAAATTTCAATATCGACTTTGTTTCGACCAGAAAACAAACATCCCGAGCGATAAAACAAAATTTATGGTTGTGTTTTGTGATCAGGATGTTAGTTTTCATCTAAACATTGTTTGGAATCAATTGATATCAATGAAAAACGCTGTTGGATGTGCTATGTTTTTATTGGCAATTTATAAAAAATTTAGAAATATTGAAATTATGGACAATAAATGAAGCTTTGACCAGGACACAAAAGTATATGGTGATCTGCTATACGTCAAAGGTGTTTTGAATTTGTACAATATACATATATCAGAAATTAATATGAACCAATATTCAATATAGAATCATAGCATACACATTGGTTACTTATATATGTAGGTATTATTTAAAGAATTTTCAGAACCACACTTAAAAAAAAACCTTACAGACATATGCAAGACCTGTATGTCAGTATAGTTTCTTGGTGCTTTTTTATGATTTCCTTATGATATGGTCTCTTCATGACACAATATAAAAATTGATTAATGAATGAACAAAACACTCACAGCAGGTTTCATAAAACTTTGACTTTCTAAACAACAATTTGACAGTCACTCGGTTCCCAAATGGAAATCAATAAAACCTCTGCATTTCTGAATATATTGAAAGAGTAGCAATTGAGAATGATTGAATGGACCTATAAAGATCATCATTTCCCCTTAATAGGCCGTTCATGCAAGGGATGCTTTCTGCATACAACAATTTACGTCGATGAACAGTTCTCAATTGACCTGCAGTAACATGTTCATTGCACATGGTGTTTGGTGTACATGGTGTTTGCTGAAGTAATTGTCTCCAAGCCCTGAGAATTTTATCCACTTCGGAGCATTGAAAATTAGAATCAATGAATGACCGATTCACATGTTACGAGTTTTAATACTTACGCTTCCATTTTCCATAGTTGAGTGAAAAACTTAATCTCGGAATATCCATTTTATTATTTGATCCACAGTTCTCCACCATTCAATAATTTTCGAAAAATATTTTGGTGTTTTCACCAAGAAATGAGACGAAAAAATTCAATAATCAGCAACTATATAGAACGAGCTAGATAAACAAAAAGCGGTACGAGAATCAAAACATTCAAAACCTCTTTGATCAAAATGGACGTCTGAAATCTTACAAAATTTCATATATTTCTGCAAATGGCACTCAAATTAATATTTTAACCAGTCCTTGCGTCTTAAAAACACTCTTGACACACAGATGGCGCTCAAATCGCTTTAGTCGCTTCGTTTCCCATCTTTCTACTCTATAATCTTTGATATCAACGGAAAGCTATTGTCGTTAATTGTTTATACAGGGTGATTCTTGATCGTTCAGGCTTTCAACGGAGATCCACGGCATCTTCAGGAATTTGAATCAGTGTTCGAAATATGCTCTAACTATATTCCCTTAAGGGATACAGGATATTTTATGTATTTCATGAGAAACTCTAATTGGACATACCTCTTGAAAGCCTTGAAGAACAATAAAAAATATTCTTTTATAATGATTTTCAGTTCAGGTTCGGACTGAAAGTATAATTTTTTTCCACATTTTGTATATAAAAATGTTCAGGGTCAATGAATATTCAAGAATTGAAAGTTTCCTTTAATTTTTATTCAAGTCTATTGGCAATACTGGCACACTTCGTATGAACGAACTAAATTTCTCATGAGCAAATTTGAGGAATGTGCTGCATCTTACTCACACCGAATATTCAAATTTGGTGTTTCTTTTACATTGCTTGAAATAGTTTTTCGAAAAAATTCAGATTTCGTAAGCACCGATTGGGAGAGGCGAGAGGGGAAAATCAGCTGATTAAGAGGTTTGCCAAACGCGTAAACGGAGCATAAGCCACTCTCGATTCGTGAAACATATCGGAAAAAAGAAAGAAAAACTTCAGAGATGAATCATTAATTAATTGGTAAAGGAAGACACACTTGTTTTTATAATTATATACTTTGACTATCGATTTCGGCACTAGGCCATCATCAGGTCAGCTGAAATATAAATAACACATAGATAATAAAGTTAACAAGACGTCAAATAACGTAAAATTTTTCACAAGTGTTTTGTTCACATTAATATTCTCTGATAGACACGAAGCAATATATCACAAACTGACCGTTAATGAAACATGTACAATCAAAAGACATTAGATGTAATATAAATTATAGTTTTCCTTTGAATATTCGTTTTTTACTTTTTTAGATGTTCTAGGTTAAGTCGGTATAATCTCTAATTCCCTATGAAAAACACCTCGACAGTTTTCAATTCTTCTTCTTGGTTTTATGTATACATGTACACATGAACGCGTATATGGAGGCAGGTGGAAAAGACTATATAGCAGGAGGGTGAATTATCTTGAATAGATTGACCGTCGGGAAATCTTTAATATCATTGAGGAGATGTTCGTCGTTCCTGCATTTTAGAATTTCCAGTTGTTCTAGGAGTGTTAACTTATGGAAATCACTATGCTGATGAAGTAAAGTTAGTTTATCGGGAGAAGTAGAGTGTTTGCTCTCAAATAGATGGTTACCCATGGCCGAAGCAGGTCCATTCTTGATATGTTCGTTGAATCTGATCTTTGAAGCTCTAGTTGTCATACCGATATAGAAAGCAGGGCAGTTACCGCAGGTTATTTTATATATTCCGCTTTTTTGGGTTTTGTCATTTTTGGGCTTATTATTGATAATACTCTTTCTAGTGTCCCATGTGAAGTATTAACAAGATTCAAGTTGAAGCCCTTTAGTAATGATTGTAGTTTGCTGTTGAGGTTGGAAAAGTAAAAAATTCAGAGATGAACTTACGGGCTATTTCCAACTCAAATTTGATATTCCATTGCCATCCGAGATGTCAATCATTTTTTATTGGACTATAACTACATCCAATCCCACTTACGGCCTGTTGTCGTTTCTTTTAGTTTCGTTAGGAATTTTATGATTCCTCGGAACCTACCTCCTTATCTATACGAAACCAATCTGGAAACGCCTACTAATAGCAAGAAAATCATTCTCCATATCCCGTAGCACGATCCGTAACCCACATTCTGACGCGAAATATCGAGATGAATTGTGAATCTCGAATTTTTTTTAAATTCGAGATCATTTCGTTCCGTACCCTCAAGTCGTGATCTCCAATCCATCAATTTTCGTGGCCGGCCATTTCCAGCTTGAAAAATTAGGCCAAGTGTATTACGATGTGGCGGAATTTGTTAAATCTCATTGGAGCATATGAATATTGTATTTCAACAGATTTATGTAAAACTTTATTGTGAAACGTATGTGGTGTTTATCTCAACTCAGCTAATATGGTACTCGTCGCCGGTCGCCTATGTGTCTTGTTTTTTTCCAAACATGTTGCGGTGAATTTTCCACGACGCTGATTTATTTTTTATCAATTTCTCGCATTAAATTGTTAAAAATTGTACTCAATTTTTGAGTATCTGTACGAACATTAACTGTGCCATGTATGGGAATGTGTATTATTTCACTAATACATCTGTAATGAGCGGGTAGTTTTTCGAACCTACCCCCTGATTTTAGAATACTCCTTTTAAATTCATTTTTGTAATTTTATTTTTGAATTAATTTTTAGAAAAATCCTTTTAAATTTCCAATTCAGGATTCCGACATCCTTCGGAATTGTAAACATTCCGCACCGTTTTTATTCCGTTTTTATTTCTGAAAAACAATGTCGCACCGTATAAAACATCCTGAATTGGAAGATAACCGTGTTTTTTGTTCGCTAGCACAGATAAGTCGAAATTAAGACGTCTTCATCGACGCAAATTTTACCGAATTTCGACAGTCGGGGCACATCTGATTTGCGCACCCCCCTTGTGGGTATAAAATCAGATGTTCCCCCGCAGGTCACTTCACTTACGATTAACAGCCGACTTACGATTTGCGATTTATTAGTGCCGTCCGCCGTAAAAACTTGTTGGGAGATTTCTTTGGAGTTGCTTTTCTTTTTCTTTGTTACGATTCAGAATATAATTTAATTTTTTATTCTTCCTTACTTTTATTGGGTGGTCCGGGAAATTTTACGAGTGCAAGTGGCCAAACCGACAGGTAAGACGACACTCCGTTTTTTATATATATCATTGGAACTTCAGTCTCCGTCTACACCCCTCCTATACCCAAGTCTGAGTTCCACCCCTACAGTCAATAACGTAACCTGCTGGTGTGGATACCCGGGGGGTACAGAAGGCACTTTGGGGTGGCAACCCTTGCTAGAATATTCCCGTTCGTTCCCGTATTCACCCCTACGTTTAGGGAAGCACTCTGCTGGTGTGGATACCCGGGGAGTGCCGAACGCGACTAAGGGTGAGCCGTCGTAATTCTGTGTCGTCGTATTTCATCCCCTAACCTGGCTTAAGTCCGATGCCTGTCCGTTAAGTGTGCGTCTTAGGTTCTGGCTGGCGAACACGTCCGTAAACCCCGTATAACGTTTGAGATCGGATCCTGTTTCATTCCGTCCGTTTTGCCCCTGTGAATTCACTGATCTCGAGTCTCTCACTGTACGAGTTTTCTAATAGTGCCATTTGTGTTTCCTTGTACGAGTCGACAAATATAATTTGAGTACGTTGATTTTGACTTTCACTGGTTGTCGCTAACACCCCAGACACCGAGGAACCTTATCTTCCGCTCGTAGCTACCAGGGTAGGTTTGCTATTTTCCCTTTAAGAATAGCTGGCTCTCGAGTACACCGAGAAAAAGACGTTACACATCTTCTGTGATAGTTACTTTGTTCATCCAAAATTTTAACTTCATTAAAGTCAAAATATATAACACTGTGGAAAAAGTCAGAAAAGGTGTCCTTGAAGAAGTTGAAAGGAAAGAAAAAGTCTCAAAACTCTTCAATCATTTATTGGAATCTCTTCCAGTTATTTATTCAGGTCGACATATTTCGGCCTATAATGCCATTCTCAAAACAAATTGAATAAATATGTTTCAAGAGTCATATGATAAGCCAACATCATGTCACGAAACAGACAGAAATTGTTCTTAAAATTTACTTTAAAACCTCCAAAAACAAGCATAAAGGACACATTGAAATGTTCAGACGTGTGGAAACCTCCGGTTCAGTTCAGTTCCATATTGTAACTTGATCAGATTTGTATTTTTGGGCGTATTTGACATTTTTTGCTAGTCCATCAGTGGCGTGGTGGGTCAGAAAGGATGGCCGCTCCTGTTATGAATTTGAACAAGAACATAAAAGTTGTTGACTTCAGATCGAGAGTTTTAAAATTTCATTTCAATTTTTCATTTCAGGGCAGGATTTATGAAATTCCACCTGATGCTCACGTAGAAAGAAGCAACCCAGGCATGGTGAATATTACTTGGAGATCCGGAATAGATAGTTTGAACAATTCTTTGTATATGAACATAGACAAGGATAAAGATGGAGCTCTCATCTTTCATCATATACGTTTGAGGATTTTAGAAGGTGAGGCAAGCAAGAACTTTCAAAATACACTTCTCAAGAAATTTTGGTACATAGGTTTCTTCCACTTCTTTCCATCAACACACCCTCCTCACGTGGATTCCAGCAGCACTTAAATAGTTATTTGTGGAACCAGTTGGGACAAGCATAATTTTTTGGAATGAGCGTATTATTCGAAAAATAGTGTTTCCCAACGTGTTTCACACAATATTTTTTTAAATTTTGAATAGGATGTGACTATTCTAATTCAAATTAAAAGTAACAAAAACATCTATACAAGCGTTTCCCGCTGATTCCTTCTGAATTGTCTAGTGACGGAAAAATTAATTTTTTACTGGTTGGTATGGAAGCAAGTATCGTTTCATCCAAAGATTATTGAGTAGAAAGATAGGAAACGCCCTCATATCTCTAGTACCAAAAACCGACTACATTTTGGCCAGTGAAAACATATTTGACAATGAGATGGCGCTGAAAACGTACTGTCAATACAGGAAAACTGTTTAATAACAGTTTCCTGTTTTCTATTTGAAGGGCGCGAAATTCTATTCCTGGTACTGGATTTCAATATCGACTTTGTTGAGACCAGAAAACAAACATCCTGAGCGACAAAACAAAACTGGTTTTGTTTGTTTTCATCTGAACATTGTTTGGAATCAATTGAAATCAATGAAATACTCTGTCAGATGTGCTACATTATTATTTGCAATTTATAAACATTTACAAAAATTTGAAATTATGGACAACGAATAGAGCTTTGACTAGGACAATTCTTGTGATCTGCTATACGTCAAAGGTGTTATTTCTGCGCAATACATTTTTTAGATATTAAAAACGTAGTGGAATATGTACAATTTGTATCAGAAAGCAATATGAACCAATATTCAATATAACATCATAGCATACACATTTCAGTTACTGACATACTGACATAACTATTATTTAGAGAATTTTCGGAACCGCAATTAAAACCTCACAGAGGTATAATCCAAGACATATATGTTAGCTTGTCAGTACAGTTCCTTTGTAATTTCTTTATGATATGTTCTCTTTATGACACAATATACAAATTGATTAATAAATGAACAAAACACTCACAGCAGGTTTTATAAAACTTTGACTTTCCAAACAATTTGACAGTCTCTCGATGCCCAAAACGAAATCAATAAAACCTTTGCATTTCTGAATATATTGAAGGAGTAGCAATTATTGAGAATCTTTGTATGAAAGTCATAATTTTCCCTGAATAGGCCTTTCATGCAAGGGATGCTTCCTGCATACAACAATTTACGTGGATGAACAGTTCTCAATTGACGGTTCACCATGTTCATTGCACATGGATTAGTCAGTAGTGTTTGCAGGCCTTTATGCCCTGAAAATTTTATCCACTTCGTAGCACTGAAAATAGAAACCAATAATGAATGACCGAGTCACTTACTACCAGTTTTAATACTTACATTCCCATTTTCTTTTTATTTGATCCACAATTCTTCACCATACAATAATTTTCGAACGATATTTTGAGGTTTTCACCGAGAAATTAGACAAAAATTTCAATAATCACCAACTAGCATGTATTTGATAAACAAAAGACGGTACGAGAATAAAAAGATTGAAAACCTCTTTGATCAAAATGGCCATAAGAAATCTCACAAAATTTCATATGTTTCTGCAAATGTCCCTCGAATTAATATTTTAACCAGTTTTAGGACCTTAAAAACACTTTTGAAACACAGATGGCGCTCACATCACCTTAGTCGCTTCGTTTCCTATCTTTCCACTCTATAATCTTTGGTTTCATCATCAGTTGCGGACTATTTCACTTTTCGCAACTGACATAGTTCAGATCACACACGTCTACAGTGATTCGCCAATAACTCCTAACCAGTTGCTTGTATGGGAAGTTTTATTCTTCAGGATATAGTCCGGTCCTGGCACTGGCGACTCTACCAAGTTTTTCTTGCGTGCAAAATTTGCACCTGAACCTCCTTAGGCACTTTCATACGTAGAATCTATTGACAAAAGATTTTTTTTCAATTCAAAAATAACAAATTCAATAAAAGTTTGCATTTAAAAAAATGAAAGTTCACCAAATTATTCGAAATGAAAAAATATGTGGAGCTCGTCAGTGAATTCTACGTAAAAAAGTGCCTAAGGTTCAAGTTTCAGATTTGTAACTTGAAAAACAAAAAAGTTATGAGAACTTTACGGAATTGTCAAACTCAAAAACGAAGTATCGTAGGAGGCTGCAGTTTTCACCATTCTTTGTTTCTTGGAAAATGAGCTCGGAAATGTGCCATCCGTTTTCTTCTAGCTAAATAGTTCTCGGGATCCTCTCAGTAGAAAACGAATTTTGCCCACCCTGTACTCGAACAAGATTGCCAGTAGAGGTGAAAGGAGTATAACTGTATCAGGGGTATGTTGTCGGAATAGTGGAATCTTGCTGCTAGGCTTTTTCGGCTTCGGACAAATTGTACGGAGAGCGGCGACTGACGGGAGCGCTAACATTTTTTATTGAAGGCATTGACAGGGTCTCATTATTTTTCGTAAAAAACGTGGCGAATTATCAAGCTGTTTCCTACGAATTCACTTTCAATTTTCGGTTTCCTTGAATTATTATCAATACAGAGAATACCAAAATAGAATTATATTGCTTTGACGAAAGAAAAAAATTTGGTGCGTGGAAAGCGATAAAAGATAGACTTCTTTAATTGGTTGTAAATGCAGTAATAGACCTGTGGTTATGATAAACTGTGTGGGACACTTAGTTTAATCGAATAAAGTTACTCGTATATCTTCATTCATTGTTGGAAAATAATATATTCGTTCAATTTTCTACATAATATGATTTTCCAAGACAGGCCCAATAGCTTTGTGGAAACTGAAAAACGGTATAAAAACCTTTGATGCCAGTTGAGAAAACATGAGAAAACTGAATCAACGATAAGATACGGTATTTTGTCATTTCTCATCTAGCATTGTTTGCTTCTATTTTTTGGCAAATTAATTGGCAATATTAGTTTATCTATAAGCATTTCAAATTTATTTTGAAAGACTCCCGGTATAGAATGGTAAGATTTCAATTTCATCAATTTATTTCAATTCTCCTATAGAAAATGTTCTCCATTCCTTTCCCGGCATAAAGTGAACAAATATTGTCTCGTTTAGATCATCAAAAATAAGCCCTAGTTTGTCATATAAACATATGTCGAGAAATGTTTCCTCTCCGAGATACGGGGTGTTAAAATTATAGAAAAAAAAATGTTTTTTATTAATAACTCTCACACTGCTTGAAATATTTTTATGAAATTTGAGACATAGGTTTTTTGAGCGTCAAGGAGCACTTTTTGCATAATATCATTTCTTTTTATTCTACCAGTGGCGTCCGTACTGCAGCGAGACTGAATATTTTCAAATAAAAAAATGATACGTCACTGGTTTTTTGACAATAAAAATTACTATTTGAATACTTATTTAATTTGGAGCAAATTCGGTCTCTAGACTTTTTGCTGTACGAGGCACCGTTTCCGATTAAAAAAATAAAACACATTCTCATGCATGAAGATCTCGCCAAAATTTGATATAGCAAAAATAGTCTTATTATTATTATGTACCTATTTACCAGATCAAATTTTGGCGATTTTTTCATGCATGAGAATGTGTTTTATTTTTTTAACCGGAAACGGTGCCTCGTACAGCAAAAAGTCAAGAGACCGAATTTGCTCCAAATTGAATGAGGATTCAATTAGTAATTTTTATTGTCAGAAAAACCAGTGGCGTATCATTTTTTTATCTGAAAATATTCAGTCTCGCTGCAGTACGGACGCCACTGGTATAATTAAAAAAAATGATATTATGCAAAAAGTGCTCCTTGACGCTCAAATCCTATTTCTCAAATTTCATAAAAATATTTCAAGCAGTGTGAGAGTTATCAATAAAAAACATTTTTTTTCTATAATTTTAACACCCCGTTTCTCGGAGAGGAAAGATTTTTCGACATATGTTTATATGACAAACTAGGGCTTATTTTTGATGTAGAATACGTAGTTAAAATTTCTTGGTTATGATCTGGACCAGCCTGTAGAGTTACACCGTAACATACATATCATACTGAGCAGCAAATCGAAATAACCACTCAATTACCACCACCCCATACTTTTTTTTCGTTCTGCTTCGTCTTCCATATTTTTAATTAATTTTTCAGGAAATGGTCTTCAGGAATATAACAGGGAGGATTCTATCCGCTTGAAAGGAAATGAAAACAACAGTTCAGAAATAAATTTAGCAGAGGGCGTTGGATTGAAAATTCCCCATCCCGATTCTTTGGATGTTGTTTTGATAGAAAAAAGAGGTGAGTTTGGAAATGAATTCTTTTTCAAATCATTCTGATTTGTATCTTCTGAAATTCTTTAGGGTTTTCACTTCCAGTCTCTGGAACAAAATCAATAAAAACATTGAAATAACCGATTTGCTCCTGCGTAAATTCCTGCACTAATTTGTCAGGAGCCAAGCAGGTGGAAAAATTGGTTGCCTGACAATGAGAGAAAAAAAAGACTTTATGGTAAAACATCGTAATATCTCAATTCCGACGTCAAAGTCGGAATTTCACGAAATTGAACTTTAAAAAAGGATTGAAGAGGGTTTTTGGTTTCTTAATAAATGTTTTGTATTTTTGACAAAAACTGAAATTCATTCGCATTGTTTGAGCACACATTCATGATTAATGTGATTGTTATATATACAGTGTGTTATTTGATATTATTCAACTCTCCTTTCATGAAGAGGTGAAGTGAAAAGACAGTTACTTTAAAATGCCCCATAGTCTGACACTGATAGAGAAAAACGCCAAATATGTGTGGATAAAAATTCATCAGATTTCATCAGAAGTATCTCAAATTCAAAACAGCTTAAGCGGATTCGATAATTGCTATGTATATGTATATATAGGGTGTATTTGAAGGTGAGGCTTTTTTTTCAACAGAAGCTGGAACCGGTCAAAATGAAGCGTTTCACCAAAAATAACCTACCTATACAAAACTTTCAAAATGACGGAGTTGAAAAAAAAATTGAAAATGTACTGAAATAGATCCTTATACGACCCTAGACCGTTTGTTAGCTGAATTATCGCAAAGCATTGGGAAAAAACTTATCTCCTGATTCGACCATGTGGTTTCGTTTAGGATATTGGCTCGTTCGATATTTACGTGGTAATGAAAATGGAAACTTACGATTGCCGAATTGTTCTCATTATTTTTTAGTAACTTACACGATCTTATGAAATGACTTATTTCGATACCAACTGACAGAAGAGACTTTAGGATACAAGTGCAAAAAATAGAATAATACTTCAAAATCTCACCAATAAAATTCGTCTAAATTATTCACGAATTTTTTCACAATGGGCATCACAATCTTCTTGTTCGACAATTCCAACAATCGTCGTAAGAATGGGATAAAATGGGGAAATATTATTGCACTTTTTCAACATAACTAACTTGAGCAATTCCAAGAAACTCCCTCGATTTTCTAAATTTTTTTTTACCCTAAATAGCACGATACAACAATTATGATTCTCTCGAAAGTGACCTGATGCATCTAATCCGATGAACTTGGTACTGAACCAATCATTGTCCAGCCATATGTTTATGTTTTGTTTCGTTTTTGCGATGCCGTAGTCCGCTTTCACAGTCCCGTACTTGAAATTCAATGAAATTTTGTCGAACTTCTAAAGGTTGTATCTCATCCATCTGGGATATTTTATATAGACAAATTTTGTTAAACGACTTATTTTGATGAGTTCTACCTTCTGTCAAAAAAAGCTTCACCTTTGAAAACACCCTGTATACTATTCAGGAATTCTACAATTAGGTGTAATGCTGGGATTTTCTGATTGTATTTTTTGTGCCCATGTGTATTTTTGACGATTTTGTCATTACCGGTAGATTTGGGTAACTTGGGAAAATAACCCCCCTTGCAGATTTCTTTGTTTCTTACCATTTATGAGAGAAGGGACAAACTTATAAGATTTTGTAGCGTCTTTTCGGTTAGTTAATCAATTAATTCCTGTTGAGTTTGCTGTGACCAGAGCGTTTGAATTGACAGAAAAAATTAACGAATTCAGGAGAATAAAAGCGCGTTTTTTCATGGCCCTTATACTTCTAGTGTCTCTGTACATGTGTTTCACTTTGTGCATGTGTAATTTTTTTCTGGACACGTGGGATATTGGGATATTAGATATGTCATGAAACAAGGTTGTTTGCAAATGAAACGGCAACACGGATCTCATTCATTTATTTTGTTGTTTCATAGGGTGACTTGGGACAACGCCGAATAGATACAAGCTTAAACGGCGCATTGGTAGCATTATTTCGACAAATAAATCACCAAAGAATGAAAAAAATCAAAGTTCCCTTGTTGTGATCAGTTTTTTTACATTTGAGTTGCAATATATTTACATTCGCTGTAATAGGGGTTTGCCATTTACTTTCCTTACCGGATTTCAACTATATAATCACAAATTCTAATTTTTCAAAAACTCTACACTGTCCCAAGTCACCTATTTCATTTGAGAGTTGAGATATCAATAGATTTTGTCCCAAGCCTCTCAAATCGGTGGGTGACAAGTATATTCTATTATTGTTTTCCAAATTTATAACCGAATATTGAAGTATGGTATATATCCTAATCAATAGTCTGAGTCTTTAAGCATGTTCGAACCTCTTTTTCAGATAAAAATAGGACACCGTTTTGAAAATATGACAAGTTGAATTCAACAGTCGTACCAAGTTACCCAAATCAACGGTACCTTATGTATATTTATTCCTTAGAACATTAGAAATACATAGAATGGAAAATAAACATTCCAAAGACTGAAGTGAGATAGTTGCTTAGTGTCGCCAATCACAATTGAGACATTTGTTTCGGAGATCAGTGTCAACATCATTTTTCACTACGAATAGATAGGAAGTATATAAATTTTCCAATATAACGCCACTGTCTTAGTGTCGCGATAGACAGACATCGAATGTGTGTACTACAAAACATTCATTTGTAGCACTGAATGTCCATTCCATGAAACTATATTCTAAGATTTATTCTTTGTTGTTATTGTTATTGATCAGATTTTTTTGTATGTCTGAAATTCGATGTATTCCTTTCATTTCCTTTCAGAAAAATTCTCTGCTCAGTGGATGGCTGTATCCATAGCTTTATTGGGACTGATGGTGGCTGGATTAGTATTGATGCTATCCTATATTTTACACGCAAGGAACAGATACAATTCTAGGAAGGACAGTATGTTCAAGGAACCAATTGCATAATTCACCAAAAAGAATCTTATATTATCTGCTATTTATGTTTGAGATCCTACAACATTAATGCTTGAAGCTGTATATGAAACTACCAATCATATTCATAGTATCAACTGAATCTCACCAGTGTATCAATAGAGTTTAAAATTCTTTTCAAGTTTTCAATCCTCGCAATAATTTACTTTTAGAGGAAAAAAATGACTTCAAATTTCTGAATATTTTTCTACCATTGTCTCTTATATTGGTTTATCATGATTTTGTGGCCATTGATTATTATAATTCACATAGTTCTTGGCGATTTTCCTAAGGAATCTATTAAAAGCTTTGGTGGGAATTGTATTATAAATCTTCTAGTTTCTCTATCTCGATGATTCCTCGATGGAGCTCTATTCTCTATTTTTTCAGGAAGCTGTAACAAACATATTTTCAAAATGTAAAAAAAATCAAATTCAATATAATTTATTTACTTCAGAAACATCAGTAGTTGGAGTGTAAAATAAATGTTATTATCTACAATGGGATGTTGAACATGTATAAACATTATATCTTGATGACGGATTTTCCAAAAGACTGATCTTGAAACTCACATATTGATTCTGATCAACGCATAACCCATTATACAAGGTGTATGAAGGTGAGTGTTTTTTATCAACAGAAGGTAGAACTGGTCAAAATGACGCGTTTCACCAAAAATCACCAATACCAAACCTTCAAAATGACAATGTTGAAAAAACCTAGACCGTTTTTTAGCTGAATTATCGCAAAGCAGTGGGAAAAAACTTATCTCCTGATTCGACCATGAAGTTTCGTTTAGGATATTGGCTCGTTCGATATTTACGTGGTCATGAAAATGGAAACTTAGGATTGCCGAATTGTTGTCATTATTTTTTAGTAACTTACACTAAATTCGATACCAAATGACAGAAGAGACTTAGGACACAAGTGTAAAAAGTAGAATAATACTTCTAGAATTGTATCTCAGCCATCTTGGATATTTTATATAAGACAATTTTTGTTTAGACGATTTATTTTGATGAGTCCTACCTTCTGTAAAAAAAAAGCCTCACCTTTGAAAACACCCTGTATATATCGTTTTCAGCTTATTTCTCGTCATCATCAGGTGAGTTATGATTACCGAGATGTGTCACAAGAACTCGAAAAATAATGTTAAAGAAAAATTTTTGTCTAAAATAAGTTCCCCTTTGTGAAACTACTCGATAGATTCTTGAAAAAATCAGCTTATCTAGTCATTCTTTTTTCTTAAAGCACTTCTTTAACTCGTAGATAGATGACTTGCTTTGTTGCTGTGTTAATTCGTAGTTGCTTTTCAACTTTCAGCTTATGTTTTCTCGTTCATGAAATTCTTATTACTCTACCGCTCTCGTTAAAGTTGAACAACAAACCTTTATCTTCTGATAAACGGCCAAATTTTTACTAGGATCAGTACTTACTGCTTCTATTCCAACCGATCCAGCATGAAGTGCCTCCTTCTCTTTGCCTTTGACAAAAATACGAAATCAAAAACAGATCTGTAGTACATCATGCGTCGAATTCTAATTGAATGATACCTTGTAAAGGATGACCATCCAAAAACTTGAGAGTTGGTATTTGTTCCCTTATTTCTCCAGCAAAATTCTTCGTTTCAGCCACTTCATTACCCTCCAGATAAAGATGCTGTAGCTCTGAGCACACAGACAGAAAGAAGAGGCACCTTGTCGTTGAGATAAAGTTTCTGAAAATATCGAACTTGGAAGAAAAATTTCACCACAGTTCTTATACTTACCTCCTCACATCAATAACTTTTATACTTGGTAGAAATGCACAAGAGGATATATCTGTTAGATGATTATCTGCGGCATATAATTCCTCGAGCTGATCAATACCAGAAACTGAGTCCAAATAGTGAAGATTACATCTGTTCAATCTGAGAACTTTCAGGTTTTTAAGCTCACATCCCAGATCTCTCAGTGAAGAGACCTCACTTCCATCTAATATCAATTCTCTCAGAGCTGGAGTATATATACTCAACTGCTGAAGGCTTATTTCTCTTGTGATAACCTTGAGTTGAACTTGAGTTACGGTCAGTAGATTTTCCGTTGCCGTTACTTTGATCTGTAGGTGAATTCGAAGCAAATTAATCTAAAGAAACTGAAAACATGATGATCCTTTTACAGCTACAAGTGAATCTCTATCAAGATAGCTTCTATAGGAGGTTTAAGGTTATACTACTATATTATATTAAAAGGGGTCTACACCATTTAAGTGGTCATTTAAAAAAAATGAATATCTTATTTCAGAAACCACTTAATTTATATGGGGTTTTCATTATAATTCAATTCAATCAGTTCGTCAGCTAGGAAAGTCAGAAGTTTTTTTTATACGTCAAACAAAAAAAAATTAAATTGAAAAATTTCTTAGAAGAACCTTAGAACATAAATACATGGAATGGACATTGACGTGCTATGAATGTATTTGTTGTGGTACAAAAACATTCGATGCTCCTCTGTCTAGCGCGACACTAAGGCAGTGGCGTAAAATAAATAAATTTATATAGCTCCTACCCTTTTGTACGGAAAATTGCAGAGCCGGAGCGAGGGCGTGGCGAGAGAGGCGGTCGCCACGGGCGCTAGCGATCTGGGGGCGCGAAATAAAAAAAATAAAAAAACAGTATTCTCTCCAATTGAATATTTTTCATTTAATATTTAACACAAAACATAATATTATAAAAATATGCCAAACACATTATACATATGTGTGTGAATTAAATTAATGTGAACGTAAACGAACATTATACACGTGGGATTGTAAACAACGTCCGTAGTCCACAGCATGGACTGGAGAATAATAATCAAATACTTAATAATAATAAATTATTAAGATATAGTCCACACCATCAGTCTGAAAACAGAATGTGTCGCCACAGCCTTCTAAAGAACGTCTCTATTGACGGCTGTGGCGTCGCATAACAACCAACGCGATAACAAAGGCCATGTCGAGATCTACTTACAAGGCTTGTTCGTAGAGTGGTTTGCAACGGTTGTGAACTGTACAGAGCAAGCGCAAATGGATTTTCCCTACCCTAAAATGGAATTGCGCTTGCTCTGTACAGTTCACAACCGTTGCAAACCACTCTACGAACAAACCTATAAAAAAACTATCGGAGACCGATTGAGGCGCAAAACCTTAGCCGATTGGGGGTATTTCCTTCAGAACATAGACAAAAATAGCTCCTGGAGAACTGGAGAGCTGGTAAATTATCACAGATAGAGGTTACAGAAGAGGAAAAAAGAAGAAAAATAAAATAGCCCGGAGGAGAAACTGATGATGAAATATTTTAATTTTGACTAGAAGAATAATTAACGTTCTCTCAACAAATTGAAATTAGTGAAAACTTATTTAAGGTCTTTAACTGGACAGGAAAAGCTGACTTATTTAGCATAGCAGTCCCATCAATAGAAAAGAAAAAGAATCACGACACCATTGATATTCTTGCAGAAACTAAAGCAAGAAAAGTCAAATTATAGTTCATGTTATTGTTATTTCGTATCCCTTTTATTTTGATTTCATTTGTATTAATTTCTTTAAAATAGGAAAGATTTTTCCGAGCAAAAAAAGCTAGGTATTCGATTATGAAAGATAAATACAAATCAACATAGGAAAGAGAATTTCTTAGGGGCGCATTATGAGAATTCGCCACAGGCGCCAGAATCCTAGTTCCGGCTCTGGAAAATTGATGTGACAATGATGTCAGATTCAACTATCTCAATTATGATTGGCGACACTAAGCAACTATCTTACTCCAGTCTTTGGACAACAACAAATGTTTATTTTCCATTCCTTGAATCTATGTTCCAAGCGAAGAACAGAGATTCATTATTGTAATTAACTTTCCGAGGTGAAATTTTCTCTTCTATGAATTCCCACATGGAAAAAATTTCTCCGAAAATCTCGATATTTGCTACAATTCGTATCCTGGTGGAATTGAAAAAAGTTCGTTAAGGGCTGCCATCTTTTCGACGAAAGTGGAAGATATTGTAATATTCGTAACTTCTACTCATCGTTCGAGTGTTCTGGCAACACACATTCTGGAAGTCTTTCCCCCTTTGTGCCTTATAAAGATGGCGAGAAAGTCCCGTGGTATAAACTCCTCTTAACTTTACATATTGTTGGGGAGCCGACGATGCTGAATCAGTATTTACTCGAGCGTCTTGGAGACTTAGTGGATATTGAAGATTAGATGGTAGAAAAAAGAAAAGGTTCTATGATGTATGCACTTTCAGCGGTGGGGAAAGCGTCTGCAGGTTCTCAAAGATGTAAAAAAATCGTCAGGTGTACATAATCGAGCGTGTCAGTTTAAGACACTGTATATGCCCTACGTATCTCTAATAATGAATTTATGTTAATCTGACAGATTGCACGGTGGGGCTGGCCGTACGGAAGAGTTGAAAATGGGGAATTCTCCTCAATTTGGGTTATCACTGCATATGCAAGTTTAAACTGAATAATTATGAATTTCATTCATGATTTTTTCATAGGCAGCGCGGAAACTATTCAAAATCATTCTTCAAATATGGGGTTTTAAAATTTAAATCGCTTTGTGCGGAGTTTACGATTTGGCAACAACGCATACAAGGCAATGAAAAGAACAATGTCCGATCAGCTTGTTTATAAAATAACAGCTGTTGATCTACAGGCGCGTACTTACTGGCGAGCTTCAACTGCAACCGGCCATAAAAATCCCATAAAACTATCCTCTTTATTAGATGTTGAAAAAGAATTAGAATGATTCAAAAGTTGGTATATGAAAAAAAGAAAAATCAATTTCTGATATCAATTTGCCTGCAACTTTTAAATTCCAAAATTTATGTATGAAAAAATTATTTTAAGAACTTGCCTTATTCCTTCTTTATTTCATAAAAAAGGTTTCTTTAGAATGCAAGCACCAGTTTCGTTTCAGCAGATTCTGATTTGAAAGGGGACAGAAGCTTCGCATCGTTCGGGCAACGGCAGTTTCGTGCGGGCAAGTATCACTTTCCGCACTTGACAGGAAAATAACTATTATTGCAATTAAACTCAAAATTTCATTAGAAAATGTATTCATAAATATGTTCGAAATGACCTCCACCATTCCTTATACTTACAAACACGTGCCCTCTGTTTCATTTCTTCTTGGACAATAATCCAAAATTATAATCAAACTTGGTCAACGTAGAAAAAATTGAAGAAAATTGAAGTAAGGTGAGAAATCTTTTCAAAAACACAAGAACTCAAATATCTCGGAAACTGTTGATTTTTGGTTATCAATAAATATGGCTCAAACGACAGCAAATGCGTGATACTAACACCTCCTCCAAGGTTCACGTCTAATTTGGAAACACCCTGTATATCTCAAAAACGTTCAAACGTAGAAAAAATTGCTTCGGACAAAATATGTTGAAAATGTTATGCTTTACAACTGTTCATACTGTTATGATGATGGCGAAAACAATTTGAAGCCCACTAAAGGAGATAATTCAAAAAAACTGATTTTTGTTACCTTTATGGTCAATTTTTATTATTTCGACCTGCTTAAACTGTAAGATTATATTTTTTTCCGTTATTCTTGAATCATTAGCAAATTAAAAAAAAGCTCTCGAGAATATACACTTTTTTTTTGCAAGTTTGGCGCCCCTCCACACATTTTCGTTACGCTTAAATTGTCAGATTGGGAGAATAAATATACTTTTCATGTAATTAACCACATATATCTTAATCTGACACGCTCGAGTATGTACAATGATCGTGTTTTTTTACTATTCTGACAGGCTGTTCTAGACCCCTATATACAGGTCTAATTTTTGGTTGAGGTTCACAGGGTGCAAGCTATCCACCCTTATATTAATCTGACACGCTCGAGTTAATCCCGAATTTCTCTCTTGGGCTTTCCAACTAATACCGTGACACTGTGCATGCCTAAAATTTCCCACCTTTGTTCGAAAAATTTTGTCTTTTCGGTTATGGATGTCCATGATCTGGCTTTTTTTGAGTAGATATGTAAAATATCAATTATTCTTTCTTCATCGCAAGTTCAAGTTCAGAAGTTCAGATGATAGTCAAAAGTTAGAAACTATGAACAGAATGAGGTGATCAAGAAATACTTATAGCTAGTAAGTCTTCAAACCTATGAAACTAAAAGTAATCCCAGTACTTTCCGATTCCCATTTAACGCGGTTTCATTTGACGAATGGTAATAACAGGTTACTATCACAAATGGAAAAATATTCACATAAATTTGTAAGCAGACCTTTATAATTACCTAATTCAACAGAACGAAAGAATTATCTCTCCTTACCAAAAGATCCATCAGATCATTCTGTACAGGTACATTCCAATCGGCAACATTATTTTCATCCTCTGATTCCAACTCACTGCTACTCCAAATTTCCATATCAGAAAGTGTAAGAAAATCATTTTCGGTTGCGGGAAAATTCAATACAGGATTCAAATGTTCCAGGATATTATTCGAATGTTCTCTCAATTGTGGCGCCATACTCGATGAATATTCTAGGATACCAGATATTTGATCGATAATAAATTTCAAACAACAGTAAGCAGTTCTTCTGGGCAATTGTGCCCATAGCAACGAAATGCGCGGCCCTCAAAGATAGTAGATATGGATTTGGTTGAATATATTAAATTAATATGATCTGCGGAACTATATACCGAGAATTTCAAGTCGTTGCTCTGAATTCTGTCCAATTGCATTCATTTTGGTAAAATGAATTCTATAAATTATAACTTTGAACGTTCCTCCTTGAGAAGGCAGATAGCCATATCCTGATTTTTCAAAGGTAAACTTCAAAAATACAGATCACTTATAATGAAATATCTTAACCATCAAAAAGCAAAAGGAAAATTTCGTGTTATTGTGTGAAAATTATCTTATTCACTCCCAAAAACCTTAATTCTGGGTGAGAAGTACTCTATAGAAGGTTATGGTAGTAACTCATTTCCTTTTTAACATTTTCCATTCACATGTTATACGAAATCATTCTATGTCTGCTATAGGCTGATCAACATTAACTGAATATTAATCATCCAAACGTTCTCCATCGTGGAAAAATGCTATGTTGCTCTGATGAGGTCAAATGAGACCGAAACCATGGTCAGCATCTGCTTTTCTTCGATGGAGCGTACTCCATTTGGGGCCATGACGATGGCAAATTGGCTAGTTCAATTCAGATCGTAACACTTGTTGATATTCATATCGTCGGGTAGTATGCATCTGAATTTATCCTTATTATTGTATTCATTGCCTCCCTGTTATAAGGCGTGATCATTCTTTTATTAATCATGAGTTTATTTGAATTGTGTCAAACATCGTTTTTTCGGAAAAATAAATGAAACAATAGGTACCTACTACTACACTACTGCAGATTCGGGAGATGGAGTCATTCGGGGCAACTGTGCGCACTTTTGCCTTTCAAGCCATACCCCGTTTCAAATGTTGAAGCTAGCAAAATTAAAACATATTCATAAGATAGAGAATTTTCTAATCTATAAGAAAACATCAAAAAGCAAACAAACAAAAACGTTTTCTTTCCGCAAAAAAGAATTTACTAGAGAAAGTCGGAGTGCCCCGTATTGCGGGTAAGTGTGCGCACCCTCACGGGGTAAGTGAACGCAGTGCTTAGTGAACCACACAATCAGAACAAATTACAAAATAATGTCATCAAAATGCTACAATATTAGAGAAATTCTGTTTATTGTCAATACAGAAGCGCCTTTTTACAAGCAGTGCATTATTGTTCGTGCCACAATTCTTGGTGAACACAACACTTCCCCTGTTGGTGGCTCTTCATATTTTTCTGAACAAATAGGACACTATTGATCGAGTCTTAACCAAGAAAATCAATAATGTCATAATTTATTCCTCACTGATCTAATGCCCATATAATGAATCTATGCGCACACTTACCCGCGCACACTTTCCCCCGTAAGCCAAAATTTGAATTGACGTTCTTATAGAGTTGAGCAGCTAAGAGAACCTAAAATTTTTTGTTATATATTTAGATTAATATGCCCATGATCGAATAAAATATTGTTTAACACTGAGGGATTCGGAACTCGGACCTGGCAGAATGTGCATAGATGCTAAAAATTAACAAGAAAACTAGTGAATTTGATTGATTGCAAATAAAAAGTTAAAGAAACGTGGCACGGCGCACTCCTATGAAAAACTAATATGGCGATTCTGCGCCCTTGCTTCACCCAAATGAACCCCTCTTTCATACAGTGCATAGTCAAGATACACGCCCTGCGCACACTTACCCACTGCGCTCAGTTACCCCGAATGACTCTATTATTTCTTTTTGGGACAGAAAATACTTTGAATAAACAAGATACACAACATTTTATTAGAAGGAAATGAAGAACTCATATGTATAAAGAGTGTGTTCAAAGGTGAGGCTTTTTTGACAGGACGTACAACTAATCAGAATAAATCATTTCACCAATGGCGGCACGTTAGGGACGACAGGGTCGGCAGTGCAGTTTTGTTGGAATTTCATTCGGATAACAATTAAAATTAGATAAGCCTCATATTTAATGTTTTTTTCTACAAGCGTGCGCGTTCAACCCTTGTCCCGCACGCATTTCATGTCGCAAAGAAGCATTTTCCCAAACGGTGCGGGAAAAACGCCTGCTAATCCTTTCCCGCACGCATTTGCGTTAGGAAACCATTGGTTCAAAAGTTACGCCATTTTGAAGTTCCAATGTTAAGTGTATTCTATTTGCTGCTTTGACTTCAGGAGGAGTCCTATCTTATGAAATTTGACGAGGCGAGTTCAATCAATGTGGCATCAACATTAGGAAACCATTTGTTCAAAAGTTACGCCACCTTGAAGTTTCAATCTTAAGAGTATTCTGGGTAATGTTCATTATACTCTAATTTTATGTTTGTCACTTATATGCATAGAATGAAAAATATTAGATGACAGAATTATTTTTCAGGGAAATTAACGTCAGATTTCTTTGGTACCGTCATATTCACACGATGGAAGATTTAAATGAAATTAGATACTTTTATTCATTTTAAATCAATTCTTCATTCTCATGATTGTTTGTTTACTTTAGGTTAGCTTGGATTAGGTTACGTTAGGCTAGCATAGGTTAGCCATCAGATGTAACAGCAAAAAACCAATTATTTTATTATGATTTGGTAAAATTGTCGTTTTTTTAGGGTTAAGTTCATAGCAATTTATACGAGTGCGGAGGCTCGTATCGTAAATTGCATTTTGAAACCACCATTCTTAAGCTATCACTTCTTAGCGTCATAGATTGTATATTTATATAGATTATATTTATTAGAAAACATTATACAGTAAACGTTCATTTATCAAATGATCGGCATTTCAATCTCAATTCTCGGAGAATTTACTAGGTACCTTAGAACTCTTATACAAGGTAAAGTTGAGGAACAAACCTAATGAATAGGGAAAGCACGGTAAAAACAGTATGTATTACGATTGTGCTATAGAGTAAAGTCCTGATATTTCACATGAAAATTCAACTTGCATGAACTATATCAACCAATATGATTTTTTTCGTTCCAAATCTGTCCAAAAATATATCAATGGACATAGATTAATCTATGTCAATGGATAACATGAATTCGAGTTAGTCTCTGTCACTTTGATTCATGCCGAAACTTATTCGGAAGTTCGTACACAATTTGGAATGAAAAGACCAAATTCAATTCAATTATAAAGAATGCACCTACAAGAAGGAGATTATGGAGAAGGAGAAAGCCGAAAGGGAAAAACTCTGGCGGAATCTCCCAGGAATGGATCACTCCAAAAAGTTCCTTCGGAACTTTGAAACTGCTAGATCCAAAAAATATCTGGATCTCAGTAAGAACCAACTACACCTTCTCACTGGCTTTCTCACAGGACATTGTCGCCTAAAGAAGCATCTGTTGAGAATGGGTTTGTCGGACACTGACGAGTGTAGATTCTGTGGGGAGGAGGAGGAAACTCCTATTCACCTGGTTACGGAATGCTTTGCCATTGCAAGCCAAAGGAAAGAGTGCTTTGGACGAGAAACTTGTAGGAGTGGGGAATTATCCTCGTTGAAGCCGTCACAGATATTGGATTTCATCAGATCTCTGGATCTGGAAGGCGAGCTGTAAAGGGCGCGATGAAAACAGCTCTGTTAGGGGGCACAATAGACCTTAAGGTCGCAGTGAACTGTAACCCCTTCTCACTATATACTATATACTATATATAAAGAATTCATGATTATTTTCGTTCATGAAAAAGTGAAAAGAATTGTACTGTAGTGTTGTATCGAAAAAGTAACGTGAATGCAGTGATAGGAATTGGTTGATCATTGAGCTTCGGATTCGTCGTCTACTAAGTGAGTGAAGAATTTTCAACCGTATGACCAGTTGTGCAATATTATAGACCATAATTACATGGCGGCAAATAACTGAATTGTAAGTTTTTAAATTCATTCGGCGCGGTTCACATTATTTTGTCAAATGTCATTCAGGTCAGACTTAACATTGAACCTTCAAAGTGGCGTAACTTTTGAGCCACTGGTTTCCTAAAGTTGAAACCGCTTTTTTTGAACTCAGTTCGTCGAAATATACACAATAAAATGAAAAAATTACAAAAAATCGACTTCCGCTAAAGTGTAGGCGGACCATCGAATGAAGCCAGTTTAAATTTGCTACCATCGAAGTCTAAGCAAAAATATGAGAAACAATATTCTCATTTCATTGATTGGTGTGACACTAAAAACGTGAAACCGAGAAAGGAGGAAGTGTTTTCGGCATATTTTCTGGAAATGTCTAAAATTTGGAAACCGAACACATTATGGTCACGATATTCCATGATAAAGAGTGTTTGTAAAATAAAACAGGATTTGGATATTTCAAAATTTCATAAATTAACGGCCTACATTAAGAGACAGAATATTGGCTTTCGCCCGAAGAAGGCCAAAATTTTCACAGAAGATGATATGAAAAAATTTATGAGTGAGGCACCCGATGAAATTTATCTGATGGTAAAGTTAGTTACGATTTTCGGATTGGCTGGTGCCTGCAGGCGAGAAGAATTGACGAAAATCACCATCGACGACATACAAGATAAAGAAAACCTGATTATTGTCAATATCAAGGACTCCAAAAATCATTCCTCTCGATCTTTTGTTATTTCTCAAGAAATAAATAATGGTTATTTTCTGAATATATATAGAAACTATACAAAGTTACGTCCGAAGGAAACGCCACATCGCCGACTATTCCTCAAGTACAATCAAGGAAAATGTACAATTCAACCTGTGGGAATAAATACAATAGGAAAAATACCATCTGAAATTGCAGCTTATTTACAGCTGCAAAATCCAGAATTATACACTGGTCACAGTTTTAGGCGCTCCTCGGCTACTTTCCTTATTGCCAATTGCGGAGAAGGTATCACAAATATTAAACGTCTAGGAGGATGGAAGTCAACTTCTGTTGCTGAGAGTTACGTAGAAGAATCTACAAATCAGAAAAAAGAAGTGTCCAACAAAATTCTCAGTTTGAATGCTCCGTCCTTTTCGAACTGTAATTTAGAACCACCATCCTTTTCTAATGAGCAGTTGAATTCAACCAACATGATGGCTTCAGCAATAAACTTGCATAACGCAACCAACTGCACGTTCACGATAAATATAACAAATAACTAAATACATATTACTTTGTGGCTCCAAACCTTACAATAATTTATTTGCTATTAGTTACTTAGTTAGTCCTGTTCTCTTTTTAATTATGTATTAAAATATTCATGAAAGTTTTTGTTTCAATTTATTTCAAGCGCTTGTAGAAAAAATATTGTTCCTAACTCTTGCGGAAAGTGTCTTTCCTGCACTCAACGGCAGTTTCGTTCGGGAAAGTATCACTTTCCGCACTTGATAGGAAAATAACTATTTTTTAATAACTGCCATTAAAAGTGCCACATTTAATGACAGCCAACAGTGTTAAAAGTGATTGTTTACGTGGAAGCGTGTAAAAAATATTTTAAGCACTACATTTTCTTACAATGGAATCAGATTAAATTATAAGAATAATTTCAGTAATTCCAAATTTTTATTATCAATATTTAACAATCATTACTTATGAACATTAATATCAAGGCTGTGACTAGAGTCCCGACTCGGGACTCTCCAGTCTCCAGTCCCAAGTGACGTTATTAAATTTGGGAGTGATATTCGGTCCCGAATTCAACGATGCGCTGCACAGAGGTGCTTTGAAATTATTAAGCAGTGAAAGAAGTAGCGGAAATCATGAGCCTTTGCCCAGTCAAATAGAAACAATGATTTATATTTCAATCGGGCATGCAGATATGAGTTGCTATAAAGGTAAATAAGTTGTAAAGTATATTTTATTTTCAAATCATCACATTTATAAAGAAAAAAAAGAACAATCTTGAAATGGAACATCTAAGGTGAACATTGTGAACAGAACCACTACCATTACATTTTTGGCTAAATTTTCATACTCTTCAAATAAAAATACATTTTATTGAGGTACCGCAGCATTGTATCGTTATTTCGTATAGAATATCATACATTTAACAAATATATTTTTCAGCTTCCTTTCTCGATCACATTTTTTTTAGTCAAGAATGGCCGTAAGTAAGGGGTTCACTTCTGAATCAGAAATTGTCTGGCAATTCCTCTGGATCAATTTACACTAAGCAATTCTCAACTTTCTTAGAATTGCATACTTCGATACTTCTTCCATTCTCATATTTCAAGATAGTATTTCTCCTGTCTTTGCAATCTTGAATTTGAAAAAGCCCACACTATTTTTTTATAAGCAATCACTCCTCGAATTTTGTCGCAACTATTCATAAATAATATTATGGGTTTCGCGAACATAACCACAAAACCCTTTTACAATGTCGGGACTGGACAAGGATCCCGAGTAAGGACAAGAGATTTGTTTGGTAATTGAGTCATTTGATTTCGTCAGTCGGGACTGGACACGAATCCCGAGTAGAGGTGTGTAGTTCGTGAACGAACTAGTTCAATTGAACTATTCCGTGTAAGGAACGAAAGGAACTAGTTCACGAATAGTTCGAAGTATAGTTCACTCGTTCCCTGAATGACAGAAACGATCGATGAGTTCGCAACGTTTTCGTATTTCCCTCACCCTAAAAAGTTCGAATCTCACTGTATTTTTTATTTTATAACTATTGACCTCAATATATTTCGTTTTATTGATCTTTTTTCTTTTATTCTCGAAACAAATCCCAGAACCCAGCAAAAAGCATAAGGCTTGAAATAATGTACACTTCCACTTGTTTTCTCGTGAAACCCGTTAACCCGTATTAGAGTTCAGTTTCAATTCAACGTTAGTCCAGTTCCAGACATGAAAGAACGACTGCATATCACTCAGTGGCGGATTTACCATAGAGGCTGAGTAGGCTGCAGCCTAGGGCGGCAGATTTCAGGGGGCGGCAAATTTGGGGACAATTTTGTTTGTACTAATTATAGAAACTGAAATACTTGTATTTCAAAAATATTTTAATATCTATCTACATCTGATTTTCCCTAAATATAAAAAAAACTGAACAAGCAGTGCATCATTACTATTTTCCTGTTTCCCTCTTATTTCGGCCGCATGGGACTATACTGAAACTTCGTGAGGTTGAAAAATTTTGGTGAAACCAGATTCTGAATCGTTGGGATGTGTTTCTTCGGTTCCTACAAAAACACAATTCAAGAAATGTTTGTCCAGAACTTCGTATCTATGGCTCTATGTACAGGATGGGCAAAATTCGTTGTCTACTGAGGGGATCTCGACAACTATAGCAACTAAAAGAAAACGGATAACACATTCTCGAGCTCTTTTTTCATGACTAATTTAAATCTGAAAACAGAACCGGCCTATCATTTCAAAATTTTGAGTTATAAACAAAAATTGGGATTTTGACGATTTCGAAAAGTTCTCATAACTTTTTTGTGTTTGAAGTTACAGATCTGAAAGTTCTAAGTCACTTTTATACGTAGATCCTACTGACAGAATCTTTCTTTTCAATTCGAAAATAATAAGTTCAATGAAAGTTTGCTTTTGAAAAAACGAAAGTTCGCCTAATATTTCGAAATGAAAAGAAATTTTTGGTGGATTCTACATATAAGAGTGCCTGTAGAAGGTTCAAGTTTCAAATCTGTAACTTCAATGACAAAAAAGTTAGGAGAACTTTTCGAAATCGTCAAAATTTCATTTTTTGCTAATAACTGAAAAACCCTGAATTTTCAGAAGAAACTAGAAGAGAACTTATTTGTGAAGAAAAGATCAAGCTATCCAAAATCAATCTTTCATTGTGAAATATGGATATGAAAAAAAAAAAGAAGCGAAACAATGTTTAGGAGTGGGTTTTTCTAGCACTTTCATTAATAGAGGAACAGCACCAAAAATTTCTACCCCGCATAAAATCTGCTTGATTTCATTCTTGTCAGTTTTTCGATTCTCAAGAAAAAAATTAAAAACTGCTTTTCGGGCTGTAACTAAGCAGTGGGGCTCAGAGAAGAAAATTTTACATTAAAGGTCCAGCCTAATTTCTGACGAAGAATCACCCCCTTAATTTTTGAAACTGTTGGACCAGATACCATGTATATATGGTGTGCCATACTTAATGATAATAAATTTCTTCTTTTCATTTGATATAGAATATATCTATTCTATTTCAAACTGTGTGCCCAATAAAAGTGATTTAATTACGTTTATTGAATGTATATGTGTGTGACTAATATCAATTAATATATTCATTACTTCGCCTCTCTAGAAGTCTATGACAAAATTTTATTTCATTCAGAAATAAACATTCTATGTCTTGTGAAATCTCATCTTAATCGTTGCATTGTAAAATTGATCTGGGAACTCGGGAACTGACACATCGATTCCCTAGGTCACAATAATTATGAGTAGTTATTAGTAAAACGGTGTACAAATCTCAATGTTACATATTCACTGACACAAAAATTTCCCCAATATTTTGAACTAAATAATTGTGGTAAGGGCGGCAAAATTTTAATAGCCTTCTGGCGGCAAATATGTAAATCCGCCACTGATATCACTAGTTCATAGCATACCAATAACCGTCAATCGTTCCATGATTCATAATGGAAGTGAACGATTGTGAACTAGTGAACGATTCATGTGAACTATTCACCATCGTGAACGAGAACTATAGTGAACTATATCAAAGAGGATTCCTCTTTGACTATATCCTCTGAGTGAACTAGAACTCCCACCTCTAATCCCGAGTCGGGACTCTAGTCACAGCCTTATATCAATCGAAATACCAGATGCGCACAGAATTAGCCACTTCAGAGAATGACTCATTTGTGTAACGGTGTGAATGATCATTTCAATTTATTTTCCAATAAATCTAAACAAAACTCCGCCTGTGGTTAGTTGTCGGGTGGATTGAAAAGCCTGGTAACTGCCACTGCCAGTCCCAAGCCCGGATAAAGGAGGAGGGTTTCTTGGTCAGGTCAGCACCCTACCTAGTGTAAAAAAGGACACTGCTCATTGAACCGAAACTTTGCCTCGGAACAGGACGGATTTAAAGATGATGACCCATGCTAGAAATAGGATTTCGAATTGGAAAAAAACGGACATATTGCGCTGCGCTACCTGGAACATAATATCTTTGAATGGTAGAGAGCAAGAACTAATTATAGAGTTGGACAATCACAACATCGACATATGTGCTCTGTAGGAGACCAAAATGAAGGGAAAAGGTCAGAAACAGTATGGTGAATATATCTTTATATATAGCGGTGTGAATAAGGATGAGCGGGCAAGGGAAGGAGCAGCAATAGCTTTACACAATAAATACAAGGACTGCATAGGAGAATGTCAGTATATATCCTCGAGAATACTTACTGTCAAATTGCACATAGGAGACCAAGAACTGTATATGATATCCGCGTATGCGCCCGAAGACAATAAAATGAAACAAGTACGGGAAGAATTTTATGACCAATCCCAGGGTGTCGTTGAATCTATCCCACAGCGCAAACCAGTGATAATGCTGGGAGATTTCAATGCTCGTATTGGAAACGAAGTCTTACCTGGAATTAAACAACGGTTCAACGAAGATGTGCTGAACTATAATGGAGAACTCCTAGTCAACATGTGTGCACTCAATGAACTCCGAATCAATAACACCTTCTTCGACCACAAACCCCAATACAAGTATACTTTCAGCAATACTAGAGGACAACAATCCATGATCGATTATATAATAACGAACAGATGCCTACAACCACTTCAGATATTGGACGTACGAACCCTAAATTCAGCTAACATCGGAAGCGATCACAAATTACTCCTGGGAAAAATCAAGATTAAACTAAAACCACACAAAAACACAGGACCAACCTCACCAGAGGAAAAAATAAACGTGGGAGCATTGTGGAATGAATCCACCACGCAATTATACCAACAGCGCCTCAAGGAAAAAATAAAAAACAATCCATTGGTGGAAAAAGGTGATATTAACAACAGCTGGGATAAACTAAGGAGAAATATCATGGAAGCAGCCAATGAAGCACTCGGAACAAGAAAAGTGATCCCGGGTAAAGCAGGATGCAACAGGACCCCCTGGTTCTGCGAGAAAGTTAAAGAGCAATGTAAAAGGAAAAAGAAAGCCTACCTAAAATACAGGACAACACTATCTGTGGAAGATCACGAAGAGTACAAAAGAATTAGAAATATTACTAGAGCACTAGTGAGACAAGTTAAAAATGGGCACTGGGAAACCTTCTCAAAGAGAATGGAAAGCGATTTCTATGGCCTACAAAAGCAGATATGGCGACTGATCAGAAACCAGAGAAAGGAAGCATGCGAGTTAATTAGCAGTAACCGCATACCAAAGGATACTTGGGTCAATTACTTAAAGGAGCTATACAAGAAACAGCAGACTGAATTCGAACTTAGCACTCCTGAGATCATTATTAACAACGACATAATTTTGGAAAAGAAGAAAGTGAAACAAGCTCTAAAGCAACTAAGGAACAGAAAAAGTGCGGGACCTGAAGGTATCACCAATGAACTGCTGAAGTACGGAGGAGAGAGTCTGACAGAACAACTGAAGATCATGATCAATAACATTTTACACATCACAAAATACCCGACGAATGGAGAATTAGCACGACAATACTCTTGTTTAAGAAAGGAGATAAAGAAGTACCAGCAAATTATAGAGCGATCAATCTTCTCTCTACCACTTTGAAACTAACTACAAAAATCCTTGCAAAAAAATTAATGAACATACTTCCTTAGCAGACGAGCAGCAGGGATTTCGGTGGGGAAGATCATGTACAGATGCCGTATTTGTTCTAAGACAAATAACTGAAAAATCTATTGAATACAATCGCCCAGCTTTCATGTGCTTCATCGATGTAAAAAAGGCTTTCGATCGCATTCAGATGAAAGATATAACCCACCTTCTACACGATAGACAGATACCGCAAAACATCATTAAAACGATTGAAAACATATACCAAACCAGTTGGATTTAGGCCTGGATAAACGGAGAACTGACTGAAAAAATTTAGGTAAATAACGGTATACGACAAGGTGACTCTTTTAGCCCTCTACTTTTTAACATCATAATGGACGAGCTGATAAGGCGGGTGCGTGAACTGAAAGGTTACAAAATGGGCGATAGAGAAATTAAAATCTTGTGTTACGCTGACGATGTGGTGCTGATAGCAGAGAGTGAGGATGATTTACAGAGGCTGCTGCATAAATTCAACACAGTGGCAAAACAGCTTAATATGAATATATCAGTGACAAAAACTAAATGCATGACTACTTCCAAAACACCGCTCAGATGCAAATTAGAAGTATACAAAGTCGTAATACAACAGGAGATGAAGTTCAGGTATCTCGGCGTGGAAATATCTGGGTACGGGGATGTTGAAGCGGAGGTGAGAAGGCAAGCATTGAAGGCAGCAAGAACAGCCGCATGTCTCAACAGCAGCATCTGGGGCAATAAACATATTAGAAGTCAAATCCAGAATATACAAGACAGCGATCAGACCCATATTAACATGCACTGCAGAGACTAGGCCTGAAAACTCGAGGACAAGGCAGATCCTAGAGACCACGGAGATGAAAGTATTGAAAGGATAGCTGGCAAAATACTTCTGGATCGGGTGAGGAGCGAGGACATAAGAACAGGGTGCAAAGTCGATAACATAAACTAATGGGTACTACAAAAAAAGAAGGAGTGGAACGAACACATTAACCGTATGACCGCCGACAGAATAGTAAAGATCGCGAGGGACAGATCACCGATGGGACGCAGGAGCCAAAATCTGCTGACTTTGAGAGGTTGGTAGAATTTTTTCCGCAATGGCATTTTTATAAGCAATGGAATGATCAACATATAGCTTTCGGCTGCAGTCGTAGACTTCCATCCAGGCCCGGATCTTGGGGGGGGGCAAGCGGGGCGCTTGCCCCGGACGTCAGCTTAAGGGGGCGCCAAAATCAACCAGAGGTTAAAAAAATTTTTTTAGTTTCTCGGAAAAAATTAATTTCCTAGTGCTAAAATCGAAACTGTAGAATGGAAACATGATAAACTATCACTATGCCAAAAATCTTCAAAATCAATGAGGGATCAATTAACTGTATATGTATTATATTATTCAGTCATCTCTAGGAATGATCGCCACACTTGGGTGAAATAGGTTAAAAGATAGGATATGTCTACAATGTGTCGCAAGCATAGAGCCAGTAATTTTTTTGCCTGGGGAATTACCGACTCATCCCCAATTCATCTGGAACAAAGGGCCAAAATTTCCGATTTTTTATGGACCATTACTTAAAAACTAATCCTCTCAGCAAAATTCTGTTCGCATATTCGTTATCTACGCCCTCGTTTTAGTAAATACACCAATATTGGTGGAAATGGCAGAGATCGAAAATTTTTTCAAATTTAGGTACTGTATGAATTTTTTGAAAAATATTTTTGGTCTCCGATCGAAACCAAATTCGTACTGTACACTAATACGAGTGCGCAGTACACGAATATGCAAACAGATATTTTTTTTAAATTAAGTTTTCAAGTAATGGTCGATGGAAAATTGGAAATTTTGGACCTTCGCGGAAAAATTATATAAAATCTAATCTGTTAGCGGTAGATGAATGAAGTGTGGTTTTTTCTATTCGCAAAGAATCAATCTATCACAAAAGAATCAGCATATGACTAGTGCTTTTTTTCTGGCTGCTACACCTCCTCAAAGTTGACCAATTTCTTCGAAATTCTGCACTAATTTATTTCTCAAAATACTGATCCTACAAAAAATCAAATTGCATATTCGTGATCTATGACCTCGAATTAATAAGTAAAATGACCCGGGTCGATATATGTCGCTGAAAAAATTAATTTTCGTTCGGAATAATTTCGTTCGTAAAGCGCGGGTAAAAACGATAGGTGAGCTAGGGTTGCAAACGATATTCTTGTGAAAACAAACTTTTTTATTTTTCGAACGATTTCAACACGAGTCATTTTTCCTACTAATTCGTGGTCGAAGATTACGAATAAGCAATTAGATTTTTCCTAAGATGAGTACTTTGGGAAAAATATAACTTTTAATGGAACAATGGGAAAAAAATAAGAGTGATTTTTTTCCTAAAGTACTCATTTCAGGAAAAATCTAATTGCATATTCGTAATCAACGACCTAGAATTAGTGAAAAAAATAACTCGGGTTCAAATCGCGATGACGAATATGCAATGATATGTTTCCTAAGAACCTTAGAGGGGGGGGGGGGGCGCCATCATGAATTTTTGCCCCGGTCAGAAACAATCGTAGATCCGGGCCTGCTTCCATCCACCATATTTTTTTTATCTCCGTAATATTTGCTCCTGATTCTGCTAGCAAACAGGGCCGCCGCCAGACATTTTGCCGCCCCGGCAAAATAAAATTTCGCCGCCCCCGCAAAATGATATTTTGCCACCTTGCTAGGACTATATTGAGTGTAAGTACATCATTCTTTATGGAATAACGTACAGCATGTTCAAAATATAGATATTCAGAGATAAGTCTTTTTTATGAATTGATATACAGTCCCTGGCCAGTTTATTAGACGCACTGAGGATTTTTTTTATATTTACTGGTATTGCCCGAGGAAAAAGCAGAATATTTGAATTTCATTTCCATAGAATGTCAGTTTTATCTACGACTCTCATTAAATTGTTCTATTTGGCATTTATTTTTGATGTTGTAGTATTAGTACTTGAGTATGAATCAGTACTATGTCTTCCAGTGGACGTCTTGCATTCTGCAGGTTCGGACGTTATTTCGATAATCCACATATGAAATCATTATCCTCGAATGCAGCAAACCGAACAATTCTGCATTGATAGTATGAAGCTCTCATAGCTACACAGGGTGGCTCAGCAAAATTTTAGAATTTCATGTTTAATCATCAATCAATCAATATTTTTTATTGAATATGATATATTATATGTGAAAACCATTTACAGATGAAGTATATGTAACATATACATTCAATTTAATAATTCAATATTGAGATTTTGCATCGAATCAATGCGTCTAATAATATGGCCAGGGACTGTATGTACCTTAGTAAATGTTGAATATAAAAAAAAACATAAGAAAAAAAAAAGAATACAAAAGAGTGAATATATACAGTGAAACGTTTGAAAAATACAGATATGGAACTGACCTTCAATATGATTCAATTTGAAATTCTAAACTACACAGATGGAGAGATATATGAAAATCTACAACAGTCGCAATTCGTATAAACACGATATACTATTGTAAAGGGTTGATAGGTACTAAATTCATCCCAGAAATTAACATTTCAAATTCAGATTGGCAAACAGAATATAAAAATTATTTCTGACGGCGGCCCTGCTAGCAAAGAAGCGGAGGATCTACGAAAACAGTGGCCTGTATATTCCTTTGGTTCTGTCAGTTTGAGAAATTTGGCAACAATAGAGGGCATTTTCCCAAATGTATTTATACCAACTGGATTGGCAGTGCGTTTATTATTCAGGTATTTCAGGAAAAAATGACGATGTCTGATATGGGCGCAGTGCAAAGTACTTACGAAAATAGTCAACATACTTCCCAATAATACAGAAAGAACAACTGACTTTCGTTTGTTGTGTTTGTTGTATGACTAAAGATTTATTTGTAATTTCGATATCTTCTACTAATAAATTACACAATTCTTCACGCCGACAGGCTCCAAATAATCCGAGAATAGTTGCAACCTTACCAATCAAGTATTTCTCATCTGGTGTCTCATTTAAAAATTTTCAACTTGTTCATGAGTGAGAATGATTTTTTTCGGACGATATCCTTCACTTTTCCCTTTTAATTATGTCATTACCTTGAAATATTTACTAATAATAACATCATTTTCAACAAAGGCGCTTGACTTTATCATTGAAAATGTGCTCCACAAAGTTGATGAGCTCCATATTTTTTATTTTTTTTTCTAAGTATGCGAGGAAAACAGGTTTGCTGAAGTTCCCTTTTAAATTTTTCAATTCACACCAGGCCAGAAAATTGCAACATCGTATACTGCTGAGCTGATGTTTTAGGCAGGAGTTCCAAATTTGCTCTTCTTGCAGACTCTTCAATATCCACAGTATCTTTTCTTTTTCGGAAACAAGCATTTGTTAGTAACCAAAGATTATAGAGTAGAAATATAGGAAACGCCCTCATATCTCTAGTACTAAAAACCGACTACATTTTGGCCAGTGAAAACACATTTGACAATGAGATGGCGATGAAAACGTACTGTCAATACAGAAAAACTGTTTAATAAGTAAGTGTTTTATAATACAAGACTTGTATGTAAGCCCGTCAGTATAGTTTCTTTATAATTTCTTCATTATATGGTCTCTTATGACATATTATACAAATTTATTTGAATGAACACTACCAGCAGGTTTCATAAAACTTTGACTTTCCAAAAAACAATTTGACAGTCAATCGATGTCCAAAAAGTCATAATTTCTTCTAAATAGGCCCTCCATTCAAGGAATGCTTCCTGCATTCGACAATTTACATGGATGAATAGTTACAATGAAATGTTCATTGCACTTGGTGTAGTCAGTAGTGTATGCAGGCCTATATGACCTGAAAATTTAGTCCATTTCGTAGCATTGAAAATAAAAATCAGTTGATGACTGAGTCACATGTTACCAGCTTTAATACTTTCCCATTTTTCCTTTTATTCGATTAACAGTTTTTTACCATACAATAATTTTCGAACGATATGTTGAGGTTTTCACCAAGAAATTAGACGAAAATTTCAATAATCAGCAACTAGAACGAGCGTGATAAACGAAAGGAGGTACGAGAATAAAAACATTCAAAACCTCTTTGATCAAAATCGCTATCTGAAATCTCACAAAATTTCATATGTTTCAGCAAATGTCCCCCGAATTAATATTTTAACCAGCCTTAAAAACACTTTTGAAACACAGATGGCGTTCACATAACTTTAATCGCTTCGTTTCCTATCTTTTCACTCTATAATCTTTGTTAGTAACCATAACGCTGGCAACGTTTGCCATTCAAAAAAACCTTGTGATTATTTGAATATTAAAATGCATTTTGAAGTTTAATGTCATTCCAAATTCGCCTATTTCATCATCTAAATAGGAAAGTTGTACAAAAAACATTGTATGGTATCATAAATGACTGTTTCTAATTTTGACATGTACAGTGACACTTTTTGAAACTCATTGACGTTTCGGAACGTTTTGATTTTCGCAACCAGTTACGCAAAGTAAAATATTTCGCAACTGATGATGAAACGATACTTGCTTTCATAGTAACGTAAAAAATTGAATAATTTCCGTCTAAACGATTTTAAAGGAATCTCCGAGAGAAGCTTAGAAGACGTTTTTGGTACTTTTAATTTGAATTCATAGCAACATCCTATTCAAAATTAGAAAAAACATTGTGTGAAACACGTTGGGAAATACCATTTTTCGTATTTAGCGTTCTTTTGAGCAACGAGCGGAGCGAGAAATACGCTCATTACGAAAAATAATGCTCTTTCCAACTTGTCGCACAAATAACTAGTTCCTAAGTCATGTGGAAAGGGCCTTTCAGCACTCGACAGCTTGACCGAACTGCCTGCAGTCTCTTGCGGAAAAGTATCACTTTCCACACTTGTTAAGAAAATAACTATTAAATATTCTGTCTCGACAATGAATCTTGTTTTTGTATTTTGATTCTGCTATGATTTTTTCTGTTAGAAAATCTGAAATGGGAATGAGTGCTTCAGAAAAAAACGTTTAAGTTGATCCCAAATTTAGATCTATAGGGAGTGATTGAAGGATTAATCGGATAGCGAATATTTCGGGAAGGATAGGGCATAAAACAAGTTCAATTTTCATGAATTTCTTAGGTGCAAAAAGTTTACAGTTTTTTACATGAGCTCAGAACTAACCCAATGGATTGTTGTTACACAATTCATATCTACACTTACTGCATTCTTCTAAGGACTTTCCGTACATATCCTCAAGATCAGTACATGAATTGCTGTCACCACAATCTCTTTTATATATGTCTCTTCTGGTTGTTGAAACATGATAACGTAAGCACATAGAACCTTTTTCACATCTAACGGTTGTGCTGACTGTGCCTTTCTTGCAGTCGCCGTTGAATTCTTCACTCTCACAACTTCTACACAGGAAGGATGAAGCTATGAAAGTAAAATGGGTATATTTCAATTGAAAATGTCAAAGAATTATTTTGATAGAAATAAAAAAATAAATACTGACTGGGTAGTAGCCTCTAAAAAGCGACTACCTGAGTCTTGTTTTCATTTAAAACCGCCTATTTGACATGGTCAATATTTCTGTTCACACGCCATACTTGACGTCTCATCAATGGTCCGCTCTTGTTGCAGTCACACTTTTTAATTATGGAGTTCTAGTTGAAAAATATCCTCATCATCTACAGCTTTCTTTAAAATGAAAGAAGCTGTCATAACTGTATAAACGTGAAATGCAGAAAGAACTGATTCGTTTAAAAAATCACTGGAGCAGCTTTACACGCCTTTAAAAAGATTTGATAATCTGAAGGATTCTAGTATCTGATTCATTCTAGTATCTGACTGTGACAGGCGTCCAGCATCGCAGATTTCATGTATGGAACTTTTTGAGCTTTACAAAATCGTAGTTGATGAACAAACAGTAATTGATGGAAAAATACTCACAATCTTCAGATCCAATAGTGTCATTATTACATTTGGAACCTTGACAAGTATTGCAGAATTTCAGTGCGGTACCATGGTTTATAACCTGCTGGTTACACCAGTCGCCAGGGGCACATCCTCTACGGTATAAAGGCTTTTGTCCTTTATTTAAGATATATTCTACGTAGCAGTGATCCTCTCCTGCAATGGTGCATGTCTTGACATCCTTTACGTTTCCTTTGCGGCAGTCAGAATCATAATCTGAGCTACTGCAGTATCGACATTCCAAAGAATCGACAAATGAAAAGATTATGTTATTGAAGCTCAAAAAAAAGAATATAAGTGATGCGTATGTCTTCATGGTTGGAAAATTTGTGGTTTCAATGCAAAGGTGGCTCATATTTAAATAGGAAATGATTAGAAAATTAAACAATCGATTTGCATTTATATCTCCGGAGAGATAAACTTGATTTATTGCTTATGGATAATGCTAATTATACATAATTTTTATTCGCGACATTGACTTGAATGAAATGTGTAGGTATTAGATTCTTTTCATGAACGAGAAGAGAAGGTTTATTTTTATTTTGGGGGGATGGTCAAATGAATATTTCTTGTCATTTTGACGAGGTTTTTCAGGCATAATAATAATAATAATAATTTTATTTAATCCTTTGAGACATGGTTCATGTATAGGACAAGTCATTTTACAACAAAAAAAAAAAAGAAAAACAATATATTTCATTCAATAACAGAGCTCAAAAATTCACTTTTGCTGTAGATACATTTCTTCAGCAGAAGCTCCTTGAGTTCCCTCTTAAATCTATAGTATTCTAAATTTTTTAGCCTATTTGGCAGATTATTATAAAGTTTAATTCCACTATACATAGGTGAATTCTCAAATTTTGATGTTCTATGCACAGGAATTGAGATAGTGTTCTTATGCCTTGTATTATATTCATGATATTGAGAGCATTTCATGAGAGACTGAGTATTGTTGTGAATATGTAATAAAGATCTTGAGATATAAATACATGGAAAGCTCATTATTCTATGTTCCAAAAACATTGGCTCGCAGGACTCCTGGGGTTTGAGACCGAAGATCAGTCGAATTATTCTCTTCTAAGCAATAAAAACCTCCCTACCGCCTGCTGATCCTCCCCATAGATTGACGTTGTAATTCATATGTGAGAATGCCATTGAGTAATAAATACTAATCAACACACCTGGCGGAAATATATTTTTTAAACGTTTCAGTGCAAAAAAGGCACTGATGAGCTTTTTGCAGACAGACTCGGTATGACTCTGCCAATTTAAATTTTTGTCAACCTTCAGGCCCAAAAACTTCACACACTCAGAAGATTCTAATCTTTCCAGAGGAAGATCAAGAACCAACTTTTCAACAGATTCGCGTATCTGAAAGTGAACTAGATTTGTTTTATCAACGTTTAGTATCAGAGAATTTTTCCGGCACCAGTCCGAAAAATACTCTACCAACATCTCGCATCTACTCTTTAGTTCCCGTAAGCTTGATGCTGTTATCAAGAAGGACGTGTCATCCGCAAACAATAAGATTCTAAAATCAAACAGGATGATGAAATAAATTTTAATAGAGTCCGGTAAATCATTTACAAATAAAATAAACAAAAGTGGCCCCAACACAGATCCCTGTGGTACACCCATTTGAATAGGATAATCTTTCGAACTTTTTTGATTACTGTAAACAAACATTATTCTATCCGCAAGATAACTTTTAACCCATTCGAGAAAAATTCCCCTGAATCCTAGATGGTATAGTTTTTCCAAGATGAATTCAAAATTCAGACAATCGAACGCCCGGGATTCGTCGAAAAACAACCCTGCCACAAAAAGTCCACTATCCAGGCAGCCATGTACATAGTCCACAAGTTGAATGCCGTGGTCTCAGTTGACCTACCAACTCGAAATCCATGCTGGCAACTTGTTATTGTTGAGAACTTATTGAGGTAATTCATCATTCTTTCCTACACTAGCCTCTCCATCACCTTCGCCAAAGAGCTCAATATAGATATCGGAAGATAATTAGCTACATCGTCAATTGCATTATTCTTTTTATAAATGGGGATAACCTTAGCCGTCTTAAGAACAGAAGAAAACCTTCCGGATGTTATTGAAACATTGATGAGCTGGGCAAGATGCTCTGAGATCTGAGGAGCTATCGCCTTTAAGGCTCACATTGAAATTATATCTCTCGCACAACTAACTTTGTTCTTTAAGTTTCTGATGACGCTCACAACATCATCGGGCAAAACTGGTAAGAAAAAAAAGATTAGCATGGAAAATGGCTCTCGGCTAAATTCATTGAAACTGTCCGAAAAGACAGTATTCGGTATGCTGATCAGTTTCAGAGCATCTTTGCAGCGTTTCCTTTTACATACTATTTAGCCCCCGTCACCGCACCCCCACTTCATTGACGCCTCATTGCACACTTTCGAGGTTAAAAATTCTTCAATTATTTTATTTCAATCTTTTGAAGCAGTCATTTTATTTATTGAATATACATGGTGGGTCTTTGACTCGTATAAATATTTCAACAGTAGATTCTTGAGGTCAGAAGAAACACTTTTTTTACCATTTGTTCCAAATCGGCTCGGTTTGGAAGATACAGGCTGTTGAAAGACCTTAAAAAATGTCATTTTCAGTATCGGTTTTATCGAATGAAATGAATTTCGGGATATAGTTTTCCATTTGTTTGATGAATTTTCTTCGAACAGAAGATATCTCCCATTATGATCATTAAGTAGGTACTATAAAAATACCAAAAATTTGAAAAACCAAACTCTTTTGAAACGAAGTTGGATGCTATCTGATGAATACTTAAAAGTATTATTCATTTTAATCGTATAATGCGCCGTTTCCGTCAAAATTAAAAAGTATTTCTTGTGAAATTTGAGAAATTGGGTACTTTGAAAGATCCACAGATGTCTAGTGTCACAGATTTAGCTAGTTATTCCGAAGGTAATTTTGTTTTTATAGCAGTGGCACAGCTCATTATGAGAACTTTAAATGTCAATATCTTTTCATCAGGGCCGAATCAGAAAAAATGGTATGAGAAAAAAGCATTTCTCTTGAACTCAAAAAAACTACTGACAATATTTGTGTGAGTCTGCGGGCTCCGCGGCTTCCTCAAAGCAAGCGCAATTTTGTCGTAAATCACATGTGTCTAGACTATAGAATAGAGAGAAAGCCGACAAGTGTTTTTATAAGATCGAAGATGGCCATCTGAGGATATTATTCAAATGCTCTATTTTTCCTATCGATTCTACTCATTTGGATATTGAAAGAAAGGAATTCGGTTTTCACAAAATGCGGAACTCTATTGTCACAAAATGCGAATTTGTTTCATGCTATTTTTATTCACCTGTAAAGCAATCATATTAAAAACAGAATTGAATTATACTTACATTTCACGTGAAATACGAGAATGTAATGATATCTAGTTAGCCTAGACCAGTTCCATGCATAAAAAAAATATTGCGTTACCATAGCAACGAACAATAAGAAGTATATGTGTTAAGTTTGAGGCCAAGTAAACGAGATTTACACAATAAATTAAAAGAAGGAAGATGTCCGCCGATATTGCGAAAATCGAAAAATTGGAGTATCGAGCCATCATCAAGTACTTGTATTTAAAAGGGTTAAGAGGTAAGCAGGTTTACGAAGATATGCTTAATACCCTTGGTGATCAATGTCCCTCGTATGAGACCGTGAAAAATTGGACTGCATGCTTCAAAAGGTGTAAATTTTCGATTGAAGATGATGACCGATCGGGAAGGCCAGTTTCTGTGTTAGTCCCCGAAAATATCGATGCAGTTCATGACATGATTTTATCAGACCGTCGAATTGGGCTAAAACGGATATCTGAAAGCACTGAATATTCCATACGAACGCGTTCATCATATAGTTCACGTAAATTTTGACATAAGAAAAATTGCTTCAAAATGGATCCCCAAATGTTTGAATGTTGACCAAAAGCGTGCAAGGGTAGAAGCATCGCGTTCGATCTGTGCTCGATTTGAAAACGATGTAGACTTCTTAAACCGAATTGTTACTATGGATGAGGCTTGGGTACATTTCTACGATCCAGAAACAAAGCAACAATCCATGGAATGGCGACACTCTGGTTCTCCAAGACCTAAGAAGTTTCGTGTCCAAAAATCTGCTGGAAAAGTTCTTGCTTCAGTTTTTTGGGATTGCCATGGAGTATTCATAATTGATTTTTTGGATAATGGTACAACAATAACCGGATGTATTAGACATTTCAGGAAAAAATTGAAGAGAAAAGACGCGGAAAGCTATCCAAAGGTGTTTTGTTTTTGCAGGACAACGCCCCTGCACACAAATCTCATGTTGCCATGCAAAAAATTCGTGATTTAGGATTTGAATTACTAGAACACCCCCCTTATTCTCCAGATTTAATTTCATCCGACTATCATCTCTTTCCCCAACTGAAAAAAGTTTACAAGGTCGTAAATTTTCGACGAGGGGGTAATAAAAGCTGTGGAGGTCTGGTTTGCAGAGCAAGAAGAAACATGTTTTTTTGAAAGGTCTAGAGACGTTGCAGATTCGCTGTAATAAATGTATCCAATTAAGAGGAGAATATGTTGAGTAATAAAATATTTTGACATTGAAATTTTGTTTGGTTCTATAGTAAGCCAAGAATTTTTCAGTTTATCCTCAATACATATATTCAATTTAAGACCCATATTTTTTGTTAATGTGTATTTGAGTATTGTTGCGAATCCATAAACGGTTCACGAAAAATTGAAATTATTCATCAAAACATCGAATTCAAGTCGAATCAATTCAGAAACATAACATCCGTTGATTGATTTGATTTTGAAAGTTTTTGCAGAATTTGTGCGTCATCTGACAAACGGCTACCGACGATTTTCTCATATTTTCTAATTGAACGATTGTCACAAAATTCTACGCAAGTCGGTACTTTACAACTATTTATTTTTTCAATTCATTTGTGTCAGTATTTTTAAAATATCAGAAAAAAAATCTGTCATAATCAAATCATATGAGGAAAATGCAAAATGGGACCTTAACCTACGTCTAGGTACTCTATCTCTCTTCCATTTTAACGGACGTAATTGATTTGAATCACTTATTCTTCATCAAATAGTCCAACCCTAATATCTGTGGTATACTATATGCTCATAAGGTGAGAACGCGTCGATCGCTTATTCGTGTTTCTGCAAGATCTCCGAAGGGCTTAGTGCTTAGTAATTCGAGCACTTTATCGAAAGGCATAGTGCTTAGTAATCCCTAGAAGTAATCTCGAGCACTTTAGTTCTCGGGAGCTCCTTAGGGATTACTAAGCACTATGCCTTTCGATAAAGTGCTAGAATCACTAAGCACTAAGCACTGGTTTCAAAAAGTGCTCGGAAGCACAAAAATACTTCAAGTGCTTTCACAAGCACTAAGCACAATGCTTTGGCAGAACTCTAGCGCAAGCTAACGGCCAGTATCATAATCAAACTATAACCCAGTCAACCAGTTTCAGTCAGGGAAGTTGTTGGGAATTACCACTGTGGAAATGCGACTTCACAATGTTGATTTAAAAAAAGGCCACCAGTACTTACTGGAGAGAGCTTAATGTCCGCAACATCGCATATCGCGTGTAATTACCCAGTACATCACATAGTAGGTGTAAAAAAAGCACCCTAGACAGCAACTTTGCGACTTCTCATTTTGGAGGTTTTTGGAACGATTATTTTGACAGAATAAACTACCAAAGTGTATCCTCTATTGGACTTATATTCATGTTCAATTTGATAATTACCATCGTGGCAATCAATTTGCACTCTATATTCGAGGCGTTCCGAGGAAAAGTTACCCAAGCTACAATTTTTCTGAAATTGAATTAACGGTAAGAACTGCCTGAAAATGAATCAAAATTTTATATACTCGTAAACTCAATTTCAGAGAAAATGTAGCTTGGGCCTCTTCAGCTCTGAACGCCTCATTTGTACCCTGTGTTTACTCTTTACTCTTACCTACATATATTTCGCATTCTGCTCTCATCCTCAAAAGGGAAATTGAACAACTATATGAATTACTGATATCTTTTTATTCAAGATTAATATGTTTCATACAAATCCAAATATATAAAATAAAGAACATAGGTCTTGTTATAAATCTTCATTCGATCTTCATTCCACTTCAGGAACGGCATGGTCCAGCTGAAGAAGAAAAAATCAGAGCTGTATTGATGGTAATAAATTGAGTGTCATGAAAAATCTAACAACAGTAGAAGGTGATTTTTTTCAGCACAGTATCTAAAATAATATTTGAAGTTCTCTCGATGATTCAAATCAATTCCAAGTTTGATTTTGAAGGTTGTGAATGTTACTTATCACCTAAATTCATATGAGGTATGTTGAAAGTTGAACGTAACAAAGGTGCAAAAATGGGGAGGATAAGAGGGCCAAGAAGTGATCATGATGTAGTCATTATTTCAATAAGTTATATAACTACTCACCTTTTACTGCACGTTAATTAATCAATCAACCTCAAGTAACACTTAACTGAAACGAAATTTAATAATAGAACAGCTCGGTTAAAAGAATTATTCTAAAAATTCATTCATAAAGATTTTGTTTGTTCATTCTCTCAACACAACGCAGTCACAGAACTAAACACGTCACACCACGTTTTGCATAGCGGGATTTAGGTTATGAGTTAACCTCGAGACCACGTGCTGGATAAATAGAACATTTCAGACAGTTACTGAAAATTTTTCTCAGAGAAGTCGCTGGGTAGAGTTCATCGAAATTTATTCACAACACATCATTTCATGTTCTAAAAATATCACAGATTCAATATTTCAAAAATATCAACAGAGAGAAGTCGCATAATAGTAGCTATGTTCACCTCATCGGAACATCTCGATATGATGTTACATGCAACCACTAGGGATCAAAAGTTGAGGAATTCGCAAACTTAACAATATGCGGACGTTAATGTCCACAATGTGAAATCTTAAGTACATCCATGAAACTTCTCAAAGAAGCGCTTCAATGCGATATTTTTGGGAACTCCCTGCGACTTACTGTTACATTTCTGGTTGACTGGGTTTGCATCATCAATTGCCGATTTGTAAGCAATTCCAACTGTGTGACATACCATATGGGATAAAACTCTAAGTTTTATGTGTTATTGGAATTCTTTTGATAAAAATGTTGAAAACGCCGAAGGTCTCAATTTTTGAATGCTAGGGAACGTCCTTTCAAAAATATCGTGGAAGATCAAGATGACCATCGAATTCATCAAAACTCAATATATATTTTCACTTTATAAAACCCATATTTGTCAATGTATATTTGAGTTTTTTTGACATAAATCATCAAGGAAGAATTTTGAAATCGGAGAAAAGTGCAATTTAGAACTGCTTGATTAGTCTTATAGTCTGTGACTTAATTGTTTGTTAGTATTGTTGCGAATCCATAAACGGTTCTCGAAAAATTGAAATTATTTATCAAAACATCGAATTGAAGTCGAATCAATTCAGAAACATAACATCCGTTGATTGATTTGATTTTGAAAGTTTTTGCAGAATTTGTGCGTCATCTGCCAAACGGCTTCTACGGATTTTCTCATATCTTCTAATTGAACGATTGTCACAAAATTCCACGCAAGTCGGTACTTTACAATGATTTGTTTTTTTTCCATTCATTTGTGTCGGTATTTTTAAAATGTCAGAAAAAAATTCAGCTATAATGAAATCATATGAGTAAAATGGGACCTTAACCTACGTCTAGGTACTCTATCTCTCTTCCATTTCAACGGACGTAATTGATTTTAATCACTTATTCTTCATCAAATAGTCCAACCCTATATCTGTGGTATACTACATGCTCATAAAGTGACAACGGGTCGATCGCTTATTCCTGTTTCGGCAAGATTTCCGAAGGGCTTTTAGTGCTTAGTAATTCGAGCACTTTATCGAAAGGCATAATGCTTAGTAATCCCTAGAAGTAATCTTTAGAAGTAATCGCGAGCACTTTAGGTCTCGTGAGCTTTTTAGGGATTACTAAGCACTATGCCTTTCGATAAAGTGCTAGAATCACTAAGCACTAAGCACTGGTTTCAAAAAGTGCTCAAAAGGGCTTCAAGTGCTTTCACAAGCACAATGCTTTGGCACAGCTCTAGCGCAATCTAACGGCCAGTATCATAATCGAACTTTAAGTCCCTTCAATTTCAAAACTTCTTCAAACCTACTGAAAATTGCACTGAAGGATGCTTTAAGATTAAAGTGACTTTGAATTTTATTATGACACTGAACGTTAGGAAACTAAATTAATATAAAATGCTCTAATTGATTCGGTACCTATTCAAAAACTTTCATTGAAAAGGAAACCTTTAACCTTCAACGTTTTGAGATGAAAATAATCTTTATTTTCAGGACACCTATGGCTGTAACAAAAAAAGTGGCAGGACAACCAAGGGTGACTCGAAGAGCCATGGAGAGGACCATGCTGGATGTAAGTTTGAGAGACAAGATTCCCAAGAGTGAAATTCGTTGAAAAACCAGAGTAACCGATATCATGAATGAAATAGCAAAAATCATTTGGCTGTGGTGGGTAGCATCCGTGGCAATGATTTAGAGATTGACTTTTGGGAGATCTCGAGACACAGAAAGCAGCGTGATTTTTATAACAATTTTTTAGACAGACATTGATCGGTAATTTTGGATATAGATAAATAAATTTTTTGGGGGAATATATTGGCGCATTCTCCCAATATTCAAAACGCCTAATTACCAGTTTTATCAAATCTGTAAGAACACCACCAATTAGCAGCTGAAGGCTATGCTGAACTAAAGCATATAATACGTTGGCGAATTCATAAGAGATTGTTTTTCAACCTGTCCAAATTCCTGCGATATTTTACTTATTATAGTACCTTCCTTCACAATTCAATAGCCTACTTGGCGCCAAATTCTTTGCTGCTAGTTATTGAATGCTCCATAGACTGGTAAAACTAGTGCAATACGAGTGCATATTTTGATGTCTTTTCAATAATAACAAAAAATCTAAAGCTAGTTCTGCCAATGGAATGGGCAAGTTTCCTAAAACTCCAAAATCGAATTTAAAATTATTTATGGAAACCCTTTTCCATTAGTTAGCCAACACGTAAAAGATTCGCTTCAAAATTCAGAAATTTCAGAAATATACCCTTCGAAACTTCGAATATGTAAAAGCTTGTGACGTAGAATGCCTTTACTGAAGTCTAGTGATTTTTGTTAATTAGACAACAGTGGAACAGATCAAGAAGATATAGAATCCTATATCCACACATTTCAAAAAATTGTTTCTCTAATCTCTGTCTATATATTCTTAAAAACGATGACATTTTGTGTCATATTTTGATATTTCTATGCACTGTTTGTTTTCCTTGTCAAATGTGATCACCAAACTTGATATTTATTAAGTCTATGATGATCATAAAACTTTCATGACCTTTATTGATTCGACGGGCGTTGCCGGATTGTGAAAATAACGTAGAATATTCATAAGAGAGCACTTCTGAAATCAGAATTTTCGTAAGTGAATGCAGACAATACGCAATATGTTAAAATTCTAAAAAAATATATTTCGATATATTTGAGTTATAAGGATTTCAATGACATATATTTTGAAATTTAGGAAAATACCCCATTCACTGAATTAGAGCAATAATTTCAAGATATCCTAATTCTGATTCTGTGAACCAGTGTAGCACTAGTTTCACCAATAAAAAACCCTATGAGATTAATTAACGCCAAAATGATAAATGATTGATAGAATCCCGAATATGATTTAATTTAATTTAAACATTAGAAGGGAAATGGATGTCAAAAGGTTCCATCACACATCATTGATATTCAAGTTGGATTATGCATTTCAATGAGAAACATAAGATTTGCATGAATTATCCTTGTGTTGATTCCAAAACCAATTATTCGTCCAAAAATAATTTGGATCCTCATTATAAGGAAGTGAATAATGATATTCATTTCATACTAACGAAACTCATTATTCATGACTAGAAAATGTAGATAAGTATTATTTCTATGTGTGCAGAATTTATAATTTGGCAATAAATGAAGTTGACGATTTCTGGTCGATGTCCTTTTTATTCTTATTTCCCCACTTATTGATATGATTCATGAGCCTTTGGCACTAAAGACAACATATTGGATTTATGGGTTAATTCAAACAGCTGAACCTTCAAAATATTTATTCTCTGTCAATCTCAACTCTATGTTCTCTAGATAATGTTTATCACCATATATCTATTATACCAATATTGATAACACGCGTTCTAGACTACGACAAAAAATGAAGCCGAATCGTTGGGAGGAATCCACTTGTACGCATGCGCGAATTAGAAGTTCGAATATTGGTTAGGTTGTTTTCATAATTGACGTTGAATGATTGAATGAATTCGAATGATGATTTATCCATGGAGGTACCTCCATGGATTTATCTCAAATTTTGAGAAGAATTTTATGTGAGTCGAATGTTAATGAACATTAAATTCATCAGATGAATCAACGAAAAGAGATCAAACCAAATAAGTGCATAAAAACTATTCAACCAATATTATTATGATTTGTGAAATAATAATTAATTGCCGAAAAGGAATGGTATTGTCTATACTCAGTAAACTCAAGACTGACATAATAACAAGTGCGTTTTATATTACTGTTTCATACCAGTTTCAATTATTGCGTGTACGTGTAAACATCATACTTATCTTACCTCCTGAATTTCCTCTCTTGTAAATCTACTCAATACTCAATAAAAAATATTTTGGGTCAACATTTAATGTAATATGTATATTACATATAAAAGTACAGAATGCTCATTAACAGAGCCATGCTTCAATAGAATCAATACAATACTCAACTTGGCTATTGCCAATATTTCGAAGATGAGAAACTGGTAGATATTAACTACAGTTGAGCTTTATAGATATAGATGTCGATTTAGATGTTTCACTATTTCAATGCTGAAAAAAACAATCATAAATTGAACTAGAAGTATTACCTCAACTCCCAACTGAATTTCAAGACTATAACAGACTTATCTATATACAATGCAGATAATATGCGATAGTGAACAACCTATAAAAATGTATTCACAGTCCTACAATTTTGTTGATTCAACATCACTTTTGTTAATCTCCGCACTCCGCAGGTTTTCTGTGGAAAACACATAATATTTCACTATTGTTATTAATCCGAGCGTCTAGTGCTGCAAAATGATGAAGTTTCATGATTTTTGACTTCTAATTATTAGAAATCAACGATGAAATACAAATTACTAAGTAATGCAAACCTGATTCACATATTGTTAGGTTATGGTCGAAAATATTCGAATGGTTGTGAAGTAAAATCATTTCATTCCTGTCAGTTCATAAAACGATGTATCAGAAAGAGACAGAACTAATCCGGTATTTTTATTCTTAATATTTCTGCACATGCGCAGAAGTCGATTCCGGCCACGGGCTGGCTTCAATTTTCGAAGTCCCATTATCGATATAGAATATAATAGATATATGGTTTATCACCACACACCCTGACAAGTCGGTGTTCCTTAGGCTTAGTTAAGTACTCCTTTTAAGGGGGATTGGTGCAAACGGGCCTAAACGACTTATAATTCAGCTGAATATTTCCACAATCAGAAAGATTTTGAATGAAGAGGATGACAAAGAATTTCCTTCTATTGAGAGACCCAAAAAAGTGGTGGCTATTTGAGAATTTTATGTTTGAGTGACTTAATGCGAAAAGTTTACTACAGGATTTTCGATGAATGTCATCGTAGAATAAGTTCCCGAAAATTGATTTTTCTAATGAAGAGTGATATCGCCTTTACGGCACTGAATAAATCCCAAATGGAGTACGTTCCACCGAAGAAAAGCAGATGCTGACCATGGTTTCGGCCTCATTTGGCCTCATCAGAGCAACATAGCATTTTCCCACAGTGGAGAGCGTTTGGAATTGATGGAACTTTATTCAATGTAGTCATGTTCTACCGGGTATTTTTTACCCAGAGCGCCATCCAACATGAAACGGTATACGATTCAATCCCCTCCAGATAGAAACCAAGACGAAGACAATAGCATATGTCCCATATTTTCCCTAATTCAGTACGCCGATTCGCCTTTGCGAACGTCGGACGCATGATGAATTGATTTTTCTATTTTTCATTTGACTTGTCCTATACATTGTAAATGTCTCAAGGTACCAATAAATACCTAATTATTATTATATCAATGCGTTAAGATGAACAGCCACAAATACGCGCCAGTTGTCCTGCTAATTGTTTATTCATGTGAAATTTTCGTTCAAAGGTGAAGTTCATCTTGATTGAAACTTCCTTTAATTCCTTTTACTCATACTGATGCAAGATGATTTTTGTTGAAGAATTTAACATTCTTGTAATTATCTGTTACTTCCTTCGGGAGATACCCATTCCCAACCACTGCATCATATGCATTACATCTTCGGGTTAATATTTTTGAATTCTACAACTGATGTAAAAAGTATTCAAACTTTAGCCAAAGAAGATAACAAACATTAACTCTCCTCAAGCTAGTGCATATTATGATATTATACTGATCTCTTGTATTTTCCATGCAAATAACTGGATTTGGTATGCCTTCAATCAGTTTGTATGAACTTCAATTATGTTCGTCACATATTTTCCGAAGAGATTCGACATTGTGATAAAATACGTAATAACAGAAACTTTTACGTAGAACGGGCAACATAGCGTTGATTCAAAACCCAAAAATGTTTTGACAAGCGGCATAACCCCACATTTTCGTACTATACAGAGTGAAATGTGTCAAAGTTCCATGTCTTAATAAACTTTTTAGAGTTTTCACTCCCAATCTCTGAAACAAATTTAATTAAAAATTAAATAAACGATTCGGTCCTGCGTAAATTCTTGCACTAATTTGTCAGGAGCAAATCAACTAGAAAAAATTGTTGCCTGACAATGAACTGAAAATAAAGAACGTTGAAATTATAATTTTATGTTGTAACGTTTCGGAGTCTATATCAGACTCCTTCATCAAACGAAAAATCAATTTTCGAAAATCTTTTGTTTGACATTAAAAAAAGTTTATTAAGAAATGCAGAATCCTCCCAGAATAAATTTCAATCGATATCTCAAAGTTCCATGGCCAACCGACTGCTAAAATAAAAGTGAATGGAGCATACATAGTTGTGAAGCACTGACTTAGGTAGAATTTTGTGATAATCGTTTAATTAGAAAATATGAGAAAATCGTCGGTAGCCGTTTGTCAGATGACGCCCAAAATCTGCAAAAACTTTCAAAATCAAATTACCGAATCAACGTATGTTATGTTTCTGAATTGATTCGACTTGAATTCCATGTTTTGATAAATGATTTTAATTTTTCGTGCACTATTCATGAATTCTCAACAATACCAACAAACAATTAAGTCATAGACTAATCAGGCAGTTCGAAATTGCTTCTTTTCTCCGATTTCAAAATTCTTCCTTGATGATTTACGTAAAATAGACTCAAATACATACTAATTACAAATATAAGTTTTAATTTGAAAATATTGAGTTTTGATTCATAAATAAGTGAATAAATTCGCTGGTATTCTTGGTCTTAGACGATTTTTTTAGAAAGGACCCTCCCTAGCAGAAATATTCAAATTGTGACCTTCCGCACCCCAAGAATATGAATATTTCGTTCTGAGTCAACCTGTTTATGAAGAAAATATTTATTAATGTATTCCAAGTGAAATGTAAATTAAAATTCGATTCGTCTTTCAATATGATTGCTCACAGGTGTATGAAATAGCAAGAAACAAATTCGCACTTTGTGAAAACCGAATCAATATCAAAATATTGGAAGGATGGCAAGTATAGCGTATTTGAATATCTGCAGATGACCACCTGCAAACTTATAAAAACACCTGTTGGCTTGAATCTCTATATTGAATAAAAACTGCCACAAACTGACACACGTAATTTACTACAAAATTGAGTTTGCTTTGAGGAAGCCGCTTCAAACAGTGTCCAAGGGAGCTTTTTATATGCCGGAGTAATCAAGGGTTTTCATATTCAAACATTTTTGGTGAAATGAATACATATATGTATTCATTTCACCAAAAATTTATTAAATACTATATTTAAAATGATTATGAAATATATACATATTATGAAGGTACCATAAGGTTTCAGAATATTGAGCCACTATCTGTTCAATATTCTGATCACAAGATTGTTGTGAGAACAGATCCTAAGAATTTTTTTTCAGTTTTTGGCAATTTCTGGCTACTTTTAATTATGGACGTGAATTTCTTGCACATAATTATTGTATATTCAATATTATGAATCATGTGAAAGTGTTCTTATACTGGGTGGGCTTTTTAAAACGAAACAGACGAGATAACGGGCGGAATATATTTATTTCGAAAAAATGCTCGGACACGTCGATTTTTGTTTTGAGGTGGACAACTTTTAAGGTCAAATTCACAACTATCTCGCTTCAACCCTTAGTGTTAGAACACCAACCCCTAAATTTTGAATAGAAAAGATAGAGTGAGTGATACCTCATTTGAAAGGTCTTTTTATTCTGAATTCATCGTATTAATTTTTTCCTCATTCAATGCGTTTGTTTTTGAGATATTCAATTTTGAATTTCGTACAGTACCAGTCATTCCGCTAAGCATGCTATGTGAAATCATCAATTATTTGACTAATTCATTCTGTGTTTACGATGGTAACCATTAATTGTCATTATTAGACAACGAAATAATTATTATTGGTTATTACTTTCTTCAACAATTAAGGTGGTTGTCTTGTCTGTTTCGTTTTAAAAAGCCCATCCTGTATGACCAAGAATGATTTCAACGAAATATAGGTATATTTATTGGATATTGCCATTGAAGAAAATAAGTAGCTATATGCCCTCTCTCACGAACGATCCTTAAACTATATGTGATAGTCTTGAATTATACCTATTGACTAATTGGCTTCACGCTCCTTTATTTTGCAAAAGATTTTCATTTATTTTCACTACCCATCTTTTCGAAAACTTTATTCTAACAGATTTATATCTTCAAATACATTTCTCTCTTTCTATAAAATAGCCAATTTTATGGTGGCATTGCTCAGTCCATGTCTCTATGTCTATGCAATATACACCCAGAAGATATTATTCTTCCTTTGATATTCCCAATATCTACAGTGTTGTATTTTGAATTGTCACTCCTATATCCGTCACGATGAAGCTACATTCCAAAACATATTTTACAACTCTGGATTTGAAATGAAATAATTCCGTGGCCCTTCTGCGCCTTCGTAGGACGCTCATTCTGGAAGATCATCTACGATTTGGCCCTGAAAAATATTCGAGATTAAATGTATTTGTAATCTATCAGCTATACAAGCTGTTCTACAAGCTCTATGACAAACTTTGACAGATGGTAGCTGAGCTTCTTCTGAACATTTTTTTTTCCTATGAACATATATCCGATTCGTTTTTGTTTAGAAGGTACAAGCATTTGAAAAATCATATTTTTATGTTCAAATCATAATAATCAATGGAAATTTTGGGACTATAAAAAATGTTCAAAGTGTCCACCTTCGGCTCAAATGCAAGCTTCACATCAACGAACCAAAAATGCCGTTTCTCGGCGGATTAGATTTGGGTCGTTTCGTATTTGGTTTGCTGCATCTTGAATTCTATCAAGTAATTGTAAATGAGATTAGATTTCAACATGAAAAACAAGCTGCTTCATATTACCTCAAAAATAAAAATCTAAGGGATTTAAATTAGGTGAACGAGATGCCCGTTGTATTGGTCTTCCTTCACCAATACATTTATTCGGGAGATGTTCATTCAGCCAACTGACTACTTGTCCCCCTTTATGTGGTGGTGCACCATCGTGCTGATATCACATATTTCCAACAATTTTGAGCTCTAAGATATCAATTAAGTCAAAAAGGTTGTGCTCCAAAAAATTCGTATACAAATCTGCATTTACACGATCATTTATAACATGAAAACACTGAAACGCTGCTGACATCGTCTTTGTCTAATGACGTATGGATTTTGCAGTGCCCATACATGTTCTAATGAATATGTTATTGTTGATAACATCCTCAGTGAAAGAGGTGTCAAATGTATAATTGAAATAACGTCAATTATCATATCAACAGATATTTTCTGTCGGCCTACAATCAAAACATTAGAAAAAATTTTCAAATGCTTGTAACTCCTAAACGAAAACGAATCGGAAATAAAATTTTCCTTCTGTCAAAGCTTGTCATAGAGCTTGTAGAACACCCTGTATGAATAGAAGGGAAAATATGGAAACTATGTAAACGCATCACGTTCAAACGACTGCACAAAATTAGATAATTCTTTTTTTGTTGTTTTGGCTATTGTTACAACAACAATGGAACGAAATATTTCAGAAAAAATCATACGGATAATAAAAAAAAGGTTTTCCCTATCCATAAAGATAAACATAAAGTGTTAGTGTTCTTCTTTCTTTCAATATGTCTATTTTGACACTGAGTGAATCGAAAGTGAGAATATTATGGTTCGAAAAATATCAATCAAAATAAACACCGATAATATAGATTTTCAACTATCTCAACAATTATTGTAATGTACCTAACTCTGAGTGATTAGTACATAAATTATTGAGTACTATATGTGTATATCGCGATTGTGCTTCACTGCTTTGCATTTAATAATAATATACAGAGAGATTCATAACTATTGATAGGACCAAATGTGCCTTGAAAAGCTATGGCCCATATTTGAAAGTTAATGAATCACCCTATATTTGGAATTTTCAAAGACTCTGTTTCTTCCACAATATAAGTGATACGGTTCATGTAAATAACAAACAGTTTCAAACTAGAATTAATCTAATACAACTGAACCCATCAACATTCCAGAATAGTATGCACACTTCTTTTCATGAAAAGATAAAATAGGTTGATACTTCGAATTTCGACTTTGATATTCAAAAATATTACTTTGATATTACAACATCAACTTCAGAATAAGCCGAATAGAGCCAAAAATTTGAAAAAATTCGTCGGGAAGCACCCGATTCGTTCACCAAACTTAAAAGAATTATTATCACTAGGTATTTGTTTTTTGATACTGGACGATAGACGGTTTTTGCTTCATTTACTTCTACAGGTCTTGGAACAAGTACGACAATCAATGAATAAAATTTCGTATGATATTATAATTATACTTCCAAAGGTAAATAATTGGAAAAAATTAGCGGGTAGATTAACTGAGGTGTACGTTATAATTATTATGTTGAAATATTCCAATTTCACGAAGCGTTATCAACTACGACAATCCAAGACTTTCACGAGACGTAAAGTCACGTCTCGTTGGTCTCGTGGGCATCACTATCCATTGATTCTTTTGAGAGATACCCATTCCCTACCACTGCATTAGATGCATTTCATGCAACCCCTAAAGGGGTTGATTCTTTTGATTCAACAACTGATCTAACGTCTTCAATCCTTAGCCAAAGGCGATTACCAACATTTTCCCAAGCACCTGTATAGTATTTGTCAATAATTCAATTTCCTTCAAAGCAGAAATAAATTTATTTAAAAACTAATCTCTTGTCGATTCCATGCTAATAACGAGATCTGGAATCCCTTCAATCAGTTTGTATAAACGTCTTCTTCTTCTTCTTCCTCCCTATCCTTAAGACCATGTTTTGTTATTTTCTGTTCATCCAGCCTCCTGCGATGTGGACGTCCAACTCTCATACCATCTCTTTGGTGGTCAGCCGGGAGGGCGCTCTGAGTTTAGCTTTTCGTTCTTTGCCCACTTTGCCCATCGATCATTGCTCATTCTTGCCACGTGGTCTCTCCATTTCCTGCGTCTTGACCGCACAAACCGATCAATATCCTGCACTTCCAGTTCTTCTCGTATAACACTGCTTCTTATTTGGTCCCGCAGTGTTATTCCCTTAATTGTTCTTAGGATTTTCATCTCTGTACTTCTAATCAATCTAATCTTTGTTTTGGAGGTTTCAGCACGAGTTTCTGCTGCTTATGTTAATATTGGTCTCATAGCCGTTTTGTATATACGGACTTTACTTTCCGCTGCCATATTATTTCTCTTAAGCATCCAGATATTATATCTGATATCAATCAAATTCACTAGTTTTCTTGTTAATTTTAACCATCTCTGCACATTCTGCCAGGTCCAAGTTCCGAGTCCTTCAGTGTTAAAAAATATTTCATTCGATCATGGGCATATTAATCTAAATATATAATAAAAAATTTTAGGTTCTCTTAGCTGCTCAACTCTATAAGGACGTCAATTCAAATTTTGGCTTACTGGGGAAAGTGTGCGCGGGTAAGTGTGCGCATAGATTCATTATATGGGCATTAGTTCAGTGAGGAATAAATTATGACATTGTTGATTTTCTTGGTTGAGACCATAGATTAAATAGATGGAACATAAGCTATTTTCCAGACTGTTCATTTTTCAAATAATTCCCACTGCTGGTAACCACCAATGAAATGAATTTTCGCTTGTATTCCCCTCTTGATCGCTTCTAAATTTCTAAGACGGCGTGTGTATTTGTAATTGTCAAAATATTATTTCAATCATTCCCGTCGTAATATTTTGGAGAATAAGCAGCGATGTGCCGTAAAAACGTGTGTTTGAAATAAAAGTGCAATTTATACACGAAAGAGGAAAGCGATTTATTAATTCTGGTAAGTTTTTGATATTTTATTCTTGTTTGAGTTCACGACTTTATGAAATCAGGGGAGGGAGTTAGGGGACGCCAGGGTCGTATTTTGTTTGAATCTCATCTAATGATTTGCACCTACATTGGAATGATTAGTTTATACAATAAAATAATTTATTTCAATTTTAGATTTCCCAGAAATGAAACCAGACGACAGCAGTGGAGAGTTGCACTGGGTCTTGAAAACAATTTACACTTCTCTTGTAATTTACACTCCAGACTTCGGTATAATGAGAGTAATCGGTAATCGACTTTTATCGTAAATTTGAAAAAAGATGCCATCCCGAGTGAGGTAAGATAGATTATTTAACTCGCTTTATTGTTTGAATATCGCTTTGTTTGGAATTTTGATTTCTGACTACTTTTATTTTTATGGTAAACTTGAAATTTATAGTAGATTCTCTTTTTCTCATTATATCATGCGTTTTCGTATAAACATTCTTCCTGGTTTCGAGATGAACAGTAGAACGAGATTTTAATTGCTTTAATAATGTTGTAATTATAGCCAATACTGTGCCAAACCTGTCATCAGTACTGGAGTTTTTGAGGAAAATGGAAGGAAAATGAGAACAATATCAAGAAACACGAATGCCAGTTCAGGATTTGCAGAAATGAAAGCGTCTTGTAGTTCGAAGATAAAACAAGTGAGATTCATACCTACCCAGGGTGGTGTCAAAAATTCCTTATAAACTGCTGTGGAAAATAGAACTCGTCTTAGGAATGAAAATCCATAAAAATGAGCAGAGGTCATGTTTTGAACTTTTTTTGGAAATCAAAAAAATTTTCTTTTTTTCTAAATATATTTCAATGACAATGTAAAAACTATGCTACTACTGTTATTATGATTACAATGACCATTCAAATAATGCTCGGATATTCCCATTATTTTTATGAGTTATTAAATGAAAATGTCTGTCATCAGGATACCTCATATTTCGAAGTGAAATTTCTGTTGAAAAATTGTTGCAGGAGACAAGCGGAGAACAGAAATCAAAAAACAGCTAATTGACGTGAGAAAACCGATTTAAGATTACGAGTGAGTCGTCAGTACTTCAAGAAAAAATTTGCTGCCCTACATGCAGTTCCCAAATTATTGGAAATAAATATTCAATATGAAATCTTGGAAAGCCGAGGCAAATACCTAATGAAAAATTTCTTCGCAGACAGCTGCATGCATAAAATACATAAATATGGCAATGGCCTCGAACAATTTGCTTAAAAGTTACATTATTATTCAGTTAAAGCTTACAGTTTCGTAAAAGAACTCTTGATTATTATGCACTTCAACACCAAAAAGCACTTTCGAGGTGGTATAAAAATTTGAGGGGAGGAAGCAGGTTGTTGAAGTATTTGAGTTGCCGAAAAACACTGCTCATTAGTATTAGTTTATATGCAATATGACTTATTTCAATTTAAAACTGCCCGTAAAAAAAAGATTGATGCTTCATCTAGAATTGAGGGATTCTTTTATGAGTTACTGTATACAATAATAAATCATTTCCTATTTCACAATCATTGGTTCATGTTTACAGTATTACATTACTGTTTCATTCCGCAAAATCTGTACGAAAGACTTGAGGATCTCTCCAATGAACAAACTCTTTCAGATTCTCATTATACAAATTCCATAAAATTCAGCTGCTTCCACTTCTATTGATCTGAGAATTAACCATTTTAAAGGGAATTTTTTTCATGAAAGTAATTTTTGGTTTTCAGTATATACTTAGTGAATAAAATTTCAAATAATCTGTATGTAGGTTAGGGTTATATTGACCATTAGTGTATGGTAACGTTGTATTCAAAATAATTTTTTTTTTACATAAGGTGTTTTGGTATTATTAGTTCTACATCCCTTTGATTAGTTGTCATAAGAAAAATACTCGAAATCTTTGCATTGAAGCATATTTCCATTCGATATAAAATTACTGCCGACTACCTGAAATATTCACAGTGTGACTAGTTCTGAATCCGCCCCTGTCCAGTTCCCCCACCCACGAAATCCAAATTCATATTTATGGCAGTATTTTGGGAACGCGTTTTTGTCGAGATGCTCTATCTCCTGTTTTATTAATCTATGGTTGAGACTCGATCAATATTGTCCTATTTGTTCAGAAAAATATGGAGAGTCACCAACAGGGGAATGTATCAAGTGTTGTGTTCACCAAGAATTGTGGCACGAACAATAATGCACTGCTTGTAAAAAGGCGCTTCTGTATTGACAATAAACATGATTTCTCTAATATTGTAACATTTTGATGACATTATTTTGTAATTTGTTTTGATTGTGTGGTTCACTAAGCACTGCGTTCACTTACCCGCAATGAGGGGCATGTGAACGCACTCCGACTTTCTCTATTAAATTCTTTGTTGCGGAAAGAAAACGTTTTTGTTTGTTTGCTTTTTGATGTTTTCTTATAGATTAGAAAATTCTCTATCTTATGAATATGTTTTAATTTTCCTAGCTTCAACATTTGAAACAGGGTATGGCTTGAAAGGCAAAAGTGCGCACAGTTGCCCCGAATGACTCTAATGTTTCCATGAAATCTTTCCATTTATCCGGTGTAATAGAGTTCACTTGTACCTCTTCGCATAACTTCTGTCTTCTGTTCCGCACCACTCTCCAGATCTTCTTCTGTGCTCCATATAGATCGTTCTCCATCTCTGCAGAAAATCTTTCCCAATATTCCTTTTTCAAGTTCTTTATACTTTCATTCACCCTGTTTCTAACTGCTTTGTAGGCCTCATATGCAGCTCCTGTCATTGTGTTTTTGTATTGGAGAAATGCATCTTTCTTTTGTTTAGCCAGCTGTTTTACGTCATCTGTGAACCAAGGTTTAAACTGCTCTCTTCCATTTAGGTTTACCCTTCTGATTCCAATAGCTTCCCTTGCGCTATCAACTATACTAGCCTTGATTTTGCTCCACATAGTGTTCACATCTTCCGCTTCTTTTACATCCATCAATTTCAGCTTTTCTTCTAGTCATTTCCTATACAGCAGTTTTGTGGACTCGTCTTTAAAACCTTCAAAATTGTATTTTTCTATACAGGGTGTCCCGGAAAATGTGGGAAATCTTTCGGATTCAGACAAAACATAAAAAAATAAGATGACAAGTTTCCATAATTTTTTTTCCTAGCGGCCCTCCCTACGAAGATATACGACCTCCTAAATGACGCCACTGGAATTTTTTTTTTTGTTATTGTTGTATAACACACAATAAAACTTTTTTGATCCTTCAATAACTTTCGTATCACACTTTTTTGCAGACAAAAAACTAGACTTCATGTTATTTTTAATAGGAATTAAAAAATTACTCACTTCTTTCATTATTTTTTTTTCGAAAACGGTTCATTTTATCGACACTGAACAAGAGTACCTTTTTTTAGCTTAATGTTCAAGGTCTCCAAATTTGTTTTTTTTAGCACCTTATCATACAGGGTCTTAAAAATGTAAGCATTAAAATGTACAACCCAGTACGCCCCTGGTAGACTGAACAAGCTAATTGAAATTTGAGTGCGATGATATAAGAAGTCCTTACTACTATTAATCATATCAAATTTTCATCAAATTATATCAAGTAGTTTAAAACTTATTCCACTAAAATGGATTTCCTGTGGAGTCATTTAGGAGGTCGTATCTTCGTAGGGAGGGCCGCTAGTAAAAAAAATTATGGGAACTTGTCATCTTAATTTTTTATGTTCTATCTGAATCCGAGAAATTTCCCACATTTTCAAGGACATCCTGTATACACGGGAGGCTTTTCTTAGGTGTATGTGCCTTGCAACGATATTTGCACAGTACGAGACCATGTTCCGTTCCCACGTTCGCAGATTTTAAGGTTCTTACATCAAGGATTTGGCTCGGGTGAACCAACCTGTTGGAGATAATAAAGTCAATCGAAGATTTGTGTTTCCTCGTGTTACCAAAGGTGCATTTCTGGCTCTGCTTATGCTGAAAAATGTATTAGGTCGTTTTGTGCGCATATTGTCATAAGCAGGTCTCCATTGTCGTTCACGACGTCTTCGTTAAATCTCTGCATGACACCAGGAATGGCTGTATTTCCTATTCTAGAGTTGAGATCACCTATTATGAAAATTTTTTCTTCTTTGGTAGAGTACCTAGTACTTCCTATAATTCATCAAAGAAGTGGCATCTTTCTTCCCTGGGCTTGCTTATGTCGGGTGTGTATACACTTATAATGTATATATCTTCTTGCCCAAAATTCAGGGTGATATAAACGTATAAACGTCAATTACATATTCTCGAATTCATAGTTTTCGAAGAAATTTTACATTGTAATGAAATACGTAATTTCAAAGTTTTAATTAGAACGGACAACATAGCGCTGACTTAAAACCCAAAAATGTTTTGACAAGCGTCATAACCTCACTATACAGCATATATGTACTATATTCTTTAGTTTTTGAGTAAGTTGAAAAATACTTTTTTTTCACTTGATTTCAATTTTTTTTCAAATCAGGCACCTAAGATAAAGTGTTAACTTCTGGAATACCTTGACAGTAATCAAAAGCTGCTAAAAGTGTGAAAGGCGATACTTCTAATTTTGATTCTGGTGGTAATGGTAAAGGTATTTTTCATATTCAAGCTGAAAAATAGCAATATGTACTAAAGTTTGGAATATTTCACTACCGTCAAAATTTGCACACTTTATTTTTGATTAAAAAATTAAAGTCCAATTTTGAAGCGCTTCTCATGTACAAATTTTTCAAATTTGTCTTTGTTTCCGTGCAATTCGACGGTGAACGTTTGAAATTCAACAGTTTGGGATTTCATACTGAACAGATATAAGTGCATGGTGACAAACTAGTTTGTTTTGTATAAGTATGTATACATAAGCTTCAGTTTTGTTTATAACAAGTTTCTAGATTAAACCTTACTAATATTTTCTAAGTTTTACCTAAAAGCCCGGTCAAAAACGTGACCTTTTGTGGTAAAAAAATGTTATTTGAAAATAACTAGAAAACGATTGATTTTACAAAAACTTCATACACTCCCCCTTACTACTATTGGGAATAATAATAAAAAACTACAATTTTTTGGTAAACTTTCTCAAATAAAGTACCACAAATGATTTGACGCAGAAATTTATGTTTTTCCTAGATGTTCCCTGTGGATCCGAGGTGTGAACCTCACTTAAATATCCTGTTTAATTGAAATGAATTATTTCAATCGGAAATCCTAGAGAGGGGAAAAAAGACGTTGCAGTGAGTCGTCAAAAACAAACCGAAAGCTCTTCCAAACGGTTCATGAATTATCAATATTTTCAGGGCAGTACTCAGAATATCATGATTTTTCATTCAAGCTCCAAAATCTATATTTTCCACATCCCTTACAGAAATCTCGTTACTGCCATAAGAACTACATAATAATTCATTCTAAGAAATTCAATTTTCACTTTGCTTGGCACACTTGTCACAAGGGAATAGGAATCGGATGAATTCATATTTTATGTCATTTTTACATCATTTGTACCTTAATTCGATAATTATTTTCAAAAGAATTCACAGCTCGACTTTGCATACTTTTAAACACTTTGAAGAAGAGTGGAACAGAATTTGAAATAATTCAGAATCGCGGCAAAGGACAATAAATATTATCATCGAAAGAATAAAAACATCAACCGCATTTCGAAAAAAATGACATAAAATATGAATTCGTCCGGTTCCTATTCCGTTGTGACAAGTATGCCATGCAAAGTGAAAATTGAATTTCTTAGAATGAGTTATGTAGTTTTTCATGGCAGTAACGAGATTTCTGTAAGGGATGTAAAAAATATAGATTTTGGAGCTTGAATGAAAAATCACGATATTCTGAGTACTGCCCTGAAAATATCAATATTTCATGAACTGTTTGGAAGAGCTTTCGGAAGTGAACAAACCCACAAAATTTGATCGAAATCGGACCTTGCATTCCAGGGTTATGGCTATCGCAAATTTAGGCCAATATTCATGATTCACCCCGTATCTCCGAAACTAAAAGCCTTAGAATAGAAAACAAGCAAGTTTTCTGTAAGGCCTGAACGACCTGCATTCACCATTGGGCTATGGCCAACGACTCATGAAACACCCTGTATAATATGAATGAAAATGAAACAACCTGCATCTAAAACTTGTCTTATAGTCTTATATAAATAGTGAAGCTGTATCGTCCAATGATGCGAAGTTCTTCCTGAGTTCTAAAATACATTTCCCAAATTCGAAATTCATATTTAATCGCTCATATCCTGATGAAAAAGGTTTGACACAGAAAATATCCTCATACGCACATAAACCAAAAAGCTCTACATAAATGAAAAATAGGAAGGATTGAAAGAAAGTTCATTAAACTTCGTAAATGCAAATAGATTTAAGATTGATGACATGATTACATTCCATTAGTTTACACATATGCAATTGTCATTTTATTATTGTTACACAATTCATATTTACAGGTTCTGCATTCTTCTAAAGAGTCGCTATATTGGTTCTTCAGATCGGTACATGAACTTTTTTCACCACATCCCCTTGTATAGTCGTTCCTTATGGTGGTTGCAACATAGTATTCGAGACACAGGGAACCTTCTTCACATTCTTCGTATGTCTTCGTGGTTCCCTCCTTGCACTCACCTTTGAGATCTCCACTCTTGCATGATATACATTGGACCGTGGAAGCTGAAAATATTATATATCAGATATATGTTCATAATAAAAATACTGAAGGCCATTTTCGAGTATGAATTGAGTTTATAGAGTTTTATAGGTTCTAGGAGTAGAATGTATAAGAGTTCAAAATGTACAGAATCATCTGGAAACAACTATTTATTGTACTTCGGAAAATGGTTCTGTTGAAATGTCATGTTAGCATTATTGTTACTCTATATCGTAATCAACAGAAGAACAGATTGAGTAACAGATATTCCCGTGATTTTGCTCATCAGCTATATGAGGAGGCTTAGCCTCCCATGACTCCTCTGACTCCTCTGACGAGCCACCCGTGTCATACATCTATAGTTGGGTTGCGTGAATTCTCGCACTAATTTGTCAGGAGCACATCAGATAGAAAAATGGTTGCCTGACAATGAACGAGAAATGGAACTCTAGAATGAAAACTTCGTGAGTCTATATCAGACTCCTTCATCAGAAAAATTCTCGAAAAATCTTCTGAATTGTGGTTTCTCAATTCACGCTAATTTGTATGAAGGAGTCTGATAGATTTACAAAGTTATCATTTTAGAGATTCATTTTTCGTTCATTGTCAGGCAACAATTTCTCTATCTGATTTACTCCTGACAAATTAGTGCAATAATTCACGCAGGTGTAAATCAATTATTTCAATTTCTTAATTGATTTTGTTGTTGTTGAGATGCAGAGTCCTCCCAGACTGATTTTCAATCGATATAAGTTTTTATTCCTCCTCAAAGTAAAATATGATTATGTTTTTTGTGAATTTGAGAAAGCGCTAGAGTGAATATTCTTTTCCTCAAACTTTCTCAAATCAAGCTAGTTTGAAATTCAAAAGAATTTTCCAGAACCATGATGTTCCTACCCTCAAGAATTATCTGAAACTAGCTGGGTCAAAAAGGTGGAAAATTCCAAAATCTTTTTTTTTCATGATTATCAGCTATTACTTTGATAATCGGTAATTATGCAGAGTAGATAGAACCGTGCTAGGTCGGTGAAAAAAATCGTACTCACAGATTCCGGGTCCCAGATTACGAAAATGAAAACGAGAAGTCTGCAATTCTCTTAGTTTACCCAAAAAAAATGGGAAAGTTTCCTTCTGGAACGTGAGGTTAGTGATAGTTAAAGCTTGTTTTCTCCTTTTTTCTTAATCAATACTCATTGGAAATGTTCGATTTAGGTGATCTCAATCATTTCCAGTCAAAAAAAGGCTTCAATTTAGCCGAAAACGATGATTTTATATATTGTTTACATCCGTATAAGTCGTCATTGCCGCCATGATATTTCAACATACGAACTGTCAAACGCTGCAAATAATGCAACGTTGCCAATAGTACATATGTGTAGTTAAATTGAAGAAATTAGTTCGAATATTGATTGGGGAAATGATAATTCAATTGATTTTTACTATACGATATTTTCACTTTTAGCATTGGCTCATTGGCATATCAAATTATTATGGAGCTGTACAACTCCCATAACCACCTAACCTTTCTATTAGGAAAGGTTGGGTTAGGTTTAAGGGTTTTGTCATGGTGTTTTTTCAAGGATCACTTTTGAAAACGCGGTCAAATTCGTAATGGCAAAATGAATCGAGTCTTTTCAAAGTTTCCTACACCAAAAATGTTTCATTATCGAGATATTAATAACATGAACCATTCAGGAATAACGACCAGTACCTATCATAGTCAAACTTCTAAAGTTCCCTTTAACTCTAGTAAAAAAAGACACTAGAGAAAGCATTAAGCAATGTGCAATTTTATTAGTTAACTGGCAGCTTACCATAGGTTAGCATAGGTTGTCTATGCAGCTAACGCATATGGAATAGTGAACAAAGATATGCTCTTCCATAGCCTACTAGAATTAGAGTTAACTTCTAGTAGGCTATGGCTTTTCCTATCCCAACAAGAAATTTGCTGACCAACCAATTTGAAGCTTGGCAACGTTGCATAGGAACAGTTCGTAGCTCGAAACATCATGGCGGCCATGATGGTTCACAACGGATGTAAACAAAGTATAAAATCGTCGTTTGCGACGAATTAAAGGCATTTTTTTGGCAGGATGAACTTGAATGTTGATGGATTTAACATTTCCAACGAGTATTTATTAAAAAAATAGAAGAAAACTAGCTCTAACTATATATAACCTCACCTTCCAGAGGGAAACTTTCCCATTTTTTTTTGGGAAAACTAAGAGGATTGCAGAATTCTCGTTTTCATTTTCGTAATCTGGGACCCGAAATTAGTGAGTACGATTTTTTTCACCGACCTAGCACAGTTCTCTCTACACTGCATAATTACCCTCCTTCTGACGAAAATGATATTTTTTATGAAATATCTTTGAAACGTCACATTTTGAAATAACCATTTCAACCGTTTCCAAAAAAAATTATTTTAACCATTTCGGTCCTAGTGGTTTCACTATGAAACCACCTCTAATAATATTTATTTCATGACTCCCTATGGTTACATCTCAAAACAGTTGCAACAGTGGTACGTCAAAGGCGGCCTCCCATAGAGGGTTGCAAAAGTTCTGCAAAATGTCGCTGTACAACGTGTAAAGTTGGTCTTTGCTTAAGTGACAAAAAAAACCGTTTTCTTGCCTTCCACAAGAAATAATAATATTACTTGTATTATAAGTTGAGTCCTGGTGGTTACATGTAGAAACAACCATTTGAAAAAAATAGCAAATAGATCTTCAATGAAATATATTGTATTTCATGTATTCTCGACCTCAAAATATAAGTTTATTTATAATGAAATTTTCTAATTTGGGCCTGAAAGGTTTAAGCACATAAAAATGAAAAATAAAAATGGGTATTTAAAATTTAAAGCGTTTCATGTGGATTGCACAAGTTGGCAACATCGACTGAAATATGCCTTGATAATAAAGGACAACAAATACATTATCTTGATGAGATAGTCAAAGATGGCTGTCTATGAAGTCTGCGACGAACGAGGAAGGTCGTAAAATTTTATGCGATTTTTATGGCCGGTTTCAGTTGAAGCTCGCCAGTAAGTAGGCGCCTGTAGATCAACAGCTGTTATTTTATAAACAAGCTGATCGGACATTGTTCTTTTCATTGTCTTGTATGCGTTGTTGCCAAATCGTAAACTCCGCACAAAGCGATTTAAATTTTAAAACCCCATATTTGAAAAATGATTTTGAAAAGTTTCCGCGGTGCATGTGAAAAAATCCTGAATGAAATTCATAATTATTCAGTTTGAACTTGCATATGCAGTGATAACCCAAATTGAGGAGAATTTCCCATTAACGACTTTTTTCTGTTTTTTCATTTTTAAAGTGAGCAATCCCTGAAAACAATCATTCCGGAAACGTTTTTGTTATTTGCAGGCAAAGCTAATTTTCCACCTTGGTGATTTCCACCCAGCTGTACCCGCAGAAAGAACTTTCTTCAAAATAAATTTGTCTATGAACTGACAATTTTCTTGAAGAGCAACACGCCTAAACAATTTCTTCACATTACACTGTGCCATCTAAATGATGTGAGGATAAATTGGATGATAGCTACGCGCAAATCAAAATTTGTAATAATTTAACTGGAAATATTTTGGACCTTACAGGGTTGAAAAGATATACATATCTTGAAACCAAGAGGAAACAAATCAGGCGCAATAGAAGATCGGAAATACTCGGAACCATCTGGTATCGCCACACGCTACGTCACACTGTTGCTCATTGGCGAAGCTACCACGAAATGTGAAAAAAATTTTGAAGAATCTTTCCCTGCAGAAATATCCCAAAAAGTGTAGTCTTCCGTTTTCAACATTTTTTTCATGATGATCTCAATAACTCATAAATCATTCAGTTTTTGCCCAAGGTATGACTCACTGCTGAAATTGCCATCAAATCAGCTATCTTAGGATGCAAAGATGGATGTGCCATTTGAAATGGCAATGGAATGGAATAGAATGGCCAATGGAACTATGGAAGGGGTAGTTCGTTTTCGGTATAACAGTCTGAAATTTTTTTATTAAGAAAGTTCAATGTCGAAATCCCCCACATGTAAATTTTCAGTGAGAAATGTTTAGTTTTCTATAAAAGTCCAATGAAAAACCATCGTGGTGAATCACCTTTTATACTGAAAAAGTTGTTGAATCGGATTCAACAGGTCTATTGGCAAAAAAGCCATGCAGTTCAAAATTGGGATATTTCAATCGAATCTAAAAACATGCTTGTGCAGCAGAATATGTGGAATTGCGGAATATATTCAATTAGATAATTCCAAACAGAATTAATTTTACTATCCTTATAAACTGGAAGCAACAACATTTCTCGGGAAATATGCCATATAAGATGGTCACTTCACCATTATATGTTGAGAGTATCACCACTAATAGGAGAGCCGAGTTTATTGAAGGGAGTCCCATCAGGTATCTACTGAATTCATTCTATATTCTATACCTTTATATGAAATCGAAATTAATACTCACAGTCTTTGGATCCAATAGTTTCATTGTTGCAGTTCGATCCTTGACAAGTATTGCAGAATTTCAGTGCGGCACCATGATTAACCCTTTGTTGTTTACACCAGTCGCCAGGGGCACACCCTCTACGATAGAAAGGCTTTTGTCCTTTATTTAATATATATTCTACATAGCAGTGATCCTCCCCCTTGAGGGTGCAGGTCTTTAGATCCTTTACTGTTCCTTCGCGACAATCAGAGGAATATTCTCCGCTGCTACAATACTGGCATTCCAAAGAATACACCAATGAAAAGAAAATATCATTGGTACTCAAAACTATGAAAATTAATGATACGTATGCCTTCATGATTCAAAAATTTCTGAGTTAAATCATGAAGGGTCTTATTTATATACGAATAAAGAAAATTTGGAGAGCAAAAAATCGCTTTGCTATCATATTTTCCAAAAAATAAACTTAATTTATTGCTTATCGACTATGCCAATTATACATAATTATGCAGGGTTATCTAGGAATTAACCTAATTAGAAAGTATATGTACGAGTAGAAGTGCCTTCACCTGAAGAGCTGAACAATGTCGACTAAGTTTATTTTTAGGACATGGTCAAATGAAGATATCTTCTCAGTTTGTACACTTTTTGATAATTTTTTCTTTATTCTTTCCACGTTTTTTTTTCTGTAATCTGGATCACAAGGAATTAAAGTAAAAATAATTATTTGTAAAAACAACTTAGAAGTTATAAATAATTTGTCACAGCAGCAACTTTCCAAATGTTTTGAAACAATGTTGCATTAGAGAAACAAATATATGTAAACAAATTAGAAGGCACAAGGAACACAACTCTCTATGCACTATCAATAATTTTTCGATTTATTTCCTACTCTAATCTTGATAAGTCGGCTGCTTTATTTCATTCGTAGTGTCAACTAAGATGTCTAAAACTCTGGTGTATTCACTGATTCGATTTTGTTTTTAATTTCGTGGGGATATGGGATCAGTTTCGTTTTTTCCACTGTAGGTAGCGCTGTTTAGAATTTGACGAATTTGACAGAGCATTGTCATTTGATATTTGAAAATAATTTCCTACGACGTACGAATATGTTGTATTTATAAGCGATTATTGGTGTGTGAAAATGTATTAGTTTCGAGAAAGGGGTGTAGAACATTCATTTATTCAACATGTCGTTCAGTAGGTTCAGTTTTCCATATGGACAATCAAGAGCTACAGCTAAGAATTCGGTGTTGTTGGAATTTGAAGCAGAACCAAATCAGATGAACGAACATTAGGAACCGATATTGCTAAGTTTTATGGAAACTTCAGCAATATTTCAAAGAAACTGTATTGGAAATATGTAATGTGAATTGTGAGCATGTATTGAGAATCAGAAATACATAAATCTATTCGAGTCTGTTACTTCAAATATTCTTCCTGAGTAGATATAGTGAAAATTTCCTTTCCGTCAACTGAATATACTGGATATTTGACTGTGTTTATTAAAATCATATTGAATTACCCCCCTCACGAATTCAAGTTGTCAAACGGAAATTATCTTGAAGAACAGTAATCACTATCGAACCCTTATTCGATAGTGTTTGTTTTTACAACGAAAATTGAAATGCAAAGCACAAATATTCCTTAACAGCTGACAAAATGCACCAGTTCAAGTTTATATTTTGAACTCGTTGGACGTTGATCGACATTCGATATCAACGCAAAACAAAATAAAACGAGAGAGTATCATTGGACTTCCTTTGGTAGAACAAGGATGGAACGAAGCAAATGACATGGTGGCGCCGCCACGAAACTGATCCCATATCCCCGATTTTCTGAAATGTTGATGCTTGCAAAAAGTGACAAGTGCACACACCAGTGTTTTAGACATCTTAGTGTCAACAAAGGTTTTTGTATTGGAGTGGACAAATAATGAAAAAATATTTGAACTTGAGAGATGATGATGGGTCGTTTGTTATTTCACAAATTATCTCAACTGATCATTCGTCAGTTTTTTTGCTTTTCCATTCAGGAAGAGGAAAACTTATGTCACCTAGTTGGTGTCCTGAACTTAACTCTTATTTTGAATTTCTTTTGATTATAACCGACGGAATCGCTTCAAGCCAGTTTCCTTGAATTTCAGGGAGTAGAACAACCGACAGAAAAGTGCGAAGGAAATACGCAATCGATCTGCGATAAACTAAGATGCAATGCTTTAGGATACGGGCCCAGCTGGAAGCTCATTTCCAAGTTCTGTGAAAGAAATATTTCTTATTGACAGAAAATTTTCAAGTTAGTTCAACAACATAGGGGTGTGAAGCCCACATGGTCGTGGATGAGCGGAGCATTCACCATGATAAGGTATATCTATATAACATGTATAGGACAGGTACATGTCTGAAACTTTTCTCCGATATTGCATTAGCAGACGCACAGTCAAAGCTGGTCAGTCATTCAGTCGTTCTGCTATTTCCTTTCTTCAACAAATGGCTTACCTACTTGTAGTGGAAATCACAATTTTGGCCACGTGTTCGCTGAAAACCCTAAATATCCATCATCGAGTCAGAAGGCACGAGTTGGGCTTTTCGAGAAAGTTAATGTTTGGGTCTTCGAAGTATTTAAGTGCATTAGATTATTTTGGCTCCATTCGTTTATATTCTTGAGAACTTTGTTTGTTCAAAGATCGATTTTATGATATCTATGGAGGTGATGATATTAAACTGCTCTCAAAGATTTGTGAGTGCTGAAGACATCGGTATGCTGTTGTCAGTAAAATTTAACGTTTAAAAAATCATTCGTCGTCAAGTAGGTTATGGAATTTTGTAGGTTGATTTTGTTGTTGATGTGACTGAACTTATATAATTCCTTGAATACCTAACTTAATCCTCACAAAATGTAGCTAAAGATGACATTAACATATACAGTGGGCTTTTTAAAACGAAACAGACGAGACAACCATCTTAATTGTTGAAGAAAGTAATTACCAATAATGATTATTTCGTTGTCTAATGTTGACAATTAAGGGTTACCATCGTAACAACAGAATGAATTAGTCAAATAATTGATGATTTCACATAGCATGGTTAGCGGAATGACTGGTATTGTACCAAATTCAAAATTAAATATCTCGAAAACGAACGCAATAAATGAGAAAAAAATTAATAAGCTGAATTCAGGATAAAAAGGCCTTTCAAATGAGGTATCACTCACCCTATCTTTCCTATTCAAAATTAAGGGGTTGTTGTTCTAACAATAAGGGTTGAAGCGATATAGTTGTGAATTTGACCTCAAAAGTTGTCCACCTCGAAACAAAAATCGACGTGTCCGAGCATTTTTCCGAAATAAATTTATTCCGCCCGTTATCTCGTCTGTTTCGTTTTAAAAAGCCCACCCTGTATATATAGGTATCGTAATTTTGTAAGGAAAATGAAAATAAAAACCACTTTTTAGGAAGAGGTACCAGTTAATTTCACCCAACGTACGAGAAGCATTTTTTTCATTTAGTCAGACCACAATAATCCATACAATCTGAGGAGGTAAAAATTTGAAGTCCACATTTTCTACCTACATAAGGAAAAAGAGATGAATTTTGAATAGATGGCGGTATTATGTTTTTTTTTTTTATAAAAGGGCTCAACCTAAAAATTACAGTGAGAATCTCAATATGTTTATTTCTTCTCTATAAATATTGATTATTCGGTCGATACTGAAAATCCATAACTTAACTAAAGAAACTGAAACAGTGTATATGAAAAAAAAAACAAGAATCACGCTGACAATACTGAGATGTTCCAAAGTGTAGGCTGAAGATCAATGTCCTCTTTGTTGGCTGACTTCCATCCGTCGTATCTGTTTTTGAAAGAAGAAGCTTGCACGACGGAGTTAGGAAGACTGTACTACTCGCTGAAAATTCTGTTGGGAAGGAAATTCTGACGTTGAGTTGAGAATTTCGGAATTCCCTCGCCTCAGTGGACCTCTGAGGTTGTTGTGGTTTAGAGGGAACATACCGAACTTCAATTCTTTTGTATACTGTAAGGGTAGGTAGGTAGTCGACTTTTTTAATTTTCTGATAACATTTCAATTTCAATGGACACAAACTGATGTCATTTTTTCGAAACCGTGTGGCATATGCTAACGGATATTCCAGCCAGATGAGATAAAACCCCAACAAAGGTTCGTGGAGCTTCTGTCATCATATTCTCAACATTGCTGAATAATTCTGGGGTTTTCTTCTTTTGTCGACCACTCCTTTCTTGCATGAACATACCTGTTTCAAGCAAAATAGTGGTTCAGAAAGATTGGTAATAATCTACAGCAACATTGGGGTACTTCCAGGGAAGTCCCTGGAACATTTAAGAATATTTCCACTCTCCCTTCTATTTTCTTTCCATTTTTTCGAATGAGGATTCAATAGTAAATGCTTTTTACACGTCCGTGAAAACCATCTTCATAATTTGCTGATAATTTTAATTATCCAATGAACTTGACAGTACACTAGCATAAGCTAAGAATTACGTTTAGACACGGAATATCAACGTTCAAACTTCCATAGCCTGCATGACGACGAATTTTTGTAAACGCCCATTAGAATGTGATTGTTGGTTGAACTGAGGATTTATTTATACATGTATCAGCGAATGGGTGCGAAAACTGAGCCTTGAGGCAATACGGCATGCAAATCGAATATACGAGGATATATTGAAAAATTCTTAGCCTAATTTAGAACCAAACAAAATTTCAGTGTCAAAATATTTTATTACTCAATATATGCTCCTCTTAATTGGTTACATCTATTACAGTGAACCTGCAACGTCTCTAGACCTTTCCAAAAAAATTTTCTTCTTGCTCTGCAAACCAGACCTCCATAGCTTTTATTACCTCCTCGTGGGAAGAAAATAATAATAATAAATATTAAAAGGTCGTAACTTTTAAATATTTTTTCAGTTGAGGAAAGAGATGATAGTCGAATGGATCCAAATCTGAATGAGGGAGGTGTTTTAGTAATTCAAACCCTAAATCACGATTTTTTTGCATGGCAACATGAGATTTGTGTGTAGGGGTGTTTTCCTGCAAAAACAAAACACCTTTGGATAGCTTTCCGCATCTTTTCTCTTTAATTTTGTCCCGTAGAGTGGTCAGTAATGTGGAATACTAATCTCCGGTTATTGTTCTACCCTTATGCAAAAAATCAATCATGATTACTCCCTGGCAATCCCAAAAAACTGAAGCAAGAACTTTTCTAGCAGATTTTTGGACACGACATTTCTTATATCTTGGAGAACCAGAGTGTCGCCATTACATCGATTGTTGCTTTGTTTCTGGATCGTAGAAATGTACGCAAGTCTCATCCATAGTTACAATTCGGTTTAAGAAGTATACATCGTTTTCAAATCGAGCACAGATCGAACGCGATGCTTCTACCCTTGCACGCTTTTAGTCAACATTCAAACATTTGCTGATCCATTTTGCAGCAATTTTTATCGTGTCCAAATTGACGTGAACTATATGATGAACGCGTTCGTATGAAATATTCACTGCTTCAGATATTCGTTTTAGCCCAATTCGACGGTCTGATAAAATCATGTCATGAACTGCATCCATATTTTCGGGGACTGACACAGAAACTGGCCTTCCCGATCGGTCATCATCTTCATTGGAAAATTTACCTCTTTTGAAGCTTGCAGTCCAATTTTTCACGGTCGCATTCGAAGGACATTGATCACCAAGGGTATTAAGCATATCTTCGAGAATCTGCTCGAAAAGTCCTGTCATTGGCTACAATTCGTATCCTGGCGAAATTGAAAAAAGACGTTCGTTAAGTGCTGCCATCTTCTCGACGAAAGCGGAAACTATTGTAATATTCGTAACTTCTAGTTATCGTTCAAATAACGGGGCAACACCCCACATTCTGGTAGTCTTTCCCCCTTTACGCCTTATACGAATGGCCAGAAAGTCTCGTGGTATAACTCCTCTTAACTATTTCGAGATTCATATGACTAGCGTTCAAAAAAGTTCGTTGTCAAGTAGGCTATCAAAATCTGATGGTTGATGTTCTGTGACAACGTAGGTAATTATCTATTTCCTTGAATCGCTTTATCTTCCTAATTTCATACGTCAGATAATGGGTCTTGAATGAATCAAGGTATTTTGCTTTTTGTACTTTCAATCAGGGCCTTTGTAAGGTGGTAGGCAACGTAGGTACAAAAGATAAAATGGCGGCATTTTGAGCATGTTCAAGAAAAATAATCAACATGTGTAGAAATTCAAAGTACCGAATGAAAATGCAATTCAGTCAGCAACAAGAGGAATACTGTCTTGGCACTGCAGTCTGACTCTGAGTTGCTGAGGACAGTATATTTTTCTAATTTTCATTCGGTCATGTCCTATGGAATTTTGGCATGGGGTAATGGTTCGGATGTTTGGAAAATCTTTTTGGTCCAGAAAAAGGCTATCAGAGCTATGCTTGGTCTAACAGCGAGGACATCTTGTCGAGGACATTTTAAGAGTCAAGGTATACTCACAACTGCTGGGACATACATTTTTAGATGCTTGATTTTTTTGAAAAGCAATTATAATCTATTCAGGGAGTATGAGAACGGCAATAGAACAAGGCGCATTCATCCGTTTCTCTTTCCCAAGTGTTCGCTCACTTTGACACAAAAGAATGTGGAATATATGTGCCTAAAACTATTTGATAAACTTCCGAGGAATTATCAAATTCTCGATGCTAATAAGTTTAAGACTAGAATCAAGAAATTGTTGATAGAATTGGAACCGTACGATGTGAAGGAGTACCTAAATCATAAATTTCAAATCTGAGCGTTTTATATTTGTTCAGTTGCTTCTTATATTGACGTATTTTCTTTTCAATATTGTTTGATTATGGAAATAAATATTATTATTATTATTATTATTATTATTATTATACCTATTAAGGCCCGTTGAGTCATGAACTCAACCTCCATTGGTAGTTTTGGGTGTCGGACTCGTGAAGTTTGTGTAGGTTCTATATTTGTTATCGGAATTTTAATTCGTTAAAATTTTCAAAGTAGGTGTTCATCCTCAATGTCCAGAATTTGTTTTTCGTTGGTACTGCAGAAAATATCAGGTGAGCTTATTTTTCGTATCTTTTTTCTGATTTTTCTCATAGCGTAGAAAACTTTCGTCTTTATACCATAGTTTTATATTAGACTATTTCAGTGAAGATTTCTGAATATTTTATTATTTTCAAATTGTTCGATATTTAAAGATTTTTGAGTATAAAACCATGTCGGAAACCTCAGATAATGAGGGTTCCTACATGGAAGCGACCGATGCTGAAGAATTCAGCGAAGGCGAACACGAGGAGCTTGTAAAGCTCAGAGAAGAAAATGGGCAGTTGAAAGCTCAAATAGTCAAACTGACTGAAACTGTGTCACAGTTGGTCGGTGAGATGCGCCTCTTGAGGGAGGAAATGATCCGCAATAATATGACGAAATCTCCCACTTACGCCGCAATCACAAAGCCGGTAGCGGGTTCCAAAAATAATTCCCTTAAAGGAATTGTTTCACAACACGAAACAAGAAAAAATGATTCAACGCAGGTTGCGAAGGCCCCAAACGCGCCCCCAACTAAACGCGCGCGAAAAGGAAGCTCCTCTTCTGATGAGGGGACTGTCAAGAAGGCAACGGAAGTGCCTAAAAGAGATAAAATTCCACCCATCACGATGATGGGCACCTCAGATTGGGTAGAGATATCTAAAGCTCACTACACAAAAAAGATAAACTACAACCGCGCAACTGTAGTTAAAGACGGTATAAAAATCATCGCGTCAACCGTAGATGATTTTAGAAAAATCACAAAATTCTTCGAGCAGCATGGTGACAGAACTGTTACATCAGCCTCGGATACAGGACGGAACAATGGTGACGACATGGCGCGGAAAAGGAAACGAATATGGAAACGGAAGCAGAGTGTAATAAGATTGGGGAGCTGGAATGTTACATCATGGACCAACAAAGACTACGAAATCATCCTGGAAATAGAAAAGAACAAAATAGACATCTGCGCTCTCTCGGAGACTAAGAAAAAAAGTAAAGGAAATCAAAGATTCCAAAACTACGTGTTTTATAGTGGTGTTGACAAAGGCCTGAGAGCTCGGGGAGGTGTAGGGCTGCTAGTCAATGAAAGATTTGAAAAGGACATAAAAGAAGTAAAATACATAGATCACAACATCATGCAGATGACCGTAGAATTGGCCAACGAAACAACACACTTTATAAGTGTATATGCGCCAGACTCAAGTAAACCTCAAGAAGAACGGGAGGAATTTTTCGACATCTTGCAACACACCTTACAAAGGATTTCCAGTAGGGACAAAGTATTCATTATGGGCGAATTCAACTCAAGGGTCGGGAACTCGGTTGTCCCAGGGGTAATGCACTGTTTCAATGAAGAATACAAGAATGACAACGGAGATATTCTGATACAAACATGTGCCCTCAACGAACTGCGCATCAATAATACATATTTTAACCACAAGGAACAACAGAAGTTTACTTTCGTCAATACGAGAGGTCAGAAATCAGTCATTGATTTTGTGGTTACGAACAGAAAAGTCCACCCCTCTCAGATACTTGATGTACGCGTATTAACTTCAGCGAATGTTGGAACACAACATGGGCTAGTCTTATGTAAGTATCGTACAGCCCACATAGCAAAGAAGAAGAAAGTTGCCAACTATATCACCAAATTCAATGTAGAATCTCTCAAAGATGAAAGCACCAGATATCTCTACCAATGCAGACTATGCGAAAAAATTAATCAAAACCCAATCACAGATTGTGATAATGTAGAAGCTGCATGGGAAAAATTAAAGAATAACATAAAGACCAGTGCTAAGGAAGCTATAGGAGAGAGAACAATAGACACAAATAGGAAGAATAATAACCCATGGTTCACTCCTGAAATCAAAGAATTGGCAAAGGAAAAGAAGAACGCATACATAAAATACATCAATAATAGATCACATGAAGATTACGAAGTCTACAGAGTGGTGAGAAACAGGACAACCAATGCAATTAAAGAACTGAAGAAAAGATACTGGGAAGACTTTTCAGTGGAAATGGAGCATGATCTATACGGAGGTCAGAGGAAGATCTGGAACATGCTGCGGAAGAGGAAGAAACCAGTCAACGAGGAAGTGGTGATAAACGCTATAGACCAGGAAATATGGGTAAAATACTTTGAAAACCTGTACGATACTGGCAATGACGACAATAATGAACTGGAAACCCAGGACCCACCTTCTCCGTATGAAACTGGGGATCAGATTACACTAGAGGAACTACAAAACGCACTGAAAAAGCCGAAGAACCGAAAATCGCCAGGCACGGACCAAATTCCAAATGAACTGCTCAAATATGGGGGGGGTTCAGAAATCGGGAAAGAACTTTTGAAACTATACGGAAAGATAGAACGTACTCAATCAATACCTCAGGAATGGAAGACTAGCATAACGATACCAGTATATAAAAAAGGACCGAAATCGAACCCGAATAGAGGAATAACGTTACTTAGCAGTGCACTGAAACTGTTAACAAAAATACTAGCGAATAAAATCACAGCAAAGGTAGGAATCTCCGAGGAGCAGCAAGGTTTCCGTCCGAATAGATCTACTGTGCATGCAATATTCATACTACGCCAACTGATAGAGAAATCCATAGAGTTCAATAAGCCAATGTTTACATGTTTTGTAGACCTGAAGTAAGATGTCTAAAACTCTGGTGTATTCACTGATTCGATTTTGTTTTTAATTTCTTGGGGATATGGGATCAGTTTAGTTTTTTCCACTGTAGGTAGCGCTGTTTAGAATTTGACAGAGCATTGTCAATTGATATTTGAAAATAATTTCCTACGACGTGCGAATATGTTGTATTTATAAGCGACTATTGGTGTGTGAAAATGTATTAGTTTCGAGAAAGGGGTGTAGAACATTCATTTATTCAACATGTCCTTCAGTAAGTTCAGTTTTCCATATGGACAATCAAGAGCTACAGCTAAGAATTCGGTGTTGTTGGAATTTGAAGCAGAACCAAATCAGAGATGAACGAACATTTGGGACCGATATAGTTAAGTTTTATGGAAACTTCAGCAATATTTCAAAGAAACTGTATTGGAAATACGTAATGTGAATTGTGAACATGTATTGAGAATCAGAAATACATAAATCTATTCGAGTCTGTTACTTCAAATATTCTTCCTGAGTAGATATAGTGAAAATTTCCTTTCCGTCAACTGAATATATTGGTTATTTGACCAATTAACTGTGTTTTATTAAAATCATATTGAATTTTGAATTACCCCCCTCACGAATTCAAGTTGTCAAGCGGAAATTATCTTGAAGAAGAACAGTAAATCCTCATTCGAACCCTTATTCGATAGTGTTGAAATATTGACAGATTTGTTTTTACAACGAAAATTGAATATTCCTTAACAGCTGACAAAATGCACCAGTTCAAGTTCATATTTTGAACTCGTTGGACGTTGATCGACATTCGATATCAACCATAGACATATTAAACACATAATAGATGTGTTTTATAGGTCTATGATATCAACGCAAAACAAAATAAAACGAAAGAGTATCATTGGACTTCGGTAGAACAAGGATAGAACGAAGCAAATGACATGGTGGCGCCGCCACGAAACTGATCCCATATCCCCGATTTTCTGAAATGTTGATGCTTGCAAAAAGTGACAAGTGCACACACCAGTGTTTTAGACATCTTAACCTGAAGCAAGCATTTGACAGAGTGAAGCTCAGGGATGTAATGGATCGTTTAAAACAAAAAGGTGTGAGTAAGTGCCATATAAACCTAGTGAAGGAACTTAACAGTAACAACAAAACGAGGATAAGAACAGAGCATGGCCTTACAAGAGAACTTAAAGTTTTATCCGGCATCAGACAAGGAGATAGTCTCAGTCCGTGCCTTTTCAACATCATAATGGACGAGATAATTGAAAGTGTCAATGAAATTAATGCCGGTTTTAAAATGAACAATCGTCGCCTGAGGGTACTCTGCTATGCGGATGACGCACTCCTGGTGGCTGAAAATGAGGACGACTTACAGCGCCTCCTACATAGATTCAACTTGACGGCGCAAAAACTCAACATGGAAATCTCGTGCGAAAAAACTCAGTCTATGGTAGTATCCAAAGAACCGATACGATGCAAGTTGGTGGTAAATGGGAGTATTGTGAATCAGGTCATGAATGTCAGCTATCTAGGTGTGGAAACATCGAGCAATAGATGTGTAGCGAATGAAGTGGACAGTCAGGTGAAGAAGGCAGCAAGAATATCAGGTTGTTTGCAGGATGTAATATGGAGAAATAAGTATATGTCTACAGAAAGTAAAACGCGAATTTATAAGACCTGTATAAGGCCAATATTGACTTACGCTGCTGAAACAAGAGCAGAAACATCGGAAACAAAGAGGAAAATGAGAACAACTGAAATGAGGATATTGCGGACAATAAGGGGAATAACACTGAGAGACAGAATACGCAATACGGACACTCTGCGGGAGTTAGGAATACGGGATGTTTTTCGATGGGTGAGAACAAGGCGCCGCTATTGGAGGGATCACGTGGATCGAATGGGTCCAGATCGAATTGCAAAGTGGGCCAAAACGCAAAAACCAGGAACAAGGCGACCAGTTGGTAGACCCCCAAAACGTTGGCATGACAGCTGGACATCAGTAACACAAGAAGGCAGATGACAGAAATGACAGGACCCGGTCCTATTTCAAGAAGAAGAAGAAGAAGAAATGCCACATGCGTCTTATGTGGGGAAGAGGGCCATCCAGCTAGCTACGAAGGATATAGTGAGTTCAAGTTGGTGACCAGGACCAGAAAGAAGAATTCCCGAAAATCAGCTGAACAGAAAAAGAAGGTAACAAAAACAACAACTTCTGAACAAAAAATTCAGGAAGTAGCGAAGACCCAACCTACAGAGCAGGAAAAGAAGAAGGAGACTCCAAAACCCGTTCAGAAAAAAGAAGGACAGAAGAAGCTTACAATGAAACAGACTGTGAACAGTCAACAGGAGAAGAAAAAGATATCTGAATCAGCGGATGATTTAGATATCTTCATTTCAACAAGATAATGTTGAAAATTGAGAGGGAAATGGAGAAAAAACTCCAAGCATTATTTAGTAAACTGAATTAATGGACCTTACGGATATTAGGAAGAAATCCCTCAAGATAATCTCGTGGAACATAAACGGGATCAACACTCGGAAAGCCGAGATAGAACAGATAATATCAGAAAGACAACCTGATATTATAGCCCTACAGGAACAAGAATAAACCGGAACAGACGACTGAATTTCATGAATTATGAAACATATAGATGTGACAGAATTACAAACACCGGAGGAGGAGTAGCAATATTGGTGAGAACAGATCTGAAACACTACTTTAAAAATAGATCCGACGAAACACAAGGAAAAACAGAAAAAGTGACGATTGTTGCCGAATTAAATCGGCAAAGAGTCGAAATAACCTCGGCGTATAAGCCACCACAAAACAATTCATTGGAAGAAGAGATAAACAACATGTTGGAAGGATCAAAATCGAAAATCTCCATCGGAGATTTCAACTGTAAATCCCCATTATGGAACAGCATAACAGAGAATAGAAATGGCAAAAAACTCAAGGATTTCGCCGAAAAACAAAATGCCATAGTGATTGGACCAGAGCTACCGACATATCTTGCTTTTGGTAGAGGAATACCAGATGTAATAGATATCGCGATATTGAAAAATATAACTCAAGAATTCTCGATTGAAACTTTGGAAGATGGAACCTCAAACCACAATCCCGTGGAATTGACAATTGGAGAAGAACCAAGAGAAAAACTGCTGGAAATAAGAAAATATACCAATTGGGCTAAATACAGCCATTTAATACAATCGGAAATAACAGAAATTTCAACAATAAGCACTCCAGACGATATGGAATGTGCGGTTGATAAACTGGAAGAGATTATATTGAAAGCTTACGAAAAAAGCACGAGAAGAGTGAAGAGACCAGCACCAAGTCATCCGCATGGCGATATGCCTAAAGAAGTAAAAGATCTTATACAAGAAAATCGAAGACTCAGAAGAATATATAGGATGAATAAAAATGATCTGAATAGAAGGAACCTCAACCGACATAGCCAAGTTCTGAAAAATGTTCTGAAAGATCTAAGAACAAGCAGATGGAACAAAAGGGTTCAAGAACTGAATACAATCGATCATTCTGCATGGAGAATGCAAAAAAGCCTACGAGGAGAAAATACTAAAATTCCACCTCTACACGGAGAAAGGGGAATGGCGTATACCAATACTGATAAGGCAGATGCATTGGCGGACTCGATCGAACGAGAATCGAGAATAAATTACAGGATAGACGACGATAATGAAGATTTGGAAGAACTGGTTGAAGAAAATGATGAAGAAATGGATGAATTACCAGCGGCTGCTGAAATTGACAAACCAACATCGCCAAATGAAATCAGTGAAATAATTAGAAGTTTGAAGAAGAGGAAAGCTCCCGGAAGCGATAAAATAACGAATGTTATGTTAAAGAATTTACCTAGAAAAGGTATAGCCGCTCTAACAAATATCGCGAATTGAATTATGAGGACAGAACACTACCCAGAAAAAAGGAAAACAGCAGAAGTCATAGTATTCAATAAACCATTCAAAGAGAAGAATTTTCCACAAAACTACATACCGATAAGTCTACTGTCGGCGTTAGGAAAAGTAGTAGAAAGAATTATCGCCACGAGGCTAAATGAGGAAACCGAAAATCTGAAACTAATACCACCAGAACAGTTCGGATTCAGAAGAGAGCATTCAACAGAACAACAATTATCAAGGCTCACAGAGTACATAACAGAGGGATTCCAAAATAAACAAGCTACAGGTCTTGTTTCACTAGACGTCGCCAGAGAATTCGACAGAGTATGGCATGAAGGATTAATATATAAGATGAGATGTGCTGGATATTCGATCAAAATATGCAAGTTGATCAGTAATTATCTCAAAAATAGAAGATTTTACGTGAAAGTGGGAGGAGAATGCTCCTCAACAAGAGATATAGAGGCTGGAGTACCCCAAGGATCAGTATTTGGGCCACTTCTGTACAACATATACATCCACGATATTCCGAAAAATCCAAGAACCATGCTAACGTTATATGCTCAGGAGACTAGTGGACTACGACCCAGAGGAAGATAAAAGGAGAATGCGAATTGAAAAATTCAATAAAGTGTTAATCCAATAGAGGATAAACACATAAATCCCAGCACGATAGTGTGCGAGAAGAAAACCGACCAAGAGATGAACCGTTTATAGGCAAATGCCCGGAACCAAAATTCAAGAAGCAGTTGAGGGTTTTTAGTGGGTCTCGAGCTCAGGAGAGTGAGAAACCCCACACTGTTCCCCCTCAGGAGAGGGTGGTTCGTCTGTCTTGCAGATTTTCCCCCTGCTACACCAAAAAAAAAAAAAAAATCACATTCTAGTCATAAATATTCCAGATAGCCTGAAAGATCCGCACTGTTATAGCTCATCAAGGTTTTCGCCTTTCATTTTGCTGACTACTGTTGATTATTTGGTTCTGTTTCTCTTACCTACATTTGAACGATTTTATTTTCAATTTTGCAATCAGAATACATTGAAGGTACGGAGTGGGGTGTGAAAGGTTCGATAAATATTTTTTTTTTCCATATATCTACCTATTCGAGAGAACTGATGTAAAATTCCACAGTTTATTCCAGAATCAATTCATTATATCGTTTAATTAATGTTTATTACAAAATGGGATCTAAATGTCAATTCTACGGGGATATATTGATTTCTACTCAGCCTAGACCAGTTCCATGCATAAAAAAATATTGCGTTATTATAGCAACGAACAATAACTCATTAGAAATGTAAGTGTGACGTTTGAGATCAAAAAAGTAAACCACAGTTACGCAATAAATTAAAAGAAAGAAGATGTTCACCGAAATTGTGAAAATCGAAAAATTGGAGTATCGAGCCATCATCAAGTACCTGTATTTAAAAGGATTAAGGGGTGAGCTGATTTACGAAGATATGCCTGATACCCATGGTGATCAATATCCTTCGAATGGGACCGTGAAAAAATGGAGTGCAAGCTTCAAAAGACGTAAATTTTCCATTGAAGATGATGACTGATCGGCAAGGCCAGTTTTCTGTGTCAGTCCCCGAAAATACCGATGCAGTTCATGACATGATTTTATCAGAAGCGTGCAAAGGCGTCGAGTTTGATCTGTGCTCGATTTGAAAACGATGTAGACTTCGGTATAAACCGAAGTGTTACTATGGAATATGGATGAGACTTGGCTACTGTATCCAATAATTAGGATGAATACATAACTTTTATTTTATAAGATTACATCAATTACAGAAGGTCCAAATTAGAATTAGCTTTTTGACACTCGATCTTATGACAATTGCTATATATTCAAAACATGCGTCCCTAGATCATTTTTTCTTCACTCACACTTAGTTCCCTCCGTTGATCGCAACGGAGTTCCTATCGAGGAACGGGTTTTCTATTCGAATATATAGATTTTGGGCGCGCTCTTATTGTTCAATAAGATAACTGAACATGTTCATTTCTACGATCCAGAAACAAAGCAACAATCGATGGAATGGCGACACTTAGGTCTCCAAGACCTAAGAAGTTTCGTTCAATATCTGCTGGAAATGCTCTTGCTTCAGTTTTTTGGGATCGCCATGGGGTAATCATGATTGATTTTTGGATAAGGGTAGAACAATAACCGGAGATTACTATTCGACATTACTGACCACTCTACGGGAGTAGAGAGTGCTTTTGCTTTCCTGAATTCGTTAATTTTTCCGGTCAATTCAAATGCTCTGGTCACGGCAAACTCAACAGGAATTATTAATTGTTAAACTAACCGAAACTACGCTACACAATCTTATAAGTTTGTCCCTTCACCCATAAATGGCAACTAACAAAGGCATCTGCAAGGGAGGTAATTGTCCCAAGTTACAGGACTGTCCCAAGTCACCCGAATCTACCGGTAGTAAAAATGTAGAGACGAATATCTTTTTTTGAGATCTCCATAATCTACGACTGAACCGACCAAGTATATGATATGACCCATAACAAACGAGATAGCATAGTGCAAAAAAATGGAGTGTAATTCGAAATAACTTTTTTCGCGAACTGCATGATATATACTAGATTCAGCTGATCCATAAGTTCCTTAAGGACTATGATGTCGACCAGAACACATGCTCAGGAAAACACTCACATAAATTCTGATGAACCAATTGCAAATAACAATTTATCAAAAATTCGTATTAAAAGCCTGTACTTTCCAGATACCGCAAAGGATTTCTCCCCCAAGCAAAAGGCACTAAATTATCTAAGAAGTTTCAGCCTCTAGTTGGTTAAAAAATGGTACAGAGATAACCAAAATGGCTGAGCAAGACGCACATCTGCCCGAACTCCTCATATAGGAATTGGAAAAATCAATTGAATTAAACACAGAACAGTACCTACATTTAATGCATCATGGTTATTCAACATATTCTTCATAATTATCCCAAAATAGTTGAAACCACCCAGCGATGAACGATAACAAGCAATTATGTAGGAAATGAAAAAATTTATTAAATTAAACACAGAGCAGTAGGTACATTTGGTTCATCATGAGTATTCAACATATCCTTCATAATTTTCCAAGAATAATTGAAACCACCCAGGGGGGAATACAACATGCAATTACAATTACATTAAGTTTCTACGGAAAGATAATGTGAATGACAATTCTCAGTGAACTTCCACTGACCTAGAATTAACCTTATCCAGAACAGTTGGTTGGTGCATCATGAGTATTCAACATATCCTTCATAATTTTCCAAGAATAATTGAAACCACCCAGTTGGGGACGACAACAAGCAATTACAATTACATTAAGTTTCTACGGAAAGATAATGTGAATGACAATTCTCAGTGAACTTCCACTGACCTAGAATTAACCTTATCCAGAACAGTTTAATCTTTATACTTGAAGAGGATAACAATTGCAAGGTTAAAACAAAAAGCCACATTTTTTGGGCTATTACTTTTATCAATTTTTTGTTGGCATATCTGTAATTCCCCAAGATATGGGAGCAAGTATTAATGGATGTTCTGAAATAATAATCAGAGGTAGAAGTTCTGAGAACCCAAATACAATTTTTGATGGAATGTATGAGTTAAGAAACTCTTGCCAACCTTGCGAATACTCGAAACTCCATTATCTCTGTTTCTGCAATATTGACCAGCCAGTTTTTACTTTGAACACCTCATAACATTTTAATTCTTCGAAGAAGGATAGCATCTCTCAAGCTATATACAAGGTGTACCAAGTTCGAGGGCCTTTTAGGCGTTTCTGGAGAACTGGACTTCTTGAAATCTGAAAATTTGGATCATGATATTGTTCGACATTATCAACTGAGCTGAAATCGAGGCTAAGATATTCTTGAAGCCTAAGCACTTTCAGTTATACAGGGAATGAACGCAAATTTTCCAAAAAAAATTTTTTTTTATTTCTCTTTCCTGATATGATTTGAACAGAAATATATTCGAAATTGAATACTCTTTCATATCAAAAACGAAAAAAAAAGAAAAAAATTTTTTTTTAAATTTATTTCCAATCCTTGTATTACTGAAAGTGCTCACGCTTCGAGAATATTTTAGCTCAGTAGATAATGTCGAACAATATCATAATCCCAATTTTCAGATCAAATAGGTCCAGTTCTCCAGAAACGTCTAATAGACACTCGGTACACCCTTTATAAACATTCACGATGATCTTCTCTTCTAGAAAGATACGTTATCATTTATCATTTCTCAAAATTACGCGGTACTGGTCTGCCACTCGTTGTTCAGAGACATTGAGATTTGGGTAGGCGTTGTAGAATTCCTCATGGAGCCCTCATCCCATAGTTGTTTTTGTTCTACCCTGTTGTGTTGTCCCCTGTTCTTACGAAAGAGGATATGGCGACCGAAAATGAGCAGTATAACTCTGTTTCTCAGAATTACCTGTCCTAAACATTGGCTTCAGCAGAAAATGGCTCTCTGCGTTGTTTAAGTTACTTCTTTGACCTTGTCGTCTCAGGATACCTGTGCCACAAGATAATCTAGTCGAAACCGCAACTATAGTTGCAATGTGACCGTTTCCAGTGCAGCTTTTAAACATCTTCCAACGCAACTCCTACAAAAAGATGGATCACTCGAACAGGACGAAATTTGTATCCGGAGGTGAAATACCCTCCAATTCGTATCTCCGGGGGAGTGTGCCTGAGCGAATGAATCATCGTACAAACATCAATGAAAAGCACATAGCTTTCGTAAGGGAGTAGACAGCTTAGGTGCCAATTATTAAATGGCGGCATTTTGAGCATGGTCAAGAAAAATAATCAATATGTGTAGAACTTCAAAATACCGAAAGAAAATGCAATTCAGTCAGCAACAAGAGGAATACTGAACAACCTATTAAGGCCCTTTGAGTCGTGAACTCAACCTCCAATGATGGTAAAATAACCATCAAAGGTGCCGCATTCACATTCTAGTCATAAATATCCCAGATAGCCTGAAAGATCCGCACAATAGGGAATACTCCTTCTGACGAAAACGATGTATTTTTTATGAAATATCTTTGAAACGTAACATTTTGAAATAACCATTTCAACCGTTTCCCAAACAAAATTATTTTAAGTATGTACTTAAAAATGAAAAATAAAAATAGGTATTTTAAATTTAAAGCGTTTCGTTTCAATTGCACAAGTTGGCAACATCGACTGAAATATGCGTTGATAATGAAGGAAAACAAATACACTATCTGGATGAGATAGAAAGAGATGGCTGTCTATGAAGTCTTGGTCGCTTTCTTGGTTTTGAGCCATGAACTCTGTCGCTTGCCATGTTCCTAGGGGCCCATCTCTGTCATCGCCAGTCAGCATCAGCTCCAGGAATAGATCGATTTGTTGCGAACATTCCAAGACAGATAGGCCAGTGAGCCAGACCTGGTGCATCATTCACCTCCGCTACACCAGTTGTTTTTGTTCTACCGTAGTCCCCTGTTCTTACGAAAGAGGATATGGCGACCGAAAATGAGCAGTATAACTCTGTTTCTCAGAATTACCTATCCTAAACATTGGCTTCAGCAGAAAATGGCTCTCTGCGTTGTTTAAGTTACTTCTTGGACCTTGTCGTCTCAGGATACCTGTGCCACAAGATAATCTAGTCGAAACCGCAACTATAGTTGCAATGTGACCGTTTCCAGTGCAGCTTTTAAACACCTTCCAACGCAACTCCCACAAAAAGATGGATCACTCGAACAGGACGAAATTTGTATCCGGAGGTAAAATACCCTCCAATTCGTATTTCCGGGGGAGTGTGCCTGAGCGAATGAATCATCGTACAAACATCAATGAAAAGCACATAGCTTTTGCAGCATAAAACGTCTGAACCTTGCTAGACAACTCCAAGGCGTACCGCCCTAATCGATAAGGAACTGCAACGAACATCCATTGCAATAGTTGCCTTTTGCCTTAAGCGAGACACGCTTCTCGAAGGTAGCTTGGTAGAAAAAGCGTTTACTTTTTTCTGGAAGGGCTTGCCGGAAGGCAAAATCAGACAACATGGCGTAGGCTTTGCCATTAGAAACGACCTGGCCGCCAAAATAACCGAAAATCCATTAATAAAAATTAATTGAGATGCATACCACCTGCTGATATGAATATCAACAAGTGTTGCGATTTGAATTGAACTAGCCAATTTACCATAGTCAGGGCCCCAAAATGGAGTACGCTTCATCGAAGAAAAGCAGATGCTGATCATGGTATCGGTCTCATTTGACCTTGTCAGAGCAACATAGCTTTATCTCCGTTTGGAATTGATGGACCCTCATTCAATACTGGCAAGCGCTACTGAGTACTATCCCGTAACACAGCGTCTACTGAGTACTATACAGTTACCCGGAGCACCACCCAGTATGAAACGGTGTCCGATTCAATTCCCTCCAGATAGAAACCCTACGAAGACAATAGCATATGTCCCATATTTCCTCTGCCTGACGATGGCAAATTGGCTAGTTCAATTCAGATCGTAACACTTGTTGATATTCATATCAGCGGGTGGTATGCATCTGAATTAATTTTTATTATAAAATGCTAACATTCCCTTCCATTTACATATTATCAAATTGCTCGAATTATGTGCACCATTGATTTTAATTTGAAAAAACTCAAGACATGTACTGGGTATCATAGTTTTAATACTAGACACGAGCAGTGGCGGATTTGCCTGGCCAACTGAGCGAATAAATCATCGTACAAACATCAATGAAAAGCACATAGCTTTTGCAGCATAAAACGTCTGAACCTTGCTAGACAACTCCAAGGCGTACCGCCCTAATCGATAAGGAACTGCAACGAACATCCATTGCAATAGTTGCCTTTTGCCTTAAGCGAGACACGCTTTTCGAAGGTAGCTTGGTAGAAAAAGCGTTTACTTTTTTCTGGAAGGGCTTGCCGGAAGGCCAAATCAGATAACATGGCGTAGGCTTTGCCATTAGAAACGACCTGGCCGCCAAAATAACCGAAAATCCAGTTGGCCTCTCAGGACGTGTAATGACCCTACGCTTTCCTGCAGCAAATAACACGTTGGTGAACATTATTGCAGTATACGCACCCACTTTGAACTCCTCGGACAACATAAAGGACACTTTCTACGAAACACTTCTTGCTACATTAAATAGAATCCCAAAACGGAAACGAATTATTCTCCTTAGAAACTTCAACGCCAGAGTGGGCAGATATCGAGACTCAGAACTGTGGCCAGGAATAATAGGGAAACACGGCACAAACAGCATCAATTCGAATGGAGAACGTCTGTATGGCTCTTTGTGCAGAACACAATCTGTGTATAACGAACACATATTTTATTACGAGACCCAATTCAAGGGGGACCTGGCGCTAACCGCGCCCAGGGCATTGGCATACTCTCGACTATGTAATCATGAGAATAAAAGATCTCAAAGAGGTGTTGGTCACTAAACCCAGAGCAGATCTGGAATGCTGGTCTGAAAGATTCACAGCTGCCATCAAAGATAGTCTAACACAACCGGATTATAACGACGACATTGAGAGTCATTGGCTTCGCTTCAAATTATCTCTTTCAAATACAGCCAAAGAAATACTGGGCACAGAAAGCTTCCGACAATCCCCAGACTGGTTCGACGACATCGAAACTCATATCACACCCCTTTTGGGGGCAAAACACAAAACGATGAAAACAGCAATTAACAAGCCTGACGATGTTGCAGCCCAAAAAAGTCCTATGAACATAAAACGCGCCGAGGTCTGTCAAGAAATAAGAAGAATCAAGGATAGCTGGTGGAGAGAAAAAGCTGTTGAAAAACAAGCCTAATCCGATAACCAGGACTACAGGCGTGTTTTCGAAGCTATTGAAACTGTTTATGGTTCAAGCATAAAAGCTAACTTTCCTCTGAGATATGCTCATGGAGCCATCCTAGCTGATGTTAAAAAAATTTCCGAAAGATGGAAGGAGCATTACTCTCAGGTCTTGAATCAAAATAACGACTCAGATTTATCCATTTTAGACCGGCTCGGAAATCACGTGAGATAAAAAATATGGTCACCTGGTCTCCTAACACTATTCCGCAAGATCTGGGAAGAAGGAGATGTGCCACAAGACTTCAGAGACGTTTTAGTTATCAACCTCTATAAGAACAAAGGCGATACGTCAAATTACAACAATTGCAGGGGAATATTGTTGCTTAGTGTGGCCGGTAAAATTCTCTCGAATATTATGGCTAATCGGCTGATTCCATTCTTGGAGAAGCTATTACCTGAATCCAAGTGCGGCTTTCGACGCAATCGAGGTATGGTGGACATAATTTTTTCACTCCGACAGCTGCAAGAGAAGACACGGGCCTTCACAACAATCAAGGATCTATACAGGCTACATCGATTCAAGTAAGGCCTTCGACTTGGTGAATCGAAGAGCGCTATGGAAAATCATGGGACGCCTTGGAGTTTCCGAAAAATTCTTAGCAGTGTGTGAAAGCCTCCAACGAACAACACCGCTAGAATACAGAATAAAGGCTCTACAACCGACCATTTCTTAACCAACTCTGGAATAGAACAAGACTGCGTGTTAGCGCTTTTTACTGTTCTATATTTTCGCCATAGATGTCTCGATAGTTGCTGACATGAGTATGCCTGTAAGAGGTGTTGGAATAAGATTCAGATTTGATGGAGGCCTGTTTAACCTGAAGCGCCTCAGGCCCTCAGAGCAAAAAAACGTACAAAGTTTATCATGGAACTTCAATATGCAGACGACTGCGCACTAATCGCTAGCAGCTCAGAGGATCTACAGATAATGTTGGACACCTATAAACATATATACGAAGGTTTTCGCCTTAGACACAGATATCAGCCTGGAAGACTGACTCTAGAACAGGTCAAGCAGTTCAAGTACTTGGGATGCTTCATAAATACTAGGGCTAACCTAGACCTAGATACAACCGTATTAATTCGGCATCACGGGCATTTTGGAAGCTAGAGAACAGAGTGTTTCAAAATCACGACATCAATCTGAAGACCAAGACTGCTGTTTACAAAGTAGTGGTCCTCTCAACGCTTCTTCGCGTGAAAGCTGGACGCTCTACAGGCGACATATTAAACAGCTTGAACAAACGCAACAACGCGCAACGTCATCTAAGACGAATAATGCACATCAGATGGTTCCACACAGTTTCAAATGCAGAAGTCTTGCAGCGCGCGAGTTGCATAACTCAAGTATCGAGGGCCCTACTCAGATGGAGCAGAGGATGCAAGGCACAAGACTCCCCATAATAGCTCTGTATGGCGAACTAGGAGGTCAGTATGAGCGGTTTAACCTGGAATCAGTTGATGCCAATCATAAATGGAAACAACTAGCGTTAGGCAGATGACAGTGGAGGTCTTTGGTCCACAGTTATAATGGAGACTCGAGAACAATACAGCGGCGGCCAGATCTGGTTATTGACTATCCATGCCCAGAGTGTGGAAGGATCTGTAGGTCACGTTTGGGTCTCTTCATTCACAGGAGGGCACACAGTCGCAAGTATACCCTTAGGTATACTATATAAAGCGTATAAAGTCTTAACTTTATACGCTTGATCGCACCGACAGTTTTGTTTCTGAGTCTTTTTGTAGATTTATTCTCGGTAACGGGATACATCAATGAATGATGAATCGTTCAATCATATGTGACGTCCTGTAGTCAACGAAACAACGAACTATTCGTCAAGCACGCAGAAATGGAACGTCTCCCTATTAAATATTTCCATGATGCCCGCAGTACTCTGGCGGAGTAGTGTGTCTGATATCCTGACGGAATGCGGTCTGCGTCGATACCTACCTGCAGTCTCTCGGCGAATAGTTGTACTTTCGTTGACTGTAGGTCACGTTGTATTGTTTGGGAGTCATGGATGGATGTAGGATTCTACAGAGTAAGCTAGGATTGGTTCCGTCTTGGTCGGACAGGTGGCGCGTCGTAATGAGGATTGAAAAATATTCCTCATGGTGGGCCTCCTCTCTCGCTTAGGGACGCCATCCTCCGGTTGAGATGTGTCACACTGTATTGTACTGAATACCGAAACCGGTATTTGTATATACAATATATACAAGTATATACAATATACTTTGTATATTGAATAATATAATTGTATATTAAATAATTCCCTGGTGGCTGCGGCACTTGACGGCGGAGTACTCTGTTGTACCAGGTATACAGGTACTGCTTTCTCATTTCGAATAGTAGACATATTTTCACACAGAATCCCATACCTTGATTTCTGAGTTATTAGGATTTTGTATTCTGCATACAATCTGTCACTGAAGACTTCCAAACCTAAATATAATGAACAAATTCTATCTGAGTCAACCAATCCCAACAACAAAACTTTATGCACCCCTGTGAATATTGAATTAGACAGCAAAGGTATCTTGCTTACGATTAATGAACAGCCTATTTCAGCTCCCGATGAAGTTGCTAATGCATTTGGTAGCTATACCTACTTCTCTACTATGAGTACTATGGGTCAATATGGTGATTTAATTTCGAAATATTACACCACCCAAAAACTAGTTAACTCAAATTTCTATTTTTTTCCTGTAGTTCCCTAGAAAAATGTTTCCATAGCCTCTAATTTGAACAATAATATAATATTTCTACTAAAGTGCTAGAATGTATTCTATGGGTTTCTGAGGAGTATTTCTTGATTTGATACACACCTTTCTCTCAAACAGGTCTACGGTGATTAAGCTGGGTGACTCCCATTGACGAATATATTTTCCTAAATTAGGTGTCCCCCAAGGTTCAGTTTTGGGGCCAAGTCTTTTTATTCTTTTTATTAACGAGCTTCCTCAGTACTTATATTGTAGTTTGCTTTGCGATTCTTTTTGCCACATAGGTGACAATTAATAAAGCTCGTAATCTGGACGAACTTGAAGGATATGGGAATCTGTTATTGAGAGCTTCACTTTGTGGTGCCGAAGAAAGTTTTGATTGTTAATTTGGATAAAACCAAGATCATCAAATTTCAGATTCGGGATGGTCTTGATCTCCCTGTGAAACTTACGAACTGCAACCTTAGATCATCGAAGTGTGTCAGATTTCTGGGAGTTCACTATACGATAAGTTAATAAGTAATTGACCACATTTGCAATAAAATCAGTAAATCCAACTTTGCTATTTTTCGTCCCAAAGTTCACTTCCATCAGATTCTCTCGTTAGGGTGTATTTTAGCAATGTATACAGGGTGAGTCTTTGACTCGTACAAATATAGTAGATTCTTGACGTTAAAAGAAACACTTTGGTTTGAAAGATACAGGCTGTTGAAAAAAAATTGTTAATTTTGGTTCAATCTCACAAACATTTTTATGGAATGAAATGAATTTCGGACTATAGTTTTCTATTCACTTGATGAATCTTTTTCGAACACAAGATATCATCCACGTCTTCCAGTTTTCTGATTATAACCATTACGCACCATAAAAATACCGAAAATTCAAAGAACCCAACTCTTGAAACTAATTTGGACGCTATCTAATGAATATTTGAACGTTTTGTATTTTCCACATTTTCTGGCATAATGCGCCGTTCTCGAGTAATTTTATAATCAAAAATAAAAAAAAGGAATTTTTTTCTCAAGGGATGGCATTCCTTATTATGCAAACTTAAAATGGCTATATATTTTTATCAGGGCCGAATTAGCAAAAATGGTATAGGGAAAAAGTGTTTCTTTCGACCTCAAGAATCTGTTACAATATTTGTACGAGTCAAAGACTCACTCTGTATAGTCACCCTTGCTACATCTTGGTTCTATGAGATTCATCCCCAGATTCAAGGAGTGTATTTGTTGCACAGAAGAAAATTCTTCGCCTCATATTCAACCTGAGACCTCAAGACTCTTGTCGCCCTATATTCAAGGAAAATAATATGCTAACATTTCCTTCTGTTTACATTTTGAATTGCACAAATTATGTGCACCAAAATTTCAAAAAAACTCAAGACATGTACTGAGTTTCATAGTTATAATACTAGACATGAGCAGTGGCGGATTTGCCTTAAGGCCAAAGTAGGCCCGGGCCTAGGGCTATCAGATATTAGGAGGCCAATCATGACAAAAACAGAGGGAGGGAAATCAATGTTGATTGAGAAATGCTTTTATAGTGTTTAAAAGCTTTTTGCTGGTTCTATCATTTAAACCTACTGTTTTATTTCTGTTACCATTACCAAGTGTTTATGTTTTTTTTTTGTTTCACTTTTCAATTGTATTTTTGTTGTTTCATTTTTTTCTCAATGACTATTCCTATGTATGGTATGATGTCTCAAAGAAGAAATGAATGATTATTACAAAGAAAATGGCGGAAACGGAAGGTCACACTTTTTGAAATATTTCTGCTGAGGAGAAATTTTCACAAGACATATTTACCATTTTCAATTTTTCTATTATGCAGTATTATAATACTGTTTGCCCCTGAATGTTTTTTATAATATAATCAATTTGGACAAATCGAATTCGCCAGAACTAAAAATTTTCTAACTACAACATCAGGTACAGACGCCTTTGGTTGAAACATCAAATAATATTACAAATCGAAAAATGTACACAAATACTGACAGAGATTTGACACATTTCATTAATATAGGTATCTAGGAAACACACCTTTAAAAATCAGCTTCTTATTCTGAAATATCCTGCTAAGTTGTTTATCAGAACCCCTAAAGTGGGGAAATAAAGTTACAGTAAGTCGTTAATAGATGCAAGTGGATGACAATTCTCTCAGATCAAAGCGAAAGAACCTTCATTTCATCATTGTTACACAATTCATATCTACAGCTTTCGCATTCTTCTAAGGAATGTCTGTATTGTTTCTTAAGTTTGGAACATGAATTAGGGTCACCACATTCTCTTCTCCATAAATTCCTTTTGGTTGTCGCAACATAATATTCGATACACATGGAACCTATTGGACATTCGTCATTTGTGTTGAGGGTGCCTTTTCTGCAGTCACTGCGGAGGTCTTCACTCTCGCATCTTCTGCATAAGAACGAAGAAGCTGAAAAAATATATCAGATTTATTTATAATGAAAATACTGAAAGCTTTTATCGAGCATGAACTGATTTAATCTTATAAAAATTTGAAGGTATCAGGAGAAAAATGTTTAAAACTTCAGAATGGAAAGAAATATCTGCAAAAAACTCTTTTACTTCAGAAAATATCATGTTCACAAAATAATTATTCCATCTCGTATTCAACAGAATTTCAGTTTTCACCTTAGTAATCCAATTTAGCAAATAAAGGGAAGCAAAGGTAGAATTTTCGCAATTGATCGTTCGGGAGACTTTTCAAGCGCATAAAAATAACAAAAACGAATATTTCATATGAAAAAATGGTGATTCAGATCGATATTATTTTATTCTGCTACCGGCAGCGGCTCAACATATTCGTGTATTCGATTTCTTACAATATATACCTGTAGCTCAATAATTCACACTCTTGTTCAAAATACTCATGGGTACAAAAACAAAACAATCAGAAAATCCTAGCAGTATACCTAATTGTAGAATTCCTGAATAGTATACAGGGTGTTTTCAAAGGTGAGGCTTTTTTTGACAGAAGGTAGAACTCATCAAAATAAGTCGTTTAACCAAAAATTGTCTATATGAAATATCCTAGATGGCTGAGATACAACCCTTAGAAGTTCGACAAAATTTCATTGAATTTCAAGTACGGGACTGTGGAAGGTGACTCCGGCATCGCAAAAACGAAAAAAAAAAATAAACGTATGGCTGGACAATGAATCGTTCAGTACAAAGTTCATCGGATTAGATGCATCAGGTCACTTTTGAGAGAATCATAATTGTTTTGTCGTGCAATTTAGGGTGAAAAGTGTAGAAAATCGAGGCAATTTTTTGAAAGTGCTTATGTTAGTTATATTGAAAAAGTGCTATAATGTTTCCCCATTTCATCCCATTTTTACAAAGATTGATGGAATGTTCCAACAAGAAGATTGTGACGCCCATTGTGAACAAATTCGTCAATAATTAGACGAATTTTATTGTTGAGATTTCGAAGTATTATTCATAAATGAGCCATTTCATAAAATCGTGTAAGTTACTAAGAAATAGTGACAACAATTTGGCAATCCTTTCCATTTTCATTACCATGTAAATATCGAACGAGCCAATATCCTAAACGAAACCACATGGTCCAATCAGGAGTTGAGTTTTTTCCCACTGCTTTGCGATAATTCAGCTAACAAACGGTCTAGGATCGTATTAATATCTATTTCAGTAATCATAATCTATTCATTTCAACTTTGTCATTTTGAAAGTTTTGTTTAGGTGATTTTTGGAGAAACGCTTCATTTCGACCAATTTTACCTTCTGTTGAAAAGAAAAGCCTCACCTTCAATACACCCTGTATCTACAGGATAGGCAATATTCGTTGTCTACTGAGTGGATCCCGAGAACTATAGCAGCTAAAGAAAACGGATAACACATTTCCGAGCTCATTTTCGGAGAAAGAAAGAATGGTGAAAACCGTAGCCTCCTACGATACTTCGTTTTTGAGTTTGACAATTTCGCAAAGTTCTCATAACTTTTTTGCCGTTGAAGTAACAAATCTGAAACTTGAACTTTCTACAGGCACATTTTCACATAGAATTCACTGATGAGCTCAAAATATTTTTTCATTTCGAATCATTAGGTGAACTTTCATTATTTCAAATGCAAACTTTTATTGAATTTGTTATTTTTTAATTGGAAAAAAAATCTTTTGTCAGTAGATTCTACGTCTGAAAGTGCCTAAGGAGGTTCAAGTTTCAGATCTGTAACTTCAAAGTTATGAGAACGTTTCGTAATCGTCAAAATCTCAATTTTCGTTAATAACTCGAAATCTAAAAATGATGGGCCGATTCTGTTTTCAGATTTGGATTAGTCCTGAAAAAATAGCTCGAGAATTGGTCATCCGTTTTCTTCTAGATATTCTGTAGATCCCCTCAGTAGAAAACGAATTTTGCCCACCCTGTACATATATATTTCACTGTTCAGACATATCCCTATATTGATCGCCCATTTGGGCACCTTTTCATGGCTTTCACATAGGCTTGGTTGAGAGAATAACTCAGAGAAAATTCCTGCGTTATCTTGATTTTCCACTTGGATTTGTGTTTGGTGGTAGCTTATACATATGTAGTTGTAGTAGTCTATTGTGCCCCCATCAGAGCTGTTCTCATCAGAATTCCAATGAAATCCATTATCTGAGTGAGCTTCAAGGAGACTAATTTCTTATTCCTCCTATAATTTTCTCTTCCAAGCAATGACGGCTCGTCATGGTCGGCTCGACCCAAAAATAATCGAGAAATAGAAAATAATTATATAATTATTATATTCTTCAAAACTTATTCCAAATGATCAATTTCGATATTCAAATCTCGATTGATTCCCTAGTACAACTTATTTCGATCAACATGACGGCCCAGTCGCCCTGAATTATTTCATTTCGAAGTTCTCTTTCCTTACGCTAAACACGCTAGGTCGGCCAGCCGCAGTAGCCTAGCGAAACGCTTCAAGTTATAGTACTATATACAGCACCTAGGTCGCATGCAGTTATCACCAAGTTGAACTGTATATACATCGTATTACATCGCTGCTACATACATACACGGTCGGCCATCACGTGTTGGGCCTCGATATAAATTATATTTACCCCAAAATGAAATTATCCGTATTGTTAAGAATCGTTCGAGTTTGAGGCTCGTTCGGGTCGAAAATTTTCCCCTTTCAGTTTTGATTTTGAATAGTGAGATATTTATTCGACATTTTTTGTGAGGAGACCGGATATCCTAGTTCAGGTCATACAAAATAATTCACCGAGTTTCTTATTGATATCATCAATTTTTCCTTCTTTCACCCATACAAGACTTCGTAAGCACGAAAAAAAATTGTTTGTATGGAAAATTTTATCAGAATGAGGAGAGCAGAAATTCTTCATTTCATTGCAATCAACTTCCCAAGATGAACGATGAACGCACTCTTATTGGTAAAAACATTCAGGGTATGTAAAACACGAGCCGGTGGTCTTTGATATATTTCATAAATATATATTCCGTTAATTTCTGCTCTCACTCTGAAAAACTGAAATAAATTTCACATAATATTATAATTATACTTCCAAAGGCAAATAATTGGAAAGAATTACTCGGCAGATTTACAAGAATATGCGTTATAATCATTAGATTTAAATATTTCGCTTTTAAAAAATGTTATCAACGACGAGACCACGAGACTTTAAGCAGACTCTCGAACGAGACTCGAGACGAGACGAGACTAGGAGCCTACGAGACGAGACTCGAGACTAGACTTCGTGTCTTATTGGCGAGACGAGGCGAGACTCGTTGGTCTCGTGGGCATCACTAAATCAGACTGTTGCCCCATAGGTTATTATCGGTCTCACAATCATGACGTATATCCATCGTATTATTTTAGGGTTATAGCCCCGAATCTTATCGGATAGAATGAAATAGAATAGTTTTTTCATACTTTAAGACACACATAATATGTATAGGATACATGAATATTAACATTTTGCACGTCATCAAGGATCTTATCGCACTACTAGAAGTATTAGGATATCCCCACTCCACGAGATGGATTTCATGGCTGAAATGTTTCTTTTCCGAGTAAAGAAAATTACTGATGTCTTAGTTGGGTTAATGCCCAGCCCCACCGACAACCGGCGAGCATCATTACCTTCTCAATAATTCTAAGGCACTTCTGTAGTATATCAAAGAGAGAGCCATCGAATTCTCCTCCTACTATCAAGACAATGTAAAGCTCCGTTAGCTTGTTAGTTCAACCACTCCTGTGCAAGTTGATTAGGAATTATTTGAGGAACAGAAGATTCTACGTGAAAGTGGAAGGAGAAAACTCCACAACCAGATATATGGAAGCAGGGGTGCCTCAAGGGTCAGTACTTGGGCCGTTACTGTATAACATATATATTCACGATATACCAAAATCTCCAAGGACTATGCTGACACTATATGCCGACATCGCAAGCCAGAAATCATAGAAGGAATATTACAAGAAGCTATAGATGAAATAAATGACTGGTGTATTAAATGGAAAATAAAGCTCAACGGACAAAAGAGCCAAGCGATATTACTGCAGAAGAGGATACTAAGAACTACAACAAATCTAGAGGTAGATGGAGAAGAAATCGAATGGAAAAACGAATCAAAATATTTAGGTATCACCGTAGACAAAGGTCTAACTTGGAGAAGCCATATCAAACAAGCCGTTGGCAAAACCAAGGCAGCGATGAATATGCTCTACCCGCTGATAGGTAGAAAGAGCCACATGTCAAATGAGACAAAATTGAAAATAATCAAAGCCGTTGCTAGACCGCAACTGACTTATGGATCAGGTGCTTGGAGATTCGCGGCAAAGAGACATATACAAAGAATTCAGGCAACAGAAAACAAGCTACTACGATGTGCCATAGATGCGCCTTCGTTTGTCAGGAACAAACAGATATATCGAGATTTGAAGTGGGAAACCTTCACCGAATTTATGAAGAGGAAAGCTGAAAAGTTATTCGAAACAGCGAAGGAACATCCAAACGAAGAACTCAGGAGATTAGTGGACTACGATCCGGAGGAAGACAGAGGAAGAATGAGAATTTACAAAAGGAGACCCCGAGATCAATTGAGGAGAGATTGAAATGAGTACGGAAACTTATTAAAACTATACAAAGAAGAGATATCCGAAATGGACGAACATGAAAACCCTAGCACGACAATGTGCAAGAAGAAATTAACCGATTAAGGGATAAATGGTTTATAGGCAAATGCCCGGAACCAATAAAAAGCAGGTTAGGTTTAGTGGGCCGCGAACTCGGTAGAGTGAGTAACCCCACAGTGTTCCCTAGAAATGGGTTCCTCTGGGCGAGAGATAGAGCCCCGTGTTTTCACGGTCGCAGATTCCCCCTGCTATAAAAAAAAAAGTTCAACCACTCCCTATCTCGATAGGATAGGAGATATTACCTCGTGGCGTTCCGCGGGTGGTTTTGACCAATGATGTCGTCGTCAACACCTCATACATCCATTTTATAATGTTATATCATTCACTCCTCGCCTTAAAAGTGATGATTCTCTGACAAACACGTGCGTTGTGTTGTTAAAGACCCCAGATTGCGATTTCTTTGTCGTTCAGAGTCTTCTGGATGACTTCATTCAGCAGCCTCTGTTGAATAACCAGCCCTGTATGTTTGCTGACATTTGTGAAGTGGTGCCTTCTCCAAATCATCTGCTCTTAGTTAGTTATTTACTAATTTCTCCATCCTTTTACGCCAAAAGGAAGTTCCCAAATGGGTTTGAAAGATCGAGGATCAGTCCCGTCTTTTTTCCCTGTTTTTGGAAAAAAGGTTAATTTTGCCGTTTTCCATTTATAAGGTAGGTATTTGCCCAGATGCTGAGCTGCTTCTCGTAATCTTCAGCAGATGGGGAAGAATCTCTTTCGTTTCCTTCTGCAGAAGTACAGGAAACATCCTATCCACTCTTGGTGATTTGTACGGCTGGAAGGTGCTAATTGCCCATTGAAGTGGTTGCCTTGTAAATATCTTCGTAGCAATATCCCAATCTTCCTTAAGGGATTTCTTGTCGTGTTCTATTCCTCCCATCATTTCGATCTATTCTAGATTATTCTTCAGATGGTTTTGTAAAAGAACCAATCTGTTTTCCTTGGATTTGGAATCAAGTGGGCGGAAGTGGTACCTCCTCCTACCCTGAACTCGATAATTCTATGATCAGAGAGTGAAGGTTCATCCATCACCCTCCAAGCCTCAACATTTTTCCTGGCAGCAGAATTAACGATAGTTACGTCCAGGACTTCTTCCCTTGCTCACGTGACGAATGTTATTGTCCCCGCATTAATAGTCTAGAGGTTATTAGCTAAGAGATATTCCTGTAAATACTCACCTCTGGGGTTGGTGTCGGTGCTTCCCCAAACGTTGTTATGCGCATTTGCATCACATCCAATTATATAATTGGAAGGCTTGTTTAGTAACATTGAGCGCATTCGAACGCGCTTCGACTTTGATACCCTGTTGTTGGGGAGCCGACGATGCTAAATCGGGATTTACTCGAGCGTCGTGGATACCTAGTGGATTTTTAAGATTAGATGGTAGAAAGATAAAAAAGTTCCATGATGTATGGACTTTTAGCGGTGGGGAAAGCGTCTGCAGGTTTTCAAAGATGTAAAATAAATGGTCAGGTGAACATATACTCGAGCGTGTCAGATTGAGATACTGTATATGCGCTACGTGTCTCTGACAATAAATCTTATAAATGTTAAGGTGACAGTTTGCGTGGTGGGGCTGGCAGTACGGAAATGGCAAAAAAAAATTTTTTTGAGCGTGTCAGATTTTTGAGGAATATGTTAATTGGTACAAAGGAAACTTTTTTTCAAGAGACTGACAATTCGGACGTGACGAAAAGTCACAGCGGTCCTTGGAAAATGCAAAAAAAAATCGTTAGTTGTACATACTTGAGCGTTTTAGATTTTCATCCAGATGTTTAATCTCGGTGTTGCAGACGTGTTGACAGATTAATCTGACACTAATCAGGGGAGGGTGTTGAAGATGATAACACGGTTTTTTTTTAATATCTAACTTCCTGCACCACTGATTGTTTCTCAATTTATTATAAAAATTGTAGATAATAAAATTCCATACAACTTTTGTCTGAACCAATTTTACATACTCTTAATCATTTTCGAGTTAGAAGATGATAAGGGCGAGGAGCTGAGCCACACATGCGAAAGGAAATGGTCAATGTAGAAACTCAATCTAATGTACAGGGTGGGCAAAATTGGTGATACCTGAACAACAACTTTTTAACCCAACAAGATAGAGAAAAATAAATGTTCCATTCATGTCCGTTGTTTTTCGAGAAACTAATAACGCCATCAAATGCATTCCTCCATCTTCTTTGGTTCTTGACTTTATAGACCAAAATTAGAATTTGGGCGATTTAAATTTTCGTCATTATCTCCGTTTCTCTTTGTGCTAGGATCTTGAAGACACAATACAGACACTTTTGTTATAGCAATCCAGTGGCGTACTATGATTTTTCCCTGAAGGTTTATTTGCTGAGTTATAACATAAAGTTGTGTTTTTTCTTATGAAAACAGTTGTTTAAAATGACTTTAATGTTTTCATAAGAAGAAAAACATCTTTATGTTATAGCTCAGCAAATATATCTGTTGGAAAAAATCATAGTACGCCACTGAATTGCTATGAAAAAAAGTTTGTATAATGTTTTTAATTTCAACATCCTAGCTCAAACAGAAACATAGAGAATGATCAAAGGTGAAATTTTAATTTTGACCTATAACTCGAAAACAAGAGTAGATAGAGTTATGCAGTTGATGGCATTATTAGTTTCTCGAACCCACCCTGTACAGGGTGGGCAAAATTGGTGATACCTGAACTCCAACTTTTTAAACCCAACGAGATAGAGGAAAATGCATGGGACATTACGGTCGTCTTTCTTCGAGAAACTAATAATGCCATCAACTGCATTACTATACTCCATTCACTTTTATTTTAGCAGTCGGTTGGCCATGGAAATTTGACACATTTCACTCTGTATAGTACGAAAATGTGGGGTTATGACGCTTGTCAAAACATTTTTGGGTTTTAAATCAACGCTATGTTGCCCGTTCTACGTAAAAGTTTCTGTTATTACGTATTTTATCACAATGTCGAATCTCTTCGGAAAATATGTGACGAACATAATTGAGGTTCATACAAATTGATTGAAGGCATACCAAATCCAGTTATTTGCATGGAAAATACAAGAGATCAGTATAATATCATAATATGCACTAGCTTGAGGAGAGTTAATGTTCGTTATCTTCTTTGGCCGAAGTTTGGAATACTTTACATCAGTTGTAGATTTCAAAAATATTAACCCGAAGATGAAATGCATATGATGCAGTGGTTAGGAATGAGTAGGTATCTCCCGAAGAAATCATCTTGCATCAATATAAGTAAAAGGAATTAAAGGAAGTTTCAATCAAGATGAACTTCACTTTAGGACAAAAATTTCACATAAAAGAATGTTCATTTAAATGCATTGATATAATAATAATAATTAGGTATTTATTGGTACCTTAAGATATTCACAATGTATAGGACAAGTCAAATGAAGATTAGAAAAATCAATTTTCGAGAACTTATTCTACGAAGACATTCATCGATCCTGTAGTGAACTTTTCGCATTAATTCACTCAAACATAAAACTCTCAAATGCCACCCCTTTTTTGGGTCTCATAATAGAAGGAAATTCTTTGTCATCCTCTTCATTCACAATCTTTCTGATTGTGGAAAGATTCAGCTGAAATATAAGTCGTTTAGATTCAGATGAAACATTATATGAATTCTCTATTCTCTTACATTGAATATGTTCGCTACCGTCCGACATATTGTGTATTTTAGAATATCAGGGTATAACCTGATTCTAAATGGCACTTTCTGAAACCCTGTGTCTTTTTTCAATCACTTTCGGCATTTTCGTAATATTAATTGATATAAGTTGTGGCAACGGCGTTATGACATTAACGACATTTCATGAGTGCCAACCTTACAACGTTCTAGTTACAAAAACTTGAGAAAATTATTTCATGGCCAACCGACTGCTAAAATAAATGTGAATGCAGTATATATCTTCTTTTGTTTTCGAGTTATAGGTCGAAATTAAAATTTCAACTTTGGTCATTATCTCCGTTTCTGTTTGAGCTGGGATATTGAAATGAAAACATTATAGAGACACTTTTTCGATAGCAATCCAGTGGCGTACTATGATTTTTTCCAACAGGTATATTTGCTAAGCTATAACATAAAGATGTATTTTTTCTTATGGAAACAGTAGTTTAAAATGACTTAGAAAGACTGAGAGTAAAGTATAATATATTTCTGAAACGGTAAAAAAATGGCGATTCTTTCTGAGTCATTTTAATGTACTGTTTTCATAAGAAAAAACACAACTTTATGTTATAGCTAAGCAAATGAACCTGTAGGAAAAAATCATAGTACGCCACCGGATTGCTATCAAAAAAGTGTCTTCATTTCAACATCCTAGCACAAACAGAAACGGAGATAATGACCAAAGTTGAAATCGCCCAAATTTAAATTTTGGCCTATAACTCAAAAACAAAAGAAGATAGAGGAATGCAGTTGATGGCATTATTAGTTTCTCGAAAAAAGGCGACATGAATGTTACATTCATTTTTCTCTATCTCGTTGGGTTAAAAAGTTGTAATTCAGGTATCACCAATTTTGCTCACCCTGTACATTCATCGCCATATATCTCAAAAAAGTTCAACGTAGAAAAAATTACTTCGGACAAAATTTGTAGAAAATGTTATGCCCAAAAATTTTTATTATGAATGCGAAAACAATTTGAAGCCCAGGAAAAAACTGATTTTTGTGACCTTTATGGCCAAATTTTATTGTTTCGGCTCAGATTATAGTTTTTCCGTTATTCTGAAATCATTAGCTTCAAAATAGGAAAAAAAGCCACCGTGCTCGAATATGTACACGTGACGTATTTCTTTGCAGGTTTGGCGCCCTCCCACACACTTTCGTCACGCTTAAATTGTCAGGTTAAGAGAATATATACTTTTCAACATGTAATTGACGACATATTTATCAATCTGACACGCTCGAATATGTAGAATGAACGTTTTTATACTATTCTAGTAAATCTCGAATTTCCTCTCGGGCTCCCCAACTACTGGAGGTGCGTCGATGGTTGATAAGCTTTTGTCTCTTGTTCAGACTGCTTAATGATTCTGTAGACTGCCATGTTCTCATTGATTTCAACATTCCGCAGAGACCAACTAGGAATTTTCAGTTGTTTCGGAATTATAGAAATAAGAGGCTAAACATTTGTTTCAATCGCGCATTCTCGATCTCATTGGCAGATGCGGCGATTTTGAATTTGTCTCCGTTCCACTGCGATCTTTCAAGACTCTTTCGAAATAGGAGAGATCTGTGTATCTGCATGTTTTATGTTTTGTAATCTTTGTATACTGGCTATAGTTTATTATGTGTTGTTATACTGGGAGTTATACATGGTGTTTCATGAGTCATTGGCCATAGCCCACAGATTACAGAGTAGAATAGCCTAATGGTGAATGCAGGTCATTCAGGCATTTCAGTAAACTTGCTTGTTTTGTATCCTAAGGCTATTAGTTTCGGAGATACGGGGTGATTCATGAATATTGGCCTAAATTTGCAATAGCCATAACTCTGGAATGCAAGGTCCAATTTCGATCAAACTTTATGGGTTTGTTCACTTCAGAAAGTTCTTCCAAACGGTTTATGAAATATTAATATTTTCAGGGCAGTACTCAGAATATCCTGATTTTTCATTCAAGCTCCAAAATCGATATTTTTCACATCCCTTACAGAATTTTCGTTATTGCCATGAAAAACTACATAACCCATTCTAAGGAATTCAATTTTCACTTTGCATGGCACACTTGTCACAAGGGAATAGGAACCGGACGAATTCATATTTTATATCATTTTTTCGAAATGCCGTCCTGTTTTTATTCTTTCGGTGATAATTTTTATTGTCCATCGCCGAGATTCTGAATTATTTTAAATTCTGTTCAATTCTTCTTCATTTCAAACCCTCAGCACACACTGAGTGTTCGTAATAAAGTGTTCAAAAGTATGCCAAGTCGAGCTGTAAATTCTTTTGAAATTTCATATTGAATTTAGATACAAATGATGTAAACCCTCTTGAAAAATGTAATCCGTAAGTGTATTTACTTCATAACACACATAGAGTCATTCGGGGTAACTGAGCGCAGTGGGTAAGTGTGCGCAGTGCGTATATCTCGACTATGCAAAGTATGAAAGAGGGTTTCATTTGGGTGAAGCAAGGGCGCAGAATCGCCATATTAGTTTTTCATAGGAGTGCGCCGTGCCACGTTTCTTTAACTTTTTATTTGCAATCAATCAAATTTACTAGTTTTCTTGTTAATTTTTAGCATCTCTGCAAATTCTGCCAGGTCCAAGTTCCGAGTCCCTCAGTGTTAAACAATATTTTATTCGATCATGGGCATATTAATCTAAATATATAATAAAAAATTTTAGGTTCTCTTAGCTGCTTAACTCTATAAGAACGTCAATTCAAATTTTGGCTTACTGGGGAAAGTGTGCGCTGGTAAGTGTGCGCATAGATTCATTATAAGAGCATTAGTTCAGTGAGGAATAAATTATGACATTGTTGATTTTCTTGTTTAAGACTCGATCAATATTGTCCTATTTGTTCAGAAAAATATGAAGAGCCACCAACAGGGGAATGTATCAAGTGTTGTGTTCACCAAGAATTGTGGCACGAACAATAATGCACTGCTTGTAAAAAGGCGCTCCTGTATTGACAATAAACAGCATTTCTCTAATATTGTAACATTTTGATGACATTATTTTGTAATTTGTTTTGATTGTGTGGTTCACAAAGCACTGCGTTCACTTACCCCGTGAGGGTGCGCACACTTACCCGCAATACGGGGCAAGTGAACGCACTCCGACTTTCTCTATTAAATTCTTTTTTGCGGAAAGAAAACGTTTTTGTTTGTTTGCTTTTCGATGTTTTTTCATAGATAAGAAAATTCTCTATCTTATGAATATGTTTTAATTTTCCTGGCTTCAACATTTGAAACAGGGTATGGCTTGAAAGGTAAAAGTGCGTACAGTTGCCCCGAATGACTCTATCTATTAAAATTTATTCTTCCGAAAAACCTTTTTATTTCCTTTCATAACAACAAGGAAGGAACCGAACGAATTCATGTTTCATATCATTTATTCGAAATGCGGTCCTGTTATTATTCCTCTGGTGATATTATTCATTGTCTTCGGTCGAGAATTAAAAATTTTTTAAATTATGTTCAACTCTTTTTCATTTTAAACCCTTAGTTCCTAATGAGTGTGCGTGAAAAAGTGACAGACACTTCTAACTTCACGGGAGCATTTGCGGCAGAGGATAGAAGAAGCCTGTGCAGAAGATAAACAAAATCCTGATATGATAAGAAGGGCAATAAATAATCAGATTTCAAGAGCTAGGAAATGTGTCGAGATGGAAGAACTCCATTTTGAACATCTCTTATGAACTATCATAAGAGAGACATTTTCATTGTTGAAGAATAAATTTTAATACTTATGTGTGTTATGAAGCAAATGTACTTATACTATACGGATTATATTTTCCAAAATGGTTTACATCATTTGTATGTAAATTCTGAATTCAATATGTAATTTCAAAAAAATTCACAGCTCGACCTTGCATACTTTTAAACACTTTTTTACGAACACTCAGTATGTGCTGGGGGTTTAAAATGAAGAAGAATTGAACAGAATTTGAAATAATTCAGAATCACGGCAAAGGACAATAAATACTATCACTGAAAGAATGAAAACAGGACCGCATTTCGAAAAAATGACATAAAATATGAATTCGTCCGGCTCCTATTCTCTGACAAGTGTGTCATGCAAAGTGAAAATTGGATTTCTTAGAATAAATTATGTAGTTTTTCATGGCAAGAATGAAATTTCTGTAAGGTAGGTATATAAAAAATATAGATTTTGGGGCTTGAATGAAAAATCACAATATTCTGAGTACTGCCCTAAAAATATTGATATTTCATGCGACGTTTGAAAGAGCATTCTGAAGTGAACAAATCTCTAAAATTTGATCAAAATCGAACCTTGCCATCCAGAGTTATGGCTACCGCAAATTTAGGCCACTATTCATGAATCACCCCGTATCACCGAAACTAATAGCCTTAGGATACAAAACAAGCAAGTTTTCTGAAAGACCTGGATGACCTGCATTCACCATAAGGCTATGGCCAACGACTCATGAAACACCCTGTATATAAATGAATGAATGTGTCAAAATAAAAATCAATATCATACTAAGTTTTTTCTAGCCCGGACCCCAATAATATTTTATTTCTGAATACGGGACCGGGAGTCTTATCAGAAATAATACTCACAGTCTTTGGTCATTGTTGCATTTCGATCGTTGGCATGTATTGCATAATTTCAGTGCGGTACCATGATTTCCGACCTGGTATTGACACCAGTTACCAGGAGCACACCCTCTACGATATAAAGGCTCACTGCCTTTGTTTAATATATACTCCACATAGCAGTGATCTTCTCCCTGGATGGTACATGTCTTGAGATCAGTCACGGTTCCTTTGCGACAATCAGATGAATATTCTGTGCTGCTGCAATACTGACATTCCAATGAATAGACCAATGAGAAAAAAACGTACTCAAAACTATGAATATTAAGGATACGTACGTCTTCATGTTTAAAAAATTCGTGAGTTCAATCTTGAAGTACCTTATATATAAATAAACAAAACTTGGAAATTAAAAAATGTATTGGCTTTCATATCTCCGAAGAGATAACCATAACTCATTCCTTGTGGATAATGCCAATTATACGTAATTATGCATGTTTATTTCAGAATTAGCCTAAATGGAAAGTGTATGTATAAAGTGGCATCACTTGCATTTGTCGAAGAAGTATTTAATTTTGGACATGTCAATTGAAAATATCTTCTCACTCGTACACTATTGGATCAATTCGTTTTTGAACGTGCTATGGGTCTTTGTTTTAAAATACGGATCACTAGGAATGACAGTACCTAAAAATAACTCCTATGAATGCAATAATATGAATCGATTTCCTCCCTTCCTCGTTCCGACAATGAGAAATTTGATAGTTTTTTAGATTGTAACACTTGTTTATATTCATATCAGCCGGTGGTGGTATAATTCTACTAAAAACAGTTGTCTGAAGAAATTGCTTTCGCCTTAGGAGTTATACATAATTTGTTAGCAGCAATGTTTTGAAACAATGTTTCAAGAAATAATATCCCAGAAATACCAATGTTCAAATGGATTAAATAAACAACTCGGACGCTCTGACAGAACCTGTTGAATGTTTCAGGAAATCGTTGCTGCCAAAAATGTACACTAATTAGAACACACTAGGACAATATTCGACAAAACTCTCAACGCACTAACAACAATTTTCAGTTTTATTTCTTACGATTATCTAGATACCAGGATGCCAAATTTGATTCGGATCTTCAACAGAGGTCCCTTTATTTTAACGGACAAATATAAAATTGTTATTTTTGTATCAAGTGAGTGTTTTAAATGGCCCTGAACACTAGTTCTGTCTTTTACCGGAGGAAAATTTTCAAGTAATGAACGATAGTTCGTGAGTGGTTCACTAGTTGGACTGTAAGTATATATGAGAAAAACGACTCTATTTGAGTATGTGAATGAAATACTTGCACCAGACTTACTGATTTCTGATGCTTTGTTGCACGACGAGGTGACTGTGGTGGACTGCTGAAGGGGCCCCTTTGAAGATGACAGCTGCTGGCCACGTTGAAGGGATGCTCCGAAGAGTCCAAAACTAACACTTATGCACTAAGCACTAAATGTAAATACCAACTGATGGTTGTTAAAGTACAAGAAAATTCGTCTATAATATTATGGTGACTGAGACACTGAGTTTGGATGAGAACGATTAATATAATGCGACGGCGGCAATTACTAAGTTCACTCTTTGGCATCCAAAATCATACTGTTCATGGAAATGTCTTTTTAGTCTTTTTTTCTTTATAACAAAATGTTCCGTGCATATGCTGGTTTCAGGTAAAGAACGGTGCAAGTACGTGGGTCGTTCGAGAATTATTTGAACCTCTTACGTGAATACCGAACAGGTTCAACACACGAAATACAACATTTTTTGTACAACTGTGAATGCAAATTCACATACCCTGAAACATATTGAAAATAAATACTTCCAATACATCTGGACGTATTTTTTTGTCCCAATGAGTTATCGCTTTTGAACGATTGTTGTCTTGCTGAATTTCCTGCTGAGCTGCTATTCCATGGTTTTCACATATTCTTCAAATTTTTCCTTCATTTCTTCTTCTATATCACCTAATCTTTTCCAATCTTTTCTTCCAAGTTTTCAATTGTCCAGCTCAGAGTAATTGCTCCTTAACTCGTGTTGCTTAGATGTGAATTTATATTCCAAAGAATCTTCATGTTTTCCTCCATTTTATTAATCTTTTCCTCCATTTTAACGATATTCCCGATATTACATTACGATAGTAACATGAAGATCCCTATTTGGTCAATCTGAAATTCTGTTGAATTTACAAAAGTACTTTTGTTATCTATCCCATTACAGGAAACCTTATTGAATATAAGGAATGTTCTGTTATCATAATAATTTTGAAGTTGGACATAAGTTCGTAATCCAAAAGAGGTAACTTTTGGAAGTAAATAACTTAATCAAAAAAGGATTTCTATGATTATATTATGTGTACTAACCATCACCTACCTTGTTTAATTCGGTACACGAACTTGAGAATTTGTTGGTATTCTGGGAGTTGCAACCAAAAAGGATGGACCGATTCCGAGGACTCTTTGAGCCATGTTAAGCTGGCACCCCCAAATGCGAATTTTGAAACAAAAATTTCAGGGTTGTTTGTCCATCGTAGGTCCATGTTTGTCCATCCTTTTTTTCCATTTGTCCAGGCACCGTTTTACGGCCGTTTTCAATAAACCTATCTATCTATCTATCCATCTACCCATCTATCTATCCATCGTTTCACTTACTGACGATTAGTAACCATTGGTAACCATTCTAAAATATATCTACAGATAGATCACAGAAACGAAATCACATGCATTTTCTGTCTTCAGTAACTGAAACAATGGATAGATAGGATTATTGAAAACGGCCGTTAGAGATATCGGAAAAGAACTTTTTTCGGTTCATTTTCTAAGCAGCACCCCCAAATCACAAAAACTTATTTTGGATGGTACAAATCGTTTGTCCAACGTAAGTCCACTTTTGTCCACCAAATTTTTTCATTTGTCCACCCACAGAACCATACAAATCCTTCTATGCAAATTTTGTTAAGGGTGAAGTTGGCACCCCCAAATGAAAAATTTCAAAACAAAATTTCAGGATTGTTTGTCCATCGTAGGTCCATGTTTGTCCACCATTTGTCCAGGCACCGTTTCAGAGATATATAATAAGTTTTTTCGGTGCATTTTCTGAGCAGAAATTCGTCAAGACCGAACGGTTGCATCTAGATGGATGAAATTCTCAGATTTATTACTAGAAGAGTTGCTCTTTCAGAATATGTATCACACTTCCATCTACGGTTACTTTTATTGAGAGGTTAACGACTTGAGAACTGACCTTCAAAAAATCCTTAAAAAGCCGGGTTCATTTAAAAATTCGTCAAGACCGAATATTGTTGCACCTAAATGGATGAAATTCTATGATTCATTACTAGAAGAGTTGCCCTTTCAGATTATGTATCACATTTCCATGTACGGTTACTTTTATGGAGAGATAAACGACTCGAAAGCTGACCTTCGAAAAATCCTGAAAAGGTTGAGTCCAGTTAAAAATTCGTCAAGACCGAACGGTTGCACCTAGATGGATGAAATTCTCATCTTTATTACAAGAAGAGTTGCATGGTTCTGTGGGTGGACAAAAGTGGACTAACGTTGGGCAATCGATATTTACCATCGTTTTCGCAATTTCGCTGAGCTGCTCAGAAAATGCACCGAAAAAACTTATTTTTCCATATCCCTCAAACGGTGCCTGGACAAATGAAAAAAAAGGGTTCAAACATGAACCTACGATGGACAAACGACCCTGAAATTTTTGTTTCAAAATTCGCATTTATGGGGTGATAGCTTCACATAGCTGACACTTTGGAATAAACGGCAAGCACTTGTTTAAACCAATAGGACTAACTGTGACAGTACCGAAGGTGTTCGTCGTTATTGGGGCCGTGGAGGTTTTAATATTCGAGTAGGAAGTGTCTTCTTCTCTATCTCTTGAGGGGGGACGAAGAGTTTGACTACAAAATCAACACAGGATTATTTTCTTCTTCTACAGTGATATTAGTGAATAATAAGTGCATAACCTCAAGATTACTAACTCGGTATAAACAAATATAATAAATAGATTATTTCTTCTGTATTACAGAAATAGAAATTTTCATGATAATACCTACTTTGTTGTGACATGAAAATTATAATCATAAAATAAACTAGGCAGCAAATGAAGTGGGACACCTAAAAAATTGCCTAGCTAGTTTGACTAGCTATAATTTCGACATAAAGGAATATATGATTGAAAAATTAAACTTAATTCTAAGTTACATTTTCCACAGCTTTTTCAGATCTACAGCTTTGAAGGCGATAATGCGTTGTGTAATAATGCACCCCGTATATTTCTCAATGAGAGAGCGGCTCTCCACTAGACGAGAGTGGATCATTTTTATAATATAAAAACACAAAAATTGAAGGCCCTCTGAAAGGGAAAAATGTGTGGATTCGGCCCGTCGCGCGCAAAGGCAGATCATGATTTTAATTTCTGTATTTATCTGGGGACAAGGTTCGCATGAAACTCCTGAATAAAATTAATAATTGAATCTATTAAAATAAAAAGTTTATTATGACTTAAGCTTTGCGGCTTTCACACTCCTCTCCAGAGGAAAATTCACTTATCCCAGATATCTCAGATATCAAAAGGATTAAGCTCTGTTGGAGACCTTTCCAGGTTTTCGGGCTCGTGGTGGTGGTCGGGTCCGGGTCGCTCCTCGCCTCCCTGCTGTAGGTTGGATTCCTGCTCCACCCGCACTTCCTGTCGGTGCAGACGGTGTTCCTCTGCATTCCCAATGTACTTGCGTACAGTTCTCGCCGTTCCGAGCAGTACCGCCTTCTGCATGATCTATAGATATTTGCGTCCAACTGAAGTTTCCTCAAGTTCTCCAGTAGTTTCTTCGGTATCAGGCCTGTAGATGAAATGACAATAGGGATGGTCTTGATATCTTTCAGCTTCCACTGTCTTCTGGTTTGTTCCTCGAGATCTCTGTATTTTGAAATTTTTTCAGTGTGCCTATCTAGAAGATGGTTATAATTTGGAATCGCCACATCGATGAATAGTGCTGTCCTCATCCTTATTGAGCAATATGAGGTCTGGTCTATTGTGGGTTATTTTCCGGTCTGTGAGAACCGCGCGATCCCAGTAAAGCTTGTGATGTTCTTTCCAATAAAGCATCCGGATGGTAATTGTAATAATGAACCTTTTTCGAACTTAGAAGTTGGTGTTTTAGTGCCAATTCTTGATGAAGAATCTTGGCAACAGCATCATGTCTATTTTTATACTCCATACCCGCGAACCTCCCCCGGTGATGTGCTGGATAGTTTCATGTGTCGCACAGCTATAACGACAGTTATCGTCCGCCACTGAGGCAGCCTTGGCGATATATTTCATGTAATTTCTTGTTGGAATCACCTGATCTTGGATGGCGAGGATGAAGTCCTCTGTCTCAAGAAACAACCAGTACTTCGACCCAGATATGTCGACGTAATCATGGTTGACCTCGTTCTGGTGCCTTCTATGCAAAAGTTTGCCAATCAGTTTCTGCATTTTCCTTTCTGCAGAATGTTCGACGGCTTCCAAGTGATCATGTTGTAGCTTTAACGGCGTAGAACTATCAGCAACACAATCTACTCGATGGAGTTCTGACGAAGCAGCTTTGCTCAGGAAATATTTTCGAAGTCTTTCAATTTCCTGGGACATACGGTTGGACAAATCAACAATTCCTCTACCCTCAAGATGTCGTGGCAGCTCTGTCCGTTCTATTGAGCTTTTGGGGTCATGTTTATTGTGTTTAGTCAGCATCGTCCTTATTTTTCTCTGTAAAGCTGCTAAATCGGTGGTCGTCCAAGAGATGATACCGAATGAATAGCTCAGCGAGCAAGCGTAGGTATCAATAGCTTTTATCAGATTCTTGCTGTTAAGACCAGTTCTCATTATCCTTCTCAATCTTCGGGTGAACTCCTCCGTTAAATCTTTCTTCATCCGGCTCTGATTGATTTTTCTTGCCTGTTTTATGCCTAGACACTTGTATGTGTCTGTTTCCTTGAATTTCTGCACCATCCTTGAATTTGAACGTACCATCTTCTATTTTCCCTCTCGTTATGTTCAGCAGTCGACATTTTTCTAAACCAAACTTCATTTTGATGTCTTCCGAGAATCCTTCTACCATTTTCAGCATCTGTTGCATTTGTTTTTTGGTAGATGCGAAGAGTTTCAAATCGTCCATGTAAAAGAGATGATTCAGTTTCATTATAGTTCTACTACCGCTCTTGATGGAAAATCCGTAGTTCGTAGAATTCAATCTATAGCCCGTTTGCAACAGCCGAGAATTCTCTAGAAAATTTACTCGAGATTTCATGCGCCGTGAATTATGTACCGTTACATACGCACTTTCGGTAGAATTCTCTGTTCAGTTGCGTACTAAATAGTCTCCGCCCTTTTCTTGCGAGAATTTTGTAGAGAATTCTCCAGAGAATTCTCGGCTGTTGCAAACGGGCTTATGAGACAAGGGATTCAGGTCCATGGAGAACCACAGAGGGCTCAGCGAATCTCCTTGGAAAATTCCGCGTCTTATTGGAATAGGTCCTGTTGTAATGGAGCAATCTGCTGCTTTCATTTGAAGACTAGTACATTATTATTATTATTGAAAAAAAAAACAGAACTCCTCTACATACACTCCCTTGGTCGATGACGACAACTCAAATCTTCAATTCCTAAAAACATATGTAAGGTGCGCAAAACAATAAACAATATTTTTTCATCAACAAATTCTTCCGTTAAATTCTACTTCCCAACATAGCGCAACAACGATTATAAAAATAATAACCAATGAATTTGGGGTCAACAAACAAAAAAATTTTTTTGTGTTTTCAATTGTTCCAGAAGTTACAAACATTTGTTCCCCTTTATTTTTTCTTTCGGAAACATCTGTGAAGCTACATTTACAAATAACTATTATACCAATTCAAGTACATACTTGTATATACTGCTAGCACCAGGAAATAAATATTTGAAATACATTGCTATCTCAGAACAAATACTTGAAAATTACCATCTATAAAAAATACAACGATAATTGTTATTGCAGAAAAAAAAGTGAAAAATTTACCAAAGTGCGTCCCAGTGGGTGTATATATACAGAGGCTATGTTCATTGAAATATTTGCTGAATTTTTACTGCCCTCTTCAACCAAATACGGTTTTCTTTTCATAAAACTCTTCCCATCTCTCTTCAGTCTCTTTCTCTTTCATATACACTTAGTTTGATGAATTCTTAATTTTTTCGGCACCTTCTTCAGATTCAGAAATAACTGTCAAAATGTCGCGACAATTCAGAAGATTTTTTAAAAAGTAGATTTTTTCGTCTGATGAAGGAGTCTGATATAGACTCCGAAACGTCACAAAGAATTATAATTTCAACGTTTTTTATTTTGAGTTCATTGTCAGGCAACAATTTTTTCTAGTTAATTTGCTCCTGACAAATTAGTGCAAGAATTTACGCAGGAGCAAATCGTTGATTTCATTTTTAATTGATTTTGTTTCAGAGATTGGGAGTGAAAACCCTAAAAAGTTTATGAAGAGATGCAAAATCCTCCCAAAATAAATTTCAATCGATATACATTTTTGAGACCAGTATGGAATTTATAAGAATACCTAAAGGTGACTCACTCAGAAGACGCTTGGCTTATGGGGTGGTTCAGTAAAATCTTACCAAATCTCATTTTAACCGGCGAGGAGGAAGGTACTGGATATCTCACTAATATGACTTAAAAAAAGGTAGGTATTTGGTATAAAATTTTCTGAAAAACCTCCCCCTGTAAAAGTTACACCCCTCCGTAAACAATCCAAAGTGTGTTGAAAACGCAGTCATATGTTCTTCGAAACAATCATTTTTGCTGTTAACTCAACGAATTTATTTCCCTTGTTACATTTCATGGCTTTTATTTTAACAAACAATACTATTGAGAAAGTATGATATTGAAATTGTAAAATAGTGATATGTATTGTAGAGTACGTGCACAGTCCATTGAATGTTTTTCATAAATGATGTTTGTTATGTGCACACAGTGCACAATATTAATGGTATTGCTATTGAACTGAGAAAATTTCAGCTTTCTTTTTATCGAATTTTACTATTATATCAATATTATATGAATACCATAATGTTGTGTTAAGTTTAGTGTTGCATTTAAAAATACAATAGATATTTTAGACTTTCAACTGTAATACTCCTGTAGTAATATGTACTCAGAAAATTTTCTGACTGGTATAGTAACTTGAATCACAATACCTATAGGGTTGTTTGAATCAGAGAGTGAGAAATATAGCAACAGTAATTAAAATATTCTCGGTAAACCTTTCTCATTGGCCCTTATCTCTCAGTGAAGAAACTGCGAATAATCTGGTGACGGAATGCCTCGTCATTGGAAGCCAACTCAAAATATGCTTTTGACGATAAATTTGGACTAACCCTCGAGCTTTATTGCATACAGGAGTTTGTATATTATTATTCTGGAACTGGAGTACAAGTAGTAGAGAAGAACTCTAGAAATGTGCAAGCTACAATACAGGTGATTGTCCTTATTTCTTAAGATTTTAGAAAAGATCTGTATGTATGTTATGCGGTTAACGAGAATGCGCAGTTTTGGTTTAGTTGAGGAATAAAAAGAAGTTCATATGTTCAATCTCTTTCAATTTCGTAAGTGCAAGAAGGTTACAGTTCCACAGTTAGGAGGCAATTTTCATTGGATAATTGTTACACAATTCGCTTTTACATCTCTTGCATCCTAATAGGTTATTCCCGTATTTTTTCTTGAGTTCCTTACAGGAATTTCTGTCACCACATCCCCTATTCCAGCTACCCCATTTTTTCGTCGAAAAATGATATTGTATACACATGGCACCTTTTTCACATTCGTCGTATGTGTTGACTGTGCCTTTCTTGCAGTCACTGTCCCAATAATTACTCTCACAACTTCTACACAAGAAGGAGGATGCTGAAAAAACAAAACAGATATAATTATTTCTAGAGTAGATATAAAAGAGCTTTCTTCAAAAACTATTTCTGAATTGTGCTTCAAAAACTTGTTGCATAATGTAAAAAATTTCCAAATATCTACATATTAAAGCACCTTTCCAAGGTTTTTGAGATTGTGTTATATAATAGAATTTTCGGTTCTATGCAGTCTTTCATCACCCTTCCAACATGGTTTGGTTTTGTTCGTAAGAAATCAACGGTTACAAATCTTGTCAAAATTTGTCTCGGAAGTATTAGATAACAATGGCCAAGTTGACGTTGTCTACACTAATTTTGCTAAGTCCTTCGACAGGATTTAGCGTGATGATTTGTTGCATTTTTTTTTGAAAAATGCACCCTCATTTTAGCAGAAAAGAAACAATTTCGTTTTTCGTTTCAATTTATAATTGGAATATTTCCAGGATTCCGATATCGTTCAAAACCCTAAAAATTCCGCACCGTTTTTATGCCTTTTTCAGTTCTGAAAAACATCCTGAATTGGGAGATAACCTAGTTTCTGTTTGCTCGATAAAGAGATCTTCATCGACTCGAATTTTACCGATTTTAGTAGTAGCTAGTAGCTAGTGCCAGAGCAACCACTGGAAACTCCGAGTACCGAACCCAGAGGTAAGACAGCACTCCATATTTTTCTTGGGAACCTAAGTTTCAATCCCGTTATCCTATCTAGTGCCATCATTTCTAGGAATACGATTTCTGGCATGAGTGAAAACACTTCAGTAGCAAGAACCAGAGTGTTAAACTATTGGGCACCTTTTCCCCTTAGCCTTTTGGGTTTTTCTGCACAGAAAGTACGACTTTCTGGCCGGAGTGAAAACACGTCAGGAGCAGAAAACAGAGTAGAGAACCGGTTCCCAACCCCTTGCTTTGTTTCCCCCATCTTTCAATCCCGTAGTTTGAAACTGAGCCCCGACTACATTGCCGCATAAGGGTGTCTTTGCTTCTAGCTGGCGAACGAATCCGTAACACCCGTGGCGCGTGTGAGATCCCAATTTTTCTTCTGTTCGATTCACTCCGTGAATTCACCACTTTTGCATATTTGTATTTTTTATTCTCTCTATTGTATAACGCTTTTTAACTCAACTGAAAGTATAATTGCGCCTGTTGTGTTACCTAGGACGAGTCAACGAATAAATTTTATTTTGACTTTCACTGGTTATCGCTAACACCCCAGATAACACGGAAACTTGTCTTAAGCCCGTTTGCAACAGCCGAGAATTCTCTAGAAAATTTACTCGAGATTTCATGCGCCGTGAATTATGTACCGTTACATACGCACTTTCGGTAGAATTCTCTGTTCAGTTGCGTACTAAATAGGCTCCGCCCTTTTCTTGCGAGAATTTTGTAGAGAATTCTCCAGAGAATTCTCGGCTGTTGCAAACGGGCTTTAGACTCGAAGTCACCAGGGTAGGTTTGCTATTTTCCCCTTTAAAGAATAGCTAGCGCTCGAGATAACCCAGGAAACGCCGTTACAACAGTCAGTCAGTTACTTCCCATCTTCCGGTATACCACAGGGATCAAATCTAGAACCATTTTTAATCAATTTGATCAACTAGAGTTGATCCAGTGCGGAAGGCTTCGTTTGGCTGACCACTCGGCTCCTTCAACGACTGAACAAGAACTCCTAGATTTTTTTGGCCCCAGTTATTCTAATGTACTGTGTGAAAAACTAACATCCAAAAGACCTGAAGTTTACTCATCCTTCAAGATTTCGACACAGGTTCTATCAGATAACGCCTTTTTTTCTTACCACTTTTGCCCGATGATGTTGTGAGCGTCATCAGAAACTTAAAGAACAAAGTTAGTTGCGCAAGAGATATAATTTCAATGAGTGCCTTAAAGGCGATAGCTCCTCAGATCTCAGAGCATCTTGCCCAGCTCATCAATGTTTCAATAACATCCGGAAGGTTTCCTTCTGTTCTTAAGACGGCTAAGGTTATCCCCATTTATAAAAAGAAAAATGCAATTGACGATGTAGCTAATTATCGTCCGATATCTATATTGAGCTCTTTGGCGAAGGTGATGGAGAGGCTAGTATATGAAAGGATGATGAATTACCTCAATAAGTTCTCAACAATAACAAGTTGCCAGCATGGATTTCGAGTTGGTAGGTCAACTGAGACCGCGGCATGTCAACTTGTAGACTATGTACATGGCTGCCTGGATAGTGGACTTTTTGTGGCAGGGTTGTTTTTGGACGAATCCCGGGCGTTCGATTGTCTGAATTTTGAATTCATCTCGGAAAAACTATACCATATAGCATTCAGGGGAATTTTTCTCGAATGAGTTAAAAGTTATCTTGCGGATAGAAAAATGTTTGTTTACAGTAATCAAAAAAGTTCTAAAGATTATCCTATTCAACTGGGTGTACCACAGGGATCTGTGTTGGGGCCACTTTTGTTTATTTTATTTGTAAATGATTTTAGAATCTTATTGTTGGCGGACGACACGTCCTTCTTGATAACAGCATCAAGCTTACGGGAACTAAAAAGTAGATGCGAGATGTTGGTAGAGTATTTTTCGGACTGGTTCCGGAAAAATTCTCCGATACTAAACGTTGATAAAACAAATCTAGTTCACTTTCAGATACGCGAATCTGTTGAAAAGCTGGTTCTTGATCTTCCTCTGGGAAGATTAGAATCTTCTGAGTGTGTGAAGTTTTTGGGCCTGAAGGTTAACAAAAACTTAAATTGGCAGAGTCATATCGAGTCTGTCTGTAAAAAGCTCAGCAGTGCCTTTTTTGCACTGAAACGTTTAAAATAGTTATTTTCCTATCAAGTGCGGAAAGTGATACTTGCCCGCACGAAACTGCCGTTGCCCGAACGATGCGAAGCAGAGTTCGGGTAAGCAGTTGAGTGCGGGCAAGACACTTTCCGCAAGAGTTAGGAACAATATTTTTTCTACAAGCGCTTGAAATATATAAATATATCAATTGCACGATACAGATCATATCTCATTTGATTAATTCATATAAAATGACAGACGTAATTCTGCATGTCGTTACTATGGGTTAGGCGCGGTTCTCACTGGAGCGATACGATAAACGATGCGACAGGTGATTCGATAAGCAACCCGACCCTGATTCGACACGGCTCTCTTATAACCGTGCAAACGTAATGGAAGCAACTAATTCAGTGCACACTGAAGCGATCGCGATACTACATCGATAAATATCGAAATCGCGTCGGTTTGGGCGACACAGCTGCCGTGTCGCTTCAGCGACAGAAAGGTGATTGAGAATCAAATCGGAAAAAGTAGCATAGAATTTCGTAATTGATTGACAATTAAGCGCTTAATTTGGATATCGTATCGCTTCAGTGTGCACTGGAGTGTTGCGAAGATAAAAGTTGCATCGGGCGATAAAAGATTGCTCATGTTGCATCGCTTGTCGTATCGCTCCAGTGAGAACCGCGCCTATCTCATCGTTGACGTTCGGTGCATAGAGACATGATAGAATTTAATTTATTCTATAAGATTTGCGTGCGGGAAAAACCCCTGCTAATCCATTCCCGCACGCAAATGCGTGCGGGAAAGAAATAGCAGGCGTTTTTCCCGCACGTTTTGGAAAAGTGACTCTTTGCAACTTGAAATGCGTGCGGGAAAAAGGTTGAACGCGCACGCTTGTAGAAAAAATATATTTCCGCCAGATGTGTTGATTAGTATTCATTACTCAATGGCATTCTCACATATGAATTACAACGTCATTCTATGGGGAGGGTCATCAGGCGGTAGGGAGGTTTTTATTGCTCAGAAGAGAATAATTCGACTGATCTTCGGTCTCAAACCCCAGGAGTCCTGCAAGCCAATGTTTTTGGAACATAGAATAATGAGCTTTCCATGTATTTATATTTTAAGATCTTTATTACATATTCACAACAATACTCAGTCTCTCATGAAATGCTCTCATATGAATATAATACAAGGCATAAGAACACTATCTCAATCCCTCTGCATAGAACATCAAAATTTGAGAATACACCTATGTATAGTGGAATTAAACTTTATAACAATCCGCCAAATAGGCTAAAAAATTTAGAATACTATAGATTTAAGAGGGAACTCAAGGAGCTTCTGCTGGAGAAATGTTTCTACAGCAAAAGTGAATTTTTGAGCTCTGTTATTGAATGAAATATATTGTTTTTTCTTTCTTTTGGTTGTAAAATGACTTGTCCTATACATGAACCATGTCTCAAAGGATTAAATAAAATTATTATTATTATTATTACTCAAAATTATTTCCTATTATAAGGAACTCGATTGCGTCTACCTTCAGGTCCAGTTGATGCTGGTATTGAGTTGGTGTCAGCAAAATAAATTAAGACTGGTCGTCGATAAATGCAAAATTATGAGTTTCTTCAGAAGGACTCAAATATGTTCTTACGAGTACGAATGTAATAGTGAAAGGTTTGGAAGGCATAGGGTTATCAGGGATTTGGGTTTTATTTTTGCTGCGAGGCTGTCATTTGCTGAGCACATTTCGCAAGTGGTTTCAGATGCTGCTAAAGTATATGGATTCATCGTGAGGAGTTGTAGGGATTTCATCAAGAAAAAGTGTCCTAAGGTCTTATTTAATGCGGTTTAATGTACAAGTGTGGTGTGGAGTCCTATATATGAGTGTCATAAGAGAAGATTTGTGTGTCCAAAGAAAGTTCATGAAGTTCATTCTGTTTAAGACTGATGGAGTATATCTGTCACAGGCTTATCATAATATCAGTCTTTTTATAATACGCCTAGGCTTTTTCAATATGACTAGGCGAATTGTAAAACTAATAAAGTAGGTAAATGAGAATCGGACAATATGACTGATTATTTAAGACGTGTTATAATACGCCTGACGATTCTTAGTCTTATTGTTATTGTGCGTGATGTTTTTAGAATTTGACTGTATAAAATACGTCGTATTATAATACAACTGGCAGTGTACCAGTCGAATCATAGAAATCCCTTATAGGACAAAAAAATAAATAATTATCGATTTTGATTATTTATTACAACATGGTCCACCCTTATCACATTTACTTGTATATTTCATATGGGATTTGATTTGAGAACACTCTTTGAATTCTTTGAATCCCTGTCATTCGAATTTTGGAAATAATCTTAAAGCTTCCCTTGAGGAAATTACCCTAGTCTCTGGAACATTAATCACCCCATTACTGTGGCAATCTCATCCCTCGAAACGATCGGTTTAACAATCCATGGATGGTACCAATTTGGTGAACATCATTGGAGATTTTTACTATGGTTCCTAAGATATTTTTTGAATCCAGAAGTCCTCTATCTAGGAACTTCGATTGCTACGGTTTGACCTATCTCAAGAAGTTTCAATTTCTTATTACTCACGTTCAGCATTTTTTCTGCAGTCTTTTTTGGCCCATTACATTACACTACTACTACTACTACTCTTTTTTTTGGTCATTATCACTATTTCTTCATTTTTGCATAAATTGCACAATTAGCTTGACAAGCCGTCAGTCCCTTTACCATACGACGAGTATAATCAATCAGAATCCAAAGTATTCGCGCGTTTTTGAATTTTGACAATAATAAGCCTAATGAGCAGCAGACGTATTATTATTAACTGTGAGATCCTGGATTATTGCTGTGATATTAAAATATGCCTAGTCGTAGTGAAAAAGCCTAGGCGTATTATAATATGACTGATTTTACAATAAGACTACGACATATCCACTTCAAGTATGTGACAATGAAATCGTGTGTGGGCGAACTGGATATTTCAGTTTAGAAATGAGGAGAGTAATTGCTTCTTAATCATTCCTTAGCAATGTGATCCATTATAATATTGATTGCTCAGAGATAGTGTCTAAAATTTACTTCAGCTTTCGAAATTTCAACACAAGAATAGCCAGATAGAGCTCGAACGAACATCCTGATGATGGCACCTATAGTATATACAGGGTGTTTCATCATAAACTGGACAAACTCATATGACGTGTAGAGAACATCGGGAGAATCATTTTTTTCTTATGAAATATTTCCCGTTTTCGAAGCATAAGGGAGATACTCGGTGTTTAATGTCATTTTCGAGCGTTATTATATTGAGTGTGGTCGGTTATGTATAAGACTGGAAGTAATGGTTTCTTGTCATATCGTAGTATTTTTGGATCCTTCATTCAGAAATGGTGTAGAGCAACGAAAAAAAAATTACAAAATGGCGGAAAACCTGCAATGTTCGTGATTTTTTTTTTCGGTTGCCAAATTGATTTTCATTTCCTAAATTAACACAATTTTTAAAGGATATCTGTGAAAAAATTTTTTCAGAAATCGAACACAACTTTTTTTTTACATGTCTACAGCGAAAAAAAAATTTCACTCGAAATTGATGAAATTTTTCACGATTGTACTTACTTTCATACCTAACATGAATATCAAAACAGAATCGAAAAATATCAAACGGTTTCGTTTTTACAGCCATTCAAATGTCCCGTTCGAATATCTGAAATAATAAAAAAACATGACACAGCTTGTGTTCTTAGGCCCATAATTTTTGAATTTGTATGTCGAAACATTCCAGATTGCAAAATGAATTTAAAAAAATCAGTGAAACTTCATTGAGAGTCGAACTCCCTACTCTGAGTTAAGTATTAATGTGAAATATGAGTATACATATTAATTTTCGTTGCCGAGCAACAGTAGCTGATAGAATTTGACAGGGTATTTGAATTTTACTGAATAATTCGAGTATATTGAAACGATTTGTATGCAAACGAAAATGAAATATTCACTTTTAGAAAAAAATGATATGGTTCAGGCTTATTATGAAGCGAATTCCTCAGGGAGAAAGCAAGGGAAATTTACGCTCGCAGATTTCCAAGCCGAAACGTTCCTAATTTTAAAACTTTCATAGAAACAGTGCGTAAATTACGTGAAGAAGGTATTCTTCACCGCAAGAAGAAGGAAACAATCCGAAATAACGAAGAACGTATCCTGGATTTAGTGAGTGAAAATTCGATGGTATCAACGAGAACTCTAACAAATCATCCAAAAGTGAATAAGAGTAAATCCACTGTATGGAGAGTTTTGAAAAGAAATCGCTACCATCCGTACCATTTCCATTCATGTCAAACCTTAGAAGAAGGTGATTTTGAGAAGAGGAAAGAATTCTGTGAATTTATTTTAAGAAGGACACGTGAGAATAGGAATTTCCTACGTCTCATACTGTTTACGGATAAAGCAACATTCCACAGAGATGGTTTCTTCAACAAAAAAAATAATATAATATGGCAAAGGGAAAATCCACATGCAACAGTAGCAAAAAATAGCCAGAAGAGATTTTCTGTCATTGTTTGGGCGGGAATGAAGGATGGATTCATTATAGGACCGTACATTCTTCCTGAAACATTGACTGGAAATGGCTATAATCAATTTTTGAGGGAAACTCTGCCCGATCTATTGGAAGATATTCCTTTGAGTCACTTTCAAGGAATATGGTACCAGCATGATGGTTGCCCTGCTCACACAGTGAGGAGTGTACGAGAATTTTTAGACACTCAATACCCTCGCCGATGGATCGGCCGATTGGGACCTGTCGCATGGCCTCCTCGTTCTCCAGATCTTACATCTATGGATTTTTATTTCTGGGGTCATATGAAGAGTCTTGTTTATGATAAGCGAGCTCTCCAGTGACTTCGAGAGAAGAACTGATTCAAAGAATCGAATCAGCCGCCGAAGAGATTCGCCGAAACCCGGAAATGGTTCGTTCAGCGGTGGATAGTGTGGCGAAAAGGGCGAGAAAGTGTATCCTGAAAAATAGCAATATTTTTGAGAACGAATTATGAATAAATTTTATACTAATAGGTTTTTTTTTGTTGCGTTTGTGAAATTGTGGAATTATTCGTAGAAATTTCCGCAATAATGCCATGCCATTAATATCTGGGAAGTATTAACCGCCAATTTCTACTCAAACTGCATAAATTGGTTTCAAGATAGTTGCAATATTATATTCAGTTAAATTCAAATACTCTGTCAAATTCTATGAGCTGCCATTGCTTGGCAACGAAAATTAAAAACCTTTGAACAGTCTCAATTCAGATTCCACATTTATTTTAATAGGTACTTAACTCAGAGCAGGGAGTTCGACTCTCAATGAAGTTTCACTGATTTTTTTTAAATTCATTTTGCAATCTGAAATGTTTCGACATACAAATTCAAAAATTATGGGCCTAAGAACACAAGCTGTGTCATGTTTTTTTATTATTTCAGATATTCGAACGGGACATTTGAATGGCTGTAAAAACGAAACCGTTTGATATTTTTCGATTCTGTTTTGATATTCATGTTAGGTATGAAAGTAAGTACAATCGTGAAAAATTTCATCAATTTCGAGTGAAATTTTTTTTTCGCTGTAGACATGTAAAAAAAAAGTTGTGTTCGATTTCTGAAAAAATTTTTTCACAGATATCCTTTAAAAATTATTTTAATTTAGGAAATGAAAATCAATTTGGCAACCGAAAAAAAAAATCACGAACATTGCAGGTTTTCCGCCATTTTGTAATTTTTTTTTCGGTGCTCTACACCATTTCTGAATGAAGCATCCAAAAATACTACGATATGACAAGAAACCATTACTTCCAGTCTTATACATAACCGACCACACTCAATATAATACCGCTCGAAAATGACATTAAACACCGTGTATCTCCCTTATGCTTCGAAAACGGGAAATATTTCATAAGAAAAAAATGATTCTCCCGATGTTCTCTACACGTCATATGAGTTTGTCCAGTTTATGATGAAACACCCTGTATATATATATATTCTTTTGAAAAAGAGTGTTACAAACTTTTACAATCTGAAAAACAATGAAGCGGGTGTAAAGAAATGGCAACAAGAGACAGATCCTGAAAATCTGTTCCTCGTTCCAGATCTCAGTGTAAGCAGAGGAAAAATGTCAACGGGGTACCATACATATCTTCGTATGATACATGAAAAAACAGAGATAAAAACCTATAGTGAAGATGAGTGAGAGCTTCAATTCATTTTGTTTTGGCCAGGATCCCTTATCAAGAGGAAGTATGTTCGAGTGGGCAATCTATCATTTTTTGGAGAATGTAGAATGTATCGAATATATCGAAGATCACATAAATTTTTTGTTTCTTCGCTTTTCATGTTATTTTTCCATTTTATAATTTAAACTTGTATTGTCCTGTAAACAGGTTAAACTGTTGGACAATAAAGCAATTATTGTCCACCGTAAAAATAGATCGTTGGGCATACTAGTTGTTACCCTATTTTCATACCTTTTCTAGGGCGATTGTTGGAGGGCTCGATGACCATTGCGAAAATATTTGTGAATAATTGAGAGGAATTTTATTGGTCAGATTCCGAATTGATATTCAATATTTTTAAACTTGTCCTAAGTATTTTTCTGTCAGTTGGTATCGAAATGAGCCATTTCCTAAAATAGTTTAAGTTTCTCAATAATGAGAAAAAATCCGCAATTCTAAGTTTTCATTTTCATTTTCATTCCCACGTGAAAATCGAACGTGTCATTACCCTTAACGAAACCATATGATTGAGTCAGACATGACGAGATGAGTTTTTTCAATTTCTTCGCAATAATTCGGATAACAAATGATGTTGGGTAGTATTAGGATCTATTTCAATAATCAATTGTTTTTTCAACTTTGTCATTTTGAAAGTTTCGTATAGGTGATTTTTGGTGGTTTTGTGTTACAAAACAGCCTTACCTTTAAATACACCCAGTATAATGACAGACGTAAATCGTTAATCTGAATGTCGTTATCATGGTTATCTCATATATGGAGAGTAGAGAGAAGGAGAACGATCGCTGCTTTGAGACCACAGATTTTTTGTCCCCTAAAATATGTACCAATAGGGTAGTTCATGCTTTTGCCAACAGGCGCGCTGGCCATCACGAGAGTGCGAAATTTTGATTTAAACAAATTGTAGTTAGCTGAGTGAACTGTTTCCCTGGTGACAGTTGATGGGAATATTATTATCATAGATTAATCTATGATTATTATTTTCGATTTTTGATAAGAGAACAACATATGACCATAGTGAAATATTGAAGCGTGCGATAGTGTAAGAGTTTTTTGGCATTTGAAAGAAAAGGAGAAGAGATAAAATTTCCGAGAGCATTTTTGAGAGAAAATTGGAAAAAAAACCTTACCTCAAGAATCGACTCCGAATCAATTTGTGTGTCAAGAGCACTTTTGCGATGAAGATATCAAAAAGATGATGGATTCATTATAAACGAAATCAAAATTGTCATCCCTCGTGAGAAGTTGACTCTTCTGAATAAGAATATCTTACCAATAAAACTACATGGTTCAGAAGTAAATATTCTTGAAGAATTTTGTTGGCATAACATAATATATGGTTTATATCGGTTCTCAGCTGAGTATTGGCAACATAATCTACTCTAATACCTAAGTGATAAATCTGAGATTGCTACCTTTTGTTGTCTTGATGTGTACTACTCCTCACTACGGATTTATATAATTTTGAAGATTACGGTAAACCAACTAGCATACCTGCTTTCAATAAACAATGATAAACAGAAGTAGGTACAATTTTTTTGATCAGTGATTTCTTTTGAATTTCATTGATTTCGACTTGTATTTTATTGCATATAATTCATATTTAATATAGATTTGAGGAAGGGTATTTGAAAAATCATCAGAAAAACCACGATGACACATAACCTAAAATAAAATGAAGGCTGTTCATTTCAAATTGATGCTTGAATCCCCACCCCTTATCGATACTCGCTGCAATCGCAGCGACACCTATCCTACGTTTCCCATTTTCGGGGACACATTTTTAGTACGTCGATCGTTCTCCTTCTCTCTACTCTCTATAATCTCATAGCTGGCGTTCGTTGCATAGAGACATGACAGAATTTGATTTACTCTTTAACAATTGGATTGGGAAATGCGTGCAGCGGTTTTTTCCGCACCGTTTAGGAAAATGACTCTTTGCGACTTGAAATGTGTGTACTAGAAAAGAGTTGAACACGTATGCCTTTACGTACGCTTATAAAAAAAAAATATATATGTTCGGTGGAAAAGTGAATATTCATGGCGCACCTTCAATTACCAAAGACAGTCTTGTCATGAGAGGTCACACTTCTCCTCCTCATAAACTTTTATTATTATTTTGATCGAAGTGACGCCCATAAATCTTTAAATTCTTGAGAGAACCTAAGCGTGTACTATTTGAACCACTGGATGTCACTCAAGAGAACCTCAAAATTGAGCCAATCTTCAGTCATTGTAAAATGTTGTTTTCAACGTTGATGTTTTGAAAAAATTTTCGAGAACAGATCTTATATGATGAAAGTGACTCATACAAAAGATGAAGGGGACAATTTTCGGAGATACCTATCGCATAATATTTTTTGAACTAACTCGATTTATGCGTCATGGTTTCGAAAAGGTTAGAAACCGCTTATTTATACCAATTCAAAATTAATATCTACTTACGATCCTTGGACCCAATTATTTCGTTATTGCATTTCGAACCTTGACAAGTATTGCAGAATTTCAATGCGGCACCATGATTTCCCATTTGTTTTTTGCACCAGTCTCCAGGGGCACATCCTCTGCGATATAAAGGCTTACTTCCATCATTTAATATATACTCTACATAACAGTGATCCTCTCCCTTGATGGTGCATGTCTTAAGACCCGTAACGTTTCCTTTGCGACAGTCATTGGCATATCCTGAGCCGCTGCAATACCGACATTCCAAAGAATCAACTGACAAAAAGAATACGTTACTGACGCCCAAAAAAATTGATATTATTGACTTGTAGGTCTTCATGGTAAGACGCTGAATGGGTTAATTGTAAGGTAGATTATATATAAATATAAATTTTTTCCAATTTCGAAGATAAATTTGCATTAATATCTCGTGGTAGATAAACTTAATTTATTCCTCATCCAAAACGCCAATCAAATATCCTTTTTTAATTATGGCATTAACCTAAACGGAAAGTGTGAAATTATGGGTAGGTATAATAAGAGTTTGCTCCGTTTCAGTTGAAAATGATTAAATTATTATACACCACGTTTAATTCAATTCTATGATTAGGTAAACATGGTTTGAGAATTAAATCATTGTTTAATGAAACTGTGGTTACGATCATGATTTTCTTCGCTTGAACTAGTAGAGTAAGATCCCAGAGCGACAAGACATAACTTATTTTCACACAGATGAAACTTTAGGATCTCAGTAGAGTCTCATGTGCTTTGAATACCTGCGAACTTGTGGAGCTTGCCTATAGTGACACCTGGGCAGATACCAGGTGGCAAAGGTAACTAAAAATAAGTGTTACTTAACTTATTTTCACATGGCTGATTTTTATATATATTTTGAAGAATATTATTCTGAAGTTATATTATAAGTGACAGACACTTTCCACCGGGCAAACTCTTGCCAGACGTTTTGAAGCTGCACAAAAAATAAATGAACTTTACTTTACTTTCTTATTTATGTCTGATGCTCGGAAATGGCACATACACATACCTAAGAGTATCAACTCTTGCACATACACAGCACATATTAATACACAATCAACTTACTGACTGCATTTATAGTCCCTTGTTAATTCAGATACAATGAGGTAGTACTTTCTTTCGAATTCTTAAATAGTTAATGGACAGGCATGTCTCTTATTGAAAGAATAATTCTTTTGTATTTTCGTAGATGATGCAAGGTTTTGCAGCAATCGATTACAGTACAGTCTCGATTATCCGAAATAATGTGGACCAAAGTGATTTCGTCTAGTGACGAAACTACGATTAAGGCGCGGCAACATGAGCAATCTTTTATCGCCCGATGCAACTTTTATCTTCGCAACACTCCAGTGCACACTGAAGCGATACGATAGCCAAATCAAGCGCTTGATTGTCACTCAATTACGAAATTCTATGCTACTTTTTCCGATTTGATTCCCAATCACCTTTCTGTCGCTGAAACGACCTGGCAGCTGTGTCCCCCAAACCGACGCGATTACGATATTTATCGGTGTAGTATCGCGATCGCTTCAGTGTCCACTGAATTAGTTGCTTCCATTACGTTTGCACGGTTATAAGGCGCGGTTCTCACTGGAGCGATACGATAAACGATGCGACAGGTGATTCGATAAGCAACCCGACCCTGATTCGACACCGATCTCTTATAACCGTGCAAACGTAAGGCGCGGTTCTCACTGGAGCGATACGATAAGCGATGCGACATGAGCAATCTTTTATCGCCCGATGCAACTTTTATCTTCGCAACACTCCAGTGCACACTGAAGCGATACGATAGCCAAATCAAGCGCTTAATCGTCACTCAATTACGAAATTCTATGCTACTTTTTCCGATTTGATTCCCAATCACCTTTCTGTCGCTGAAGCGACCTGGCAGCTGTGTCCCCCAAACCGACGCGATTTCGATATTTATCGGTGTAGTATCGCGATCGCTTCAGTGTGAACTGAATTAGTTGCTTCCATTACGTTTGCACGGTTATAACAGATCGGTGTCGAATCAGGGTCGGGTTGCTTATCGAATCACCTGTCGCATCGTTTATCGTATCGCTCTAGTGAGAACCGCGCCTTTAGCTCTTTGGAAACAGTCGTAAGTGAAAAAGGATTTATTGAGCTATTTCCATCATGGGTTTATTATATCCAACGCTTCTGCTAACAGTCACCATACGTCTTTGTAGAATCGCTTATTTTGATAGGCGCGGTTCTCACTGGAGCGATACGGTAAACGATGCGACAGGTGATTCGATAAGCAACCCGACCCTGATTCGACATCGATCTCTTATAACCGTGCAAACGTAATGGAAGCAACTAATTCAGTGCACACTGAAGCGATCGCGATACTACACCGATAAATATCGAAATCGCGTCGGCTTGAGGGATACAGATGCCGGGTCGCTTCAGCGACAGAAAAGTGATTGAGAATCAAATCGGAAAAAGTAGCATAGAATTTCGTAATTGATTGACAATTAAGCGCTTGATTTGGCTATCGTATCGCTTCAGTGTGCACTGGTGTGTTGCGAAGATAAAAGTTGCATCGGGCGATAAAAGACTGCTGATGTTGCATCGCTTATCGTATCGCTCCAGTGAGAACCGCGCCTAAGAGATCGGTGTCGAATCAGGATCGGGTTGCTTATCGAATCACCTGTCGCATCGTTTATCGTATCGCTCCAGTGAGAACCGCGCCTAATGCAGTTTTCTCACGTTTTCTTGATCAATTGCAATTGAGGGTTTTCATATCCTATTTCACTATTGGTTGATGTCAATATTGTTTCTAACAGACAACACAGATCGTAGCATTGAGCAAATCGACAAAAGTGTAGCAGAGTTATGCAGAGTATGAACTGGATGAATCGAATTAATTTTTTTTTAATACGATGTAAACTACGTGAAATAATTCGTCCAATAAGGCTTTAATTGTTTGATTGAATTATCCAGTAAAACTATTACCTATAGGGTTTCCTCCTGAGAGAGTGAGAGAGTTAAGCTAAACTATTTGTGGTAAAAAATGTGTTTTCGTGTTTTTTTTCGGTTGTATCTTCCCTGCAAATCTGAATATAAATAAAGCTCTATTTTTTTTATTGCAGTTCACTAAATTCTCGAATAAAGCACGTTCCTCAACCTGTTTCCATATTAGAGTACATCAAAGTTGGGCCAATTTTCAGAGATATTGTCGTTGACTGTCCATGACCAAGAAATGTTCTATGACATTTCAAATCTGAAATATTAATGAAAAACTTTGCCTCCTCAATTAGTCCAAATTAAGGGATTCTCTACTATGGTGCTCACTAGAATTAACTCGTGCTTTCAATTGATGCAAAATTTAATCCTCTATACAGGGTCTTTCACGAAGAACCTCACCCATATTTATACGGGAAACCACTGAACGTATTTTCATGAAATTCAGCACTTATAAGTATTTCACGATGCTGATGGAATCTAAAATATTTTCAAGGCATGAGCACCTCCGGTTTTTCCGGAAATGACGTCAACTTCCGTTTTTCAAATTAGAACACCATTTTTTTATTGCAGAAATAGATTCCTTAGAAAATTTCAAGTTATTTTGACGTAACATTTTTCAGTTTTGGTTGGAAAATTCTCTCTGAGTGGGAAAATTCGAAAGAAAAATCGAAAATAGAGCTCCGCTGAAACAAGAATAACTTCGAGGTTTGTGGATGGAAAATTTTCATTTTTGGGATTTTTCAAGATGTAAGATTGATGTATCCACTTTAAAAATCGAAATCGCGATTCATGATACAGGGGGTGAAAAAATCGCTTTCAAAGTTAGGGATGACAAAATCGTGAAAAATCAATTTTTTCAAATTAGAACCCCATTTTTTTATGGCAGATATTGAATCTACGTTAAAAAATAATGTGAGTGTATGCATCACACCCTTGCCCTAAAGTGGATATTTTCTGAGTTATTCACAAAAAACTGTTTTTCGTCTTGAATTTTCAGCTATTTCTTTTCCCTTCACGCCAAAAAGATGAAATTTTCAGGAACTGTTACTTAAACCATGTTTTAGATTTTACTACCCTAATATGCAAGAGAAAAAAGTTACAGGTTGTTCCTAAATAGATGGCGAATTTTGATTCGAATTTGTATCGGAAACCTCTTTATTTCAACTAATCGGCCATCGGTTTTCTCTCCAGTGATAAATAAATAATTCCTTATGAACCATATGCAAAAACTTACCATGTTTTACATTCTTTTTTTTTTAATGATAGATATCATTAATAAGAAATGGATGACGCCTTCACAGTAAGGCAGGTAAATAATAAACGAATTAATTCAGATGCATAACATCCGCATCTACTCTTTGTCGACGAAATGAAAATTCTGGTAATACTTCGAGCGATGGTAGTTTGTTAGTTCGATTTAGATCGTAACATTCGTTGATTTAATTATCTGCGGATGTTATGCATCTGAATTAATTCGATATCATTAATTACATCTGCCAAATTCCTTATTCAGTAGCATTTTGTGTTTACTATTAATTTGGTGATAATTCGTATTAAGTTATAAAATCGATCACTATGCCTAATTTTACCAATGAAGATTATTTAAATCTCATTCTACTTCATGGAGAATGTAATAAAGTTGTAGATAGAACGATTCGACTGTTCATTGAGAGGTTTCCTGACCGACCCAGACCAACGAGAGATACCATTAACAGAACCATGACAAACTTGAGAAATGTCGGATCTTTCGTTAAGAAAACTATACACAGAGAAAAAAGTGTAGTAGAAGATGAGAACAACGAAATTACAGTTCTTGCATATTTTCGTGTGAATCCTCAAAATTCTCTCAAAGATGCCGAGATTGATCTGGGATTATCTCAATCGAGTGTTTGGAGAATATTAAAAAAAACATAAAATGCACCCACATAAATTCAATAGGGTACACCTTTTGAAGGAAACTGATTTCGTCAGAAGAACAGAGTTTTGCGAAGCTATGATGATTCGATTTCAAGAGAATGAAAACTTTTTGGACTGTATAATTTGGACAGATGAATCTAAATTCACAAAGAATGGTTCTTTCAATAGGCATAACAGTCATTATTGGGATGAAGAGAACAACTACCACTTCAGACAATGGAACTTTCAAGAGACCTGGAGTTTCAATGTTTTTTGCGTCATCAAAAATAATGCAATTCTCGATGTTCACATTTATGATGGGACTTTAACTGGTAAGATAGAACACTACACATGTTTGCATTATTTAAAGAATGTTCTCCCTTAGGAGATAGATATTCTGACATATTGACTCAAATAATTGAGCCGCTAGTACAGAACCATAATGACTTATGGTATCAACAAGATGGCGCGCCTCCACACAATTCACTCAATGTGTCAAATATCCTCTACAGGCTATTTGAAGATCGATGGTTGGCGAACAATGGTCCACATCTTTGGCCACCACGTTCTCCCGATTTAACTCCTTTAGACTATTATGTTTGGGGTAGGATAAAAAATATTGTCTACTCAACTCCCCTGACTGATAAAGAGGACTGCATAGAACGAGTCAGAAATGCGTTCAGGTTTGTTTAGATTTTTAGATTCATAGTTTTGAAACTCAATTTGGTTTTTAAACACTTTTGCAGATCTCTTCCTCCCGATGAAATAAGAAGAGCAACGCACGAAGCATTCCTGAGACGTATAAATAAATGTCTAGAAATTAACGGTCAAAACTTCTCTAGTTATAACTGCGAGAGTTTGGCATGGTTCTCCTAATAGTAATTCGAAGTCGGTTTCAAGAAGGGGTGAAAAATCTACAGCATGTTTCAAATAACAGTTCCTGAAAATTTCATCTTTTTGGCGTGAAGGGAAAAGAAATAGCTGAAAATTCAAGACGAAAAACAGTTTTTTGTGAATAACTCGGAAAATATCCATTTTAGGGCAAGGGTGTGATGCATACACTCACATTATTTTTTAACGTAGATTCAATATCTGCCATAAAAAAATGGGGTTCTAATTTGAAAAAATTGATTTTTCACGATTTAGTCATCCCTAACTTTGAAAGCGATTTTTTCACCCCCTGTATCATGAATCGCGATTTCGATTTTTAAAGTGGATACATCAATCTTACATCTTGAAAAATCCCAAAAATGAAAATTTTCCATCCAAAAACCTCGAAGTTATTCTTGTTTCAGCGGAGCTCTATTTTCGATTTTTTTTTCGAATTTTCCCGCTCAGAGAGAATTTTCCAACCAAAACTGAAAAATGTTACATCAAAATAACTTGAAATTTTCTAGGGAATCTATTTCTGCAATAAAAAAAAGGTGTTCTAATTTGAAAAACGGAAGTTGACGCCATTTCCGGAAAAGCCGGAGGTGCTCATACCTTGAAAATATTTTAGATTTCATCAGTATCGTGAAATACTTATAAGTGCTGAATTTCATGAAAATACGTTCAGTAGTTTCCCGTATAAATATGGGTGAGGTTCCTCGTGAAAGACCCTGTATATACTAACAGACAAAGAAACTGCAACACCCAGAAGGAGCTGTTTAAATTTAAAATTTGTTTTGGTAAAACGTAGATAGTATAGCAAGGAGTAAATGATTGAAATTTTGAGAAATGAAACGAAGGGTTTACAATTTGTTTAATTCAATTTGTTTAAAACGTGTTTGTCCATCGCGGTTATCTATACACTCCCCAACACGTCTTGGCATTGATGCAAGAAGATGGTCTATTTCTTCTTGGGGTATACTATCCCAAGCTACATGTACTTCAAGTCTCAGAGCCGCCAAAGTCTGTGGGGGCTGGGTAAATTTCCAAGCCTTCTACCCAGTAAACACAGGACATCCACTGGACATCCATAAGAGGTCCATAATTGGTACACATGGACATGGACATGGACATCCTTTGGACATCCATTGTACATCCATTTATGGACGTACTGTAGACATCCAATAATGGACATCCATTATACATCCATTCATGGACGTACCTACTCGTACTTTAGTTAAACAATCATGGATATCCATTGTGCACTCATTCATGGACGTACTAGGGAGAATGATCTGTTCTTAATTATTGAAGTATTTTATTAGCTCAAATGGATATCCATATCTTGCCGAATATCAATGAACAGAAAATACTTTGAGAATATTTCGTATTCTTGCGTATGTTCTGCAGTATGTCTTCATTCATCACGTGGAAATGATATCTCCATATAGTCAAAATATCATTCTATTTTTTATTTAGTATCAAACCCTCATACTCAATGATGGATAATAAATGAATATATCTACCCTGAATAGCTTTGGTAGATCTGTGGTTGGCATTACTGACTGTCGGCCATTCTTCTAAAAGAACTTTTGGAGTTCAATGCTGTCGGAGGATGCAGGAATTTGACAGTATGTCAATTGTCATTCATTATTGTTGAAGACTGATAAATAATAACGTATAAAGTTTCTTTCATTCATCAAGGCCCTTAAGAATTTCTTGTTTAGTGTGTTGTTGTGATGCAATCACCTAGTAAACAAGTGGCTTGGAAGAGCCAAGGAAAGGAGTAGGTAAACACGGGAAGAAAAAATGACTTTTTAGAATATACTTTTGGTAACGAAGAGTGTGATATTTTTTCGTTTGAGTTTTCAATTTTATATACATTGTTTGCATTATATGTTTTTCATAGGAATCGATTTTTATTTCATGAATGGGTTCATTCAATGTGTCCATATAGGAATTGAATTCTGTTAAGACCAGGACGAACATTGGATATTTGGTGGACGTTGCCTGGACACCTGATAGGGCGATTAACTGAACCTTTCCAAATGGATGTAAACTGAGCTATAGTCTATCCAAATCCGAGAGGCCAACGTAAACAAACTGACTAACGCGTGATCTTATTTGAGGTACTCCTCTTATTGGTCAAAGCTTCAGGAACGCCATGTGTGCAGGCGGAAGTAATAAGAAGCACTCTCCGCAGAACCGCATTACGTTTGATTTATTGATTGTATGCGAATTGTTGTGCAGAACTGCAGAGGTCATTCATTGTTTTTTCTTTCGTAAATTGGTTTACAGTTGTAGCAAGTTATTCAAGTTACAAGCATTTTAGATAATGTCAAGTACTAATACTGCTGAGGAATCGCGTGTTGACTTAAGTCCTCCAAAAAAGAGACGTCTGAAAAGACACTTCAGTGCCGAGATAAAAGAAATGATTTTGAATACTTATAAAATTGAGATTATTCAAAATGCAGGAATGTGTTTAAAGGACGTAGAACTCCGAGTTGCTGAGAGACTTGGCATTGGAGCTCGAAGTGTTAGGAGAATTATTTCCGAATACATAAATTCCGGTGTTCTATCACAGCCGGCAACAAATCAAAATCGGACCACCAAATGGGAGTCCTTATCAGATTTCGATAAAAATGTAATACGGCGAAAAGTTCACGAGTTTTTCTTCTGAAATGGACACCCGACTATAGAAAAAGTATTAAAAATAGTTAATGAAGACTCGAACTTGCCAAATTTAAAGAAGAGTACCTTCTCTATTATATTGAAAAAACTTAATTTCAAATATGGACGTCGCCAACGCAACAGTTTTTTAATGGATCGTGACGACATTAAATGTTGGAGAAGAAAGTATCTCACGAAAATTAGGGCCTTCCGTGATGAAAACAGGAAGATTTACTACTTGGATGAAACTTGGGTAAATGCCGGTCATACTAAATCCAAAGTGTGGACCGATGAAACGGTTACATCTTCTCGGCAAGCGTTACTTGCTGGACTATCTACTGGATTGAAAAATCCGTCTGGTAAGGTCTTGAATTTTGAGTTTAACCCTCGTTTAAACCTTGGTTTCATAAAGCTTGATCAGAGAATCAACGATGGATTGACGGATGAACGTCAATTAGTTTTCAGTCGATAAGTTGGTCATAAGCATTCTGAATATCATTCTTGCAACAAATAATTATCTATTCACGCCCATTTAATGATTCTCAACTGCTACTCCTCCAATATATTCGGAAATATGAAAGTTTCAATGATTTCCTTCGGAAAATCGAATGCCAAATCGTTGATCGAGCAATCAAAGTTTTGTGAAACTTTATGTAAGTACCTTTTTGGTGAAAAACGATTTCAACATTCTTTTTCAAATGAAGTGAATATATTTTTCCAGGCAAAGGGCAGAGAATTATAGTATGTCATATTGGCAGTGACACTGGTTTTTTAACTGGAGGACTCTGGACTTTCCAATCCGAAAAAACTGGTGACTACCATGAAGAAATGGATGGTCAGTCCTTCGAAAAGTGGTTTGAGGGTATACTTCCTAAATTGGAGGAAAATTCTATAGTAGTTTTAGATAATGCTCCTTACCATTCAAGGAAAATGGAAAAAATTCCTAACTCACAATTCAGAAAGAGTGATATCCAACAATGGTTGAGGGAAAAAAATATTGATTTCACCCCTGACCTCATAAAAGCGCAATTGTTGGACATAGTCAGGCAAAACAAAGAAAACTTTGAAAAATACATCGTGGATGAAACTGCAAAGGCCCAAAATATTACTGTTCTTAGATTACCGCCCTACCACTGCGAACTGAACCCTATTGAATTGATTTGGGCCGATGTCAAGAACACAGAACACACCCCCTTGACTTACTTTATGGTCAAGAATTTTGTGGCAGATAAAAACACCACATTTAAAATGGCTGACGTCCAAAATCTTTTTCAAGAGGCTCTCTCACGGGTTACTTCCGAAAGATGGAGAAAGTGTGTGGAACATGTCAAACAAAAAGTTGAGGTGAACATGTGGAAATTGGATAATATTATGGATGATATAACACCAGTCATCGTCAACTTAGAAGAAAGTTCTGCATCTTCTGACGACACTACGGACTAGTCACTTTTACAAAAAATATTGTTACACATTTATATACATAGTATGTATTAAAGTGGGAACTTTAGATTAATTGTTCATTACTGAGACTCGTAGACAAGCATAGGTACATATTTTTCACCGGAATTGGAACACATAAAAAGTTTTAAAATATAACGCTCTCGGAATAAAATTTATTAGTACACCTCTGCGTTATCACATTCTTGACGCGTGATCACTGCATGCTGCAATGTTTACAGCTGGCCTCTTGGATTTGGATATACTATAGTTATGGACCTCATATCGGTTTCAAATGAACTAATATATGAGTTCATTCAACTGATTCTGCGTCGACATGAGGTTCATAACTAGCCCAAATTTCATCTGAAAAGGTCCAGTTAATATCCAACAGCTGTCCAGGCAACGTCCATCGAATGTCCATTGTCTGTCCATTTTCAGGGGCGGATGGGACCACCGGGAAACCAGGAAGATTCCCGGTGGGCCGGTCGATTGTTTGGCCAGAGGGCTGGTCATTTTTTTGTCTTCGGTGGAACATATTTTTATTTTTACAAATATTGAAAACCAATTCAAAATGAATGTTGGGAAAACTACCAATAAATATATGTTTCAATAAGTTTTGAAAATAATATTGATAAAAATAAATTATTCCTGAACAACTGGCATAAACAGGGTGGCTGGAAACGTAATGAAGTACAGAAGTTGCAAAAAACTCTACACGTGATTGTATGATTATTATGCTGAACTTGCCTTATACGAATGTTTTAAGTTGCCAGTCCATGGAACACGGGGTGTGAAAGTTAAGTTTAGTTATGTGATATTAAACCTCTGTTTTCAATATCACAATACCAAACTTTACTTTATTACTTTATTTAATATTATTTGTCAGAAGCTTGCTCGCTATAGGAAAAACAAAATCTATGTCGGTCAACTTAGTATTTGAAGATGCATAGATTGCAATTCAATTATATAAAACGAAAATCTCCTAAAAAAGGTTAAGGTTATTGAGAAAATATATATTTTCTGACAGGATAGGTCTCTTCTTTGAGATCTAGCTCCTTATATAATCTACACTGAAACGAGTTATATAAGTATTCTTATTTCTCAAAAAAAACTCCTACAACTCAATTTTCTTGTTTCTACAGTCAAAATTATCATTATTATAAATTTTTGTGTTTTCCACATCATGAAACTAGCAACATTAGGCGTGTTTAGCTTAATTAGTTGCAGTATCAATAGTTTATAGATTTTATTCAAGTTTTGAATAATATGTATGAGTGTTTCTTCAAAATTTATGTAGGTACAGTGGGTATCTTACGTAAGTGGGTCACTGGTTTGCAAAATCTTGAAGTGAATAATCAATATGATGATATTTCAAGGTATATAAAAATATTATATCGAAAAAACTATCTAACATAATCATGGAAAGGTATTATGGTAAAAAACTAAAAAACCATTTTTCAAATTAGTAAAAATTCTTCAGTGTCGACTGGCTTAGAAATTTATGGTACATAGAGACTATTTCTAACCCTTTTTTTTTTCATTTAAGATTCCACCAATTTCATTTAAAATTACCCTAAGGAAATTTGAAATCGAAATTTGGAAACTATGCAACCATGTTGTGTATGGTTCAAAAAATACTTGATGTCAAATGTGAGAAAATTTGAAAATTTTCATTTTGCAACCATACCCATAGACAACATAGATACATTTTTCGTTGATTCTATTTACTCAGAGTTGTTTCGAATAAAATGGATTGAAATAAATATAAAACTAACATAATGCAGATTGTAAAGAAGTAGCTAATTTAAGGGACGATTTATAGTCGAAAAACAGTGGGTCTTTCATATAATATATTTTTTTTGAGCCCATGTTTATATACAGCTTCCTGAAGAAAGCATATGAAAAGAAATGTTTAATTTTTTTCTTAGAAACCAGAAAGGGGACAAAAATCAAATTGAGTAGTTGTTCTATATAGGCAATAAAAAAATTTTGGGTGTTTCCCTATAATGTCTGCATGCAAACCTCACTTAAAGCAGGAAATCAAAAATTAATTTCTCGAAAGTATTATATGAATAAGAAAAAAAATTCTCGCGAAGCGATTTTAGAGGTGTTTTTTAATATCTCTTGCAATTATATGGGAACATGGCCCAATTTTTTCATCGCCTTCTCGCTCCCACAAAATGACTGCTCAACATTTTGACAGTTTTCTGAATTGTAAAAAAATATTTGAAAATTGCTTTTAAGGTGCCATCTTTAGGGGCTGCTCATCAAATTTTTTTTTTCATGGCAACTCATGGTAGCTACTCCACTGAACCCCCACCTTAAAACTACTTTTTTCGTTCTTGAAGTGGGCGGGTCTGGAAGAAAATTCCCGGGCCGGTTCGAGGTAGCCCATCCGCCCCTGTTCATTTTGGTACGATTCATGTCCAAAATGCGTTTATATCGGACCAAACATGGACATTCATTCATTGACAACGTGATATCCATGGGATATCCAATGAACGTCCTTTGTCCGTCGAAGGACGTCCAATGGATATCCGTATTGCATGATTTGGATATCCATTGGACATCCATCGGATGTCCTTGTGTTTATTGGGTACCCATGATGATTTGATATTAATGTTACGGACGGAGTTTAAAATTTGCGATAAGTTCATCACTTTACAACAGGATGAAAAAGTAACGAATCTTCTGAGAAACGTTACCATATTTCGAATCCGAATCAATAGTCAATGAGCGTGACAACCTAACGTCAGTGTTTTTTTCATTCGTTTGCGCAATTACAACGAAAATCAGCTGATTCAAAAAGCAGTGTAGATTACACTACACAAAGACGAAAGAACCTTCAGTAAATATTACAAATTCTAAATAGTTTGAAATCTATGAAACGACTGAATTCAAGGCAAATAATCATATAAAAAAAAATTTCCCAAAATTTTGTATTTTCATATTTCCCTACATATGTCAGTTATTTTTTTTATTCATTTGAAGAGTACCTTGAAAGACTTGAAGGCTTACCGGTTTCACTTTTAAGATTGAACTTTAATATAGATTCACCCTGATAGACTTACCGAAATCCTCAGTTGTACCATTGAACATATTTAAACAAAATTCACTCTTATACATATGTAGCTTTTCTCCTTAGCATAGGTATAAAAATTATACAGCTCGTCATCAGGATTTTTATTGAGATATATTGTTCTTTCGATTTAATCATCTTCCAACTGCCGAATATGATTGACGAATTGACCCGTAGTCCTAATACTCGCAGCACTGCTACCTCCACAGATTAGAGTTTGTGATGAGACAACGAACCACTATACACGACGCCATAATTATGATGTATATCGGATAACAACGTTAGACATAAAGTGAAGATACCCGTAGTTTCCTACCTCACGCATGAAGCGTACCAAACTCACGACCCACTCACGACTCACGCACAGTCACGTGAGTCGTAGGCGAAATGATTCACGTTTTTTGCCCATCTCTATGTACATGCATGCGCTACACTAGTTACAGATTCGGGGTAACCTCCTTAGAGCCATATCCTATATGTACTAGTAATACTAGTATAGTGTTTATGTGTGTTTGTGTATGTTATACGGTTAACCAGAATGCGCAATTTTTCGGTGTAATTAAGGAATAGAAAGTTCATTTGTTCAATCCCTGTGAGTGAAGTAGATAACAGTTTCACAGTTTGGAGGATTTTTTCATCGGATAATTGTTACACAATTCGTATTTACATTTCTTGCATTCTAATAAGTTTTTTCCATATTTTTCCCTAAGATCGGCACACGAATCTCTGTCACCGCATCCTCTCTTCCATATGTCCTTTTTGTTGGTCGAAAAATGATATTGTATGCACATGGAACGTTCTCCACATTCGTCGTATGTGTTGACTGTGCCGTTTTTGCAGGCACTGTCGTGATAATCACTCTCACAATTTCTACACAATAAGGAGGATGCTGAAAAAAACGAGAGAGATATATTATTTTCATTGAAGATGTCAAGAAACTTTCATCAAAAACTATTTGTGGATTGAGCTTCCAAAACTCACTAGCTTAAACTTCGCTCGCGTAATATTTCATAGTAAAACGCTACTTATAGTCTAAGATCCCACGGCAGAATAACTACGTTCACTACGTACAGAGACAAACACACATTTCTTCATGCGTTTATGGATAGGAGAATACACTGATAACACCGCAGCCTGTCTGAAGTGGCCGCAAGTAATTTAAATTAAATTAATGTTGATCATCCACATCATAACAATGCATGTAAAGAATACTTAAATCCATAGCTGCCGTTGCACACTCGGCCGCAACTACCTCGCAGCCAGGTGTAAGCAGGTAACATTTCGATGTATTTCTACGTTCATGACGTACACGGATGTTTTTGATATCGAATGAAAGATAATTTGTTTTCGAATATGATGATGTATGGCTGCCTGTGAAAAAATAGCCGCAAGTTATGTGTGCCATCTATTAAAATAGCGACATATCCGAAATAAAGTAAGAGAGAGTTAGACTCATTTCACAGCATCGGGTTTTTACTCGATGTTCCGAACATTGATATAATGGGAATTTCACACGTGTATCCGTTTAGTTTCGCACTGGAAAACAACCGGATTGCACTTTCGGAGGTGCTTATCGCCACGATATTCGAGAGCTGGATGTGCCCACCGTACGGATAAAACCCGATGAATAATTTTTCATTCGGTTGTTTTACGGTAAAAACTCGACGGTAAAAACCCGTGGTGTGAAAGAAGTCTTAGGGATCTCAACAGTGCAGCTGAATTATTCAGCTATGTGAAGCTGGCACCCCCAAATGAAAATTTTTGAACCAAAATTCCAGAATCGTTTGTCCATCGTAGGTCCATGTTTGTCCACCTTTTTTTTTTAATTGTCCAGGCACCGTTTGAGAGATATGGGAAAAAACTTTTTTCGGTGCATTTTCTGAGCAGCACCCCCAAATTGCAAAAACGTTTTTTTGATGGTACAGATCGTTTGTCCAACGTAAGTCCACTTTTGCCACCCAATTTTTTCATTTGTCCACCCACAGAACCGTAGAAATCAACCTTTTAAAATTTTGGAAAGAGTGAAGTTGGCACCCCCAAATGAAAATTTTTGAACCAAAATTTCAGGGTCGTTTGTCCATCGTAGGTCCATGTTTGTCCACCCAAAAAAAAATTCTTGAGATTCAATTACATTTGTACTTGATGAATAAACTATTTTTATCATAAATAAATCTCTTAATACTTCAAGTTTTTTCATCATATTCATTACGTAATTATAATTTTCGAGTAGTCGTTTCTACTATTGTTTGAGCCACCGGCTAAGAACCCTATCTATCGACGCGTGCGCAATGGCTTTAAATACTCACACGGCTGGCATCCACCATCCTCCTTCAACAAGTGGTGTTGCGCCGCGCCATCTCTTTCCCTTTATTTCGGATATCTCGCTAATTTAACAGATGTCAGACCTTACTTGCGGCTATTTTTTCACAAGCAGCCATACATCATTATATTCGAGAACAAATTATCTTTCATTCGATATCAAAAACATCCATGTACGTCATGAACGTAGAAATACATCGAAATGTTACCTGCTTAAACCTGGCTGCGAGGTAGTTGCGGCCGAGTGTGCAACGGCAGCTATGGATTTTAGTATTCTTTACATGCATTGTTATGATGTGGATGATATTTTATTTCAAAACGGAGTGAACAAAATTTTTCTTATATATTGATTAACATTAATTTAATTAAAATTACTAGCGGCCACTTTTGACAGGCTGCGGTGTTATTAGTGTATTCTCCTATCCATACACGTATGTAAAAATGTGTGTTTGACTCTATACGTAATGAACGTAGTGAATCTGCAGCGGGATCTCGTACTAAGATATAATTAGAATAATTCAAGGAAGAAAATGGCAAAAATCAACAAACCTCACTATAAAAAATCAATTCGAAAAGAAATAATAATTGATAATCAGCATGAAAAATTAATAAGCATGTAATGAGGACCCTCGCGATGAAGAAAACTGAAAACAAACTTCAATTATTACCGAAAGAATCGCGCAACCTTCCTGTAAAGAAAAACTGTACAATTCCAATTGCCATTGAGTATATAATACTCAATGCTACGGCCTACGACGACGTTATCACTTATTCCTCTAGTAGTCCAAATCGAAATGATCGTGGCCTTTCTATACAGAATTACGAAAATTCAAAGCCGGACATGAGGAAAATGCCATGAGAGAGAAGAGGACTACAAATGCAATCGCCCAGTGCGTGAATAATTTTATCACAAATGATAAATTATCGAAAGTCATATAGTTGGGGAGCCCAAGAGGGAAATTCGGGATTAACTCGAGCGTGTCAGATGAATATAAGGGGAGATATCTTGGAACCTGTAGTGTAGAGTATCTCTACCAAAAATTAGACCTGTATATAGGTGGAATTATCTAGGGCAGCCTGTCAGAATGGTAACAAAAAACGATCATGGTATTTTCTAGAGCGTGTCAGAATAAGATATATGTGGTTTTTCATAATTTGAAGCTAATGATTCAAGAATAATGGAAAAAATATAATCTAACAGTGTCAGCAAGCCGAAACAATAAAAATTGGCCCTAAAGGTCACAAAAATCAGTTTTCTTTGATGAGGTGTCTAGAATGACATCAAACAAAACGAGAAAGCCTTTACCATTATATCTGGCTGAAATGCAAAAGAAGGAGATATTCGACATCCAACGACTCTACAACTTCTGTATTGTAGTAGAACCAAAAAAGAAGGCAGAAAGTCCAAGCCAATGCTTCAGATGCCAAAAGTACGGACACGCACAAAATAAATGCTCCTTTCCGTGGAGATGTGAGAAGTGTTCGAGAAACCATAGCAGCAAAGATTACGAACTCACCAGGAAAGGTGTAGAAAGAAAGGCTACATGCGTTTTATGTGGTGAAGAAGGCCTTCCAGCAAGCTACAAGGGATGTAGCGAACACCTGCACGAAAAGTTCGGGAAACTGTAAAAACCAAACCTACAGAACAGGAAAAGAAGAAAAAAACTTCCAAGCTTATACAGAAGAAAGAGGAACAAAAGAATCCTCAATTAAAACCGACTGTGAACAGTCAACAAGAAAAAAAAATATCTGAATCAGCCGATTTTCCGACAATCGGAAAGCCTAGATGGAAGAAATAATATCAGAGAGACAACCTGATATTATAGCCCTACAGGAAACAAGAATAAACCGGAACAGACGACTGAATTTCATTAATTACACGACTCTACAAAAAAAATTTCGTTCTTTGTCCTAACGTTTATACTAGGATTTTCCGGTTAATTATGCACAAAAACGAAAAGAAAATACCTTTTTTTGGTATAAAGCCTGCTTTTGTGATAGTTATAGTATTAATACTCATTCTTCATTTTTTTAATAATTTTTAATTATTCAAAAACACCGCGCGATGAGAGTGGTGTGTTTACGTTTACAAGGTGCCGCTAGAGGGCACTCGAGTCATAAACAACGATCAAGTGTTGTTTACAAGCCCAGACAAACTTCAAACATCGTCAAGAAAGTATAAATACGATACTGATGCATTTTGTTTTATATGTGGTCAATTTATTATAATTCGTGACGTGAAATACGAATTAAAGACATCTCACGTTCTCTCTGAAGTCTATGAAGCATATTTTGACTTTCCCGTTTGGAATCAAAACAAGCCATGGGCTCCACATGTTGCTTGTAATTATTGTGAATGATATCGTTGAATCAGTCTCCTAAATATAGAAGCAAACTCTGGGATGACGAGTTAATTTTAGAGTTGGAACTTAAATGGAAAAAATGGGTACGAAATATCGAAAGACTGACTAATCTGAGTATTCCAAGGTGCTACGTTCTGAATTTATTTGAAGCACAAGAAATTCAACTCCACATTTTTTGCGATGCGAGTGCCCAGGCTTATGCCGCAGTTGCATACTTTCGAATCACAAAAAAAAATTCGATAGAAACTTCTTTCGTAATGGCAAAATCAAGAGTTTCACCTATCAAGAACATCGTTTCGATTCCTAGACTTGAACTTCAAGCTGCAGTTCTGGGTAGCAGATTATAGTCCAAGAGCCAGAGCCAAAAAAAGTCTCTGAATTTCTTAAGCCTGGTTTTTTCTCAGGTGATTACAATCATATTATACAATAAAATGCTGCGGTCAGTCAAGTAGATGTTAGAACATGTGCCTCTGGTGCGCGGTCAAACATGTCGTGATTACCGACATAATAAAATCAATTTCTTAAGGCTGAAACTTTATAAACTTTTGTATTTTGGTATCTAAATCAAAATTATGATAGTCAGTCAACGTCCATTCGGGACACAGCTGGTCAGTCAGCATTAATAAGCGTAGATAGAAGTTGGGACTACGAATCATCAAAGGATGATTAATATCCGTAGAATGCATCAAAAATGTGAAATTCTGTTTGCAATGCTCTTCCTGGACTGCATGCTCTAATTGGAAGTGATTTTAACCCAGCTTTTTTTGAGAAAGTTAAAAAAAAACCTCTGCAGATAATGAAGCAGAGCGAAGATTTTCAAAAAACATTCGCTGACCTTGGACTTGCAGATGAAAGCAACCAGAATAATATGTTAAATAGGGTTCAAGGATTTGTTTCCCATTTGTATGTCTTGAAAAAAATTAAATCAATTGACGAGGCAAGATTCGTTTTATTTTCGAAGACGTATAAATGTCTTAGTACCACAAACGATCGTTTTAAAATTAAAATAATTAATGTATTATAGATGGGTCGAGTATGCCACCATGCCAATCAGAATTGATGCAGCAGTTCTTAAGAGCGAGATTCATTACAAATATTTGGCAATTTGGCATAATGCTCACCGTCAAATTCCAACGGAGCTATCTCCTACTGACTACGGCTGGAAATTGGTGGATGAGAAATATGAGTGTGATTGGTTCAAAGGCGATCAATTACCAGAACTTGTACAGGATGATATTATTCAACCTTTGCAAGAAATACAGGTATAGAAATATCTTTATCTGAATTGAACAATCACAAATTTATTTATTTTTTAGATTCTGCAACACCTGAGCTTGACGTGTCAGATCACGATAGTGAGAATAATGATATGAAAGATTCAGATGATGAATTATGTGATGATTATTTATAGCTTGTTATCCCTAATGAATTAAATGAATATTTTAAAAATGTTTGAAAATCAAGGAGTTCTTACCTGTGCGTATACCTGCGTTAGTTGAGTGCACTGTTGATTTCGAACGAATTTTATTTCTGTGATTTGAAGGCACAATTGCGAAATGAAAGTGCCTTATTAAAATAAATTTGTTACTTTGAATGATTATGATGTAATATCTATAGAGAGCGAAAACAATTTAATTTTTTATCCACTGACTGACGGGCGTTGTTCTACGGAATAGCTGATTGACCATTTTATTCACTAATAATATAGTCAGTAGTAGTTACAAAAAATTTTCACGCTCAATAAACGACGCTACGCCTTCTAAACGACGCTACGCCTCGCTCTACGCACATTAAAGCTGACTGACCAGCTGTGTCCCGATTAGACGTTGACTGACTATCATAATATTTTACATACCAAAAAACAAAAGTTAATAAAGTTTCAGCCTTAAGAAATTGATTTTATTATGTCGGTGATCACGACATGTTTGATCGCGCACCAGAGGCACATGTTCTAACATCCACTTGACTGAACGCATCATTTTATTGTATATTATGAATGTAATCACCTGAGAAAAAACCAGGCTCAAGAAATTCAGAGAGTTTTTTTGGCTCTGGCTCTCCGTCTATTAGCAGTGACTATAAAAGAGAACCATAGTTTGAATATCCACAAATGTTTCTATTAGACTGATTCCAAAACAGTAGCTGGATGGATAAAAGCTAATCCAACTATTTTCAAGCCATTTGTAGCCCATCGAGTGTCTGAAATTGTAGAAAATACCGATGCTAGAGAATGGAATTGGATATCGACAAAAGAAAATGTTGCCGATGATGCCACGAGGAAAAATTATCAAAATGAATGGAAAACTGGTGGTAGATGGTTGGAAGGGCCTCCTTTCCTTAAGAATAAAACTGAAGAATGGCCCCAGTATCAGATTCCCGATTTGGATACTTCGGAAAATAAAAAATGTTTTGTAGGTGTAACCGTTAAGGTGAATATAACAGAAGCCTCGCCAAAAATTACCAGATTCTCAAGGTGGTTAAAACTCATTCGTAAAACAGAAATCACCCATAGATGGAGAACTGACGACGAGCGAAGTGGAAATAGCCGAAAAACTATGGATAAGATGTGATCAAAGTGAAGATTTTTCAGAAGAATTTCAGTCTCTTAAGTCAAGTGGAATGGTTGAATCATACAGCAAATTGTCCAAATTGTCTCCAATTTTAGATCCCGAAGATATTATACGGGTCCGGAGCAGAATAATATATTCCAACGATTTAACGGATGATGCAAAATTTCCCATCATACTCGAGCCAAAAAATTATTTCGCAAAATTACTAATTCGTTATTATCACAACAAAGCAGCACATAGTGGACAAGAATTTGTCGCCAACGAACTACGCCAACGATATTGGATTCTGAATATGAGGTCAGCGGTCAGAAATTCTTGGACAGAATGTCAGTTCTGCAAAAACAGAAGAGCAAAACCTGAAATTCCAGAGATGGCCCCGCTGCCAGAATCCCGACTAGGTTCGTTCGTAAGACCTTTCACTACGACCGGTATGGACTATTTTGGACCTATGCAAGTTTCAATTGGCCGTAGACGTGAAAAGAGATATGGGGTACTCTTCACTTGCATGAGCACCCGTGCAGTTCATCTGGAAATAGCTCATTCATTGACCACAGATTCGGCGATAATGGCAATCAGAAGATTAATCGGCCGAACAGGATGCTCCAAGAGAATATTTTCAGATAATGGCACAAATCTACGAGGAGCAGAAAGAGAGCTGAAAAATGCAATAGAAAATTTTGACCAAAACAGAATGACATCAAGCATGACAACAAATAATATTGAATTTAACTTCATACCTCCTTCTGCTCCTCACATGGGTGGCAGCTGTGATCGTTTTGTTAAATCGATAAAGATAACACTGAGTATCATCTCAAAAGATAAATCTCCACAAGAAGAAGTTTTACAAACTTTATTGATTGAAGCGGAAAGTTTAGTGAATAGTCGGCCTTTAGTTCACGTTTCACTGGACAATGCACACCGAACCATTTTTTGATAGGTACTTCCAGCGCAGCTCAGATCCCAGGAAAATTTGACGAGAATGATTTAGTCACGAGAAAACAGTGGAGAAAATCACAACTTTTGGCTGATCATTTCTGGCTGGATCAAGGAATATCTTCCTGTCCTAACAAAAAGAACGAAGTGGTTTTCATCTTCTAAAAGAAAAATTGGTATTGGCGATGTAGTCATCATTATCGACTCGCAATTTTCGAGAAACACATGACCTAAAGGTATTGTCCCTGCAGTATATCCCGGTGCAGATGGAAACATTAGAGTGGTCGATGTTAAAACATCTATTGGAACCTACAGACGACCTCTCACCAAATTATGTTTACTTGATCTGGAAGGAAATTATGAAAAGAACTAATGATAGCTCATCACTGGGAGGGAGTGTTACTACCATAGATTATTAATCTATGGTTACTACGAACTTTCAATTTTATTGTAAATAAGTTATTTGTTGCTATGATTTATGTTAGAATCGATTGTGTATGTTAAAAAAAATGCTTGACGGAGAACTTTTTCGACTTTCCACTCACAAAATCGGCGGATTCTTTTATTCACTACTCTGCTCAACCGAATTTTCCGCACTTTTCCGTCGGAAACGATTAGCGTTGATTCGTTTCGTCCATATCCTACCTAAGCCCGTTAGTTACTCCGATAAAAAAATTCCTAGAAACTCCAAGATTTCCCGCTGCAGACCACAAATCAAGATACTTCAAAACAAAATCATTGGAGGATCCTTTTTGCTGAGTTTTTGAAATCAGCATTCCCAAGTTCGGCTTTTACATGATTTTTCGAATTTTGAGAACCAATTTTCCTCTTCAATTTTGCGGTTTTGCAGTATTATAACGATGTCTGCATTTTGGACGTAAAAACTTGAAATATGAGAAAAGAGCCATTTCGAACTGCTTCATCAGTCGGGACGTCCGGAATCCACAGAAAAAAACTAGAATTCTATGTTCCACAAATAATTTTGACAATTCATGATTGATACTTTCTATGCTGGAGGACCTCAAATAAGGACAATTTCCAGAGATATGTAATTTTCTCGAAATAAAATACTAGCACGATTTATGCGTAATGGCCTCAAAAATGTTAGAAACCTCTAATTAACGCCAAATTTAAATTAATACTTACCATTCTGGGACCCAATTATGTCATTATTGCATTTCGCACTTTGACAAGTATTGCAGAATTTCAGTGCGGCACCATGTTTTCCCATCTGCTGCTTACACCAGTCACCAGGGGCACATCCTCTGCGATACAAAGGCTTCTCACCATCATTTAATATATACTCTTCATAACAGTGATCCTCTCCCTTGATGGTGCATGTCTGTAGATCCTTTACGGTTCCTTTGCGACAGTCAGAAGAATATTCTGAGCTGCTGCAATACCGGCATTTCTTGGAAAGGACTGACAAAAATAAAACATTACTGATACTAATATTGACGACTTGTATGCCTTCATGGTAAGAACATGAATGGGTAAATTGCAAGGTAGGTACATGTAAATGAAGAAATTTCTCAAAGTTTAAAAATAAATTTGTATTAATAGCTCCTGGTAAATAAACTTAAATTTTTCCTTATCTATATAACGCCAATCCAATATACTTTTTTAATATGTTATTAACTCAAATGCGATGTCCGATATTATGGGTATAACAGCGGCTGTTAACTCCGTTTACATGTTACTCCATTTATAATCCAACATGGTTTAAGAAATTAATCATCCTTTATTGTTACGGGCCAAATGTTCATCAGTGTCTTAGCCGGGAGTAGGTTTATATTATATGCCAGCCACTATACAAAATAAACTCTATTCATAACCGATTTCCGTTTACACAATTCTCATAAAGTCATCTGAAAATTACAAAATATATCTTACATCTTCAGGCTACAATTACTAAGATACATATTGTGGAATTTGCAGTTTTGACTTGTATTTAATTTAGTTTTTTACAGGCTGTAGATTAGACTGTTAGAGGTATGAATTCAACATTATTTGGACGGCGATGGATCATTAGAGGTTTATTGAAAGGTGATCAAAATGTTGTGCTTGAAATTTGCATGTTGAAGTTTGCGATAATTAATCTTCTCCATGAAATATTTTTAGACCTCATCAACTAGTTATACAGGAAACAGCCTACCATTTATTTCAAATTGCACATTGCATCATTGGATAGCTAATTCGATAGCTATTTCAACAGTATGCCATATATGCCATATCTTAAGCAAAAACTCAATGGTTTATGAGTTTTTGGGATTCTTATGAAAACATTAGTAAAAACAGGAGGGCACACTTGTCGTGATAGTACTGCAGACGAGTTTTCTCCAGAAATTTTTAACCAGTTTCAATTTTGCTATTCTGTAGTATTATAACGCTGTTTGATGTTTGTACTAAAAATGTACAGAGTGTCATGCTGAACAAATCAAATTCATCAGAGCTAAAGATTGTCAAAATACAAGCTATATTATCTATTGTTTCAGACGATTATACGTATGAAGAGGGTTGCCTAAAAATACAGTATATCTAGAATATTAACTTACAGAAGTATCAGAGAAAAACTTGAAATGAGAGAAAACATTCATTTCGAACTTCTTGATCAGTCTCTTGGAAATTACAGAAAAAAATGAACGTCTATGTTCCGTGAAATAATTTCTTTCATTGTCCCGTTTGCTGGCGACGCCTTGCGGCAGAAAACAATTTCTTCGATTGAGCATCACCAAAATAAAGTATTTGAGAAACAAAGTAATCCTCGGATATATCGCCGCAGTTATCGCACAATTTGTCATCTCTCTTATTGCGAAATCATCTATTATATTAAGTAAATCAGAGTCATATTGAGCAACTTTGAGTGATATTGAGCAACTTTGAGTAAAACGCCTTGTAATTTCTTCATCAGCAAGGTGATAGCAACGAAGCTTGTACAGAAGAAAGGTTAGTTTCCTTTCCCTGTTTCCTTTCCTGCTATCAGACCATTGTAGATTCGCCTAGGTTTCTTATTCAGTCTGTTTGGGTAAGTAATTGAATTTTCATCTGTTCAGTTTCTCAATATTCATAATAATAATCATTGGAAATTGATCGCAAACCCTTTGTGTACCAAGTATTGATACCGGTAATCCGGCAGAAGTTAAATTTAAAATTCCCTAAATTCAGTATATTTCTCTTCATCTGATTATTTGAATAGGAATTCATCATTCAATTTTCATTCGAATAAATTAATTGGGGAATCCCTGCTTCTGTTGCAGCGCCTTCCTCCTCATCGATTGATCTACCAATTCCTCTGGTTGAGCTGTCCTGCTTTCATGGCAAAATCGAGAAATGGCCGGGTTCATAGATCTATTCGATTCCCTAGGATATCAGAACAATTCGCCTGTTCAGAAGTTTCACCTCATAACGTCTGATCTTTCCGGTGAGGCAGCTCCTGTCAACTCTGGCTTCGAATTGAATTCGGTCGGTTATCCTCTGGCCAATCAAGCCCTTCACTCCTGTTACCAAAACCTTTGTTGGGTGGCGGATCTTTATGCAATTCAGAAATTGCATTACCTATTTCCATGCCACTGCCGAGTGCGGTTCGGATCAACGTTGTCACACATCGGGAGATGGCACTCTGACATCTGCTGCCACTACATCCCCTTTCGTATCCCACTCGGAGGGAGGAATTCCGTTCAACGGATCAACGTTTTTCTTCACCCTCTGTATCATCGGAACAGCCAATCCGTGCTTTCACCTCTTGAGGCAGCTCAGTAAGGAGTAGATCGGCGGGGCTCGAGATGGTGTCGTGCCATCCATTCCATTCCATTGCTGTATCCCGTTACCGGGAATAAATCTACAAAAAGAAGAAAGAAAAAATTGCGAACAGACTTGTAATTTCTTAGGGCTAGTTGCGATAGTGTGCCCTCCTGTGACTAAAGAGACCCAACCGTGACCTGCAGATCCTTCCACACTCAGGGCATGGATAGTCACCAACCCTATTTGGCCGCCGCTGTATCCTTCTCGATTCTCCATTATAACTGTGTACCAAAGACCTCCACTGTGACCTGTCTGACGCTAGTTGTTCCCAGTTATGATTGGCATTAACTAATTTTAGGGATTGATGTAGTGTATCCTTAAACCGCTTATACTGGCCTCCTGGTTTCCGGGCTCCCTCAGTGAATTCGCCATATAGAGCTATTTTGGGGAGTCTTGTGTCTTGCATCCTCAGAATGTGGCCGCTCCATCTGAGTCGGGCCTTCGTTATTTGAGTCTCAATTGTTGTACAACTCGCCCGTTGCAAGACTTCTGCATTCGAAACTTCGTGAAACCATCTGATGTGCATTATCTGTCTTAGATGACGTTGTTGCGTTTGTTCAAGCTGTTTAATATGTCGCCTGTAGGGCGTCCAGCTTTCGCTTCCGTAAAGAAGCGATGGGAGGACCACTGCTTTGTAAACAGCTGTCTTGGTCTTCAGATTGAGGTCGTGATTTTGAAACACTCTGTCCTTTAGCTTCCAGAATGCCCGTGATGCCGAATTGATACGGTTTTGTATTTCCGTGTCTAGATTAGCCCTAGTATTTATGAAGCTTCCCAAATATTTGAACTGCTCGACCTGTTCTAGAGTTTCATTCTCCAGGCTGATATCTGTTTGAAGGCTTTCTGGCGGACTTACCAGGATTTTGGTCTTGTCGATGTTGAGTCTAAGGCCTAAAGCTTCGTATATATGTTTATAGGTGTCCATCATTATCTGTAGATCCTCTGAGCTGCTAGCGATGAGTGAACAGTCGTCTGCATATTGAAGTTCCGTGATAAACTTCCGCTCTAGGTGTCGTGCAAGATCCCTAGAGCGGAAGACTCAGCACATTCTCGAGCTTCGCCAACTCCGTCCACTCCTCATTCTTGAAACCCCACTGGAAGTAGTTCCGAATGACTGCAAGTGTGGCTGCAATCTTGCGGTCGTCTAACCCCGCCGAATAAACATATGTCTTCGTCTGTTATCTCTCGTAATCTGTTTTCATCTCCGCGGTCTTCTTTGCGTCAGACTAATAATCCTGACTACCTCATACGGTTTTCTGCCGTGAATCTTTTGGATTCAGGCTGCCAACATACCCTCATCTCCCAAGAGTGGGCCTCCAAGCTTCGTCTACATCATAGACTTATAATACATGGACTCACTGTCACGTGACTTTTCAGTAGATCGAGAGGTTGGGTGCATTAAAGAGAGAAGAGCTTATGCGTTCTAATCGAATAAGAAAGAGATGAACTGATTCCGTGTGGGCAATGTCAAAATCATATGATGGATATAAACAAATATGTGACGCAGACGTTGCCCACAAGGTGTTCATACGTTATTATTCATATTATATTTATTCTTGAATGAAACTCACATAATTTTTATATTTTCCATTTCGAAGGAATGTTAAGGAAGTCCTGTTTGCCTTCTCGGAAGCTTGTTGAACATTTATTATTGAAATTTTTTACAATTTTCGCAGACATTGCCCACAAGGTGTTGATACGTTCATTATTAATCTCATCACATCTATTCTTGAATAAAACTCACATATTTTTTCAAAAATTTATTTCGATGGAATGCTTTGGAATTCCTGTGTGTCTTCTCGGAAGCTTGTTGAAAATTTATTGAAGAAAATTTTCGCATAAACTTGTGTTCTATAATCTTTTGACAGCTTGCCCACAAACTCTCCATCTTATTCAACCTACCGACCTCTCTCTCACATGTTATTATAAGTCTATGGTCTACACATTCAACTTCGCACCCTAAGTAACGAGCGTCAGTTTAGCATCCAGGGGTACGTATACGTCACCCCCCGTCACCAAGGAGATCCTCCTCATCTTATCATCAAAGCCTACGTTACAAAGATCCCCTTCATGTCCAAGTGTTCAATGGCCGGTGTCCAGGGTTTCAGAAACTCAACCTAGCTGATCCACTGTTCTATATTCTTCGTACCATAGGAATGTCGATTGTCCCGGATGAGCTCCTTCATCTTATTCTTCCTGACACTTTGTGCCCTGAGCTTCCAGGTGGAAAGCCAAACACGTTTTCATCTCTGACACTTGCAATGGTTGCGTCAGAACACTTCTCCATCACCTTCTCAGCCTAGTGCCCCTCTATCAGTGACACCTGCTATTCTTCTTTTGACAAGACTAAACCTTATGATGCATCTCCCCAAATCTTACCATCTGATATGATAAGTCCTTCTGCCGTCACTGATCTTTGACCAGGAACTTGTCAACCTCCTTCGGCGCTTTTGGGAACTCGATAAGGTACCTGACGTGCTATGAGCGGCTCTGGCAAAAGTTTTTCTTGCCACTAGCGTTGTCTACTCCTGCCCATTTCAAGTGACAAGTGCATTAGTGCGCAGAGCCGTTTACACCAAGGCATATCTAGTTGTCTTCATCTGCTTCTCACCAAAGCGGTTCGCCTAAAATTGGCGTCTGAGCTGTCCACCCCAGTTTTCATTGTTGCTTATCGTAGCATCGTTGCAGGCCAAAGTCATCCTGCCGTTATCTTTTCGGATAACGGGATCAACTTCGTGGGCGCACATAACTACTTTCATGACCTTGGCCGTTTATTGCCTGCTCCACAGCAACTATACTTTCAACGTCGAACGCTCCGAAAGGTTTTTTTGAAGAACAAAGTAATCATCTGGTACCTATATCGCAGCATTAATCGTACCAATTGTCATCTCTATTATCGTGAAATCATCCATATTTAGAGTGATATTGAGCAACTTTGAAAGAGACAAAGTATAAAAGTGAAGTCAGTTCTTTGGAACTCCCTTTCTGCAACCAGACCTGTGAAGATTCGCCTAGGTTTCTTCTTCATCCCGTTAGAAAAAGTAATTGCATTATCACCTATTGCTCAATATTTACAATGATAATCATCGGAAATTGATCGCAAATCCTTTGCAAACCAATTCTTCCAGGAGAACCTCAAAATTAGGCCAAAATCCAGACATTACGAAATGTTTGTTTCAGCATTGGTGTTTTGGAAAAATCTTCAATAATAGTGTTTACCTATATAATGAACCTGACACATATAAAAGTTGAAGAGCACTAAATTCTGCCAAAACTAACTCAACTAAAAATGTATTCAAACAACCTGACTGAAAAATGTTAGTAACCGCTAATTTATGCCAAATTTAAATTAATACTTACAATATTCGGACTTAATTCTGTCATTATTGCAGTTCGAATCTTGACAAGTATTGCAGAATTTCAATGCGGGACCTTGATTTCGCCTCTGTTGTTTGCACCAGTCACGAGGGGCACATCCTCTGCGATATAAAGGCTTACTTCCATCATTTACTATATACTCTACATAACAGCGATCCTCTCCCTTGATGGTGCATGTCTGTCGATCCTTTACGGTTCCTTTGCGACAGTCTGAAGAATATTCTGTGCTGCTGCAATACTGACATTCCAAGGAATCAACTGACAAAAAGAAAACATTACTGACGCTCAAAAAAATTAATATTGATGACTTGTATGTCTCCATAGTAAGAACCTGTTTGGGTGAATTGCGAGTTAGATTATATATAAATGGAGAAATTTCTCATAATTTAAAACTAAATTTGAATAATATCTCTTGGTAGATAAACTTAATTCATTCCTTATCCATAATGCCAACTCAAAATATACTTAAGTACTTATGGCATCAACTGAAATAAGTCGGATATTATGTGTATAATATCGCCATTAACGGACGTCTGCTTCGTTTCAGTAAACAATAATTAAATTATTAAACCACTTTTATGTCAATTGTATGATCACACATCCTTAAAGAATTTAGGGCCAATTTCACCAAACGGTTTTACAGTTCAAATTCCAGTCGGGTTTAACATTGAACCTAGTTTAACCTTTCAAAATTATACGGAATTGTCAATGATAAGCTGAGCTCAAACTCATAAATTTAGATTGAACCCTGCTTAACTCAAACTCAGATCAAAATCCAAACAAATTGTTTCTGAGATTGACATCTGCTTTGTCTATATGGTAAACTGAGGAGGGTAAAGAATCCTCGAAACACAAAGACGTTCCATTTTAATTTGAGTTAAGATACGTAATCGACATAAATTGGCCAATTTCGTCTAATCTCGGTTTATATCCTTGGTGAAATTGGCCCCTAATCATTATTCACTGAAACGGTGCAAATGGTCTGTAACGTGGTTACCTCGGAGAAAACTCATCTCGAGCGCCAGCTATTCTTTTCAATAGGAAGAATAGCAAACCTACCAGAGTAGCTGCTAGTCGGAGACAGAGTTCGCTGTTATCTAGGGTGGTAGCGATAACGAAGTAGTCAAAATCAAATTATGTACTAGTTTATTCACACCTTCGGAAACTGATTATATGTACAAGGGAGATATGTGTAGGTATGAAATATGAGCGAATCTATCAGCAAACATACATTCGGGAAATTCTATCCGGTCACGAGCACTCTATAAAGTTTATACCGGGTACGCGGGCGCCAACCAGAACTGACGAAATGAATACTAAGGATGACCTCGCGAAGTGAAATGACTTGCTATACGCTATCGGGATGTAATTGTATTTCTCCAGAAATGAAACACAACCAGGGCAGATCTATTCGAGGCCTTTATTCGCTACCCCAAGGGCTATAACGCTCCATGACTGATAGCGAAGAAAAGGTCTATTTTTAGCGCAACTACGGGATTTCACTGACGACGAGCGGTATCTCTTATTCTCTACCCCAAGGGCTATAACGCGCCATGACTGATAGAAAAGAAGAGATTTCGGATTCAACACTTATGACGCGGAACGCGGGCATGGGGGGTTGACGGGACTTTTACTTCAGTACCCCAAGGGCTTACGCGCCATGACTGATAGCGAAGGGAAAAGTCAGACTCGCGAAACAGGGTAAAGAACAATAAAATATAACAGAAAACGATACAGTACAGCAGTGTCAAAGTCAAAGAAGTAACCGGTGTAGGTCTAACAAAGAAACTGAACGGTAAAGACGGGGACCTACCTCCTTTGTTTCAGGCACTCGCGAAAATCAAAGAAAAAAAAAACTAAAAATTAATTCTCAATATCACTGATGCTAGCAACACAAAATTATTCTTGAACGTCGAATCGCAGAAAGTATGGAGCATAAACTAACTGAAGTAAAAGAGCAGTAACAGCGACTGAAGTAACAGAATCAAAAGTCAAAAGTAGAAGTCACCAAGTGAAAGACTGAAGTAAAAGAGCGTCGCGGGGGAAAAATCTGCTTTTATAGGCAAATCCCCCCACACATTAAAAATCTGAAAATTCCAAAATGCGACAAGAATGAAAAACGTCGTCAGCTCCGGTTTATCGCATGTCAACATCAGAAAAACGTCGAAATCTTCAACGGCATGCAAGAAAAACAACGTTAAACACAGATAAACGGTTTTTCACATTTACTCTGCCTATCGGAATGAATGTACTGAATATCGGAGAATTAAATATTTTCAAAGGCTGAAATATGAAAACGAAAGGAATGCACTGAAATGAACTCCAATTTTCCTCAGAAAACTGGGATTCATTACAGGTCATAAGTGATTCATATGACAGTCTCTATAGAAAATAAACTCTATTCATGATTGACTTCGGATTACACCATCCACAGGTCAGCTGAAATTTTCAAAATATATCTTTAGGCTACAATTTACCTGAATTGTACATGTTGTGGAAAGTTAAGTTTTGGCCTGTCTTAATTTAGTTTTTTTTTTTCAATTTGTCGGCCTTAAAGAACGAATAATCACTCGTGTGTCGTGTGTGGATATTCTGAAAAAGGTGCCAAGTAAATATTAAGGGTGATTCACCGGCGGCTTATTAGATGTTCATGGAAAATTCATCACAATTTTGTGCTGAAAATTTGCATGTTGGGATTTCGACAATGAACTTTTCCTTAAAATATTTTTGATCTCTGTATCTTCTGATTATACCGAAATCAGCCTACCACTCTCTTATCTCAGAGATGGCACACCCAGTATATCTTTACATCGTTGGATAGCTAATTGATAGCAGAAACTCAATGATTTGTTAGTTATTGAGAGACTTATAAAAAAATTGGTGAAAACAGGAGGCCACACTTGTCGTGATATTGCTGCAGGCGTTTTCTTCAAAAATTGTTGACCAATTTTGCAATTCTGTAGTGTTCTAAAGCTGTTTGGTGTTCGGACCAGAAATGTACAGGGTATCCATGAAAAAAACATCAAGCTGAACAAATCGAATTCACCAAAACTCAAAATTTTCAAACTACAAGCTATATTATCTATTGTTTCAGTTGATTCTACGTATAAAAAGATAGGGTTTGCCTAAATAAATTTTATATCTAAAATGGAAACACATAGAGTTATCAAGGATAAAGTTGAAATAAGGGAAAACAGCCATTTTGAACTGCTTGATGAGTATGTGACATATATCTATTATATAATATCTAATATAATAGATATATGGTATGTGACTTCCGCGGAAACCACAGAAAAAAGCTAAATGTTCCGCTAAATGATTTTGACATTTCATAAATTGAATCTAATGAATTATTCGTCGGGATCGTTGAGAATCCATCAAGAGTTTTAGAATGTAAAAATTATTTATCGGAACATCAAGTTTTAGTTTCTTCTATGGTTACCGGTAGTGTCCGGTAGTCACAGACTGATCAAGTTCGAAATTGCTGTTTTTTCTTATTTCGAGTTGGCCCTTTGAAAATTACAATTTTAGTTATTGGGTTTATTTGGGCAACCTCCTTGTACTATAAATATAGAATCGACGAAAAAAAATTAAAAATGTGGGTTGTTATTCGAAAATCTTGAGTTTTTATGAATTCGTTTCGTTCAAGTTCATGATTTTCTCACGAACACACTGCGCATTTCTGGTCCAAACAGCAAACAGCGTTCATAACACTACAGAAACGTAAAACTGAAACTGGTGAAAAAATTCTTGAAAAATCTACCCTACAGAAGTCTACAGAAATATCACGAAAAGTGTGGCCTCCCGTTTTCACCATTTCTTTCATAAGAATTACAATAACCCATGAACCATTGAGTTTTTTCCAAAAAATAGCATAGGTTCTATTGAATTTGTCAAATCAGCTATCCCACGAAGCAAAGATAAACTGGATGTGCCACTTGAAATAAGGAAGAGCTAAGGTGTTTCCAGTATAAGCGGAAATTACAGTGGTCTGAAAATATTTTAGGGAGAAACTTCATTGTCGAAAATTCTTAGATGCAAATTTTCAGTACAAATTTGTGATTTGTTTTCCATAAACATCTAATAGGCCATTGCGGTGAATCACCCTGTACAGGGTGGGCAAATTTCGATGTTTTAGCACTACAGCTCTCAATCCAGAGGAGATAGACAAAATATGATACCCCATTCTCATTCTCTTTTCGTGAGAAACTAACAGGAGTAGTAGTCATTTTTGGCCACTTTCTTTTGTTTTCGAGTTATAAGCGAAAATTGGAAAAATGGCGATATCGAAATAAATTTATATCTCCGCTAATACTGATGATAGAGCTCTGAAATTAAAACATTATGCAAGCACTTTTTCACGTAGAATCCAGTGGCGTGCTCGCCTTTTCAGCAGGATTTTCAATTACGAAGCTATGACTCGAAGTTATGTTTTTTTAAAGGGGATTATTAGATTTCTGTGCAATTTTTTGCTTAATTTTTACTGATTTCAGAAATATATAACATCATATGGTTTGTATCAATATAAATAATAGAAAATGGTCCAAAACTTTTTTCTCAATATTTCTATGGTTTCAACTTTTCATGAGCATAGAAAAATGTAGCATCGTATGATCACCACAGTCTTCTTCTATTAGTTCTTTCATTATTATAAACATTTATGAAATATATCTAGATTGAAATTTTGTGAAAACGGGTAAAAAGCATAGAAAGAATGACATTACCGGAAGGAGCTCTTGTTATAGTAAGCTTTATTTTTCGGTTCTCGTCAAAATTTGATCTAACTTCTCCTCAAATAAAGTCTTCAAGTTTTGGTGAACTTGAATTGCTCTTTTTACAAAGAAGAAAACTGTCAATTGTGGATAGAGATGATGGAGATAAATCCTAGTAACTTTCTTGAAATCGATGCGTAATGATGATGATGCCAAAAAATTCAGATTATATTCAACGGATAGTATTTTACACTTTAAAGTTAACTTGCATTTCAAATATCCAAGATTGAGTTTGAAAATTAATATTCATACCTCAATTTATTTCATATGAAAAAAACAGTTCAAAGAATGATTTTTTTTTTATACTTTTAGGTGTGATCAAAGATTATAGAGGTAATCTTTGAGATGTGATATTCTGCACTTTGAAAAAAGTTTTTTACTGGAGTTATATGAAAAACTCACTTCCTTAATCCCTGAAAAATCAACCTTTAAAATTTTTCGCATCAATTCAGAAAAAAAACCTGTATATTTATCTGAACTCAATAGATATCTCTGAAAATAGAACACTTATCCATTTTGAGGTCAGGTGCTACGAGAAATAATAAATTTCAGTGATCATAATATATTCTTTATTAATATTGAGATACTTTAGTTAATATTCACAGATAGTAGAGGTATATGTGATTTTTTCAGAGTGAAATTTTGATTTTTTTTAAGTTGATCATATCATTGCATTCATATACATACCATAATAAATTACATAATGTATTTATGTATAATATTCATAAATACATGACGGCATAATCTACAATATAAATCTTACACAGTTTCATTTCTTTGCAACTTCTAGGGTCATTTCACGGAAGCTTGTAGACTTGTAGAGTATAGATATACATATATGATATTTTATTTCTTGGTAAAAGGGTTGGTCCATGTACATATTCGAGTTTTTAACGCATCAAAATTTCATGCGAAGGCTATGATATCAACAAATTAGTTCATATCCATTGTAATCAGATAGGATTAATGTTTATTTTCATTAGTCTAAGAGCTAGCAACGTTTTCAGGGTAGAATATCAAGTGAGCTTTTTCGGACATATCATTCATATTTCTCACCAAGAGTGGTATAATCTGACCGGCGGTAAAGGTATCTGGTAGAGGATGCTTTCGCAAGAATAAATTGGGGACATTCTGATTATTGTGCGCCATATACAGGGTTTCCCAAAACTAGTGAATCAAACGTTACACCACCATAGGAGTAGAACAAATACTATTGAATGACAACAACATTAGTTCAGTGAAAATGTACCAAAATAATCACAATTTAATGAAAATACGTAAAATTGCCGATTTTCGAACTATTTTGTTCAATCACAGGGCCAGTTTGTCATTAAGAATAGCGATTTTAGCTTATATTAATCCTAGATTATGGTTTCATCACCTCCAATAAAAATTATTTTTAGTAGTTGATCGAAAACCTCATAAAATGTGAATATAATTGTATTTTTTTTCTACATAATTTTTTTTACTCAGAATAAACCTCTTCTGATTTGGTTGACACTATAGTGGTGTGACGTTTGATTCACTAGTTTTTGGACATCCTGTATATTCATATGCCCAGATCTCTATCTGGATCATGATATTGTTCTCTAACAATATCGTGGAGGACCTAGATGAAAGTTGACGGGACAAGATGATTGTATCTGTTTTCAGTTGTTTTGTGACAATTAAACAATCATCTTGTCCCGTCAACTTGATAATGATGATAATGATAAAAATAAAATTGTACATCAAACTGGTTAAAAATTTTTCATAAACGAGTCCAAAAGAAATTGTTATTGACGAAACGATAGTTTCAAATGTCAGATCGATAAATTGAAGGAGAGAGGACCAAAAAAAATCAATGCGTAAATAGAAGACGAAGTGAATGTGATTTAAACTTCAAAATACCCCCACGAAGTTATAAGAATCTCATATTCTGTAAGTTTATGTTGTTTTTATTTAAGTATATCAATATATATGACTATTAAAAAACCTTTGTTGTAGCCCTGAAGATGGAATTAAGTATTCCGAAAGCTTGGCAAGAGAATATAGAGTGTTCTTTATGAAAGCAGGTTGAGACTCTTAGGAAAGCAACAGTATATTCATATATATGAGTAAAAATTTTTTTTTTTATTTATAATTGCATACTTATAGCAGAAATTTTTTAGAAGGTCCGAAATTAATAGTAATAATAATAATTTTACTGTTGATCAGACAGGCGGACCGATAACACTTCGCTTACAAAAAAGCTTACAAAAACAGTGCATTACTTCGGCAAGGGCAAGAGTAGGTATATCAAAAAATCAGGTTAGCTGAAATTTTCGTTTTCCTGTCGTTGCTAGCTCTTGGACTGGAGAACATTCAAATAAGTTAAATAAAAATAGGTTATGACTTTCATTTTTCTAGTTCAGTTGAGCATAACTGAAATTATTATATGACAAACAGATAATGGCCACTATTATTGAGTAAACCACCCTAGAGTGACAACTCAGTTCAATGAAGTCAAAATGAGTTATATTAGTTCTTTTTCATAGGTATCGACATTGGAATTAATGAAAATTTCAACTATATAATTAGTTCATTGGTCATTATGTACGTATATAAAAATTAAACAGGAGTAGAATATTACTGAAACTGCCAAATTTGCAGATTTATTTTCGATTCAACAATTCTTCTTGAAATGTGGTTTTGAGGAATCAAAAAATAGACTCTATAAACTCCATGCCAATAGGTACTTACAAAAACACTCACTCAATGATGGAATATGTACTCAAATTGAGTCGGAGAACAGAAGTGCGCTCTTCAAAATGAAATGAATTTCGAAGGGGAGGTTTTTAAAGCAACATTCATGCTTTTTACTGGGGTTATAAAATAGCAATGTCAAACATAAAGGATATAAACATTCTAATTTTTGATTAATCAAAACTGGGACCAACGAAATACAATCAATGTTATTTCTCTATATTTTGTAACTATTGGAACATTTGGAAGTCGAGGCAAAACATTCAAACAGGAGGCACTCAAATCTTGTTGACGGCATAAAAGCCGCCAAATTAGTTGAGAAACTCTTGTTCCTTAAAAACTGAAGCTTTATAAACATCTGAACAAGGAAAAAGAAAGTCGGTTCACCTTTGAGATCGACAACTAACTGATTCAAAATCGAAAAAAAATGAATATAATAAAAAATTATTTCAGTTATGTTGGTATTAAAAAACTACCTAGGTAACCCTAGTCCCATCAGATTAAGCCATTGTATTCCATTCTATTTAAATAATCGTTTTCTTCATCGAAAAAACCAAAGATTTATAAAATACATTATCAAAATTATCAAATCCATTGAAATAAATCAATATTTTTTTTAATTAATTTCAATATTTTTCGCATACACATTCAAATCTGACTTCCCCTCCTTGAACTTAATACAGGAGATTGGATTTGCGTTGTTTTTTCCGTTATTGGCGCAGTGTCTAGATCAGAATCGGCTAGTTCTCTGGAAGAGTTCGATTTCTGTATAACATCTGGTTTTTCGACGAGTTCGATGTAACTCAGAGATTGAATGGAATCACTTGGAGTGAAAGGTACATGTTCTTTTTTCTGGTTACAACAATCGGTTAACTTATTCGTTTTAACTTGTGGGGTTTCTTTTGAAAGCACCACTTCTAAAGATGCAGAACTCAAAGGAGAAACTGTGAAAAGAGGTAAGGAACTAGGTGATCCAGAATCTGGACTTTCTTTTTTCGCATTTTCGTCTGCCTGCGCCTCTTCCTTCGGTACAACTTCATCAGTTGATTTACCACTATCTGTTACTTTGACTTCTGGTAGAGTTTCTTTCTCCTCCAAGGAATCGTCGTTTCTGTTTCGATCTTTATCGACCATTCTGAACGATTCAAGAAATTCGTTGAGATCAACAAGTCCGTCCTTATTCAAATCCATCAATTGGCATATGTCATCTAGTTGTTCCATGCTATTGGAATTCGGTAAATATTCCTTTATGAGTTCACAAGCCTCGTGGAATTCTTCCCTGTTTATATAACCTAATTGAAAATATGATCATTTATTGACAATTTCGTTTTTTAATCCATAGGTACTCACCAGAATTATCTTTGTCTATTATTCGAAATATTGCTTCCAGATTCTGTCTATTCTTGTACAAAGTTTCGACCACAGTTGAGTAACCTTGCACTCCTTGGACAGACTGTAAAATGAATTCGGGATTGATAAAAGTTTAATAGAAAATAATGAGTAATAATCGTTATAAGAAATATTGGAACGTGTTATAAGGTAGAGAGTAGAAATAATGTTGGGGATTCTACAGAAACAGAATTTTGAGTTAAGCACAGCAATGTTCATAAAATTCAGGAGTGCCATTTATGTCATTGCAATTTTCAACACGAATAGTCAATCAAGAATAGTAACATCCATGCAACTTTTTTACAAGTTTTACTCTCGGCTTTCAGACGTTCGGAAGAACAAAAATGTATTGTTTTTTGAATTGTGCTGCAATAAAACTACAGGGTGAATCCGAAATGAAGCTTTTTTGGCCTATAGTTTAGAAAATAGGATAATTTTTCGATTCTGAATCCATGATTGACGTAAGGCGGTCTACTTTCAGGACAGTCTGTTTATTCCATCACGTATAATTCGGTTTGCCACAAAGATGAACCAAAATGACAAACATAAAATGAACTTTTAGGGAGAAAACTTCTGACATCAAACTTTTTTATGTTCTCTCGGGAAGGTTTTGAACGAAACAAGACACATTAAATTGAAGAAAAATTCAGGATTTCACCGAATCTTATGTGAAAGAGAGAAATGAACAATTTTCAAAATACTGAAATGCTGATAAGAGATTTAATACTAGGTATTTCCACCCCTTGCGTTAATTACAGCTCGGCAACGACGGTTCATACTCAAAATGAGTGATCTTAAAATGTTCTGATCTTATCCTTCCCAGATTTCTCCGAGTTGGATTCCTAAGTCATTAAGAGTAGCTGGATGATTTTCTGAACTTCTCAGCCTTCTATTGAGGTTGTCCCATACCTGCTCAATCGGATTGAGATATGGACTTCTTGTTGGCCATTCCATTCGCGAGACTTCAACCTCTTCAAGGGACTCCTGAACGATGCGCGCACGATGGGGTCTGGCATTATCGTCCATAAAAATGCAATTTTCACCAATGTATGGGGCAAATGGCACTACATGCTCTTCAAGAATGTTCCTTATATACTTATCAGCATTCATAGCTCCATTATAAACGACCACTAGATCTGTGCGAGCAGTCAAAGATATTCCACCTCGTACCATAATCGATCCTCCACCGAAACCAGTAGAATTCAGAAAATTGCACTGAGCATATCTTTCATGTGGACGTCTGTATACAAGGGAACGTCGATCACAATGGTAGTGGCAGAATCTAGACTCATCTGTGAAGAGAACTCTTTCCCAATCGGCCTCTTCCCAATGGATATGCTCTCTCGCAAAATCCGAACGCGCCCTTCGATGGGCTGGGGTAAGAGCTGGGCCTCTTGCCGCGACACGAGGCCTTAAATCATATTCTCTGAGGCGATTTCTTATTGTCTGAGTGCTAATTTGCACCTCATGAGTTTGCTCAAGCTGAATTTGAAGGAGGCGAGCGGTTGCAAACCGTTGTCTCAACGAAGAAACTCTCAAGTAACGTTCTTGAATGGCAGTTGTTACCCGTGGTCTACCCTGTCCTGGTCTTTGGACATTCATACCTGTCTCCCTGAATCGCTGCAACATTCTGGACACACTTGTATGGGAAACTCCAAACCTTTCTGCAACTCTTGTGTATGTCCACCCTTCTTCTCGCAAAACTACCGCTTGGGCACATTCCTCTTGGGTCAAATTGCGTGTTTCGCGTTGCATAGCGATCGAGTGTAGAAAATCAAACGAAAGAAAAACTATTGATCACTAGAATTGATCGAGAACAACTGATTTTAGAATGGAGCCAATAAATTCAAAAACTGATAATATCATCTTTTTCTATTCCTGCTGGGAAAAAACATCTGTATTGAAGAAAACCGTTGAAAGTGGATAACATATGCATGCATAATTCTGATAAAAATAATTATCATTGAAAACACCTTCAGTGTAGAATAAATTTGAGATTTCCATAATGTGCGTTAATTTTTTTGCGCAGTGTATTTAGCACAAATTTCAATTTGTGTCATGTACAGGGTATTTTCAAAGGTCATTTCACCATAAATTGTCTATATAAAATATTCAAGATGGCTTAGCTACAACTCCTAGAATTTCGACAAAATTCCATTAAATTTCAAGTACTATGTGGCAGGCGGCTGCGGCATCGAAAAAACAAAACAAAACATAAACATATGGCTGGATAATGAATGGTTCAGTACTTCCGAGTCTGTCTGATCAGTTGCATCATTGCGATTTAGGTTGAAAAAAGTGTAGAAAATCGAGACATTTTTAAGACCATGGTTGGAGGGTTCGAACAAAAAGAAAGTTAAGAAGAATTGTGACACGTGATGGAAACAGCTGGTCTAACATTATTCGTGGTCAAAGTATCTGTGAAAATAAATTTAAGGGTGACAACTCTGGATAAGATTTGTTAATAAATCCAACCAATTTTTCGAGTGATTCTTGAACTTATTTGTTTCTGCATTGTGCTTCTTGTCAAATTTCGAGCAAAAAACAAAATACATGGCAGGACTGTCGGTTATGTAGTAGGTTAATATGTTGAAATACCCAAATCCGCAATGTTTTGAAGCGATAGAATAAAAGTATTGTTACTTTCGTTACAGAAATTTCTTGCAAAATTATCTGCAACCATTGTTATAGAACTTACGTTTGTATTAGTTTTTCCTATATTATCAAATGTCGTCCGATAAATGACCAATTGAGATTCATTATCTATCGTAACTAATTTATTTCTTAACATCCTCCACGGCAACTCAAGTCCTGTAGCCATTTCCATAGCTTTGCACCAATCTCCAATAGATATCAGTCCTAGAAAATACACACAAACGTCACAAAGTTATAGAATGAAGAAATTTTCAAATTACATACCCGTATCCTCTTCGTCCAGTGAACGAAATTTGGATTCTAATTTCGTTTGGTTCCTCAAAATCTGACCTTGTATTTCACGAACAACGGAGGATTCTATGATACTCATTCTTTGGAAGCAGTTCAAATTTTTCGCCTTTCCTATCACAGAACTGAATTGTACAAAATGTTGAGTCAGTTCATCGCCCAATAAATTCAAGTAGGCTCCCTTATTTGATCCTATTTCATAGTAATTCGAAGCGGAGAAAATAGTTATCACCTGAAAAGTACTACTTCTACAAAAAAGATAATCATTTGGCATATAGTAATTTCTTGGATAAATCGCAAAAATTAGAAGAATAAACACCAAAGCTTGATGAAAATTACGAAAGAAAATTTAAAATCTTCAATATAGGTAGAACAAATTTCTATAGAAGGTAATTTTTTTTTAAAAAGACACAACCCACCAAAATCAATAATTTATGAAATATCGTCCTTATAACTCATCATCCTCAAAAACAAACGCGAGTAGGTAGGTATACTCCATTCACATTTATTTTAGCAGTCGGTTGGCCATGAAATAATTTTCTCAAGTTTTTATAACTAGAACGGAGTAAGGTTGGCACTAATGAAATGTCGTTAATGTCATAACGGCGTTGCCACAACTTATATCAATTTTTATTTCGAAAATGCCGAATGTGATTGAGAAAAAGAGACAGGGTTTCAGGAAATGCTATTTAGAATTCAGGTCCGCTCATTCAAATAGTTATACCCTGATATTCTAAAATCCACAATACTTCAGACGGTAGCGAACATATTCAATGTAAGAGAATTTATATTATAGGTCCTTCCGTTTGCAAAAAAGTGTAGCACTTTTCTACACTCGATTTGATTTACACCAGTGTAGAGGAAGTGTACTTTATCTACACATAGTCAAAAGGAGATGTAGGTAAACTACACCTCCTCTACACTGGTGTAAATTTAATCAGCAAACGAATACTAAAATCGAGTGTAGGAAAGTGCTACACTTTTTATGCAAACGAAAGGACCTAATGGTTCACCTGAATCTAAACGAATTATATTTCAGCTGAATATTTCAACAATCAGAAAGATTGTGAATGAAGAGGATGACAAAGAATTTCCTTCTATTGGGAGACCCAAAAAAGTGGTGGAATTTGAGAATTTTATGTTTGAGTGAATTAATGCGAAAAGTTTACTACAGGATTTTCGATGAATGTCATCGTAGAATAAGTTCCCGAAAATTAATTTTTCTATTTTTCATTTGACTTGTCCTATACATTATAAATGTCTTGGGGTACCTACCAATAAAAACCTAATTATTATTATTATTATTATATCAATGTATAGCCACAAATACGCGCCAGTTGTCCTCTTAATTGTTTATTCATGTGAAATTTCTGTTCAAAGGTGAAGTTCATCTTGACTTGAAATTTCCTTTTATTCCTTTTACTTATATTGATGCAAGATAATTTTTGTTGAAGAATTTAACATTCTTGTAATTATCTGTTAATTCCTTCGAGAGATGCCCATTCCCAACCACTGCATCATATGGATTTCATTTTCGGGTTAATATTTTTGAAATCTACAACTGATGTAACGTATTCAAACTTTATCCAAAGAAGATAACGAACATTAACTCTCCTCAAGCTAGTGCATATTATGATATTATACTGTTCTTTTGTATTTTCCATGCAAATAACTAGATTTGGTATGCCTTCAATCAGTTTGTATAAACTTCAATTATGTTCGTCACATATTTTCCGAAGAGATTCGACATTGTGATAAAATACGTAATAAGAGAAACTTTTACGTAGAACGGGCAACATAGCGTTGATTTAAAACCCAAAAATGTTTTGACAAGCGTCATAACCCCACATTTTCGTACTATACAGAGTGAAATGTGTCAAATTTCCATGGCCAACCGACTGCTAAAATAAAAGTGAATAGAGTATACCTGCAAAATTTCTTCCCAATTTTGAAATAGGAGGCATTTTGCACGTTCGTAAAAACTATCTTTATAATTTTCTGATGATTTTAATACAACAACACCTAAGAATTAGGTAGGTTTCTCTACGGAATATCGAAGTTCAAATTCCATAGCGATCATAGCCTACTTGCTGAGGAATTTTGTTGAACGCGGGTTATATGGCACACACTTATCATAGATTAACGTCATTGCAGGGAAAATAACAGGGATGCCAATTTGGCGATAGGACAGGCCATCACGATTGGGAACAGTTATAAACAAAACTGAACTCAAAATCGCTAAAGCTTGATTCCCTCTATGAGTTCCGTAAAGTTATTTATTTTGAGTTCATTGTCAGGCAACAATTTTTTCTAGTTAATTTGCTCCTGACAAATTAGTGCAAGAATTTACGCAGGAGCAAATCGTTGATTTAATTTTTAATTGATTTTGTTTCAGAGATTGGGAGTGAAAACCCTAAAAAGTTTATGAAAAGAATAGTCTTCCTTCATCAAGTCTCTGTTGTCAAAAGATCAAATCGAGGAAATTATTATTCCTTCCGGGTGTACCACTTCTTATGTCACTCAGACGTATTGCTCAAGCATGATTGTCCGAACTGAATTAGTAATTTATGAGGTTGTGCCCAAAGAGAAGGAGAATCGCTTTAATTATTTTACAAATTCCGATTAAACCGTGTTTCAAAACTAGTCAATAAATAATAATTTCTATTCAATATACCTTATCATCATGACACATTTCATATCCGTTCAATTTACACTCGTGCGATCGGATGAGAAAAAGCAAATCATACTTTTCCAGGAATGTACTCGTAACATTTGGTCCGAAGTAAGTTCCAGCTCCTCGCAGTGTATTCGGGACACATCCATTTCCTGTCATGGGATCGGACCATAACAAGTCAAAAACCTTTGTGAAAAAACTGATAAACTCTTGTAGAATTCTTCAGGAGAAATATTTACCTGCTTCCATTCTGCTTTATCGACGCTGTCAGAACCTTTACTTCCATGAGAGAGGGGAGGACGGAGTAGCGAAACGTACTGAAAAGACGTTTTTGTATTTGATAAACAAACAAATGAAAAGTCTTACGTCCTGAAAGAAGGACCGGTAATAAAAACAACGATAATGGACTAGTGCCTGCTGGCGGCTTATTTTCCGTTATCAGTACCGCATAACTCAAATCGATGATGACATGCAGAATGTTGCATATAAGTTCTACATTTCATTTTGGTAGCCATCGTTGATTTGAGTTATAACGGTACGTTTCCTGCAGTTCAGTTTTCAATTTAGAATTCCACTAGTCCATTATCGTTCTTATAAATAAAAAAGACAAATGAAGGTTCTCTTGTTCGATAGCGATACTCAAGAAGCTCCAGTTACGTACTCTTCGATTATGAAAATTTACTATTACGGACCTGTGGATTAATACAAATAGGTTCAAAGAACTCTATCTGAAGTACCTTTTCAATTTGGTAAAAGTGTTGAAACACTTATATAAATGGGACACTCTTTATTAAATTTTTTGTGCTGAAAAGATTTGAGAAAGTTAGAACTAAAAACATGTGGAGGACCGCGGATCCACGCACAAGGAATTTAAGGATCTTATTTAGCTGACTATCGATCAGGAATATATCTGCTACTGAAGTATCAGTGTCCTGTTGCCATAAATGGGGGTCCTGTATATTATTTGATCTATTCGACTTCCTCTAGTTTATGCTTGATAGTGGCGTATAACCACTGGTACTTATTTATTCACAACAAACAACTTTCATGCAAATGAACTATAGTAGGACACTGTCAAATTCACTCATTCACCTACACTCCAAAAATGAACATAACCTCTAAAAATCGATCCGAAGCCGAAAAACGCAATAACCGAACAATATTTTGTTCGGTTAGTGTATATAACACATGCGATAAAATTTTAAGAAATAGCCTTCTGATCAGTCGATGCCACTTAAGATATTTCAGGCAAAAAAATTCCACACTGATGAAGAAAAATATTGAATTTTCACGAATAGTTTCGATCGTAGAATACTGAGTTTTTGGTCGGTAATCTGGGATTTCTACGCACATAAGGTATGAAATTGGAACTTCAACAACAATATTTATACACATCAAAAATTCAATCTATTCAATTGAAGGCTCACCTTACTGCGGTCAATTTCCTTAATTATTTCCAAATCTGTTGAATCAGAAATTCCACCGTGCACCACTAGTACTTTATTATTGATGAGAGTTCCCAAAGGAAGCCATCTATAAACACCCTCGATGAGTTTCAATATATGCGAACTTGTTCTCTGTAGAATTAAAAAAATTACACCTAATGAGGCTTAACCAGTAGATGAAAAAATATGCAAAACAAAATGAACATCAAATAAATATTGTAGATCTTAATATAAAATATAAGGAAACTTCTAAGCCTCATATACACTTTGACTCTAACGACGTTTTCAAACGCTCGTAGTTAAAACACTCGACTGATCAAAAACAAGTCGATATATCTCTAAGAAGGCGCTAGATCTGTGAAATGATCAGTTTGAATCATGTTTTAACTGCAGTTGCTTCGATTTACTTGAAAATATCGCATCATATCCTTTCAGTCAACATCGAAAATCATAACATGTTTCAAACCGGAGCCGACAATTACGTAGAATTGTCGTTTCAATAATACGAGCTAGTCATAAACGAGCGTAGGAAATCCCAGAGAAGTTGAAACATCTAAACACAACTGTAGACCAGTTTCGGGATCATTGTCCACTCATCAGTACAGTGTAGTGTTAAATATTTCAACTGGAGGAGCGAAACCGGGATGTCGCTTTGAGAAATATTTACCATTCTCATCACGATGCGCCACCTGTTCCGCAAGGACTGAACCAAACCTCAATTTCTCTGCAGACTCCTACTGCATTCCATAGCTTCCAGATTTAACTACTACCTGCAGTGAACGAATGTACAACAATTCGTCAAGCGAATGCCGGTGAGTCAAGACGGTTTGCTCGCAAGACCACATTCGCTCAGGAAATGATGTTGAAATAGAGTAAGGGGTTGGCCAAGTGCCAACCTGTTTATTCCATTTCAACGTTATTTCCTGATAAAATCATGGAACGGACAGTACGACCCACTAGCTATACGACGATAACTACGCGTTATCTGCGAGCAGATTACGATCTCACCTATATTGTGTTGTTTAGAATAGGATGAAAACTCGGCAAGGATTAGGTAGAGATCATTAAGCTGTTATGAATCTTAAATTCTTTATGGGATGAATTGATTATAAGCACCGTATACAATGAACTTTTTCGAATTTCTAATTTCTGAAATTTTCCGAAAGGGGAAGGATGTAACGAAACTTGGATTTTTTCCAATGAAAATTAAGTCTCGTTTTACACATCCGTTTTCTTCGATTTCTCAAATGCAACTATGCAACCCTGTCTGATGGAGATTTCTTTTCTTTTTTAGAATCCTTAAATTCAAAATTTCAATTGAAATTTCTTTCCTAATCCGTCGTAATTATTCAAAATAAAGATTAAGTGTATTTCTGCATTCGGCGTTATGGTTCCGTCCACAAAAACGCCGTTATATTGATAAATTCAGCATTAAACAACGTGTAGTGCAGATAAAGGCCGTTTCGTTGTACCGATAAGAGATAAACTGCCACCGCGAATATTTTTTCGGGAGAGAAAATTCTAGAAGACCGGGTTTTTTTCATGAATGTTGAAAAGTTAATAAATAGAACCGCTGCACCGGACGAGGTTTATTTGAAATTCTATATTCATTCTTTAGTTATTCATTATTGATTTTAGATTCATTCATTATTCTATATTAATTCGTCAGTTATTCTTGCTATCGTTGATTTTCTTTGCTTTTGATTCTTTACTGCGCTTTGATATTCAGTTTACTGCTTCTCTTATTCAAATCCAGTGGTTCTGCCATTTCCTGAACAAACCTTAAGTTTTGCCTTATTATCGTGTAAAGTGATCTGAAATTGCATTCATTTATATTTTGACTATGATATCGATCTACCCCGTCCTGAAATTACCCCGTCTGTTACCCAGTAAATAAATACCTAAATGATTTTCAAAAGTTGCCAAAACACTATGATGACAGCAAAATTCCCATCATTTCATAATAACGCTGAACCTATAGGACTATACTTCTTCAATGTGATATGGTTCATTCATATAGTATATATTTTATATAGAGGTTGATTGAGGTCGAGCTGCGTCATTTACAGGGGTGTCGTCATTATCAGGTATACTCACAAAAGTCACATATTATGAACCTTATATTATAAATCAACAAAGTCATTGTCATCAACGATTAATGAAATACTGGAGTTTATTCATGCCTAGAGATATCAAGTTTGATTTACTAAATCATCGGCTTCATCTTTTTATGCGGAAATGGTTCTCAACTCGAGTCTTGTTCAACTTGTGACCAGACCAACCAGATTCCGTGCCGGTCAGATTCCGTCTCTGTTGGATTTGATATTAGTTAATGATGAGGACCTCATCTCGGATATCAACTACCTACCACCATTTGGAAAATCTGACCATTTAACACTTGAATCTAAAATACAGTTCACTATATCGAAGAAAACCAACATTGACAGGAGGTCGATTGAAACCATTGATTATGAGTCTGTGTCACAATGCTTGTCTGATGTTGAATGGGAGAATGAATTGGGAGACCTGGATGTGGATTCGATGTGGGTCAGGTTCCTGGAAGTTGTTGGACATGCCGTTTCGACGAACACCTCACGCAAGGAAATTGTACATAATGTCTGCAAACCATGGATTGACTTTGGCTTGGTGAAGAGAATCCGTCAAAAGAAAACTCTTTGGCAACGATTCCTGCGCAGTGGACTCGATTGTGACTACCGTATCCACCGTTCTTACTCTAATGTCCTGGATCAAGAGATAAGGAAGGCTAAGAGGCAATATGAGTCCAAAATCGGATTGAGCAGTGACCGAAAAAAATTCTTCAAATATGTGCGATCATCCCTCAACTCTAAAGTTTCAACTCCACTAGTGAGAGATGCTTCTGGTTCGATGTGCGGAAGCCTTCGAGAGACCTCTGAAGTTTTGGCTGATGTTTTCTCGGCTTCTTTCTCCGATGAACCTGATGGTCCTATACCAGATATAAATTCTCCCTATACAGGTCAATCCTTATGCGAGGTTAAATTCGACCGGGAGACTGTTCAGAGGCAGCTTGAGGGTCTCGGCACATCGTCGGCACCGGGCCCTGACGGCTTGACGGCCCAACTTTTGAGGTCTTGTGCAGCATCGTTGTCAGGACCACTAACTCTGTCCAGGTGCCTGGATAACTGGACCAAGAGTAATGATGCGGGTATCCCTGTTGATGTTGTTTACCTGGACTCCTCGAGAGCGTTTGACAGGGTGCCGTTGAGGAGACTCATTGCGAAGCTGAGATGGTTCGGGATAAGAGGTGCACTTCTAAAATGGATTCGAGCTTTCCTGAGTGGAAGAGAGTTCTTTGTGAGGGTTTCTGGATCTGCTTCCACTACTAGACATGTAGCTAGTGGGGTACCTCAAGGGTCCGTTTTGGGACCACTGTTATTTCTTCTTTATACGTCTGATATGCCTACCTTCTTGAGGGTTTTGTGCTCGATGTTTGCGGATGACACTAAGCTTTTTGCTCCTGCCACAGACCATAAAATATTGCAAGAAGATCTTAATGCTTTACTCAGATGGTGTAATGATTGGCTGCTACCTTTGAACCTCGACAAATGTGTCGTTCTCCACATTGGTAGGAAGAATCCTCGTACTCGCTATGTGTTGGCTGGACGCCAGCTGAGGCAAACTTCCTCGCACAACGATCTTGGCGTAATTGTTTCCAGCGATTTGAGTTGGTCTGAACACATTCAGAATATTTGTCCTAGGGCTCGAAAGACAATATACATCATCTCGAGATCATTTCGCTATTGCGACCCCAGAGTGTGCAGCAACATATATAAGACCTATGTCCGTCCTATTCTTGAGTTTGCCGGTCCTGTCTGGTGTCCCATTCTCAAGGGTGATGTTGAGTTGTTGGAGTCGGTTCAGCGCTGGGCCACCCGTATACCATATGGACTTATAAGACCCACCTATGATGACCGCTTAAAGATCATGAATTTACCAAGATTTACCGACCGCAGGAATAGAGGTGATCTTATTTTCACTTACAGGGCTTTGCACGAGGGTCTTGGTCTTAGTTTGTCCGAGCTATATTCACTCAATGTTAACAACCTGAGAGGACATGACTTCAAACTCCGCAAGAAAAATTTCCGGACGACTCCAAGACAGCGTTTTCTTACGAACCGAGTTTTTCAAGGTTGGAATGAACTACCAAATGAAGTAGTGAACTCTCCCAGTGTCAATGTGTTTAAGAATCGGTTAGATCTTCTTGGACTGTAAGGTAACTGATTTAGTTTAGTGACATACTTTATTGATTGTTTTGCTGTTTCGGTTGATTATTGAGAATTTTGTGTTCATTTTTTTTATTGTTATATGCTGAGTCATTTATAGGTTTTTACCTCGACTCTTTACTGTTAATAAATAAATAAATAAATAAATTCCTGCAGAACAATCTTTTTTTCTTGGATCCAAAGTTTAATTTGCTTTATAAAGTATTTGCGCTAGCAGTTTGCAATTTATCATATATTATAGGCACAAGATACAATTCATATCTTTGTCCTATTCTTTTGAAGGCTTCAGGTCTTTGATGATTCTCATAATTTCCTATTTCATACTTATGTTCCAGTTGATAAATTTCAATCTTATTTTATATGTATATATTCTTCAAGATTTGTAGGACATACAGTTGACGTTTCAAGCTTCCTCATTATATTATCGTATCGTATGACGCACCCCAACCCAAGATAACATAATATGAAAGTTAGTATTGGACAAGTGAATAGTATATCAGTATATGGTATTCAAGTATTTTAGGTCCAAGTGTTTTCCTAAATGCCGAAACTTATAAATCATCTCCCTAACTTTATTAACGACATAGTCAATGTGCACATCTCATTTTGGATTCCCAGATATTTTATGTTGTATGTTCTGGGTCAAAGATTATAGAGTAGAAAGATGGGAAACGAGGCGACTAAAGCGATTTGAGCGACATCTGTGTGTCACGCGTGTTTTTAAAACGCTAGGACTGGTTAAAATATTAATTTGAGTGCCATTTGCAGAAATATATGACATTTTTTAAGATTTCAGACGTCAGTTTTGATCAAAGAGGTTTTGAATGTTTTGATTCTCATTCCGCTTTTTGTTTACCTGGCTCGTTCTAGTTGCTGATTTTTGGAGTTTTTTGTCTTATTTCTTGGTGAAAACATCAAAATATTGTTCAAAAATTATTGAATGAAGAACGGTTGATCAAATAATAAAATGTTTTTTACATGATTAAGTTTTTCACTCAACTAAGGAAAATGGAAGCGTAAGTATTAAAAGTCGTAACATGTGAATCGGTCATTTATTGATTCTTATTTTCAGTGCTCCGAAGTGGATAAAATTCTCAGGGCTTGAAGACAATTACTTCAGCAAACACTACAAACTACACCATGTGCAATGAACATTTTACTGCAGGTCAATTGAGAACTGTTCATCGACGAAAATCGTTGTATGCAGAAAGCATCCCTTGCATGAACGGCCTATTAAGGGGAAATGATGATCTTTATAGGTCTATTCAATGATTCTCAATTGCTACTCTTTCAATATATTCAGAAATGCAGAGGTTTTATTGATTTCCATTTGGGAACCAAGTGACTGTCAAATTGTTGTTTAGAAAGTCAAAGTTTTATGAAACCTGCTGTGAGTGTTTTGTTCATTCATTAATCAATTTGTATATTGTGTCATGAAGAGACCATATCATAAGGAAATCATAAAAAAAGCACCAAGAAACTATACTGACATACAGGTCTTGCATATGTCTGCAAGATTTTTTTTTAAATGTGGTTCTGAAAATTCTTTAAATAATACCGACATATGTAAGTAACTGGAATATGTATGCTATGATGGTTTATTGAATATTGGTTCATATTAATTTATGATATATGTATATTTTACAAATTCAACTAAGTTCATTAATTCAGAACAACCTATTGTACAGAAACAACACCTTCGACGTATAGCAGGTCACCATATACTTTAGTGTCCTAGGAAAAGCTTCATTTATTGCCCACTATTTCAATTTCTGTAAATTTTTTATGAATTGCAAATAAACATATAGCACATCCAACAGCGTTTTTCGTTGATATCAATTGATTCCAAACAATATTTAGATGAAAACTAACATCCTGATCACAAAGCAAAACCATACTTTTGTTGTGTCGCTCAGGATGTTTGTTTTCTGATAGAAACAAAGTCAATATTGGAATGCAATACGAGAAATAGAATTCGAATTTCGCGCCCCTCAATCAAAAAACAGAAAACTGTTATCAAAAAGTTTTCCTGTATTGACAGTGCGTTTTTAGCGCCATCTCATTGTCACGCGTGTTTTCACTGGCCAAAATATAGTCGGTTTTTAGTACTAGCGATATGAGGGCGTTTCCTATCTTTCTACTCTATAATCTTTGTTCTGGGTGTTATATCTCCAGCAAGATGGTGTGTAACTGGCAAAGGGTGAGAATTTCGTTTTAGCCAAATTAACTGTGATCTTGTGTACTCTAAACCAACTCTTGATCTTTTCAAAATCATTCTCCGCTCTTCTTTAAAAGACGCTGTTTCAATTCGAATGCTTCATCATCTACTCAGTACGTAGACAAAATACGCTCATCTCGAACTATACGAAGACGAAAGCGCGTTCAGGTACCATGTGCCGGCCCTAGCCGGCCTGACCCTATAAGCATATGGAGAGTAATTTGTATAAACTTGAGTAATTCATGTTGGAATTTAATTCAGGTCACAATAAAAATTAGATGCGCCTCTTTTGTTTTTTAGGAATATCCGATAGTTTCAGTTTCACATAACAAATTGCATAGATTGTTGTTGCTTAAAACAATCAAATGCTAAGTGGCCAAAACTGAAATCTAATTCTTGGCTCGATACTTCGCAGGGTAGGCAGAGATGTGTGTGAAGTTGGCCCAGCACTTTTCGATTTTGGAAAAAAAAAATTTGTGCCTTATTGTGCTAGGTTTGTGCTGCTTTGTGCCGTTGAAATTTTTTTTTATTCCACACGGTTCTCAAAATATTTCACAAAACGTATAGAATGGGCCAGTCCAGCACTTATCGAAAAAATGAGTTTTGGCGACTGCCAAAGGTTGTGCTATGCATGTACAGTGTTGTGCCGTTCGAATTTTTGCGAATATCCATCCCTCTTATCTCCCAGAAAATCGAAAATGAAGAAAAAAGTTAGCCCAGCACTTTTGTTTTTCCTTTCCAAAAATTAGTGTTGAAATTTGTGCTACATTTGTGCTGACACGTGCCGTAAATATTTTCTCGAAATTTCGTCGGATCTTCCGGGAAATCTTGAAAATGAAAAAAAAATTTAGTCCAGCACTTTCGTTTTTTTTCAATGAAATCATATGTGAGCAATTGTATTACACGTGTTCTAAATTGTGCCGTTGAAGTTTTCACGAAAATCATTCCAGTTTTTCGAAAAATTGAGATTTTGGAAGAAAGTCGGCCCAGCACTTTCATGTTTTTGCAGTTTAGTTTTTTTTTATATAGTTGTGCTACATTTGTGCTGATTTGTACCGTTGAGATTTTCAGATAAAACTTTCAACTTTTCCTTCACATAGTGAATATCAGAAAAATCAGTAGATTGTCTGGAAATCAGTATATACGGCAAGTGCTGAGCCAACTTCACACACATTAGGCAGAGGCCCGGCAAACAGCGATCTTTCTACTACCACGCTGTCTCGATTAGCTTTCTATCGTTTGCGCTCGAGATAGTTTGTTTGTTTGTTTCTCGCCTAACAAAATGCAACTTTTTTTCATGAACAAATCATATCCCTGGGGAGTTCTATAATCCGTGATTTTTTGTTAGCAAGTAACTAAGATTTTTTGTGAATTAATTCGACTGGCAAATGCAATTATGTACTGGGATCAGCGGCGTATAAGTTGCATCCGGCGCTAGATAACTAAATGGTAGTCGTTTACAACACTAAACTAAACATGTTTTTAATATTTGCGCCGCCCCTGATGCGTCGCTGACTGGATTAAGCCTTATAGGACAAATTTGTGCTTTCATTTCATAATAATAATAATATGACTTCAGGAGCGTTGCTGGCGCAGGCGCTGTCTTGCTGATTTGGGAGCGCTATATCAATCGTCCAAAGCTTTAGTAATAAAATACGCTTTCACCTCAGTTAAGCTGAACAGGTTTCCTTAAATACAAGGGAACACTAAAAAACTTACAGGATATTTTTGTTGGACCTCTCTAATGAATCCATACCTAAGGGAAAAGTTCAACTGAAGTCATGATGATTAAATGGTGGAAGGATAATTTTATGGAACAATAATGTCCCATCAATCTGCTTACCTCGAATTCATGATCGCATCTTCGTGATTCCCTCTATTCAAAAATATTGCCTCTGGATAGAGCAGGAATAGACACAAGAGGGCTGTCAAAACTTCAATACCTCTACGTCCTCGATCAATGAAATCTCCGTTGAATACATAGGGGTTTTCATGAGAAGGGAAGCCATTCTGAAAGTATTTCCTCAAGATTATACTCACAGTTCTGTGAAAAAATGTTTATTGAAAATATCTCAAAAATACCGTTACTACAAGTGTTTGTGAACCAAGAGTAAGTCGCAAACATTTCTTGTAGAAACTAGTTTTCTAATGACTATAAGATGTCTCCTTTTGTAACCTTTACTGCCTCACGTAAGTTTAGTGAAGATGAGAACTATTGGATGTGACTATTAAGGTTCTCAAGGACCTCAATAGTCACATCCAGTACAGTCCAAGAAGAGGTAGGAGTGCCGCAGAATTATATTATGTTTAATCCCGACTTACTTATCTCGGATCTTCAAGATGCTGCCATCTGAGTCGGAATAAATAGAAATAGTCCCTTCATATAAGCTCTCAGAGCTCTCAAAATGAAAGAAATTAAACTTTATAATCGTTAAATGGGCAAAATATTTTCAAAGAATGATTCTGTCTAGAAAACTTCATTCTAACTATCAAATACATACAAATTCTGACAATATATTATATGTTTCACACTACCATCACATCTTAAAACAAATGTTGTCATTGAATCCAGAAGTGAAATTTTCTTCCCTTTGACATGAAAAGATGGTAAAAGAATTACTTGAATGGGAACCGAACAATTTTTGTGAAACGATATGAATATTGAGAAATAAAAATAATTGTGAATTATCAACATCCCAAGATATAAGAAAACAATGAATGTTTTACCAAAGTGAAGCTTTTATTAAAGATCTGCGATCGAGTATGGCAAATATTTATTTATTTCGGGGTTGTTGAATAATAGAAAACTCATCATTATTTCTTCATGACGAATTGTAATTTATCAACTATCCATCTTTGTACTCACTTTATGAAAAATGGTTAGAAGATCATCGAACTTTCCATGTAGATCCCCACACACTGTTATTTGTTTCGCAAGTGCTGTACATGCGGGATTCAAGTTTGGTAATTTCCTCAATCCTATTATTGAACGTTTCAATATCTCCCCAAGATCTTTTGCAGGAAGCCTGAAATGCTATTATCAAATTATATTTTTTAAGAAATTGACTAAATACTCCGCAGAAAGAATAGGGATAGGTATTCAAGAATTTTAATTAGAAACATCTGGTTATAATTTCTACCGAATATCGAATTGAAAATATACGTTGATTTCAGAAAATATCCTTCAATTGAAGTGAGTGCCGGGGAGCAGCCAGCTTATTTACATAATATGATTGGTTTTGATCGATAGCGCACTAAAGCATAGTAAATAGTAAACACCGGGAAGGGGATGTTCGCAGGGCGGTGTTTTATCGTGGAAAGGATTCCACGACATGGACACGACAGGTAAGGACAAGAGTTCCTATCATATCATATCATGTTATGATATGATCTATACGGAGGACCTTTTTCTTCTGATTAGAGGTAAAGTAATAATCAGTGTCATTCTCGATCTGATGCAGAATGCTCTGCGTACGATTGAGCGATGGTGCTTTGTGAACGAGCTCTCGGTCAATCATGGTAAAACGGAGATGGTTCTTTTTACTAGGCGGAGGGTTCCCTGCAACATCAAGCTTCCTAGCTTGTTTGGGCTCCAATATCTCGGTTTGATATTGGACCGCAAACGAATGTGGAACAAGCACATTGAGACAGAATCGAGTTAGACTAATGAATCTTTTTGGTCTACTCGGAGACTGCTTGGTCGGGGATGGGGATTCAGACCACACATTATGCTCTGGTTGTATACTGTAGGGGTGAAGCCTATCCTCATCTACGCATCTCTGGTGTGATAGACTTCCATTGGAAAGAACTGTGGCCACACCATTATAACTAAATGCTAGAGAAAAACGTGTCTAAGCATTACGGACGCTCTGAGATCCAACCCTAGAACAGCCATGGAATATCTGCTGGGTTTACCTCCTTTTACCTTGTAGTTACAGGGGTGGATATGAAGACAGTTCTTAGTTTCTGGGATCAGGGGCTATGGCGTGATAGTAGACTGATTAGGGAGCACGCGAGAGCTCTCAATATGGTAGAGGATGCCAATGGATCCTTTTTTCATAGAAGGGACCGCCGCGGCCACCAGCTTATACTTCGCCGAACCCTATAGGGTAATTGTTCCTAATAGAGACCTATGATCTACAGCAAACAGGCTTATTGTACCTGAAGGTCCCACTTGGTTCACCGAAGGCTCTGTGCTGTCCACAGAGAGTAGGAAATGTGGGACTTCGTTTCAACCTGTCCATTTTCCTAGGGAATGATTGTTCCATAGTGCAGGCTGAACTGTATGCTGTTCTGGTCTCCACACTGGAGAATATCTGCTGAACATACTCCGGAAAACACACCTATATATGTTGTGACAGTCAGGAGATCTCTTTCTAAGGAAAAGGTTAACTCATACTTAGTATAGAAATGCAGGGGAGCTCTGCGCAAGCTGGGCTCTGCTAACGTTTTGAAGGTTATTTGGTTTCTGACGCACGCATGGCTTCCGGAAAACGAGAAGACGGACATACTTGCTAATCGGGAGCAGCTCAGTTTTTATTGGTCTGGGACAACACTGCCCGTACATCTATCAGGAACTCTTCATCAGATGGCCATTATGTGAATGGAGCACGTTGAGAGGTACCAGAGGCAGTCGAGGCTTCTCATTGAGAGACCATCCTCTAGACCTCAGGTCAAAAGCTCCTGGCTCTTGAGAGAAAACAGCTGAGTTTGGCGACTAAAAAAATGACTTATTGCCAGTTTAATAAACATTTAAAAAAAATGGGACTGGCTGGTTGCTCCCTGTACCGCTAGTGCAGGAGCAATGATGAAACTGTTGAACATATTCTCTTCATCTGCAGCAACCTTGAGTTGAGGATGACACACCTAGGAAACATAAGACCCACTATTCCTATGGTGAGAAGGACTCCTCTTTGTCCACTTGCAGCATTTTTGTCAGCGAGTTTCAGGGTTTGAGTTTCTCCAACTACAATGGGCCAGTAAGACTCAGTTCCACAGGTATTTGAATGAGGATCTAAACTCTCCAAATTGGGAAGTTTAAACAGACTGCAACTGATTTGGGTACCTGGACACTCTGGCCTCAGTGGCAACAAAGTATCGGATGCTTTAGCCAGAAAAGGCGGAACATCAGCGCTTAGTGGCCCGGAACCAAGTTACTTAATCAGGGAACGGAACAACAGCTGGATAAGGCATAAGGTCCTGGAGTACTGACGCAACCGTCCTGGACTGCGTCACTCGCACAGGGCTATTTCAGTGCCTCCCAGCCCATACACCAGTCGCTGGCTAGGATTTTCTAGAACCAATCTGAGATCTATCATGGCGGTTTTCACAAGACAATGTAGACTCAGAGCATATCTTAAAAAACTTAGCATCGTCAATGGCCCGCTCTGCAGACTCTGCTTAGAGGAAGACGAAACGATTGAGCACATCTGTGTCTGCCCGGCGGCAGACAGGGTCAGACTTGGAGTATTTGGTCCTAGAGGAATTCAAGAATCACTCCCCCACCGACATCATCTCCTTTTTGAGCAGGATGGGACTGGAGGGAGAGATCTAGCTCTAAGAGCTTGCCTGTGTGCTGTGTGCTACAATAGACCGCTTGGTTGCAGTGGTAGGTTTGGTTTATCTGTCCAACACACCCAGTAATCAGTAAGACTCAGTTCAGCCCGGTGCGCTACTACACGTAAAAAAAGAAGAAGAAGAACTAGTAATAGGAATTTCACAAAGAATTATTCCTTCATTTTGTGAGGTTTCATTTTTCAGACAAGGCACTAATTTATCCCATTATAGGACGATACTCCAACCCAGACCGAAACCGTTTCTCTGTTTTTTATCCAGAAATCCAATATCATAGGGATAAGGAGGCTCATCATTTCATAGTAGAGAATCAACTCTCCACCCTTAATGGCATAACAATATACCATGTAACCAAATTATTCAAAGCCGAGAGAGGGTTTTGTGCCAAAAACAGGCAATATCGCAATCTCGTTCAATCATATCATCATTTGTTCAGGCAGCATCTGCCTGAATATTATCTTAAAGAATAATCATGAAATAAATCAATGATACGGGCTCTCCGTGAATATATGGTAATATGTATAACGAAAATTCAGAGTAAATTTTATTCTTTTGTACTTCAGAACAAAATGCATTTTAGAACAATCATTAATATGTGATCTGAATACAAAGTTTGGTGGTATTATTCTGACTTTTATAAACTGTAATATCTCTCGTATTTCATTGCCAAAAACGAAAATGATCCGATTTTTACACAGTAGTCATGAAATATTTCACTCTTTTCAAATAAAAACTGAAAATAAAAATAAAAGTTCTAAATCTGAGCGAGCCTTACCCGAAGTATTAGTAACATACGTAGTTGTAAGTTGTAAAAGAGTTGTAAGAATTACTCAGTAAGTCAGTATGGGGCATGTCCGGTTCTATGGTGAAAAATACAGTTGAGTTATTCAGTAAAACCTGCATAGATAACATTCTCATTAACCAACAAGACTTCAAATCAAAAGTAATTAAAACCCATATTTCAGATCACTATACAGCACAAATCATAACAATAAACGAGCAGATGCAGCAAGGCCAAAAATGTCAATATAGAAGAATTATAACACCAAATCACATGCAAATTTTAGCTGACAGTCTAAAACTTCAGGACTGGAACATCTTATACACCATACCTGAGGATAAAATAAATGAACAATGGAATACCTTCACAAATACATTCAAAAGCCACTTGAGTCAAGCATGTCCTATAAAAAAAATTCAAGCTAGTAAAAAAAATCTCCCTAAACCAAACAATGAAAAAATAACAAATTGTAAAATCAGACTTGATTTATTGCACACATGTAAATCTTTTAATCCTGTCTTTATGGAGGCATATAAGGAGGTTAAAAAGGAGTATGATGAATTGCTCAGAAACGAGAAGGGCAATAAATTCAAGCAACATATACTAAATTCTGACAACAAAATGAAAACACTTTGGAGAACAGTAGGAAAAATAAAAGGTAATAAAAATTATAATACAGACATCCCTGGAAACCCCATAGAAACAGCTAACAAATTTAATGTCCACTTTGCGACGGCAGCAGAAGAAAAAATTAAACATCAGAAAAAAATGCCATTTCAACACGAAATTGAAAGAAATAATAATACCTTCAGATTCCATCCAATAACAGAGGAAGATACATTGAAATTAATAGGAAGGCTCAAAAATAAGAACAGTTCAGGAATAGATGACGTCCCAATAAAAACGGTAAAGTACTGTATGAAAGAAATAGCTGCTCCACTTACCTACCTTATTAATAATTCCATGAAGTATGGTATATTTCCAGAATCTTTGAAGCAAGCACTTATAAAGCCGATATACAAGAAAGGAGAAGAGACCAACCCCGAAAGTTATAGACCAATTAGCCTGCTTCCTACCTTTTCAAAAATATTGGAGCTAGCCATTTGTGAACAACTAGTTACTTTCCTCACCCACGAGGAAATTTTGAAATCAGCACAACACGGATATGTTAAGGGAAAATCTACAACTACAGCAGCATTCGAATTCATCCAAGACGCATTGAATGCTTTAGAGGACTCTAAAATCGTAATGGCTCTGATGCTAGATCTATCTAAGGCCTTTGATACCTTAACACATGATTACATACTGGCAAAAATGGACTACTATGGAATAAGAGGAATAGAGAATGAATGGTTCAGATCCTACCTATCTGACCGTAAACAACGGGTAGTTATTGAGGCTGATGGCACAAAAACTATATCGGAAGAGGTATGCATACAACTTGGTGTACCACAGGGGAGTATTTTGGGTCCTATACTCGTTATCATCTTCATCAATGACCTATCCAACAGAATACAGCAACATATGATAAATTATGCTGATGATTTCAATTTAACCTTGAGTGCAAATACCATCCCCGAAATTTTAGACCTAGTGAAAAACGTTCTAGAACAAACTATGCAATGGTTCCAATCTAACAGGCTATGTATGAATGTAGAAAAAACTTGTGCCATTCTTTTAAAGACTGCTCAGGCTTCACATCCAACTCGATAACAACAAAGTTACTCTACAAAATACTGGACGCTTTCTAGGTCTCTAGATGAAAATGTAAACTGGAGAGAACATATATCAATTCTATGTACGAAACTTACTTCCATCTGCTACTCACTAGGAGTCTTAAGAAATTACTTGGACCTATCATCCATGAAAATGATTTATCAGGCGACATTTGAATCCAAGCTAAAGTATGGCATTTTATTCTATGGAAGTGCAAGCACCATGGGTCGTGTTCTGATGATACAGAAAAGAGCTATTCGGACGATTATGCAAATGACCAGCAGAGAATCGTGTAGAGGAATATTCAGACAAAATAACTTGCTGACTGCAATTGCAATTCATATACAGGAGTGCCTTATTTTTGTATTCAAAAATAAACATTACTTCCAAACTAAATCGGTAACAACGTACAACACTAGAACAACAAAGTTGAAATATCCAAAACATAGACTAACACTGACCGAAAAGGGACCAGAATACAGTTGCATTAAATATTACAACAAGGTTACAGATCACATAAGAGAAACAACAGCACTTAAAATTTTCAAAAAACAAATCTTCAAACTGTTGGTACAAATAGAACCCTATACTGTTGATGAATTTCTGATGTATGAGATGGGAGATACCTCAAACTGTTAATTACATACCTTGACACTATTTCATTTCAAGAAGTAATGTATTATTATAATTATGTTGCTACTTAATTTGAAATGAAGCTTATTATTATTATTATTATTAATACCGCCCTCATGCGGCCGCCAACGAAACTACAATGAAGGTTAACGGGAAATTCAAATTGTTAAGCCTATTTATCGATATCGCCTCAAAACATTAAAATGAAGTTTGAGGTCAAATACGGCAAAATTCCCCAAAAAATACGGACACAATTCCGCTGGAAATATGAGCAGAATTCTCTCAAAAATGAGGGCATATATATACAGACGATGGCTTGAGCCGATTGTAGTCTGAATCAACAATTTATCTCTACTACTATCTACTCTACTTAAGAGACTTAAAAGTTCTTGCAATACATTAAAGAGTGGGTAGGTATATTCTGCCACTCAAGTCATTCACAAAGGGAGCACTGTCTTGACTGAGTTTTCATCGGGAGGTATTTGTATAATTTGTTCTCCTTTCGCAAAAGATGTTTTTCGAATGGTTGTTGTAATTTGGAATACATGATGATAAAATAAGTTTGATCACCTGCGTTGGCGCCAAAAAATTTCATTTTGATGGAAGTAATTTAATATGAGTATATGTATTTTGTAGAAATGTGATATATTTTTGAGCATTGAGTCATCAAGTGTAAAAGAATATCAATTGTGCCGGCCCACAGATGAGACTTCAGGAACCAAATTATTTGAACTTGCTACTTGAGCGATTACCATTTTAGAAATTAATAATTTATTAGACTTACTCGTTTTGTCTTGTACATTTCTATCAGTGAACGTACAATGTCTTCCGTCAAGGGAAAAGATATTCTGAACTGTTTATCGCCATCGGACATGTCTTCGTCTTCGGAATCATCTTGAATGAGTACAGTAAAATACTCGTCTGAGAAAAAACAATAACTAAAGAAATCTGATATGATTACAGATTCATCTCACTTACCATTTGTTGCAGTGTTTCCAGTAGTATTTGTACTTTCTTCTCTATTTACAGGAATGTGGCTTAGGAGTGCATTGAAAAAATTATATAGCTGTAAATTAACACAGTTGTTTCATACATCAACGCTCTTATTTCAATAATATTTTGGGAGCAGAAACTAATGAATAGTAATTTTTGAGTGGCTTGGGTGAATTATTGACAACTTAGTTTCTAGTTTATTTCTGAAGTAGTTAGCTTGGTTGAATGTACCACGAAATAGTTAAGAGATGTGCGATGTATTTATAAAGGAATTCATAAAGATGTTGGAACGTATTTTCAAAGCCTTTTCTATTTGTATCGTGGTTGCTTGAGTACATTATGTTGTCCCACATACCTGAGAAATTGTGAATGAACAATTCGAACTAACTACCATCGATCTTATATCGCGCAAAGTCGATTCCACATTTTCTTTTTTTCAAGATTTTATACTAGTTTCGTACCGAAATGTACTGTTAAGGAAAAAGGCATACTTTTAAAATGGTGGGATTTTTCTTACTAAAACTAGACAAAAACATAATAATATTTAAGAGGGGTCTACACCGTTTTAGTGCTCTGTTCAAAAAGAGAAACTGAATATCTTGAGTCAGAAACCACTAATTTATATGGGGTTTTCATTATAATTCAGTAAGTTGGTCACCTTGGAAAGTCAGAAATGTTTTCATTCGTCAAATGGAAAAAAAATAAAAAAAATTCCACTGAAGAAAAAATATTCATTCATGTTATTAACTTATTTCTGAGGTGCAATTATCTCTTCTATGAATTTCCACATGAAAAAATTTCTCGAAAAGACTCGCCATTTGCTACAATTCGTATCCTGGTGAAATTAAAAAAAGACGTTCGTTAAGTGTTGCCATCTTTTCGACGAAAGTGGAAACTATTGTAATATTCGTAACTTCTACTTATCGTTCAAGTGTTCAGGCAACACCCCACATTCTGGTAGTCTCTCCCCCAAAGATTATAGAGTTAGAGTTAGACCTAACTCTATAATCTTTGCTTTCCCCCTTTACGCCTTATACGGAGAAAGTCCCGTGGTTTAAACTCCTCTCAAGTTCAAATATCATAAATGGATCTCGCCTTCTTGATTGAGTTACATACTCTTTCGAGACGAAATTGTATTTCTGCTAATAAATAAGTGATTTAAGTTGTGGCGTTTTGCTAGTTCCATTCAGAACATAACATGAATCATTATTAATTTCATTTATGGTTTACCTACCAGAAGGCGAGTTCTATTCATGATTATGATTTCCGAGGGCTGCTGCCAATAATTCGAACGTTTCCAGCGCCTTCTCTCTCACTTCTTGATTATCGTGATATATACGATTCCTCCAACCAGAGAGTTGGAGCAAATGGAAACTGCTGTCACTCACTCTAAGAAAGCATAATACAGGGCCAGTCTTTAACTCGTACAAATATTTTATCAGTAGATTCTTATTCTTGAGGTCAAAAGAAACACTTTTTTTCCATTTTTCCGGTTCGGCTCGGTTTAAAAGGTAGAGGCTGTTGAAAAACCATAAAAAAATGTTGTTTTCAGTTTAATTTCACAAACGGTTCAAAAATTAAAAAGTATCTGTGGAATTTCAAAAATTGGGTACTTTGGATGAATACAACTCTGTTTGAAAGATTCACAGATGTGTAGTGTCGCAGATTCAACTAGTCATTCTGAAGGTTATTTTGTTTTTCCAGGGGTAGCATTGCTCATTATGAAAATTTAAAATGGCTATATCTTTTTGCCGAATCGGAAAAAATGGTATATTAGGAAAAAAGTGTTTCTTTTGATCTCAAGAATCTATTGTTGAAATATCGAATATATAGAGACCTCTAGGTCGTTCCATTTTTGTCGAGGTATGAGTTTTGTTCCTCTGACGAGATCAAATGAGTAAGAAACCATGCTTATAATTTACTATTTCTTTACGAGATGGTACTTCTGTTAATATTTTGAATGATGGTGGTTTACTAGTTTGATTCGGATCGTGATATTTTTTGATTTCATATCAGCGGGTGTCATGTGTCTTAATTACTTCGCATATGTACTATAGTTCTGTTCCACATTGTACCGCAGTGAAAACCACACATTTCACAATCTCGTGGTATTCTTCAGATTCTATTCAAACAACTATACAGGGCTTAATGTTTTTTTTTCCGGTACGAAGGGTATAGGATGCCAAAGTTTTGTAGGCACTAGTTCCATACCGAAATATACCTATTGTATCGTCAATAAGAAGTTTATGAAAATAAAAAACCTACTCTCGCTTTCCTGTGGAACATAGCTAATACTTGCATCAAAAGAAGAAAAGTGTTAGCCAATTTTTTCACTAAGAATAATAATAAGCACCTCAAACCTCAATATCGTCTCCTCTTTTTTAGTTTAGAAAAACAAAACAACCATTACTATACAGGGAGTCTCAGAATGAATGGATAATACTCATAGAATGAGTGCTCTGAAAAATTATAAAAAAAAATTTCTTTTCATACCACTCTAGCACTGTTATGAATAAGTCAAATTAGTCAGTTATTTCCCGGTGAAATAATTTTTCTGGAATATAGCGATAGATACGCACAAAAACCTATGAATAGCTTTTGTCTTTATTTGGGTAACAAATCGCAACATGAAATTTCATGATGAAATGTGACAGATGGTTCATTTCGTGGAATTTTATGCTCGTGGTGAAAAAATATGTATGGCGGCCTGAGTGGCCAACTACTCAAAAAATTTGCTCCTTCCATGCAGATTTCAAAATGGTGCAATAATGCATCTTTATAACTCGTAATTACGAACTTACGAAGTTAATGCTATTAATTTTGAGAAAGAGTGAATTCGCGACAATGCAGAAATATTAAATAATCAATAATTTCTTCTCCTGAACTGTTGAGGCATTAGGAAAACACCATAACAGGAATTAAGCTTTAGTTGAAAATTGAAATAATTTAGATTTATTATCATTTCGTATTCTTTTCTTGATATTGTTTTGAGTAAATAATTCAAGAATCTTCACAATATCCACATTACTAATTGATAATGAATATTTTAAATGTCTTCCCCGTACTCGACATGCTCCATATTCTGTTTTCTCAGGAGTCGCGCATGACAATGATCGGAAATCTTTGAAGATGCCTGCTTTATACATCTGCGCAAGTTTTCTTATAATTTTGTATTTAAGGCAAATCCAGTGAAAAAAATCCGACGGATTCAGACCTGGGGAACTTGGAACTGGGAACTGGGAAGATGGCGTTCAAATAAGCACAAATGTTGACTGCATATTGTGCAGAACATACATACATATATCATTTTGGAACCAATAGTTTTCTCTCACACCTTCCGGCATCTCTTCCAATAAAAGAAAGTTTGCAATTTATTTCGAAGGAATTCTTAAGAAGCTCTCATCAGTTAAGTTATTTATGAAGTTTTTCGCATACTCTATGAAGAATATTTCACCACGAGAAAACTGATATATTTTATTGGTTTGTTACCGTGGTTTCAAAAAACGTAACTCGGTGTTGAAAAAATCGTTCTTTCGAAAATAAAGAAATTTCTGAGGGGACAGATTTTTTTCGTTTTTTCTTTTCAGCGTACTGAACAGCTCTTCTATGAGGTGTTTCAGGCTTCTCCATTTATTCTGGGACACATTGTATATATGCTACTCTAGTCTCTAGTTAGGAGAACCGAAGTTATCATATCGCTACTATCGCTAGTTTTCATTTCCTGCTTCAGGCCATATGAGAGTTGAGTAGATCTTGCCTCATGGTTATTACCTTTACTTGGTCGTGTTCGCCGGCATACTCAAGGCTTTGGAATATATTCCATGTATACCTACGACGTAATTCCAATCTGGCCATATATCTTCTGAACCATTTTTGTATAAGTAAGGTAGCCTTAACAGCTGAAATATAAGAAGTAATTTACAAAAAGGAAATGAGGGTCAAGATAAGAGTGTTATACATGCTGTCGGTTAATTTTAATTTGATTCAACAGTTTAATCAGTTGTATATCCAACATCTCAAAATAGGACGAAAACTTTCGAAAATCAAATCCCATTCGTAATCGAGTAACAAAAATGCTCACATCTGCTGTGGTAAAATAAATACAGTGGGAAAAAAATAATAATTCAATCGATTTAGATTAGAATTTGTAATATAATCAAACCTCATTTCTTAATAAAGCCATTGTCGTTATCTAGTACCAACTTAATTATATCGCTACCCTTAAATACATAAGGGAAGCGAAAGATGTATGGTTATTGAAGACGTAAATATCCCCGATTAAAATAAGATAGAGGCGAAAAGCGGTGAAGAAATTAACACCACCAAAAAAGGATTTAATTATGTAGAGATGATGATGCAGAACAAAACCCTTGGCAAATCGTTAAATGCCTCAAAAAAAAAAAAGAAATTATGCAATATATCTAGAGATCTGGCAAAAAATAAGAGGTAAGTACTCTCATCACCAGAACTGCCCCCAATAAAATATATGCATTTGATCCCAGTTTTCAGAGTATAAAAAGGAGTTGGACATTCTGTACATAGCTTCCTTAAGTCGACCAGAAATACTGAGAGAGTGCAAGAAAGTTAAGAAGAAATATCATGTCCAAGTTCAAACACAAGCATTATGCAGCAAGAATCGAAAAATCTCATAATAAATCCAAAACAACCTGGCTCCTGGCAACTTATCAAGGACCTCAGCAGAGACACAAATAATGCCTCAACTCTCACCTCATCATCGATTAATCCCAAACAGCTGGCCATCGATTTCAGTGTAGCTCCAAGCATTAACAATAAGTTCCCCAATGGTGATAGTAATATTAACATGAAGAGAGTCGAAAAATCTCTAGAGGCTACGATGACATCCCGATGAATATAATAAGAAGAACTATATCTCCAATTGCACCCATAATAGCAAACATAATGAATAAAGCATTCACAGAAGGAATTTTCCCAGAGACACTCAAGATGGCAGCGGTGAAACCTATATAAAAAAAGGTTGCAAAGAAGATCTAAATAACTATCGTCCAATAAGCATGCTGTCATCCTGAGCAAAACTATTCGAGAAAGTATTAGCAAATCGATTAATCTCGTTTTTTAAGAAGCATAAGATCTTGATCTTGATTTCATCTACATGGTTACATATTATGTTTGGATTTTTATTATATCTTTTCTCATATGTTTCAGTCTTTCAAGTTCACTAGCCTAGTACTGTTATTTTGTATTGACATCTCATTTTGACATAACGAATTATTGTTCTGGCTGGTTCATGATTTTCTGCACCTAGGTGAGTTGTATTGACAATTAATGTCAAACAAAAGCCACAATTCAGAAGATTTTCGAAAATAGATTTTTCGTCTGATGAAGGAGTCTGATATAGACTCCGAAACGTTACCACTTAGAATTATAATTTCTACGTTATTTATTTTCAGTTCATTGTCAGGCAACAATATTTTCTAGTTAATTTGCTCCTGACAAATTAGTGCAAGAATTTACGCAGGAGCAAATCGTTGATTTCATTTTTAATTGATTTTGTTTCAGTGATTGGGAGTGAAAACCCTAAAAAGTTTATGAAGAAATAGGTGAGTTGTGATCTATTTTTCTGGCAAAGTGTTTTCTTTTGTCTTGGGGTGCGTAATCGGCAAATGAATTGGCACATTTTTTGCTCCGCCAAGAAAAATGAACCAACCCAATAGATATAAGTACAACGAAATCTGTCGTGCTTACTGGCACACTTATTCGGAATAAAATTGCAGCAATAGGAACTTCTACATGAAATGAAAAATATGAAAAGGTTTGTTGTGATAGAGAAAAATAAGAAGCCTAAAAACTAAGTCTAAAAAGAAAAGCAAAGTTCATGACGAAGAGGAAGCAGAATTTTTTTTCTTGAGACCTCATTATGCAAATCGAATGAGAAGGGTACTCAGGGCTCAAGTGCAAAGGCAGGTCTGACGAACCTTGCGTTGGTGACGAACTTCTATACATCTGACATAATTGTTAATCGAATAAAATTTCGATTTTTGGATTGAATGTTATAATGTATATTCAAGTACCTACAGTAATATTAAATACTTATAAGAGTACTCTATTTGAAAGGAATGAGTTATTTATTTAACAGTAACAAACTGGTTTATTTTGTTATACACCTAATAGACCAAATACATGGGTGTCATAACTCACCTCCTTATTTGTCACACTTACCACAACCTTAGGAGAGTTGTGACAAGGGAGTAAATTTATTTTTTTGTAGAATTCCTCAGAAACCTTAATGATCAAATAAATTCTTAATTTATTTCTGATAGAATAAATATGGGCTACATATGACTCTTTATACAGGGTGTGGCGTAATGAATGGATAATATGGTGCTTGCAGGTAGAGGACCTTAGGGCGGTTCAGAAAAATATATTTTATGTTTTGTAAAAGTCCCTTAGTTTTCAAGATATTGGAGATTTTCGAAAATTCAAGAAAATCACACCCTTCGCCACTCGTTTTGCAGGCAAGACTCCAAATGAAGGAATTTTTTCAAACTGTTTTTTGTATAGTATTCCTGGATAGATGCGCTATCGAATGTAAATTATTATTTTTGGTCCGCATGAATAGTTTTTCATAAAAAAAGATCTGACTCAAATTTTCCGTTTTGCTTATTTTGTTTCCTAAGTTCAACCCAGCGTAGTGTAAAAAATAATACGGTTACCTAAGTGCTAAACATAAAACATAGCTTTATTGCATATCAACAATTTTAAAATGAGTATCGTTTCATTGAATTAAATTTCACAAAAGATGCCTTAAGAGGCCACTATGAATGAGCTTCAGTACATGCTCTATACCTTCTTATAGATTTATTCTGCTTGCATTTCTCATTTTAGTTGCTAAAAATTTCAGGAACTATTGTTCACATATTAAACTAGGCCTCAACTGATTGCAATAGGAATTTTTTATGTATTAAATGCTGAAAATACAGAAAGCTATACCATTTCGGAATCTCAATGAAACGGGCATGTTTTTTCTTGCATTGGCTCTCAGGTAACCATATTATTTTTTACACCGCACTAGGTTGAACTTGAAAAAAAAAATCAAAACGGAAAAGTTGAGTTAGATCTTTTTTTCATGAAGAACTATTCATGCGCATCAAAAATAATTAATTAGATTCGATAGATCATCTATCCAGAAATACTATCCAAAAAACAGTTTGAAAAAATTCATTCCTTGAGCCTTGCCTACAAAACGAGTGGCTCTTGAATTTTCGAAAATCTCCAATATCTCGAAATCCAAGGCACTTTTACTAAACGTAAAATATATTTTTCTGAACCGCCATAGAGTCCTCTACCCGCAGGCTCCATATTATCCATTCATTACGCCACACCCTGTATATGTTAGTTGAAGTAAAAATTGTCACAACAAGCCTCGGTCTCCCCTAATACAAAAACTATGGCGGACAACACAATGAAGGATAAACTGCACCGTGTCAGAAACATATATTGGTAAAATATCTAAAGGAAAATAATATTATCCATCACCAACCGAAGGAGAATGTAACATACAGGTGAGTCTTTGACTCGTATAAATATTTCAACAGTAGATTCTTGTGGTCAAAAGAAACACTTTTTTCCTTATCATTATGGTTTTTCATTTATTGCATGAATCTTTTTCGAACACAAGATATCACCCACGTCTTCCATTGTGACCATTACGTACCATAAAAATACCAAAAATTCAAAGAACCCAACTCTTGAAACTAAGTTGGACGCCATTTATAATGAATATTTGAACGTTTTTCAAAATAAAAGTATTTTCATATTTTCTCGTATAATATGCCGTTTTGAGTAATTTAATGCTCAAAAATTAAAAAGTACTTATCTGTGATATTTGGAAAATTTGGGTACTCCGGCTGAATACAACATCTTTTTATCAGAGCCGATTCCGAAGAAATGGTTTAAGAAAAAGTGTTTCTTTTGACCTCAAAAATTTAGTTTTTAGGGTTTTCACTCCCAATCTCTGAAACAAAATCAATTAAAAATGAAATCAACGATTTGCTCCTGCGTAAATTCTTGCACTAATTTGTCAGGAGCAAATTAACTAGAAAAAATTGTTGCCTGACAATGAACTCAAAATAAATAACGTTGAAATTATAATTCTGTAACGTTTATAAAGAGATGCAGAATCCTCCCAGAATAAATTTCAATCGATATCTCAAAAATTTAGAGTTGAAATATTTGTAAGAGTCAAAGACTCACTCTGTATAGAATCGTGATAAAAAGTTCAGCATACAATACACAAAGAAAATATAAACAGCAAAGGCAATCCAAATCTCTAAATGTTTCCATAACAATTTTATGTTTGTACTGGAAAAAACAGTCACATTTTCTCAAAGCTTATCAGTTCGTCTTCTAATATACTTACGGAGGAAAATACATCTAATATTTTACAAAGACTCAGGTATGGAAACCCTTCATGCGTAATTCAATTGAGCTTATAAGCATTCTGATATTTTAACGTCATATTCTATTGATGAACGATGGAAATTTATATCCAAAGTTGAAATTTTTATAGTTTAGCTACAATTGAATCATTTTCGATTCAAAGAACTGTCACGAATAAAACAGCATACCCATTCACCCTTCATTTAAATTATTTGAGCAAAAGATGTATCTATTCACTATTTAAAAACTATATTCAATCACTCTTATAAAGGATTAAACTCACTTCTCTCCATTTTAGCCATTTTTGACTTTTTTCTAGAGTAGCAACACATATCCCAAAATCTCGATTTTTCTAGGGATAAATTAATTCGTTTTCTTCGTATATTCCCTTCCGTAGTTTTAGGCAAATCCATTTCCGAATTCTTATTAGATATGTCAAGATCCGACAAAGAAATATCTTTGGAAGAATCGTTTTTTCTGAAGCATTTCAGTACTGCACACAGCCTGCACTTGGCGAGCATCTGAAACAATATTTCACTTTGGTTAGATTATATTTTGATGTAATGAAGGAAGATAAAAACATGAGAATGGCCTGCTTTCTTCAAGCTGTTAGACCATTCTGTTGAAAAAAAGAATTTTCATTGATAGGTGCAGGACATTTGTAAATACAAATTTGTCAATCTGAGTCCATATCATAAATAAGAGAGGTTGAGTGGTCTTTTCGAAGTACCATTCGAACGTAAGATATAAATGCAGTGCCACTGTCAGTTATAACATTCCGAAGAGTCAATTGAAAGGAACTCTAAAATACGTATTTCGGTTATATTTAGAATGTTGTGTATAGCGGATATGAAATTTAGGCGAATGAAGAAAACGTTATTTTTAAAGGTATATTCATAGATATACCATTTTAAAATTCGTGCATTTAATGACAAAACATTGATTGCTTGAAATTAATCGTTTTAAAACAAACGATTAATTATGGTTTGATGAAATTTACTAAAACTGAACCAAACTGGAATTGTGAATATTCACAAATACCAAATAAACGCAATTATATTGAAGAAGTATATTAGATCTCTCGAGTAGATAGCGACACATGTCAATCTTACAAATTGACCTTTTGTTAATGGTATTTATTTTTAATAGCTGTAGGAAGTAATTAAAATGCGCTTATTTGGGATCATTAATTTTTCATAGGTTTAGTTTTTTCTACTGTCTTCTACGTATTACCTTATCTGTACGTTTATCACCTATAAGACATCCTGAATAATGTTGTAGTAAACAAAGGTCAAGGTTATTGCAACAGAGTTCATGGACTATTGTTTTTTGGTGAACATTTCTCGACAAGCGCCAATGCGCAACTGGCGTCGAATGGAGAAAGCGTTGCGACGCTCACAGCAATACCTACAAGGACCGATTATTTTCAGACCGACGAGCTGCATCAATCAATAGAACGTACTCTCCGATTTTGCCAGTGTCCATCCTAAGTATTATTGAAACAGAAATTGCGCTCTTTTCTTGTGTTATCTCTAAGATTCCTTCTATTGATAATAACTGATTTTACCGAACTCTGCTCAATTTCAAAAACCATTTGGGGACACTTCTAACTGGAGGATTATAACGAACTTGCCAAGATTTCTTCAAATCTAGGAATTTATAGTTTCGTTGGTAAATATGTTAACCTGCATAGCCCAGGTACAGGGTGATTCATGTATTCACCAATACATATTTTCAATTGCTCATAACTTTCGAATTGGTATTTGAAACGTAAAATACACTTTCATTGGTCAGTCGATCAATCTTTGAACCCATCAAAAAATTGTGCGTATTAGAAAAAGATAGGACTTTTCACAAGCTAGTATTCAATGTCCTGTATGACGGAATATTGGAATTTGATTAGATTATTCGCAAAGAGCAGAAAATTTTCTATAGGAATCGGTAGTAGTTGGGGAGTCGACAATGCTAAATCGTGATTTACTCGAGCGTTGTGGAGACCTAGTAGATTTTGAAGATTATATGGTAGAAAGAAAAAAAGGTTTTATGATGTATATGTGCACTTTCAGCGATGGGGAAAACATCTGCAGGTTTTCAAAGATGTGAAAAAAATCGTCAGGTGTACTTCCTCGATCCTGTCAGATTAAGATACTGTACGAGATGCCCTACGTGTCTCTGATAATAAATTCCTGTTAATCTGACAGTTTGCGCGGTGGGACCAGTCGTCAGTCGTACGGAAGAGTTGAAAATGCTGAAAAAAATTTTCATGCGTGTCAGATTTTTTGAGGATATTTTAATTGGATATCGATTGAAATTCATTCTGGGATGATTCTGCATTTTCTGAAACTTTTTAGGGTTTCATGTCAGGCAACAATTTTTTTTCTATTTTATTTGCTCCTGACAAATTAGTGCAAGAATTTACCCAGGAACAAATCGTTTATTTCAATTTTTTAATTGATTTTGTTCCAGAGATTGGGAGTGAAAACCCTAAAAAGTTTCAGAAAATATATTAAGTGGACCCAAAGGAAGCTACTTTTCAAGAGACTGACAATTCGGACTTGACGCAAAGTCACAGCAGTCCTTCGAAAATGCAAAAAAAAATCTTTTTCTACAAGCGTGCGCGTTCAACCTTTTTCCCGCACGCATTCCAAGTTGCAAAGAGTCACTTTCCCAAAACGTGCGGGAAAAACGCCTGCTATTTCTTTCCCGCACGCATTTGCGTGCGGGAATGGATTAGCAGGGGTTTTTCCCGCACGCAAATATTATAGAGTAAATTAAATTCTATCATGTTTCTATGCATAGAACGTCAACGATGAGAAACCCATAGTAATGACATGCAGAATTACGTCTGTCATTATATATGAATTAATCAAATGAGATATGATCTGTTTCGTGAAATGGATATATTTATATATTTCAAGCGCTTGTAGAAAAAATATTGTTCCTAACTCTTGCGGAAATTGTCTTGCCCGCACTCAACTGCTTACCCGAACTCTGCTTCGCATCGTTCGGGCAACGGCAGTTTCGTGCGGGCAAGTATCACTTTCCGCACTTGATAGGAAAATAACTATTACTTGTACATACTCGAGCGTGTCAGATTTTTATACAGATGGTTAATCTCGGTTCTGCAGACGTGTTGTCCCATTAATCTGATACTAATCAGGGGGTTTTCCTAATCTGACAGTTTAAAGATGGTAACAAGGCATTTTTTTAAAATACATATCCCCCTTCCTGTTCTTATCGTTTCTGTATTCATCATTAAAGTTGTAAATAATAAAATTCTATACAACTATTGTCTGAAGCAATTTTACATACTCCTAACCGTTTTCGAGTAAGCGGGCGATAAGGGCGAGGAGCTTAGCCACACATGCGAAAGGCCAAGGCCAAGGTCAATGTAGAAACCCAGTCTAATATACATTCATCGCCATATAAGTATCTCAAAAACGTTGAAACCTGATTTTTGAGACCTTTATGTCCAATTTTTATTGTTTCGGGCGTTTCGGCTTGCTTAAACTGTCCGATTATATTTTTTCCAATATTCTGGAATCATGAGCTTCAAAATAAGAAAAAATCCACCACGCTCGAGAATGTGAACAGGATGGGCTAAATTCGTTGTCTACCGAGAGAATCTCGAGAACTAAAGCAGCTAGAAGAAAACGGATGACACATTTTCGAGCTCATTTTCGGAGAAACAAAGAATGGTGAAAACCGCAGCCTCCTACAATACTTCGTTTTTGAGTTTGACAATTTCGTAAAGTTCTCATAACTTCTTTGTCTCAGAAGTTACAAATCTGAAACTTGAACTTTCCATAGGCACTTTTTTACGTAGACTGAATTGAAAATTTGAATTTTTTGATATCCTAATGAATTATTTAAAGAATTTTCCATGAGAATATGGATTAAGGATAATCTATTCAAAATGATCAACAGTGGAAAAATACTTAAATAATCAAGTAAGACATTTGAAAGAAATCATAACAGATGCTTAAAAGAGCCACGGTTTTGCTCTCTTCAAATGTCTTATAGCTTATCATTTCTGAATCATCAAGGACCTTATATTATTGCAGGCAGCTCGATTCTCAGATGCTAACAATCTCAAATATTCTCAAACGACATAATCAACAGGACTGAAATCTGGTGATCTAGAGTGCTTTGCATGCAGCCCACCTCTGCCTATCCACATATGTATTTGGAAAATGCTCATCAAAGAAATTCCTCACTGAAACTCTTAAGAGTCCCATTATGCAGGGAATACATTCGTGCAATTTTCATACAGGCACATGAATTTGAATTAACACTATAGTATATCCAAATCCAAGAGGCCAACCGTAAACATGGCAGCATGCAGTGATCACGCGTCAAGAATGTGATAACGCAGAGGTGTACTAATAAATTTTATTCGGAGAGCGTTATATTTAAAAACTTTTTATGTGTTCCAGTTCCGGTGAAAAATATCTACCTATGCTTATCTACGAGTCTCAGTAATGAACAATTAATCTAAAGTTCCCACTTTAATACATACTATGTATATAAATGTGTAACAATATTTTTTGTAAAAGTGACTAGTCCGTTGTGTCGTCAGAAGATGCAGAACTTTCTTCTAAGTTGACGATGACTGGTGTTATATCATCCATAATATTATCCAATTTCCACATGTTCACCTCAACTTTTTGTTTGACATGTTCCACACACTTTCTCCATCTTTCGGAAGTAACCTGTGAGAGAGCCTCTTGAAAAAGATTTTGGACGTCAGCCATTTTAAATGTGGTGTTTTTATCTGCCACAAAATTCTTGACATCGGCCCAAATCAATTCAATAGGGTTCAGTTCGCAGTGGTAGGGCGGTAATCTAAGAACAGTAATATTTTGGGCCTTTGCAGTTTCATCCACGATGTATTTTTCAAAGTTTTCTTTGTTCTGCCTGACTATGTCCAACAATTGCGCTTTTATGAGGTCAGGGGTGAAATCAATATTTTTTTCCCTCAACCATTGTTGGATATCACTCTTTCTGAATTGTGAGTTAGGAATTTTTTCCATTTTCCTTGAATGGTAAGGAGCATTATCTAAAACTACTATAGAATTTTCCTCCAATTTAGGAAGTATACCCTCAAACCACTTTTCGTTTTTTTGGATTCGAAAGTCCAGAGTCCTCCAGTTAAAAAACCAGTGTCACTGCCAATATGACATACTATAATTCTCTGCCCTTTGCCTGGAAAAATATATTCACTTCATTTGAAAAAGAATGTTGAAATTGTTTTTCACCAAAAAGGTACTTACATCCTGTTTCACAAAACTTTGATTGCTCGATCAACGATTTGGCATTCGATTTCCCGAAGGAAATCATTGAAACTTTCATATTTCCGAATATATTGGAGGAGTAGCAGTTGAGAATCATTAAATGGGCGTGAATAGATAATTATTTGGTGCACGAATGATATTCAGAATGCTTATGACCAACTTATCGACTGAAATCTAATTGACGTTCAGCCGTCAATCTATCGTTGATTCTCTGATCAAGCTTTATGAAACCGAGGTTGAAACGAGGGTTAAACTCAAAATTCAAGACCTTACCAGACGGATTTTTCAATCCAGTAGATAGTCCAGCAAGTAACGCTTGCCGAGAAGATGTAACCGTTTCATCGGTCCACACTTTGGATTTAGTATGACCGGAATTTACCCAAGTTTCATCCAAGTAGTAAATCTTCCTGTTTTCATCACGGAAGGCCCTAATTTTCGTGAGATACTTTCTTCTCCAACATTTAATGTCGTCACGATCCATTAAAAAACTGTTGCGTTGGCGACGTCCATATTTGAAATTAAGTTTTTTCAATATAATAGAGAAGGTACTCTTCTTAAAATTTGGCAAGTTCGAGTCTTCATTAACTATTTTTAATACTTTCTCTATAGTCGAGTGTTCATTTCTGAAGAAAAACTCGTGAACTTTTCGCCGTATTACATTTTTATCGAAATCTGATAAGGACTCCCATTTGGTGGTCCGATTTTGATTTGTTGCCGGCTGTGATAGAACACTGGAATTTATGTATTCGGAAATAATTCTCCTAACACTTCGAGCTTCAATGCCAAGTCTCTCAGCAACTCAGATTTCTACGTCCTTAAAACACATTCCTGCATTTTGAATAATCTCAATTTTATAAGTATTTAAAATCATTTCTTTTATCTCGGCACTGAAGTGTCGTTTCAGACGTCTCTTTTTTGGAGGACTTAAGTCAACACGCGATTCCTCAGCAGTATCAGTACTTGACATTATCTTAAATGCTTGTAACTTGAATAACTTGCTACAACTGTAAACCAATTTACGAAAGAAAAAACAATGAATGACCTCTGCAGTTCTGCACAACAATTCGCATACAATCAATGAATCAAACGTAATGCGGTTCTGCGGAGAGTGCTTCTTACTTCCGCCCGCACACATGGCGTTCCTGAAGCTTTGACCAATAATAGGAGTACCTCAAATAAGATCACGCGTTAGTCAGTTTGTTTACGCTGGCCTCTCGGATTTGGATAGACTATAGTGGGATGCAGCAGAGTTACCTAATATGCTGATATATCGTTCGTGCATGGTTTCTATGACGATAAGCCATATTTCCGAGGGATAGAGCGTTCGATTTGAGAAATTTGCATGAATATAGACTGAAGAAAATCCACCTACCTACAGTCTTGATAATTGTTTGTTTATTCATTTTATCAGGATTGGTCATTTTGAGAAAAATTACTCAAAATCCATATTACCGTAGATTCGAGTGACTTGGGACGATTGTTGAATTCAACTTGTCATATTTTCAAAATAGTGACCTAGTTTTATCTGAAAAAGAGGTTTGAATATGCTTGAAGACTCAGACTATTGATTAGGATATAAACCATGCTTCAGAATTCGGATATAAATTTTGAAAAAAATAGAATAAACTTATACCAAGTCACCCACCGATTTGGGAGGCTTGGGACACAAATTGAAATCTATTGATTTCTCAACCCTCAAATGAAATAGGTGAGTTTTGGGACGGTGTATAGTTTTGAAAAATTAGAATTTGTGATTATATAGTTGAAATTCGGTAAGGAAAGTAAATGATAAACCCCTATTACAGCCAAAGTAAATATATTGCAACTCAAATGTAAAAAAACTCAACAAAACAAGGGAACTTTGATTTCTTTCATTCTTTGGTGATTTATTCGTGGAAAAAACGTAAATGATAATATCCTGCGAAAAATCGGCATATTTCCTGCTGCCAATTCGCCGTTTGTATCTATTCGACATTGTCCCAAGTCTCCCTATGAAACAACAGAATAAATGAATGAGATCCGTGTTGCCGTCAGGTATCTCGGCTATGGAGTTGATAAAAGTGATAAGATTCATATATGTATAGGACGTTTTTTGGACTCCTCTATAGGTTAGCTATACCGTAGGTTAATGTATATATAATATGAATGAAAATGAAACAACCTGCTAGTAAAACTTGTCTTCAAAAACAAAAACAAGGATGAGTGAAAGTTTCCAGTTTTCTTCTATTCCTCTGCTTCTCCTCTTAACATAATGTCATGCACTCACATTACAAGCACCAGAATGTGAACTCAGTCAGACTGTCGAACTGCTTTAAGGATAATGAAGATAGTTTAACGCTGAAAGACTATGAAATGTAATAAAATTTATGCCAGTACAGGATCTTCATGAACTTTAGCAAATATGAGACGGTTATGTTGAAATTATTATAAATCCCCATGAAAAATCTAGTATCGAATCAACTGATCGAGCAAGCCACTCTATAGGTCCTTTTCTAGCGATCCATCCACCAGGAAACGTAAACATGACAGTGAAATGTTATCAAGTGATTTTTTTCTTCGGTCTACAGCTCACTGTTTTTGATATGTCTTCCACAGAAGCTTGTCAGCTTACTGACATGTATTTAAATAGGGATCCTCATTTTCAGTTAACCTCTCCATTTCTTTTTACATAACTTCACATTTTAGCTCACGAAAACAAACTGAATAATACAGCAAATGTAGTACATATTATGTTGAATGGATTTGCCATTTAAAATACCTCAACAGCCCTTTACCCTTCCCCCCCATAAAATTGCTTGTTTGAAATTGATACTCTGCAGCAGTCTCTGAGGCATTTTTCTACAAAATATTAAATACCAAAGATATTGATTTTGTGCTTTACTTTTTAATCACTCTGTATATTCTAAACGATTGTAAATATTATGGCGGGCTGCGCTGCACCACATCGTATAACTCGAAGAAGAAAAAGTTAAATATAAAACTTGTCTGTAATCGATCGAACTTTTATTTTTTATAACCCATCTTAATACAGGGTGCTCCGTTCTTTCCCTGTTGGTATCCACTTTCTTATTTTAAATGGAACACCCTGTATATTATTGCAATTTTGAATTTCTAGTCAAATTTTAAGGTAACTTTGGTATGACAACTATGGTCCTATATAGCACCGATTCTGAGATATTCGAGTTTTTCCTAAAATTTTGACCGCTGTAGGTGCTCACTAAAATAGCTGATACTAGTGTTCTAATGAATGTATCAAATCCAAATTTTGCTCGGCTCTTGTCAATATATCGGATCATACGTTACGTTTCTGTTTTTAGCAATCTGATTTACAGGGTCAGAAATTAAAGTTAATATTTTTTCCAATGGCAACCTATGTTTTTTCTTATTCATCATGAAGGGCAGGTTAAAATGAGCAAAAAATGTTATTAAACTTTTTCTGTAAAAAGAATAGTTTCAGAAATAAGGACGAAAAAGTACATTTTCCCGTATGAACCAACGATAATTATTAATTAGTATTGCTTGTATATAGTTGGCTTTGATTTTTTGATGAATTCAATTAACTAGATTGCGAAAGGAAGATAAAAAAACTATTTTACTCATAACCAATACTCGATCCCAATAAAATTAAATTATGTCAATTTTAAAGGGAGACTCAACTAACACATACATTTTTCTCAAAATAAACTAGTAGTTCTCTGACAACACAAAAGAAAACTAAAAAATACAATTAAATAAGTGCTGGTTTCTATAGTTACCATATTCTATCAGCTTAATTAATTAAATATCGTTGGTTCTTACTGAAAAATGAACTTTTTCGTCCATTTTTCTGAAACTATTCACTTCACAGAAAAAGTTCAAATACATTTTTCACAACCTGCTCTAAGAGCAGGTTAAAATGAGCAAAAAATCTGCTCTACATGATGAACAGGAAAAAAATAGTTTGCCATTTGAAAAAATTAAGTTTTGATTGAACTTCTATATGAATTTTTAACTTGATTGAAGACCCTGTATATGAGATTGCTAAAAATAGAGATGTAAAGTATGATCCAATATGTTGACAAGAGCTGGGCAAAATTTGGTTTTGATATATTCATTAGAAAACTAGTATCAGCTATTTTAGTGAGCACCTACAACTGCAAAATTTTAGGAAAAAGTCAAATATCTCAGAATCTGTGCTATATAGGACCATGGTTGTCATGCCATGCCAAAGTTACTTTAAAATTTTACAGGAAATTAAAAAATGCAATAATATACAGAAATGTTCAATTCAAAATAAGAAAGTTGATACCAACAGGGAAAAAACGGGGCACCCTGTATTAAGGTGGGTTATAAAAAATAAAAGTCCAATCTATTACAGACAAGTTTTGTATTTAGCTTTTTCTTCTAGAGTTTCCACAATAAGGTATAGGGACACTTTAAATAGGACACCCTGTACTTACTAAATTTCATGTTTCTTTAGTTCAAGTGTTGCCACTCTGGATTCTTCAGGCTGCAATTATCGTCCCTACAAATGATTTGGATTATTCTTCTTTCATGTTTCATGCTCAAAATAATGTAGTTGAGCTCATAACATACAATTACCCCCAACTATACAGGAGAAGTTTAATAATCGATTATTTTTCCGCGTGACCTCGAAACCTAAAGGTGAGAGTAGAAACAAAGAACCAATATTGTATCCATTTCTATTAATGTGTTTTTCTCGGGAACATAACGAAATTAAAGTAACAAGGAGGAAAATGGATTAAATGATAAATTGAAGGTAGCCTGGAGTACTATTGATAAGGCATGCAATCCTTGCACGTGCATGTGCTTAATTATAGGTACATATTGTAACGTTCTCAGAGTTAATTAAATTGTCTCCTTTCCTAACTTCTAATTTATTTACACAACTACTACACTTATTGATTAGTATTGGAAGTCCTCGTACATAAATTTATGTACAAAGTGCAAAGTGCACTTTGTAACTCATCAGCACTGTCATCAGGTCACTAACTGACCTGCAATCCGCCTTGCGTATCTTTTATATCGATACGACACTGTTCGAGAACATCCCCGCAGCATCGAAAGCTGTCGCGAATATACGCAGGGGCGTATATTCAGGGGATTCGGACGTTACAATATGTATTTGTATTACACAAAGTTGAGTTACTGAACTGTTTAGAAATCTGCATCTATTTGGAGTGACATAAGTCATGCTCTACTTCATTATCAGAGATTTTGTTTTGTGGTTAATCACATCGATATAAAGATCCTACATACCAAATATGGTTATGCCCCGCCGAATACTTTCCGTGTTATAAAATTTTGAAATTTAGGGGATGACGAATCACCCCCTGAATCCCTATGCGAGTCGCTGATTTTTTTTGTGGTTAATCACATCGATATAACGATCCTACATACCAAATATGATTCTGCTCTTAGAAATTTCTGTTATAGTGAAACACGTACATTCGAGGATGAAAACATCCAGTCCTAGAAATAATTTCCAAGATAAATTTTTTTATCCCCTCCTATTATTACACTCTTATTTCAATAACTCTGAGATCTGCATGCATTATCTATTGATATCTATAGCATGCTGCAACGTAATTTTCATATAAATTTTAGATTCCGGCTGTACGCCACTGGTCATCGCGTTCGGTTGTTTCCGTCGAACGGTTTGCTAGAAACGGTCTGCTAGGTTCACACCGGTACAAAATGGGGTGTGTCGCTTAAAAATTTGCTAAGACCGAACGATTAAGCTGGCACCCCCAAATGAGAATTTTGAAACAAAAATTTCAGGGTCGTTTGTCCATCGTAGGTCCATGTATGTCCACCTTTTTTTTCATTTGTCCAAGTACCGTTCTAGAGATATCGGAAAAGAACTTTTTTCGGTTCATTTTCTGAGCAGCACCCCTAAATCGCAAAAACTTATTTTTGATGGTAGGTTACAGATCTTTTGTCCAACGTAAGTCCACTTTTGTTCACCAAATTTTTTCATTTGTCCATCCACAGAACCATAGATATCAATCTTTGAAAATTTTGAAAAGTTTGAACTTTTCAAAATTTGCAGTTGGCACCCCCAAATGAAAATTTTTGAATTAAAATTTCAGGATTGTTTGTTCATCGTAGGTCCATGTTTGTCCACCTTTGATTTTTATTTGTCCAGGCACCGTTTGGAAGATATGGAAAAAAAGTTGTTTAGGTGCATTTTCTGGAGCAGCACCCCCAAATTGCAGAATATTAAATCTGAAAATTTCATCCATCTAGGTGCAACCGTTCGGTCTTGACGGATTTTCAACTGACCCCACCATTATCTTCCATACGCAGCCTGGATTAATTAAAAAAAAAAAGTGGACAATCATGGACCTACGATGGACCAACTATCCTGAAACTTTGGTTTCAAAATTCGCATTTGAGGTTCCACCTTTACACTTTCGGAAAGTTTCAAAGATTGATATCAATGGTTGTGTGGATGGACAAATAAAAAAATTGGGTGGACTTACGTTGGACAAACGATATTTACTATCGTTTTCGCAATTTGGGTGACCTGCTCAGAAAATGCACCGAAAAAACTTATTTTTCCATATCTCTCAAACGGTGCCTGGAAAAATAAAAATAAAATTTTGGTTCAGAAATTTTCATTTGCGGGTGCCAACTTCACACTTTCCAAAATTTTCAAAGATTAATTTCTATGGGTCTGTGGACAAAAGTGGACTTACGTTGGACAAACTATATTTACTATCGTTTTCGAAATTTGGCTGAGCTGCTCAGAAAATGCACCGAAACAACTTCTTTTTCCATATCTCTCAAACGCTGCCTGGACAAATGAAAATAAAAGGTGGACAATCATGGACCTACGATGGACAAACGACCCTGAAATTTTGGTTTAAAAATTTTCATTTGGGGGTGCCAACTTCCAAAATTTTCAAAGATTAAATTCTATGGTTCTGTGGGTGGACAAATGAAAAAATTTAGTGGACAAAAGTGGACTTACGTTGGACAAACGCTCTATATACCATTAAAAATATTTTTCTGCAATTTGAATGTGCCGCTCAGAAAATGCACCTAAACAACTTCTTTTTCCATATCTCTCAAACCGTGCCTGGACAAATGAAAATAAAAGGTGGACAAACCATGGACCTACGATGGACAAACGATCCTGAAATTTTTGTTCAAAATTTTTCATTTGGGGTTCCAACCTCCACTTTCCAAAATTTTCAAAGATTAATTTCTATGGTTCTGTGGACAAAAGTGGACTTACGTTGGACAAACGATCTGTATCATCAAAAATAAGTTTTTGCGATTTGGGTTTTTTTTCGATATCTTTAGAACGATACCTGGACAAATGAAAAAAAAAGGGTGCACAAACATATACCTACGATGGACAAACGAACCTGAAATTTTTATTTCAAAACTCGCATTTGGGGTGCCCGCTTCACATAGCTGAACGATTACACCGAGCTCGATGAAATTTCAAGATACAGAGTACTCTCGATAACAAGTTAAAAACTTCGAATTATAGAAAGATTCGTAATAATGAGAGAATGATATTGGTTGATAAAAAAGGGTCGTGGAAATTCCCCACGTGTAGTTCGCTTTCTTCCAGCACTTGATTGTGCAGAACATATCTCCTCTTTGTTTTTAAAAAAAAGTAGAAAGCGTACTCAATGGAATTCCGAACTGCTTTGCCACATTAATTTTCTTGTAGTATGTACTTGTCCTTCCTTGTAGTACTCGTCCTTCTCTCAGGATGCTAAACTTACATTTATTAATTTTCTAATCCCTTCTCTCTACTCCTTCTTTTTCGTTGATTGACAGGGATTTATACTTCGGATGCATCATTTTATTATACTATTGAGCATAAATCTATCAACTTTACCTAATACTCAATGATTAGAAATACGAAAACCGAAAACGAAAGGAATGAAAATCATACAACCTAGTGAAAAAGTGTTTTAGAGTTCAATGAATTCGACAGAGAAATGTCAATAGATATTTGAAAATAATTTGAATACTAATAATAACTCGGTTATCGTCCATTGTTGTTAGAATGAGTAAGAAAAAATTATTGGGAGTATTGGACACTGTTTGATTTCTATTGTTTATTTCGTGACAATGCCGACGTTTCGAAACAAATTCGTTACTTTTTCAAGGCTAAAAGTAAATACAAAAATATATTACATATAAGACATACAATATGACACACCATGAAAATAAATTACCTAGTTACGATAAACAATATTGTGCACTTCTTAAAAACATTTAGACATTTTAAAGATATCATAAATTTATAGGGCAGGTACACAATGCAAACATCTATCTTATCAGATATTATTTCCACATTTATGACAATGACACCAACAATTAACATAAGCTTACAAAATATTGATAACGAAGGGACGTAACACTGTTGTCGAGGCCAGCCATTACTTATTACTTTCTAAGTACATTAATAAATCGTGCTTAGATGATAGATCTTCTCTATGATCAGGGCCGCGCCGCCCTCAGGGGCAGAATGGGCAAGGCCCAGGGGCGCCACAGGCGACCCGGTAGCATTAAGGCGACCCGGTAGCATTACAGAAACGTGTCTTTCATGGAACATATTCCAGAAATAAATTTCGAACAATTATAATTAAATCCGAAAATTCTTTTTGATAATTAATGCATAAAATGATATGAATCTCGAAAATTTATGAGCCACTCGTATATTTCTTCCCTGTTTTTTCAATTTTCTACTGAATAACCACTGGTATATCTATGGGAGATGATTCCCCAATATAAGGGTCCTGTAGCGTTCCTCGAACAACTGAAGAACAGAAGAATCATCACTTGGAAGACTGGACCTGGTCGAAAGACCCTCCCAGTCAAAAGCAAGATTTGGCTATTAATAATTTGAGTACTAAAGGCATTTCTAACGACGAGGGTGATCCTCCACCAAGATCAGCAGAAGATTTTTCACGTAGAGATGATATTCCTCCCAGTGCAATTGAAGGACAAGTTATGTACCTATGATTATTTTTTTTTCTTCAGTCATCATCAAGTCTTGGAATAAGTTTGGATGAAGGTTTTATTATTCACTTTTTTTCTCGTTTTCTGCTCTATTTCTTTGTTTCAGATATTATTTCGAAATGGAAAGAGGATAAAGAAATTTGTATGTCAATGGAAAGGAAGCCCTTCAGTATTAAAAGCTTATTCTGTGAACAAATTTCTCATCACTAGACTTCTCACGGGGAGACAGGGTTTTTTTACTGAGGTTTTTCCCTAAGCTCTTGTATCATACTCCAAATTGAATGGTACCCCGTTACACTAACCTTTGCTAAAACTCATACATATGCTTTATTGTTTGATACCTAAAAATGTATTGCTGACATTCAAAAGAATATATATATATATATATATATATATATATATATATTTGTCTAATAGACGTTTCCAGCCCCGATACGTTTCTAAGGCGACCTGAGACCCACATGATCCGAATGTTTTCTTCGAGTATATATGATGAAATAACGTTAATGAGAATAATAACTCCTTAGGCACACTTAGAGGGGAAAAGAATTCCTTCATTTGAAAAAGTAGCATAATCGATAATATTTTCCAAACCCGAGACATTGCACCAACTTTACAATCCCACATATACTCCAGCGGTAAATATGGCCAACGTTCACGATCCCGGCGCTGTTGCCAGTTTGACGGGACTGGAGCCGACAATTTCGATGTATAAAATGACGCGAAAAAGTAGGTGTTACGGTAGAAATTCATATATGTGTGAGTTTGTTGGGAAAGAAGTATTTTCTCAATATTCTCATGAAGCAAATTCCTTTTTAACAGATTCTTCTCAAATTTTGATCCATTAATAACATAACCTTGGGAGGCCTGTATACATAAAATGATTGTAATAAAATATGAAAAATTAATTTTTAGCTTCCTTCTGAAATCTACAAGGGGGTTCCTGAAATTCGTGGAAGTACTCCAACTATCATAAAAATGAGACAAAAATCAACAAAATTTATTAGAACACTGTTGAAAAAAATTGATATCTAGAGAGCGAAATATGAATTGTTTTAATATTCCAGAGATAGACTCATCACATCTAATTCAATGTGTTCAGTTTTATCATATCATCCTATATGTCGAATTGAAAATAATTGTTTCACTTTCCAAGAAGTCCATGCCAAGCCCAGAATTCCTTCTCTAATGTATTTTCCAAATTGAAATAAAAAAAGAAGCAAAATCTAATTAATTCCTATAAATATCGCGTCAATGAATAGGTATGAGATGTGAAATATTCCATAACAAGCTTTAAAACGACCAGAATAATCGTAAAAGCTTTCCTCGATAGGTACAATCATTCATTAATGCGAAACACTGAAATGAAATAACACAAACAAAAATGAAAAAATTGATTACTGACGTTCAAATTCCGTCAATATTATTTTGAAAGTTTTGCGAAATGAGAACCGTTTGTTTGTACACATCTGTCACGTTGAATTCTCCTATGCGATAAAGCCTTTCGATCCATTTTGCCATTGTTTCTTAATAGATCACAAAAATTCATCATTCAATTGAATGCATTCAATTGGTTTCTCGTCGTCTGGATATCCTCCTCATGAACCTCCTTCAATTTTACCCACAAGGAATTGTAAAGAAGGTACAGATCTGGTAATCTATAAGGTCATGGTTCCCAGTTGGGCCTCCTGGACCAATTCATTTAATTGGATAGGTATTGTCCAGGCCATTCCTTACTTTGAAAATGTGTTTCTCCGATTTTCATGCCCTGTGGCATGCCAGGAGAAATATTTTGTGGAAAGTTAATATTATACAAATGCAAAGGACTAAGGGAGATGATTCCTCGATGAAAATAAGCAGGGGTATTTCCTATGAATTTTTTTCGAAATGGACCTCCCATCCAAGATACAGCCTTAGGAAGGCGATGACGAGTTTATAGTAGTTGATTTTTTTACGGGTTCTAAAAAACACTGAGCAATAAAACTATTCTTAATATGAAGCACTAAGTATATATTATTACTCACACAATTTTTTAGATCTCATAATTCCATTATTGAGGGTTGAACATAACAACCCTTTATGATTTTCCTTCAAAAATTGTTTTCGTGGGATAGCTATTCAAAAAACAAAATTCTCTTATGGATTCCTATTCGATTCGGGAGAAAAAATCGCTTGCAAAGTTTCGATACATTCGATACTTTCTCGGAAGAAATATGAACTTGCAATCAGTTCTGATTACTGTTCATTCCATTTCGTCGTACAAGTGTTCCATAGAATGAATATTCTGAGATATTATATGTCTATGACGGGAGATAAAGATGTTCTATGAATCTTTCTGAAGGTTAAATTACTAATTTCCGGAAGAAAATTATATCCCTAATATTTTAATTTAACAAATTGAAATTTCTTTCGAATTATGAGCATAATTGACAACAGTACTTTTCATTTTATTTCAGATACAATAACGCAAAACTATAATAAATGTTCAAAATGACTACCTCTCGCTAAAATATATGCATCAACCCTCTGTCTCGTAGACCTTCGTATTCTTTCGAATATCCCGGTAGTATTTCTTATGGTTTCACATGATGATACTATTCGATCTCTGGAGTATTAAACGCATGATCTTCAGTGAACTGAGCATCATCATCATCACTGCAGATTCTCATATACAAAGAAGGTTTGTGATTGGCCATACAATTTGAAAAATTCGAGGTTGAATATTATCTCCAAGTTCTGAACATTCCACATACTGCATGTGGAGAGGAAACTCTTGTATACTGCGCTTTGCAATTGAATACTGTTGAAAATTTAATTTTCGACTGTCAAGGTTGAAATCTAATTGATTGTTGGTTTATACAGCGTGTCCACTTTTAAAAGAGCCAAACTTCATGATGAGATAATACAAGTGATTTGGAACGAAAAATGTCATATAACACATAATCGAAATGTTATCGGTCATTCTTTAAACGTTTTAACTAAAGAAAGTGCAGAGCCTTGAACAGAACTAACCAAATAAGTGAATTTTTCTATTGGAGTTAAGAATGGATTGTTGTGCACAAGTGCATCAAACTGATCTCGAAATGATGTGAAGTCTTTGTAATCACCACTAAACTTCATCAATGATATTTTAGGTAATCGAACATTTCCATGATTAGTGGATGGACCCAACATTGTACTATTATGACTTGGTCCTGATGGCGAACTTACGTAATCATCGAATAATTCGGTAAAGCATGTCTTCACATCGTAGTAATCGGAAAGAAAACTCTCTCGAACCAAATTTTCCGGTTCCAAATCGGAGTCAGGATCATTCAAAAGTGCGGAAATTACCTTGTTGTATTGTTCAAAAAATGCGTCGTGAATCGTCTGTATATCTTGATAGCGTACCTTGAATGAGACGTGTTGAGTTCTATCGGTTTTAGCCTTCTGGGCTAGAACATGAAGCGACTTCATATCGGAAATCGAATTGTTTCGAAATGTTTTGGACTTTTTTAATTTATCCATCGCGCTCCGTTATTCAGACGAAATACAGTGAAATCAGCTGATCGGAAAATGATGTCAACAGACATGCGTTGATGCGCGAGATGAATTTTCAGGATCAAGGTCACTGCGTTTTCAAAATGCTGAAGAACTTATGAAAATGGCGAAACAGGTGTTCGATTTCAATTACAGAGTTTGTATTTAAAAATCAATAAAATTGATAATATATCCCTTAGAACTATAATAACTGCATCAAATAATTGGAAAATCTGACGAGCTTCTATTGAAAGCGGTAACCCTTCCGAACACGAGCGATTGGCGATCTCCACGCACATGCAATCAATCTGAAACTGCAATGAAAATTTTGAATTTTAAGATGAAAACATGGTTTATATCCGGCTACAGAAGGATCAAAATGTTGGCGAAAATGATAGCTCTTAAGTTGTTGAGATAAAATGGACTGTATTAAAAAAAAGGCGGCGGTATCAGAAACCTCACCTGGATGTTGTAGCTCCAATTTTGCCAGTGCCAACGGTCGATTGAGCTCTTCTTGAAGTCAGCAATACAGCACTGTTGAATTCTTAGCAACACAGCACTTTCACTATAGTCACAGTGAAAATAAATAGTTTTGAAAAATAGCGAGGAAATACTAAGAACGTAGCGATAAGCGGTTAAGCAGCAGTATATATGTCGATTGTGCGAAATGTCATTCATTACTGACTAATTGTCTTTTTGATGAGGGGGGAGTAACGAATTAGATTCCTGATACCACATGGAATAACGCGCATTTTGAAATCCAAGTCTTTTGCCCAACAATAACATTTTTTGATTTCACGAAATATTCCCAGTTTTTCTAATAGTATCAATCACACTACAGTTATCTCGTAGCCTAATTAAATCTGACCACATATCTGGAAACAGCAATAAATCTGCTACATGATGAGAATTCGTGTGTACGAAAAAATTTCTTATTGCGGACTTGGTAAGCGTATGGGATGAATATCACGATTCTGAAGTGAACAAAATCAAGCCTATTTTTCCAATGGTTTTATCAATGAAAAATTATTAATTATGGATATGTTTTCTTTTCAACAAAAAATACCCCATTTAGATTGCTTCCGAATGACATATAAGCTTTTATTCTTGCTGCTAGTCTTCTCCCATTATATTTATTTATTACATAATTGTTTCCAGTAGAGGACAAGCCTATAAACTCGAAGGTTATAGATTACATACATGCATACATAAACTGTGTTTGTTAAACGAAAATGAAAGCGAAAAATACAAAACTGAAATATCATATACAAAAAAGAAAAAAAAATTAGATATAACACCACAGTTCCTCACAGAGAGGACTTCTACCTGTCATAACTGTTTTTGAAACCGTTTACCGAGGTCGATCGCACTACGCATTCAGGGAGACGGTTCCAGTTGTGAAATATACGGTTAAGGAGAAAGTGTTAACATATGAATATAATGGCTAACAAGATAACAACGAAAAACTCGACACATTCCAAACCTTAATTTGATTGAATGATTGAATATTAAAATTATTCACATGGAAATCATGAATTTATCTGCAAAATCAAATAACCCAAATGCATAAACTAAATTTTAATGATATAGATTTTATGAAAACATGTAGTGAAAACAAATTACTACTAGTACTTATACTCGTAATAATTGCTCGAAATGTCCACCGCCTTGTTCAATACATTTTATACATCGTTTTTGTAGTGAATCTGCAACCCTGCGAAGTTTCTGACGCATTTCAGCATAACACAATGTTATTCTTTCGATCAGGACCTCTCGAGTCTGAACGCTAATTTAATAAACTTTTTCTTTCAAGGTGTTCCAGACATAAAAATCCAAAGGCGTAAGGTCGGAGCCTCTTTGTGGCCATCTTACGTTGACCCTCAACTCATGTTGAAAATGAGAAACCATGGTCGCATGGGAGTTTTCTCTTTTCCATACATGGGTTGAGGGTCAACGTGTGGTTGGCAGTCATGAGAGGTGGACTTTTCGGACGAGTAATATTTCCCGATCCGATTGATCCAAAGCATCTTGACAGACATATTGGAGAAAATGTCTGGTTTCAACTGAATGGCTGCCCAGCTCATGATAGCCGGAATGTACGGGACTAAATAAATCAATATTTTGGGGTGCAATGGATTGGAAGGTACAGTCCGGTAAGATGGCCAACAAGAAGCCCCGACCTTACGCTTTTGGATTTTTATGTCTGGAACACCTTGAAAGAAAAAGTTATCACAATATTTTGAATAGAATCTGAGTGGTGTTATCGAATTCTTTTCGTAAGCAAACTAGATTATCACACGTCCGCAAAACTATAAACGTCCGATGAAGTCAGGATCTTCGCCAAAAAAAAATTAATTTTAACTTTACCCTACTCTACCCTCTGCCGTCAATAGTCAAACGTTCCTCGCAGATTCCTTTTAAATCGTCTCAGTCGTCACTGAAGGTATTTAATTTTAGTTTATAGCAACAGTTGCGAAATAATTTAGTAGTTACGAGAAGTAAAAATTTCAAGACATAGATGAGTTCCAGAAAATGTCAATTTAAATGTCAAAATTTGAAAAATCACCATGGTCTTTTCCAGAATTATTGACATCCCAGTAGGTTTTTAAAGTCCAGAGGCTCTTAACAGCGTTTCTGGTGTTGGAACCTGAAGATGGGATGCGATTTAGTCATCCCGAAACCGGTAGTTCTTTTAGAATAAATTGGTGAGAGACAGTTTTTAGGTGTTTTTATTTATTTTGGTATATTATATCATCTGTTCATTTCAGCTCAAGCTAATTCAAATATCTATATTAAACTTATATTAGGTATCACATCACTCTGTGAATTAACTTGTACCTATAGGCGAAAACCAATCGTGTAACTGAAAGTCCTCTGAATTGATAATGATTTTTATGTGTATTTTTATAAATGATTAAATTGAAAGTTTGACTGAGGAATACCCTTCCACCTCCTGAACTGAAAATTTCCAATTCTTAGTTCGGGATACTCTAGTAATTTTCAATATTTCATCTCTAAGATTCAAACAAAAATGAAGTTGCTGAAGAATACTTGTACCAGAGATAGAGTTTTCAAGAATAGTTTTTCAAGAATATAAGGACTTCATACTGAAAAAACCTTTTTATCACTGTGGTAGGAGTAAAAAATCTCCATTGCTTTTGTATATTGATCTTCTGAAAAATTTCTGGAAAAGAGCTCCTGTCAAGTCAACCAAATATAACTACAATGATGTTCAGGAAATTCGTAAATTCGTAAACACGACAGAGGGTTAAGTAGGGTGTGGTGAAAATACAATTTTTGTGCATAGGATCCTAAACGTGCCAGTGCTCCTGAAATTAGGTCGACTCACTTCACTTAATCGGGCTTGTATAAGTTTCCATACGTGTGCTATTATAGTTCGTATACGAAAAGAATCCAATAACACCACTTCAATTCAATTCAAAATATTGTCATTGAATATTTCTCATGACGACTGTTCATCATACCGGGATCGTATAAGTTTTCTTATAGTACATTTGAGGTGTATAAATCGAAAAGATGACAAAATAAATTCTCAAGCTCTTCAACTGCAGCGTTGCCAAATTTTTGGACTAGATGCGTCGGTCAACTATGCGGATTATATACATCAAGTTCATGTCGCTCGAAGCGCCCTCGCACTGGCCAAACTCTGAAGTTTTCTGTATATAATAACGAGTATAACCGACTTTTCAGACCCACCTGAAAATTCACCCCTAGCATCCCCTAACCCCCCTTATAACGATTCTATGGTCGAACGTTACCAGACCCGGAGCCGGGTCTGACAACGTCACTTTTGGACTGAAAAGTCGGTCGAGTATACCGTTTTGGGTCTGTATATGCGGTCGAACAAATCTATATATATATATATATATATATATATATATATATATATATATATATATATATATATAGAGTAAGAATATGGAAAGTTGGTTGTATCTTGCACCCCTTTCGGAAAACAACGATGTGATTATATTGGAGAATTGAAAATAAAAATCCTTTCAGAAATATCAAAGAAACCACCTCGAAACCAAAAAACGATCGGTAATGGGATAACGCTCATAAAAGAGAATGCCGACAACGTTGATAAGTTATATCCTTAATAAGTTTTTTTTTTCCGACTAGATATTGATATTCATTTGATGCTATGAACTTTTTTACACGGGAATTTATTTCGTCCAAACTTAAAATGCCGTCCCTAATGCCGAACAGACGTACGTTATTCGCCAGGAAAAGTGCACCGTGAATCCTACTTAGATTTGAACTGCAAATCGTGGTATACACTGAGACTCAATTAAGGTGAATTATAGATTCATTATTCATTCTACTATCGTACTGCCGTAAATGATTCCGCCAATAACATTAAGATGATATATATTTTTTTAATATTTATGGTGCAGTTCTTATTTAGAATTTCCATGCAGTGTGCCGCAGCCAAATTTCATATTACATACCTATTGTTTTTTCACCACTGAATAAGAATATTTTCTACTTGTTACTAGTGGTGAAATAATTATTTGTGCAACCAGTTGGGAAAAGAATTATTTTTCGTAATGAGCGCAAAAAAACGCGAAATACGAAAAATAGTGTTTCCCAACGTGTTTCACACAATATTTTTTCTAATTTTGAATATGATGTTGCTATAAATTCAAATTAAAAGTATAAAAAATGTCTTTAAAAGCTTCTCTCGGAAATTCCTTCAAAATTGTCTAGTGACGGAAATTATTCAATTTTTCACACCGTTAATATGAAAGCATTACTATTTTTCCGTTTGTTTTGACAGAAATAGGTTATGTTTTGAAACAGGGGCCTCTAAATTGACATTGAGACATAGACTTAATAAAGCTATTATGTCTATGACGAATTTTTTTTAAGAGAATAGTAGCAGAAGAGACAAAATGATGTTACGTTTTTTTTTTCTGCTCAAGAGAAATGAATTCAAATCGTAACACAAAATGAGAATATGGTGCTCGCGGCTTAGCTCTAGTGAAGAAGGGGTGGATTTCTTTAGTTTTTCACGATGTTCTGAAATAATCAACTCAAACAAAAATAGGGGGGGCGCCAGATAGTTTTAATAAAAATATTTAATATACAATTAACAGTCCCTACTTTTCTATTATATTTCCCAAAACTACCAAATTTAATGAAAGATTTTGAAGAAAAAAGTGTTATGATTTTGAAGTTGAATTCAGATATATCTATGAATGAGTTTTAATTAGGTGCACCACAAGTGAATGGATGGAATATATGAATGCCGGCGTTCATGTACAAATATCTTCACAGTGATCAAAATATCTTCAAAAAGTATTCAAAATTATAGAAAGGTGTATTATAATTACATATGTACAATCCTCATATTCGCGTCAATTGGATTTTCCGGGGGTTTCCAGAACATCATCTTTTGACTTCAGAAGAGCCAATTTTTCTGAGTTGAATCTGTCTCTTTCTTCCTATGATTGGAGCATTTTGGATACATTCACTGATGTTAATTCTGCCTTGGATCATTTTTATGACAAACTTTTTTCTATTATTGGGGAACATGTTCCTGTTAGGAGGGCTGGTTCGATAGGGAGATATCCGGTGTGGTTCAATGCAAGTACTAAACGAAACATTCATTTGAAGAATTTTTATCGTTCCAAGTGGCGTCTGACTGGAAACAGTAGATACTATGAAGATTTCAAGCGTTTGAGGGCATTGGTGAAGTCTCAGGTTTCTTCTGACTACGAAGACTATTTGGCTGGGGTACAGGGTGAGATCAGGTCGGACCCGTCATCATTTTGGCGATTTATAAATCGGAAGAGAGGCGTTACTAGAATTCCTGGGATGATGCAGGATGAAAATTGCAATTACAGAGATCCCAAAGCCATAGTTGATTCATTTGCAGTACACTTTTCTAATGTTGAAGGAATGAATGTCGCATCATCTGGTGATGGTCTGCCTGAATTCGTTCGGTCCTCCCCCTTTGTCTTGCCCAGGATCAATGCAGAAGAGGTTCAATCTATTATGGAAACGTTTCCTGATAAGAACACAACCGGTGATGACCAACTCCCTGCTTTTTTTGTTAGAAGGTGCAGCGCTGCTCTTGCTAAACCTATTCACCTCATCATAGCGAAGAGTTTGAAAACCTCTAATTTTCCGAGTTTGTGGAAAAGAGCACGTGTTGTCCCTGTCTTCAAGAGGGGTGATAAGTCTGAAATCAAAAACTATAGACCCATATCTATACTCTCCAATTTCGCAAAAGTCTATGAGGAAGTACTGTATAGAAGTTTATATTACGGTATTCGCCCCCATTTGTCTGCAAGTCAGCATGGTTTTGTGAGGGGCAGGTCGACAATCACCAATTTGGCTACTCTAACACAGTTTGTTGTCGAGTCTTTGGATGATGGTGGCCAGGTTGATGTGATTTATACCGATTTTTCAAGAGCTTTCGATTCTGTTAATCATACCATCCTGTTGAATAAACTTTCTTCATTCGGTTTTTGCCCTGCCTACTTGAAGTTAATTAGTTCGTACTTGAATGATAGAATCAATTATGTGTTTTATAATGGTTTTGTTTCTTTTGAATATGTTTTAGGAGCTGGAGTTCCTCAAGGGTCTAATCTTGGTCCATTATTATTTTTAGTATTCATAAACGACCTATTGAATTCCCTGGGGGACATGGCCTTGGCGTATGCTGATGATTTGAAGCTGTTCTTGAGGATTCGTAGTGTGAATGATTTAAGGCTCCTTCAGTCCAGGTTGCATTTGGTATGGGATTGGTGTTTGAGGAATGGGCTAACATTGAATTTGGATAAGTGCTTTCAGATCTCTTTCACGAGAGGGATGAATCCCTTAGTTGGCAATTACTGCATTGGTGACCATTTCCTCGTCCGTGTGGATCAAATGCGCGATCTCGGCATTTTGTTTGACGCTAAAATGAGCTTCATACCCCATATTGAGGAACTTTGTGCCTCCGCTTATAAAATGCTGGGATTTGTATTCAGGTGCTCTAAGGAATTCAACGATCTGGAAGTGTTAAGAAGTCTTTACTTCACACTGGTTGTCAGTAGGCTGGAATATGGAAGTATCATTTGGTTTCCCATGTATGAATGTCACTTGAGTCAGCTCGATCGAATCCATAGAAGGTTTTTTAAGTATGTCCTATTTCGGCAAACAGGTATATATCCTGAACGTGGAGCTGATCTTTCCTCCGTAATGAGGGATTTGCGAATATCGTCGTTGGCCGAAAGACATAGATACCAATGTGCTAGGTTCGCCCAGAGGCTACTGGTGGGTGACATCGACTCATCGTATTTATTGTCTAAAATGTGTATTGCCGTTCCAAGGCTGGCCTCCAGGTCTGCAAATGTTTTTCGTCTGCCAACACCTCGTACAAACTTGTTGGTTCGTGCACCGGTATTTCGCATGTGTAAAAGTGTGGATACACTCAGGATTAGCATGTTTAGTTAGTAATAATTGTTGGTTATTTTTGAGAACTGATATTATTTTTTGAATAATTTATCTCGTTTTGATTTCTTGTAAATGTACCTATATATGTTACCCTATAATTGGGAGTATTCCTGTTGGGTAAATAAAGTGGATTTATTATTATTATTATTATTATATGTCAAGAGAAGATAAATAACTATAATATATGAATATTCAGATTTCCGAATCAATAGATATATGGTCCAATATTATTATTTTAACTAAAATGTCCAACAAAAATAGTTCAGATTGTGAAATTATATAAGGAAAGTGAAAGATGCTACTCATCCAGAGAAAGAGATCCCGTAGATGATTATGAAGATTGACTTCTTCCCGCTTCCAGCCAGAAAAGTTGTTCCAACACCTCGTATGGGGGTGCCTATAGGTCTCAGGAAACAGTTTGCACAAACCAACACGCCAAATTGTATGCTTATCAAAAGAAGCCTGCAATAAACTCTAATGAAGGCAAATGAAGAATAATGAATTATTCGTTACCTAAGATGGAAGGCGGCTTTTCTAGAGTTTTCTATCGAAGTATGTCGATTTATCCCGTACAAGACGGAGATTTTACTTGATTTCCAAAACAATATAAAATAAAATCAGCAAAATCCAATTGATTCAACAATTTTCCAAATTATCCAACACAACAGGTCGAAGAGAAAATCTTAATCGGAAACAGTTATCTGCTATACTCGATAAATACTAATAATTAAATTCACTTCATTAGTTTTATGCAGATGGAATATGGGACAAGTTTTTTTTGTTTAGTGAAAACGGATAAGAGAAGTTTTGTTGACTGCCTATACTTGAGGGGCGGAAAATGGAAATATATTCAATATTGGACCGAGAAGAATTGAACAAGAATACGAGTCAGCCGAAAATCAAAATGAGAAAGGGTGCTTCACAATTCCATTGTCGACTCAAACATTTTATGGAACGAAAAATATATGAATAAAATTTATAAAAACAATAAACGTTACAATGAGTTCCTCAAGAATAATCTCATAATCAAAGGTAAAAGTGTATATCTTCACTTAATGGGTCACATAAAAGGAAGAGTCGAATGAAAATAGAAATTTCCATCCTAGTGTTTAATTCTGAGTACCTATTTCAATCCCATATTGATGATTATGAACTATGTAACTTGTTTTCAATAGGAAATAAAAGTGTTCAATTCGAGTTTTTTTTTAATAAGACTCATAAAAGTAGAAACATGTGATTGGACATTGGCTTATGGCTTGATGGTAGTAAAGCAGTACACATACACAAATAATTCTACGTTATCTCTACATATCCTGCAGGTGATATTCCAATTCTTTCTTGGTAACTATAGTGGCCACTTATAGGTCCATGTCCATAAATTTTAAAATTATGAAAGCATCACCGTGAACAGGTATTTTTCAATACAGTTTAATCCAACTCCACAAACAAAAATTCCTGTTGATATGGATCCATATAAACGCACATAATCCACAAAAACAGCATAAAATCAACTCAAAAAGCATTAGAAACCTATATCGACAACAAACTTCGACATTTACCGATCATCTGTTACCTACGCTAATTACGTTAATTCGTATCTTCCATACGACTAAAATCTGAGCCAGATAGCGCAAGACGTTATTAGCGTACGTCGGCGTTATACGCTTCTTCCATATCTCTCTAATGGAATCAGAGCTTTAATTCTAGTTTCAGTCAGTCCCACAATAATTCTGGTATTCAGGTCCTTTCAATAGAAGTTCCAATAAGTCTAGAAACAATTCGTGGTCATGACCACGAATTGTTTCTAGAATGCAAAGAATAATCATGTAAGTATTGAATTGAAGGAATTCATTTACCTATACAAATATTAAAAATACATTATATTACCTACTTATATTTTGAAAATGTAGGTACATAGTTTTTTTTTTTACTTTCAGAATAATTCAAAAGAATCAGACGATATTTCATCATTTTTACATCCCTCTTTCGTAGAAGATCCGTGGAAAAAGTTGGAAGAAGAGCTCAAAAAGAAAATTTCAGGATAAAAATCTTTGTAAAATTGTTATATTTTTTCCGATATGGGAATGATGGATTTTGTTTCATTTATTCATATGATTCATGCCATACTAATGTATATAAGACATACAAAGTCAAACTGAACTAGTTAAGCCTGAACTGGAGTGGTAATTTAAGAGATATTGTTTTATATTTACCTGTACACATACAGTATTGGTGGGGAAAAATTTTTTGGAGAAATATTGCAACAAAGAGATCTTACCTATATAAGATAACTAGTATTATTCTTCATCTTTGTTTTTTTATAATCCAACATGAAATTCTTTTTTTTTTTTTTTTCTATAAATTGTAATGAATAGAAAGAAAACATTTCTACACGCAATAATGAGATGAAACATTGGAAAGAATAAATACCAGAAAATGCGTCCTCCATAATCAAATAATCGAAATTTTCTTCCCAGGAAATAGGACAAAATAAAAATAGAAGGTGTTATGGTTTTATATCAACTGTGGCGACGTTTCGCAGAAGTTGGCTTCTGCTTCCTCAGTCCAAAGAAGTGAGATAAACCACTTCTTATCTAATGTGCTTTAGCCAAAACTAAAGTTATTCTACTTAACCTCTTAATTACAACAATTCTGTGAAATACACAAATTTTGTTTTTACTACAAAAAATAATAATCCTATGTATTTCCTACCAACAATTATGAACTGCTTATCTATCGTACTGAATGCTAATAATCATTATAATATGGGTATATATTGTCGGGAGATATGGGTGGGGTGGCTCCTTTTCATTGGGTCATTGGGACACCCTGTATAGTTAGAAATAAATACCGACGGTTAAATGCTGAAAAAAAAATCTTCCGTCTTTTTTTTCAGATAGCGGTGAAGGAAATAAACTTCTGCAGTTACATAATTACTGGACAAAAATTATTTTAAAATAAATAACACAGCAGTAGAGTAATATAGTATTTTAGATGGCTGTGGCAAATGCTATAATGTTTCTTTTTTCTCCATAAAAGGCTATAAATTCGCTGTTAACTACCGAAGATGAATAAATTTTTTGGAGGTTTTTGGAGGTAATTATGCCTATGCATGTAAATGAAAAATCTCAAATTCTTGATGTGATAAAAACAAAACTATCGAAGGCCGAAGGGAAATATACAGACGGCTCTTTATTAATGTCGTTGAAATTTCAGTGAGTTATTCTAATACAGAGGTAGACAGTGATAATTTATTCTTATCACGTCCACAAATACTCACTTGAAGAATAATAAATAATCTGCTCTATTATGATATCACTTGTTCCTTATTAGCAGTAAATAATGACTCATATGCGAAATTTGATATATGTAATCGCTGTACTTCCCCAGATAAAAACATCTCGAAAACTAAATATGAAGAGGTACACGTATAGTGAAAACAATATGATACATATTGCCACTGCAGAGAAATAATCAAATTATTTGATAAACTATAATACTCTTTCAAATAATAATGTCCTACTTATGTATCAAATTTCTACCTAAATATGATTATGAAACTGGACATAAGACGCTTAATCGCCAAAATATGGCTTTAAATATAACACAGAAAGGTATTTGAAAAGAAGAAATATTCGAATTCAGAGCATATTAATCGGCATTCAGAATTAATACAATTATGTTTACAATTTGTACGATTAGATTGAGAACATAAGCAGCAGTACAGAAATCAAATTATCATCGGTGCATAGATTCACATATAATAGGTCTTCAGATCACCGCTTATTCACAATACCAACATAAATTCCGCAACACAAAATCTTAACTTAAGGGCTATAACCAAAGATTAACCTTCCTGTCCTTCCTCTTTGCTATTACCAACTTGAATTTGATTTTCCATAGTCACCCGAGATGTCAATCATTCTGAATGGACTATATATCTTTATATACTTACTTTTACTTTACTTTTATTTACTTACTTTTATCGAATTTTTTTTCGGCTGTTCCAAGGGACATCGATGGTGCGTTTTTACCATGGAGGTAGGTAGGTCTTTTACCTCCATGGTTTTTACCACAGAACACTATTATACATTTTATCATCATTTAACTCTGAAAGAACTTCTTTTTTAGAAGACTAATATACCATAGAAAAATAGACATGGACTGTGGCCTATTAAACATGTGTTTAATATGTCTATGACTGTGCCTTCCCTTTCTATCTATATATGAAATACGGTCAAAAAAATGACGGAGAGAAACTGAACATCGGGCATGCAGTTGTCTTCTTCTAGAGTTTTGATTAGTCCATACTCGCCTCCATGTGAACAAAAAAGAGAAGGTAAATACCAGGCCCGGATCTAGGGGGGAGGGGCAAGCGGGGCGCTTGCCCCGGGCGTCAGCTTAAGGGGGCGCCAAAATCAGCCAGAGGTTGAAATTTTTTTTTTAGTTTCTCGGAAAAAATTAATTTCCTAGAGCTAAAATCGAAACTGTAGAATGGAAACATGATAAACCATCACCATGCCAAACATCTTCAAAATCAATGAGGGATCAATTAACTGTATATGTATTATTCAGTTATCTAGGAATGACCGGGCCACTTGGGTGAAATAGCTTAAAAGATGGGATATGTCTACAATGTGTCGCAAACATAGAGCCAGTAATTTCTTTGCCTGGGGAATTACCGACTCATCCCCATTTCAACTGGAACTAAGGGCCAAAATTTCCGATTTTTCATGGACCATAACTTAAAAACTAATCCTTTCAGCGAAATTCTGTTCGCATATTCATAGTCTACGCCCTCGATTTAGTAAATACAACAATATTGGTGAAAATCGTAGAGATCGAAAATTTTTCAAATTTTCCATACTGTATGGATTTTTTGAGAAATATTTTTGGTCTCCGACCGATCAAAACCAAATTCGTAGTGTACACTAATACGAGGGCGTAGAACACGAATATACAAACAGATATTTTTTAAAAATTAAGTTTTCAAGTTATGGTCGATGGAAAATCGGAAATTTTTGACCTTCGCGAAAAAAATTATTAAATCTAAACTGGTAGCGGTAGATGAATGAAGTGTGGTTTTTTCTATTCGCAAAGAACCAATCTATCACAAAAAAATCAGCATATGACTAGTGCTTTTTTTCTGGCTGCTACACCTCCTCAAAGTTGACCAATTTCTTCGAAATTTTGCACATAAAGTGATTTATTTCTCAAAATACCGATCCTACAAAAAATCAAATTGCATATTCGTGATCTACGACTTCGAATTAATAAGTAAAATGACCCGGGTCGATATATGTCGCTGAAAAAATTAATTTTCGTTTGGAATAATTTCGTTCGTAAAGCGCGGGTAAAAACGATAGGTCAGGCCCGGATCTAGGGGGGGGCAAGCGGGGCGCTTGCCCCGGGCGCCAGCTCAAGGGGGCGCCAAAATCAACCAGAGGTTAAAATTTTTTTACTTTTGATTTTCTCGGAAAAAATTAATTTCCTAGTTCTAAAATGGAAAGTGTAGAATGGAAACATGATATATCATCACTATGCCTAAAATCAATGAGGGATCAATTAACTGCATATTATTCAGTCATCTACGAATGACCGCCACACTTGGGTGAAATAGGTTGAAAGATCTGATATGTTCACACTGCGTCGCAAGCAGTAATTTCTTTGCCTGCCGACTCATCGCCTTCTCATTTGGAAGTAAGGGCCAAAATTTCCGATTTTCTATAGACAATAACTTGAAAACTAATCCTTTCAGCATAATTCTGTTTGCATATTCGTAATCTATGCCTTAGTAAAAACACCAATTTTGGTGGAAATCGGTAAGATTGAAATTTTTTCAAATTTTCCATAGATGTACCGAGTTTTTCACCATAATATGAGCCCCCCTTTAACTTTGTTACTAAGAGAGGTACAAAAAAATGTCTTATACAAAAGTTTCACGAAATTGAGTGTTTTAAAATTTTGTCACAAAATGAAATAAATACAGAGTTGGCGATTTTTTGAAAAATATTTTTGGTCTCCGATCAAAACCGACTTCATTCTGTACACTAATTCGAGGGCGTAGAACACGAATATGCAAACAGATATTTAAAAAAAAATCATTTTTCAAGTTATGGTCGATGGAAAATCGGAAATTTTGGACCTTCGCGGAAAAATTCATAAAATCTGAACTGTTCGTGATAGATGAATGAAGTGTGGATTTTTATATTTGCAAAGAACCAATTCAGCACCAAAAAAACAGCATATGACTAGTGCCTTTCTTCTAGCTGCTACAGCTCCTCAAAGTTGACCAATATTTCCGAAATTTTGCACTAAAAGTGATTTATTTCTCAAAATACAGATCCTCCAAAAATCTAATTGCATATTCGTGATCTTCGACCTTGAATTAATATGTAAAATGATCCGGGTCGACATATATAGCTAAAAAAATAAATTTTTGTTCGGAATAATTTCGTTCATGAAGCGCGGGTAAAAACGATAGACGAGGGCGATTTGCAAACGACATTCTTGTAAATACAAACTTTTTTATTTTTCGAACGATGGCAACCCGAGTCATTTTTTTTACTAATTCGAGGTCGTAGATTACGAATATGCAATTTTTGAGAGTATTTTGGGAAAAGAATAACTTTTAAAGGAATAATGAGAAAAAATATCTTCTGATGGAACAATGGGAAAAAAATAAGAGTGTTTTTTTTCCCAAAGTACTCATCTTAGGAAAAATCGAATTGCATAATCTATACGACCTCGAACTAGTGAAAAAAATAACTCGGGTTGAAAGCGATGACGAATATGCAATTAGATTTTTCCTACGAACCTTAGAAGGGGGGGGGGGGTTGCAAACGACATTCTTGTAAAAACAAACTTTTTTATTTTTCGAACGATTTCAACCCGAGTCATTTTTTCTACTGATTCGTGATCGAAGATTACGAATAAGCAATTAGATTTTCCCAAAGATGAGTACTTTGGGAAAAAAATAACTTTTAATGGAACAACGGGAAAAAATAAGAGTTATTTTTTTCCTAAAGTACTCATTTTAGGAAAAATCTAATTGCATATTCGTAATCAACGACCTCGAATTAGTGAAAAAAATATCTCGGGTTGAAATCGCGATAACGAATATGCAATTATATGTTTCCTGAGAATCTTAGAGGGGGAGGGGGGCGCCATCATGAATTTTTGCCCCGGTCAGAAAAAATCGTAGATCCGGGCCTGGTAAATACCCGACGATCATTTCTCTCTTTCTATAAAATAGCCAATTTCATGCTGGCCAAAGATTATAGAGTTAACTAACTCTCTATGTCTATGACAGAGACATAGACAGAGACATAGAGAGCGGCATAGAGAGAGACATAGACAGAGACCACAGAACAGACACTTGACTTACTTTATGACAGAGACATAAGGAGCGTTTGGCCAGTAGCCAGTAGACTCTATAAGCACTTTTTGTTCCGTGTCGTTCGGGCTCGAAGTTTCAGATGTCGCGTTCGGCCAGTAGACTCTATAAGCACTTTTTGTTCCGTGTCGTTCGGGCACGCAGTTTCAGAACAAAAAGTGTCAGTAGTTGTCGTTCGTTCTAGACGGAGTGGAGTTTTCGGAATCAACTCTATGAGCACCAGCTCCCAAGGTGGGGCGCGAAAGGAGTTTGTGTAGAAGTAGGGTTATGAAACGAGACAAACCATAAAAAAACAACTTATAAACAAACTATTCATAAAACTGTAGAATTTCCGTTTAATCCACACTAAGAATTATCTATTCATATACATTTTCGAACAAATTGCATTCAAATTCAAATTTTTCCCATGATTTTTGTGGTTGAAATTTGTCATTCGTTCATTCAAAAATTGCCAATTTGTACAAGCTCCATTAGCCCTAGCTGATCTGTGATAAAACTCTAGTTCTACTCGCTCTGTACCGGTGTCATAGACATAGAGACATGGACTGTGCCTTCCCTTTATATCTATGCATGAAATACGGTCAAAAAAAGTGACAGAGAGAAAAACACGTCGGGAATGCAGTTGTCTTTTTCTAGAATTTTGATTGGTCTACACTCACCTCTATGTGAACAAAAAAGAGAAAGGTATATCCCGACGAGCTTTTCTTTCTTTCTAATAAATAGCCAATTTCATGCTGGCATTGCTCAGTCCATGTCTCTATGTCTATGCTTCCCTTCATATCTATGCATGAAATACGGTCAAAAAAAGTGACAGAGAGAAAAACACGTCGGGAATGCAGTTGTCTTTTTCTAGAATTTTGATTGGTCTACACTCACCTCTCTCACCTCTATGTGAACAAAAAAGGGAAAGGTAATGTCCCGACGAGCTTTTCTCTCTTTCTAATAAATAGCCAATTTCATGCTGGCATTGCTCAGTCCATGTCTCTATGTCTATGACCGGTGTTTACTGGCCGAACGTAGTCATAGAGACACAAGGACAGAGACATAGAGGGACATAGACATAGAGAGAGACATAGAGAGACATAGACTCTATGGTCTATGATACAGATTAGGCGTATGGTCCGTATATACACATTTGGTAACCGAAAGTTACCAGAGCGGTTACTCTGGTGACCGATATTGAACCGAATTGTCCGGAATTCGGCATATACGGACCGCCCACTTACTAACCAGAAGAAACCAAAGTGTATATACGGACCACAGCCTAGGTTTATCCATGGGGGTGAAACCATAGAACTATAAAGACAATAGAATTATGTAGGTGAAACTCTCTCTTCTATGGTCTATAAGCTCCAACCATTGAACTCTAAATCATGTTTTTAAAAACATGATTTATAAAACGTCAACAGGTTGTCAACCAAAAGAATTAGGTTAATTTGGTTTTGACCGTCGCTGTCACTTCAACCGGAAATTCATGTCGGCCATCAGAGACATAGACATAGAGACATGTCTCTATGTCTATGATCAGAGACAAGAGAAAAAATTATTTGGTTGGACCATAGAAGAGGGAGATTCACCCTATTAAACTAATGTGTTTAATATGTCTATGGTGTTACCTCAGATTACTAAGGACCATTGAACTCTATGTTCCCATAGAGTCAGAGATATATCTCTGCATAGAGTTCAATGCTTAGGACATTTCAGTTCTTGTGAAAAAACACTAATAATAATAATAAATAATAATAAATAAATGAACAGAGGATTAAAAAAATATGGCCTAAAAATAAGGTTGAAGAAGAAAAAGAACTCAATTGAGTTGGGTTTGGCACTCGGTTAGCAACACTGCAAAATTGACACGTCCACAGATAATCTATGTTCTGTGGTCACGTCAGTTGTCAGTTTATGAACTTTCTTGTGTTTGTGTTGACACATAGACCTAATAAAATATGGACAGGCCCTGAGAGAGAGAGGTCACGAGTAGTAGGTTAGAAAGAGATGGACATATGGTAGAAAATGTCAAAATCATATGTTTATTGTTTACTGTTCAGCTACTGTGTTTTCAATCGATATTTCATTCTCCTCACAAACAATTTAAGAGAAAACTAGGTTTTTAGAATCGACTGCTACATGCTAATAAAGCGAAAGTGATTTATTTTTGGAAATAATAGACCAATAAAGGAGTTTCTTTTTTATTTCATGTATGTACATATAGGACATGATTTACAAAGATTTACAAGGAATATACCTAGTCTATTTTCTATATTTCATAAGGCCACAGCAAGAATTTGTAGAGGTGACTTGAATTTCGAGATAGTAGATATATTATTGAATATTATAAAGAATGTTGTTCTAAACGAAGTAGTTACATATGTATCATCACATTCTATTTCAAGGCATGTCCGAAGAAATTACTTAACTCCAATCTGGATTCAATATTAGGAAGAGGAGAGATGTAAATCATTCAGTAAGCCGTGTCACATCGGCAAACTCAAAACTCAATATTTTCTGTTGATCAGTGTCACAGAAATCTAACACTGGAAAGCCACACGATAAAGAAACAGGAGCAGTAAAATACAGTGTCCTTTCTCTATGGTAAAATATTACTGCCAGGAGTGCCAGAGAAGGGCAACTAAACCACCTGATGCAAAACCTATCAAAATAATTGAAAAAAAAATTGTAAATGATTAATCCATCATATAAATATTTCCCCAGCAGGAAATTTCATATTATTTGTGAAAGTATCAATAAACATACTTAAAATTATTGCCCTTTTCTCTATACCACACATGTTTTTGCTCAGAGAAGGTGAAATGTTTGAAAATTTCACTTAAACGATTAATTTTTCTCTGTGAAGCCAGAACGCAAAGCAGGGGTCCTTTTATCTTCCCAAATCACGAGTAATTTCAGTGTATATAAAATCAGACCCTGGCGAATGAGATAACAATGTTGTTTTACACAACTCTCAAGTTTTTTACATCAATAAAAATCAGAAAAAAAAATTTCAGATAGTATTTTTTTTATACGGAATCTATTATTTTATCAGCACTTGAAAGTTTCAAATACGAGAAAAATATAGTTGATTTGAAAACATTTTCGAAGTTGATTTCAGTCAGAGACAACCTCTGTTGTCAGTACAAAAATTGCTTCAAATTAATAGAAAATCTACCGACAACCACCCAAAAATGCAACATGGAGGATCAGCGGACTGGTAGAATTCCCGAGTTTACTCGATAACTTGGTTGAAGCGGCAACGTTGATTTATTCTCTACCAGCTACCAGCTTGACGTTTACTACCAGGGACTACTGTTATCTCTCTTTTCTACCACCCCCCTCTCTCTCGTTGGTATTCCTCGATGCGGTGAACGGGAAAACCACGTGAAGGCCTGTCCATGTATTATTAGGTCTATGTGTTGACAGTTCGTGTCGTTCGTGATTAACCACAGTGTTTAACACACATAACAGGGTTATTGAATATTTATATTCTGAATTATTCTGGGCCAAAGTTTCAGTTTTCCTCTGGTGTTATAAAATTACGGTCAAGATGGATTTTGGAACGTTGTTATACAATGCTCAAAAGAATAAAGAAGTTAAGAAGGAGGTATGTGATTACAGATTAACATATTGTTTATTCTCCCATTAAAGGAGCTAAATATCTTATACTGAATATCTTTTTAATTTTGCAGCCGATTAAATATTATAGCACAAAGTTTGCTCCACCAAAAAAGGAGCAGAAAGATAAATCACGGTTATCAGTCAATGTAAGGAAGTTTCTGGAAAAGAAGGAGGAAGAAGAGAGACAAAAAAGGCTTGAAGCTCAAAGAAAAAAAGAAGAGTTATTAGCTTTGAGATCGAAGGTTAGTACATGATTTTCTCTCATTCATTTGGTTTGAATATTTAATGAATATATGTTTTAAAATGTAGAAGTTTATGGTGCCCTAATTACAGCACCTCTGTGAATACTGAGATTGCCATTTTGTTTCACTTTTAAACTTGTAGTAGTAGTAGTAGTGATGAACTTAACAAAGTTTCGAAGGGCCAACAACCTAGTTCTTCCTGCCAAGCTTTAGCTTGATACATAAATAAAATTCCTTACATTAATGTTTTGTTGATCATTGGGAAAGATTTATGAGGTGTTGGGTAGGTTACAGTGTTCCTATCAGTTGGCCTGTCGAAGCTTTTCCTATGCTGTAAACTAAGTAAAGAAAAGGTTCATAGTTGCTTTTTTAATTATACTACAATGTAGAACCAAATTAACTTGAGATAACAAGATTCGTTTTTTTTTTTTAATTATTCTCAGTTTCCCCTGACTGTGCTTATATCTAATTCCTTATGAATCTTTTACAGGATAAAAAGGCTGTCAAGCGTGTGAATGTCATGTTGAAGCGGACCAAATCTGCAAATCAATCTGTTATTCAAGATGCAGTGGATTCCGACAATACTGCCGTTACTCTAGTTGGGCCTGCACAACCTGATGAAGATGATTATGGATATGTTTCACAAGAAGCATCTGCTTTTTATAATAAAATGATGGAAAAGTACAGTAAGATGCCAGACAAGACACCAAAGTTCTTGTTAGAAAAAAAGAAAGTTAATACCAATCTGAGCTCAACTAAAGATAGAGTTAAAGCTGCTTTAGAAAAGGAGAAAGAAGAAGCAATGATGCCTCATAAGAGAAAACGCAAACATAAGGATCCAGAAGACCTCTCATCTCCAGATGACAACTTCCCGTCTACGGCATCTAGAATTACTGATGAGAGACCTGATGCTAAGAAACCGAAGATTGATAAACCTAAACCTAAAATGCCTCCACCGATGAATTTCAATGGTAAGTCATTTCAACTTTTATCTCTATATTAAGAAGTGGGGCAAAGGGTGGAAAAAAATCGATAATATTGAATCTGAAAGCATGAGAGCTAGAAAAATATAGATGGCATCACCAAAATAGATGGCAGGTTTTTGCCATCGATTTGCAGATGATGGATAATGGCAAAAACCGCATCCCTTTATCTTCCTTTGAAAACTCATTTTTCTGCTCCTTAAGTTTGTGCCCCTATTTTGTAAAGTTTCAATGATATTGAAAAACATATGTAACATTTTACAGGCACTTTTTTATGTAGACTGCAGTGGCATAGTCAAAGATTTTTTTCAGTCTGCCACTTCATTGATGTAATATTAACACGTTGACTGTCCCATGAATCACATATGATACATAAAAATTTTCGCCAGGAGTCCATGAGTAGTATGTGATTCATTGATTCATTTGACGTTCAAGATAAATATGGTTACTTTTCATGAACGCTGCAGTTTGATCGGTTCATATGGGCTTAACATTTTGTAGAAATATGTATTGATAACCTCAATCATAATTTATCATATGTGATTCAAGAAACGTCAGCATCAAGCCTTCCATTGGACTTGAATATTTTGAACAAGAACACTTCCTTAAATGGCTGCAGAATTAATTTTTCATAGAATATATATTTTATCACTCAAAAGTAGCCCTTCTCTTTCGATAAATGTGTTGGACGTGGGGGGTGAAAAAAAAATTAGAATGGGGACAGTCAACGTGTTAACTTCAATTTTTTTGATATAAATGGTTTTTTTTCACATTCCTGAACCATATTGGAAAATTTTTCATCTTTTCAAATATCTGGAATGTAAGTGATCTTTCTAAAGAAAGGCCTCGTTTGTTTCATCATAATAATAATAATAATATGTCTTTATTTCAAATAGAGAAAATGTACATACACATACTCGAAGTGAAATAGGGTCAAACTTTACAGCAAAAATTCATTCACTGAATATGGCTCTAGCCTCAGGAGCAGTTGAAAGATCTGTCTCTTAAAACCGATCAGGGTAGTTTCTTCTCTCATATAACCTGTTTTGTAGATTAGTATATAAGAAAAGAATAATGTTATATTTGCTAGAACTAATATTGATTTCATTGTTTCAGAGCTCCTCAAACTAGCAGAAAAGAAACAATTTGAACCCATAATTATTGAGAAGAAAAGCAAAGAAGATGAAAGTCCCCTTACCAAGAAACAGAGAAGAGAAATGGAAAGGATGAGGGAGTGGCAGGAAAGAAAAAAAGAAAAACTTAAGCCTGACCCAAGCGAGCCCAAACAGAAAATTAATAAAGAAGCAGAAACTGCCAAATCGAAAATAGCAAAAGTGCCAAATCAGTCAATATTAGCAACAGCCCTAACAAAAAGTTCTAATAAGGCTGATAATAAAATGCAAAATCCTGAACCAGAAATTAGGAAAAAAATTGATTGGGGTCCTAAACATCCATCAGCTGGAAAAATGAACAGCATAACAAAGGCCCCAGTTGACATTAAAAAACCAGTCCCAAGTGCCTCCAATAATCCCATGAAAGATTTGGGAAAATCTGTATCAAATTATACAGAAAAATCTACAAAAATTGCCACCAAAAGCAATAATGGAACAACTAAGAATGGCTTACCTTCAAAGGACATAAAAAGGTATCCTAAAGAAATCAGTGTGAACAGCAGAGGCCCCTCTGACAAAAAAATGCTAGATAAGATTAAGGAGAAAGAAATGCCACAAAGAGAATTGTCTAAACCAAAACAGTTCCCACCAAATGATCTAAGGCCAAAACAATTTCCTCCAGCTGATGTGAGGAGAAAACCCATGTCTAATAAAATGCAAATGCAAATGAAAAAACGAAGAATTATCGATGATGATGATGAAGATTATGATTCTGAAATGGATGACTTCATTGATGATGGTCCCGAAGAAGAAGAGGATTACTCTAAATATATCAGAGAAATATTTGGTTATAACAAGTCAAAATATGTGGAAGTCGATGAAGAAGATGATGATATTATGGAGTCCTCATTTTCACAGCAGATGAAAGAAGAGCAAATCAGTACAAAATTGGGTATAATGGAAGATCTTGAAGATATGAGACTAGAGGAAGAGCACAAACGAAGGAAAGCATTAATGAAGAAAAAAATCGGTAGCTAAAAGTAAGATCGCACGCAGTGACCAAGATGCATTTAGTGTTTTAATCATTGCATTTATATTACACTAATATTCAATATAAATTCAATGGAAATTTAGTCAACTACTCTGAAACACATTGAAAAAGTTGGAGGGAATTCTTTGCAAAGTTTATATTAATGTATATATATATATATAAATATATATAGTTATATTTATTGTAGATATCAACACATGCTGTATTGTGATATTGTAAATAAAATTTTAAAAATTTTACTGCATAAGTCTTTCATTTCTTTATAAACCCTGTTCGACAATTACCTCAGACCGTTCAGATTGCTCTATATTGTTCTTTTACGACATCCAGATTGAGGAAACTACATATCTGGACTGTTCCAAAGAAAATCTGAGCAATATAATGACGATCTTTTCGTTCAGAATATTTCTATCTATGGGATGTACAGTTTGTTAAAATCGTCTTCTAACTTGTAAATACTTAATAACTGAACTCTACTTTTTTATTATCCGTGTGCTTAGTTTTTATTTAATAAATAATATGTATATATTTCAACCATCAAGTTTTTCTTGATGAACTTCTTTGTGTCCCATCAAAGAACAAAAAAATGTATGCAGCAAAATTTTAAAAATTTTACTGCATAAGTCTTTCATTTCTTTATAAACCCTGTTCGACAATTACCTCAGACCGTTCGGATTGCTCTATATTGTTCTTTGACGACATCCAGATTGAGGAAACTACTTATCTGACTGTTCCAAAGAAAATCTGAGCAATATAATGACGATATTTTCGCTCAGAATATTTTCTATCTATAAGATATTAGCTGACCCGGCAAACGTTGTTTTGCCATATAAATAATTTCCATGTTGTATCATAAAAAAATAGAAATTAAAAATTTTGTCTAAAAAATAAAAAAAAAATTTAGGGGTGGACTACCCCTAACATTTAGGGGGATGAAAAATAGATGTTGGCCGATTCTCATAGATAGCTGACCCGGCAAACGTTGTTTTGCCATATAAATAATTTCCTAATGATTAAATTACTAAAATGGCTAATAAAAAATAAGGGTTTATCGTAGAAGGGTGAAAATTGAGGATTGTATGTATTTTTGTATGTTGTATCATAAAAAAATAGAAATTAAAAATTTTGTCTAAAAAATACAAAAAAAAATTTAGGGGTGGACTACCCCTAACATTTAGGGGGATGAAAAATAGATGTTGGCCGATTCTCATAGATAGCTGACCCGGCAAACGTTGTTTTGCCATATAAATAATTTCCTAATGATTAAATTACTAAAATGGCTATTAAAAAATAAGGGTTGATCGTAGAAGGGTGAAAATTGAGGATTGTATGTATTTTTGTATGTTGTATCATAAAAAAATAGAAATTAAAAATTTTGTCTAAAAAATACAAAAAAAAATTTAGGGGTGGACTACCCCTAACATTTAGGGGGATGAAAAATAGATGTTGGCCGATTCTCATAGATACCGGATAAGCACAAAAAATTTCATCAAAAACGGTCAAGCCGTTTCGGAGGAGTACGGTAACGAAAACTATGACACGAGAATTTTACATTGAACTAAAGAAAGAAATGGAAGGGACCCGCAGTTCAGCAAATCGGTCGAAAGTGTGTCCAAAAGTGTGGGAGAGAGAAAGACTATTGGTGGGTATCCCTTCTCTCTCTTTTAGATGTTTTGTTTACATCAATCAGCTGACGGTTTTGTTGATTATTCAGTTTAAATTAGTTTTTGGGATGATTTCGGTTGTGTTCAATTGGAAAGAGATCTAAAAGTGTTCAGAATGCTAAAACTCACGATTAATATTCGCTTGAAACTTGAAAAAACTCAAATAAATCGGGGAATCTCTGAATCCCACTCGAAAACCTTTAAGTATCTGGATTTTCGGTTTCTGAGAAATATGGATCTAGTGAAGGGACAGATTACCTTTACCTGGCCACCCGAGGGAATTAAAAGGGTTGAAACTGTCTGAAAAGACCTCTTTCGATATTAACTGGACAGTTAAAAAAAAATCAAAGTAAGTAATCTTCAGAATTGAAGTTGTTTGTAAATTTGTGGTATAAAGTTTTAGAGAAAGTATTTTATAGGTTTTTGTGTTTCTCAAATCATTGTTGTCCCCATCAATATCAGTACTGTTTGCAGTCACGCAAAATTGGTAAATTTCAGACTCTTGTTACAACGATGGTTGTAACAAGTTGCTAAAGGATGCTCCAATGAGCCGAACAAAAATGAGCCAAAGAGTTTCCACAGGTAGGTCTATTTTAAATATTTTCATTATGAGATCCCTTTTTGCGACTTCTAAAGCATTATATGTTACTTTATTTTAGGTTTCCTTTTAAACGCCCAGATATTTTGGAACTTTGGATTACTGCTGTAGGAAGGGAAAATTGGTATCCCTCAAAGTATAGTAGAATATGTGAAGATTACCTTCATAATCCAAGTTATACAAGAAAAATATTGAAACTTGATGCTGTACCAAGTGTATTCAATAATATCCCAAGACATTCAAGGATCATGGAATACTTACAGTTTCATCACTCTTCATATACAACTCACTGTGTTATGTGCATCAGAACTGGAAGAACTTTCCGACCAATTCTATAAATCATGCATATGAAACAAGAAATAAAGACTCCTTGCAGATTCCAGTGCACCATCTGAAGCGCATACACCAGGGCATGGACTTCTGCGGCCCCAAACTATATAATAAATTTTCTTCTGAGTTTCATGACAAGTCCTAGATGAACTTTAGGAGAGAAGTGAAAAGGTTGCTTTTAAATGAAACTATATATTCTATAGAAGTTCTTATCGAGAAAGAATATGTGATGAGATTTGTTTTTTATTTTTATTGTGTTTGTATGCATGTTGTTACCACTGTGATATTTTATATTTGTTTATTACTGTCGGCACCATTTGTAATATTAATTGCAAACGAAGATCCCTCTAACCTAATCTAATCCGATGAGAAGCAGAGCACATGTAAGTTTTCGAGTGAATTTAAATTATTTGAAATCAATAATTTTCTTTTTCATTGTAGACTATTACTGAAGATATATGTAAACTATTTTATATATTGTATATAATAAAAATATAGAAAGAATTGACACTTGTTTTTTTTTGGACAACGCTCCTTAATTAACTTAAAATTCATTATAGTAGAAGGAAAATATGTATGTTCAACATGTAGATTAAAACCTTGATGAATTCCACATGATTACATTCTTTCATAATATACTAATCTAGTTAAAATGAACAAATTTCTGTTCTTTTCATACAAAAAAAGACTTATTAAATTCCGTCTACACTGCTCTGAAAAATATGATCAACGTCGCAAAATTAACTCAGAAAACGTCTTGAATTGATGAAAAATATGATTCCAATCATCACAGTTCGAGAAACGGGTCCAAAATTTCAGATATCCCCATCTCATTGTTGCAGGTGTTTGGCAAAAAAATTATTAAATTCCTTCTACAATAATATGAAAAATATAATTCACATCGCATAGAGGTTATCTATAATCGCATAATCAACTCAGAAAAAGTCCTGATTTGATAAAAAATACGATTCAAATCAGAAAAACGAAACGTCAAAAATTTAAATTCAAACTTTAATAGGTTATCTCCCCTTGCGCAAGAACAGAGAGAGAAAGATATACATCCAATTGTCTATTTCAGTCGGCCTCACTTTTGCTGACCCGAGAGTCCCTTCCATTTCTTTCTTTAGTTCAATGGAATTTTATATATTAGAAGATTAGTGAGGTTAGGCGGGAAATTTGAATCGCGATCCATCCGTGGATCTGGTCCCTGAATTCCCTATGCATTTCTTATGGGACTAAAAATGCCGCGTACTTCTCTCCTGTTTTCGGATATTTTAGCGAATTTCTTAAGATTTATTTCTGTTGGAATGTGTTCTATGATCCTTTCTTAACAAGTTGAAAACAAAATTTCGTAATAAAATGGTATATTTTTTTAATAATGGATCAATATAAAATTGGTCGGCAAGATCCATGGAAGTTTGTCGTAGCTTCATTTCGAGAATATTTTAATTGATCTAATCGTTATTGGTCTACCAATTTTCATTCAGAATAAATTGAATAATGAAATGCTGCATTGCCTTTCAAAAACACGTTATTAGTTAAAGATGAGAACACAAAATTTCGTAAGACAGTAGGGATGAAGAAAAAGTGAATATGGAAAAAAAAGCTAGTCAGATCTGTGCAAAATTGGGTTCACCAAACAGATTTCATAGACAGGACGTTTGTTGGAATAAAGAGAAAATAAAAGCAGTTAATAATGCAGAATTACCGAATTCAAAAAACTATAGGAATGATATCAGATACCACTGATTCGACGTGTTGGTAAATAACCAGAAATTATTGAAGGTATATATATGATACTGGAGCTGATATTGCAATATGGTAAATTATAAAATTTCGAAAAAATTGGGCAAAGAATTGATAGAATATAGGAGCACGTTCAGAACGACTTGTGGTATCGATAAAACAGATAGTATTGTAAGATTGAAAATGGAAGATTATTAATAGTGGAGGATTTCATTGAAATTATTGTTATAAACAAAAGTATTTTGAATATGACCTGTTGATCAGTCTCGATCGTATTGAAAAATTTTGTTTAACTCCAAATGAAAACCTAAAAATTCTGTAGAAAAAGGAAGAAATTAAATAAATAAGAAAATATACTATATAGATCCACAATATATGAAGTTTATGAATTTTAATGAATTTAATGAAGAAGATAACAGAAGATCACGTTTATGCATAGTGTAACCAGTCCGGCCCTTGCGGTCGGACCTTTCGAGAACCAGAGCGGTCGAGAAATTCCAGAAAGGTTCGCGAAGGTACCTGAATGTTTCCGGCGCCTATATAAGCCCAGCGGAGGAGCAGGTAGACAAGTACAAGTACAGTAACGGTGCAAGCGACTAGTGTAAATAAACAAGAGTGGAAATAAATAGTAGTGTGATAGTTAGTTTGTCAGTTATAAGTGTGTATTAAGTGTAAATAAATAATTTTAATAAGTTGGACGTTTTAATCAAGCGAAGAAAACGTTACATTGGTGTCAAGTGTGCGGTTCAACATCGCTCGAATTAAATAAATAATTTTGGATATTTGAAGTTCATGCCAGTGACCACAAGACTGCAGAACGCGATGGAGACTCAAGCGGTAATGGACTTTTTGAGTAAGATGAACGAAAGAATGGAAGAAAATTCTCGAAAATTGAATGAGAAAATGGAGGAGAACTCTTGTAAGTTGAATGAGAAAATGGACGAGATTAAGGAAAATTGTAATGATGTGGTGAGTCAACTTACAGACAAATTGGACGAGAAACTGGAAATCATAAATGGAAAATTCGATAAAGTGGACGAGAGATTCGATATAGTGAGTGGAAAATTTGACGAAGTTGATGAAAAGTTTGACAAGGTTAACGGAAAGTTTGAAGAAATGGCAGGAATAATTGAACATCATTCCAAGTTGATAGATTCCTTGAAAAGAATGTCAAACAGAACAGATATTCTGGCTTCAACACCCTACAGCACAGCGAAAGCGGAAAATGACGGCGAAGGTAGTAGAATGAAGATCAAGCCTCCAACGTTTGATGGAAAAATACCCTGGTCGACATATCAAAAACAGTTTGAAGCTGCTGCCCTGGTAAACAATTGGAACGACAACGAAAAAGCCACGGCATTAATTATAGCTCTACGAGGAGAGGCACTCAACATCCTCCAGACGATCCCGGAGAGTCAACAAGCCTGTTACGAAGTTCTTACATCGAAACTTCAGATGAGATATGGTGATGCTCATCTACAACAAGTATACCATGCACAAATAAAGAACCGAGTGCAGAAAACAGGGGAAAATCTCCAAGAGTTTGAAGCTGATGTGGCGAGATTAGTCAGGCTAGCTTATCCATCTGCCCCAGATAGCTTCCTGGAACAGCTATCAATCCAGACATTCGTGGATGGGATAAAGGATAGTGAAATACAACAAGCCCTGAGACTAGCACGCCCTAGAACCATTGATGATGCCTTAGCCCAGGCTTTAGAAATTGAGGCAGCAAAGCAAGCGTCACATAGAGGACACCTTCGTGTAAGACAAGTCCAAGAAACAAACCGATCTATTCAGGACATTGTCAGAGAAGAAATCCGCAGAATATCACAAGTAAAGAAAAAGGATGCTGTGTGCTGGAACTGCAACAAAAGTGGGCATTTTAAGCGAAACTGTCCAGAATTGGAAAAAGAGTCTCAGCAGGGAAACTAAAAGGGGTCGGTGATAAGGGGCATAAATCGACCCAAGCCAAAAATGCCCCCGAAGTGATAATCCGAGGAATAATGTCTAAGGATTTATCAAGCATAGTTATCCCTGGAAAGATAAATGATCGAAATGTGAAAATACTGGTAGACACTGGCTCGACCAAAACCATTGTGCGTCCAGAAATTGCTGAAGGACTCAAGACTCGCCCAGTTAGGATCAAACTTCGAACTGCGTCTGGACAAGAAATACCGACTTATGGATCGATCGTCTCCACTATTGAATTAGGAAACACAACGGTTAGCCACGAAGTTCTGGTAGCTGGAATCACGGAAGAAGTTATACTGGGATTGGACCTTGTTAAGAAGCTTGGATGCCAATTGGATATGAAGAGTGATGTACTTCGGCTAGGAAGTGAAGAGATTCCATTCAATGATGTGGAGGACAAGATATATCGGATCCGACTGACCGAGGACATCACGTTGCCAGGGCGAACTGAAGGCATAGTGACTGGTAGATGTGACGATGTAACGAGGAGTGGCTGCGTGAGAGTAATTGAGCCCTGTGACGATACAACATTAGCTAAAGGACTATTACTTGGGAAGACCTTGGTAAGGGTGAGAGACAGCATTCCCATCCGATTGCTCAATGTCAACATGTTTCCAGTCACTCTGAAGAAGGATACCTTGATTGGACGTGGTGTACCAGTGTACCATATTTCGGGTGGGATAAGTACTGCAGAAATCTCAAAGTCACAAAGGAATTCTGAAGAACTGGTGTCTCTCCTCACTTCAAAGTGTCAGGAGCTCGACCGATACCAACTACTCGAAGTGAGAAAATTGGTTCAAACCTTCTCCGACGTTTTTGCCACTGACGGAAGAGCAGGGAAGACCGATGTTGTGCAGCATAAAATCAATACGGGTGATGCACAACCTATCCGACAGCATCCTAGACGTCTCCCTCTGGCAAAAAGAGAAGAAGCTGAAAGAATTATTGAAGACATGGCGAGAGAAGGTGTAATTGAACCCTCCGATAGCCCCTGGACATCGCCCGTTGTATTAGTGAAGAAGAAGGATGGAACCACTAGATTCTGCGTAGACTACAGGCAGCTCAATCAGGCCACGAAAAAGGACAGCTATCCCTTACCGAGAATTGACGATACCCTGGACACACTCTCGGGATCACGTTGGTTTTCCACCTTGGATCTGAAGAGTGGATATTGGCAGGTTGGCTTGGATCCAAAGGATAAAGAAAAAACTGCCTTCAGTATTGGAACAGGTCTGTGGCAGTTTAAAGTTATGCCTTTCGGTCTATGTAATGCTCCTGCCACATTTGAACGTCTGATGGAGACAATATTGAGAGGACTCTCCTGGAAAACTTGTCTGGTGTATCTGGATGATGTGATAGTGGTGGGAAAATCATTCCAAGATCACCTACACAACCTATCCGAGGTTTTCCAGCGACTTCGCGATGCCAACCTAAAGCTTTGTCCTAAAAAGTGTAATCTGTTTCGAACAGAAGTGAAATATTTGGGACACGTAGTTTCACGGGGAGGTGTGAAAGTTGATCCGGATAAGATCAAGGCAGTGCAGGAATGGCCTATACCGAAAGACAAAAGTGAGTTGCGGAGTTTCTTAGGCCTTTGCACTTATTATAGAAGATTTGTATCTGATTTTGCCAACGTTGCCAAGCCACTGACGAAATTGACGGAAGATGGACAGGAGTACATATGGTCCGATGATTGCGCTGAAGCCTTCGAACGATTGAAAAAGGCTCTGGTCACAGCTCCAGTTCTGAGTTACGCAAGGGCTGAAGGTAAATTTGTGCTCGACACCGACGCCAGTAATACAGCCATTGGCGGCGTTCTATCGCAAGTCCAGGATGGACAGGAAAGAGTCATCGGGTACTTCAGCAAGGTGTTGTCCAAACCAGAACGGAATTATTGCGTGACCAGGAGGGAACTTTTAGCAGTCATCAAGTCCGTAGAACATTTCTACAAATATTTGTACGGAAGGAAATTCTTACTAAGAACGGACCATGCTGCTTTGAAATGGCTCCTGAGTTTCAAGAACCCGGAAGGACAAGTGGCTAGATGGATTGAGAGGCTGCAAGAGTATGACTTTGACACTGAACACAGAGCGGGGACTAGCCATCAGTGGCGGCTCGTGACTTACCAAGATGCAAGTGCTGCAAAATGTAGACTAAATCAAAATATCACCGCATTTATAATTTTTATTCAGAGAAATATTATCAAGCAAAAATAAAATATTTTATTTTAAATTCCATAATTTTCATTGAAGGGTTTTTATTATAAGATATTATTTTCTCTTGAATACCAAGTCGATACGTCTATCCTTCTTCAAAGCAAACTTATCAATCACTTTTTCGTTAAAGTCCGGTATAGATCGAATTAATTTTTGCTCTATTGATAAGCAGGCTAACGCATTGAGACGATCTTGTGACATAGTACTTCTCAAGAACGTTTTGATTCTCTTTAAAGAGGAAAAATTTCTTTCTGCTTCTACAGTGGTCATTGGCATTGTTACTAGTATGTTTAGCAATTTTATAGTTTCGGTAAAAACTTCCTGAAGGTTACTGTCGATTATGAAACTAAGAAGCACAGCACATGATGAAAAAGTCCGATATTCTGCACTAGAATATAAAAGAGTAAGTTCTGTCTTGAGTCTGTTCTTCTCAAGCATTGGGTACGATTCGATAGTCCTTTTGAAATAATCATCTGGAAATGAACGATCATATAATTCGAATCTCTCACAAATAAACAAGTTTGCCGCATTCAACTGATCGGTATAAGCAAAGCGATCTTCTGCCACATTGATTATGACATCACAAACTTCTATCGCAGATGCTCTCCAAGTGTCCTCGTTCAATTTTCTCCTCTTAGTTTCAGTAACTTGTAGAGCTTTGGCTTCATTCAAAATGTCATATAGTTTTTCATTTCTTATGTTGCTTATGCTTTCTTTAAATTTTTTCAAACATTTGCCTATTTGTACCGAGTCAATTAAGCGTCTCTGTAGTTCGTTGAAAAAAATATCGACATGTGGCATGACGTAGTGAAAAAATGTGAGCCAAAACACGAATGATTTTTCTTGAAGAAGCCTTCTGATCGCACCGGCTTGAGTTTTGGTTGATACATTTACACCAGGACTTTCTTCAATTTCCTCCATACATTCTATGAGTTCTTCTTTGTATTCGAATACTACGTTAACTGTTCTACTTTTAAAATTCCATCTTGTAGGAACAGACCTAGGTATTTTTCTTTTCACTATTCTATCTAGGAAAGCAACGCGTTGACAAGAATTGGAGAAAAATGCTGGAATTTCACTCAGATTTCCAAAAAATAAACGTACATCATTATTTTGAGAAGATGCTTGGCTCATTATCAAATTCAATTGATGGGCATAGCAATGTACGAAATGGGCTACAGGATATTTTTCTTTAATCCTAGCCTGAACACCACTCTGTTTTCCAGACATTACAGCTGCACCATCATAAGACTGCGCGATTAATTTATTAGGGTTCTTAGCCACCAAAGGTTCAAGTGCTTTTAAAATTAGGTTGCTAAGAACTTCAGCAGTTTGTTGCTCGCTTTTAAAAAATTCCCAAAATCTTTCCACCGGTTTTCCATCTTTGCAATACCGAAAAATCAAAACCGTTTGTAACTTCGAGGAAACGTCTGTAGTTTCATCTGCCATGATTCCAAGAAATTCTGCATTATCTATTTCTGCCGAAACAATTTCCTGATACACCTCAAAAATACAATCCAATAAATCATTTTGGATTTCTTTCGACGTCCCTTTGAATACTGTTGCTCGTTCTAAATGGTCTTTCAAAGTTTTATCTATTTCGGCAGTATAATTGATAAGACCTTGAAAAATACCTGGATTTTCAGAATTTTCACTTTCGTCATGACCTCGAAGTGCGAGCTCAAATGTACCACAAAATTTAATGGCTTCTACAATTTTCGAGACTAAGAATCTGTTGCTAGCAACCTTTTCATTATGCATTGCTATGTTTTTCCAATATGCTGTGTCGAGCCGCTCTTGTATATTAGCCTTACCTAATAATGTAAAATGCATTTGATTCTTCAAATGGTCTTTGGAATTTCCATGCAGTTTGGCTTTTTCAGCTAAATGTGCTAAATCATCAACACCGTTTACTGTCCAATGTTTTTCGCCACCAAAAAGTACACACACAAAACAAAATAACTTGTTTTTAATCGCACAACCACAAATCCACCCGTATTTTTCATAAATCTGTCTGTTGAATTTTCTTTTATAAGTTTTTCCTCTGCTTGTAGAAGCTCCTTCGAAATTGAGATCTGGCGTTGGACGTCCCTTACGTTTAATTTCTAATTTTTCATCGATATTCAATCTACTGAAGTTCATAAATTTGGAAATTAAATCCATTCTCCTTTCTTCGATTTCAAAAAGACGAAAACTAATTGCACAAAACGCAAATACGCAAGTCGTAAACGGCCGGGCAAATTCAAATGCAGCACGGGAAGCGTACGTCGTCATCCTCGTTGAAAGTATTAGGAATTGCAAACTTGAATAAAAATCTGAGTTTTGATTGGTCAGCCCAAGGTCAACCGTGCTGTGCCCCGAGATGATGACGCGTATCTCGCATTAGAAGCAATACGATGCATGCAGCATGCATTGTATGCAACACAAAAAACAAATCTGTTTCAGGGCATTGAAGTGTAAGTTGCGGAAAGCGTTCGACCACGTCTTGTCTTATTTTGCGATCGCTATCACAATTAGGGTTCCTTTGAATAGCAATATAAGAATTGATCATTTTTTGTTCTGCAAAAAATACACTATGGAAAGTTGAAAAATTTTTCTTTTCTCAAATTTTCGAAACAGGTGCTGCAGCTCTGCAGCTCTCGTACAGGAGCCGCCCCTGCTAGCCATCGCAATGCAGACGCGTTATCTAGAAGACCTTGTCCCGAGAATTGCAGCCATTGTTCGCGCCTGGAAGAAAAGATCGATTTAAGGCGGACCACCGTAATCGAAGACGACTGGCTACCTGAAGAAATTCAAAGAGCACAAGAGGAAGATAACGACTTGAAAGTAATCCTGAGTTGGAAGAAGAGCGGTAGACGACCTACTTGGGAAGAAGTATCCAGACTGAGCCAGAATGTAAAGTCGTATTGGGCACAATGGGAAACATTGAAGATTGATGGAGGTCTTCTGAAACGTTGTTGGGAAAATGAAGATGGAACTGAGCAGAGACTTCAGTTGATTGTGCCAAAGAGCCGTGTGACAGACATTCTGACCAGACTACATAATGGAACTTCAGGTGGACATTTCGGGATAACCAAGACGTTGGAAAAAGTCAGGCAGCGATTTTATTGGCTAAATTGTAAGAGAGACGTTAAAGATTGGTGTAGAAGATGCAAGGTTTGTGCTGCTGCTAACGGACCTTATGGTAAAGGGAAAGCACCAATGAGGCAATATAACGTCGGATCCCCCATGGAACGAGTAGCTATCGACATCGCTGGCCCCTTTCCCGAAACAGACCATGGAAACAAGTACATTTTGGTAGCGATGGACTATTTCACGAAATGGGTGGAAGCCTACGGTATTCCTAATCAAGAGGCAAGTACGGTAGCTGATAAATTGGTCAGAGAATTCTTCTGCAGATTTGGAATACCTCTGGAGCTGCATTGTGATCAAGGCCGAAATTTTGAATCGAAGTTATTCCAAGAAGTATGCAGCAAATTGGGAATTCACAAAACAAGGACTACACCTCTTCATCCACAATCAGACGGCATGGTCGAACGAATGAATCGGACCATGGGAAAACATCTAGCCAAAGTAGTTTCTGATCACCAGCGGGATTGGGATGAATATTTACATCTATTCACCATGGCATATAGATCTTCGGTTCAAGAATCTACCAAGGAAACTCCAACCAGTATAATGTTCGGCCGAGAAATAAGACTGCCTTGCGACTTAGAGTTTGGATGTAAGCCTGGAGAAGACGTAGCTGGGGAGGACTACGTTAGTAAATTAAGGAACAAGCTGGATTACATTCATGGCAAGGTGCGCAATCAAATGCAGCAAGCAAGTGACCGAATGAAAATGCGCTACGACATCAAGGCTATTGAAGGTGGATTCACCACTGGGGATCTGGTGTGGCTACATAATCCACAAAGGAAGAAAAGTTTTTCACCAAAGCTGCAGAGACAGTGGGAGGGACCGTATGAAATAATCAAGAGGATAAATGATGTAGTTTACCGGATAAGGAAGCTCCCCAGAGGAAAACCAAAGGTTGTCCATTTCAACCGATTAGCCCCGTACGCGCAGGACGAAGAAGAAGTACGACTTGTGGAAGCCCCGATGCAAGGTAGCAGTGATTACCAGAAGTTTATGGATTGTTATGGTGAGACACGCGTTGCACGGTTCGGCGTTACACAGGAAGTACATCAAGATCTCTTTACCGTGTCTAAGGAATACTCTCTCGCTCATTGCGTAGCGGAGGACCTTCGTATGAGCAAAGGAATAGCAAGAGTATTCAGAAATAAATTTGGACGTCAGGAACAACTATTGCGACAGCAGCCAAGAATCGGAAAAGTTTTGAAATTGAAGGCTGAAGGTCGGTTCATTTATCACCTAGTCACGAAGCAACATTCCTATCAGAAGCCAACCTATCAGAATCTATGGACGGCACTGCATAGCTTGAAAGAAGACCTTCAACGCTTTGGGGTTAGGAAATTAGCTGTTCCCAAGCTCGGTTGTGGATTGGACCAGCTAAATTGGCGAGTTGTGCGAAGCATGCTGGAGGTGGTATTTCAGGGGACTGGTATAAGGATCCTGGTGTGCAGTTTCAACCCAAAGCAGGGCAGGGAGCCTGGAAAAACTGTGGAGTGCTACTTCCATCAGAATGGCTACTGTAGGAATGGTGATGACTGCAAGTTTCGCCACGGTCCTCGGAGGAATTCACTAAATCTGTTCTGGGACAGAACAGGCTTAAGGAGGGGACAGTGTAACCAGTCCGGCCCTTGCGGTCGGACCTTTCGAGAACCAGAGCGGTCGAGAAATTCCAGAAAGGTTCGCGAAGGTACCTGAATGTTTCCGGCGCCTATATAAGCCCAGCGGAGGAGCAGGTAGACAAGTACAAGTACAGTAACGGTGCAAGCGACTAGTGTAAATAAACAAGAGTGGAAATAAATAGTAGTGTGATAGTTAGTTTGTCAGTTATAAGTGTGTATTAAGTGTAAATAAATAATTTTAATAAGTTGGACGTTTTAATCAAGCGAAGAAAACGTTACAATAGATTTCCGATATTTCAACAAGATTGTTGTTCCGGAATCTCAACCTCCCTGAAAATGAATCAACCTTTTCTGTTAATTGGTGAGATGATAAAAAAAACTAGAAATTGTAAGTAGTTTTCAGCGTTAGATATCAATTCGGCTTTCTCGTTGATTCCTATCAGAATGAAAGATAGGTATAAAATAGCTTTTACTCTGAATTCAGTAAAATACCTGGGATATATAGAAAATAATACCATTCGTCCGATTTATGATAACGTGAAAGCCATGAAAAATTATTCAGTCCAAAAACAAAGAATATCGGGCAATTTCTTGGAAAAATATATTTTCATCATAAATATATTCCCAATCAGTGTACAATTCTAGAACCATTTCAAAATATACTGAGAAAAAATATAGAATTCAAGTGGACGGATGCCTGTGAAAAATCGTTCAATGAAATGAAAGAAATATTCGTCTAGTTCTCCTATTTTGGCAATTTTTGCTCCAAACTCACCTATAATTTTTTAAACAGATTCAAGTATCGAAAGGATTGGTGCTATAACTCTACAACCTCGAAAAGATAAAATAATTAAGCGCCTGTTTGCAGTGTTGCATATTTGTGCGAAAAGTCCATTAGTGGAAACATTTTAACAATATCTTCCTTTGTCTTGAAGATATAACCAAATTTTGATATTTTGTCGATTTAAAAAGTGTCATAACTTCTTTATTTTCGAAAATATCTTAAGAAGATCAAAACTTTTTCACTGGGAATACGGATCCATATTCAATTTTTTGTTATATCTTCTACTAAGGCTGAAAAAAAACTTCTTTATTTTGAATACGGAAGGTATCTTTTTTTATTATGCAAAAAATAAATAGCTTTTCGAAAATATACAGGGTGTACCAAGTTCGAGGGCCTATTAGACGTTTCTGGAGAACTGGATCATCTATGACCATGCATTATTGATATGAAACAGATTTTATTAATTTAACTCTACGTACGACACAAATTCAGAAAATCAGGAATTATTCATTTTTAGAGCATTGACATATATATTAGAACACTGTCATTATTTTTCTTCGCAGAATCCAACGCAATCATAAAAAATTAAGGTTCTAATTTGAAAAACGAAAGTTATATGGGCAAATCTTGATTCCCATTTTTGACACAGTATTCGGAACACTCTGTGAAAAGTTTTTCGAAATTCAGAAAATGCACAATATTTCCACATTCTTCGACTTCAAAAATGTGAAAACGGTTTGTGCTTAAGATTATTTAGAATAGGGATATCGAACAATGATAATGAATAAGCATATCTTTATTTTTTTTTCTATTTTTTTCAATATTATAAAAAAAAACAATTTGGACGAATGCAACGATTTGAACAGAAATATATTCAAAATTGAATACTGTATCATATCAAAAACGAAAAAACTGAGAAAAAAAATTTTGGAAAAATTTATTTCCATTCCCTATATAACTGAAAGTGCTTAGGCTTCAAGAATATTTAAGGTCAGTAGATTATGTCGAACAATATCATAAATCGAATTTTCAGATTTCAAATAGGTCCAGTTCTCCAGAAACGTCTAATAGGCCCTCAAACTTGGTAGAGCCTGTATATATAATATGTCCATATATTACTTCTATACTCAGAGCAAAATTCCCATTTTCGACAGAATTCTATGAAACCATTGAACACAAAAATTTCCACTCACAATAAATTTCCATCTCTATGATACGAATTAAAACCTTAGAATATGTTCTAAGATTAAAACTAGAATTTCATTTGTTAGCTGTAACATCTATAAATTCAATAAAATCATGTGATTCATGTTATACTCAATTTGAATACATATCAAGCAGAATTTCCATAATCAATGTATAAATATAACTCATAAAAAGTTCTCAAATTGAATACCATCATTCTGCGAACAAATTCGAAATCTTTTTCTAGCAGAATTCAACAGCATAATGCAGAAACGTCTCTGATGTCGTTTCTGACTCTGCTCTTAATCAGCCCTATTTTTAACTGAAGTCTTGAAATTCTGTTTTAATATATCCCCATTGAAAAATGAAACGATTTGTGATCTTGCTCTCAATAGGACCAAGCGTTCCCATTCATTGGTTGCCTATATCTATGAAAATGCTTCTTTTTGGAAATAATCTAGGGCACTTATAGGGACTTAGGGCAGAAAATTTATGGAAATTTATATCGCATTGTATCACCTTACAATTACAATGAAGTATTCTACTTTATTCATAGAATAATGTATGTGATATACTCAGAGATCAGTTGGTGATTATTTCACTTTTATGCTGATTTTGCCTTGAAGATATGGACATATCGATATGATATGGGATCACAAGAAGAAAGTATTTGTATTTAATGTAACTGAGTTGTTTTTCCACCCTTAATACTGGAGATAAAATTGAATATAATATCGTATTCCCCGTGAAAAAGTCCTTAAGAAAGTTTTTATCGTTCGAAGATATATCGAAAATAAAAAGACGCCATCTAGTCTAGAAGTACCAGAAACAGCCAAAATCAAGCGATTTCGGATACCCTGTACGATAAAAGAATTATTTTCTAACTGGTGTGTTGAAATGAAAAATAAATGATGCTTGTTGTGGGGACAAATAATATATTCTACAAAAATTTGATATACCCTAGTTTGGAGATATTCGCTTTCGATGAAATCCCTCACACTACTGAAATTTTTTGCATAGAGATATAATATTCCACAATTTTTTATTCACCATAGAGATGAACAAAATATAATGTCTAATTTTTTCAAAATTTAATTTTATCAATTTGACACGTTTCGATGCTACTCACAATCGCGTTGTTCGGGAGTATACTGCTAGTCGCAGTCGATTTACGAACATAGGCGCCCGCAGGGGGGGGCCAGGAGGGGCCATGGCCCCCCCTGAGATTCTGATCGCCTTATTCTTTTTCAGCACAACACCTTCAATATTATCCTTTGTTTTGTGGAACTCATTGGTCAGCAAGATATAAATCTTTGCGAGTTTTCGCTGATAACTTTGAATCTATATTCAAAAAGAAATTTCAATGAATTCTTCAACAACAAAATGAGCTGCTCAGGTATGAGCTGCAATAAACTCTTTCACTTTTGTGGTTTGTTTAACGGTAGCAAGTTAATATTCAAATATATTGGAACCAATAGCAAATACAATACAAGATGTTTTTATCAATTTTGTAGATGTTCAACGTCACATAAATTTAAATATAGATATATGTGGAAAATATCGTTCCGATGATGCATGCTTCACAGTAATTTTTTCCAAAGCATCATCTATCGCTCAGAGTCTCAATATAGAGATTGGAAAAAAACGAATTTGCGGTAGACAACTGTACATAGGCTTGTGCGTAGAGTGGTTCCTAACGGTTGTGAACTGCAGAGCAAGCGCAAATGAATTTTCGTCCCCCTAAAATGGAATTGCGCTTGCTCTGTACAGTTCACAACCGTTGTGAACTCTACGAACAAACCTCATATCTAATTATGAAGCATCTTCAGCTGAAGCGTACTTCGAAAAATCTATATTCATCCAATATTTAGATCATCTCATTTCAGCCCTTGAAAAGAGATTCTCAAAAGAATATGAAATGATTTTTTCTTTGTTCAATATTTTGCCCAAGAATTCAAAATTACTAGATAATGAATCTTTCGCATCTAAGGTCGGCCATATTTATAACATGAAGATTTTATGGAGCTCGATACAGCCGTTCGGTCTTGACGATCATTTAATTGATTCCATCTTTTTGGAAATTTTTCTATAGACACCGTTAGAGTAATTTTTCTCTCAATAAATCTAACGTAGATGGAAATGTGATACATACTCTGAGAGAGCAACTCCTCTAGTTGAAAATCTGAAGATTTTATGCAGTTCGTTGCAGCCGTTCGGTCTTGACGATCATTTATTTGATTCCATCTTTTTGGAAATTTTTCGATAGTCACCGTTAGAGTAATTTTTCTTTCAATAAAACTAACCGTAAATGGAAATGTGATACATATTCTGAAAGAGCAACTCCTCAAGTTGAAAATCTGAAAATTTTATGGAGCTCGATGCAGCCGTTTGGTCTTGACGATCATTTAATTTGTTCCATCTTTTTGGAAATTTTTCGATAGTCACCGTTAGAGAAATTTTTCTTTCAATAAAACTAACCGTAGATGATATTTTGCCCCCCTGAGAAAAATTTCTGCGGGCGCCCATGTTTACGAAGTATATTCATTTAAATTCAGTGGAATCATGAACATCTGGTTTCCCCGTCTAAGCTTCCGTCCAAGCCAGAAATTCGAGAGTTGAAAGTTGAAAGCGTATATCGAAACAAGAGTACAACCCTGGCCAAACAAGCTGCGCCCCAAACTACACTTTCTGGTATCTTCTTGTCATGTAGCCGAGGGCGAAATTAAAAATACAGATATACGTTGCTAATCAGTAGGAATGATCACTTTGAGGATGGAAAAAGACTTGATTCGTACTAGAATTTTCCGTTCTACAACTTTTCTACGAAACTTTTTTTGATAAACCTCCTCATTTTCGAGAAAAACGTGACTTTCAAAACATTTTCACGAATTTTTCATAGTTCCTGATAATTCTGACCATGTATTTCTTTCACCGTCACAATCATGATATCAAAAATGCAGCTCATTCCGAGAAAAGTGATTTCAGAGCTCTGTTTACTGAACTATATGGGATGTAAGGTTTGTTAAAATCGTCTTGTAACTTGTAAATACTTATTAACTGAACTCTACTATTTTATTATGTGTGCTTCGTTTTTATTTAATAAATAATATGTATATATTTCAACCATCAAGTTTTTCTTATAAGAAAAATATTCTGAGCGAAAAGATCGTCATTATTTTGCTCAGATTTTCTTTGGAACAGTCCAGATATGTAGTTTCCTCAATCTGGATGTCGTAAATGAACAATATAGAGCAATCCGAACAGTTTGAGGTAATTGTCGAACAGGGTTTATGAAGATATGAAAGATTTATGCAGTAAAATTTTTAAAATTTTATTTACAATATACAGCATGTGTTGATATCTACAATAAATATAAGTATATATATATATATATATATATACATTAATATGAACTTTGCAAAGAATTCCCTCCAACTTTTTCAATGTGTTTCAAAGTAGTTGACTAAATTTCCATTGAATTTATATTGAATTTTAGTGTAATATAAATGCAATGACTAAAACACTAGATGCATCTTGGTCACTGCGTGCGATCTCACTTTTAGCTACCGAATTTTTTCTTCATCAATGCTTTTCTTCGTTTGTGCTCTTCCTCTAGTCTCATATCTTCAAGATCTTCCATTATACCCAATTTTGTACTGATTTGCTCTTCTTTCATCTGCTGTGAAAATGAGGACTCCATAATATCATCATCTTCTTCATCGACTTCCACATATTTTGACTTGTTATAACCAAATATTTCTCTGATATATTTAGAGTAATCCTCTTCTTCTTCGGGACCATCATCAATGAAGTCATCCATTTCAGAATCATAATCTTCATCATCATCATCATCGATCATTCTTCGTTTTTTCATTTGCATTTGCATTTTATTAGACATGGGTTTTCTCCTCACATCAGCTGGAGGAAATTGTTTTGGTCTTAGATCATTTGGTGGGAACTGTTTTGGTTTAGACAATTCTCTTTGTAGCATTTCTTTCTCCTTAATCTTATCTAACATTTTTTTGTCAGAGGGGCCTCTGCTGTTCACACTGATTTCTTTAGGATGCCTTTTAATGTCCTTTGAAGGCAAGCTATTCTTAGTTCCATTATTGCTTTTGGTGGCAATTTTTGTAGATTTTTCTGTATAATTTGATACAGATTTTCCCGAATCTTTCATGGGATTATTGGAGGCACTTGGGACTGGTTTTTTAGTGTCAACTGGGGCCTTTGTTATGATATTCATTTTTCCAGCTGATGGATGTTTAGGACCCCAATCAATTTTTTTCCTAATTTCTGGTTCAGGATTTTACATTTTATTATCAGCCTTATTAGAACTTGTTCGGGCTGTTGCTAATATTGACTGATTTGGCACTTTTGCTATTTTCGATTTGGCAGTTTCTGCTTCTTTATTAATTTTCTGTTTGGGCTCGCTTGGGTCAGGCTTAAGTCTTTCTTGTTTTCTTTCCTGCAACACCCTCATCCTTTCCATTTCTCTTCTCTGTTTCTTGGTAAGGGGACTTTCATCTTCTTTGCTTTTCTTCTCAATAACTATGGGTTCGAATTGTTTCTTTTCTGCTAGCTTGAGGAGCTCTGAAACAATGAAATCAATATTAGTTATAGCAAATATGACTTATACTAAAACATTATTTTTTTCTTATATACTAATCTACAAAACAGGTTATATGATGAAACAAACGAGGCCTTTCTTTAGAAAGATCACTTACATTCCAGATATTTGAAAAGATGAAAAAGTTTCCAATATCGTTCAGGAATGTCTAGAAAAAAAAATTTATATCAAAAAAATTAAAGTTAATATTACATCAATGAAATGGCAGATTGAAAAAAATCTTTGACTATGCCACTGCAGTCTACATAAAAAAGTGCCTGTAAAATGTTACATATGTTTTTCAATATCATTGAAACTTTACAAAATAGGGGCACAAACTTAAGGAGCAGAAAAATGAGTTTTCAAAGGAAGATAAAGGGATGCGGTCTTTGCCATTATCCATCATCTGCAAATCGATGGCAAAAACCTGCCATCCATTTTGGTGATGCCATCTATATTTTTCTAGCTCTCATGCTTTCAGATTCAATATTATCGATTTTTTTCCACCCTTTGCCCCACTTCTTAATATAGAGATAAAAGTTGAAATGACTTACCATTGAAATTCATCGGTGGAGGCATTTTAGGTTTATCAATCTTTGGTTTCTTAGCATCAGGTCTCTCATCAGCCATTCTCGATGGGGTAGACGGGAAGTTGTCATCTGGAGATGAGATGTCTTCTGGATTCTTATGTTTGCGTTTCCTCCTATGAGGCATCATTGCTTCTTCTTTCTCCTTTTCTAAAGCAGCTTGAACTCTATCTTTAGTTGAGCTCAGATTGGTATTAACTTTCTTTTTTTCTAACAAGAACTTTGGTGTCTTGTCTGGCATCTTACTATACTTTTCCATCATTTTATTATAAAAAACAGATGCTTCTTGTGAAACATATCCATAATCATCTTCATCAGGTTGTGCAAGTCCAACTAGAGTAACGGCAGTATTGTCAGAACCCACTGCATCTTGAATAACAGATTGATATGCAGATTTGGTCCGCTTAAAAAAAAACCGAATCTTGTTATCTCAAGTTAATTTGGTTCTACATCGTAGTATAGTTGAAAATGCACCTATGAACCTTTTCTTTACTTAATGTGTTTCAAAGTAGTTGACTAAATTTCCATTGAATTTATATTGAATTTTAGTGTAATATAAATGCAATGACTAAAACACTAGATGCATCTTGGTCACTGCGTGCGATCTCACTTTTAGCTACCGAATTTTTTCTTCATCAATGCTTTTCTTCGTTTGTGCTCTTCCTCTAGTCTCATATCTTCAAGATCTTCCATTATACCCAATTTTGTACTGATTTGCTCTTCTTTCATCTGCTGTGAAAATGAGGACTCCATAATATCATCATCTTCTTCATCGACTTCCACATATTTTGACTTGTTATAACCAAATATTTCTCTGATATATTTAGAGTAATCCTCTTCTTCTTCGGGACCATCATCAATGAAGTCATCCATTTCAGAATCATAATCTTCATCATCATCATCATCGATTATTCTTCGTTTTTTCATTTGCATTTTATTAGACATGGGTTTTCTCCTCACATCAGCTGGAGGAAATTGTTTTGGCCTTACATCATTTGGTGGGAACTGTTTTGGTTTAGACAATTATCTTTGTGGCATTTCTTTCTCCTTAATCTTATCTAGCATTTTTTTGTCAGAGGGGCCTCTGCTGTTCACACTGATTTCTTTAGGATACCTTTTTATGTCCTTTGAAGGTAAGCCATTCTTAGTTGTTCCATTATTGCTTTTGGTGGCAATTTTTGTAGATTTTTCTGTATAATTTGATACAGATTTTCCCAAATCTTTCATGGGATTATTGGAGGCACTTGGGACTGGTTTTTTAGTGTCAACTGGGGCCTTTGTTATGCTGTTCATTTTTCCAGCTGATGGATGTTTAGGACCCCAATCAATTTTTTTCCTAATTTCTGGTTCAGGATTTTGCATTTTATTATCAGCCTTATTAGAACTTGTTCGGGCTGTTGCTAATATTGACTGATTTGGCACTTTTGCTATTTTCGATTTGGCAGTTTCTGCTTCTTTATTAATTTTCTGTTTGGGCTCGCTTGGGTCAGGCTTAAGTCTTTCTTGTTTTCTTTCCTGCAACACCCTCATCCTTTCCATTTCTCTTCTCTGTTTCTTGGTAAGGGGACTTTCATCTTCTTTGCTTTTCTTCTCAATAACTATGGGTTCGAATTGTTTCTTTTCTGCTAGTTTGAGGAGCTCTGAAACAATGAAATCAATATTAGTTATAGCAAATATGACTTATACTAAAACATTATTTTTTTCTTATATACTAATCTACAAAACAGGTTATATGATGAAACAAACGAGGCCTTTCTTTAGAAAGATCACTTACATTCCAGATATTTGAAAAGATGAAAAAGTTTCCAATATGGTTCAGGAATGTCTAGAAAAAAAAATTTATATCAAAAAAATTAAAGTTAATATTACATCAATGAAATGGCAGATTGAAAAAAATCTTTGACTATGCCACTGCAGTCTACATAAAAAAGTGCCTGTAAAATGTTACATATGTTTTCCAATATCATTGAAACTTTACAAAATAGGGGCACAAACTTAAGGAGCAGAAAAATGAGTTTTCAAAGGAAGATAAAGGGATGCGGTCTTTGCCATTATCCATCATCTGCAAATCGATGGCAAAAACCTGCCATGCATTTTGGTGATGCCATCTATATTTTTCTAGCTCTCATGCTTTCAGATTCAATATTATCGATTTTTTTCCACCCTTTGCCCCACTTCTTAATATAGAGATAAAAGTTGAAATGACTTACCATTGAAATTCATCGGTGGAGGCATTTTAGGTTTATCAATCTTTGGTTTCTTAGCATCAGGTCTCTCATCAGCCATTCTCGATGGGGTAGACGGGAAGTTGTCATCTGGAGATGAGATGTCTTCTGGATTCTTATGTTTGCGTTTCCTCCTATGAGGCATCATTGCTTCTTCTTTCTCCTTTTCTAAAGCAGCTTTAACTCTATCTTTAGTTGAGCTCAGATTGGTATTAACTTTCTTTTTTTCTAACAAGAACTTTGGTGTCTTGTCTGGCATCTTACTATACTTTTCCATCATTTTATTATAAAAAACAGATGCTTCTTGTGAAACATATCCATAATCATCTTCATCAGGTTGTGCAAGTCCAACTAGAGTAACAGCAGTTTTGTCAGAATCCACTGCATCTTGAATAACAGATTTGGTCCGCTTCAACATGACATTCACACGCTTGACAGCCTTTTTATCCTGTAAAAGATTCATAACGAATTAGATATAAGCACAGTCAGGGGAAACTGAGAATAATTAAAAAAAAACCGAATCTTGTTATCTCGAGTTAATTTGGTTCTACATCGTAGTATAATTGAAAATGCACCTATGAACCTTTTCTTTACTTAGTTTACAGAGAAAAATTCTCCTCTCCTGATTCAAACATGTCTGCTTAAGAAAAGCTTTAACATGCCAACTGATAGGAACACTGTAACCTAGCCAACACCTCATAAATCTTTCCCTATGATCAACAAAACATTAATGTAAGGAATTTTATTTATGTATCAAGTTATAGCTTAGCAGGAAGAACTAGGTCGTTGACCCTTTGAAATTTTGTTATTAATTTATTCAACTAAATAAATGTTCATCACTACTACTACAAGTTTAAAAGTGAAAACAAAATGGCAAAAACAAATTTGAAATCACAGTATTCACAGAGGTGCTGTAATTAGGGCACCATACACATCTACATTTCAAAACATTAATATTCATTAAAAATTCAAACCAAATGAATGAGAGAAAATCATGTACTAACCTTCGATCTCAAAGCTAATAACTCTTCTTTTTTTCTTTGAGCTTCAAGCCTTTTTTGTCTCTCTTCTTCCTCCTTCTTTTCCAGAAACTTCCTTACATTGAGTGATAACCGTGATTTATCTTTCTGCTCCTTTTTTGGTGGAGCAAACTTTGTGCTATAATATTTAATCGGCTGCAAAATTAAAAAGATATTTAGTATGAGATATTTAGCTCCTTTAAAGGGAGAATAAACAATATGTTAATCTGTAATCACATACCTCCTTCATAACTTCTTTATTCTTTTGAGCATTGTATAACAACGTTCCAAAATCCATCTTGACCGTAATTTTATAATACCAGAGGAAAACTGAAACTAAGTTTGGCCCAGAATAATTCAGAATATAAATATTCAATCACTCTGTTATGTGTGTTCAACACTGTGGTTAATCACGAACTGTCAACACAAACACAAGAAAGTTTACAAACTGACAACTGACGTGACCACAGAACATAGATTATCTGTGGACGTGACAATTTTGCAGTGTTGCCAAACGAGTGCCAAACTCAACTCCCTATTGAGTTCTTCTTCAACCTTATTTTTAGGCCATATTTTTTTAATCCTCTGTTAATTTATTTATTAATATTATTATATTACTGTTTTTTCACAAGAAGTGAAATGTCCTAAGTAATCTGAGGTAACACCATAGACATATTAAACACATGTGTTTAATAGGTCTATTGCTAAAATTCACGGTATAAAAAAATAATCATGATGATAGCGTGAGTCGTAGAGGCTGGAATTATTTTCGAAGTAGAATTTATCTAGTAAGCGGATGTAATTTTGATATGACAACTGACTAGTTCTGATTAACTTTGATTCGGTTACAATTATTTGTTGATTATCTTGAGATTTTTGTCACATAATGATGATTGTGTGATAAACGCAGGAATGTTCGATATGCACTTTGTTTACGGTCTTTTTTTTCTGAATGAAAAACCGTGAATTTTCGCAAGAAACTACAAGAGACCTTATTTGTTAAGAATGGATCAAGCTATCCAAAATCAATTTTTTTATTGTGAAATGTGTATATGGAAAAAAGTTTCTTGTGGAACAATGTTTTGGGGTGGCTTTCAATCATAGAGGAACAGCACCGAAAACTTCCCCGCATAAAATATCTGCTTAATTTATTCATTCTTGTCAGTTTTTCGATTCTCAAGAAAAAAAACAAAAATTGCTTTTCGGGTGCCACCTTTAGGGAGCTGTAACTGAGCGGGAGGCTCAGAGAAAAAAAAATTTTACATTGAAGATCCATCCTATTTTTTGACAGAGAGTTTAATTTTTCGCAACTATTCCTACGCAACATGTATATATTTGCTACTTGTTTTTTTATTTGCTGTTTGTTTTTATATTTGATGATATTGTTGTTATCAACACTGCATGACTAATCCTATGTTGTGTAGATATCTATGGTGTGCCATACTTATTGATTTATAATGATAATAAATTCGATAATATTGAAATATTGTCAGATATGTTTTTACAGCGAAAATTAAACTGCAAATCACAAATATTCCTTATAACAGCTGACAAAATGGACCAGTTCATATTTTGAACTGTTTTATCGATATTCGATATCAACGCAAAACAAAATGAAACGAGTATCATTGGACTTCCTTTGGTAGAACCAAAGATTAGATATAGATACCTATATATATATATATATATTATATATAACCTTATATACCTTATATATACATATATATAAAATCTTTGGGTAGAACGAGGATAAAACGAAGCAAATAACATGGTGGCGCCGCCACGAAACTGATCCCATATCCCCGATTTTCTGAAATGTTGATGCTTGCAAAAAGTGACAAGTGCACACATCAGTGTTTTAGACATCTTAGCTGTGATTTAAGTTGATCCTCGATTAACTTGACAAAATTGAACGAAAATGTCAAAATTAATCTAGGATTGACTTTAATCCCAAACTAAGCAACAGGGCCTAAGTTTCAAACATATAGCTCATATTACAATTATAAAGATATACCTATTTTATATCACCTTACTGAATTTCAAATATAAAATTATAGCCCCCCCCCTCAAAATGATTCATGAAACCGCCACTGGAAATAGTGGTATTTACCTGAGCAACAAGAGGTACAACCATTAACCATTGTTATAGGTAATTGTAGGGATTAGGGATTGTGCCTGTATTGAATTTTATTTATATTTAACAACTGTAAAACGTATTCGATTTTCTTCGATTTCTCCGAATTCTCCGTTTCTTTTACAATGGGATTAAGTATGCCGCCGACAAACCGTCCCCGTCTGGAACTTTCACAAATTTCTTTTCTTCAATTTGATATTTTATTGTCTCGGGTCCTTCCTTATCGCAGTTATGACCCATGGGTGTAAACCCATGTTTTCAAAGGCAAATGGTACACATGAAATGCTTATTTTCGTTCCCCAAAATAATAGAAAATGCATGAGATTTTCGGTCAGAGAAATGAATAAAACCATTTAATCGGAAGGCAACAATAAAATATTTTTGTTTATCTTGTTGTCAAAGACCAATAATAGTAGATATCTACAGATGAAACATTTGTTTTCGTTCCTCAAAATAAAAGAAGGATTTTCGGTCACAGGCACAAAAAACAAAAAAAAACCACAACACAAAGATCCTCTCTAATCTGAATTTATCCTTATTATTGTATTCATTGCCTTTAGGCCTATTATAATATATTATTATAATAGGTCTATAGATCATTGTTTATTCTCAATACCAACCTGACTTCCGCAACACAAAATCTTATGAGCTATTAACAACTTAAATTATATTTTCCATAGCCACCCTTGATGTCAATAATTCTTGAATTGACTATAGTAATTTCCTACCTCAGATGATCAAACTCTCAAACTGACTTTCGCAGAAATGTCAATAAATTTTAGTATATTTTGACTGTAAAACCACAGTTCTTTAGAAGGCTGTGGTAAAACGTACCACTTTAATTGAGTGTAGATTTGAATACCTAAATATTACTAAATACCTACGTTTGAACAATAGAAGCACTTGGAGCATATCGATATATGTTGTTTCCTTTGTAAACTGGTTTTACAAAGATTAGAGAGGATCTTTGTGTTGTGGTTTTTTTTGTTTCTTGTGCCTGTGACCGAAAATCCTTCTTTTATTTTGAGGAACGAAAACAAATGTTTCATCTGTAGATATCTACTATTATTGGTCTTTGACAACAAGATAAACAAAAATATTTTATTGTTGCCTTCCGATTCGATGGTTTTATTTGTTTCTCTGACCGAAAATCTCATGCATTTTCTATTATTTTGGGGAACGAAAATAAGCATTTCATGTGTACCATTTGCCTTTGAAAACATGGGTTTACACCCATGGGTCATAACTGCGATAAGGAAGGACCCGAGACAATAAAATATCAAATTGAAGAAAAGAAATTTGTGAAAGTTCCAGACGGGGACGGTGTGTCGGCGGCATACTTAATTCCATTGTAAAAGAAACGGAGAATTCGGAGAAATCGAAGAAAATCGAATACGTTTTACAGTTGTTAAATATAAATAAAATTCAATACAGGCACAATCCCTAATCCCTACAATTACCTATAACAATGGTTAATGGTTGTACCTCTTGTTGCTCAGGTAAATACCACTATTTCCAGTGGCGGTTTCATGAATCATTTTGAGGGGGGGGGGGGCTAAGCAACAGGGCCCAAGTTTCAAACATATAGGTAGCTCATATTACAATTATAAAGATATACCTATTTTATATCACCTTACTGAATTTCAAATATAAAATTATAGCCCCCCCCCTCAAAATGATTCATGAAACCGCCACTGGAAATAGTGGTATTTACCTGAGCAACAAGAGGTACAACCATTAACCATTGTTATAGGTAATTGTAGGGATTAGGGATTGTGCCTGTATTGAATTTTATTTATATTTAACAACTGTAAAACGTATTCGATTTTCTTCGATCTCTCCGAATTCTCCGTTTCTTTTACAATGGAATTAAGTATGCCGCCGACAAACCGTCCCCGTCTGGAACTTTCACAAATTTCTTTTCTTCAATTTGATATTTTATTGTCTCGGGTCCTTCCTTATCGCAGTTATGACCCATGGGTGTAAACCCATGTTTTCAAAGGCAAATGGTACACATGAAATGCTTATTTTCGTTCCCCAAAATAATAGAAAATGCATGAGATTTTCGGTCAGAGAAACAAATAAAACCATCGAATCGGAAGGCAACAATAAAATATTTTTGTTTATCTTGTTGTCAAAGACCAATAATAGTAGATATCTACAGATGAAACATTTGTTTTCGTTCCTCAAAATAAAAGAAGGATTTTCGGTCACAGGCACAAGAAACAAAAAAAACCACAACACAAAGATCCTCTCTAATCTTTGTAAAACCAGTTTACAAAGGAAACAACATATATCGATATGCTCCAAGTGCTTCTATTGTTCAAACGTAGGTATTTAGTAATATTTAGGTATTCAAATCTACACTCAATTAAAGTGGTACGTTTTACCACAGCCTTCTAAAGAACTGTGGTTTTACAGTCAAAATATACTAAAATTTATTGACATTTCTGCGAAAGTCAGTTTGAGAGTTTGATCATCTGAGGTAGGAAATTACTATAGTCAATTCAAGAATTATTGACATCAAGGGTGGCTATGGAAAATATAATTTAAGTTGTTAATAGCTCATAAGATTTTGTGTTGCGGAAGTCAGGTTGGTATTGAGAATAAACAATGATCTATAGACCTATTATAATAATATATTATAATAGGCCTAAAGGCAATGAATACAATAATAAGGATAAATTCAGATTAGAGAGGATCTTTGTGTTGTGGTTTTTTTTTGTTTTTTGTGCCTGTGACCGAAAATCCTTCTTTTATTTTGAGGAACGAAAACAAATGTTTCATCTGTAGATATCTACTATTATTGGTCTTTGACAACAAGATAAACAAAAATATTTTATTGTTGCCTTCCGATTAAATGGTTTTATTTATTTCTCTGACCGAAAATCTCATGCATTTTCTATTATTTTGGGGAACGAAAATAAGCATTTCATGTGTACCATTTGCCTTTGAAAACATGGGTTTACACCCATGGGTCATAACTGCGATAAGGAAGGACCCGAGACAATAAAATATCAAATTGAAGAAAAGAAATTTGTGAAAGTTCCAGACGGGGACGGTTTGTCGGCGGCATACTTAATCCCATTGTAAAAGAAACGGAGAATTCGGAGAAATCGAAGAAAATCGAATACGTTTTACAGTTGTTAAATATAAATAAAATTCAATACAGGCACAATCCCTAATCCCTACAATTACCTATAACAATGGTTAATGGTTGTACCTCTTGTTGCTCAGGTAAATACCACTATTTCCAGTGGCGGTTTCATGAATCATTTTGAGGGGGGGGGCTATAATTTTATATTTGAAATTCAGTAAGGTGATATAAAATAGGTATATCTTTATAATTGTAATATGAGCTATATGTTTGAAACTTAGGCCCTGTTGCTTAGTTTGGGATTAAAGTCAATCCTAGATTAATTTTGACATTTTCGTTCAATTTTGTCAAGTTAATCGAGGATCAACTTAAATCACAGCTAAGATGTCTAAAACACTGATGTGTGCACTTGTCACTTTTTGCAAGCATCAACATTTCAGAAAATCGGGGATATGGGATCAGTTTCGTGGCGGCGCCACCATGTTATTTGCTTCGTTTTATCCTCGTTCTACCCAAAGATTTTATATATATGTATATATAAGGTATATAAGGTTATATATAATATATATATATATATAGGTATCTATATCTAATCTTTGGTTCTACCAAAGGAAGTCCAATGATACTCGTTTCATTTTGTTTTGCGTTGATATCGAATATCGATAAAACAGTTCAAAATATGAACTGGTCCATTTTGTCAGCTGTTATAAGGAATATTTGTGATTTGCAGTTTAATTTTCGCTGTAAAAACATATCTGACAATATTTCAATATTATCGAATTTATTATCATTATAAATCAATAAGTATGGCACACCATAGATATCTACACAACATAGGATTAGTCATGCAGTGTTGATAACAACAATATCATCAAATATAAAAACAAACAGCAAATAAAAAAACAAGTAGCAAATATATACATGTTGCGTAGGAATAGTTGCGAAAAATTAAACTCTCTGTCAAAAAATAGGATGGATCTTCAATGTAAAATTTTTTTTTCTCTGAGCCTCCCGCTCAGTTACAGCTCCCTAAAGGTGGCACCCGAAAAGCAATTTTTGTTTTTTTTCTTGAGAATCGAAAAACTGACAAGAATGAATAAATTAAGCAGATATTTTATGCGGGGAAGTTTTCGGTGCTGTTCCTCTATGATTGAAAGCCACCCCAAAACATTGTTCCACAAGAAACTTTTTTCCATATACACATTTCACAATAAAAAAATTGATTTTGGATAGCTTGATCCATTCTTAACAAATAAGGTCTCTTGTAGTTTCTTGCGAAAATTCACGGTTTTTCATTCAGAAAAAAAAGACCGTAAACAAAGTGCATATCGAACATTCCTGCGTTTATCACACAATCATCATTATGTGACAAAAATCTCAAGATAATCAACAAATAATTGTAACCGAATCAAAGTTAATCAGAACTAGTCAGTTGTCATATCAAAATTACATCCGCTTACTAGATAAATTCTACTTCGAAAATAATTCCAGCCTCTACGACTCACGCTATCATCATGATTATTTTTTTATACCGTGAATTTTAGCAATAGACCTATTAAACACATGTGTTTAATATGTCTATGGTGTTACCTCAGATTACTTAGGACATTTCACTTCTTGTGAAAAAACAGTAATATAATAATATTAATAAATAAATTAACAGAGGATTAAAAAAATATGGCCTAAAAATAAGGTTGAAGAAGAACTCAATAGGGAGTTGAGTTTGGCACTCGTTTGGCAACACTGCAAAATTGTCACGTCCACAGATAATCTATGTTCTGTGGTCACGTCAGTTGTCAGTTTGTAAACTTTCTTGTGTTTGTGTTGACAGTTCGTGATTAACCACAGTGTTGAACACACATAACAGAGTGATTGAATATTTATATTCTGAATTATTCTGGGCCAAACTTAGTTTCAGTTTTCCTCTGGTATTATAAAATTACGGTCAAGATGGATTTTGGAACGTTGTTATACAATGCTCAAAAGAATAAAGAAGTTATGAAGGAGGTATGTGATTACAGATTAACATATTGTTTATTCTCCCTTTAAAGGAGCTAAATATCTCATACTAAATATCTTTTTAATTTTGCAGCCGATTAAATATTATAGCACAAAGTTTGCTCCACCAAAAAAGGAGCAGAAAGATAAATCACGGTTATCACTCAATGTAAGGAAGTTTCTGGAAAAGAAGGAGGAAGAAGAGAGACAAAAAAGGCTTGAAGCTCAAAGAAAAAAAGAAGAGTTATTAGCTTTGAGATCGAAGGTTAGTACATGATTTTCTCTCATTCATTTGGTTTGAATTTATAATGAATATTAATGTTTTGAAATGTAGATGTGTATGGTGCCCTAATTACAGCACCTCTGTGAATACTGTGATTTCAAATTTGTTTTTGCCATTTTGTTTTCACTTTTAAACTTGTAGTAGTAGTGATGAACATTTATTTAGTTGAATAAATTAATAACAAAATTTCAAAGGGTCAACGACCTAGTTCTTCCTGCTAAGCTATAACTTGATACATAAATAAAATTCCTTACATTAATGTTTTGTTGATCATAGGGAAAGATTTATGAGGTGTTGGCTAGGTTACAGTGTTCCTATCAGTTGGCATGTTAAAGCTTTTCTTAAGCAGACATGTTTGAATCAGGAGAGGAGAATTTTTCTCTGTAAACTAAGTAAAGAAAAGGTTCATAGGTGCATTTTCAATTATACTACGATGTAGAACCAAATTAACTCGAGATAACAAGATTCGGTTTTTTTTTAATTATTCTCAGTTTCCCCTGACTGTGCTTATATCTAATTCGTTATGAATCTTTTACAGGATAAAAAGGCTGTCAAGCGTGTGAATGTCATGTTGAAGCGGACCAAATCTGTTATTCAAGATGCAGTGGATTCTGACAAAACTGCTGTTACTCTAGTTGGACTTGCACAACCTGATGAAGATGATTATGGATATGTTTCACAAGAAGCATCTGTTTTTTATAATAAAATGATGGAAAAGTATAGTAAGATGCCAGACAAGACACCAAAGTTCTTGTTAGAAAAAAAGAAAGTTAACACCAATCTGAGCTCAACTAAAGATAGAGTTAAAGCTGCTTTAGAAAAGGAGAAAGAAGAAGCAATGATGCCTCATAGGAGGAAACGCAAACATAAGAATCCAGAAGACATCTCATCTCCAGATGACAACTTCCCGTCTACCCCATCGAGAATGGCTGATGAGAGACCTGATGCTAAGAAACCAAAGATTGATAAACCTAAAATGCCTCCACCGATGAATTTCAATGGTAAGTCATTTCAACTTTTATCTCTATATTAAGAAGTGGGGCAAAGGGTGGAAAAAAATCGATAATATTGAATCTGAAAGCATGAGAGCTAGAAAAATATAGATGGCATCACCAAAATGCATGGCAGGTTTTTGCCATCGATTTGCAGATGATGGATAATGGCAAAGACCGCATCCCTTTATCTTCCTTTGAAAACTCATTTTTCTGCTCCTTAAGTTTGTGCCCCTATTTTGTAAAGTTTCAATGATATTGGAAAACATATGTAACATTTTACAGGCACTTTTTTATGTAGACTGCAGTGGCATAGTCAAAGATTTTTTTCAATCTGCCATTTCATTGATGTAATATTAACTTTAATTTTTTTGATATAAATTTTTTTTTCTAGACATTCCTGAACCATATTGGAAACTTTTTCATCTTTTCAAATATCTGGAATGTAAGTGATCTTTCTAAAGAAAGGCCTCGTTTGTTTCATCATATAACCTGTTTTGTAGATTAGTATATAAGAAAAAAATAATGTTTTAGTATAAGTCATATTTGCTATAACTAATATTGATTTCATTGTTTCAGAGCTCCTCAAACTAGCAGAAAAGAAACAATTCGAACCCATAGTTATTGAGAAGAAAAGCAAAGAAGATGAAAGTCCCCTTACCAAGAAACAGAGAAGAGAAATGGAAAGGATGAGGGTGTGGCAGGAAAGAAAACAAGAAAGACTTAAGCCTGACCCAAGCGAGCCCAAACAGAAAATTAATAAAGAAGCAGAAACTGCCAAATCGAAAATAGCAAAAGTGCCAAATCAGTCAATATTAGCAACAGCCCGAACAAGTTCTAATAAGGCTGATAATAAAATGCAAAATCCTGAACCAGAAATTAGGAAAAAAATTGATTGGGGTCCTAAACATCCATCAGCTGGAAAAATGAACAGCATAACAAAGGCCCCAGTTGACACTAAAAAACCAGTCCCAAGTGCCTCCAATAATCCCATGAAAGATTTGGGAAAATCTGTATCAAATTATACAGAAAAATCTACAAAAATTGCCACCAAAAGCAATAATGGAACAACTAAGAATGGCTTACCTTCAAAGGACATAAAAAGGTATCCTAAAGAAATCAGTGTGAACAGCAGAGGCCCCTCTGACAAAAAAATGTTAGATAAGATTAAGGAGAAAGAAATGCTACAAAGAGAATTGTCTAAACCAAAACAGTTCCCACCAAATGATGTAAGGCCAAAACAATTTCCTCCAGCTGATGTGAGGAGAAAACCCATGTCTAATAAAATGCAAATGAAAAAACGAAGAATAATCGATGATGATGATGATGAAGATTATGATTCTGAAATGGATGACTTCATTGATGATGGTCCCGAAGAAGAAGAGGATTACTCTAAATATATCAGAGAAATATTTGGTTATAACAAGTCAAAATATGTGGAAGTCGATGAAGAAGATGATGATATTATGGAGTCCTCATTTTCACAGCAGATGAAAGAAGAGCAAATCAGTACAAAATTGGGTATAATGGAAGATCTTGAAGATATGAGACTAGAGGAAGAGCACAAACGAAGAAAAGCATTGATGAAGAAAAAATTCGGTAGCTAAAAGTGAGATCGCACGCAGTGACCAAGATGCATCTAGTGTTTTAGTCATTGCATTTATATTACACTAAAATTCAATATAAATTCAATGGAAATTTAGTCAACTACTTTGAAACACATTGAAAAAGTTGGAGGGAATTCTTTGCAAAGTTCATATTAATGTATATATATATATATATATATATATATATATATACTTGTATTTATTGTAGATATTAACACATGCTGTATATTGTAAATAAAATTTTACTGCATAAATCTTTCATATCTTTATAAACCCTGTTCGACAATTACCTCAAACTGTTCGGATTGCTCTATATTGTTCCTTTACGACATCCAGATTGAGGAAACTACATATCTGGACTGTTCCAAAGAAAATCTGAGCAATATAATGACGATCTTTTCGCTCAGAATATTTCTATCTATGGGATGTAAAGTTTGTTAAAATCGTCTTGTAACTTGTAAATACTTATTAGCTGAACGCTACTTTTTTATTTGTGTGCTTAGTTTTTATTTAATAAATAATGTGTATATATTTCAACCATCAAGTTTTTCTTATGGGATACAAATAACAAAAAAACAACATAAGACAGAATACCAGAAGCTCTCTACTGTTTGCTTATTTCAGGATATTTTCATAAATCTTGATAATACAAACAATCTGTGGTCACATAAGTAAAATATCTGTCTGGTCTTGGATGCTATTGCCGAACGCAGTAATAGTAAATTCCATATGGGTTTAACACTTTGAATATTGATCATAACAAGAAGAAATAACTCAATTATAAAAATTTATATACAGTACATTACGATCAATTCCACACTCTATGATGCAGTACATGAGTCTTTTTTTTCCTCTGTCAGCCTTATAAGATTCGATCTAAGCTCCTGGCTGATTTCATCAGCTTCAGGTTTCTCTGAAAGAACCCAAGAGTCACTAGTACTTTCCAATTTATCTCGACAAATTGGACATGTATGATGTTCTGAACTCCTAGAAAAATATGAGTTCATACAAATAAATTAAAAGGCCTATTTCTTACCATTCTTCTATACATTGTGAGCAAAAGCTGTGAGCACAAGGTAATGTAAGCTCTACTTTCCTTTCTAAGCAAATTGTACATTCTGAAGACATAACAGGATCATTGTCAGCATGAGATACTATCTTTTCATAAGTGATACAGGCCTTTTCACTGAAATTTTTATTCATTCAATTGTTGACTTGGTAAATGGATAATATAAAACAAATACATAGTTCTAGCATTAGATGACACTTTGAAATACCTTTGATCTTTAGCAGCATTTTGATATTTTAATGAATAAAATATTTTCATTAATTCAACCAAAGATAATGTTCTGTAATTTTTTACTTCACTTGAATCTGGATCAATTTTAATACAAGCAATTTCAACCACAGCTTTCCATAATATACATTGATCAGATCCTTGCCGCACTGCAAATATCATTTGCTTTCCTTCATTATCAAAATAGTCTCTAGAACTGATACGACATAGTATAAGGAAATCTGACTGAGTAAATTACCTACAAGGAATTCAATTCTGAAATAATTTCTTGAAACTTTTCCCGGTCCATTTCTTTTATTTCTTTAGCTATTAAAGCATTAGGTTCTTTATTGAATAATTCCGAATAAATATTAGGTAACAGCGATTGAATATTTGAGCTGTTTATTTGCCCCATATTTTTCTTGATCCTCTTTATTTTCAAAGACTTTACATGTTTTTCACTAATTTTTAAGTTTTTCCGACTTCTAAATTAAACCAAAAAATTGTCTCAACCATAGAGAACATATCAATGTATGTTTTTGTTTTTTTATTCTCAAAAATTCCCGTCCTCCAATGTACCTTCCACCAATTCTACCGTAAAAATTCAGCTACTTGTGTGTTTAATCTTTAATCAAAGGTAGAACGGGTGAATACGAAAGAAATTAATTTTTTGTTTTTGAGACTTTTTAGCTCTGTGGTTCGAAACAAAGTTTGAAATGTCAATTTTGTTGAAGGTTGAAGGAATGATGGTCGTTACTTGTTTCAGAATTTGTCAAAATGCGGTAATGAGGAAATTATGTTGTAAATTCTCTCTGAAATCTGAAGTTTCTTATTTAAACGAAATGGATTAGCTTCCAAAATATGGTAATTAATAAACAAGATATCGTATTAATAAACCTTCCATTAATATCATGGTCATGTTAACCATAAATAATCATTTTGATGAATTTATGAAAATTTTCTTCTAGGGTGCGAATATTTCTCAGTTGGAAAGAGATATAGGTTCTGAACAATTTCCTTCAAATGAGCGTTACTTTGGTCTCGTAAATGTATAGTAAAATATTTTTTTTGCATTCTGAATCTGAAACTGATTTTTTTACAGTTTGGTAATACATGTTATAGTAATTCTGTTCTACAAGCCTTATACTTTTGCAAACCATTCAGAGATAAAGTTCTTGAATACAAAGCTAAGAACAAGAGAACTAAGGAAACTCTCCTTACATGTTTAGCAGATTTATTTTACAGTATTGCAACTCATAAGAAGAAAGTGGGTTCTATTGCCCCCAAAAAGTTTATAGCTAGGCTAAGGAAGGAGAAAGGTAAGAAAGTTATACTGCAAAATTAAAATTATAATTGTATGTGAATATTACTTTTGACCTTATGAAAACATCAAATAATAATAGTTGTTTCTAATTTAAATCTAACTGGCTGTACCCTGATTTTAAAATTCTTCCAGAGGAATTTGATAATTATATGCAACAAGATGCACATGAGTTCCTCAATTTTTTAGTAAATCATATTAGTGAGATAATTTTAGGTGAGTTGATTCAACTTAACATAAATATTCTTCTTAACCAATTACTTTTCAGCTGAACGTCAACAAAATTCTACTTCTAATAATATTAATAAAACAAAAGGTATAGGTGAGAATGGGACAAATCATTTACCACAAGAACCTACATGGGTTCATGAAATATTTCAGGTATTCTTTTTCTTTTTGATGGGAACTTCATTATTAAAAGCATTATTTTATTAATTTCCTTTTATAGGGTATTTTAACAAGTGAAACTAGATGTCTGAACTGTGAGAATGTAAGCAGCATTGATGAAGACTTTTTTGATTTGCAAGTAGATATTGAACAAAATACAAGTATTACACACTGTCTACGATGCTTCAGTAATACAGAGACCTTGTGTAGTGATAATAAGTTCAAGTGTGACAACTGCAGTAGTTACCAAGAAGCCCAGAAAAGAATGCGAGTTAAAAAATTACCAATGATACTTGCTTTACATCTCAAGAGGTTCAAATATATGGAACAGTATAACAGACATATTAAAGTATCTCATAGGGTAGTTTTTCCTTTAGAACTGCGACTCTTCAATACAGTGAGTACAATTTTGAAACAAATATTTCACAGTTGATATTCGATCAAGTTTGGATGATTATTTGTTATTGAAAAGTTTTTATTTCAAGAATTGCAAGAACTGAAATATCTGGGAAACTGTTGATTTTTGATCAGGAAATTGGCTCAAACAACAGCAAATCGTCGGCTTAAGGAACAAATGGCCTAATGCCAAAATCTGAAATTGTTCAGGAGATACAAAAACTTCCCAGAAGCATGAAAAGTAATTGAGCAAAATTAGTTTTCAAATTATTTTATTTTTCCTGTTGCTAGAACATAGGGAATGATTGGTGTAATATTTAGCATGTGATCGTGTAATTTTTGTGGGGAGTTAGGCCAATTGCGTGTTGTTATAGAATAAGCGAGAGATAGGCCAGTTTCGACTTGCGTTTTTCAAGGGCAAATTTCAACATTTCAGTTTATGGCGTGTTTGCGCCGACGCGGTTATTTTCAAAGAACATGACCAAGTTGAATTGTTAGTTTGAGTTAAAATTGGAGTTAGGCCATTTGAATCTTAAGGGTGCATCTCCAAGGTTCAAGTTTAATTTGACCTGTATTTTAATGATGAAATGGTACGGCACTTTGAAGCAGTTATGAATCAGGAAATGAATAGTATTGATGATAATAGAATGATCGGATGATCAACAAAAACTTTCAATTGCTCAAAAAAAAAATAAAACTTGACCAACTAAACAAGAAAAGACCAGTATTTCCTGATTAAACAAGAGATGAGAAGGCCAGAGCCAATTCCATTTTGTTAAATTTTTAACTTGATTGACTTATTTGATATTGCTGCCATCAGATTGGATCACTACTATCTAGAAAGCAATGAGTGTTGAAAAGCTGTGAACAATAATGAATGTTTCAAATTAAATTTATTCCAAAAATTATTACAGACGGTAACAATAATAGTCATGTAAGAAAATACTAAAAGGAAAACAGTAACAAGAATAAATTAATTATAGATTTTTACTTCCCGAAAATATCTGACATGATTTCCTCAATCGAGTAGTAACATTTTGACGTAAAAAAATGACAGAGGCGTTTTTTAAAACTGTTCGTCTGTTTCATTTCTCCCGGACGTCGATTATATAATTCAATTGCTAAGTAATTAGTAGCTTTCTGACTTTTTCTCATTCTGTAGTACGGCATACACAGATCTTGTCTGTAACATGTGGCATATTGGTGGAATTCACCACTTTCCATGTATTTATGCTTATTGTCATGCAGATGCAGGAGACAAGCATAAATGAATTGGGTGTAAAACGTCAGAATTATGAACTTTCGGAAATAGTCTTTGCAGGAGTTGGTGCTGTTCATTCCCCCGATGTTTACACACCATATAAGCTAAAGAACTAAATTGTTCCACTTTGCATTGCATGTATGAAGTAGCAGTACCGAAAGTATTTCCCATAAGGTCCTTCAACCCGTTCTCAACAAGTACAAAAAGTTACAATACTCAATTAAATTATAATTGATATAATATACCTACATATATAATGTGTACATAAAGTAACATAACTTGCTAATATTTCGATTCCTATTAGTTTCAAAAAAAAAAATGTTTAGAGTGTTTTAGAGTGAAACAATAGACTTGGATACTGTCAAATAAAAGAAGGAAGACAAGTTGAACATCTAAGTAAATAAGATTAATGTTATTCGTTGCTGTTAATTATTTTGAATAAAAACATTCCCGTAAATTATTTCTCGATAAGTCTAAAATAAATAAGGTTAGAATTATGCAGTCACAGTTGTACTATTAAACAAATTTGTTTATAAGTTATTTTGGAGTGATGGTGCACTCTGTATACTTTAAAACATTATTTTTGTAAACCTAACAGAAATCAAAATATTAGCAAACTACATACTTCATGTACTCACAGTATCATAAATATAAATAATATATTGAATGGATGATATATGTAAAAGAAAGGAATGCACATCAACAGTTTTGATTGAGAATATTGTATTGTCCAATATTTTTTTCACACCCATAGTGTTCATCTATTAAAAATTACTGTAAAACTTGTTTTCATCTGGCACTATCTTAGACAAAATGAGTTTCGCATCAATATTATAAGAAATTAATTTAGAATATCTAAGCTAATAAACGAGACTTTTAAGACATTCATGAACTGTTTTAGGCATCTGCAGATTCTCTGCAAGTTGTAGGGTTTTTTATACCTTGTGTCTATGTCACAGAACAAGGAGTTCATTTATATGCAACTGTCGATTTTTTTTTTATTAATTAATGATATTACTGAAAAGTAATTTTCATTTCAGTCAGATGATGCTTTGAATCCAGATCGATTGTATGATCTAGTGGCAGTTGTAATACATTGTGGTAGCGGACCCAACCGTGGCCACTACATAAGTATAGTGAAGAGTCACGGCTTCTGGTTGTTGTTTGATGATGATCAAGTTGATGTAAGTATCTTTACTCAGTTTTTTAAAATTTGTAGCCCAATATCAGATGGATTAAAAAAATAATATTATGTAGCCAGTCGAAAATTTCCTTAAAATAACATCCCATGGAAGTTTTCAACGTCTTCAACGGATTATTTTCTTCAGGAAAATAATATACATATTAACTTCCTAACTTGTTTCCATTTCAAAGCATAATTGGAGATTTTAAAGAAATGCAAATAAACAATTAATTTGGCTGCCCCTGATTCTTTCCTGCGTGAAAAAATAGGAGTTGATAAATGGTTGTGGCAACGTCTTTTTTTAAAGGCATTTCAAGGGTACGAACCTTACTCCCTTTTAGTTACAAAATCTTCAGAAAATTATTCCATGGCCAACCAACTTCTTTTATGAAAGTGAATAGAGTACAGCTACATTTTTTTTGTAATTTATTCAATGTGTATATGGCTCTGGTTAGTGGAAATAGGAAAAATATGAAATGACATTTGCGACTTTGAACGGTTAAATGGTTTAGTCCTTATTACAGTGACTATATAGAGTCACTGTAGTCCTTATTAGCTAACACTGCCACCTGGCTCATTTCAAGTTTCATATATTTTTCAAATGAAACACTTTTCCATCGGAGTGGGGGTTGTGTTTCTCTGATGAGTTCAAATAATATGGAAACCATGGTTAGGTTAGGTTATATTATACGGAAACCATGGTTAGCATCTACTCTTCTTTGATGGGAACAAACATCAATAACTTCTCAAGACCAATGACATAATCACTAAATCATTTGAATCAAAATTTTGGCAATTAACAATGAGAATTGACTGTCTGTATGGTATGGATTTCAAGGGGTGTGTTCATAAACTTACTCCGAGAGTAGAGTATGAGTATGGTCATACTCAGCGAGCATACTCTGAGGAACTAAAAGTACGTTTGTGAAAGCTTCGAGTAATCAGAGCTTACTCAGAGTAAGTTTGTGAACGCAAGCAAGAAAATAAATCTATTTTAACCTTTATATGCTGTAATGAAGTCCAGTTTTCTGAGGAAAATTGGAATTCATTTTAGTGCATTTCTTTCGTTTTAAATTTCCGTCTTTGAAAATATTTTAATTCTCGAATATTCCGTACGTTCATTCCGATAGGCAGAGTAAATGTAAAAAACCGCTTATCTGTGTTTCGCGTTGTTTTTCTTACATGCCGTTGAAGATTTCGACGTTTTTCATCTGTTGATATGCGATAAACCGGAGCTGACGACGTTTTTCATTCTTGTCGCATTCTGGAATTTTCAGATTTTTACCGTGAGAGGGGATTTGCCTATAAAAGCAAATTTTCCCCCGCGACGGTCACTTTTACTTTTACTTCAGTTCTTCGACTTACCTTTTAACTTTGCTCGGTTACTTCAGTATTTCGACTTTCGATTTTTCGCCCTTAAATTTTTCAGTTTTAACGTGGTGACTTCTGTTTTAAATTCAGTTCTCTTACTTCAGTTAGTTTTCCGTATTTTCTGAATTTCGCCGTTTAAGCAGTATTTTTTTTTTGTGTTGCATCAGTGCTATTTAGAATTAATTTTTTAGTTTTCTTTTCTTTCCTTTGAGTTTCCGCGAGTGCTTGAAACGAAGGAGGTAGGTCCCCGTCTGTACCGTTCAGTTTGTTTGTTAGACCTACGCCGTTACTTCTTTAACTTTGACACTGCTGTACTGTATCGCTTTCTGTTGTATTTTATCGTTCTTTACCCTGTTTCGCGAGTCTGACTTTTCCCTTCGCTATCAGTCATGGCGCGTAAGCCCTTGGGGTACTCAAGGGAAAGTCCCGTCAACCCTCCTGTCCGCGTTCCGCGTCATAAGTGTTGAATCCGAAATCGCTTCTTTTCTGTCAGTCATGGCGCGTTATAGCCCTTGGGGCAGAGAATAAGAGATACCGCTCGTAGTCAGTGAAATCCCGTAGTTGCGCTAAAAAAAATAGACTTTTTCTTCGCTATCAGTCATGGTGCGTTATAGCCCTTGGGGTAGCGAATAAAAGTCTCGCACAGATCCGCCCTTGTTGTGTTTCATTTCCGGAGAAATACAACTACATACCGATACCGTATAGCAAGTCCTTAGCATTCGTTCCGTCAGTTCTGGTTGGCGCATTTTTGTTGAACCTTTGATTTTTCACTACACCCGGTATAAATTCCATAAAGTGCTCGTGACCGGATAGGATTTCCCGAATGTGTTTTCGCTTATAGAGTCGCTCATATTTCGTGCCCACACATATCTCCCTTGTACATGTAATTAGTTTCCGAAGGTGTCAATGAACTTTTGCATAATTCGATTTTGACTTCTTCGTTGTCGCTACCACCCTAGACAACAGCGAGCTCTGTCTCCGGCTAGCAGCTACTCTGGTAGGTTTGCTATTCTTCCTATTGAAAAGAATTGCTGGCGCTCGAGATTAGGTTTCTCCGAGTAACCACGTTACAATGCTCATTGTATGCAAATATATACATGGTGTTTCATGCAAAGTCTCCACTAGAGAACCGAATGAGATTTTTGTTCTGAAAATTTGTTGATCGCAATGAATGTGCAGGATCTGTTCAACTAAAATATTCTCATCTCACTGAGATGAATTTCCCCATACCCAAATCTCAAGGTTCTGGAGATAAATTCATATGTCTCAAATCTGACCTAAACATAGTCTTGAGATTCTGTTTCATATCAGAGAATCTCTAGATTCTACTCACTGTCTAAGTTATTCGGAATGTTTCTTGGGGAAGTTAAAAAATTGACTAGATGAAAAAGTTGATTTTTAAAATGAAATTCTCTATTTTAATGGACCGTTAGATGGGACGCAAAAATCTGTATCATACAATCACACTAGACTAGCTTTACGTCAAAATTAAAATAATAAATTAATATATCAAAAACCTCGAGGAAGAAGTTCAAATAAACCAAAAATTTAGTGAGAATCAAAAAATGTAATAAATTATATGGTGTCAAACTTAGTTTGGTCAACTTCTGGTGTAACCGGAAGTACATCGAAACGAGTATATTTGAGTTGAATAAATCCCTGTCAATCATTATGATACACAAATTTTCAGAGAAAATTTTTATTTGGTTCTCTAGATACTTCTAGTTGACACTTTGCGTGAAACATCCTGTCTTTAAGTAAGTGATTTTGAAGAATGTTCAATAAATGATAATGTATGTTGTACCAGAAAATCGACGCATCAACTATCGAAGATTTTTATGGCCTAACGTCGGATACCCAAAAATCATCAGAAACAGGATATATATTATTTTATCAGTCAAGAGAGAGCTTATGAAGCATGTTCTGTGCCTTCCAGAGACTAGGAGCAAAGTACAGGATCTCATCAGTTCTAAAGAAATCGCAAAATATGGATATGAACTTAACAAAATAAGTGATTTCCTAGTTTTGCAAATGAAAAATAATTCTTGATGATTTCTTCCAATTTTGTCTATACTTTTTATATTCGAGGGGTAATTCCATTTATGTTGAATTTTTAGCCAAATAATTTTACTATTTTTAAAAAGAATAGGGATTTATGAAATTTTCATTCCAATTACCAATTTAATATATATCGAATTTTTAAAAGCACATTGTTTAACGAAATGTACATATTTCAAAATATTAACTATTGTTGCTCTTATTAGGAAAGTGAAATATAAAAATTTTTCATTGTACATCATTCCTCATATTATGAAGAATACTTGCGAAATTATTTTTTTCATTATCTTATTCTCCGAGAGGATTAGCTATCAGCTGTGTCAAATTGTATTTTGATGGTATTAATTATGTGCTTTTGAAATTGGTCTATCTATTCTTTTTCATCAACTTGTGAATAGTCATTCTGTTACATTCTTGTAAATATTAGTCAGAATATTTAGTGAATTTTACCGAATTTCTGCATACAAAGTATTTGAGTAAAAGTTTATTTGAAAACAGTTGATTTAATCATGCTCAGAATCATTTTTGGGTTGAAAAAAGGTTATTGATCTTACATAAATTCTTCCTCCCAGTCGTTCAAAGAGCCTGTCAAAATATATATGATTTTTTCTTGAAATATGTTGGAAAAATTTTCTCTAAATGTTTCTTATTTTTGCATTCGAAATAGCATTGGATGATGAAACATTTCTTTGCATTGTCTGTGATAAGTTTTGAGGAATTATTAATTTATTTTATGTGTGAGCATGGAAAAAGTAAACATCAGGTCATTACGTGAATTCTGTTCAAGGCATTTGTCATCAATTTGTTATTTTTTTTCCTTCAGATGTCACATATAACACCCACTTATTTTAATTACATTTTCCAGTAAGTTGCCTGAATAATATCGAATCAGTACCATATAAATTTTTTATATGGATTATTATAAAGAGAAATTGCAATAAATATATGAGATATGGTTTATGCCTTGTATATAATGTACATTGTTATTTGTATATGTAATGTATTGTAATAGAGCAGTAAAATTCACTTTATGAACAGTTTGTTACTTCTTTTCTCTATATATATATAATTTCGAATACACGAGAGAGTTATGATTGGATATATACTGCTAAGATGATTTTATTTTTATTGTGTAAATAAATGTTAGATTTAATAAAAAAGGATATAGATTTTTTTCTTTGATATTTGACAAGAAAGGAAGAGGAAAGAAAAGAGATGGCCGACCAGCTAAGATCTCAAGTAAGACCTACAGGAAGAGCAAAGATTGAATAATTTTATCGAATTTAATAAGACAAGTGCCTGTGATAACTATCATTTGCTGTTGTGGAAGTAATTCTTTACAAAATCGGCTATAATTAACGAGTGAATTAAAAATGTCATTTAAATATTGTTTCATGCGGGAATTGTCAACTACGGCGACGAAGCCTAGGCCAGCAAACAGGTGAGTACTTACTTTCATAAAAGTATGAGGTCAACGGAAAAATGCACTCGTAATATGCACCTTGGCAAAAAATTGTCTTTTGTCTTGAGCTTTAAGATATATTATTTCTATTCCAGATGATCTCAGCTACTTGCCTTTCAACATAAAAAAGATGAAATTTTCGGGAACTATTTTTTAAGCCATGTTGTGCGATTTTCACTGTGATCCTGATGAAAAATTTTTTGTAAATTAAAAAAAAGCTGAATTTTGCTCGGAGTTTCCATCAAAAACTTCCTTAATTGAAATGGGAACCCATAATTTTTTTTTCAATTAGGATTGTACTACTCACAGGAGACAAGTTTTTTTCCTGAGCTTTTGTATCATGCACCAACTTGTATGGTACATAACACAGAGAATCCCATAAAGTTTATAGTGTTCACTGCTAATATTCATACACATGATATGTTGTTGGATATCAAATGTATTGCTAATATTCAAGAGAACATTCATCGAAATATTCAACGAATAATGAATGAGAAACGCAGCAATCTTATTATCAAAAAAATTCAATATTGGAAATGGTAAGCATTACGTCAATGAAGATTAGTTGAATCTTGAATGAATGATGAGTGCAATCGTGTAGTTGATAGAAAAAATAGACCCTCGATAAAGAATTATCGAGTTCAATGATTCGTTACCAAAGGTACCTCTCAATGAAGAGTCTAATTTTCGGAAAAGGCTAGGAAACTAACGATGGCGAAAATATCGATATTACAGATTTGTCGCATTTTTATGCAAAGCCGGAATATTCAAAAAATGACGTTAGGAGAGAGATTTAAGCGAATGGGTTTTTACCCGATGCCCCGAATTACACAGACAATGTAATACATACATAATAATGGGATGTTTCGGTTCACTTTCGCACCAGAAAACAACCGGATGATACTTTCGGGTTTCGGCGTCGCTTATCGCCGTCTCGCTGATAAATCCATAAATTAACTACATAATCCACATTGAAATATGGATTAGCACTGGAGCTTTCATACCATCAGGTTTTATCTGTACACTTCAGTTGTTATTCCTCTTTTAAAGATTTTTACATTTGCTAAATTCAAGAATGTGGAATTTTTGAAGCTTGTTTATTCTTTCTTCTGATCTGATATTTGCTGGGCAAGCTTAGAAAATTCGTCTCTCATTTGCCATTTTCGCGACTCAAGATGTAGCGGTTCGCTCACAGATAGCAATTTACTAACACACTAAATGCTTATTTTCCCCTTATATCTCTCACTCAGTGCTTACGAAATTAGCATACACCGATTATGAATAAGCATGAAAATTTTGTGAATTGAGGCGCACATGGCACGAATCCGCGCATTCTCATATGTACGACAATGAAAACAGAAAAACAAATTTTTCATCAAATGCCTGTGTCATGCATTTGTTAGATCAAGTCAAAAATACACTTCATAACAACTATGAAGAATGCACATTTAGCCCTAAAATTAAAGTTTACCTGAAATAAACATAAGTAGATATAGAGAAAGAAATTTCGCAAATTGTATCATGAAATGTCTGAGTTAATAGAACGATTTAAGAATGTTTGAAAATTGTCATATTTGGGAAAATATGCAGTTGGAAATACCAATTGAGTATTCTAATACAAATAGATAATTTGATGGATATAATAAGCAAAGGTGATTCGTCAAATGAAAAGGTTTGGGAACTGAAACACAGAATAATTTAGAAACTTTTTATTACTAAAATTGCATTTTAAGCAATAAATTCATAAGGAATTGGTGCTAAACAAACTGCTGGTACTTTACCGCTGACAATGTGACTTGGTCTGGGTTGTTCAGGTTGTCTTCTTAGATTTACATGCACTTTCTTCTCCTTAGCTTCTCTCCTCAACTTCTCATTGGTTTTTACTCTCGTCAAGAAATCTTCTCGGCATTTTGAATGGTTCACATGTTCAATACGGATGTTAATTCTTTTAGGGATGATTTTTCCTCTGACCCTTTTGTTGACGATAACGCCAAGTGCGTGTGGAGTAACATTGAAAACACGACCAGTTCTTCCATGGTATGCTTTGTGGGGCATACCCTTTTGGACGGCACCATTTCCTTTAATGTCTACAATGTCTCCTACTTTGTAGACTTTCATATATGTAGACAAAGGAATGACTCCATGTTTCTTGAATTTCCTAGAGAACAAATCTCTAGTTCCTCTACGGTAACCCTTAGAGTTAGTCATATTTGCTGAAACATAACACGTGTATTAATATAGGTTAACAATGGCCATCACATCAACTATTAGTGTATTCAATAGAATGAAACAAATAAATAAAATGAACACTAATATCTTACAGATTACAGTTTTATAATATTACAAATTACGGAAAGTAAGATAACTGACTATTACCTGCTTCAACTACACTAGCTTTCAGCGAAAGGAAGAATTGACAGAAATATGGCGGATTCTTGATATTCCATCCACAGAAATATCGTCATCACTAAAATTATACTTTTTTCACGGTATAATTATTAATAATTAAACACGATTGCAATTTATCAACAAATTTAATATCAGGATGTGATAATGAAGAACGATTTATAAAGATAAATTGACAGTTTATCCAATGATCGACGTATAAATTTTAAATAACCCGCAACTCTGGTTAAGTGATACTTATATTATTCGAATTAAATCATTGGATCCTAATATGAAAAAAATGGTTTTCTTTAAAGAAAAGTATTTTTTGCCTTCTGTTGAAAACCAAGAATGTTTTCTTGGCAATTCAAAGCTTTCTGTGGAAAGTATTTTATTTTTATGGTTTTCAATTTCGAACATAGAGGAGAAGAAAATATAATTTCTTGTTGTCATTGTCATAACTTTTATTGATATACTTGTGTCATAATTCTTATTGACCTTATTGGTATTCTATTTAATATTTTAATATATTTAAATGGTATAGAAAGCAGAATGTTACATCGAATCGAATCGCACCAAATTGAAGTTTAACATTTGTTGATTCACTACCTTATATGATGGATAACAATCATCAAGAGCAGGTATTTCAATTTTAGATTGAAAGAATTTGTGAACTTAGATCTCCCTATTTTTGGTAGATGGGCCTGCCACAGGTAACACCAATTCCAGAGAATATCCCTGAGAGTTTACCCCAGATCACTTGTATTATAATGGGATCTTCTGTTGATAACATACCACCACCAAAACCTGATTTTTATGCACCACCGCCATATGAAATAGTGACAAACCCCACTAAGTTGCCTACCTATGAAGAGGTTCAAAGAGAGAAACATTTGGAGGGACAACATATGCCAATTAATATCAACACACCAACTATTACTGTAAGTCAGGTTTAAATATAGGACTAATTCTAATGTTTTCTAATATATTCTTGGACACCGCACTTGCATTGGCAGGACTGACTATTCCAGTGGCAGGTAATAATCTGTAAATAGTTCTTTCATTTCAACTTACTACCTGTACAATGCATTCTAATTGAATAGTAAACATACATAAGTATTGAAAATGTGAAAAAAATCTGTATATATACTGTTCATTCTTGCTTACATTTGTCAAATATCAAGAAGAGATAAAAATTAAAGTTCAACATACAATAATTATTAGAGATGTGAATGAAATGCAAGTTGAGATGCTGGATCAAATATAGGTCAGCATGTGTGCATTTTACATCTAGATTGTGCCATAGACTTTCAGAACTATTCAGATAGAACTTACTCAATAATGATCATTTTTGTCTGCCATCTTCAAATTTGAGCTGAAAATGGTCTTAACTGATTGTGTTTGATTCAGTGATTGAGATTAAGAATTTGTGGTCAAATCCAATTATATCTGTCGGTCCTGCCAGGCGTTCCTAAACAGTCTTGACCTGTCGCTATTCAAGGGGACCTTATTTTAACTCATCTTAAAACCTATAAGAGCCGCTAACCTCTATGCTAAATTCAGTACTGAAATTCAATATTAATTTTGAGCTGTGTATATTCCAACTTTCTGTGCTGATTACAGAATTGAATTGAGCAAAGGGGCAAGCGGCTCTTATGCTAAAATTTCATTCCAAATCTGTGTTCAAGATTAGGCTAAGAACACTTTCTGTGGGAATTTAGAAGTTGGTGGGTCATGTTCTGACTTTACGCTTCCTTGTCTTTATTGATGGTTTATTATGACTTTAGCCTTGTGGCTTCCACACTCCTCTCCAGAGGAACACTTATCTCAGATATTAAAAAGATTGAGCTCTGTTGGTGCCCTTTCCCGGTTTTCAGTCTCATGGTGGTGGTCGATTCTGGGCTGCTTATCAACCCCCTGATGTCGATCGGGATATAATTATAATTGCTATTATTATTTGAACTGGGGTCGTTGTGGCTTGGTAAGCATTTCGGGAACTGCTACCATGTAGATCTTTTGTTCTCTACCCTACTCATTAATTGATGGTTTGGTTGCCAGCATTTCTGATTTTAATGATATTCAGCATGCATTTGCTGAGATTAATTTGACCCCCATCTACGGAAGGATTAATCTTTTAGGGTTATGGCCTGATTGCACTCCTATTGAAACCATGAATTTTTTGTGTGGATAATAAAAATTCCCAGAGGTTAAACTGCACTTGAGTTTCATTCAGATAGAGTGCGGGATTTTTGGTGTCGAAGATTATGGTAGTTACTTCACGTCTTTCTGATTCACTAATTATTGTCCTTTTGGTATGAATTCTCTAATCAGTTTTGAGCTAATTTACGGCAAGCATGTAAATATTTTAAATAATTGCAAAATACGGATAATATGCAGAATTAAAAAATATTTATAAATCTGGTTTTGTGAAAATAAAGAATCACTTGGCGATTGACCTCTAGGAAAGGTTATTTTCCCAACTACCATTAACAAAAATGTAGGTTTATTTCAGAAAACATCAAATTCGAATTGAATTTCAGAAATAATCATTTGATATTAAGTTTCTGAAACCGTCGATTGTAATTCAAATTAATTAGGAGTATTTCATAGTCAAGTTATGATTTATTAATTTTTAATCTGTCAAATGATTTTTGAGAGTGTTGAGTGATCTTAACACCAAACGAACAAAAAAAGAAAAAATCCCAAGTCCTTCAAACAGGCATGCAAGTTTCAATTTTCGACCATCTTCGACTATTCCAATAAATGGATCTGAGTTGCGAATGTCGGATTCTGAAATGCATATTAATAATCTTATTTTCAATAATTATTGATCATTTCCGCAATAAATGTGACTTAAATGAGTTCCAAATGTCCCCGTTCTGAAATTAAATTGACTAATCTGATATACAAATGACGAGTTCTGAAATATACTTGACAAAATTGAATTTTTTTTTATTTTATTTGAATTACACCTGAAAATGGCGTAGTATTGGATGTGAAATTAATAGTGACTATAATTATTGGTGAGACTTATTTGAGGGGTTCAGATCTGAAGTGAACCAAGTCCATTCAGCCTAAGTTTGAGATGAATGGCTTAGAAGTTGTTTATCACCAATTAATTCGAAAGTGACTTCTTTATTTATTATTATTCTTATGTAAGCATATGCTTACATTCTAACCTTTTAAAATCTGAAGAAGTCACTTTTGAATTAGTGGGTGATAAACATCTTCTAAGCCATTCATCTCGAAACTAGGCTGAATGGACTTGGTTCACTTCAGCTCTGAACCCCTCATTTTGTACTACATTAGGATATTTTGAAGTAATGTACCTACTCATTTGATATCATACACTCAATGAGTAGGTACTCAGTTTAACTAATGAAGTTTGCTATAACAGCGAATTCTATTGATAAAATTTGCTTTAGATCTTTTCGAATTATTAGCCGATTTCAAGCGAGTAACTGGTTATCATTAGTATTCACCAACTGGTTTCAAGCAATTTTTGGTTATAATACTCGAGAACTGGCTCAAACGAATTATTGATGAGCGATGTCAGAAGTTGTGAAAGGCGACAATAAGGCTAGGCGCAAATAGAAACGCAGGTTGGTGAGGTGACGCAGGGTGACGCAGCTTTTTCCTGCGCTGCACGTACTATTTGACAAGTCACTATCACGCTTTATTTGCGCGATATTGGCCTTTTCTATGTTTTACAAAAACTCACGCTGCGTCACCTCACTAACCTGCGTTTCTATTTGCGCCGGGCCTAAGGGACATAACCAAGTGCAAAACCACCAATAACCGCGGTAATAAGCGATTATTTATTTATTTAATACATAAGACTACAAATCATCATTAGAGTGATGTTCTAGTAGAATCATTAAATTTTGAATAAAATCAAATGAAATAAACAAACATTAGGCAAAATGTGTCATTGCAAAATCTTTAACAAATTTATTGAACAATTTGAGAGATTGTTTCCGTTTTACATGTTCAGGTATGTTGTTATATACCATTGCAGCCTGGTAGTAAGGTGAATTTCTGGCTCTATTTGTTCTGATATTATCTAGATGGAAATTGTTAATTTGTCTGGTATGGTAGTTGTGAATATTTAGTCTTTTTTTCGTTTCAGTGTTGAATTTTAGTAGGCCATGCTCGATTTTGTACATTAGTTTGCACTGCTCCACGAATTTTGTGATCTTCATGTTGGGTATCTTCAAGGTGTTATGTAACTCAGTTGTTGGGGTGTCATTTGGTAAATTGTATATAGCCTTCAAAGCTCGATTTTGCAGTCTTTGAATTCTCTGTAAGTTATTGATTGATGTGTTGGACCATATACTAATCAGGTATGTAAGCACTGAATGAATATTCGAGTAATAAATGGACCTTCTTGCTTTTTCACTGAGATAGGGACTGACTCTTCTCAATGCTCCAATCAAAGGTGTGAGTTTTCGTGACAAATAATCTATGTGCCCAGTCCATTCCAGTTTTGTATCGATTTTCAATCCAAGGTATGTGTGCAAATTTTTTTGGTTGATTTTTATTCCATTAAGTGTGATGTCAAGTGGCTTTGTGGGCTTATTTTTCTGACAGAAAGCAGTTTGGAATCGATTATTGTGGGTTGTGGGGACTTCAAAATATGCACTCAGTGCACACCAGGTCTCCAAATGAAATGGACGAACTCAGAAACGCTAGCCCACCTTGTAAATGCACGAAAAAACTCTTAAACGTATTTCTTAAAAATTCTATTTGTGCCTTTCTCTTGCCTTCATCATTTAACAACCCTTGGAATTGTACCGGCTATTAAATCCAAGCGATGATTGTACATTTATATCGTGTGTTCGAGGAAAGTCTTAACATTATTTGGGAGTTTCTTCTGGTTTTGTTCCTACTTTTATGGTTTTATAACAGAACACTTTTGTGACGAAAGTAATGAAAAGTACCAAACGTTCCTTGAAAAAATCCATACAAGGAAGAAAAGGAGTGATACATTATTAGTAAGTGTGTGGCACAATGCCCAAGTCCATCGATTTCTGGTAGAGAAATTCCCTATCTTAACAGATATAACATTATAAAATGATTGTATGAAGTGTTCATGAGGAGGATAGCTGACACATGGGTAATTATCCTTCTCCGTCTAAGGCAGTCGCGGTTTAAATAAATACCTGGGAATTACCCTGGATAATGAGCCTCTATTTAATTAACATGTTGATATCACTACTAGTAGAGCATTTGGGCTCTGATGGTGTTCTGAAGTCTATCTGGTAAGACAGGTGCTATAACCCTAAAATACTGCTTTGGTTGTACGTCATAATCGTGAGTCCAATAAGTACTTATGGGACCGTAGTCTGACATGCCAAAGCAGATCAGGCAAGCACTAGAAAAACTCCCGATAACGTATAAAGGCTGGCCTCTGTGCGCATCACAAGAGCTAAGAGAATGTGCCTAAATAGGGCATTTGAGATGATTATAGATTTCACACCTCTACATCTACACACAAATTGATGGAACCAACCGTATAAAATGTCCCCCTGCGAAGCAAAGTTTACCTCTTTTTGCATTTTTTCTTATTTTGCTGGGTCGAGATATTAAGGGTGGCACCTTATAAAATTGACACACTGTATGGTCGGCACACATTGGTAGCTTTATAATTACTGATATTCGGTCTATAAGACCGTGCCTTTAATGAATATGTGTTGGTATCAACTCATTATCATATCTCATTGGCTTTTGAAATCAGGAGTTATTGAACCTGTCTTTCAGCAATCGGAAGAAATTCAAACATAAAATGATAGATTGAATATTTCACACATTTGTTGTGCTAAACTATCGCAACAGTATCTCAGAAAAAGGGAGGAAATTTCATCGCCCCCCCACATCGTTTTTTTTTCGGTAATGAGGGCAGTTCCCTGACGACTTCGTCGGCAGAAAATGCACAAATTGAAATATACACTCAATGCTCGTAGCGAATACTATGTTAGGTTAGAGTTTGAAAATCCAACACTTCATAGTTCTAATGATATTCTCGTATTTTTAATTCCGTTCTAACATATTTGTTTCGATATTAGACTGATGGATGATAGGATGATGTGGGTCAAAACAAAAATTATATCTAAATTGACAAGGATAAAACTGCGTTTTTTTAAATTTTGTGGACAATCTGTGGGGGACACCGTGAAATCATTTTATAATTTATTAAACCCCTATATAAACGTGATAAAAAATTATGTACACAGACCGGCAAATTCAAAGGAACGGAGATGAATTGTATTATTTTTCCTTATAAATTTTTTCTGAGGCACATTTGAAAATAATCATTCAACAGGGAAATTCAACGGATGGTTTAGTTGATTTCAATTTGTTTTGCAAAGCTTCATGCGCTTTTGGAGCCTGTCTAAAAACTTAAAAATCTGCCACGATAAATGGGGCAAAAGGTATCACATGATCTCGCAGAATATCCCCTATGTACCTATGTGCCGTTAAAGCGCCGTCATCAGTAACCACCAACTCTAAGCGTGCCCCTAAACATATGCCACTCCACACTACAATTGAGCCTCCACCGAAAGAGACAGTAGGAGTAAAATTAAATTGTTCGTTTTGTTCTCCTGCAGGACAATCTTTCCCTCCCATCTATTGAATTTACACAGAAACGGCTCTCATCCGTGAACAAAACTTTACCCCAGAGATCATTCCAATTTTGGTGTTCTCGAGCAAAAGCTAGTCGCGCTAATTGATGACGTCTCTGGAGTTGTGGTGTTTTTTATGACCTATATGCCTTCAAACCAACTTCTTTGAGTCTTCTCCTCACTGTACGCTCACTTTTAGTGGTTCCACGAACTTCGTTTCATGCTTGAACTGAGGTTCGAAGCCTATTGCAGAGTGTTTGCAATGTGATAAATCAGTCATCTAATCTATGGCCGTGGTTGAGCTTTTTCTGCCTTGACCTCGTCTCCTCACACACTCTCCAGTTTGCTTTCATCGTAAGATCGACCATTTTCGATCATTGCTACTGCCCTAGCGATTTCAGGTGGTGCTAAATCACTCATTATTTACAGTTTCACAATCAAAGTGATGATTGTAAACATACACCAACTAAACTCAAACAATTACTTAAGACAAAACTAAGAAATCTACAAAGAAAATACGCGTTTCAAATGTAATGTAATGTAATGACAGATATTTTTGCTTTGATTTGGCTTTGACGTCGACTTAATTGATAAAAATGTGCAAAATGAATGACAATTGTATAAGAATGGAATGGCTTCCAGATCTAGGCAGCACAAAAATCAAATAGAGCAAAAATACCTTTCATTTGCGAAAGTATATCTCCGTTCCTTTAAATTTGCCGGTGTGTGTATTACATAATCCTAACCCTTATTAACTCAAATTAGACTTTTGTTTGTTTCCTATTTGAATCTACATATAGCCATACAATATTAATATTACGCAATAGTGCACCTGCATCCTTATCTCTTTTAAGATAACCCAATGTTATAAATATCTATTCATTCAGGATGCAAGAGGAGAATTAATTCAGAAGTCTTTGTCTCATTACATAGAGTAGTCTCTAGTCACTGTTGTAAATTTCCAAAATAAAGTTTGTGTTTTTAAAAACGGAATTTTCATCGTAAAAAATATAATTATATGTTACCGGCAATGTGTATAATCCGGCATTCTATACAATGCCTAGGTACTGTATAAAATGCCTGAAAAGGTCAGGCAATGTATGAAATATTATTTATTTCATACATTGCCCAAGTATTCTATAGAATACCTAACACCTAGCAGGCAATGTGTTAAGGTAAGATCTCATTGATGAGGGAAGATGTTGACGATTTAAGGAGCGCAATCGTTCCTTGCGAATTCATTAAAATGGCGGCCAATTAACGAGCGTCTCTGATGTTCATTTTAGATAAAAAGAAAATATTAAACATATCATATCATATTCAGAATGGCTTTTCAGAAATGTCTCTATCTCGTAAAATCTCTATCAAAAGAGGAAATGAAAATTTTTACGTAGAATCAAAAGACGGGCTCAAAATATTTTCTAATTTCGAAGCAGTAAGCGAACTTTCGTTTTTTTAAATGCAAACTTTAATTGAATTTGTTATTTATGAATTGGAAGAAATCTTTTGTCAGTAGATTCTACGTATAAAAGTGCCTCATGGGTTCAAGTTTCAGATCTGTAAGTTCAAAGACAGAAAAGTTATGAGAACTTTTCGAAATCGTCAAAATCTCATTTTTTGCTAGTAATTCAAAAACCACGATTCCCACCATTCTTTTTTCTCTGAAAAAGAGTTAGGAAATGTGTCATCCGTTTTCATCTAGCTCTTATACCTAGTTCTCGAAATCCCCTCAATAGAGAACGAATTGTGCCCATACTGCCCATCCTGTACATACCCATTCTGATAAGAAATTCACACCTGAAACATTTCACTTCACAAATTCCCGACCAATCAGCGGGCATTCTATAGAATACCTAGGAATTGTATACAACGCCTAAGTAAAGTATCAAATGGACAAACGCATTCGAATTATATATTTCATACATTGCCTAGAAGACTAAGGCATTCTGTACATTGCCTAGGCATTGTATAGAATGCCTGAATTATACACATTGCCGGTAACATATACACAGTTTAAAAATCCACATAACTAGTGTTTTCTTATTTTGTGGTCATTTAGAATAGTTCAAAATTATCTTCACAATCTCATATTCTATATGAATTCCTGTTCCTGTAAATAAATAAAGGTTAATATATGTTGTTAATTTTTTATTTCATAGCCTCCTGTATTTGCCAGACCTCATAATCAGAGAGTTATAACAATCACTAACGAAGGCGCAGATGATACAGACACGAGCCTTCTTGGCACAGATTTCATGTTTTATGTGGCATTCTTCGGTAAGATTAATTATAATGCCAATTTCCATCATAAATTATCATTAAATTTACAGTGGCTTTTGTATTCAATTGGATAGGATTTTTACTCCTACTGTGCTTCTGTCACACAATCGCTTCACGCTATGGTGCTCTTGCTGGATTTGGATTATCTCTAGCCAAGTGGACCTTTATAGTACAGCATTCTACAGATTTGGCATCTAAAGATAATAGTTGGCTATGGTGGTTGATCATGACTTTTGGTGAGATTTCAATTGGATATAAAGACAATTTAATCTATTCTATAAATATTTTCAGGTTTGATAATTTGTTTGAGGGCCATTTTGCAATATTTGAGTATAAAGAGAGGCTGGCATATGTTGTCAGCTAGTCATCAAGAGCGCCTTCTATTTTTTTATTAGGATATGAGTCTCATGTAGAATATTTGGAAATTCCCATGTCCTGAATAATGTGTTGATTATTCGGAATATTTCCAGGTTGAAGAACATTTTTAGAGGAAATCAGTAACAGGCCATATTTACTGCACTTCTCCGAATGGGTATGTTCACACTACATTAAAAGTCAACTCGATTGACATGACATGATAGGTGAAATTTTATCACTTCAATTGTTAAATTCCCTTTGTTTCACTATCGCTATATACCAAATTATCTGGGTGATAAGAAACCAGTCACTTACTTCTGAGTCATTCCTAGAGTAATAAATGTTATAAATATATTTAGATTGTTGAATTCTCATATGCAGATTATGTGATTTGTGGAATAACCATCAAAATAGCAAGATGTAACAGTAAATATTTAGTTTATATTTATGTATATTCATTATTAAATATCTACAATTGTGTGTAGTGCATAATGTTTCGAAAAGAGTGTTTCACGTCCTGTAAAAGTATTAAAGAAATTTCAATGGAATGCATTATTACAGGAGTTCCAGCTGAAGAAACTATGGGTTGTACTGGTTGTAGTATACTATAGGGTCTCTAGGACATGTCACATTTGTGCAAATAAGAAATATTTCATTGTTATTAAAATTCAGAGTATTTAAAATCTAGAGTCTGATAATGAAATACTTTTTACAATTCGTATAATATAACATCCGATTTGGCAATATGGAGAATCTTGCTATTTTTGCACAAATGCTTTTTAAGATTATTCTATTTTTAAAATTAATTCCTTTTTAGGAATATTTATTTGACTGTAATATTTTAGGTGTGATATCAATGTACAATATGAAAAAAATATAATCCATGTACAGTTTATTATATTCTTCTGGTTGACCCTTATTTTTAATTTTTCCGGCTTAGTTTTCACTTTATCGGAAAACCTGCAGATAATTCGGCTGATATCGGTATTTTTCCAACGCTCTCGAAATTGTGTCAAATAATAGAACACTGCCTGAAAGCTTTTGGCGTAACCAAACCTCCAAGTCATTTGTCTGACGCACTATCACCAAGACTTGTATCTGGACAGAGGATAATTTTAGCTTTACTTTAATATTAATAAATGATAGAATTCGCATTACTTATATATTGGACATTTTTGCTGGAATGTGATCCTTACCCGCAGCTTTTATTTCTGATGAAAAATGTGCTCTTTACAGCATAGTTTTCTAGCGGATATTTCGGGAAATGTAACAGGTTAAAGAAATACGAATTTACGCAAGAAACGTGACTGCTATTTCTAGGCAAAGTTATAGCAGGAACTAGGATCGTAAATTAGTGATAACAAAGTAGGCCATAAGGAATTGTAATTTTTTTTTTTCTGGAACGTTGCGCGAATCTTTCGGTAATTGGAATTTTTTAGTTTTCTTCATCGTGAGGTTTTTCTTCACATGCTAATTAATTTTTTTATGTTTATTATTAATTATTATTTCTTTAAGATTCCATTTTTTCATAGTGAGGTTTGTAGATTTCCTACACATTTTCCTTATTTAATTAACTATCATTAATATTGAATGAACTTTTCAAGAAAAAGAGACAAATAAAATAATTTTCAACTATTTATGGCATTAAAAATCTTGGAAAATAACAAATGTTTTCTTGGAAAAAGTAAACATGAATGGTATTAGACTCATTATGGGTTTTGCATCTATATCTTCACTTAATTTTGATGAATTGTGATTGAAAATCATATATACCGACAGACTGCCCAATCCTCTCGTCATATTCAACCCATTCTTTCTCTGCCAAATTTATGTCCTCAAAAAGTCTACCGCTCTCTTCAATTTTAGCAATCCATCCATCTGTAGGAGTGAACTCCACTGGCTCAATTCCTCGACAATCGAAAGTTACAATGGACTTAAACCGTCCTTGGTCATCGTTAGTGTATTTTTCTTGAACATAAGATGAAGCGAGTTTTAAGTATGATACATAATTATTGCAAGTGAATGATCTGAATTGTACTTTTTACTAGGCAATACTTACCATTTGTTCCTTCGATAATTGAAAGGCTATTTTCTCTTCCACACAGTTTGCATTTTGCCGAATAATGTGTATCCGATTTACCAGTCTTAGAAGGGTACGTCTTGGATTCAATAACATCATGCCATACATCAGGACATTCTCCACAGCTCAGACATTTGAGTTTCAGTAGAAATGCATAATGTGGATGGTTAGTGTACAATTCTTCTACTTGCTCTAAAGTGGCATTTATTTGTAAACTGATTTTTACCATCTCTTATACAGTTTTGTCTAACCTCTAACAATCTGAGATTGTTGATTTTATTATCAAGCGACAACCTAAAAATATTCCACTGTTTTCATTAACTATTATTATTATTATTTATTATTGCCAAAAGTATAGACTTACAAATAATATTAATAATAAATAATAAGTCTATGGCATATATTTACTAACCTAACAGAACAGTAAGTTATTTTAATTCTATGAACACAGTTAACAGCATTGAACTAAAAAAAGAAGTTCAATGGTTAACAGTAGTTAACCAAACTAATTATTTGACATTTGACTGAAGTGAATAACAAGAAACAAGAATATTGTTTACCTTTGACAATAATTGAATAATTAGTTATAATTAATGGTAATTATGCAGTTTTAATCTTTAATAATAACTGCAGCAACTTTCAATAATGGAAAACTATGCATCAAAACTTGTATCCTCAGCTAAAGAATCTGTGAGGGCAGCTTGTAAAAAATGTGGATATGCTGGACATTTAACGTATCAGTGTAGAAATTTTCTGAAGATAGATCCAAATAAGGAAATCGTTCTAGATGTTAGTAGTACTAGTAGTGAATCAGAAGAAGATTATACAACCCCTCTAACTGAATTACGTAAAGAAGAATTACTTCAGAAATTGAAGGAAATGAAGAAGCACAAGAAAAAGGCGAAGAAGAAACGTAAAAAAAGGTGTAGGTCGAGTGATGAAAGCAGTGAGAGTGAAGAAGATAAAAAACTATCTAGAAAAAGGAAGCACAAAAAAAAGACAAAATCTCGAAGAAAGTCTTCCAGCTCTGATTCAGAAGATAGTTCAGATCACTTCCAAAAAAAAGTCAAATCAAAGAAATCGTCAGGTTAATCAATTGAAATATTAATTTCAACTTTTAATTGAGAAGTATTGTATTGTATAGAATTTCCTGTTGAATGACCATCTCAAATTTTACCTTTTATTTCAATGGATTTCTTTTTCAACAGATTTATTCAATAAACGGTTTACTTTATATAATCGTATGGTTCTCTCAAGAATAATGTAATAATATTCTTCATCATTAAAATATTATTATGGTGATATCAATAACATACTCTTTTTGAATTTTGTAAGCATCAGCTTTTGCTCTATATTGTAAAATCATTGTCATAAATGATTGTCGAATTGCAGTTGTCTTCTAATAATTAGGAGCTGCTCCTCAATAAAGAGTTTTGAACTTAATGTCATAGTACATATGTTATTATATAATTGACGCCCACTACGATGTTACAAACATTTATATTGTATATTAACTGGTTGAATTTAAAGTTGGGGAAGAATCATTGAAGATTTTAGAAATGCGTTATTTAGCCTATTCAGAGTTGTTAGTAGTACTTGACTATTGATCATAGGGATTGAAAGTCTGAGACAGTTCCCGGGTTCAGCATAGTTATATAGTATATAGCAAAAATTATAGAGATAGAGACCTAACCTAACCGAACTCTATAATCTTTGGTATATAGAAACAATTTTCTGACTAACAAGTCACTGTATGCAGGACAGTGAACTCTAAAAAAGGTCTTTTGAGTTCACTGCTGCAGGAATACACCGATACACCCTAGCGACATCTGACGGGAATCGAAGATCAACTCAGTTCACTTTCTCACTCTCAATGGAGATGACACTGATGACAGCATAAATCTTCAGTGACTTTATCAAACATGTTCAATAAAGTCACTGTACATAAATCCATTTGCCCTACAGTGGCTCTAACAAGTTAGAGTCACCTTATTATACCTGGTATATAAAGTCACTGTAATTTGCCCAAACTCTCAGATTGCAGGAATCATACTTTCACGTAACCCAGCAGAGAGAGAGGGTATTAGAAAAGTTCGAATTCTCGACTGGCTGGATTATGGGGAAAATACGATTCCTGCAATCTGCTGGTATAATGGTATCTAGCGACATCTGAAAGGAAACAAAGGCCACTATTTCCTACAGTGACTATCGATAAAGTCACTGTACTCTTTTCTAACTGTCTAGTGAAGATGGCTCTGTAATCTGTGAGATGGCCGTACAGTGACCAGTGTTGCCAATGGTAATTTACGGAATAATCCGAAATATCTGACGAAAAATCCGAAAAAATCCGATGCTTCCGTAACTTAATCCGAAAAAAATCCGCTCGTTCATCCAACAATTAAATAATTAAAAAAAAAGATAAAACAATTTTCTATTCTCAATATTCCAATTATTTTTTCAATGTGAAAAATCTCCACTACCCTTTTGAGCTGCGAATATGATGCCCCCTAGTGGTAGCTGAATTTTGTACCAGGTCTAAAATACGGAATACGTTATTTATTTCGTTACCTAAACATAAACAAATACTTTTTCAAAAATCCCCATCGATCCCGCTTGTACAGTTTTTCATTTGAGGTCAAAGCTCGCACATTTTCGTAAACCTCAAGAAACTTTGCAGATCGTACAATTTTTTACAAAAAAACATTGTATTCGTGAGAAAGTCGTATTTCAAATTACATGCACACATTTTCGCTCCACTCCTTAAGTAGTGTTCTTGGCGTTTTTTTTAACGTGGTTTCTCCAGTTCCCAATAGGAATATTCCACGAAGCCTCTACTATTGATTTGACTTATTCAATCATCTAGTGGCAAGAGCCTCAATAATTGATTTGAATAATTCAATTCCTTCAGAAATTCTTTGAAACTGTATAACATAAAAAAAATCCGAAAAAATCCGAAATATTTTTAAATCCGAAAAAAATCCGCGAGAGCTAAAAAAATCCGCAATTCGGATAAAAATCCGCCGATTGGCAACACTGCACGGGGGACACGTTTTTAGAATTAGGTTAAGAATTTTTGGAATCCCGTCGGAAATGGCGCTAGTGTTTGGTGACCAGTTCAAGAACTAGTGGATATGGATGAAAGAAATCTGTAATCTATGACAGAACTCAAGTCAGCTGATTTCCGTCAATCCGTCTGAGTCTGAAAGTTAGAGTAGGTATTTCGAGATTTTTGTTTATTCCTCGAAGAAGAAATTGTTTGCTTTTGAACACATGGTGAGTTTTTGTATATATTTCTATTTCTATAATCAATTAAAATTATGTATTGCTTGATTTTACAAAATTGCGAAATGTCATTCATTTTTTGGATACCAAAATATAGAATATTTTTTCAGATCCTATGCCCAGAAGAAACAAGAAAGACTCAAATGGCTTTCAAGTCTGGATGGCTTCAAACAATAAATGCCACACAAAAGTTGTAGGGACCAGGGATTCAAGTTTTTGAGAACTAGAAGTCTCAATCTAGGGGATCCTCCGGGAAATATGTTTGCTGCTTTTCGAACTGTTATTATTACATCATATAAAACTGCAATAATTTGATATTTGACCATTTCTAAATCTAACAAGAGTTATGAAAATGATGAGAATGGCATATTGTACCGCCATTTGGACATATTGCATCGATAACCCCTAAGTTGAAATTATTTTTAAAGTCGCATGTAACATTTTTCTGGTTTACATGTGAAGAACATGTGGACTTGGTTGTTCATGATTAATTGGAGTATGGTATGTATTTCTCTAATAATTGTAAGAAAGTATTACGATAATATACAATATGATATGACCACATAGAAATAAAGCCTGAATCCATCAAATTCAGTTATTCATGTATATCAAAGTTCAGTTTTTGTGTTTAGTTTGGCCCATATTATTTATCCATTCAACCCTTTACAAGATCAGTTCCTTTATATAATGTATCCTGTACAATATTGTAATTATAGTTGTTATTGTCAAATATTTCTATTATATATTCATTTCGGTTAATTTTCTGTATATTTTTTCTATACAAATGTAATTTTCTAATATTTTCATGAATATATATTTATTTCAGTTGATTTTCTATTTTATTACACTATTTCATGATTCTATAATCTATAATTACCAAGTTCGAAAAATACACTCCATCGACTCTCTCTACTCCTATCGTTCTTTTAATCGAATCTTTCCCACTAAACAGAAAGAACAGTAGGAGTAGAGAGAGGCGACGGAGTGTATTTTTCGAACTTGGTAAATATTATTTCAAAAACGAGGCCGTTATTTGAATTTCCCGCGCAAATTTTTTCGGATTAGTTTCTCCAGTAGCCAAGGGGGGCGCCACTAAACGTGTCGCCCATGAATAACACTGAATTGACTACTCTCCTCTTTCCCTTTCTCTATGGACCACATTTAAGCTGCGTCTAGACTTTCAAGTCCTACTGGGATGTCAATCATTCTTGAATGAACTATAAAAGAAATAATTATTTGTCAGTCGGTGATTCCAATCGCAGAAGGTTGAGTTCACCTAGGATTATGTGGAGTAGGAGTTCCGAACCATAATGCATTTTCAACGGTCGCTATGGTTACGCCAGCCTACTGAAAATTCAACAGTGGATCGAAAAGTAGGAAAAAGTATTGATTTTTTTTTTACGTTAAATTCATGTGAATAGCGACATATGATACATTTTTGAAATCAGCAAAAAAATTGCAGCAAGATGAAGGAACTTTCAACTATAGTTTACATTTGAAAAATCAGAAATCCTTGTCGTATCTCGAAAATTACTGGATCAAAAAATCAAAAAATTTATTGATATCATATTCGAATTCCTCATAAAAAAGTGCCTGTAGAATGTAACAACAGATTTCGAATGCGACTTCAAATAAGCGAGTTATTCAGCTTCATTAAAAATGACAATTTCTCAATTTTCGTTCATAACTCAAAATCCATTAACGTTAGGCTGGATCTGTTTTCAGTTTTGGATTAGTCAAGGAAAAAGAGCTCGAGAATGTGCCGTCCGTTTTCTTCTAGCTGCTATAGTTCTCGAGATCCCCTCAGTAGACAACGAATTTTGCCCACCCTGTACAGCTACTGCATTCGACTTACAGTCACAGTACAGTACTGCGTAGCTGCACTTCAAATACAGCGATGATATTGCAATCACTCTTGAAGATTTTCAAAAAACAGGGAATAACTCGAAAACTCACGAGATTGCGAGATAGCAATCTTTAATCCATGAAGTATTTGTACCTATATATAGCAATCTCGTGAGTTTTCGAGTTATTCCCTGTTTTTTGAAAATCTTAGACCCATCAAGTATTTGTAAGAAACTGTTTATTACTTGGAGCGTAGCACAACTTCAGATATGTTTCATGAAATTGGTATAGAAGGTAAGAACAAAGTGTTCATACTTGAAAAATTGATTTATTGCCTCTTTCTGAAATCTAACTTTGACAGTTCGCGTTGAACCTCCTGTACCTAAGTAAATCAGATCATAATCTGATTAGATTATATGATGCAGCTTGCTGTACAGTTTTTGAACATTCCCTAGGGAATGCTGCACAAAATAAACGAAATATCTGAAAATGCAATATTACGGGGTGTTCTATTTGAGTTATAGGCAAGTTAAAATTGATATCCATAAATAAGTCATAAATCACTGAAAATATCTGAAGAAAAATTCATTTGCCAAATGTTTTTGTGAAAAACTTCTAAATCAAACAGATCCTACATTCTACATACATATATTTCTCTGAACACATCTAATATAGATAGGCACACACGTTAAGACACTTGTATATTCATTCACTCTTAGAATCTGCTCTAAAACTGATGAATTTAACCATGGAAATACTGTATAATGGGTGGATTCCGCTATTCCGCTTTCTTCCAACACTGTTGGCTTGTAGCATTGAGCTGAATACTCAAAGCTGGTAGAGAATGTATAGATATCCTTAATATGTATTTATCTGACAATTTACCATTACAAGCCTGTTCCCAACTTGAATGAATTCTTAGAAACCCTGAAATAAATTGAACGTTGGTGAATCATCATTCAGCGGTTTGCATCTCTGGGTGGTATTTAGATTTGAAAGTCATTTTTATAACGGCCGAAAAAAAATCAGAATCAGAAGGTAAATAGCAAGCAAAAGTAGCTATCAAGCGTAAATCAAACCAACGAACCAAGCGTAGAACGTAGGGAATTGCTAGGAATATGAGTATAATATGACACTTCGTGAACAGTAATGGTGAGTTTACGCAGACTTTAGAACTACGTAGAGTCTACCCTCCATAGTTAGAACTAACTCCTAGTCCTAACCAATAAAATTGGCAAATACTTATCACTTTTACGCCACTTCCAACAAAATAGTTCCGTTATTATTAGGTCTTTGGTTTTAGGAAACTCCCCAAACCTACCATTTGACTAATGACTACTAACACTAACACTGCTTTAAGATTCAATGACATAATGCATTATACCTACATACAGGGTTTGGATGAAGTATGGAACGAAGTAAATACCTATACAGGGTGTATTTGAAGGTGAGGCTTTTTTTCACAACATAAGGTAGAACTGGTCAAAATGAAGCGTTTCACCAAAAATCACCTATAAAAAACTTTCAAAATGACAAAGTTGAAAAAAAAAATTGAAAATGATTACTGAAATAGATTATTATACGACCCTAGACCGTTTATTAATTAAATGAAATGGCTCATTTCGATAGCAACTGACAGAAGAGACTTTGAGATACAAGTGTAAAAAATAGAATAATACTTCAAAATCTCACCAATAAAATTCATCTAAATTATTCACGAATATTTTCACAATGGGCATCATAATCTTCTTGTTCGAACATTCCAACAATCGTCGTAAAAATGGGATGAAATGGGGAAACATCATAGCACTTTTTCAACATAACTAACATATCCACTTACAAGAAACTGTCTCGATTTTCTACCCTTTTTTTACCCTTAATTGCACGATACATCAATTATGATTCTCTCGAAAGTGACCTGATGCATCTAATCCGATGAACTTGGTACTGAACCATTCATCGTCCAGCCATAGTTTGTGTTTTCTTTTCGTTTTTGCGATGCCGGAGTCACCTTCCACACTCCCGTACTTGAAATTCAATGAAATTTTTGTCGAACTTCTAGGGGTTGTATCTCAGCTCAGCCATCTTGGTAATTTATGTAGACAATTTTTGGTTAAACAACTTATTTTGATGAGTTCACATCAGATTTTGCGCCTCAACTTACTTGAAAACGGCGCATTATACATACAAGAAAATATAAAGAATACTTTTATTCCACAAAACGTTCAAATTTTCATTAGATAGCGTCCAACTTAATTTCAAGAGTAGGGTTCTTTGAATTTTTGGTATTTACATGGTACGTAATGGTCATAATGAGAAAACTTGAAGACGTGGGTGATATCTTGTGTTCGAAAAAGATCCATCAAATAAATGAAAAACAAAAACTATTATATATTATGAAATTAATTTCATTCGATAAAACCATTTTTAGGATGAAACTAAAAATAATTTTTTTTATGGTTTTTTCAAACCGAGCCGATTCGACAAAAATGGCAACGGAAAACAATGTTTATTTTGACCTCAAGAATATACTGAAATATTTGTACAAGTTAAAGATTCACCCTGTATAATTATTTTTAGCGAGAATACATGAGAAGAATCAGGTAATGAAATGATACTTTAACTCAAGCTAAAAAAATAATTGGATAAGAAAAATTATAGATTTTAGTTTTTCTGTTTTGTTGTACTTTCTGTATACGAAATTAACATTATTCTTATTTTCCATTTTTTATTTGATGTAGTGCTATGACAAATTGTTAGGATAATTTTTTTACGGATTTGTGTTTGGAATTGATAATAATAATTTATTTACCCTATAACGGACATGCTCTCTAATTTTTCAATAAGATTGGGATCCAGTAATTAGGAGAATAAAAAAGGACGAATTTTCTGTCACCTGATTAACGAAACATCTAGATTTGACTCAAGTTTGAGAGTGAAAAAATTTATGTGGAACTGCACAACGAAATACAACATTGAATCCTACTAATTTTTTTCTGGTCGTTCCTAATTTCTGAATAAAATTTTAAAATATTAATATACAGGCTGTTGTTTCGCCTTGAAACCTTACTCATTAATTTTTTTAATGCTGGAATAAGACTTATGTTATTATTTTGCATACTCTACTATGGACAAAGAATTTACGGATTACGGACCCAACTGGGTGGGGTACCAGTTTATATGTTATGATTAATTAAATAATTGAGTAAAAGCAATAAAAAACCCCGTATTTTGTTGAAAATAGATCGAAAGATCTATAAAATATGGGTTATTTAGAAGCACGTCGGTGTCCTCTATCTACCCTGTTTGCAAAGATTATAGAGTATTCTCTATCTCTCTCTATCTCTATCTTCTCTATAATCTTTGCCCTGTTTGTACTTATATTATCAAGTGCAATTTGTGTTGTCCACAGGAGTTATAGCAATAACTAATGGCTGCTGTAAATCCTCCTCTTAATAGTTAAAATTCACCCCCTTCGTCAAAAATCTTTGATCGAATTCTGATAGATATACGACAACGAATTGAAAGTGGAACAATCCAAACTTATGAAACTTCATCTGAAGGAATGCGAAGCAGAGTGAATGGTATAATGAGATGAATAAGCTACCCAAGAATGTTCCCAGAGTTCGAATGCCCCCAGGAAGTTTGGATATACAGAGGTTGATGACTAACTACGATAATCTACACACCGATCATGATCAACGGTTGCCTAAATTTGAATTACCGCCATGGGTTCCAAGAAATTTCATTCATTCCTGGTATCAATATATCAACCGTTCCATTTAATCTAGTTTTCAATAACACACTTTTTATTCGGAACCAATCGGCAGTTTTCCTTAAACTTTAAAATTGAATCGAAAATTATTTATGGAAACCAATTTCCATTCTAGATATAGGTTATCCGCCACGTGAAAGATTAGACTCGAAATTCAGTTAGAAAAAAATAGATCGTTTGAAACTTAGTAGTTAAACATTCAAACATGTAAAATTTGTGACGAAAAATGATTTTACTGGATTCTAGTATCTAATTTTTGTGGATTCGATAACAGTGGAACCGATCTATACATTTTCAAGTTCAAATTGGCGCTAATCAAAATGACAATAGTCAAAATCAAATTGACAACATCATTTTCAAACTGGCAATAATCAGAAGAACATTGGCATTAATCAAGTTCAAACTGGCATTTATCAATTTCAAATTGAAAACAAAATAAAATTACAACAGTAAAAATCAAAGTTCGAATTGAACTGAATCAGTTGATCACACAGATCAACACAGCTTTCCAGCTCTTTTTCTTTGTCTTTTTCCTTTTTCGATCAAAACTTATGAGTTTTGCTGGTTGCAACACACAACACACGAAAGTATTAGTTAGTGTAGATATTCGGAGTCTCTCAAATGCATAGTTTGCTAAAATGAAATAAATAATATCCAAATGCCCCAAATGGATATGGATATCAATTGTAATAAACGTCGATTCTGAATATTCTGTCTGAAACACAATGAGGGTCTGAAATCATCTCTTTTTATGATAACTCATTGAGAAAACTCACGATTGTGGTTATCTTCCGTTTCTGTTTTGTAAATAAAACGAAATGGTAGAATCCAGAATTTGCAGAGATCATATTATTATAATATCGTTCATAAAAATATAGGCAAGGTAAAATTTGTTAATTGTGCAAAATTAACCGCTCATCTCGAAGGATTCATTCCTTCTGCATTGGATATGCAAGATATGCATAAAAAGTGCAGTACTTTTCTACACTCGATTTGATTTAGACCAATGTAGAGGAAGTGTAGTATATCTACACATAGTCAAAAGGAGATGTAGATAAACTACACCTCCTCTAGACTGGTGTAAATTCAATCAGCAAACGAATACTAAAATCGAGTGTAGAGAAATGCTACACTTTTTATGCAAACGAAAGGACCTACAGTGTTTTGATAAAATTCGTTATTCTCGAATGGTTTTAATTAATTACGTTATTCACTGTTTATTTCAGTCAATGAATTTTTTTATTAAATAAATTTTATTCCGATGAAGAATTCAAATTCAGAATTGCCAAATGGATTTGGTTTATTGTCAATTTGCAATTGACTAATGCCAAGTTGAAATTGGTTATTGCTCATTTGCTCTGATTAATGCCAGAGTGAAATTGATGTTGTCAATTGGATTGAAAAGGTATATACAGGACTTTACATATTCTTGAAACCGATTAGGTTTTATGCCATTGTTTGTTTTTCTTGGTCAAATATGTTCACCACACTCAATAATTATTAAGTATTAAGCGATCGCAGTAACTTTGATGACAGTTGTTGACTCAATGAACTGCAATCAGATTTTCGTATGAATACAGACAAAATACAATATGTTGAAATAAAAAAAAAGTATTTCACGATACATACCTATATTATTAATTAGAGATATGAGGATTTCAATGATATATATTCTGACATTTCGGAAAAGAGCCAGTAAACGCTTTTGTTGACAATTATTTCAGAAGAAATAAATTTCAGAACAACTAGCGCTGATTCGATTTTATTTAAATAGAAAAAGCAAAAATTTTTCCCTGTTTAGATTACCACCCAATTTTTTTTAATGTCAGTACCTGTGCACTGAAAAGGGTTTTTGTTGAGCGGTCCAACTTCAATTGAAGAAATTCTTCGTTTGCCACATTATGAGGGAGTTTTATAGTTATGATAAACAAATGTAAAGAAAAAAACTCGGTTGTGTTATTTTCGGAAAAAAATTGAAATCACAAGAAATCTAGTGGGAAATTTGACGATTTTGGTTTTCACTAAAGAAAAGGAAGAATCCCTTGCATGAAGGTTTTGTTCATTCATTAATCAATTTGTATATTGTGTCATAAAGAGACCATATCGTGTAGGAATCATAAAAAAGAATAAGGAAACTATAGATACTGACGGGCTAACATATACAGGTCTTGTATAACTCTCTAAGGTATTTTTCAATTGTAGTTCTGAAAATTCTGTAACTAATATGTAAAGAACTCAAATGTGTAGGCTATGATGATGCTATGATGGCATATTGAATATTAGTTCATATTAATTTCTGATATGAATTGTACAAATTCAACTAGGTGTATCAATTCAATACCATGCATTGCACAGAAAATAACACCTTTGAACTTAGACCTATAACAGATCACTATAAACTTTTGTGTGGCGCCCTCTCATTGTCAAATGTAGCAAACCCAGGCCAAAATGTAGTCGGTTTTTAGTATTAGAGATATGAGGGCGTTTCCTACTATGTACCTAATCTTTGAATCTTATTAAATTTATGGATTCAGATTCTCTTCAACCTTGAAATTCAACAACTCTTTATTCATTAAAACAAATAGCATTACAAATCTTAATTATAATGAGTTTAAAAGAAATGTTAAAAGCTTATTGCTGAAAAAAAGCTATTATACTGTAAATGAATACCTGAATGATTGTATTAGATGGCATGGGCAAACTTCTTGAGAGGAGGGCCAGATAAAATGAAAAAATACCTCGGCGGGCCGAAAAAAAAATGAAAAATACACATTTTTACAAGTGATTAACTTTATTTCGATTTTTACATCAAACATGACTTACATCCTAGAAAAGTAAAGAAAAATTACAAAAATTTATTATTGTTCGGTAGGATACGAAGGAGTATGTGAAAAATGAAACTGTGATCGAACTTCTAAGAATTCTGGTAGAAATTGGCAGTGATGATGCTAAAAGCTGGTCACTAAAGGTGCCAACAGATTACTCTGACGTGACGTGGGCCCAAGTCATAATGCGCATGATTCAAAAATCTAACATAGGATTTTGGCCGGAAGCGTTAAATTAGTCAGACGTGACGTTGACACGTGTATTTCCATATTCCCACATTGAACGCTTCCGCGCAAAATCCTATGTTAGATTTCTGAATCATGCGCATTATGACTTGGGCCCACGTCACGTCAGAGTAATCTGTTGGCACCTTATAGTCGGTTGCTCACGCTGCTATTCATAGTTTCATAGTGGGAAACACCTGTTCACATAACAATATGCAGTTGTTCCCGAGATATTATGATTATTCATGAATATGCCTACGATACCCCGTCATATTTGGTGCTCCTCCCTCCAGTAGTAATGTTGTAAATATTGGTCAAAGGTACTTTCAAGGAAGTGATTGTTTGTTTCTTGAAATTTTTAAAAAATGTGTGATATTTTATTGCTCTCATCAATGAAAATCGAAAGGTCAAAAATTCTTCGAATTACACAGACGTTGACAACGAACCAAACGAATATTTAAATGCTTGATTCGTTACTAACCACCGTGAGCATAATATCATCATCCCGTGCTGTTGACTGATATAACTCGAGGTCCCAAGACTCCCAAGCAAATCCAAAATAATTTAGTTTAGAATTGAGAGAACTAGAACACTACACCTATGCTAGGTTGCAAACATTTTCATTCAAAAGGAAACCTTTACTTAATCGATTCAAACTACGCAGAATCGAATAATTGAATAAATTTTCGTGTATTAATCACACTTGAATACTGCCTTTATGTTTGGAGCTCAGCAACAAGCCGTTCGTTGCAACTTTTGGATTCCATGCATCATTACTTGTGTTCTGTGATGCAGTCGTTGGAACATCGAAGGAGATTTGGCGACTTTTGCTTTTTCTGTGGATACTATCGAAGTCGATTATCTGCACAGTTACAAGAAATAATACCAGCCGCCGCCAGATGCACACGCAGTACTAAGGCTGAACCTCGAGCACAACTCTATGCAATTTGAATAACAAATTGGTGGTCGTCTTCGATGTATAATCATCAACATTTTAAGACGGTAATAAACAGGACGCAACTTACGCTTTGAGACAATGTATTAGGTGACATTGGTTTCCCTTATCTCAGGCAGTCAAACTTAGAAAACAAAAATACTGGTGATTATTTCAAGATCTTGACGCGGGCCAGATTAGACTTTCACGTGAGCCGGACCTGGCCCGCGGGCCGTACTTTGCCCATGCTTATATTAGAACCTAGTTCTTTTGTTATTTTTGACTTGTCCTATGCATGTATACACATCTCCAAAAGGATCAATACAATTATTATTATGACTTTAGCTTTGCGACTTTCATTCATTCATTGCTGTATCCCGTTACCGGGAATAAATCTACAAAAAAAAAAAAAAATAAAATCGAACAGACTTGCAACTTCTTAGTGCTAGTTGCGACTGTGTGCCCTCCTGTGACTAAAGAGACCCAACCGTGACCTGCAGATCCTTCCACACTCAGGGCATGGATAGTCTCCAACCAGATCTGGCCGCCGCTGTATCCTTCTCGATTCTCCATTATAACTGTGTACCAAAGACCTCCACTGTGACCTGTCTAACGCTAGTTGTTCCCAGTTATGATTGGCATTAACTGATTTCAGGGATTGATGTAGTGTGTCCTTAAACCGCTTATACTGGCCTCCTGGTTTCCGGGCTCCCTCAGTGAATTCGCCATATAGAGCCATTTTGGGGAGTCTTGTGTCTTGCATCCTCAGAATGTGGCCGCTCCATCTGAGTCGGGCCCTCGTTACTTGAGTCTCAATTGTTGTACAACTCGCGCGTTGCAAGACTTCTGCATTCGAAACTTTGTGGAACCATCTGATGTGCATTATCTGTTTTAGATGATGTTGTTGCGTTTGTTCAAGCTGTTTAATATGTCGCCTGTAGGGCGTCCAGCTTTTGCTTCCGTAAAGAAGCGTTGGGAGGACCACTGCTCTGTAAACAGCTGTCTTGGTCTTCAGATTGAGGTCGTGATTTTGAAACACTCTGTCCTTCAGCTTCCTTGATTGTTATTCACGGGCCTTTTCTTGTAGCTGTCGCAGTGTAAAAATTAGGTCCACCGTACCTCGATTTGGTCGAAAGCCGCACTGGGATTCAGGTAAAAGCTTCTCTAAGAGTGGAACCAGCTTTCACACTCCTCTCCAGAGGAAAATTCACTTATCCCAGATATCTCAGATATCAAAAGGATTAAGCTCTGTCGGAGCCCTTTCCAGGTTTTCAGGCTCGTGGTGGTGGTCGGGTCCGGCTCGCTCCTCGCCTCCCTGCTGTAGGTTGTTATTATTATGAAAGAATAACAGTATTTGATATTCACGGTTTTATATTTTTATTATTATTATTAATTGACAACACTAAAAATATATATCAAACTTGACATATATCTAATTCTACAACTTGATACTATAATACTATTTGAAATATCAAATTCATTTTTACATATCAACTTCAACACTTTACCTTGATATACAAAAATGAATATGGAATAAAAAAATCAATTCATCTCACTCAATTTTACTGGATAAAATGGCTAATTTCGGTCTGGCTCATCGAGCGAATATCAACTGAGAATCAGCTCGCAGATCTTATGACCAAGCCATTGCTTGGTCCGGTACTGACGGAATTGCAGAATCTTCTTCAGTGATAATTCCAATACTTTATGATTTGAGCAGCTTGAAGTCGACGCTCATAACCACAAGAAACCTGAAATGATATTTAATTTAGAAGAGTTTATCGCCGAAGTAGCAAATTTTCTTGATTCACTCCGTTCTATAGCGTTCATAGCGACCAGTATTATCAAGTTTAAAAGTATAAAAATCTATTCAAAATATAAAGCAGTACTGTTTTTCGTCTACAGGAATATTACTCGTCGAAGAAATGAGATTCTTAAATCGGCTATAAAGCCTTGTTATATAGAAATAAAAAAATAGTATCAAAGTTTCTCAATTTCAATATTCTCTATTCTCCGCACACCTTTATTTCTTTATTAACTAACTTGCTCGATTTGCAAGACTTATTTTCTTTAATTTACTTACTTTCTACAAGATGGTTACGTAATGGTGGGGAGTTGAAAAGTAAAGTGCAAAGTTACTTCAGGTTACAATGCATGTGTAACCTAAAGACTTCCTTGGTGAGTCCTCTTTCCAACAATCAACATTCGTAAACGACATATATTATTCTAGTCTCCTTGGTAATTCGAAGTCTCTGATAATACTTACAAATGTAAAATATAAAAAAATGCTCGTTCAGATGAGCGCCTCTCGAAGTATTTCGAGATGTTACTCCTAAAATTCTAGTTCCAGAAATTATTGTCATCTCCGTTGGCTGTAGGAAATCGAAATTATGTTGTTAATATCTCATTCAGGTAGGTATTCGATTTGCGTAATTCATGTTGGTGCTGGGAATAACACTGACCTATAGACCTAATTAACATAGGTCTATACACCGACGAAGATATTCTCTATTTTGTGCTATTATTATGTTCTTTGAAAGAGGTGAATTTTCCATTGAAGATGATGACCGATCGGGAAGGCCAGTTTCTGTGTCAGTCCCCGAAAATATCGATGAAGTTCATGATATGATTTTATCAGACCGTCGAATTGGGCTGAGACGGATATCTGAAGCACTGAATATTTTATACGAACGCGTTCATCATATAGTTCAACTTGAACTGTTCAAGTCAATTTGGACATGATAAAATTGCTGCAAAATGGATCCCCAAATGTTTGAATGTTGACCAAAAGCGTGCAAAGGTAGAAGCATCGCGTTCGATCTGTGCTCGATTTGGATTTACGGTGATTTACGGTTTAAATTACTAGAACACCCCCCTTATTCACCAGATTTGGCTGCATCCGACTATAATCTCTTTCCTCAACTGAAAAAAGTTTAAAAGGTCGTAAATTTTCTTCCAACGAGGAGGTAATAAGGCTGTGGAGGGTCTGGTTTGCAGAGCAAGAAGAAACATTTTTTTGAAAGGTCTAGAGACGTTGCAGGTTCGCTATAATAAATGTATACAATTTAGAGGAGAATATGTTGAATAATAAAATATTTTGACATTGAAATTTTCTTTGGTTCTATAGTAGGCTGAGAATTTTTCAATATATACTCGTATATCATTTATTTACGATGCATCTGGTTCATCTTAGCACCTGTATTTTTCTGATGGAACATTCATGACAAAAAAGTTTTCATGCTTTTGCCTTAGAGATATACCTCACTTTTTTCATTGAAAAACTACGAGCGAAATTTGGACCAAAACAATTTTTTCTTTTGTAATTTTGACATCTTGTATCTCAGTAAAAAGTCGAAAGAATTTTTCCCTACTGAGTAGGAGTAGAGATCAGATTGTCGCAATCAAACCTCAGGTTTTAATAACAGTAAGGTTCTACTGGAGCAATAATTCAAACTCTAGACCCTCTACTATGTAGCTGAATATCTTCTCAGATAGCAAATATCAACCTCTGTAATCTTAGGAAACACATTCAAACGATAGGAGTTTTTCAGACTGAAACCATCATGCAGAGAATGTGTAAATAAAAATAATAAGGAGGAAATGACCACCTCCCATATCATCTTCAAGTGCGATGCTTCATCTGCTTTATTCCGATGGAGGCAGAACAATCCTCACGTAATCAGGAGGTGAAAAATATTTTTTGTTACTAGTGTAGTTTCATAGGAAAGTAGAACAGACATATTTTTTATATAATCCAAGACCATGAAAAATCATCGAAGCTACGACATTTCTCTGAAGAAACATAAATCACTGTGTATAACTGTAATGACTACTTAACCAATATTTGTTAGTCGGATTTACGTTTACCTTATTGAGTTATACCTGTTTGTCACTCAAAACATCCTATATTCCTACACATTGTATAAAATTAGCAATTGGAGTTAAAGTTTGGAACAGTCATTCGGGGTAACTGAGCGCAGAGGGTAAGTGTGCGCAGTGAGTATATCTCGACTATGCATTGTATGAAAGAGGGGTTCATTTGGGTGAAGCAAGGGCGCAGAATCGCCGAAGTAGTTTTTCATAGGAGTGCGCCGTGCGACGTTTCGTTAACTTTTTATTTGCAATCAATCAAATTCTCTACTTTTCTTCTTAATTTTTAGCATTTCTGCAAATTCTGCCAGGTCCAAGTTCCAAGTCCGACAGTGTTAAACAATATTTTATTCGATCATGCGCATATTAATCTAAATACATATATAATAAAAAATTTTAGGTTCTCTTAGCTGCTCAACTCTATAAGAACGTCAATTCAAGAAAAAATATACCACTTTGTTTTATTCTCATCTTTCAATCTTCACATTATTTAAAAACATGAGCACATTCTGGAATACATCTTTTCTTCTCATGAATCTTTCCATTTGGAATATTTCATATCCTTTTTTGATCTAACTTCTTTGTCAAGATTCTGCCAAGAATTTGGTGTGTACTGAACTTTATTATGAAATGAATTTGAATCAGTTTTCGAAGATATCCACTTCCACTTTCTGTTTTTAGGTAGAACACAATACATAATCCAGTGTTATGTAGGAGTGAATAGTCCATTCAAGAATGATTGACATCTCGGGTTGCTATGGAAAATCGAATTCAATTTGGTAATACCCATATATCTATTATACCAATATTGGTAACACGCGTTCTAGACTACGACAAAAAATGACGCCAAATCGTTGGGAGGAATCCACTTGTACGCATGCGCGAATTAGAAGTTCGAAAATGACAATCAAAATATTGGTTAGGTTGTTTTCATATTTGACGTTGAATGATTGAATGAATTCGAATGATGATTTATTTCAAATTGTTGTACAAATTTTGAGAAGAATTTTATGTGAGGCGAAAGTTAATGAATATTAAATTCATCGAGTATATATCCGTTTTTTTCAACTTTCAGATGAATCAACGAAAAGAGATCAAACCAAATAAGTGCATAAAAACTATTCAACCAATATTATTATGATTGAAATAATAATTAAGTGCCGAAAAGGAATAATATTGTCCATACTCAGTAAACTCAAGAATGACATAATAACAAGTGCGTTTTATATTACTGTTTCATACCAGTATCAATTATTACGTGTACGTGTAAACATCATACTTATCTCACCTCCTGAATTTCCCCTCTTGTAAATCTACTCAATACTCAATAAAAAATATTTTCGGGTCAACATTTAATGTAATATGTAGTTATATTATATATAAAAGTACATAGTGCTCATTGAAAGAGCCATGCTTCAATAGAACCCATACAATAATCAATTTGGCAATAAGAATATTTAGAAGATGAGAAACTGGTAGATATTAGTAACTACAGTTGAGCTTTAGAGATATAGATGTCGATTTAGATGTTTCACTATTTCAGTGCCGAAAAAAACAATCATAAATTGAACTAGAATTATTACCTCAACTCCCAACTGAATTTCAAGACAATAACAGACTTATCTATACTTCATTCAAATTTATTTTAGCAGTCGGTTGGCCATGAAATAGTTTTTGTAACTAGAACGGAGTAAGGTTGGCACTCATGAAATGTCGTTAATGTCATAACGCCGTTGCCACAACTAATATCAATTTTTATTACGAACATGCCGAAAGTGATTGAAAAAAGAGACAGGGTTTCAGGAAGTGCTATTTAGAATTCAGGTCCGCTCATTCAAATAGTTATACCCTGATATTCTAAAATCCACAATACGTCAGACGATAGCGAACATATTCAATGTAAGAGAATTTATATAATGTTTCATCTGAATCTAAAAGACTTATATTTCAGCTGAATATTTCCACAATCAGAAAGATTGTGAATGAGTATGACAAAGAATTTCCTTCTATTGGGAGACCCAAAAAAGTGGTGGCATTTGGGAATTTTATGTTTGAGTGAATTAATGCGAGAAGTTTACTACAGGATTTTCGATAAATGTCATCGAAGAATAAGTTCCCTAAAATGGATTTTTCTATTTTTCATTTGACTTGTCCTATACAATGTAAATGTATTAAGGTAATAATAAATACCTAATTATTATAATTACATCAATGTATTAAAATGAATAGCCACAAATACGCGCAAGTTGCCCTGTTACTTGTTTTTTCATGTGAAATTTTTGTTCAACGGTGAAGTTGCATCTTAACTTGAAACTTCCTTCAACTCCTTTTACTTATATTGATGCAAGATGATTTTTGTTGAAGAATTTAACATTCTTGTAATTATCTGTTAATTCCTTCGGTAGATACCCATTCCCAACCACTGCATCATATGCATTTCATCTTCGGGTTAATATTTTTGAAATCTACAAAGGATGTAAGCCAAAGAAGATAACGAACATTAACTCTCCTCAAGCGAGTGCATATTATGATATTATACTGATCTCTTGTATTTTCCATGCAAATAACTGGATTTGGTATGCCTTCAATCAGTTTGTATAAACTTCAATTATGTTCGTCACATATTTTTCCGAAGAGATTCGACATTGTGATAAAATACGTAATAACAGAAACTTTTACGTAGAACGGGCAACATAGCGTTGATTTAAAACCCAAAAATGTTTTGACAAGCTTCATAACCCCACATTTTCGTACTATACAGAGTGAAATGTGTCAAATTTCCATGGCCAACCGACTGCTAAAATAAAGTTGAATGAAGTATAGATACAATGCAGATAATATACAACAGTGAACAACCTAGAAAAATGTATTCACATTCCTACAATTTTGTTGAACATAATTTTTGTTAACCTCGGCACTCCGCATTTTTGTGGAAAACACATAATATTTCACTATTGTTATGAATCCGAGCGTGTAGTGCTGCAAAATGATGAAGTTTCATGAATTTTGACTTCTAATTATTAGAAATCAACGATGAAATACAAATTACTACGTAATGCAAACCTGAGTTTGAACCTGATTCAAACCATTATCAATATATTGTACGGTTAAGGTCGAAAATATTCGAATGGTTGTGAAGTAAAATCATTTCATTCCTGTCAGTTCATAAATCGATGTATCAGAAAGAGACAGAGCTAATCAGGTATTTTTATTCTTAATATTTCTGCACATGCGCAGAAGTCGATTCCGGCCACGGGCTGGCTTCAATTTTCGATGTCTCATTATCGATATAGAATATAATAGATATATGGTAATACCCCATAAGTTCAGATTTTGTGTTGCGGAATTCAGGTTGGTATTGTGAATAAACAGCGATCCACAGACCAATTATTGTGAATCTATGCAGTATGCACTGACCATAGACATAATAATATATTTATTAAGTCTATGGCACTGACCGAAGGTAATTTGAGTTTTGTAGAGCTGTTGCTGATTAATATGCTCTGAATTTGAATATTTCTTCTTTTCAAATACTCTTCTAGGTTAAAATACTCTTCTAGGTTACATTTAAATATTCCACTCTGTGATTGAAACTACAGAAATTATTGGAGATCTTTTATGACCAGATTTAAGCTGCGTCTGGACTTTCACGTCCTACTGGGATATCAATCATTCTTGAATGAACTATATGTGTAGAGCGGAATACTATGTATTCTATGAAAGCTCACTTGTATTTTCTCTTTTCATGATTATTCGAATTTAAAAGCCAGATAATTGCGTAATTTCTCTCAAAAAATTAATATTTTTAACGTCAAACTAGAACGACAGGTCAATGTCACGAGCACAGATCCTTATGTTTTCGAAATACTGTTGAAATCTGATATGAAATACATTTCTTTTTAATTTATTACAGGGAAACAATGAATATAGGGTACAGGACATTGGAATATTTCAGGAGAATATAAACGGAAATCTGTTTGCAAGACATAAAAAATCGTGCGATTAGGTGAGCCATTACGTCTGTACCCTCGTAGCCAAATTTCGTAGCTACGAGCTCCTATCCATTCCCTAGATAAGTATTTCTCAACAAAGTGTACCTTTGTACGATGAAAACGAATTTATATTAAGGGTAGAGTTAGGTACTCCCTAAAGCTAAAGAAAACTTAGATATGGGCTTGTTTAGGGATCGTTGGTGAAAACGGGCATTAGTTGCTCAACTCTATTAGAACGTTAATTCAAATTTTGGCTTACTGGGGTAAGTGTGCGCATAGATTCATTATATGGGCATTAGTTCAGTGAGGAATAAATTATGACATTGTTGATTTTCTTGGTTAAGACTCGATCAATATTGTCCTATTTGTTCAGAAAAATATGAAGAGCCACCAATAGGGGAATGTATGAATTGTTGTGTTCACCAGGAATGGTGGTACAAACAATAATGAAGTGCTTGTAAAAAGGCGCTTCTGTATTGACAATAAACAGCATTTCTCTAATATTGTAACATTTTGATGACATTATTTTGTAATTTGTTTCGATTGTGTGGTTCATTAAGCACTGCGTTCACTTACCCCGTAAGGGTGCGCACACTTACCCGCAATACGGGGCATGTGAACGCACTTCGACTTTCACTATTGAATTTTTTTTGTGGAAAAAGAACGTTTTTGATTGTTTGCTTTTTGATGCTTTTTTATAGATAGAAAATTCTCTATCTTATGTACATGTTTTAATTTTCCTAGCTTCAACATTTGAAACAGGGTATGGCTTGAAAGGCAAAAGAGCGCACAGTTGCACCGAATGACTCTAAGCGATTTAATAAGAAGCGTTTTTTTGATCGAGACCATCGCTTAGGTAATAAAGATTCTGGGAAATGCCATCAATCGGGGTGGCTAAAGAATAACCTTAATCTGACGCCAATAAGATTGTGTCAGAAGGTCAACCAGTGCGGCATAATGAAAGATGAAATTATCTTCTACAAAGAGTTATGGGCAACTTTGCGGTTCGTTTTGTTCGCAGCGACTGTGAAATGCCAAAAAGTTACATAAATAAATAATTCAAAATTGGCTTAACACCGCCCATAAGGAGCCGGACCCAATGAGATTCGAAAATAGAGGCCATCCTATTTCGGGGAACCAAGCCATACCTTCAGTAACGATTAGTTATTGGGACTATAGATGTTTTAATCTTTGTTCGAAATGGTTGAGGGGAGAAAAGTGTATGTATTCCATTAAATTGTCGGTGATATTCGCAAGTTGCAACGATGCGTATGCAGCCGATGTTCATTCACCGTTGCGTATGAATGAGTAGCGGCACCGAAGAGATCCAACACCTCACCGGCCGCGGGTTTTACCCAGCTCTCGATTCCGAAGAACGCCTATCCGGAGATCATACACCGAAATCATTTTTTCCAAGAAATTACTCAATGAATCAGCTCGCCCGTCGCCCGCCGACGGCCACCGGTGCATCTAGCGTTGGCGCCACTGTCGTCGACAGTCCGGACGCGACCGTTTTCAAAATAGGCCCCCGCTGCGGTCCCCGTCTCGAAAATAGCGACGGGGAAAATTCGAAAAACTCTCGGCTGCTCCAACATCTGCTGGATTCGAGAAAATCGGATGTAACGTTTCTCGGGAAACGGACACGTGATTCATCCGGCACTTCGACATTCGCGGTGACTCAACGCTTGGAGGAGATTTTTTGCGATCGTTCCTACTTCGATAAAATTGGTTTTAGTTCGCAGGAACGCGCCGAAACGGTCCAGTTCGCGTCGGTACCCATCGTCATCTGCACGCAGAAAAATGGAATTATGGAAAATGAAAAACGGGGCAACGTTAGAAAAAACAGCGCGACGGAAAGTGATGTGCCTATCGACGATGCGAAGACTTCCCAAAAGCCCAGGAAGTTCAACACTAGCGGAGGTACCTGTTACGAGGTTTCCACGGCGAAAAAGGAAAATCCGGCCGATTTTCTCGATCTATCCCCGTTCTCAAAACGATTCGCCCGGAGCGTCAGCGACAACTCATCGTCTGTGGAAGAATACACGTGCTCTCCACGTAGCACTGAAAGTGCACTCCATGACTCTTTTGCCGATTTGTCCCGCGAATTGCTGGCTAGAGAATCGATGGACGTCATCCTCAAAGAGGCGGAATTGTGTCTCAATATCAAATCACCATCGGTTTCAAGCCAGGAGAGCGATTCCTTCAGTGAACATGGTGCTAGTGCTAATTTTCAAAGTATTTCAAGTGCCGGACCATCTAAGTGCTCTTCGTCAGAATCGAAAACAAATTTGCCGACGGAAGACGACAAATGTGATAATTCGGACGTGACTGCTACTGTTAACGTGGATTCTGATGCTGAAGGAACTGATGTTGAAGTACCATCGGGTAAGTCCTCAAATAATACCTAATATTTGAAAAACAAGATTCAGTACCTTCCTTAGTTCTTTTCATTGAATAAATCTATTTCAAATAAATTATTTTGAGTGACTAACGATTACAAACTAAGGACAAACTCAAATATCCTGGGTGAACCGGAACTTTTGAAGGGTAGCGGAACTATTCAAGAAATATGTTGCTTTGGTTAAGGTCGAGTCTGTGAATGGACGTGAATATTAAGAGAACTATTTATTTATGAGCATTATGTAAGAACAAAATGAGAAAATGCAGTGTAGGTAGCCAAAAATTGGTATAAATGATATCGGCTATTGGGCACCCTTTTTGAGAAAAGTCAAAAAGGAAAAACAGCAAGTTGGTATCTCCAACTGTTTCGGAATACCAGGGAAGATTTGAAAAATATTTTTTATGTGCAGGAACATCTGAACTATTTTAATAGAAAATATATTTGTATATGAATAGTTTACGTTTAAAACAAAGTAGTTTTTGGTCTTTGATATAGGCTGATTAATTGGAAAATACGCATACAATCAAAAGGTGTCCCCGTCTTCCTCCGTTTAGTGGTGTTATATACAGGGTTAGAACTACTTAGAGGCTGACTATAGGAATATCGAAAACCGTTAAAAATAAAGGCTGGCTTAAATTACAAAAAAGTAGAACACCAGTATAATCGCTATATAGGATTATGACTAAACACCGAATTTCGTGTAGTTATCTCCAAAAACAAATGAGTCGTGAAGAAAAAATGATAATCTTGATTTTCAGTTTTTTCGAGATATCTCAGGAACCATCACAGATATTTGGGAACTGTTTACGCCCACCCACTCATTCTTGAATAACGCAACTTTTTCGTAATTTAAGCTACCCTGGATTTCTAACGGTTTTCGTTATGCCTGTAGTCCCCCTCTAAATAGTTCTAACTCTGTATAGTAGAAAACCGAGGTGCTTCTAAGTAACTTATATTTCGTGGGGTCTATCGTTATTTGTAACCAAGATACAGGATGATTTAAAAAAAATTCCATTTTTTCAATTAATAACAACTTATATGGACCACCCTATAAATTTTTTCAATACATATTTGATAATTTGATTTGTCGTTTGTTCGGAGTGCTGTTGATTAACATAATTAAAACAGTCTCATTCCAGGTCCAGCATTCAAAAATTTGATAACTATGTTTAAAATCTATAGATAACATCCTGTATATCCATATTTTGTAATTTCATTTATACATTTGGAGAGAGCGGAAAAAATAAATAAGACTAAATGTATCTAGTTTTTCTGCATTTCACCTTTTCAGTTGTTAGTTTGAACTATCAACTATTTTTCATCAACTCTTAGGTATTATTATCAATTTAGGGAAAAACCAGCGTGCTTCTCCGTATTTGGTACATATTCATTATCAAGGACTCTTTCAAGCTTTCAAACACCTTTTATGTGTTAATTAATTTTCACGTAGGGCCGTATTCGAAAAAATATAAAAATGAAGAAACCTGCTCATGTCGAAAGCACCATAACTTCATTTTTAACAAAAATAACGCTGCATTTGAAAATTTAAAGGTTACCTATAAACATCTACTCAATTATATTATCAAATTAAACCAAACTTGAAGAAACCTGAAAATTAGGAAATCTGCTCATTCAGAAAGAAGCATCAAATCTACATTTCAAAAATTGAAGATTAAACACTATTTTTTAGCTTAGAACAACAGACTGATAACCGAGCTGATAACTCTTTCGATGTATACTTGATGACTAAAATGAAACAAAGCAGTGTATACTTATTTCCCAATTTAGTAAATACCTGCAATAAATACCGACACTTTAGGTTCGATATTCCATATTGTTGCAATATAAACCTAAACTGCATTATTTAAGTACTAAATTAATCAATACGTATACATAATCCTCTATTACATTATTATGTTTATCGAATATCCAGAATGCATCAAAATGATCATAGTGTAGCTAAAAAATAGTTAGAAGAAAATTCTGTTTTTTTGATTTGGGTTTTATTTATTTTTTTAAATGTAGATTTGTTCCAACGTTTTTTTGTTTGGAATGCAGTTATATGTTCTCTTCGGGATGAACATTATTTTTATTTACCATTAATTCTTCAATGTAGTTGAATGAACTTCTTACGTGTTTCGAACTCAGTTATTGATAATAATGATTTCGATTTTCAATGATTTCGGTAATTAGGAGAATAAGAAAAAGTTGATGATTCTTCAGAATAAATCTGGAAAAGGAAAGGCAATCTTTTTGTTTTTTTCAATTTTCTGTCACCTCATTACCGGACCATCTAGAAATGACTGTAGTTAAAAAGTGGAAAAACTGTATGCGGATGCGGAAATACCAAATACATTAAGTCTTAGGTACTCGTACTTAATTCTTCATGGTCTCTCAAAATTTGTAAATCAGCCAAATGACCAGTTTTACCTTCTTTTAAACAATGACTTAAAAACACCCTGTATAAATCGATAACATGAGGATATCGATACGGTACCCTAAATAGTTCTGCGAACTATCGCAATTGCCACCACCATAGATGAACCACCTGTGAGGTCTGATCACGACTTGGGGGTTGATACATTCCAAGGGACAATTCCTAGAAGTAACTCAAAGTGACCGACTATGCGGTGGTATTTTCTAGGTGTTATTGATTGGTATTTGATTGTTTGTGTCACTTATTGATAAAATTTAAAATTACAATTTAGTGAGAACTTCGACTACTTTGGTTTTCATTATCTAATTTATCATTATCAATTCATATTCATCTATACAGGGTATTCCTTGGTGGGTTTCCTATTAGAAGTTTACGGATAACGCATCTTAGGATTGTTCGGATTGTTTGGGTATTAGGTTTTACAATTCTGATCAATGTGACTAAAATATTTTCAATTCTTTGACCTTGCCGCATATGGGAAAAATTACAATAAACGTTTTTTCAAATAGGACAACTTATTTATTATAACTTCATTCGCTTCTCTATCTCCCTATTCCCTATTTTCTTTCTATTACTTCCTTATCCCTATTTCTCATACTTTCGGAGATATTAACCATTCTCCTTATTTACACAAAAAATTGTCGAAAACATGGATCCAATGAATAGGTCACTGAATTCTGAGGATCAGTTTCGTGTAGAAAAAACTTGGCTTGTGATATACAGTATACAAAACGACAAATAGTTGATTTTCTCAAATGGAACACCCCCGAGAACACCCCTTTTTTAATCCGATATTTTCAGAGAAAATCAGAATACGCATCTAATACTATATCATATTCCTGTATGAAAACCTCATGGTTTCGGAAATAAAGTCAAATATCTATTGATGTAGGGGTTTTCAGCATACGGACTTCTGTTGATACTGTAGAATTACTACCTACCACGTTAACGTGAGATTATAAAATCATTGAAAATTCGACTGAAGGTGTCTGCCATATAACGAATTGTGTTTTTAGAAGAAATTAGTAAGGAATTCTGAATACCTTCACTTTCACAGAAAATTGACTTTTTTTCCGAAACCTTGATGTTTTTTTTTACATCATTAGATGCTTATTCTGATTTTCTCTGAATATAGATATCAATCAGGGTGCTCCATTTGAAAAAATCAAAGAATTTTGGAGCAGCCCTGTATATCACAAACCAAGTTTTTTCTACACTGATCTCATACTCAGGATCTCAGGGACATATTATTAAGTATGAAATGTCTTTTCTGTGCCCTGTGCCCATTCAATTGGATCAATGCTTTTGGAAATTTTTTGTGAAAAACCGTTAATATCTCCGAAAGTCCGAAAGTATCAGGAATAGGGAAGTACTAGACAAAAATATTGAGGTGGGCATAAAGAAGGGAAAAAACTTACAATTAATAGGGTGACCCATTTGAAATAACGAAGGTATTGACACATTGAAAATACGAGTCAGATAGATCAGATTCAGAACACCGTGCATGGGACGCATTGTTGATAAACGAAGAAGCTGAGTTTTTCCTTCAGAGAAGGAATATCTATAGTTTCATAGTTAAATGAACATAACTCCATTACTAGTAGAGGACACTCAGATTGCAAATCACCTATACGCTCGCCTATACGGTTATACAATGCCTATTGCAGAAGATACAGGCTGTTCTATTCGTTTTGTGGTTTTGTCTATAGTTTTCGAAAGACATAAGTATCCGTTCAGATTTCACCCGTCGTCTACATAAAATCACGCGAGCTGCTGCTGCCAAAATGACATCCTCTACGTTTGAGGACATTTTCAATACTACAGATGCCACTGCTTCCAGATGAGCACTTTTGTTTAGTTTTATTTTGTTGCATAGTCTGGATGTCTCTGCTATTTTATAACAAAGTTGTATAACACATTTGTTGTATAACTTTGTTAATAAAATGTTTTGTTACATAGTCTGGCCCCGGCTTAAGACTGTCCATACAAATGGGGAACGCGTGACTAAAAGATTCTTGGGGATTGGTTTCACCCAGTCTCCAGAGTTCTTTGGAAGTAACGGGACCCCAAAAATTCAAGGACAAACCTTTAAATACTGAGATCCAGATTTCTGTCTAGCTGTGGTGATCTGAGAAATACTTTCTCGAGTGTGTTGTAGTCGTGTATTTGAAATATAAAAAACAATATTTCAACAATTTTTATTTAAAATACAAACAGGTGTTATGTTTATGTACACATTTTTAATCCCAGTCAATTCATCGATTGTATGGATGAGGATTAATGAGTCCGGACCTGTAGATACCCTGTAGAGAAGGAGCACGGCGATATATAGGGTAGGTATGGTAATACAAAAACAGATTACAAAGCTTTTCCAGAAGATCATGAAAACTGGTACCTTGCATGTGGAAGATCAATATATTTATACCCAGATATGGGTAGAAAAAGAGATCCTAATAATTTTAGAAGGTTAGCATTGTTGAATTCCATCCTAAAACTTTTCACTTAGATATTGGAAAAGTAAACATTTCTGAAGACTAGCAAGGATTTACATGCAATAGGTTCACGGCTGTCGCAGTCTTCGTCTTGTGACAACTAATCTATTGAGTGTGACAAACCCAAGTCCATATGCTTCATCGATTAAATGAAGGCCTTCGATAGTATAAAACTATGTCCTAGAAACTCTATAAACCAGGAAAATAGGTAAAAAGTACATAAAGATAATAAAAGATCTCAAAACATGTAACCTAACAAGGATAAAAACAAAATGTGGACTTTTTGCGAAGATCCAAATAGCAACTGACATAAGACAAGGGGACAGCCTGAGCCCACTTCTCTTTAATCTTATTATGAACCGGATGATTTAAAAAGTCAAAAAGATCCGGGCAGGTTATAGGAAAAGAAAACCACTCTCTCAAGATATTGCGCTATGCAGATGATCCCGATGATGAAGACGATTTACATTTTACAGCGCCTTGTGTGCCAGTTCCTAAGAGTAGCAAAAGAACCAAACTTGAGTATCAGCTGCGAGAAATCCAAAGGTGAGGTTTTCGCACAAGAACCTAGTTATTCGATGTAAGAGGGTGTTAGATGATGAAATAATAGAGCAGGTGTCACGATTCAATTACTTAGGTGTAACAGTATCCAGTGAACGAAGCCTTGTGAAAAGAGTTCCAGAGTAGGCACACAAAGCAGCAAAGATCGAAGGCTGCCTTGCTTTCTAAGAAATATTTTCTGGACCAACAAAACCATGACCTAGAAAACACGTATTTACAATTGAAGTCAATGTGAAGTCAGTACTCGAAACATCGACCACTAAGAGAATGACGAGAATCACATACAGGGTGTATTTGACGGTGAGGCATTTTTTCAACAGAAGGTAGAATTGGTCAAAATGAAAGCAAAGATTTGTTACTCTTTGATGAAACGTGTCAACAAAAATCACCTATAAAAAACTTTCAAAATGACAAAGTTGAAAAAAAAATTGAAAATGATTACTGAAATAGATCCTTATACGACCCCAGACCGTTTACTGGCTGAATTATCGCAAAAAAGTGGGAAAAAACTTATCTCCTGATTCGATCATGTGGTTTCGTTTCGGATATTGGCTCGTTCGATATTTACGTGGTAATGAAAATGGAAATGGATTGCCGGATTTTTCTCATTATTTTTCAGTAACTTAAACACTTACACGATTTTATGGAATGGCTCATTTCGATACCAACTGACAGAAAAGACTTAGGACACAATTGAAAAAAATAGAATAACACTTCAAAATCTCACCGATAAAATTCGTCTAAATTATTCATGAATTCTTTCACAATGGGCATCACAATCTTCTTGTTCGAACAATCGTCGTAAAAATGGGATGAAATGGAGAAACATCATAGCACTTTTTCAACATAACTAACATAAGCAGTATAAGCGCTATCAAGAAATTGCCTGGATTTTCTACATTTTTTTTCACCCTAAATTACACGATAAAACAACTATGATTTTCTCAAAAGTGACCTGATGCATCTAATCCGATGAACTTGGTACTGAACCATTCATTGTCCAGCCATATGTTTATGTTTTGTTTCGTTTTTGCGATGCCGGAGTCACCTTCCACAGTGCCGTACTTGAAATTCAATGGGATTGTATCTCAGCCATCTTGGATATTTTATAGGGACAATTTTTTGTTAAGCGACTTATTTTGATGACTTCTACCTTCTGTCAAAAAAAAGCTTCACCTTTGAAAACACCCTGTATATGGGAATATCTATTAGATGAGTGACACTCATAGACCATGTAAGGAGTTCGGAGATAAGGAGGGAATTGAAGGTACAGGATGTTGTCAGATGGGTCAGAAGCGGCAGGTGGTCCAGAGGAGATCATGTGGAGATGATGCCAAAGGAAAGACTGGTCAAATGGGAGGTAACAGAAACCCGGTGTACCAAAGCGATGGAAAGAAAGCTGGAGCCCTATGTTACAGGAGACAAATCGATAATGTGCAGAAGGCAGAAGACACAGAACGTAGCCCTATTGAGAAGTAGAAGAAGAAGAGAGTGAACAATAATGGCACCTTTAGTCATTCAACACGACAAACCCACTGCGTTGCAACCACCCGAACAAGAAATTCAAATAGCAACCTGCCCTCAAATAAGAGAATTAACCTTTAATTATAACCTTACCTAACCTTTTCTGAGAAAAATAAGATATTCGGCTGGACAGATTTATGTGGGACTGTATTAAATTACCAATAAAAGGAAAACATACTGGGTGTTTCATCATAAACTGGACAAACATATGTATATGGTCTGTAGGTGATACCAGGAGAATCATTTTTGTGTTGAACTTCATTTTCTGAATGGACACAATTTCAGAACAATTTATGTGAAGAAATTTTTTCATAAATCGAACATAACTTTTTTTTTACATGTCTACGCGAAAAAAAAAATTCACCCGAAATTGTTGAAACTTTTTCCGATTGTACTTCCTTTTATACCTAACACGAATATGGAAACAGAATCGAAAAATATAAAACCGTTTCTTTATTGCATCCGTCCAAATATCTCGTAGGAACCCCTAACAAAAAAAAAAAAACTGGTTGGGCCTTCAGGTCCAAAATTTTTGAATTGAGCTGTCGAAACATTCCAGATGGTAATATGAATTTATTACAAAAAACATTTTTCGATGAAACTTTGTTGGGAGTCGAACTCGCGACTTTGTGGTATAACCCTTACCTGTGGAATGTATATTGAAACTAATCGAAGTTTCATCGAAAAATTTTTTTTGTGATAAATTCATATTACCATCTGGAATGCTTTTTTTTTGTTAGGGGTTCCTACGAGATATTTGGACGGATGCAGTAAAGAAACGGTTTGATATTTTTCGATTCTGTTTCCATATTCGTGTTAGGTATAAAAGGAAGTACAATCAGGAAAAGTTTCAACAATTTCGGGTGAAATTTTTTTTTCGATGTATATTTGTAAAAAAAAAGTTGTGTTCGATTTATGAAAAAATTTCTTTCAACAGGAATTGTTCTAAAATTGTGTCCATTCAGAAAATGAAATTCAATTTGGCAACAAAAAAAATCACGAACATTGAAGGTTTTCCGACATTTTGAAATTTTTTTTCAGACTTCTTCATCTTTTCTGAATTGAGCACTCAAAAATACTCCGATGTGACCTGAAATCATTAACTTTGAGGTTTATACATAACTGACCACACTCATTAGAATATTGCTCGAATACGACGTTGAACACCCTGTATCTCGCTTATGCGTCGAAAACGGGGTATATGTCATAAGGCAAAAGTGATTCTGCCGGTGTCATTTACCCACCATATATGTTTGTCCAGTTTATGATGAAACACCCTGTATGTATTTTATTATTTGATATCCAGTTATAAAAATAAATTCAGCTTCAAATTTTCCCCTTTATATTCGAAATAGTTCTGAGTAACCATTAGTCGGATTTATGCGTTGGAAGAGAATCAATCCTTTCAGGTCGACATCGATGTATTTCACACTCTCGCCTAGGTGTCCTCGATTGAATTCTCCGAAATAATCGGACTATCTCCTTAGTATTGATTAATCTTTTTGAATTCTCAGATCCGCTGGAGTGGTCTTCCGTTCACATCGCATCTTGGTTGGCCTGGTGTTCCCGGAAATTCGGCCTGGCTCCCAAGCCGGATCCATGCCGGTTTCCAGGATCCGGACAGGAACTCTGCGACTTGACGATGCAGGACTTTGAAAACAACGCAGGTTGGTGAGAACATAAGTTTTATTTTCAGAGACCTGCTTGTATTTATTGCTTATCCAATCTCACATTTGAATATTCCTGATGAATTGAACTGTCTGGAAGTACTATTTTTGTTAATTGATTCGTGTGATGAATTTCATCCACTTATCATCAATTGTTTTTAATGCAGTCTTGGGGTGGGGATATTTTTCTAGTTTGAGAAAATAGTCCACAAAAATTTAATATTTCATAGTGTGAAAATCGAAAGAATGCGCTCACCTATATCGTCGTCGAAAGACGTTTTCCTAGGATGGTTATTTATACGTTTTGTCATATTTCGAGATTATTTTTACTAATTTCAGCGTTTGGAATAATAACTTTCACTCACTTTTGACTAGTGCTAAGGAAAACTGATTGAAAACCTGAGCCATTTGATTTTAGTTACATACATAGATCACTTCGTTTAGTACGAAAGAACACTGCTGATATTGTGTAAAAAGTATAACTTTTTACACACTTTTTAACTCCGGTTGGGTTCCGGAGGGGAGGGGTTGTGAGTTGAAAAATTAGTAGTCTTTTCTTTTTCTTTTCTTGAATATCTAGAAAACTATGTGGTTTAGCGCATATAGTGTGGTATACAAAAATCATCTGGATTAAATTTCGAACAATAATGGTCCTATACATAATCTTGCTTAAGTGAGCGCGTGAGCGGTTCTAGGTTATAGGACTGAAAAATGATTCGTATTTTCATATTTTTTAGGAAAACTATTTGTTTCACCGGTTTTTGAAACTAATTTTTATTCTAATTGCCGGTGGTATATTAGTAATAAGTCCTTGAAGGAACCTCACTACCTTCTCTTTGGATGCTTTTTAAGGGAAAAGGGGTTTCAATTTCAAAAGGCCCAAGATAAACCTCAGCTAACCTGGGAAACCTAGTAACCCACTGCAAACTTTCTCTAGATGATGCCGCACTGAAAAGTTCATAGCCTCGACAAAGATCAGACTGTTTCAAGCTCATTGAAGAAATTATATAAAAACCATTCACAAAAAATATTCATTACTTGCCCTGTATGATTGTGCCAAGCAAAGCTTATGGATTTTTTAGTTGCGGTTTGAGTTGCTTTCTGCTTTCATATTAGAGTGAGATCCCAGAGCGACCAGACATAACTTATTTTCACACAGATGAAACTTTAGGATCTCAGTAGAGTCTCATGTGCTTTGAATACCTGCGAACTTGTGGAGCTTGCCTAGTGACACCTTGGCAGATACCAGGTGGTCAAGGTAACTGAAAATGAGTGTTACTAATTTTATTTTCACATGGCTAATTTTTATATATGTTTTGAAGAATATTATTCTGAAATTATATTATAAGGGACAGACATCACTTTCCATAAAGCTGCACAAAAAAATAAATGAACTTTACTTATTTTCTTCTCGATCTTATGATACAGGCATCCTAAACCCTATTTTCCAAAAAAAAATTTGGATTAACCAAAATTTTGATTATCCGAATTCAATTTGGTCCACATTATTTCGGATAATCGAGACTGTACGCAATTGCTGCAAAACCTGGCCTCATCTACGAAAATATGAAAGAATTATTCTTTTAATAAGAGGCATGCCTGTCCATTAACTATTCAAGAATTCTAAAGAAAGTACTACCCCATTGTATCTTAATTAACAAGGGACTATGACTGCAGTCTTCAGATAACTAAAACCTCTTGATATTAGTCTACCTTGATGACCCCAGTTTATGGTTTCCGTTTGTCGCATTATTCCAGAGACATACAGGGTGTTTGTTTGATGGTCAACCTAAAACCGTGAATAAGGGCATTAAACTGAGTTCAAGAATACCTCATATGGGCGTCTTAGGGTTTTCACAAATTTCTCGAATTTTTGTTTCGCCTTAACTCCTGATATTTTCGATCGATTCGACTGAACATTCATCATCAGGTTAAATTGTTAGTTTCAATATAACAGAACAAAAAATATTCAAAACTCAGGACCGGCCTCATGCAGGCTATATTCAAATTCAAACTCATGAAAAACAACCTGTAGTAGTTTTTCATCATAATTTTTTACGATTGTCTCGAATTGAATGAATCGTAGGTATGCCTCATTCGTGTATTATTTTTAATGAATAATTGTTAGTAGTGAAACGCCTCTTGAAAAAAAATCGCCTTGCATAAAAATGTTCAACTGACTTTTTTCGTTCGCAAAATATACCTCAATAAAATATTGCTGTGGAAAAAGATAGAGGGCGTTAAAGTTGAATTTTTTAAAAGGGGACAGAATACTATTTTCTTCGAAGTTCGAAAGTTCTTTATTAAAAGAATTAGAAAAGGCATAGAAGTCGGAGGAGGAAACGTAGAACATTTAATTTAAGTTTATTCTTTTTATGTTACATTGTTTTTAATTATGCTTTATCGTCGAAATAAATAAATAAAATAAATAAATCGTTACTTAATATCCCCTCCCGATGCTCTGAACTGTTCAATTGTGTTTTTATTAAAAACGGATGAAAAAATATACAGTGAAATTATTAGCAAAAAACGAAAAAAAAAATTCAACTTTAACGCCCTCTATCCTTTTCCACAGCAATATTTCATTGAGGTATATTTGGTCCTATCGCCATATTTTGGTCCTAACAATCTGCCCTTAGCCTATGTCCCAATAGTTATGAATCACCCTGTAAATGCTAACTATGAATACTCGAATTCTATGAAATAAATGTTAAGGTACACACTCAAAAGTTGTATAAAAATATATATGCAATATGTTTTATCTCTAATCTTCTTTTTTACTGCCAGGTAGCGAGAGAAGCGGAAAAATTCTTGCGAAGCACATCGCTCACCTGAGGCATAGTATTTCTGGTAGAGCTAGCAGTCCTCTCAATGTTGAATGCAAGGTCTTTGAGGACTCTGAAGACGAAGAAGAAAAAGGTAAGAACTTTAAACCAATAAAGATAATGTCTTTCACTAATAACTTTATAGATTGAATACGTATAACATTGAATATCTTGTTTCTTGACGGTGTATTTGTTACGGGCAATGTAATTATTTAGGTCAGTTTTCATAATGCTTGGTTATTATGAATAATGACCATTAAAATCGGGCAATTTGATAAATTTGAATTATTTTACAATAATTTCTCACATTGCCCGGTCATTATAAATACCGCTATTATTTCTTTGGGCACTTTGATTAATTGACACCAATGGGACAACCTATCTGAAAAGAATGGCGAAGATATTCCACAGATAGAGATTTAACTAAGAGAATGTGCAAGATTGTCATCCAAGACAGGCTATAGTCGATGTGGCTGTAAAGGTAGCTGTAAATCCAACGAGCGCAAGTGTCGTAAAGAAAAAAAGCTATGTAACTCGAAATGTCACCAAAGTGGAAGCTGCTCTAATGAAGAGAGCCTGTATTGGCCTGTATTGACGTATTGACATGTTGTGTGAATATAAATCTGAAAGTACGTACATATCTAATACTTTAGTTTTACTTGGACCTACGTTTTGTTTGTACTTATTTCATCCCACCGGTTTGTTTGTCAGCATGTGAAATTTTATTTGTTATGTTTTGTTTGTTACTTTGTCAGTCAGGTATGCAAAAATTTGTTATTTTTTATAAGAAATATGAATAATATATAATTTTCAAATTGCCCACCTGATTTTTAGCATTATACATAATAACCGGGCAATGTAATATTTGCAACATAATTTATCATTTTGTCATATCCTTTTGGGCACTTTTTAAATTGCCCGGGCATTATAAACAATGCCCAATTATTTACATTGCCCGTAACATATTCACTGAATTCGGATATGAAGAAGCGATAATTATTTGTCAAAATCGATGTGCATGAAATGATACAATATCAAGAGAATTCATCTAATCGCTGTTATGAAACTTGGAGTCAATCAATTTTTTCAAAAAAGATACAAAATCTTTGTTTGATAATAGTTGCTGCTCTGGATTGTGGAAGTTATAAACCATTTATCGAAAACAACATATCGAAATATTATGAATAATTGTGCATCAACAATCAGACTCCTTTTATAGAACAATGAAAATCTTCTATTGAAATAAAATTCAGGACTCATTTCAGCAAAAATTCTTAAACATGCATCGTGATTCGAATTCGAAGAAAGAAAGTGTGCTTAGGAACATGCATCATAATTCCAATTTAAGAAAGAAAAATTGTTCGGAAATCCCTTTGTTTCTTATTAGTAATTGTTTTTTATTAATAAAATCAGCGAAGCTTGCGGATTCGTAATAAAAACGGTTTGAATGGAAGGGAATATAAAACCAAATTTATAAAACAAATATTTTATTTTCAACAGCAAAACATTCAATATCAGTTCAGCAATTCTTGCTTTCGGTAGTTTTAAGTAAATTTTGGAAGACTCGACAGGATCTACATCAATTATTTGGTTGGCTTCTCTTTTACATATCAGCTCCAACAGTAACTCCTTAACATTCAATGGACAAACTGAAAGTGTTGTAATACATAATTAATATATGAAAATTAAGTTGTTGCTGGGGGCTCTCGATCAATTACCTTTCATTTTGAATTTAGGTGCAAACAAACATCCTCATGCAATGCTATCATCTATCTGGTCATCTATATGTATTTTTCCCTCATTGGGATAGAAACCTGTTAATAGTGTCATGGTTTTTTCAATAACCTATTGTTCGTATAATTTTGTGCTGAGAATTTTTAATTTTTGTTCTGGGTGTTGCATCACATTTTCCATTACTTGTAGCATAATTTCTGGTTTTGGTTGATCTTTTAGATTTCAAGAGAATATCTGAAGGTTTAAACTAACTTTGTAGCCTCTAAAAGTTCTGCAGAGATCGACGAATAAAGAAAATATTACAGGTGATGAATTGGAACTGATTATAATATTAGAAATGTTATTATCACATTTGGTTAGAAAAATTACAATTTGCCCGTTATTTCATAACTGCTTAAACCACTTAGAGCAAATATCTAATAAATTCAAAATTCACCTTCTGCGAGGGTTTATTTACGAAAACGATGTCTGGGTTTTTATTTGTTTTTGACATTTGAAATCAACTGATCTTTCATATTATATTGTTATATAGAGTCACACTATGTTTATTGCGCCACCTGTCCCAGTTTTTTTCCTAAATTTTTTGGCCCGAAAAGCCTCGAAGTTTGTTCCCCTTCTCTCTACCCTCCATAATTTGAAAACAGTAGTTGGCCAGTTTAGAAAAGTCTTTCTTACCCTCGCCATCTGTTTGTTCAAGCGGCAAGCCTTCCTCATTATTTTCACGTTTCCTGGACTAATTTATGCCCTAGTGATCACCTTACTTGAAAAATATTCCGAAAACACTTACAGGGAAGCATTATATCAGCAAAGATTAACTGTTTGATTACAGCATTCGGTGTGTCATAAGTTCAATGGTTACAGAAAAGATTGACTCTTCAGTTATAGCATTGGGTATGTTATAAGTTCAAGGGTTACAGCATAGTATTATATTGCCCAAAGATTATAATAGAGTAGAAAGATAGGAAACGCCCTCATATCTCTAGTACTAAAAAACGACATGCATTTTGGTCAGTGAAAACACGCTTGACAATGAGATGGCGCTGAAAACGCACTGTTAATACAGAAAAACCTTTTTATAACAGTTTTTTGTTTTTTAATTGAGGAGGGCGAAATTCGAATTCTATTCCTTGTATTCAATTTCAATATCGATTTTGTTTCGAACGGAAAACGAACATCCTGAGCGACAAAACAAAACTATGGTTTTGTTTTGAGATCAGGATGTTAGTTTTTAGTTTTCATCTAAACATTGTTTGGAATCAATTGATATCAATGAAAAACGCTATTGGATGTGCTATATTCTTATTAGCAATTTTTGAAAAATTCACGAAAATTTAAATTATGGGCAAAAAATGAAGCTTTGACTAGGACACAACACATGGTGATCTGCTATACGTCGAAGGTGTTATTTCTCTGCAATAGGTTGTTTTGAATGAATAAACTTAGTTGGATTTGTAAAATATATCAGAAATTTATATCAACCAATATTCAATATACCATCGTGGCATACACATTCCAGTTACTTATATAAATAAAGGTGTTATTTATAGAATTTTCAGAACCACACTTAAAAAAAAACCTTACAGAGATATACAAGACCTGTATGTCAGTATAGTTATATATAATATATAGGTGGTTTTTTAAGATTTCCTTATGATATGGTCTCTTTATGAGTATGACATAATATACAAATTGATTAAAGAATGAACAAAACACTGACAGCCGGTTTCATGAAACTTTGACTTTCCAAACAACAATTTGGCAGTCACTTGGTTCCCAAATCGAAATCAATAAAACCTCTGCATTTCTGAATATATTGAAAGAGTAGCAATTGAGAACCATTGAATGGAACTATAAAGGTTATAATTTCCCCCTGAATGAGCCCTTCATGCAATTGTTGTATGCAGAAAGCATCTTTCAACAATTTACTTGGATGAACAGTTCTCGATTAACCTGCAGTAAAATGTTCACTGCATATGGTGTAGTCAGTAGTGTTACTAACGCTTCCATTTTCCTTAGTTGTGTGAAAAACTTAATCTCGAAAAATCCATTTTATTATTTGATCAGCAGTTCTTCAAAACTCAAACATTTTCGAACAATATTTTGGCGTTTTCACCAAGAAATAAGACAAAAAAATTCAATAATCAGCAACTAGAACGAGCTAGATAAACAAAAAGTGGTACGAGAATCAAAACTTCTTTGATCAAAATGGCCATCTGAAATCTTACAAAATTTCACATGTTTCTGCAAATAGTCCTCGAGTTGATATTTTAACCAGTCTTATCGTCTTAAAAACGTTGGGCTGTTCTTTGGAGAACAGATGGCGCTAGCAATGCCAATATCTTTGAAGTATACAGCTGTTTTACAATCAAAAATACACTAATCTGAATTTTTATGTTTACATACATTGACGATGGAAGAGTCCCGAATTTGGTATATGAATATTCAAATTCAAAATTTACCCGACCTTATAGGGTATGATTTGGGAAGAAAGAACGGGCAAATATTACAGTCCACTGAACAAAGTTGGACCTTTAGATGAAACTGAAAGTTGAATTTATATTACCTCAAAACAACATACTCCATACTTTTTTCCTGATCCATAAAGATTGATTTGGTGAACGAACCTAGCGGTTCGAAACGCCAGTATTATGAATCTTTTTTTGCCGTGACGCCTTTTACCCCCGTTTCCGGCATCGCGGCGCATCGCGCTTTCTGGGGTCTGGAATCGGTGAACCTTGACGAGACGGAGGAACCGACCACAAACGGCCGCTGGGAACGCAGCGGGAAGTCGCACTTTGACAACACCAATGTATGGTCGGAATAGACGTAGGAAAATTGAATTGGAAATCTATGCCTTCAAGGAATTAGGTATTCACCTACACTAAAGCTGGATGCCAACTTTCTCTTGGTTCATTGGTTCATTATTGAGCTGTACGAGGATATATTGAAACATTCTTAGCCTACTATAGAACCAAACAAAATTTCAATGTCAAAATATTTTATTACTCAACATATTCTCCTCTCATGTGGATACATTTATTACAGCGAACCTGCAACGTCTCTAGACCTTTCAAAAAAAATTTTCTTCTTGATCTGCAAACCAGACCTCCACAGCTTTTATTGCCTCCTCGTTGAAAGAAAATTTACTACTTTTTAAACTTTTTTTTAATTGAGGAAAGAGATGATAGTCGGATGGAGCCAAATCTGGTGAAAAAGGGGGGAGTTCTAGTAATTCAAACCCTAAATCACGAATTTTTCGCACGGCAACATGAGGTTTTTGTACAGGGGCGTTGTCCTGCAAAAACAAAACACCCTTGGATAGCTTTCCGCTTCTTTTCTCTTAAATTTTTTCCCGTAGAGTGGTCAGTAATGTCGAATAGTAATCTCCGGTTATTGTTCTACCCTTATCCAAAAAATCAATCATGATTACTCCATGACAATTCCAAAAAACTGAAGCAAGAACTTTTCCAGCAGATTTTTGGACACGAAACTTCTTAGGTCTTGGAGAACAGTGTCGCCATTCCATCGATTGTGGCTTTGTTACTGGATCGTAGAAATGTACCCAAGTCTCATCCATAATAACAATTCGGTTTAAGAAGTCTACATCGTTTTCAAATCGAGCACAGATCTAACGCGATGCTTCTACCCTTGCACGCTTTTGGTCAACATTCAAACATTTGGGGGTCCATTTTGCAGCAATTTGTCTCATCTCCAAATTGACGTGAACTACTTATACATATAATGAAAGCATTCGTATGAAATATTCAGTGCTTCAGATATCCGCCCAATTCGAGCATCTGATAAAATCATGTCATGAACTGCATCGATATTTTCGGGGACTGACACAGGAACTGACCTTCCCGAACGATCATCATCTTCAATGGAAAATTTACCTCTTTTGAAGCTTGCAGTCCAATTTTTCACGGTCGCATATGAAGTACATTGATCACTAGGGGTATTAAGCATATCTTCGTAAATCTGCCTACCTCTTAATCCTTTTAAATACAGGTACTTGATGATGGCTCGATACTCCAATTTTTCGATTTTCTCAATTTCGGTGGACATCTTTTTCTTTTAATTTATTGCGTAACTCTGGTTTACTTTTTTGACCTCAAACTTCACACTGACACTTCTAAGAGTTATTGTTGGTTGCTATGGTAACGCAATATTTCTTTTATGCATGGAACTGGTCATGTGATGATGATGATGATGACATGAACAATCGTTGGTCATGGCAAATTGTTTCCTTTCAATGTTTTTCCTGATAAACAAACTTATGGTCAAGTTTCTCTCGCCCCTTGTTCCACTTTCCCATGGGTTGGGGAGACAAGAGCCAATTTTCGGTTCGTAAAAAAAGAATTGCTGTACTCAAAATGTTCATCTCACTATCTCTCTACTATTATCTGTCGTTACCTATTTTGGCATGATATCTTCACGCAAAAAATGAGTTGCTACCATTTACAGTTACGACTTAAGTGACTTCAGAGTGAAAAGTGGTTCAACTCTTCCGTTCTCCCCATACATAAATTGACCCACGAGATATTATTCCTTGAATAAATCAAATAACCTTGAAATGAAATAACGCACTTTGGAAACAAAAGTGGCACTATATGAAAATAGAATTTTTAGTACGAGCCTTTAAAGATTCCGTACTATCATAATACTCAACACTTACACTTTTGCTATCAAAGTGTGGAGGTGAACGAAATGGCGAATGCGACGGTTTGAAATTTTTGAGATTTTAAGGAGGTGAAGTGACTGGTTTAATACTCTATATAGTGTGGAAACCACTGATGGAATTAAACTCTTTATGTTATAATATTATAAGAAATAGTGGGAAACTAGAATTTTTGAATTAAGTTATGTCTATTATGTAAGACATAATATATGCAGAATATATTAACTGTAATTTAAAATAAGTTGAAATGTTGAAAATGAGTTTTCAACGAGTTTGAAAATATAGGGGTTGGGGTTGTAACACTCAGGGTTGAAGCGATGTCGTTTTGAAGTTATCCCCCTGGAATAAAAAAAAAATCGAATAATATAATTCGATTTTGCCGACCTAGAGAGTAGCTATTTCTTTTCTGATTTGCAAAACTAAACAGTCGCTGACGTTTATTAAAGAGACTGAGTAGCTCGATGAGCTACTGACCCGTAAAGAAGGGTCAGTATGAGTGGCCACACATTTCACAGGCTGACTGGGATAGTTATACCATTGTTTAAAGGTCTTTATACAATGGTTATACAGCGTGCCAAAAAAGTAACGTAACGTGTTAATAATTCTTGTACGAAGAAAATCCTGGCACCACAAATCCTTGGATTTGTAATTCCGAAAGCATGTTTCCCTATGCTTTTTTGAATTTGAAATCTCTCGCCCCTTTTTTTCAAATAGGAATATGGTAATTTGTTGGCACACTGTATATCACAATCCATATATTCCTATTTGAAAAAAAAAGTAGAGGGGCATGGAGCATAGGGGGTGAGAGATTTCAAATTCAAAAAAGCATAGGGTGACCAATGCATTTGAAATTACAAATCCATATATTCGTGGATTTCCCTTAGTAATAATAATTGGTATAAGAATACCTAATGGTCTGATTGCAGAACTGTCCATTAAAAAACTGTAAATTATTTCGTAATTAAAAAACAACGGCACAACCATTTCTACTTTTAATCTCATCGCTGAATATGTAGGTAATCATCTAATAACCTTTTATTTGATATATCACAATACGTATATTCCAATTCAAAAAAGCATACGATAAATTGCTTTTGAGATTTACATGGTAATGAAAATGGAAACTTAGGACTGCCGAATTGATCTAATTATTTTTCAGTAACTTACACGATTTTATGAAATGGCTCATTTCGATACCAACTGACAGAAGAGACTCAGGACACAAGTGTAAAAAATAGAATAGGGGAGACCGGGGATGGTTGTCTATAAGGCATGGGGTAGGTTGACTAATTTTTCAAATTATACAAGAACTGGCCTGCAATCTATACCATAATGAATAACGTGCTTTCTGTCGCTTTTTTTCCAAAGCGTAATAGTCAATCTATTAACTGAACCCGTTTTCAAATTGATATACTCTGAAGAAATTAAAATAGAAGCCTTTTAGCTTAAAGTTGGTAAACTATCCTCGGTCTCCCCTAATACTTCAAAATCTCACCAATAAAATTCATTTAGATTATTCATGAATTTTTTCACAATGTTCATCACAATCTTCTCAATAATAATAATAATAAGGCGGTACTGCTGGGAACGGTGAGAACTGTACGCAAGTACATGGGGAATGCAGAGGAACACCGTCTGCTCCGACAGGAAGTGCGGGTGGATCAGGAATCCAACCGACAGCAAGAAGCCGAGAAGCGGCCCGGACCCGACTACCACCACGAGCCCGAAAACCTGGAAAGGGCTCCAACAGAGCTGAATCCTTTTGATATCTGAGATATCTGGGATATGTAAATGTTCCTCTGGAGAGGCGTGTGAAAGCCGCAAGGCTAAAGTCATTTTTATTAGTCCCTTTTGACGAATAATAATGTATGGTCGAACATTCCAACAATCGTCGTAAAAATGGGATGAAATGGCATAGCACTTTTTCAACATAATTAACATAAGCACTTTCAAGAAACTGCCACGATTTTCTACATCTTTTTTCACCCTAAATTCCACGATAAAACAATTATGAATCTCTCAAAAGTGACCTGATGCATCTAATCCGATGAACTTGGTACTGAACCATTCATTGTGCAGCTATCAGTTTTCTTTCGTTTTTGCTATGCCGGAGTGACCTTCCACAGTCCCGTACTTGAAATTCAATGAACTTTTGTCGAACTTCTGGGGGTTGTATCTCAGCCATCTTGGATATTCTATATAGACAATTTTTGGTTAAAAGACTTACTTTGATGAGTTCTAACTTCTATAAAAAAAAGCCTCACCTTTGAAAACACCCTGTACCTACGAGCAGAATACGGTACTTTATGCATCTACACATATGAATTGTTTGGTTGACCAAGATCGAAAAGCCACCCCAAAATCTTGTCATCTTTTCCATTTCACTTTAATAACAGGCGTTTTTTGGTTTTTGGAGAAGAATAATTTTTAAAGTTTGCACCGGCAGGGTGTCCGGCTTGCCGGACCTTGAAAAATTACTACTTTATTGGTCCTTATATTCGTTTTCCACTGTATCAATAGGATCTCTTTCTTCAATTTCTTATATTTTTTTGCTTCTTGCACTTTAATTTTTCATAGTATGTGTGCACTACAAATTTCTAAGCATCAATTATTTCACGGCAGATCTTTCAAAACAACGAGTGTGGAGGAAAACCAACACTATGAACTATTGACCTATACTACATTCATATTTATTTTAGCAGTCGGTTGGCCATGAAATAATTTTCTCAGGTTTTTGTAACTAGAACGGAGTGAGGTTGGCACTCATGAAATGTCGTTAATATCATAACGCCGTTGCCGCAACTAATATTTATTTTAAATTTTTATTACGAAAAAGCCGAAACTGATTGAAAAAAGAGACAGGGTTTCAGAAAGTGCTATTCAGAATTCAGGTCCGCTCATTCAAATAGTTATACCCTGATATTATAAAATCCACAATACGTCAGACGGTAGCGAACATATTAAATGTAAGAAAATAGAGAATTTATATAATATTTCATCTGAATCTAAACGACTTATATTTCAGCTGAATATTTCCACAATCAGAAAGATTGTGAATGAAGAGGATGACAAAGAATTTCCTTCTATTGGGAGACCCAAAAAAGTGGTGGCATTTGAGAATTTTATGTTTGAGTGAAGTAATGCGAAAAGTTTACTACAGGATTTTCGATGAATGCCATCGTAGAATAAGTTCCCGAAAATTGATTTGTCTATTTTTCATTTCACCTGTCCTATACATTGTGAATGTCTTAAGGTACCAATAAATAACTAATTATTATTATTATATCAATGCATTAAGATGAACAGCCACAAATACGCGCCAGTTGTCCTGCTAATTGTTTATTCATGTGAAATTTTTGTTCAAAGGTGAAGTTCATCTTGATTGAAACTTCCTTTAATTCCTTTTACTTATATTGATGCAAGATGATTCTTGTTGAAGAATTTAACTTTCTTGTAATTATCTGTTAATTCCTTCGGGAGATACCCATTCTCAACCACTGCAACATATGCATTTCATCTTTTTGAAATCTACAACTGATGTAACGTATTCAAACTTTATAGTTAAAGAAGATAACGAACATTAACTCTCCTCAAGCTAGTGCATATTATGATATATTATACTGATCTCTTGTATTTTCCATGCAAATAACTGGATTTGGTATGACTTCAATCAGTTTGTATGAACTTCAATTATGCTCGTCTCATATTTTCCGAAGAGATTCCATATTGTGATAAAATACGTAATAACAGAAACTTTTACGTAAAACGGGCAACATAGCATTGATTTAAAACCCAAAAATTTTTTGACAAGCTTCATAACCCCACATTTTCGTACTATACAGAGTGAAATGTGTCAAATTTCCATGGCCAACCGAGTGCTAAAATAAAAGTGAATGGAGTATACAACCAAAGTTTTGCAAAAAACTAATCAATAAAAACTGATCACGTCACGCCATAAAAATGATTTCGTATATTGAATTCCCCAATAATCGGAACGACTTCTAGCAGATTCGTAAAAGTTTATTCGTTTCCGTAATGAAATCAAGATGCGAAAATAGGAAAGGGACGCCCTCTCCCACTGCCCCCGCTGTTACGTCGGAGCAACGTCATTTCCTGTTCATATAAATCGAGGGGCAGAAAGAGAACTCGATTAATGGCCTCTATAATTCGATCCGAGTCCATTAGGGACTCATCACCGAAATAAAAACGATTTCGAATCGTTTTCAGGTAATCCGGGATGTTATTCGGTTATTCCCGAATCTATTGTTCGTCGGTGAAAACGAGGGGACATCTCCAATTTGTGATTATCATTCGGTGTTTTGCATTGATTTCAGGCCTACACTAGCAAACGGGTAAATTATTACTCAATATCGACTTTGCGCTTCTTGTTAGCGGAATCGACAGATAATTCGTCACCAGCTTTTAATCTCTGAATCTCTAAATCTATCCAGTAAATTAAAGACAGGTTTTTGTTGTTGTCAATATGACAATATGCACGGATAGGTCGATTAGTATTTTGAATGGTGTTCTTTTTCATGTAAAAAAAATGTTACACAACCCATCTCGAATTCTTGTCGTTAAGATATTTAAGGGGAAGAAATACCTCAAAAATGTCCATTCGAATACGGCATTCACTATTTCCTAATTTACACTTTCAATTTCTTACGTGAAGCCTTGATTTTTTTTCAAATTGAAGTTGAAGGACGTCTTGATATCATCCCGTATCTTTTTTCCAATTTATAGTTGTTTTTTATGAGAAAAAAACTTGAACTTCAGTGTCAATAAAACTTGTTTTCACAATAATTTTTCGACGGTATTTCGACATATGTATTTCGATGAAAATATCGACAGGGTGACATCGGCGATTCAATTCTATTTATATTGCAAAGATTTTCATAGCGATATATGTATGTCAAAATTACGCTGAAATTCAGGAATTACTGAAAATTATTCAATATTCCTAATATAACCTCTCACGTGGTAATTTCCACTTTTCAAGTGACTCAGTACGTAATCCAGGCTGTTGCTCAAAGATGTGACACATTTTCGTATTTGGGGTAGCATCCGTAAATCAACCAATGTCGATCGTCTTGATCTCGAATCGTATGTACTACTTCCCTTTAACAAACAAATTCGAAAATGAAGGAATCTGATTCAACTCAATGGAGTAAGTCATGCAGGCGAATTATAAATTTTATCAAACAAAAATGTTATATAGGATCAAGTAAGTTGCATCATATCGAGCGAAGATCGATTGTTTGTCATATTTAACTTTTTGTTTGGCAAAAGAGGTAAATGAATACCTAATGACTTGATATTCCATTTTTGAAATATGTATTCTTTCATCGAGCTGAATCAGATTCCTTCATTTTCGAATTATATTAGTTTATATCTTTTTGAATACAAGGAATACTGATTTAATAATCAGTAACTTATCGCTGACGTAATATCTTAGATTTGGAACACTCTGTTGAGGATTTTCTTACATCCCAAAAAGCAAACTTGAAACTGAATCAGATAGATAGATAGATAACTGTCATTTATTGTGGAGCAAATCGATCTTGGTTCTTTTCAGCCGAAAAAAACTGAATTACATGATTTTAACTAACATGAATTACACTCCAAAAAAACCGGAAAGAAAATTTCTTCATCAAATTCATTTTGAAATAACTTTTAAAGGACTGCATCGATTCCGATCATTTTGTTTTCTATTTGTAGACTATTTCATCTAGTTCATCATCTGATGTCGAGTCTGCAGGAATTTCAATTGAATTTGATGGTATACAGGGTAGAACTGAAGGTTGCAATTTCCTATAAATTTCTGAATCTCCACCGGGTGGGTGGAGGTAATTAGTGACGTCACACAATGATGGATCTTTAAATGAGGTTTTGAAGCCTGATCTTCTCTCAACACTTTCCTGTTTAATTCACGTCAATAGCTCTTTCCTGAAAGGAAAGAAGGTTTTTCAAAAGGAACTATGCAATTTATAATATAACATTAACCCCCGGCTTCATAAAGCTTGATCGGAGATTCAACGCTTGATTGACGAATAAACTTCCATTTGTTTTCAATAGATTATTCAGTCATGAGCATTCAGAATAACATTGTCTCATCAAATCATGATGTACATTCAATGATTCTCAATTGATTATCCTTCAAAATATTCAGAAATGCAAAGATCTCAGTGATTTCGTTTGGGAAATCGAGTGACTCTCACGTCGTTGATCAGACAATGAAAGTTTTATGAAACCCACGGTAAGAACAATACCTACTTTTTGATAAAGAAACACGGTTATCCTGTGATGATCACTGTTCAGGTAATTTATCGTATCAGTCGCAGTTCACTGGAATTTTAATTATTATAATATGACGAGAGGGGAGGCTGAAGCCATTAATCCCTCAAATAAGAAAAAACCTGCTAAGTGATTCGAACTAGAAAGTACAACGAAGGAAAAAAAAAAGAGAAAGTTGAGAAATGATTAGATAAGAGTCTATCAAGCCGATTTTTGAAAGAGTTAACACTTGGGGCACCAACAACGCGGCTCGACAGCGAGTTCCATCTGTCATAGATCCTGTTCCAAAGGAAGTGTTCTCTCTGTGATGTTCGATAATACCTCTTGGTACAACTTCAACGACTGGTCTCGTAAATTGTTGGTAATAATCGTGAAGAGGTTTAGCAGTAATTTGATGCAGCCGTGCATTGTATCGAATTGCAAGTGATTTTTTTTCATTATGCGGTAATAAGAATTTGCGCAAGCAGTTGCCCATCATGTGGCGAGAATTGTAAGAAATTATGGGATAAACATCCACCCATTTGACTATAGTCTCCACGTAGCCCCGATCTAAACCCTATTGAGCATGTGTGGGACATGTTAGGGAGACTTATTCGCAACCGTCAACCGGAAACCCTTCCAGCTCTCAGAACAGCTCTTATTGAAGAGAAAACGTTCCACAACAGACAATTGCCGATGGTACTGCTCCCGTCGCATGGAAGCAGTGATAAGAGCACGTGGAGGCAGCACTTATTATAAGAATATTGTGTTTATTTTTCATAATTTTATCTGTATGTTCCTAATGTGTTATCTTTAATGTTATAAATTGCATACTTTCTATTCAGTTTCCGTATTTCCTTTGAGGAAAGATATATCGACGTCAATTAAACAAGAAAGTGTTGAGAGAAGATCATGCTTCAAAACCTCATTTGAAGACCCATCATTGTATCAGGTCATTAATTACCTCCACAGGGTGTTCAGAAATTTAGAGGAAATTGCAACTTTCAGTTCTACCCTGTATCAAATTCAATTGAAATTCCTACAGACTCGACATCAGGTGATAAACTAGATGAAATAGGCTACAAATAGACAACAAAATGATCAAAATAGAAGCATACCTTTGAAAGTTATTCCAAAATGAATATGGTGAAAAAATTTTCTGTCCGATTTTTTTTTGCCCAGGAGTGTATTCAACCATAACATGTGTTTCGCTATCATAGTAGGCAGCAGCATCTTCAGGAAGGTGAGGGTAAACTGAATTATTTGGTACCGAACGAAAAGATATACCGGGTGAATTTTTGACCTGTACATACATTTTAACAGAACATTCTTGATGATATCAAAAGAAACATTTTTGCTGTTACCATTTTTTCCACTCCGGCTCGGTTGAAAAGATACAGGTTGTTGAAAATCGTACAAAAATGTAATTTTCATTTGTATCTCTCAAACTGTTATATCCAATGGAATGGATTGTTGGACTATAGTTTGTCATAGATGTGTTGACTCACAAAATTCTATCTTTATAGTTCTATGTGTTGACTATACTCCGAACATAAAATTTCACCCAAATCAATTTCGTCATTGTGACCATTACATACTATAAAATTACCAGAAATTCACAGAACCCAACCCTTAAAAGTAAGTTGAACGATCACTAATGAATATTTGACCATTTTGGAAAATGAAAGAATTCCTCATATATTCTCATATCTTGTGGCTTTTTCTAGTATGTAATTTAATATTCAAAAATAAAAAATTGGGCGAATGCAACTCTGAAGAAATCCACAGAATTAATATTAAAACATAACATATTGAAGATCCGTTGTGTCACAGATTTAGATCGTTATTCTGAAGGTAATTTTGTTGTCATTATAATTAAGTATAGTAAACTGATTTAATTCAGATGCATACCACCCGCTGATATAAATATCATCAAGTGATTTGAATTGAACTAGCCAATTTGCCAACGTCAGGGTCCTAAATGGAGTACCCTCCACTGAAGAAAAGCATATGCTGACCATGGTTTCGGTCTCATTTGACCTCATCAGAGCAACATAGCTTCTTCTCTGATGGATACATTGATGGACTCGTATTCAATACTGGCACGCGCTACTGAGTACTATCCGGTAACACAGAGCGCCACCCAGTAAGAAACGATATCCGATTCAATCCATATTAGCCGTATAAAGACTACCAGAATGTGGGGTGTTGCCAAAAAACGATTAGTAGAAGTTGCGAATATTACAATAGTTTCCACTTTCGTCGAAAAGATGGAACCACTTTATGAACGTCTTTTTCCAATTTCAGCAGGTTTGGAATTGTAGCCAATGGCGAGAGTTTTCGAGGAATTTTTTTATGTAGAAATTCGTTGAAAAAATCATTTCAACTCGGAAAGTGAATAACATGAATGAACATTTGTTCTTTAATAAAAAAAAATTCTATTTTTTGTTCCGTTTGTCTAATAAAATATTTCTGTCTTTCCGAAATGAGTAGGTAACTGTTGAATTATAATGAAAACCCCATATAAATTATGATCTTCTGACGTAAGATATACCAAATCGCTTTTTGAATTGACCATACTAAAACGGTGTAGACCCCTCTTAAACTGTTCCATAGAAAATTATTTTCAAACTCGTGTAGTCTGAAGATTTTTCGTTTGAAGAAAAATATCATTTTGACCAAGCCGATTTTCGATAAATAATTAACGAAAAAAATCTCACGAATGTATTCTTCTATTCAGACAATACCGTACCTTCAAAATTTAGAGATTCTAAAATGGGGAGTTGGGGGAAAATAGCAGTTTGGAAGTAAAATGTAGCCGAATGAAAGGAAAACCCATGAGCCAGGATGACGATCATTACCATCGTTGCATCTCGAGAAATTCTCATTCTTCGCGTTGATCATTAATAAAAAGGCATTATCCGAAATGTGGAAAGTTTCGGAAACTCGACATTGTCGAAGGAAGGAAGCTCCGCACGTAGGAAGGAAGGAAGGAAGCGGGGTAGAGGCAGGGTTATATATTGCCCTTTATATAGCCGTTCACTCTCTGAATTTCAAGTGGGATCTGACTTCTTAGCCTCCGTCGGTCCAAGGTTCGTGTTCGCGGTTCTTCCCCTTTGCCCCCTGGATCCTGATATTGCTTATATTTACACAAGAATGAGCTCTGGGATTCGTTCCCTCGAAATATACGGTTCAGTCTTGAAAAGATCTTTTCCTTTAACTGGAAGAACCATGTGTCCCAATTGAACACTTTAATTTTTTTTCACAATGTTCCTTCAATTAAATTTCTGTTTTTACCAGATACGGCACACACATTCTACGTTAAAATCAAAAAAAGTTTTGAGGTTTTTCATTGGTAAATAAGCGTAAGAATAACCTATTTTTAAAGGGTCTATCTCTCTTCATAATCAAGATACAGAGTGTTTTATTGATTTTGTCAATTTATTCGATTGTCCATAACTTTCGAACCATCCTATACAGGGTGTTTCCTAATTGAATGTCAATATTTATGGGGGTGATTTTTGGGCCCATTTTAAGAAAAAACCTTTTTATGAACATATGTCCTAAACGTCTTACCTTTTGAGATACAGGGTGCAAAAGTTTTCAAAAATAAATCATTTATTATCAATATCAACAATACCACTTCAAATATTTTAATGAAATTTGTCATACATATTCTATGAATCAAGAGGCATTTTTCAATGTATCACTTTGTTTTTAATTTCCACCAGTAGCGTTCGTACGTAATTTGACCTACCTATCTTGGCAGACATTGATGATACGCCACAAATTTTTCCTGAAATAAAAATTATTTTTGAAATTTCCAATCATTTCTTACCTAAGTTGATCACTTGACTTTTTTCGATCCGATTCACGGTTTCCGCTCAAAAAAATAAAAACCGTTTCTCTTCATAATCATAACAATATCGTTGATGCATACATAATATGACGATATCACCATGCAGAGACATACGTAGATTTAATTTTTTTAATACATGTATGACAAATTTCATTGAAATATCTGAAGTGGTATTGTAGATATTAATAATAATTGATTTATTTTTGAAAACTTTATCACCCTGTATCTCAAAAGGTAAGATGTTTAGGACATATATTCAAATAAAGTTTTTTTCTTAAAATGGGCCCTAGAATCACCCCCATAAATATTGACTATCATTTAGGAAACATCCTGTATATTTTGGTGTCATTTGGTACGTTTATTATCCGCAACTACTAGTTCATACTGACGTAGTAATTGATTTTCATCCAGGTCCGGCCTAGAAAAAATTGATGAATAAGATTGAACCAAAAAAATACTCTGTAGATCAAAATTGCTTATATTCATTTTGATATGTTATTCAAGAACAGGAGAAGAAAAGACCTAAACCTAGTCAAAGCTGAAGTTTGAGCAGTAACCAAAATTTTATTAAACACAATTTAATTCGGTCTTTAGTAATTTTCCTGATTTAATCGAATCTTTAACTTTTCGTCAGGTCCTTATTTCTTGGGTCACAAACTTGAAACACAAGAAACGAACAGATTTGTATTTAGATTTAGGGGAAGTAGTACATACGATTCGAGATCAAGACGATCGACATTGGTTGCTTTACGGATGCTACCCCAAATACGAAAATGTGTCACATCTTTGAGCAATGGCCTGGATTACGTACTGAGTCAGTTGAAAAGTAGAAATTACCACGTGAGAGGTAATGTTAGGAATATTGAAGAATTTTCAGCGTAATTTTGGCATATACAATATCGCCAAATTTTACTACTGAGAACGATGCATTTCTATCGAAGTTTCGATTCAATTGATGTGTATTCTTAATAACATAAAAACTTTTAGATAACTTCTCCTTTCTTATGATAGTATCTTTATGGAAGAATATGAATTGATTACAATTATACAATAGATGAATTAGGGGAGACTAGGGAGCATTGATACATGGGGAGGCTTGATACAGGCTTATATCCGCGGTATGTAGCCGTTTTCAAAAGAGATATACTGGTGAACACCATTCTCTGGCAGAAGGCACTACGTGACCTTAACCTGTAAGGCTAACAGTAGTTTGTTCGTGAAATATTCAACAAAAAGTGTTTCGAGGTGAGAAATTGTAAGTATTTACTCACGTTACCTAAGGGTTTTAATGATCATGCATTAATTTTTCGGCATAAACAAACATCTGACTGGGAAATATGCATAAAACTACTTAATTTACTGTTTCATTAGGTTGCGAAAATGTATGGGTATAAAATGAAAACATAAATTACTTTAAAACTTGCTTTCAGGGAGGTTTGAGACATTTAGGGTGGGGAGGCCTGATACATGTATCATCTTTAAAAAATATTCCGGAGCTGGTTGGACAGGCCTACATAAAGGCGTTTTTACCATCCAACCTACCTTCTGAACATGTTTCTGTACCTACGGGACCAAAGCAAACCAGTATCATTGCTGACCTACCTACTGATCTACTAATTCTGGATCAGGCGTCAGGTGTGCTCGCAATGGTGCCACGAAGAATGTGACCGTGTTAGAAATGGCACAAAAATGTTTATATATGACATTTGCAAGTGATAACAATGGGGCTTATATTTTCAGTTTATGTGTCTCATGCCTCCCAGTACACCGTATCAATCCTCCCATATGTGGGGAGGCTTGAGACAGTTTGCATGTTTTTGTGTTCAACGTTTTGTACAGAATATGATGTTTATGTTTTGAGAATTCTATATTTATTTCGTTGAACGATTAATCGAAGAATTTTATAATGTTATAAAAATCCTGTTTCTTCATATAATTCATTTAACAAAAGTAAATATTCCAAAAACGTATCAACCCTCCCCAGTCTCCCCTAAATATTTCTGAACAAATGTAAAATATACGCTATTTTTCAGAATTTTTTAATCAGTGAAGAAATAATTAATTTTAAGGAAAAAAAATCCCATTACGATGCGATTTCGTTTTCGAGATACAGGGTGTTAAAGCTTGAGTTTTTGAATTGGTATCAAAACAAGTTGTGTAAACACATTCATTTTTAGAAATACCGAGTTTAATTTGATGTGTCAAAACTAACAATGAATTTATTCATCACAGCTAACTAAATGAATTTTTATGAAAATTTTGATTTTTCTGAGGATTTCGAGAGAATCATTCAAAATTTTTTTCTCGAAATCGGTAGCAGATACGACAAAACTACAAGAGACCATAAAGTTTAGTATAACAACAAAGCTTCTTTTTACATTATTTCAAATTAACAGTGGCTCACCAAAAAAAATTCTGGAGGAAAACAGTAGACAATGTTCCAGAAAAAATATCACGCTATAGATTTGCTATCGAAATTGGCATGTCAATTATAATATTTATGCCAAATTTCATTTGAATATCTCGTGAAGTGTAGATAGAGAAAAACTTGAAAAAAAATTCTAGCTTGAACACCCTGTACCTTGAAAACGAATCGTTTGCGGTCCCATGTTTATAAGACTTTTCATCTTGAAATTACTCAAGGAATCTCCTCTTTTCATTTGTACCTCCAATTTAGGACACCCCTTATAAGGTTTTTTGAAATCTGCGATCGATTTCTTCCAATTCAAAAATTGATTCCCCAATATAAGGGTCCTGTAGCGTTCCTCGAACAACTGAAGAATAGAAGAATCATCACTTGGAAGACGACCTGGTCGAAAGGCCCTCCCAGTCAAGAGCAAGATTTGGCTATTATTTTTGAGTACTGAAGGCATTTCTAACGACGAGGGTGATCCTCCACCAAGATCAGCAGAAGATTTTTGACGCAGAGATGATATCCCTCCCAATGCAATTGAAAAACAAGTTATGTACCTATGATTATCTATTTTTTTCTTCAGTCATCATCAAGTCTTGAAATAAGTTTGGATGAAGGCTTTATTATTCGCCTTTTTTCTTGTTTTCTGCTCAGTTTCTTTATTTCAGATATTATTTCGAAATGGAAGGAGCATAAAGAAATTTTTATGTCAATGGAAAGGAAGCCCTTCAGTATTAAAAGCTTATTCTGTAAACAAATTTGTCATCACTACACTTCTCACGGGAAGACAGGGTTTTTTTACTGAGGTTTTTCCCTAAGCTCTTGTATCATACTCTGAATTGTATGGTACCCCATTACACTAACCTTTGCTAAAACTCATACATATGCTATATTGTTTGATAACTAAAAATGTATTGCTGACATTCAAAAGAATATATATATATAACACTTAAAAAACCTGAACTTTGCCTCATAATTCAAAACTCAGATGAGAAAATTCGTTTCTTGAGATTGTCTGAAGATTCTTCGTGAAAAAATGCCTGTAGAAGGTTCAAGTTTCAGATCTGTAACTTCAAAGACTAAAAGTTATGAGAACTTTTCGAAATCGTCAAAATCTCAATTTTTGCTAAAAACTCAAAAACGAAGGATCGTAGGAGGCTACGGTTTCCAACATTCTATGTTTCTCTGAAAAAGAGCTAGGAAACGTGGAATCTTTTTGCTCTAGCTCTTCTGCTTTCCGAGATCGCATTTGTACACTAGTTTTTTGACTTTGATAACTGAAGTAACTAAAGGCTTTGAAAAAAATCGCAATATCATCCCATCTCGATTCTTCATTCGGTAACGATTCCTTTATCTAGCTCTAGCAGTGTCTAGCAGAGATAACATTTTCCATTGCCACCAATGAATTCCGATAAGTGAATCTATATCGTTTTCCCGGGAAACAGAGGGCCAGTAGGGCGAACAGAAAGAAATATTCCTAAGGAAGACTGAGTAATTGAATTATTATACGAGTGTTAAGAGTCGGTGGAGGTCTGATGCCGTGATTGCGGTTCATGAATTATCGTTTCATATATTTTCCACCCTGACGTCGGGATTTATTCGAGCGACGGACGGAGAGTTGAAGGGTCGTGTCATTATACAAAACTGTCGTCAACTTAAGCCCCGTCATGAATAGACGTCGACGAGTGGCTTTAATGGATCGAATTCAGCAACAAAACAATGGATTAACCTGATACCTCGGAATGAGGTTGTGGAAACGATCGATCTGCCGGCTGAGAATGTGAAAGAGAAACTTCAGAAAATGGATTCGTTATGGCCAACCGAGTGCTAAAATAAAAGTGAATGGAGTATATTTATGCAACTTTACAGGCAAGTAGGGAGAGGGGTGCTGAACGTTCCGATTTTCAATTAGGTAACATTAAGTTTTACTTTTATTATACAGGGTGAATCATAACGCAACGCGCATACAATTAGGGTATATGGAGGAAACCGAGGTGCTTCAGTAACCCATATTTTATAGATCTATCATTTTTTATTATACCAAGATATACAGAGCAAGTCTTTGACTCGTACAAATACACTGCGCAAAAAAATTAACGCACATTATGGAAATCTCAAATTTATTCTACAACTGAAGGTGTTCTCAATGATAATTATTTTTATCAGAATTATGCATGCATATGTTATCCACTTTCAACGGTTTTCTTCAATACAGATGTTTTTTCCCAGCAGGAATAAAAAAAGATGATATCAGATTTTGAATGTATTGGCTCAATTCTAAAATCAGTTGTTCTCGATCATTTCTAGTGATCAATAGTTTTTATTTCGTTTGATTTTCTACACTCGATCGCTATGCAACGCGAAACACGCAATTTGACCGAAGAGGAATGTGCCCAAGCGGTAGTTTTGCGAGAAGAAGGGTAGACATTCACAAGAATTGCAGAAAGGTTTGGAGTTTCCCATACAAGTGTGTCCAGAATTTTGCAGCGATTCAGAGAGACAGGTATGAATGTCCGAAGACCAGGACAGGTAGACCACGGGTAACAACTGCTATTCAAGAACGTTACTTGAGAGTTTCTTCGTTGAGACAACGGTTTGCAACCGCTCGCCTCCTTCAAATTCAGCTTGAGCAAACTCATGAGGTGCAAATAAGCACTCAGACAATAAGAAATCGCCTCAGAGAATATGATTTAAGGCCTCGTGTCGCGGCAAGAGGCCCAGCTCTTACCCCAGCCCATCGAAGGGCGCGTTTGGATTTTGCGAGAGAGCATATCCATTGGGAAGAGGCCGATTGGGAAAGAGTTATCTTCACAGATGAGTCTAGATTCTGCCTCTACCATTGTGATCGACGTTCCCTTATATACAGACGTCCACATGAAAGATATGCTCAGTGCAATTTCCTGAATACTACTGGTTTCAGTGGGGGATCGATTATGGTATGGGGTGGAATATCTTTGACTGCTCGCACAGACCTAGTGGTCGTTGATAATGGAGCTATGAATGCTGATTAGTATATAAGGAACATTCTTGAAGAGCATGTAGTGCCATTTGCCCCATTCATTGGTGAAAATTTCATTTTTATGGACGATAATGCCAGACCCCATCGTGAGCTCATCGATCAGGAGTACCTTGAAGAGGTTGAAGTCTCTCGAATGGAATGGCCATCAAGAAGTCCAGATCTCAATCCGATTGAGCAGGTTTGGGACAACCTCAATAGAAGGCTGAGAAGTTCAGAAAATCATCCAGCTACTCTTAATGACTTAGGAATCCAACTAGGAGAAATATGGGAAGGGTTAGATCAGAACATTTTAAGATCACTCATTTTGAGTATGAACCGTCATTGCCGAGCTGCAATTTAACGCAAGGGGTGAAAATACCAAGTATTAAATCACTTATCAGCATTTCAGTATTTTGAAAATTGTTCATTTCTCTTCTTTCACATAAGATTCGGTGGAATCCTAAATTTTTCTTCCATTTAATGTGTCTTGCTTCGTTGTAAACCTTCCCGAGAGAACATAAAAAATAAGTTATAAAGTCAATATAGAGTTAACTTTCATTAAAATTGAGATTTTCAGAATGTGCGTTGATTTTTTTGCGCAGTGTATTTTAACAGCAGATTCTTGAGGTCAAAAGAAACACTTTTTTCCCATAACATTTTTTTCCGATTCCACCCTGATAAAAAAAATGCCATTTTGAGTTTTAATAATGCGCTGTGCCACCTTTGGAAAAACAAAATTACCTTCAGAATAACTAGCTGAATCTATGATACAACACATCTGCGGATCTTTCAAACAGAGTTGTATTCAGCCATTTAATTTCACAGATATTTTTTATTTTTGAGAATTTTTGAGAATAAAATTACTCGTTAACGGCGGATTATACGAGAAAATATGAAGAATACTTTCATTTCACAAAACGCTCATATATTCATTATATAAAATAGTAAAAAAACAATCATTGTACATATATTTATATGTGGTTAATTAGGTACATGTTGAAAATTATATATTCTCTTAATCTGGCAATGTAAGCGTGCCGAAAATGTGTGGGAGGGCGCCATACTTGCAAAAAAGTACGTGTTAATTCTCGAGAGCGGTAGCTTTTTTTCTTATTTTGAAGCTAATGATCCAAGAATAACGGGAAAAATATAATCTGACAGTTTCAGCAAGCCAAAGCAATAAAAATTGGCCATAAAAGTCACAAAAATCAGTTTTTTTCAATTATCTCCTCTCCTGGGCTTCAAATCATTTTCACATTCATCATAGAAGTTGTAGAGCATAACATTTTTTACGAATTTCGTCCGAAGCAATTTTTTCTACGTTTGAACGTTTTTGAGATATATGGCGATGAATGTACATTAGACTGGGTTTCTACATTGACGTTGGCCTTTCCCATGTGTAGTTATGCTCCGCGCCCTTATCGCCCTCTAACTCGAAAACAGTTAGAAGTATGTAAAATTGCTTCAGACAAAAGTTGTATAGAATTTTATTATCTACAACTTCCAACTATTAGAGGTACAGGAAGGGAGATATTTAAAAAAAATTCCTTGTTATCATCTTCAAACTTCAGATTAATGGTTCAACACGTCTGCAACACCGAGATTAACCATTTGTATGAAAATCTGACACGCTCTAGGATGTACAAGCCTCCTTTGGGTCCACTTAACATATCCTCTAAAAATCTGACAATAATGAGACTTTATAACTTATTTTTTATGTTCTCTCGGGAAGGTTTACAACGAAGCAAGACACATTAAATGGAAGAAAAATTTAGGATTTCACCGAATCTTATGTGAAAGAAGGGAAATGAACAATTTTCAAAATACTGAAATGCTGATAAGTGATTTAATACTTGGTATTTTCACCCCTTGCGTTAAATTGCAGCTCGGCAATGACGGTTCATACTCAAAATGAGTGATCTTAAAATGTTCTGATCTAATCCTTCCCAGATTTCTCCGAGTTGGATTCCTAAGTCATTAAGAGTAGCTGGATGATTTTCTGAACTTCTCAGCCTTCTATTGAGGTTGTCCCAAACCTGCTCAATCGTATTGAGATCTGGACTTCTTGCTGGCCATTCCATTCGAGAGACTTCAACCTCTTCAAGGTACTCCTGAACGATGCGCGCACGATGGGGTCTGGCATTATCGTCCATAAAAATGAAATTTTCACCAATGTATGGGGCAAATGGCACTACATGCTCTTCAAGAATGTTCCTTATATACTTTTCAGCATTCATAGCTCCATTATCAACGACCACTAGGTCTGTGCGAGCAGTCAAAGATATTCCACCCCATACCATAATCGATCCTCCCCCGAAACCAATATAGTATTCAGGAAATTGCACTGAGCATATCTTTCGTGTGGACGTCTGTATACAAGGGAACGTCTATCACAACGGTAGAGGCAGAATCTAGACTCATCTGTGAAGAGAACTCTTTCCCAATCGGCCTCTTCCCAATGGATATGCTCTCTCGCAAAATCCAAACGCGCCCTTCGATGGGCTGGGGTAAGAGCTGGGCCTCTTGCCCCGACACGAGGCCTTAAATCATATTCTCTGAGGCGATTTCTTATTGTCTGAGTGCTAATTTGCAACTCATGAGTTTGCTCAAGCTGAATTTGAAGGAGGCGAGCGGTTGCAAACCGTTCTCTCAACGAAGAAACTCTCAAGTAACGTTCTTAAATGGCAGATGGTACCCGTGGTCTACCTTGTCCTGGTCTTCGGACATTCATACCTGTTTCCCTGAATCGCTGTAACATTCTGGACACACTTGTATGGGAAACTCCAAACCTTTCTGCAATTCTTGTGTATGTCCACCCTTCTTCTCGCAAAACTACCGCTTGGGCGCATTCCCCTTGTGTCAAATTGCGTGTTTCGCGTTGCATAGCGATCGAGTGTAGAAAATCAAACGAAAGAAAAACTATTGATCACTAGAATTTATCGAGAACAACTGATTTCAGATTGGAGCCAATACATTCAAAATCTGATAATATCATCTTTTTTTATTCCTGCTGGGAAAAAACATCTGTATCGAAGAAAACCGTTGAAAGTGGATAACATATGCATGCATAATTCTGATAAAAATAATTATCATTATCAACACCTTCAGTTGTAGAATAAATTTGAGATTTTCATAATGTGCGTTAATTTTTTTGCGCAGTGAATTTATAATGTTTCTAGTTTTTACTTTCGACTGTCTAGTTTCATATGCAAAATTGCCAAATTTTTTGTACCCCAAATATCTTGTATATGCATTTTTCTTCTTTGTATTATTGAATCAAGAAGTATTACTTACAATAATGTAAGTAGTAAGAGTATAATACTCTTTTTGTGAAGTGAGAAAGTTCTGAACTCGGCTTCTATTACTTGTTGGACAATTCGATATGGAAATCTTGAACACACTGCAGCTTGCCGAATCTCATAAATATTCGGATCATCGACGAAAAGAACACATCGTATGAGAACGTGCCGACACTTAGTTCAAGAGGGCGTTAATGCATGAAATCCCGAGTTATGAAAATGTATACGAGGAGCATTTCGATTATTGTACGAGGGACTGAAGCGAAGCATATGTTTTCCGACTCATACCCAGTCTCGATTACTTTTTGTCATGGAGATGACATGACTTATTCATGAATTTGCGAATTAGGTGCTTCCCCCAAATCGAAACATTAAAACACAATACGATCTTGATGAATGCCTCGTTCTAGTCGTGTGCCGGTTATGGAATAATAAGACCTCCCACCGTTTATGACGGGAAGGGTGCTTCGTGAATGTTTTCGCGTCGGAATTGGGGAATTTCAGCGCTTCCTCGTATTTCGAGAAGTGGAGATTGATTTTTGCCACCCCTCTCTTTAACTTTAATCGTTTTCTATAACTCATCGCAATCGGCGTAATTACTTGGTGAAAATGAGTACTTACTATGAAAAGACGTTAATTGAATTTTGTCAATTGTGATTTCTGACGAATTTTCCTTCGTGAAGAAATATTTTTTAGTTTATTAGGGATTCTTCAATGCGAATATATATGAAGTTATGAAATGTTCTGGACAACTCTGAATAAAAGCTCTACTGAGATTTTTTCATTCTTATTCTACTGAATAAGAATGAAAAAATTGCAAACAAAAGATTCACCTATTGCTGGGATATAGTAGAAATAGCTTCAGATATGTCCCAATATGAATATCCCAGGTTTTTCCCACGACGGAGTTTTCTTAAGAAGGGGGGAATAAATTATGCCCCCTAAAAATTTTTTCGACGTTTTTCGATCGTATCTCCTGTGGAACTAAAAATTTAAAAAAATGGTTCATATAAAGTATATGTAGAGCATTAAATTTCGTGTCCAACGAGACCAGAAAAATATATTTTGGATTACCCATTTCTGTTAATCCGGTCCTAACAATTTGACCAGGTTTTCAGAATAATGAACAATATTCGTTTTAACACTATAGTTTTTCTGAAATAATCTCCAAAGTAACCTATTTATAATAAAAGTAGGGGAAAGTCGGGTAGTACCGGACATGATACGAAAAAATAGTAAAACATAAATTTTTTTCTAACAAACTTAGGGTGAAATGGTTATTTCATATATACTTCACGCGTCCTGAAAATATACAAACATAGGTACACTTCATAAAATAAACATACATCGTTCCAAGAAAATAAAGTGAACATTTTGAATTTCTTCAAGACGGGTACAAAATTTGTAGATACTGCTGAGAAAAGCTGAATTTCAACAACCTGTAATACGTTTCTACGTCAGAGCAAGCTTGGTTGTCTCTGCTGACAACACTGGATCCAGTGAGTTTCCTGCTCTCGTGTTCTATCGTTTGGATGAATAGTTTTTCAACTAGTAATTTTGATATAAACTTTCGTTCAATTTTTTTTTACTCCTTTAGCCTGCATTTTCATTTTTCTTTTCCAAATCATTTATAGTGGAGTGCAAATGAGCACTTTTTTCGAGTTTTTTTTTTTACTATTCTGTGTTCTGCAGCATTCGGAACTGGTAAAATTTCTTCGAGATTATCACAAACATTTTTTTGTGAATTTGTTTATCAAAAATATTTTTTTTGACCAATGGTTTCTGCCTTCGGTGGATTCTGCTGAGCATAAAGTATCTTGTTCGTTGATCTTTGTATTTTGGTTTTGAGGAGATTTTCTAGAACCTAACGTCTTCGGCATTTTTATAACAAAATATTGAAATTATTTTTGTCCGCTGGTCATGCCCGACATGCTTGTGTCCGGTGACACCCGACTTGCACCTTGCAATCAATTAGCCATTTACTGGGGAGATATTAGAAATGCAGGGTATTTGTACACATTTTTATTCTCACTACTCATTAATGCTTACAATATGCCTAGGAGACCATCTGAACACCTACCAATCAAGAAAAGAGAGTTTTTAGGGTTTTCACTCCCAATCTCTGAAACAAAATCTATTAAAAATGAAATCAACGATTTGCTCCTGCGTAAATTCTTGCACTAATTTGTCAGGAGCAAATTAACTGGAAAAAATTGTTGCCTGACAATGAACTCAAAATAACTAACGTTGAAATTATAATTCTTTGTAACGTTTCGGAGTCTATATCAGACTCCTTCATCAGACGAAAAAATCTACTTTTGAAAATTGTCGCTTTTTGTCTGACAAAAAGCGACAAAACTAATTTGTCAGGAGCAAATTTGCTCCTGCAAGAATTTACGCAGGAGCAAATCGTTGATTTCATTTTCAATAAATTTTGTTTCAGAGATTGGGAGTGAAAACCCTAAAAAGTTTATGAAGAGATGCAAAATCCTCCCAAAATAAATTTCAATCGATATCTGAAAGAAAAGAGAGGCCTCAAAGTTTTTTTTGTCCATGTGTCAACCAAAAAAATCACAATTTAACGTTTATTATCTAAACGGCTAAAAATATCAAGGTCAACTAAAGATATGTTTGTGCTTGCATAGAATCAGTTCGTTTGGCCGTTTAAAGGAGGGTGTAAAATGATAACTCCAAGAAAACGATGAATGTCCGATGATACCCGCTGTCCGGTGCTATCCGACTTTCCCCTAATGTTTATATGGACATTTAATTCTGCGTCGAATGGGATCAAAAACATTTTTTTGTATCGCGCATTTCAGAATGAATTAGAAGTTTCGATCATCAAAGGAAAAGTGGACTGTGATATTTAAAAATATCAAAACTCACGTACCCCAATGACAATACTTGGATGTATACTGTCAGTTCAGCTAAAATGAATGATAAAAAAACCCAAATTTTACTATTGGTTTACTATTAAGATAAAAATCAACTAAATAATTTTGAAGTATGATAAGTAAGACTAGTAGATTTCATGTTTAAGGAGTAGTTGTCGGGTTAGTGGTCGAAAGGAGCAGTAGATTACTGTCTCTTTATTTCATTTTTTATTTATATTATTTTATCACGATCGGATTGTATTCGTGGCTTCTTGTGTTGTTTTCGAGTTGTGCCTCTAACTGATCTTATAATTCACACTATTTCACAATCAAAGAAACTCTATGCACTATATCTCATATACATCTTATTGACTCACATTGATGTTAGTCTTCTTTCTTGCCATGTTGTTGCTTTTTGATTGATTACCGATGTAATATTTAGTAGCCCTGATGAAGGAGATAACAATCTCTGAAAGCTTGGCCGAAAAATGAAGAGACAGTAATCTAGTGCTCATTTTGACAGCTGACCCGACTGCACTGTAAGGAGTTCCCTTGATTTCACAGTCAAACCATCATCATCCTTCATTTTCCTTTATAATATCCTCACACACAATACACTTGTCCATTACTTCACATCACACAGCAGTACAAGAAAATTTACAATATTTTTCAAAATGCACCAATCCCAAGACCAGAAGTTTTCAACACACATTGGAATAAATAAAAAAAGGAATGGAGAGTACCTAAAACCTTTGAGAATTCAACCCCTCGGGGGTTAAAACTCAATGATAATAACTGTGAGTATTCATTTCAATAGTAATAGTAGGTACACTGTGTAGTAGGTATATAACCTTCCTGGCAGTGGCCAGTGACGGATTAACGATTTTTGAGGCCCTACGCTTGAAAACTTTTCTTCAATGATAATTTGACTTTTTCAAAACAAACATAAAACTTTATTGATAAATATAAGGTAAATCTATTCAAATACAACAAGTGAATTTAAATCAACACAAAGGTAAGTAAATCAGGTACAAAATGCCAATCAATATTTCTCGCTACAAAAACAACTAACATAAACATAGAAAATCATTGAATAATAAAAATAAAATATAATATGAAACGCCGAAAAACTACGTGTTCTTTTCTCATGTCTGAAATTTTTTTTATTGCACCATCATAATTTAGACTCTTCTTTGTATCACTTTCAATCGAAGGTATTCCTGAGAAATGCAGTCTGTTTTTCTTCATAACTTTTATTTTTTTTATTATATAGTGAGTTTTAAGTATGGAACGCCTCCATTATCTCGGAAACGGCTTGCACTATTTTTTTACAGCGTGCCATAAAAGTAACGTAACTCATAAATAATTCTTGTACGAAGAATTATTAAGGAAAATCCTGGCACCCGTCGATTTTTAATATCAAAAGCAATTTACTGTATGCTTTTTTGCATTTGATATTTCTCACCCCCTACGCCCCGCACCCCCCTACTTTATTTTTTCAAATGGGAACATATATGAATTGTGATACATCAAATGAAAGGGAATTGGATTTACCTATTCAGCGATGTGGCTGAAAGTAGAATTAGTTGTGCCATTTTTTTATTAAAATAATTCGAAATAATTTACAATTTGTGATTGATTACAATCAGACCATTATTCTTTTACTAATCATTATTAAGGGAAATCCACGAATCCATGGATTTGTAATTTCTAAAGCATATTAATATATTAATATAAGTATCTCACCCTGTAAGCTCTACACCCCTCTACTTTTTTTCGAATAGGCACATGTGGATTGTGATATAAAACATGCCAAAAAATTAACATATTCCTATTTGAAAAAAGTAGAGGGGTGTGGAGCCTAAAGGGTGAGAGATTTAAAATTGAAAAACGCATAGGGGGACCTGCTTTTGTAATTACAAATCCATATATTCGTGGATTTCCCTTAATAATAATTAGTAAAAGAATAAGTTTTGGATTGCAGTACCTACTCTGCAATTACAAATTCAAAATTATTTCGTAATTTTCAATAAAAAAACCGCAAAATTAATTCTACTTTTAGCCACATCGCTGAATAGGTAATCGAATTAACTTTCATTTGATGTATCACAATCCATATATTCCTATTTGAAAAAATAATGTTGAGGGGTGCAGGGCGTAGAGGTGAGAAGTATCAAATTCAAAAAAGCATACGATAAGTAAACTTCTGGTTGTACCAGAAACACTTCTTTTTTATTTCAAATAGCACAACCAATACATCTTTGCATTGTTAGATAGCTGATTTGATGGCAATTTCAGCAGTGTTCCACACCTTGCCGAAAAACGAAACGTTTTATGAGTTATTGTGATTTTTATTAAAGGAATATTGAAAGAGGAAATTTGGAAATTTTGAAGAATTCGATCTTCTGATAAAAATCCTCTACATATTAGGTCCAAATAGCAACCAGTGTTATCAGACTACATATTGGAAAAATTGAAAATGGTAAAGATTTTTGTAATAAACCTTCGCGAAGGAATATTGAAAAAAGTGTGACCTGCCGATTTCACTATTTGTTTTATCACAATCTCAATAACTCATAAACCGTTAAGTTTATGAGATTTTTATTATAATTTACAGTATTCCTTAGCGTTCAAGTGTTTCCAAAATGTTGGTGAAAACGAAATAGTAGCTAGTGAAAAATAGTTACGAAAATGAGCTTGGGAGTTCCTTAAAATTTAAGGATCGTTTTGGTGAAAACCAGCATTAGAATCGAAAATATCGAGAAAACATCGCAGACCAATTTTCGAAGGTGAGATTTTACGTGAGTTTGTGTTTAATATAGACATTGAGAAATTCTCCGAATGAAATCCAGTCATCTATCTCGGCAAACAATTCCCTATCTTCGTTTCAAGTTCATGCGAAACCGCAAAGGTCGGATGTAAATGCATTTTTTTCCGGTCCCGAATCAAGGTGGATTTCCAGAAAAACAGAGTCGAGCAAGCAACCAGACGTTGGATTCCACGAAAACGACGCTTTTAACGACAAGTAGATACAATATATCCGCGAATATCCGACTCGTTCGAGAGCAGACAGAATTCAAATGAAATAGAAACCTTGTGGGTTTTCCATTCGGGGAAGCCTTGTGCGTTGTTTTCCATTCTCATTGTTTTCTCAGCTTCATTTGTCCTTATACGACTACGTCATCGATCGATTCAGTCGTTTCGTAATTGTTTCATTTTTCCCTTTTGTGGTTTTCGATCATTTGAAGTAAGAAACGTTACGAATGTTCGTGTTTTCGAAGTATGTAGATCAAACTTGTTTTGAAATATAAGCTGCATAATATAGTTATCCATACAACGAGTGAGTTAAATGAATGTTTTTTATTCATGAGAAGAAAGGCTCGAAGAGCGTGTAGGTTTATTTCTTCTAATGAATAAACATTTATAACTCACGTGTTGTATAAAAAACTTTATCCCATGTTCATTATGATTCCAATAACCAATACCGACAGCTACGGCCAGTTTACAATGCCGTTGAGCTAAAATGAACACTCGTCCGAGAAACAGCTATTTAATACATATGTAGTTTTGATTACAGTATCATTTCACTGAACACTTCACAAAACTGGAATTAACGACCAGAATCAGCTATCGGAATCATCCTCATTCAGTTCCTGAACCAATCGTATCTTATAAGGATAGAATTCCTGTTGTTCTCATGATTATGCGTGAAACACCACTTACATCGGACAATTTCCTAGTACTAATAGTTGGGGAGCCAACGATGCTAAATCAGGATTAACTCGAGCGTCGTGGAGACCTAGTGGATTCTGAAGATTAGATGGTAGAAAGAAAAAAAGGTTCTATCATGTATGCACTTTCAGTGGAGGTGGAAGCGTCTGCAGAGTCTCAAACATGTAAAAAAAATCGTCAGGTGTATACATACACGAGTGTGTCAGATTAAGATACTATATATTATGCTCTACGTGTAATAATAAATTCATGCTTATCTGACAGTTTGTGCGGTGAGGCTGGCCGTACAGGAGAGTTGAAAATGGGAGAAAAAAAATTTTTTCGTGTCAGATTTTCAAAAGATATGCTAATTGGACCCAAAGGAAGCTATACTTTTCGAGAGACACATACAAACATACAATTCGGACGTGACGCAAGATGACAGTGTTCCTTTGAAAATGCAAAGAAAAATCATTACTTGTACATACTCGAGCGTGTCAGATTTTCATACAGATGGTTAATAAGTTGCAGACATGTTGACCCATTAATCTGCCACCGCAGAATATCTCCCTTCCTGTACCTCTAATCGTTTTTGTATTCATTATGAAAGTTGAAGATAATAAAATTCCATACAACTTTTGTCTGAAGCAATTTTAGATACTCTTAGCCGTTTTCGAGCTAGAGGGTGATGAGGGCGAGAAGCTTAGCCACACATGCGAAAGGCCAAGGTATTGACCTTGGCCTTTGGATAGAAACCCAGTCTAAAGTACATTCATTGTCATATACCTCAAAAACGTTCAAACATAGAAAATATTGCTTCGGACAAAATTTGTAGGAAATGTTATACTCTACAACTTTAATAATGAATGCGAAAACAATTTAAGGGCAGGGGAGGGGAAAATTAAAAAAAAAACTGATTTTTGTGACCTTTATGACCAATTTTTATTGGCCAACTATAAAGGTCGGATCCATTGCTACATGACAGTTGCGTCAAATTTGGCAAAAAATTTCAAAACGTAAGCAGCGAATACAGTTTTTCCAGGATGTCGTTCGTTAAATAAAGCTATAAAGCCGCTGTTGTTCGCGCAGGTTCGTTATTCCTAAAAAATAATTTTATCATACCCACCCTTTCTTCTACGGAACACACAATTTCGATTATGCTACAAATTTGCAATCGCTTCAACACACTTTAAAAATTGACGATTGACTAAGGTAAATCAGAAAAATGGTATGTCTACTTTTCTAGACAAAAAATTAATACTTTTTGGGACAAAAAATTAACAACATGACTACTAAATACTAAATAAATAAATGTGTCGGATATGAATAATATTCTCGAGATAAATTCCACATTGCCTGACTATTTTCGCTGTTGTTTTATTATCAATGCATATTTTGAAGCGAAATTTTAGGAGCAAATAGTACAATTTGTCGGAAAATCAAGGTGTTAAGTTTTCATTGGACCACCCTGTATAATAGGTCTATAGATCACTGTTTATTCTTAATACCAATCTGAATTCCGCAACACAAAATCCTCTTATGGGTTATTACCAACTTGAGTTCGATTTTTCATAGCCACCTGGGATGTCAATCATTCTTGAATGGACTATAATTATATATTATATGATTTTCACAAAAAGGAGTTTTCAAACCACGGCATGTACGGAAATAAACCTAGAAATATGATAGAGTCATACATACCTACAGTCAGGCTGCGGTTAAAGCACTGAGCTCTCATATCATCGATTGTAAGATGGTTTGGGAGTGCTGAAGAAAACTCAACAAATTAGTCAATAATAACAAAGTATGCTTAGTCTGGGTTCCCGGCACTAAATCAAGGCAGGAATTGAAGAAGCCCAGAACCTGACTGTGATTTAGGTATATCTAAGGAAAAAACTGAAAGAGAAACACGTAAGAACGTAAGGTTGCAGTGCAATGAAAAACCCTTTAATCTATAATCTAGCTTAATTAGTAAAAGGCCAAGATCTTTGGTAGAAGGTGCGTCAATACAACTCACAATTAGTCTTAGACATTATGTGGTCTCATGAACTGTCCTCAAGCCATACCCCTTGGGGAGTATGTTGATATGCTTAATCACATTTAGATTGGCTGCCTGATTATCTACAGCTCGAATCAAAGGGTTGGACTAGGATATGTTTTTTCTGATTCTTATGGCGTTGATGTATAGGTGTTCCACAGGGGTCTGTACTATAGGCCTCAATCCTCATATTCTTCCTTTCATTCATTAATGATTGACCTGAATATATTGTAACTAAAATTCAGATCATGTTCGCTGATGACTCATCCATCATTGTTTCGGCTTGTTCTTTGGATGAACCGAAATTTCGACACCAACTCCTCTTTCGAAGATCTGTGGAATGGTAGATGTCAAATGCCTTGATGGTGAATGTAGACAAAACTGAATTAGTATATTTTAAGACCAAAAATTTCTCTGAAAGTGTATTGAACTTACAATTTGAAAATTTCACTATCTACTCTGTTGACTACACTAAGTTTCTGGGCATTTTCGTCGACTGTAACCTCATATGGCAGCATCAGCAAACCGATGCTGTCTGTAAAAAATAAACAGTTCTTGTTATGCTATTTCGTGTATCAAGCAATCCATGCCCTACTCGACAGTGTTATTATGGCCTAATAAACTGTCACCTTTCCTACGTCATATTTTTTGGCACCTCCGTACAGAGTGAGAGAGTGTTTATTTGCCCTGAAGAGGGTATTCCCCACAGAGAGTCTTGTAGATCATTCTTTGTGTCTCACGGAATTCTCACCTACCCTTGCGTCTTCATATTCTGATGGAAAAAAAATTATAAATTTCATAAATATAGACTAGAAACAGTATCTTTCCCAGTTTTCGGGCTCATGGTGGTGGTCGGGTCCGGGCTGCTCCTTGGCTTCCTGATATCGATCGGGTCCTTTTTCCTTCTCTTGTCCTTGGGGTTCGTTGGGTTCTCGATCTCCCCGCACTTCTTGTCGAAGTAGATGCTGCTCTGTTCCATGTTTTTCTGCATTTTCCAGGAACTTGCGTACTGTTCTCGCCATCCCTAGTAGTACCGCTATCTACATGACTCTATAGAGATAGTTTCGTCCAATTCAAGTTTCTTCAAATTCTCTGATAGTTTATTCAGTATCAGATATCAGGCCAGTTGATGTAATGACAGTAGGGATGGTAATGATATCTTTCAGCTTCCACTGTCTCCTGGTTTGTTTCTCGAGATATCTGTATTTTAAAATTTTTTCAATGTGCCTATCTAGTAGGTTGTTATTATTTTGAATCACCACGTTGATAAACAGTGCTCTATTCTCATCTTTATTCAGTTATATGAGGTCAGCTCTATTGTGCATAATTTTCCGGTATGTGAGAACCGTGCGATCCCAGCAGAGCTTATGAAGATCATTTTCCAATACAGCATCCGGGTGGTACTTGTAATGGGGAACCTTTTTCGACGTTAGAAGTTGGTATTTTATTGCCAATTCTCGGTGAAGAATCTTGTCAAGAGCATCGTGTCTATTTTTGTACTCCGTGCCTACGGACTTCTGACATCCCCCGGTGATGTGCTGGATAGTTTCATGTGCCGCACAGCCATAACGACAGCTATCGTCCTTCACTGAGGCATCCTTGGCGATATATTTCATGTAGTTCCTTGTCGGAATCACCTGGTCCTCGATGGCGAGGATGAAGCCCTCTGTCTCGGGAAACATCCTTTCTGAAGTCAACCAGTAGTTCGACGCATATATATCGACGTAATCATGATTGAACTCATTCTGGTGCCTTCCATTCAAAGGTTTGCCAATCAATTTCTGCATTTTTCTTTCTGCAGATTGCAACGGAGTAGAACTATCAGCAACATTAACTACTCGATGGAGTTCTGACGTAGCAGCCTTGTCCTTAGTCCTTCAATTCAATTCGAGTCAACAATTCCTCTACCCCCCGAGGTGTCGTGGCAGTTCTGTCCGTTCTATTGAGCTATTGGGGTGATGTTCATTATGTTTTGTTAGCATCTTCCTTATTTTTCTCTGTAGGGCTGCTAAATCCGTGGTGGTCCAAGAGATTATACCGAATGAGTAGCTCTGTGCTGAGCAAGCGTAGGTATTAATCGATTCGATCAAATTTTTGATGTTATAAGACCAGTTCTGATTATCCTCCTCAATCTTCGGGTGAACTCCTCCGTCAATCCTTTCTTCGTCTGGCTTTGATTGATTTTTCTTGCCTATTTTATGCCTAGATACTTTTATGTGTTTCCTTTCTTCAATGCTTCAATTTCTGCACCTTCCTCGGGTTTGAATGTACCATCTTCTATTTTGCCTCTCGTTATGTTCAGAAGTCGACATTTTTCCAGTCCAAACTTATTACATATTATGTTTACATTCAGTTTCTAAGATGTACCAACAGTAATAGAACGGGTGTTAGTTGTTGAAGTTGTGCAAAAAATCGGTCAAACTACTCTTTTTCTGGCTGCACAACAAGAACTGTAACTAATGTTTGGGAGTTTGGGTGCTGAGCTCCATCCATAAGAGCAGTAGGTACCTATTCAAGTTCTGGTTTGATGTGGGCTTTGTGAAGTAAAAGAATCTGAACACACTAGAAATATTTTCTAGCTTTAAACAGGTATCCAAGCTTTTTGTAGTGGACTTTGTAATGCTGATCACTGTAGTGTTGATTACTGTAGTGTTGATCACTGTAGTGTTGATCACTGTAGTGTTGATCACTGTAATGTTGATCACTGTAATGCTTTGTTGTAACGTTTAGGTGTTTGATTTTAAAGCGTTTCTTCATATTTTAGGGAATGAGTTCTGTTTCATTATATTTGATCCTTGAGCACCATTCCTCAATCTTTTTTAGTGCTGATTGCATCAGTTCCTAGACTTGCTCCTAACAAGGAGTTCTTGAACGTTACCAGGACGGATTGCTAGTAATTTGTGTTATGGAGTTCAGTGAACTGATGTCATTGCTTTGCTGAAATGAATAGACTATATTGTCTCCTTTTTCAAAGATATTTTTATTGAGTAGACGGGTCTAAGCGAAAATATTTTCAGAATCCTTCAAGGTCGACCACAAGTTTCCTCTCGACATATTTTTCCGCTGGCGCGGCATATTTCATGTTTACACGATCTTCCCGAATTTCTCTCCCCTCGAGTACCTAATGCGGCGTGAAAAAATCAAAAGTTCGAGCGCAATAATTCGAGCCATTCCATTCTTTCAAGTCCGTCGCGTCTATACACACTCGTCCTCTGGTTGTTTGTCCTCTTTTTGATCAGTGCGATTTTCTTCCTCGAAGGAGAAAATGGGATTTGTTTTCCTTCGGACCTGAGAGGGCGAAAGTCGGCAGAGACGAGGGGGTCACGCGCCGCAGCCTTTGGCTTATCTCACAATGGGAACAAATCTGAAAGTCAAATACTGTCACACGCACAGCCTTCCAAAACATTGTCGTCGAATCGATATTCTTTTAACCGTTGCTTGATGGAAACGTAGAACTAAATAGATATGAATTTTTTAGTAAAACTAACCTGCGAGGAAATATTGTTTCTATGAACAATTAAACCAAAAATGTGATATATACAGGATGAGTCTTTCACTCGTTCATTCATTCATTCATTCATTCATTCATTGCTGTATCCCGTTACCGGGAATAAATCTACAAAAAAAAAGTGCGAACAGACTCATCATTTTTCAGGGCTTATTGCGACTGTGTGCTTTCCTGTGACTGTAGAGACCCAACCGTGACCTACAGATCCTACCACATTCCGGGCATGGATAGTCACCAACCAGATCTGGCCGCCGCTGTATTCTTCTCGAGTCTCCATTATAACTGTGTGCCAAAGACCTCCACTGTGACCTGTCTAACGCTAGTTGTTCCCAGTTATGATTGGCATTAACTGATTTTATTTTTTATTTTTTATCACGAATAAGGAATGCAACGGACTAATTAAAGTCTAATCACTGCATCCACAATTAAATTTTCATGAGGTGATGCATATACATCTTAAATTAAATGAGCAAGTGAAATAGCAAGTTGAAATTAAATCGAAACCAATCAATCAATCAAAGGAAAGACACAGTATAACAGAAATTTAGGGATTGATGTAGTATATCCTTCAACCGCTTATACTGGCCTCCTGTTTTCCAGGCTCCCTCTGTCAATTCGCCATACAGAGCTATTTTGAGGAGTCTTGTGTCTTGCATCCTCAGAATGTGGCCGCTCCATCTGAGTCGGACCCTCGTTACTTGAGTCTCAATTGTTGTACAACTCGCGCGTTGCAAGACTTCTGCATTCGAAACTTTGTGGAACCATATGATGTGCATTATCTGTCTTAGATGCCGTTGTTGCGTTTGTTCAAGCTGTTTCATATGTCGCCTGTAGGGCGTCCAGCTTTCGCTTCCGTAAAGATTGCGCTTTAGAACTTATGCGTTCATATCTTGACAACCGACACCAGCAGGTAGAATGGAACAATTTATTGTCACAGAAGAAGATTATTCGATGGGGTGTACCACAGGGCTCTATATTAGGGCCTGCACTCTTCATAATTTTTTTAAATGATATGCACATGGAATCCTCGTTTGCACAAAGCTGAACGCGGCTATTTACAGCATACGCATGATAGATAGAGTATGCACAAGAGATGCAGCTCTTGCAACCTACCATGCCTACTTCCACTCTATCATATCATATGGTATTCTTTTGTGGGGAACATCGTCATTTGTGTCGGACATTTTGATCTTGCAAAAGAAGGCCATCAGAATAATATTTCATCTAAAGAAGACCGAAAGTTGCAGGGAAGCATATCGGATCCTCAGGATACTTACTGTTCCATCCTTGTTTATTCTGGAATGTGTAAACTATGTTCACAAGAATAAATCATTGTTCCCAACAAACAACAAATACCACGAATACAATACACGGCACAAGAGCAAATTGTCTATACCTTACCACAAAAAAAAGAGAACCCAACAAAGTGTAGACTTCTGGGGACCCAAATTGTATAATCACCTACCAGATGATATTAAGGGATTGAATGAGTCGATTTTCAAGAAGAAAGTTAAAGATTTTCTAATAAACAAAACTATCTATTCAATTGAGGAATTTCTAAATGGTTGAAATATTTGTATTGCTGTTTTTTTCTTCTTTGACGTGGCATGTAAATTTTTTTGATGTCAAATATACTTATTATTATTATTATTAAGAAGCGTTGGGAGGACCACTGCTTTGTAAACAGCTGTCTTGGTCTTCAGATTGAGGTCGTGATTTTGAAACACTCTGTCCTTTAGCTTCCAGAATGCCCGTGATGCCGAATTGGTACGGTTTTGCATTTCCGTGTCAGAGTTTCATTCTCTAGGCTGATATCTGTTTGAAGGCTTTCTGGCGGACTCACCAGGATTTTGGTTTTGTCGATATTGAGTCTAAGGCCCAAAGCTTCGTATATATATTTATAGGTGACCAACATTATCTGTTGGTCACCTGATCCTCTGAGCTGCTAGCGATAAGTGCGCATATTGTCTGCATATTGAAGTTCCGTGATAAACTTTGTACGGGTTTTTGCTCTGAGGCGCTTCAGGTTAAACAGGCCTCCATAAAATCTGAATCTTATTCCAACACCTCTTACAGGCATACTCATATCAGCAATTATCGAGACAGCTATGGCGAAGATATTGAACAGTAAAGGCGCTAACACGCAGCCTTGTTTTATTCCCGAGTTGATTAAGAAATGGTCGGTTGTAGAGCCATGATGCTGTATTCTAGCGGTGTTGTTGGTATGAAGGCTTTTATACACTGCTAAGAATTTTTTGGGTACTCCTTGGCGTCCCATGATTTTCCATAGCGCTCTCCGACTCACCGAGTCGAAGGCCTTACTTAAATTTGACTCATACAAATATTTCAACAGAAGATTTTTGAGGTCAAAAGAAACACTTTTTTCCATTTTCATTTTTTCCGACTGATAAGAAGATATAGATATTTTAATTTTTCATAATGAGTTGTGCGACTCCTGATGGAAATCAGAATAACTAGCTCAATCTGTGACACTATACATCTGTGGATCTTTTGAACAGTTGTATTCAGCCAATTTTTCAAATTTCACAGATATGTACTTTTTAATTTTTGAACATTGAATTACTCGAAAACGGCACATTATACGCCGAAGCTCTCTACGGCTCTGTTCAAGTTATGAGTGAAAACTCATTTTTCGGCTCTTTGAATTGGTGCCTCTATTTCGTAAGGTTTCAGTGATATCCATAGACAAATGTTACATTCTTGAGACACTTTTTCAAGTAGGATGCAGTGGCGTAGTCAAAGGTTTTTTTAGTCCGCCACTTTAGTGGTGAGTAACTTGAATCTTTTTAAAAATGAACCCTATTTTATTTCTACATATTCCAGTCCCATATTTTTTCTGTTTCAGGATATATATATATAATATACGTCGTGTCTCTTATTGTTCTTCCAAAAAAAAAACTCAAAAACTAGTTCGGTCAAGTTAGCAGCTTAGTTTCATCGATAATAGGATAATGAAATTAATGCTTCTATACTCGTTGTATACGAGTATACAAGTTAGCAGGTTAGTTTCATCGATAATAGGATAATGAACTTAATGCTCCTATACTCGTATACAGTCAAAATTATGGAACAAATTTCATTTTCTCAGAAGAAAAATATTTGGCAACAAAATCCTGAAACAGGAATATTTTTGTTTCACTTTTACCAAATTTTTATGCATTTTTGAAGGATTTTTGTTGCACCCTGTGCCATCCTCATCAACCCACTAAATTTTTTGAATAGAGAAAGTGGGTCATGTGTTACTTTTTTGGCAAGTTCTTTATATCTTCTTTACAGGCGTGCGGAAATTTTCAGGAATTTTTTTATTTTTTTTTAAATTAGTCAGTTCAAAGAGTTTTCAGTATGTGCACTCTGTCATGGCTCATTTACTTTGAGACGATGGTACCTGATGAAATTTGTCAGCGAATGAAAGTCGACTATTATAGTTTTGTTCATGCACAGCTTCCAACCCCTTTCAACCCCTTCTCCAAAAGGTACAGGAAGAATTTGTCAAGAGCTTTGATTATTGCATCCAGAAAGATGGTGGTCATTTTGAACATTGATCTTGTAATGCGCACAATGATTCTCCGGGTGGAACTTCAATCCCGAAATAAAATTCCAATGTCACCCAATTTTTTCTCATTTCGATACCAACCGACAGAAGAGACTTAGAACACAAGTGTGAAAAAAAAGAATATAACTTCAAAATCTCACGAATAAAATTCGTCTAAATTATTCACGAATTTTGTCAAAATGGGTATCACAATCTTTTTGTTCGAGCATTCCAACAATCGTCCTAAAAATGGAATGAAATGGGGAAACATCATAGCACATTTTAAACATAACTAACATAAGCACTTTCAAAAAAATGCACCTATTTTCTTCATTTTTTTCACCCTAAATTGCACAATACAACAATTATTATTGTCTCAACTGACCTGATGCCTTTAATCCGAAGAACTTGGTACTGAACCATTCACTGTCCAGCCATATGTTTATGCTTTGTTTCGTTTTTCCGAAGCCGGAGTCACCTTCCACTGTGTCCTACTTGAAATTCAATCAAATTTTGTCGAATTTCTAGGGGTTGTATCTCAGCTATCTTGAATATTTTATATAGATGAGTTTTGGTGAAACGACTTATTTTGATGAGTTCTACCTTGTGTTAAAAAAAGCCTCACCTTAGTCTGAACTCTGGATAAGGAGCTCATGATTATCATAATGAAGAGACCAAACAAAGGAACATTTATTTGCTGTTGAATTCAAGAAACTCTTACTAATGTCAATTCATCAACCAGATATGGCAATTTCATTGATGAACAAAAATTAATTATATTGTTATACTACCTTGTTCAGAAATATTGTTTGTAAAAAGTATACGCGTTAAGTACTTATACTCTAGAAAACAAGAGTACCTATAAATAAATATTACAGAAAATAAAGAACTGTACTGTCAACTTGAAAGGAACAGGTGAAAACAATAATTGATGGGCTCATGGCAATCTCGATTTTATATCATAGGTCATAGAGTGTTAAAAGGCGAGGATAATCAATTATTGTTTCGGTGTATTTTTATGTAATCATGGCGAGAGACCGGAAAACCCCAAGTGTTGTTTTGAAAGGTCGGAAGATAGTTAATTATTTTTCTGCGGGGGGTTCCGAAGCCACTAATCTGCGAAAAATCCTCGATTCCGTTGCCGTCCGTCTGTAGCGTCCGTTCCAGGGTAAAATGAATCTGAGTGGCAAACCGTGAATAACGTTTTGTCGTTTATATGGTGTACTGAAATTGATTCAAAAATGGCGATATACAGGGTGTTCCAAATTCAGTCGGCAGCATTGGCAACTCCGTTATTTTTGATGACACGAATTCTGTGAAATGGCAAACTAGTAGCATTCTTAATGGCCTTCTCGATGCCGAAAACGAAACAAAAATTGTCAAAATCACTGATGCATATTATAAAACAAAGTCAATGATCTCGTTTGAAATATGACAGTAATTATTGAAAAGTCGGAAGGATTCCATTTCTGTCCGGGGATGATCAGCGTCCGGACGCTGAGAAAACTTTATGAGATAGAGAAAAATGACCAACTAGAATGTTGTACAGGGTGGGCAAAATTGGTGATACCTGAACTACAACTTTTCAACCCAACGAGATAGAGGAAAATGAATGTGCCATTCGTGTCGTCTTTTTTCGAGAAACTAATAATACCATCAAGTGCATTTCTCTATCTTCTTTTGTTTTCGAGTTATAGGCCAAAATTGAAATTTGGGTGATTTCAACTTTAGATCATTATCTCCGTTCCTGTTTATGCTAGGATGTTGAAATAAAAAAAACATTATACAGACACTCAGGCCCGGATCTAGGGGGGGGCAAGCGGGGCGCTTGCCCCGGGCGCCAGCTCAAGGGGGCGCCAAAATCAACCAGAGGTTAAAATTTTTTTACTTTTGATTTTCTCGGAAAAAAATAATTTCCTAGTTCTAAAATGGAAAGTGTAGAATGGAAACATGATATATCATCACTATGCCTAAAATCAATGAGGGATCAATTAACTGCATATTATTCAGTCATCTACGAATGACCGCCACACTTGGGTGAAATAGGTTGAAAGATCTGATATGTTCACACTGCGTCGCAAGCAGTAATTTCTTTGCCTGCCGACTCATCGCCTTCTCATCTGGAAGTAAGGGCCAAAATTTCCGATTTTCTATAGACAATAACTTGAAAACTAATCTTTTCAGCATAATTCTGTTTGCATATTCGTAATCTATGCCTTAGTAAAAACACCAATTTCGGTGGAAATCGGTAAGATTGAAATTTTTTCAAATTTTCCATAGATGTACCGAGTTTTTCACCATAATATGAGCCCCCCTTTAACTTTGTTACTAAGAGAGGTACAAAAAAATGTCTTATACAAAAGTTTCACGAAATTGAGTGTTTTAAAAATTTGTCACAAAATGAAATATATACAGAGTTGGCGATTTTTTGAAAAATATTTTTGGTCTCCGATCAAAACCGACTTCATTCTGTACACTAATTCGAGGGCGTAGAACACGAATATGCAAACAGATATTTAAAAAAAAAATCATTTTTCAAGTTATGGTCGATGGAAAATCGGAAATTTTGGACCTTCGCGGAAAAATTCATAAAATCTGAACTGTTCGTGATAGATGAATGAAGTGTGGATTTTTATATTTGCAAAGAACCAATTCAGCACCAAAAAAACAGCATATGACTAGTGCCTTTTTTCTAGCTGCTACAGCTCCTCAAAGTTGACCAATATTTCCGAAATTTTGCACTAAAAGTGATTTATTTCTCAAAATACAGATCCTCCAAAAATCTAATTGCATATTCGTGATCTTCGACCTTGAATTAATATGTAAAATGATCCGGGTTGACATATATAGCTAAAAAAATAAATTTTTGTTCGGAATAATTTCGTTCATGAAGCGCGGGTAAAAACGATAGACGAGGGCGGGTTGCAAACGACATTCTTGTAAATACAAACTTTTTTATTTTTCGAACGATGGCAACCCGAGTCATTTTTTTTACTAATTCGAGGTCGTAGATTACGAATATGCAATTTTTGGGAGTATTTTGGGAAAAGAATAACTTTTAAAGGAATAATGAGAAAAAATATCTTCTGATGGAACAATGGGAAAAAAATAAGAGTGATTTTTTTCCCAAAGTACTCATCTTAGGAAAAATCGAATTGCATAATCTATACGACCTCGAACTAGTGAAAAAAATAACTCGGGTTGAAAGCGATGACGAATATGCAATTAGATTTTTCCTACGAACCTTAGAAGGGGGGGGGGGAGGGGGCGCCATCATGAATTTTTGCCCCGGTCAGAAAAAATCGTAGATCCGGGCCTGCAGACACTTTTTTGATAGCAATCCAGTGGCACACTATGATTTCTGCCAACAAGTATATTTGCTGAGGTATAACATAAAGTTGTATTTTTTCTTATGAAAACAGACGTTTAAAATGACCTAGAAAGAACCGCCATTTTTTCCCCTTTCAGAAATATATCATACATCGCTTTCAAATTCGTTCAGATATTAAGAAAAATATAGCATGTATGTGAATTTTGAATGATTGAGTAGACTGAACCACAGAATGATATGTCTCTACGCATGGTTTAATTAATATTTTTCGTTTGATACTTGATTCAATCCTCCATGGTTTGATCTCTATCTGTAACTCAGCTTACATAATACCTTTCATTTTAAATTTAACATAGATACAAACTGTATTTTTCATAATATCTGAACGAATATTTTCTTGAACGTGGCCTTTGAAAGAACCAAACACAGCTAACTTATTTGGCAACTGTTTGAAATATCAAACATTCGGTAGATTACGTTCGGGGTAAAGATGGAAATATGCATCACTTGCTACCCTATTATACTTATGCGCCAAAATAAAACATTTTAACATATCATATGGAGGATTGTATCAAGTATACAAACGCAAAATAATAATTAAACCATGCGTAGAAGTAGAGACATATTATTCTGTGATTCAGCCTATACTTGATCATTTGAAATTCACATACAAACTATATTCTTCATGATATCTGAACAAATCAGAGGGCGATGTATGATGTATGATATATTTCTGAAACAGGAAAAAAATGGCGATTCTTTCTAAGTCATTTAAAACGACTGTTTCCATAAGAAAAATCACAACTTTATGTTATAGCTCAGCAAATATACTTGTTGGAAAAAATCATATTACGCCACTGGATTGCTATCAAAAAAGTGTCTGTATAATGTTTTCATTTCAACAGCACAAACAGGAACGGAGATAATGACCAAAGTTGAAATCGCCCAAATTTAAATTTTGGCTTATAACTCGATAACAAAAGAAGATAGAGGAATGCAGTTGATGGCATTATTAGTTTCTCGAAAAAAGACGACATGAACGGTACATTCATTTTTCTCTATCTCTTTGGGTTAAAAAGTTGTAGTTCAGGTATCACCAATTTTTCCCACCCTGACAGCTCAGGAAGTTCTATGAAAAAGTCCACGATGCCATATATCCAACCCTCAAGGATAACCATGAATAATTAGGTTTAACATTGTAAATTTAATTCGAAAATGTGTCCATTTCAAGGGGTCTTTTGACTGTCTTGAAATAAATCCATATACAAAAGAATATGATCCTCATCTTCGGCATTTATTCCCAACGAAAAATGCTTCTTGCAGCATCCTCCTTCAACGAATAGTTCCCGAGATATTGCAGGTTGAAAAGTTACATATTTTGGCAAGAAATTAATTAAAGCGTGAGTTTCACTGCGACATCCAGTCTCCACCACTCGGCAATATAAAACCGCCCATGCACGTAACGTTTGCTGCGTTTGTTCATCTTGAGAACTTGGAGTCCACACATCTCTGAAGTTTCATCGGATATAGTGGCACGCACATACGCCAAAGTTTACCTCTTTAGGCGGACAAGAAAGTTAAACCTTTGCGTTACACGTATAAGTGTGTGGCCAGCCTAAGCCGAGCCATAGCGTGTGCCTTCGTCTTCAAATCGAAACTGTCGGAACAAATGTTTATGAATTTGCTGTTTATGTGATTATATATATTTTTTCTTTTTGAGTGCTTTTGGTATGTTGCGATCGAGATTTTTTTCAGATTTATAGATGCTTTTTATTTGGGTTCCATTTACTTCGTTGTTCGTTCATGCTTAGGCTATGAAAATTATATTTCTCAAGGAGTTCGATATTCATTGGCCTTGAGAGGCATATTTCTAAATAAAGAACGATGGAATGATCCCCTTCTCTTCTGAGTAAACTATAAGAGTTAGAGAAAAATGATCAACCACAATTTTGTCCAACCACAACAGGTCTTTTGAGTAAGTATAATAAAATGAATTAATATATATAAATAAATGTTTCTCTCATTTTAGGCATTTATTTCTGATGTAAAATGTCCGTTACAGCATAATTTTTTAACTAATATTTCACGAAATTTGGCAGGTTGAATTGTTGAAAATTCTGACAAGAAATTAGATAAAGGTGCCACTTCGTAGGGCGGGTGAACACTTCTAGGGCGATATATGTAAGGCCCATTATATCCATCTATTGGCACACAATAAGAAGATGCATAGGTACTCAAAGATCAAAGGGTTTTCCTCACTTACATTCATAGTCATAGAGACATGAACTGACAATGTCAGCATGAAATTGGCTTTTTTATAGAAAGAGAGAAATAATCGTCGGGCATTTACCTGTCTCTTTTTTGTTCACATAGAGGTGAGTTGGGCCAATCGAAATTCTAGAAAAAGACAACTGCATGCCCGATGTTCAGTTTCTCTCTGTCACTTTTTTTGACCGTATTTCATGCATAGATAGAAAGGAATGGCACAGTCTTTGTCTATATGTCTATGCTTACATTATATTCGCTATATCCTTATTTCGTGAGGCGTGAGGCTCAACCCGAGGAAAACGGCCGCAATACGCCGACAAACACGACAAAGTTATTTTTTCTTAGTACATAGTTCTATGCAAAAATTCACAATTTTATATCAGTACATAATTCAAAATCCACAAAAAAACCCTTTGTGTATCTCATACAAGTCGAATCGTACATCGCAAGCAATATTTTTAGGGATGATAGAACATAAAAAATAAAGACTATTTATCTAATAAACTCTTGTCCGAAACCGAGCATTAAAGGAATACTACAATCTTACGAAATTCCGTCAGCATCTTGAGGTGGGCGAAGGTATGCAACAATCGGTTCTTCTCACATAACTTACCCTGAAAACTGTCACCATCATAGAAAATTTGACTTTATTTCCGAAACCATGAGTTTTTCGTATTGGAACATGATGCATCGTTTATTTATTTATTTATTTTATCCTGATTCCTGATAGGTACCAAGGTACCTATTTTCCCTTAAAATATCGGATAAAAAGTAGGATGTTCCATTTGAAAAAACATCTTTTTTCGTTTTTGTATCTAGTGAAAAGACGAAGAATTTTGAAACATCCTGTGTACTACAGAACCAGTTTTTCCTGAATGAAACTCATCCTCAGGATTTCAGTGACCTTCCAAAACTTCAGCTTCCTGAAATATGAAATGTATTTTCTATGCCTATTTCATTGGATTCATATTTTCAGCAATTTTTTTTGAAAAAAAAAGTATGAGGAATAGTAATAGGAAAGTACAAGACAAAAATATTCAAATGGGGATAGCGAAGCGAAGAAAGTTTTAATAAATAGGGTGTGCCATTTGAAATATCGTTTGTAGTATTTTTTCGGCAACGTTGCAACATAGAAAATATTTTGTTCATATAGTAAAAAAGCGTATACCCTAGTACCCAAATTTCACAACAATCCTATAATGCGTTTTCCGTAAACGTCCAATAGGCCACCCACCCAGGAACAGCCTGTATACATTGGATGTTGATTAATAATTCATTTTTGACCCATGAATTAAATAAATGTCACGTGGAATTATTTCAGGCCAAGTTCCAGGAACCTCCATTGACATTAAAACTTATTTTTGAAGGGGATAATGAAGGGTTGAAATTTTAATGGGGCATTTAATTTTAACGGACAATTGATAGATACTGTTATGGTTCAAGTTTCCTCAAAATCAATTTTAGTAATATCACAAACTGGTATCAAGAGGTTTCTCAGTTTAGTTAGTTCAATCAATGCTGAATGAGTTGAGAGTATTATTATGTGTTAATTTATAAGCAATAAGAAATTTATCATAGACTTAGAATTTGAAAATTTTGGATGGTATGACAACATGAAAGAAAATAGAGAATTGTCAGTCATTGAATATTTCAGTCAGTTAGGAATATAATATTTTGTTGATCAAGTTGCGATTACGTTGATTAAAATAAAGTTTATGTATAACATAAAATTAAGGTCAGAACGGATCCTGTCGTAACAATACCTTCTGACAAGATGGGGGAGAGGAAAAAGATCTTGCTGCGGCAGCACATATTTTTAGGGGTGAACAAAACTACGAATGAAACCTTTGGAATTATAATATAACTTTCAGGTAGATCATATAATCAACACTGATGATTCTACGCCACTGGCGATCTCTAAAGTAGCCAGAAATATATCTCAGGGCGAAGTGATTCGGAAACGTAATAGGTTCCACATAAATATCAGTCCTTATCAGACAACTCGATAATTGTGAATGCGATAATGAGCCGGCCAGGGAGGGCTGCTCCTGACCAAACGGCCAGTTTCCTTTATCCGGAATCTTTTCAATTCCGATTCTATTTATTTCCCGGCAAATGTGCCTCACTTATCGTTCCTATCGGATCTTTCGAATTACCTTATTGTAGTTTCACGCCTGAGGCGCCCCATCCATTCAATTATCATGTTATCAAAGGCGTAAATGATATACACTTTATAACCATAAAAGTCACTGTACAGTCAAAATTATTTCATAAGTGCTGTACCTACTTTTCTCTCTGTCCGTGATTTCGGAGCGGTAATTTACGTGAATCTTTGGAATCGAAGGTAAAAAATTGAGAATCGCATGATTCATGGCTGGGAGATCTTATGCTACAAACCAAAGATTACACAGGCCAACAAAATGAAAAAAAAAATTGGTGCCGGAAATCTAACATCTGATTTTCGATGTTTTTAATGTGCTGATTCCAAAAATGCCACCAGATTTTTTCTATCAGCTCTAGTTTCTGAGATACACGTTACAGGTTAAATGGTATATTTCATTTTTATTGACAGTTCAAAACGTAGTTTAAAATGTGTTCTTTTACATAACAGTAACAAATATGGCTCAATTCCTATTGGTCATTCTACTACCATGAAGGAAGAATATGAAACAATAGCATTAGTTTTGAGAAAAATTAAATACGAAGAACATCAGTGGTCAATTTGTGTTGATTTAAAAATGATTAACTTCCTCCTTGGCCAGCAGAGTGGTTATACAAAATATCCTTGTTTTTTGTGCCTTTGGGACAGCAGAGCTAAAAATGAGCACTGGGTTAACAAAAATGGGCCTTCAAGAGATGTCATGATTCAAGGAATACAAAACGTGATCAACGAACCTTTGGTTTCAAGAGAAAAAATCTTACTTTCGCCTCCGCCCTTGCATATCAAGCTAGGCCTAATGAAGCAATTTGTGAAGGCTTTAAATCGAGATGGAAATTGTTTTGGGTATTTGTCACGTAAATTTCCTGGCATTAGCACGGAAAAACTAAAAGCTGGTATATTTGATGGTCCTCATATAAGGCAACTTGTTAAAGATCCACAATTCACCACATCAATGAACGAGACTGAATCTAACGCTTGGAGTTCATTTGTTCAAGTAGTACAAAATTTTCTTCATAAAGCAGAGAATTACGTAGAATTAGTGGAAACTATGCTTTCAAATTTTAATATTCTCGGCTGTAACATGAGTATAAAAGTTCACTACCTCCACAGCCACCTAGATCGTTTTCCAGAAAACTTAGGTGATTGTAGTGAAGAACAGGGGGAAAGATTCCATCAGGATATTAAAACTATGGAAGATCGTTATCAAGGACGATGGAATAGCCACATGATGGCGGAATACTGCTGGAGCCCTCAGCGAGACTGCCCTAGTAAACTCCATTCTAGAAAATCGTATGAAAGAAAATTTTTATGTGATTAGTGACTAATGTAATTATGTAAATTAAGTTTTTGCAATGAATACTTAAATCCATGTGTCTTTGTTTTTTTTAACTGTCAATAGTAATATCATATATTATAACAGTTATAACGTAAATTATATACACAATTTTTTTAAAAAATCTCAAAAACTAGATCTGATAGACAAAATCTGGGAACTTTTTTACATTCTGCATCCAAAAATTACTCAGGAACAGTTAACAAATCGCAGGCACCAAAATGTGTGTTGGCCTGTGTTATAGATTAGAAAGATAGGAAAAGCCCTCATATCTCTAGTACTATAATCCGACTACATATTGGTCAGTAAAAACACATTTGACCATGGGATGGCGCTGAATAAGTACTGTCAATACAGAAAAATTGTTTGATAACAGTTTTCTGTTTTATAATTGAAGGGCGCGAAATTTAAATTCTATTCCTTGTATGGAATTGCAATATCGACTTTGTTGAGACGATAAAACAAACATTCTGAGCGACAAAATAAAGTGGTTTAGTTTTGTGATCATAATGTTATTTTTCATTTGAACATTGTTTTGAATCAATTGATATCAATGAAATACGCTGTGGGATGTGCAATATTTTTATCTGCAATTTATAAAAAAGTCACAAAAATTTTCAATTATGGACAAAGAATGAAGCTTTGACAAGGGTAGACACAAAAGTATATGGTGATCTGCTATACGTCGAAGGTGTTATTAATTTGCAATACGTTGTTTTGACTTAATATCTTGAAAAGTTTGGAATTTGGACAATTTATATCAAAAATTAATACGAACTATTCAATATACCATCATAGCATACATATTATATACCAATAAATATATGTTTCAATAAGTTTTGGAAATAATATTGATAAAATTAAATTTTTCCTTAACAACTGTCATAAACAGGGTGGCTTGAAACCTAATGAAATACAGAAGTTGCAAAAAACTCTACAAGTGATTGTATGATTATTATGCTGAACTTGCCTTATACGAATGTTTTAAGTTGCCAGTCCATGGGACACGGGGTGTGAAAGTAAAGTTTAGTTATGTAATATTAAACCTCTGTTTTTAATATCACACTACCAAACTTTACTTTATTACTTTATTTAATATTATTTGACAGAAGCTTGCTTGCTATAGGAAAAACAAAATCTATGTCGGCCAACTTAGTATTTGCAATTCAATTATGTAAAACGAAAATCTCCTAAAAAGGTTGAGGTTATTGAGAAAATATATATTTTCTGACAGGAAAGGTCTCTTCTTTGAGATCTATAGAGTTATATAAGTATTCTTATTTCTCAACAAAAAACTCCTACAACTCAATTTTCTTGTTTCTACAGTCAAAATTATCATTATTATAAATTTTTGTGTTTTCCACATCACGAAACTAGCAACATAAGGCGTGTTTAGCTTAATCGCCCTTTAATTAGTTGCAGTATCAATAGTTTATAGATTTTATTTAAGTTTTGAATAATATGTATGGGTGTTTCTTCAAAATTTATGTAGGTAGGTACAGTGGGTGTCTTACATAAATGGGTCACTGGATTGCTCCTTATTCGTTTAGCAAAATCTTGAAGTGAATAATTAATATGATGATATTTCAAGGTATATGAAAATATGATATCGAAAAAACTATCTAACATAATCATGGAAAGGTATTATGGTAAAAAACTAAAAAACCATTTTTCAAATTAGTAAAAATTCTTCAGTGTCGACTGGCTTAGAAATTAATGGTACAGGGATACTATTTCTAACCTTTTTTTTTATTTAAGATTCCACCAATTTCATTCAAAATTACCCTGAGGAAATTTGAAATCGAAATACTTGATGTCAAATGTGAAAAAATTTGAAAATTTTCATTTTTTCAACCATACCTATAGACAACATGGATAGATTTTCCGTTGATTCTATTTACTCAGAGTTGTTTTGAAGAAAATGGATTGAAATAAATATAAAACTAACATAATGCAGATTGTAAAGGAATTGTTAATTTAAGGGTCGATTTATAGTTGAAAAACAGTGGGTCTTTCATATAATTTTTTTTTTTGAGCAGCCCATGTTTATATACAGCTTCCTGAAGAAAGCATATGAAAAAAATGTTTGATTTTTTTCTTAGAAACTGGAAGACGGACAAAAATCAAATTGAGTAGTTGTTCTATATAGACAATAAAAATTTTTTTGGTGTTTCCTTATAATGCCTGCATGCTATCCGCCAACTAGGTGAAAACTTTCACTTAAAGCAGGAAATCAAAGATTAATTTCTTGAAAGAATTATATGAATAAGGAAAAAAAATTCTCGCGAAACGATTTTGGAGGTGTTTTTTAATATCCCTTGCAATTATATGGGAACAATTTTTTCATCGCCTTTTCGTTCCCACAAAATGTCTGCTCAATTTTTTGACAGTTTTCTGAATTGTAAAAAAAAATTGAAAATTGCTTTTAAGGTTCCATTTTTAGGTAGGGGCTGCTCATCAAAATGTCTTCTTCATGGCAACTCATGCTAGCTACTCCCCTGAACCCCCACCTTAAAAGTACCTTTTTCGTTCTTGAAGTGGGCCGGTCTGAAAGAAAATTCCCGGGCCGGTTCGAGGTAGCCCATCCGCCCCTGAATTTGACAGTCACTCGATTTCCAAAACGAAATCAATAAAACCTTTGCATTTCTGAATATATTGTTGGAGTAGCAATTGAGAATCATTCAATGAAGGTATAAAGGTCATAATTTTCCCTAAATGGGCCTTTCATTCAAGGGATGCTTCCTGCATTCAACAATTTTCGATGTTCTCAACTCAATTGACTTGTAGTAAAATTTTCACATGCACATGGTGTAGTCAGTTGTGTTAGCTGGCCATAAGCCCTGAAAATTTTATCCACTTCCATTCTATTCGATCCACAGTTCTTCACCATTCAATAATTTTCGAACGATATTTTGAGTTTCTCACCAAAAAAATTAAACGAAACAATTCAGTAATCAGTATCTAGAACCAGCTACAAAAGGTGGTACGAGAGTCAAAACATTCAAAACCTCTTCGATCAAATTGGCCATCTGAAATCTTACATGAATATGAAACAATATTTCATATGTTTCAATGTTTCTGCCAATGGCCCTCGAATAAATATTTTAACCAGGTCTTAGGAACACATTCGAAATACAGATGGCGCACACATCTTTAATCGCTTCGTTTCCCATCTTTCTACTCTACAATCTTTGATCCATATAGGACAGCCTTGTATTCAGTTTCTGTACGAAGCGACTCAATGATGAACCGAACATACATCGTGAATAAAAATTCAATTATGTTGGAGGTTTTGGTTTGCAATAGCGAGTACGTCCTCTGAGATTAATCTCCGATTTGATTTGCCTCGAGAAGGATTTTCGACAGACCAAAAGGAGAAGAAAATGAGTCAACGCAATTCATGAAGACCGAAGTTAAAAAAAAAAGAAGAAGAAATTGTAGTATATGTATCAAACATTTTGATTATTGCGATAGGTACCTACGTGTATGTTTGAATACATTTTGAAAGAGAACTATTTCTCAACCGCTGAGAGGTCAGTTATTTGTACCGAGAGAGAATCCTAAATTACCTGATTATGCATTTCTTTCAATTTTTTTCGAATCGACAGAGTAAGTCTTCAATTACTCCTTAAAGAAATGATCCAGAGGAGCGAAGACAAAAATTGGTTTTTCATAATGAGAACGTCTTTTTCAACTGTGTAGAGTCATTATACAATGCCTGCAGCTTTTGTGGAAAGACAGAAATTAATTTTTTAGTCGATTCTTACTCAGATAGTCCTCCACTATCTCTGATAAGAGTATGTATACCGTTTCTCCCGGAACACCCTGTATAACGAGCTTTATAATAGTATTTTTTTCTCAAGTAGGTTATGGAAATTGGAAATGGCAATGTTCCATTCTCTATCATCGATATTTCTGTGACTTCTACTATTCTTCAGATAACTGAAAAAATTTACTAATGTCTGCTTAATAGTAGACTCATTAGGTCATATTGAAAATTTGTCTAAACGACCTTAGCAGCTAGGGACAGTTTAAAGAAGGAGTAGTTGAGTATAGTAGTATCGAAAGCTAGGTTGATTTATAATATCTGGACCTTCCTTTACTTTTCTCAGAACAAAATCGATCGAACTGTCTTCAGCGAGCAGAAATTAGTATTATTTTCTTTAATTACCTTCAAAATGTCATGAAGAAATATTCAAGTGATAAGAACTCAGTATTTCGATTCCTGATACATTCTAATGTACGAATCAGCCTATTTACATTTCCGCCTATTCAAATCAAATCACATTCAAAAGGGAGCTTGAAACGCCTTATTTATAAAAGCAATAAAACTCAGATCAAACAACTACAAAATCTCGAGTTGTGTGCTATTGAATATCCAGTTGCGATACACTGGGGTTAGTAGGCATTTGAACCTATTTGAAATAGGGGGTAAGTTGGCATAATTTCCATGAGTTGACGACTGTGACCCTCGATATTGTACGAGGGTTTTCAGCGTGTATATTTTCAGAACCTTTTACGATCGATTTCAGAATGCTTAAGATTTGAAACATACATATTAATAATGAGAATAAATTCAGATACATATCACCCGACGATATAAATATCGACAAGTGTTACGATCAGAATTGAGCTAGCGAATTTGCCATCGTCGTTGTATTCATTGCCGGGCGCTAACACTTTTCATTATACATATTAATGTTTGCTATTCCCCAGAAAGTCTTTAAAGAAACATTTTGAAATTATTCATTCTTTTCGAAAAAGCAAATAAGTTTGAGAGATTCGACTGATTTACGATCATTTTTGTTCCAACTTTTTCAACCGGTTTTCCTGAAAATGACACGAGCTTCCACATTATTTTCTAGATTTTCCAAATGTTCAATTCGAATATTGAAACATAGTGGTTGTTTCATATTTTTCAAGCAATTTCATTCAACATTGCCCTTGGAAAGTTTTAAATTTAAATCGAAATTCAGAAAAACTACCACTTTTGCATTTTGAAGAAATGTACAGGCGAGTCTTTGACTCGTACAAATCTTTTAACAGTAGATTCTTGAGGTCAAAAGCAACACTTTTTCTCATACCATTCGAATCGACTAGGTTCAAAAGGTACAGGCTGTTGAAAAACCATGAAAAAATTTTATTTTAAGTTCTCTCATTATGACTATTACCTACCATAAAAATACCAAAAATTCAAAGAACCCAACTCTTGAAACTAAGTTGGACGCTATCTAATGAATATTTGAACGTTTTTTAAAATAAAAGTATTCTTCATAGTTTCTCGTATAATGAGACGTTTTCGAGTAATTTGATGTTCAAAAATTGAAAAGCATCTGTGAAATTCGAAAAATTGGTTACTTTGGCTTAATACAACTCTGTTTAACAGATCTACAGACCTTTATTGTCACAGATTTATAGTTATTCTGAAGGTAATTTTGTTTTTCCAGGGGTGGCATGGCTCATTATGAAAATTTAAAATGCCTATATCTTTTTATCAGAGCCGAATCGGAAAAAATATAATGATATAGGAGAAAAGTGTTTGTTTTGACCTTAAGAATCTACTGTACATATATTTGTACGAGTCAAAGACTCACCCTGTATAAGAATGTTCGAAATGGCTTCTTTCCATTTCCAACAGGCATGAAGGTGTTTCGAACACACTTCTTTCTTTCTAAAAACCACGTAATGCACGGGCGTAGCCAGGGGGGGGTTTTGGGGGTTCAAACCCCCCCCCTTCCGAAATAATATAGGTATACATAATATTATTTTCAAAAAGTCTCACTTTATATGTCAAAATCAGAAAAATTTCATTTAAAACCCCCCCTCCCCCGAAACTCAACCCTGGCTACGTCCATGACGTAATGGTACAAATTTGTAGGCATATTAGATTCATTCTTTACTTCAGCTTTTCAATGCCATCCATAGGAGTAATTTTTCAACTCTCCGAAAAGAAAATATAGGAAGTATGAGTCAAGCGATCTTGCGGGCCATAAAACAGGTCTGCTCCCACCTCAAATGAAAAATTTTGAGGTTTAAATGCACTGATAAGGAAATTTAATTTTCGCAGAATAAATAAGGAAACCATTGCTATGCTAACCCATGTTTATTAATTCTTTTTGCTTGTTTAGTTTAATACCTTATGTTATTCACCGTGATGGCTTTTTTATACCTTTATGGAATACTGCTCAAAATGTTGGAGTTTTCAACAAGGAACTTTCTGCCTTAAATATTTTCAGACCTTTGCAACTTCCGGTTATACCAGAAACAGCCAATTACTTTCTTATTAAACGGCACACACAGTATATCTTTGCATCGTTAGATAGACGAGTGAAAACTCAACGGTTTATAAGCTACATATTGGTATTCTTATGAAAAAAATGCCAGTGTTCGGTCCTAAAAGTTGCCTCTGACCTGACTCGGGTTTGTCAGGCGTTTTTTCCTAGTTGATAGCGACGCCTTGCGAACAGGAAACAAACTCTACCACTGTCAATCGTGATAACAATACTAATTTCATGGCCGAACACTCCGAAGGTTTTTAAGGAACACTAGGAACAGAGTAATCCTCTAATATATCGCACCATTTTTCATCTATATTGTTGTGAAATCATCTATATTAAGTGAACTCTATTAGGTGCCACGAAACTTGTACGGAAAGAAGGTGTTTGTGAGAAGATTATATTTGAACAAATCGAATTCGTCAATAGGGGAGACCGAGGAGAGTTGTACAATCGTGTCGATTTCTTGAAACCTATAACTGTCACTGACCTATTTACAACGCGCGTTTGTTGTTTTTGAGTCCCACTATTTTACGCAATAATCGATAGCGGTCGAAGGAAAACCGGTTGTGAGTGTACGACTTTTGTATGAGAGAAATTGTAAAAAGTTAGTTCTCCACCAAAATTTCGATTGCATCTATATTGTTACATATTGAATATGTTTGCATTATCATTATGTTTTTTTCATACGTTTCAGTCTTTCAAGTTCACAAGCCTAGTATTGTTTTTCTGTATTGACATCTCATTTTGAAATAAAGAATTATTGTTCTAGATAGTTCATGGTTTTCTGCACCTAGGTGAGTTGTGATAGCCTGTCACAACTCTCCTCTTATGCTCTATTTTTCTTTTGTCTTGTAGGTAGAGCGTAAGCGCCTAAGAAATTGGCACATTTTTTGATATGACCAAATCTGCTAATGGCACACTTATTGAGAATTCAGTTGCTGCATTATATTTATAAACTGCTACAAAATGAAAAATGTGAAAAGGTAGCTTAAGAAGATAAAGAAGACTAATAAGAAAAATAAAGTTCATGACGTAGGGGAAGAAGCCAAGGAAGATACGAAAAAAAAATTTCTGTTGCCTTGAAACCATAATCAATTCATGAAATGTCTAAAGGTTTTATCGGAACATCGAACTCTATTGCTTTCTTCTGTGGTTTGCGGAAGTCGCAGACTAATCAATCAGTTAGGAATTGCTGTTTTTCCTCATTTCAAATTTACTTGATAACTCTGAAAGTTTTCATTTTAAGAACATGATTTCTTTGGTTAACCACACTCATTTTTACCTAGAATCGATTGAACTAATGAAAACTACAGGTTGTGATATGAAATGAATTCGATTTGTTCATCAACTTGATGATCTTCTGACATGGGTACTCCCAGTACTTTTTCGGTCCAAACAGCAAACAGTACCTATTATAATTCTACATTATGGAGCAATTGGAAATAGTTTTTTTGAAGAAAACTTTCCCAGCAAAAATATTTCAAAAAAATATGACCTCCCGTTTTCACCATTTTTTTAAGAGTCCCAATAGTAGTAGTAGTTTGTTTTAAGTAGGGCTGGAATTTGCTGCAATATTTTAAAAAATATGTTCATCGTCGATAACCCCAACAATTCAAGTTTTCCATACAAGAATTAGCATTAATTCTTAATAAACGTCTAATAGGTCATCGCGGTGAATCACCCTGTATAATACAGGGTGAGTCTCTGACACAATATTTTGGCAGTAGGTTCTTGGGGTCAAAAGAAACACTTTTTTTCCTTACTATTTTTTCTGAATCGGCTTGGTTTAAAAGATACAGGCTGATGGAAAAATCATAAAAAATGGTAGGTATTTTTAGATCTATCTCACATACGATTTTTTCAAAAGAAATGAATTTCAGAACATAATTTTTCATTTATTTGATTAATCTTTTTCGAACACAAGATATGACCCACGTCTTCCAATTTTCTCATTATTACCATTAAGCACCATAAAAATACCAAACATTAAAAAAACCCAACTCTCGAAACTAAGTTGGATGCTATCAATGAATATTTGAACATTTTTTATAATAAAAGTGTTTTTCATATTTTCTCGTATAAAGGGCCGTTTTCGAGTAATTTGATTAAAAAAAATTGGGTACTTTGGCTGAGTACAAATCTGTTTAAAAGATCCACAGATGTGCAATGTCACAGATTAAGCTTGTTATTCTGAAGGGAATTTTATTTTTTCAGGGGTTACACAGCTCATTTTTAAAACTTGAAAAGCCTTTATCCTTTTATCAGGGCTGAATCGGAAAAAATGTTATGGGAAAGAAGTGTTTCTTTTGACCTCAAGAATCCACTGTTGAAATATTTGTACGTTTCAAATACTCACCCTGTATATAATTTCAAAGATCCTATTTACAAGAATTCATCAAAATTAATACGTATAAAGTGGTCAATCTTCTACTCCAGAAGATGAATTCCTTCGCTTTCGTTTTCAATCAGAATGACCTGGAAAATTAAAATTCCTCCTTCGTAGTCTGCATACTATTCCTAAGACAGAGCTCCGTCTTCGTTGGCGGGTGCAGGTAATCAAGAAAACAATATCGTGGATGTCCCGCTGAGGCCCACATAAGCCTAGGACGGGATTACCGGATAAGCCCCCGTCGCGGTGGATTATCCGCCCCCGGACGCCCTTCCGCAACAATATTGCCCCACGAGGTTATTTATCGCCTCTAATTTAGTCGCTAAGTGTCGCACTTCATTTCATATGCTAACCTGACCTTTCTTTCATTAAGCTTTTTGTATTCTACATACTTTGTTTCAAGAACACCAAATTAAATTTTTTTATCGGGTGTCCTTTCTTATTAATTGTTTCTGCGGTTGTCCCTTAAGCCTTGTTATTTCACGAATGATTCATTTCTGTTTTTTTCAATATTATAACCTAAATGAATGCACCACAATGTATACCTATTCTCCATACGTAAAGTCGTAATTATATCTTTCAGATTGCGGATTCCGAATTTTTCATAATATAATTTGCATATTAGTCTGAGATCCGACTGCAGAATTACTACGTTCATTACGTACAGAGACAAACAAACATTTCTACATACGTTTATGGATAGGAGAATACACTCATAACACCGCAGCCTGTCAAAAGTGGCCGCAAGTAATTTAAATTAAATTAATGTTAATCAATATTCCAAGAGAAATTTCGTTCACTCCGTTTTGAAATAAAATATCATCCACATCATAACAATGCATGTAAAGAATATTAAAATCCATAGCTGCCGTTGCACACTCGGCCGCAACTACCTCGCAGCCAGGTGTAAGCAGGTAACATTTCGATGTATTTCTACGTTCATGACGTACACGGATGTTTTTGATATCAAATTAAAGCTATTTTTTTTTCGAATAGGATGATATATGGCTGCCTGTGAATAAATAGCCGCAAGTTAGATCTGCCATGTGTTAAAATAGCGAGATATCCGAAATTAAGTAAGAGAGAGTTAGACTCATTTCGCACCATTGGGTTTTTACCCCATGTTCCGAATTATATCTATACTGATATAATGGGATCTTTCACAAGTGTTCCGGTTTAGTTTCGCACTGGAGTTTTTCAGTGCAATCCGGTTGTTTAACCGGATTGCACTTTCGGCGGCGCTTATCACCACGAGATTCGAGAGCTGAACGTGCCCACCGTACGGATAAAACCCGATGAATAATTTTTCATTCGGTTGTTTTCCGGTAAAAACCCGTGGTGTGAAAGGAGTCTTAATATTCTCAACAGTGCAGCTGAATTATTCTTATATTATAACCACGTGTTGGAGCTCGTTGTACACAACGCTGTTGATATTTATGTATTAACCCTTCGTCGGGCGTTATAAGAATATTGAGTTTTCGGGCGCAATGCATATAATAGAATCTAATAAGAATAAGGTCCAAATAAATTAAAATTTAAACATAAGAAGAATTTTTTTAAAAGATGATAAGTCTCACCAAAGTTCATTCCGAAGACACTGGACGATTTATCATGTTCAACAAGATGTATGCGGCAAAAGAGAACAATGCAAAATTCATTAAAAAATCAAAGGGTTTGTTTCAACCCACATTTTATCGTGTTGGAAGTCATTAAAACAAAAGGTGCTACGGACGATTTTCGTCAATTCGATGTTACTCAATGCTACTAAGTACCACTGTTCGAAGTTTACTGCGGAGAATAAATGGTTGGCTTCTTCTAGATGGTGCTCTGAAACGAACATGGTTTCTGGGAAGTTCAACTCCGATACAAGTTGAAAATGTATTATGTAATTGAGCTAACACATTTTCAGATGATGAAAAAAAAACGATTGTGAAAACAGCGAGGAATTGGACTTGAACTAGAAAATGAAATACACTGATATAAAATATAACTTGATTCAAGAGACTGATTTTGAAGAAACAAGAAAAAAAATTCTTGAGATTTAATTACATTTGTACTTGATGAATAAACTATTTTTTATGTTGGAAATTAGGTTGGTTTAGGATAAATTCTTCTTCAATGAAACGCACTTTGTGAAACAATCTGTATATTGATTCAATCGATTTAACGGAGGTCGATCTATACTCTCAATGAATATCAAACCAGAACTGACTAAGACGGAGAGAAATATCTTATTCCTAAAAGATGCTTATATACAGTATATAGGTTCCAATAGCAAAGTACATAATATGGTTCTCACAGTCGAAAACTGCTGGGGTATGTTATTCAACACTTTGACCGCCAGCACTAATATTGTTGACTAATAAACCAATCGCATTTGACATATTTACTGTTGTCGAGAATTCTGAATGAGTAAGGGATTTGGTTTTGCTTTACTCTGATGAATTTATCTCAACATTTTATTATAAAATAAATCTCTTAATACTTGAAGTTTTTTTCATAAAATTCATCACGTTATTATAATTTTGTAAATGTTAAGTCGTTCCTACTATTGTTTGAGTCGCAGTCTATAAGAACTCCATCTATCGACGCATGCGCAATGGCTTTAAATACTCACACATCCTCACATCCTCATCTAACAAGTGGCGTTGCGCGCCATCTCTTTCACTTTATTTCGGATATCTCGCTATTTTAACAGATGGCTGACCTAACTTGCGGCTATTTTTTCACAGGCAGCCATATATCATCATATTCGAAAAAAATTAACTTTAATTTGATATCAAAAACATCCGTGTACATTAAGCATGGGCAAACTACGGCCCGCGGGCCAGGTCCGGCCCACGTGAAAGTCTAATCCGGCCCGCGTCAAGATTTTGAAACAATCACCAGTATTTTTGTTTTCTAAGTTTGACCGCCTGATAAGGAAAAGCAATGTCACCTAATACCGAGTTGTCTCAAAGCGTAAGTTGCGTACTGTTTATTATCATCTCAAAATGTTGAAGATTATACATCGAAGATGACAAATTAGCTGTAAACGTATTAGGTGGAAGAAGGACTGATAAATGGGGGCTTCATAGCTGAAGTGAACCGAGTCCATGCAGCCTAGTTTTGGGATACATAACTTAGGTTAGAATGTAAGCATATGCTTACATTCACTTTACACAAATCTAAAGAAGTCACTTTTGAATTAATTGGTGATAAACAACTTCTATGTCATGTATCTCAAAACTAGGCTGCATGGACTTGTTTCACTTCAGCCCTGAATCCCTCAAATAAAAGTCCACCAATTTGTTATTCAAATTGCATAGAGTTGTGCTCGAGGCTCAGCCTTAGTACTGCGTGTGCATCTGGCAGCGGCTGGCATTATTTCTTGTAATCCCCAGAAAAAGCAAAAGTCGCCAAATCTCCTTCGATGTTCCAACGACTGCATCACAGAACACAAATACTGATGCATGGAATCCAAAACTTGCAACGAACGGCTTGCTGTTGAGCTCCAAACATGAAGGCACTATTCAAGTGTGATTAATACATGAAAATTTATTCAATTATTCGATTCTGCGTAGTTTGAATCGACTAAGTAACGGTTTCCTTCTAAATGAAAATTTTTGAGCTTTAAGAACGGTATTAATTATTGGATCTTACATTAATTTTAGTTTAGCAAAGTTTGCGCGCAACTTAGCATAGGTGTAGTGTTCTAGTTCTCTCAATTCTAAACTAAATTATTTTGGATTTGCTTGGGAGTCTTGGGACCTCGAGTTATAGCAGTCAACAGCACGGTTACTGAGATGATGATATTATGCTCGTGGTGGTTAGTAACGAATCAAGCATTAAAATTTTCGTTTGGTTCGTTGTCAACGTCTGTGTAATTCGAAGTATTTTTAACCTTTTGATTTTCATTGATGAGAGCAACAAAAATATCACATATTTTTCAAAAATTTCAAGAAACAAACAATCACGTCCTTCAAAGTACCTTTGACTAATATTTACAACATTACTACTGGAGGAAGGAGCACCAAATATGACGGGCGGAATCTGGTATCGTGGGCATATTTAATGAATAATCATAATATCTCGGGAACAACTGCATATTGTTATGTGAACAGGTGTTTTCCACTTTGAAACTATGAATAGCAGCGTAAGCAACCGACTATAAATGCGCCTACAGATTACTCTAACGTGACGTGGGCCCATGTCATTATGCGCATGATTCAAAAATCTAACATCGGATTTTGCGCGGAAGCGTTCAATGTGGGAACGTGGGAATACACGCGTCAACGTCACGTCTGACTAATTTAACGCTTCCACAAAAAATCCTATATTAGATTTTCGAATAATGCGCATTATGACTTGCGCCCACGTCACGTCAGAGTAATCTGTTGGCACCTTTAGTGACCAGCTTTTAGCATCATCACGGCCAATTTCTACCAGAGTATGGACAATTCTTAGAAGCTCAAACACAGTTTCATTTTTCACATATTCTTTCGTATCCTACCGAACAATACCTAATTAATTTTTGTCATTTTTTTTTTACTTTTCTAGGATGTTAGTCATGTTTGATGTAAAAATCGAAAAAAAGTTAATCACTTGTAAAAATGTGTATTTTTTTTTGGCCCGCCTAGGTAATTTTTCATTTTATCTGGCCCTACCCTCAAAAAGTTTGCCCATGCCTGGTGTACATCATGAACCGCATGAACGTAGAAATACATCGAAATGTTACCTGCTTACACCTGGCTGCGAGGTAGTTGCGGCCGAGTGTGCAACGGCAGCTACGGATTTTAGTATTCTTTACATGCATTGCTATATGATGTGGATTTGCCCCATAAAGAATTCGATGGGTTAAAATAATTCACATTTTTGCAAAACTGTTAATAAATTTTGTTTATTATTATTATTATTCTGTTATTTTTATTTATTATTATTATTATTATTCTGCTCGCATGTCTCATTTCAGTTGCTAAAAATAACAAACACGAAGTTTACATGAAACTAGGCCTTGACTCATTGCAAAAGGAATTTATTTTGTATCAAATGTTAGAAATACCTATTCGGAATCCCAATGAAACGTTCATGTTTTTTTTTTTACTTTGGCACTCAGGTAACCACATTTTTATATCACCACGTAAAGTTATAAACTAAGAAAATAACATAAGCAAAACAGGAAACAGGAAATTTGAGTTAGATCCTTGTTAAAAAAAAACTATGCATGCGACCCAAAAATCATCAGTAACATTCGATAGCGCATCTAACCAAGATTATTATCCAAAAAACAGATTGCGAAAAATATTTCTTTTGGAGTTTTGCCACCAAAAGGAGTGTCAAAGGGGTATAATTTTTTTGAATTTTCGAAAATGTCGAATATCTCGAAAACCGAGAAATTTTTACTGAACATAAAACTTATTATTCTGAACCGTCACGCAAAGATGCCTGTTTTTTCATTAATCTAAAGGTCGAAAGTATGTACCTACATCTGTATTTATTCGGAAATATCTCTACCTATTCAAACCAAACCATCCAGTTTTACAATTTGGTCGATAATTCCCGTGATATTAGGCGTAACTTTATCAGGGCTCATCATAGATAGGGATGAACCTAAGCCACCTACTGGTTCCTTCCCTTCGCTTAGTAAAAGAAGCAATCGAGCAGTAGGGTGGCGGATGATCCCCTCAAATCTTCCCGAATCCTAAGGGTTGCGCGAGAACTGGTGGGGATGAGACCTTCTGATTCCGGAACTAGTTGCGTTCAGAGCTGTGCTGCACCGCCGCCGCGACGCCACAACTCATCCATCCGCCGGAAACGGAACTCCACACACACTCTCCGTCGTCTGTCCTCCGCTGTCGCGTATCCGAACATTTTCCTGGAAGTTGGGATTTTTTGCGTTCGCGTTTCGAAATTTGCCGTTTCTCTCCCGTATTTCGCCCGGTGTTCTGTGATGTCGGGTGATTAGGATGGCGGCCATGTGGAGGCTGCCGGGTTATAGCCCCGAAGATATCCTGGTGGCGAGAAGGCTAAATGTGGGCTCGCAGTATCCCGTCTCGCACAAACTGCCGACCAATACGATGTTATACAATGGTGAGTACGAAGGTATGTCGAGCGCAACCGAAACATTTTTTTAAATTTGAAAATGATGTTTTGACAATTTTTTTAGATACTGTTACCGGCAAAGTCCGAACTGTCGGTATACAGGGTATTTCCTAATTGAATGTCAATACTTATGGGGGTGATTTTTGGGCCCATTTTAAGAAAAAAACTTTATATGAACATATGTCCTAAATGTCTTACCTTTTGAGATACAGGGTAGTAGATTTTTCAAAAATAAATCATTTATTATCAATATCTACAATACTACTTCAAATACAGGGTTGGGATAAAGTTTGGCACCAAATTAATATCTTTAAAACAAAACGGGGGATATTTTTGAAATTTGGCAGCTGAGTGTAATGGACCACAATGCATCTGATGAGCATATTTTCATTAATGAGATACTTCCGGTTTAACCGGAAATGACAAAACTTTTATTTATTTAAACGGGACACCCTGTATATTTCTGCAGATTCTGAAAGTGCACCTTGTTTCGGATCTGTCCATATCGGGTTCCATGTAAAAATTATCTGTAAAAAGAAGAAATTCAGTCTTTCTGTACATTTGAGAAAAAATCCATTCAAATAAATAAATCGTTGTTATTTGTATCAAAAGTGAGAAATAAAACGAAATACTTTGTATTAGATAACCCTTTCTGTTTTTCACGACGTATTTTTTATGAAAATCTATAAAAAGAAGAAATACAGGGCTTTTACTAGTTAGAAAAATTTATTGAAAATAATTTAAAAAAAAAACATTTTAAATGTTCGAAGTGCTTGCCATTCACCTCCTGACAATATTTCAAAATTACCGTCCATTCCGTTTTAAATATATTAATTTGGTGCCAAACTTTATCCCAACCCTGTATTTTAATGAAACTTGTCATATACTCTTGATATGGATCAAGAGGCATTTTTTTAATGTATCACTTTTTTTTAATTTCCACCAGTAACCTACCTATTTTGGCAGACATTGATGGTACGCCACAGATTTTTCCTGAAATAAAAATTATTTTCGAAATTCCCAATCATTTCTTACCAAAGTTGATCACTTGCCTTTTTTCAATCCGATTCACGGTTTCCGCTTAAAAAAATAGAAACCGTTTCTCTGCATGATCATAACAATATCCTTTTGACAATATCACCATGCAGAGACATACGTAGATTTAATTTTTTTAGATGAAACCCTTGCGTCGGACTAAAAAAATTCAAGAGATCAAATTTGCTCATAGTTGAATACAGTCAGTGGCACGTCACTGACTGTCTAAATAATACCATCCTGCGTATCTCAAAAGGTAAGACGTTTAGGACATATGTTCATAAGAAGTTTTTTTCTTGAAATGGGCCCAAAAATCACCCACATAAATATTGACATTCAATTAGGAAACACCCTATATATCTTGATTTATTCAGGCAAATCTCGTGTTGTCGGATATTGTTTATTAATTCGGACTTTGCCTGAAATGTGTTCCTGGGCACATCGAATATTAGCAGGCAAACACCCTAATGGGGATAAAAAAGACGAAATTCGATTTATATCGCATATACAGGGTGATTCAAAAGTCCAGGTAATAACCTCTGGCAGTGCCCGTTTATCCACTGGGCTGTTGGCCTGGCCTAATAAAAATTGCAGGTCATTACTTTTGATGGCCGAAAATTTTTTCAAAAGTTAATTTGCGTATCTTACGTCTACGCTCCTGTTAGAAAAGAAGTAGATAGTGAGTACAGGGTAGGCGGTCGTCAAGATTTAGAGGCTGTGTAAAAGCTTATAAAAAAAAATCCAGATGTGTAATTTTAAGTAACGAATGCTAACTCTATACAGGGTGAGTCTTTGACTCGTTCAAAATTTTTTAACGTAGTACATTCTTGAGGTCGAAAGAAACACTTTTTTCTTTACCATTTTCCCGAATAGGCTCGGTTTAAAAGATTCAGGCTGTTGAAAAACCATAAAAAATGTTATTTTTGGTTTTATCTCAAACGGTTTCATCGAATGAAATGAATTTCGGAGTATAGTTTTTCATTTATTTGAGGAATCTTTTTCGAACACAAGATATCACCCACGTCTTCCAGTTTTCTCATTACGACCATAAAAATACCAAAATTTCGAAGAAAACCCAACTTTTAAAACTGAGTAGGACACTATTTAATGAATATTTGAACTTTTTTTAATATTTTTCAGTATGATGCGCCATTTTCGAGTAATTTGATTTTAAAAAGTAGAAAGTATGAAATTTGAAAAAATTAGGTACTTTGGCTGAATACAACACTGTGATCACAAACGTCACCGAATGTTGTACAGTTTTTGGGCCTCTTTTTTTATATTTCGAAATCCATTTCATTCTTTCACTTTTTTCGGATATCAAAATATCTATTCCGGAAAGGGAACAAAATATTGGAAACTTATTTCATTTTCATGTTTCAATTGTTAGTGAGAAACTTTAGACGATTCGTGGTAGTAGATACTATAGCGATATTTTTTGCTGAATTGTGTTACGTTTGTTCCGTTTTGTGCCGTTAAAAATATGAATTTTTGTCTACGGTTCTCAAGATATTTCACAAAATGCTTAAAATGGACCATCAGTCTAGAACTTGATATAAACTTCAAATATGTGTATCTACTATGTTGTTTCGTTGTCTGTTGGAAATGAACAATTTTGGCACAGCATTTTCTATTTTCTCAACACATGAAAAAAATGGTGCCACACTTCTGCTACCTTTTGTTTAAACTTGTCACTATAAAATCCTGTTCATATTCCGAAAAATCAATACGTATCTATGTATTATATTATTATTATGATTATATATAGGGTGAGTCTTTGAATTGTACAAATACTCAGTAGATTTTTGAGGTCAAAAGAAACACTTTTTTCATTTATCATTTTTTTTCGATTCGGCTCTATTTAAAAGAAACAGGATGTTGAAAACCCTTAAAAAAATTATTTTCAGTTCTATCTCACAAACGGTTTTATCGAATGAAATTAATTTCGGATTATGACATTTATTTGATGAATCTTTTCCGAACACATAACATCACCCACGTCTTGCAGTTTTTTCATTATGACCATTACGTACCATAAAAACACCAAAAATTCGAAGAAACTAACTCTTGAAACTAAGTTGGACGGTATCTTATGAATATACGTTCAGTGAAATAAAAATATTCTTCATATTTTCTCGAATAATCCGCAGTTTTCGAGGAATTTGATGTACAAAAATCAAAAAGTAGGTATACCTTATGTATGAAATTTGAAAAATTGGGTACTTTGGCTGAATACAACTCTGTTTAAAAGATCGACAGATGTATAGTATCACGGATTTAGCTAGATATTTTGAAGGTAATTTTGGTTTTCCAGGGGTGACACAGCTCAGTGTGAAAACTTGTAATGGCTATATCTTTTTATCATCAGGGAAGAATCGGAAGAAGTGGTATAGGAAAAAGGTGTTTCTTTTGACCTCAAGAATCTACTGTTGAAATATTTGTACGAGTGGCTGAACCTCAAGCCTTTTGTCATGTTTACTCATTTCCAAGCAACCTACTGATTATTATAATTTTCATCATTTGAAGCTTTGAAGGAAAACTTGAAAGTTTTTACTGAAAATCGTCACAATTGTAACAAAACAACCAAAGTGCTTGGATCAATTTCATTTTTATTTTTAGATTATCCAGAAAATAAGAGGGACCTACTTTCGCTTCATGACTGACTAGTATAGCACACAATCTATTTCAGCTGTTAAAATGAACTTTTTCGAGAAATGCTGGGTATAGCCTTTTTATATTTACATTTTGCGAAATATCTTGAAAACTATTACTCCAAAAAAAATTCTCATTTCAACTAGAATTATAATTTCCTAAAGTTAAGACCACGACTTTTGAATCACCCTATATATATAACTCATGACCTCACACATTAAAAGTTCGTCAATACCTAAATTCTACATCTATAGAATTGTGCTAATGAGATCTTAAAAAGTCAACGAAAAACTAACTGAAACAGAATTCATTAAGAGAAGTCTACTTTTATGAATGTTAATATTTAAAATACTCATAAGCTTTGTCATAAGAGAAATTGTGATAACTGGGTATATTCCTCGGTTCAGTAGTGTTTATTCTCTTGATTTTTGAACGTAATTTTTACATATTTATTTAGGTACATGAAATAGGTATTTATTAAGTTAGACAAAGTAATAACGCATGCACCCTTATGTAACAAACATGCCATTAAGCTGTTAAACATTGTGAAATTCAACATATAGAATACTTAACCTTTAATTTTCCATGTCTTGTCCTCTAACTAATGATGAATTTGTCGGTTCCTTGTTACTTTGAATTCAGCTTCATGTTGAATTGATATTTGTCTTGAAACTGACGTAAACCTTCTTACCAAGGTTCAAGCACCTGTAACACTTGAAATCCCCTTCGTACAAAACGCACATAAATTCTATGCAGATCTTGATTGTGATTTGAGGTGGTGTTTTTAGTTTTAGTTATTCAATTTCAAAATATGTGTCACTCTCATCACATCAGAAACGCGGAACCTGACTCTATAGTCCTTATAACATACCTACCATCTAGCTAGAAAGTTTGTTTTCAAATTTTCTGCTGTGTTATTTCGTATGTACCAATATAAATTCGATAAGCTGCGAAGCTTCACTCATTTATTTTATTTTTGATCAATTATGATGTCAACAGTTATAAGCCCAAGAAGATATCTACGAAATAATATACATCAACTATACAATAGAATGTTCTACATCCTGAATAATCTTAGATCTATACAGGGTTTTCAAACAATAGGCTTTTTTTCTTGACATGAGGTAGAACTCATCAAAATAAGTCGTTTAACCACAAATTGTCTATATCAAATATCCAAGATGGCTGAGATACAACCCCAAGTTCGACAAAATTTCATTGAATTTCAAGTACGGGACTGTGGAAGGTGACTTTGGCATATAGGAAAAACGAAACAAAACATACACATTTAGCTGATGGTCAATGAATGTTTCAGTAACATGTTCATCGGATTAGATGGATGCATCAGGTCTCTTTTGAGAGAATAATAATTGTTGTATCATGGAATTCAAAGTGAAAAAAAAATGTTGAAAATCGAGGCAGTTTCTTGAAAGTGCTTATGTTAGTTATGTTGAAAAAGTGCTATATGATGTTCCCCATTTCATCCCATTTTTACGACGATTGTTGATTGTTGGAATATTCGAACAGGAAGATTGTGATGCTCATTGTGAAAAAATTCATGAATAATTTAGAATTTTATTGGTCTTTTTTTCACACTTGTGTTGTGTCCTAAGTCTCTTCTGTCAGTTGGTATCGAAACGAGCCATTTCATAAAATCGTGTATCTAAGTGCTAAAAATAATGAGAAAAATTCGGCAACCCTAAGTTTCCATTTTCATTACAACGTAAATATCGAACAAGCCAATATCCTAAACGAAACCACATGGTCGAATCGATAAGTTTTTTCCATTGCTTTGCGATAATTCAGCTTATAAACGGTCTAGGGTGTATATGGTGAAACGCTTCATTTTGACCAGTTCTACCTTCTGTTAGAAAAAAAGCCTCACTATTAATTACACTCTGTATAAATTACAAATAAAATTGAGGTCCATATAAGGAGAGAACCCTGAGTCACACCCGACGTTACAGAGGAAGATGATGAATAGTATCCATTAACACTAACCGCTTAATTTTATATTAGAGATTCTGCGTAAGCTGTTTATTGATATAAAATAGGTATAAGTATCTTTACTTAATTTTTATATGATCTATTGATATATGTTTGAAAGAAAACTACTCTGAAACTTATTCTTAGGGGAAATCTTTTTGGATATTCGAAAACATATTTCCCTCAATTTCTCAAAGAGCATCTCTTCTAGTAATGAAACTCGAATATTGTATGGGTATATGCCGGGTATCTATAATTGTTATGTTTTATAAGCTATATGTTTGAAAGAAAAGTATACTTCGAATCTTATTCCTATTTGAAGGCGGAAATTAAATCATTTTTCGATATTCGAAAAAAGTATTCCTGTCAAGTTTCTCAGAAAGAATTGAAATAATTCCTTATTTTTCGAAAATAACCAGTTATACAGTAGACGAAATTGCAGAAGAAATGAGTGAAAATTCGATTGATCTACATGATTAGATTGATTTACATGCACAGGATGGCTGTTTTTAGGGGTGATTAATGTTTTTGAAATTTTATCGAAAACGTGGCTTTTTTGTAGTTCAGTAGGAAGGTGGAGAAAGATTAAAAAACGTATCAATTACCTACATGCTGATTTATTTTTGGGGTTGTTTCGAAAAATAAGTTTTTGCTGTGATGTGTTATAGGTAGAAGGTAAAACGATCTATAAATGGAATTTTCATTTATTCTGAGGAAGTATATACCTTTAGCTGTGTAGGTATAGGGTATAGGCATTTAGTATTAAACCCCCAATGCTACCTATAGGCTAGAAGGAATAAATTGTAGACATGTCGAACTGTCACCATAGTTCAGACAAGTTCAACGTTCGGGTCGCGGACAACAGGAAACTATCGCTCCATTAATCACAGTTTTTTACTTCCGCCCGGAAAAAGAATTGTTTATGGCATTGGGAAATGACACTTTAGAGTCAGCTTACGTACGCTTTTTCTTTCACAAAAAAATATAATAAATATGATTTGAAAACAAAAAAATCAAAGATTATTTTTGCTGCAAACCTATTGATCTATATACCTAATACCTTTACTTCTTGCGGAAATACAGAGTGAGTCTTTGACTCGTACAAATAAGTATTTTGACAGTAGATTCTTGAGGTCAAAAGTAGGTAACACTTTCTTCCTGAACCATTTTATCCAAATCGGCCCTGGTAAAATGATATAGCCATTTTAAGTTTTCATAATTACCTTCACAATAACTAGCTAAATCTCTGACACTACACATCTGTGGATCTTTCAAACCTTAGAACATAGATACATGGAATGGACATTAAGAGCAACGAATCAATGTTTTGTAGTACCTACACACATGTTTCTCTGTCTAGCGCGACACCAAGGCAGTATCGTTTTATTGAAAAATTTACATACTTCCTATCTATTCGTACTGAAAATTGATGTGTCAATGACTTCCGACACAAATGTCTCAATTGTGATTGGCGACACTTTATTTACTATCTCACTCCAGTCTTTGGAATGTTTATTTTCCATTCCATGTATCTATGTTCTAAGATTCTAACAGTAGAGTTCCATTCAGACAAAGCACCCAATTTTTAAAATTTCACACATACATAAGTATATACTTTTCAATTTTCGAACATCAAATTACTTGAAAACGGCGCATAAAACTAGAAAATATGAAGAATACTTTTATTTTACTAAAAATGTTACTTTTGACCTCAAGAATCCTCTGTTTAAATAAGTATTTGTACTAGTCAAAGACTCACCCTGTATAACCTTTTGAAAAAAATAAAAACTAAATTATGTATAAATATCCTATATATACCTACTCAACAATTTTTCTTTATTCACATCCATTTTGCTTAAAAAATCCAAAATTATTATCTATACCTAAGTATTTGAATTTTCTTCAGCTTGTTTTTTCATCAGTCCTTACGACTACTTATATAACTGCATGCTAGTGAGAGGACTACAGGATTTAGGATATGTATATGAAATAGTCTTTTATGATAAATATAAATAAATCTTGTGATTTTTGCAAACCAAGAGTGAACAACCTTCTATCACATGCTTGAAAATTGTGTTAGGTATTTGGATTATTGGCTTAGAGGGAGATGGGGAGGGAGAGGGAGAGGGAGAAGAAGAGAAAATGAAGAATTTGACTTTGACTTTAAGGTTATTTCAAGGTCAACTCGATTTTTTTTAATAGAAAGGTTTATTCTCTACTGCAGATTTTTATTTTTCATGAAAAAGTAGTACATAGATACATTTTCTATGAAACTTTTTCTCATCGGATTTCAAAATATTGAACTTAATTTTATTGAAACGGTTGGAAAAAAATGAAAATAACAATTGACATCGATGGAAAAAGTTAGTTACCCCTTTTTCATAATGAATAAGAATCTGGACTAAAGAATGAACATTTTCATTTTAAAAATTTTGGTTGACTTTGAAATAACCTTGAAGTCAAGGTCAGGGTTAAAACAAAATATGCAGGTATATTGATTTTCTTTCCCCCTGATACCTAACAAATTCTATATACGAAACATTTTTTCTGAAGAACATAGTTTATATGGATAATTTACTGTTTCAAGTTACCTAAATGCCGCAGCCTGTAAGTATAGGTATGCTTTGGTAAAAATTCTTATTTTTTATAAAAAAGTTTGAATCTTTTTTCATCGGATTTCTATTATTATTAGATAAGTAGATAGGTGTCATAAATTTTTTCCCAACCCCCCAACCGTTTGAAAATGAAAATCAAAGTAATATTTTGAAAGCCGACGAAAAAACTTTCAAACAAGAGTTACTATTTTTTTCATGAAAAATAAGAATCTGCACTGAGAATAATATAATACCTTTCCTTTTGAAATAATCAAGTTGACCTTCAAATAAAACTTGAAGTTGAAGTCAAGGTTAAAAAAAAGTTTTCATCTTCTGTCCCCCTTGATACCTAACAGTTTTTATTTGAAACATTTTTCTCTAAAGTAGGTACCTACATACATAGTTTTTGAAATAATTTAGGTAGTTAAATGTAGTATGTAACACCCCGTACCTACATAAAATTTGACGGAAAAAGTGGCCTATGCAGATAAATTATGAAATTTGGTTTACCTATATATCCATTTCGAAATCATAATTTCATGAGGATTTAGAATATGATATTAATTGCATCCCTATTGTCGTCTGAAGTATATTTGTCCAGTTTATGGTAAAGCACCTGGCACCTGCATGTGTGTTTTTTTCTGATATGTTGGAATTTGGTATTTCACGAAAAATTCCATTTTTTGCGCTCGTTTTTAGGGAGAAAGTTTATGCAAATGTAGGTATGAGATTTTAAAACGAAAAAAAAAAGTAAAATCTGAAGAATGCAGGTTCAAATTTTCACTTAATTGTCTCGAACATTTCTTTAGCAAAAAATAAATATGAAGAGGATATTTCAACGTATTAAGAAAACATGTTTTTCTTAATACGAAACTGAATGTAATGGATCTGCAGATCCATAAGTTTTCGCCCTAATCCTGAAGTCAACTTTTTCCAACTTAATATCGGGACACTCTATATCTTGTTTCAGCATTACCTATTACCTGTCTTTAAAAGAGAGTTGCAGGAATCGAAGTGAAATCTCGAGACCAGTAGACAATTTTTTTAATACCCACCTTCCTCCTTATGAACCTATTGTTTGTTGACCTTGGATGGTAGTGAATTTCTCCCCCACCTCAATCGATATTTCCCACTTTGTCAACGTTTAAATCTATTACCTTAGATAAGACCCCGTCTCAGCCTCAAAACCCCAACTCCTCATCCTTGTTTCCAAAGTCCGGAAAGGCAAACTAAACATGGTTCCCGTTTCAGATCCATACCATATCCTGAACTCGGCCTCGTCCCGATTGGTCGCCCAGGGCTCAGGACAGATACAGCTGTGGCAGTTCTTGCTCGAGCTGCTCGGCGATTCGTCGAACGCCGCTTGCATCGCCTGGGAGGGCACCAATGGCGAATTCAAGCTCACCGATCCGGACGAGGTGGCCAGGAGGTGGGGAGAGCGGAAGTCGAAGCCGAACATGAATTACGACAAGCTGAGCAGGGCGCTGAGGTAAGAATCTGAGCTTGTTTTGTGTGCAGATTTAGGGGAATCGGAAACGGGGAAACTGCGGAACATACGAGACTGAACGATTGCTGGAATTTGTAGCTTTTGGTGGGTTACGCTCGGAATTATTATTCGTTGATTGAATGTTGGATTCAACGGCAGTAATGGACAGGTCCATCAATTGGAGGGGAAACAAAAATTTCATCGTATACGGGGGGTGATTGGAATGCGAAGGAACTGTTACGAACAGTTAAATTCTAATTTAATTTATATTTTATCTTGTTATTTCTTTCAATAGGTTTTTTATAATTTTCTAGGGTATAAGAGGGTTAATTATATTCTTCTTATTGGTTTCACTCTTTAATCGGCAACACACAATTTTGATACAAGCTTAAGTCTTCAATATTAAATTCGTCGTAACTTCTCTTAACTAACGGTCGCGTCTCGACTGATGTAATTTTTGAACCCTTTTCAACAAATTTTCGAAGAACTGAATACTAACGTCTTTTCAATTTTCGTCTAAATTGACAACCCTCTAGCCTATCTATTTTATATAGGTATATCACACCTAACAATAGGAACAACAATACACTGAGAAACCAATTTATTAACTATAATGCATATTATTTAATACGGTAGGTAATATGGGCTTTATTCGAATATGGCGTAATAATGAACTTTCTTAATAGTTATTATCAGGTTTGTTGAGAGATGAACCTATTGAATTAATGACACTTCACTTCACTTTACTCCACTCACTCTTTTTAACACCATAGACAAGAAATTATTTGTAGAAACCGCTCTAATATAATAAGCTAATAAACTCTCAAGCCACAAGAAAAAAAAAATCAGCGATCTATAAAATTCAGAATAATCTGGAAATCTCCCTGTATTGCATCAAATTTCAATGGTAGACTGAATACTAGAACTGACGCTTTGCTTGACCACTAGGGACGCTTGCCATCTATTTGTCGACAAGATTCGACAAGTCGAGAATGATTTCATAGCTGCCAAATAAATTTTGTTTGATGTTAACAAAAATAAATTGATTATTTATAAACTATATATTTCTGGGAAATAAAGGTTTAGACTAAGATAACAAAACGATATTTATTTCTATCAAAAAAACAATATTTGGACCAAATAAATTGGGCTTTAATGAATTTCTCATTAACTATAAATAACTGAAATTTCTGAATTTCTTTGAGGGAAATCACGTTTATGTATTATTGGTTTATTAAATTTATAGTAAATAAATTCGGATCAAATAAATATTTATTAAATGTAAACCATGTCATTTTTCTCAGTGTAACAATAACGTAGTAAGAATAATGAAAATAGCTTCCTACATTCGGAGAAACTTATGAAACCAAAAACACTTCATTCCATTCAAGAAGTGATTTTTCTGAAAATAATTCTGTCTGACTATCCATTCCTTTTGTTACCATAACATCATAAATTTTCTAAAACCAGGCATCTATGATACTACCCTAAATAATTTTTATAATTATAATAATACTCTTATTTTCCATACTGATTAAACAAACTGATTTAATTATAATGGGGAAACTCGAACCGTATAACCAAATCCCCAAAATTAAAATATTTATTCCTCAAATTGAAGATTTTGGGTATAAACATTTTAAATTTTCCAAACTTGATTAGGTACACAAAAAAAAATGTTCATCAATTAATATTGGTAGGTTTTGCTTCTTGAACCTAATATGTTTTCTCCTTTTCCTTCTCTCTATCTTCTTCACATATTTCTCCCCCATCTGTTCCACTTTTTCTCTCACTTTTTGGATGATACTCTCCCATTTACCCTTCTTGGTGATGTTCCAATTTCTTTTATATCTTTCTTCTTTAATCTATTATTTTTCCATAGTAATTCCATTTGTTGTTGTCGCTCAAATTGATTGTTTCAGACGTATAAGAATTTTCTTCTTTCAGCACATGTTGCATTTTGGTTTTCAATATTCCTTTTTATTTCATTTAATTTAGCATCCAGCTGTTCTCGTACTTATTTTTGATTATTATGTTTCATAGAATCTAATTCTTCCTGATCGATAGTTTGTTTCAATGCTGTTTCTTCCATTGCTCTTTTAGTTGTTTCTCTTTCTCTTTTCATTATCTTACAAGCATCAGCTTGTACGAATAAAAAATACTGCAAACTTCATTATTTCAAAATGGAACGACCTATTCTATTTATTATAGATAGGTATAACATTTTTCGCTGCTCTATCCCCATCTGAGTATTTTCGTTTTGTACTAACGTATCCCTATTCCTGATACTTTCGGAGATATTAACGCTTTTCATCATAAAATTGCCGAAAACATGTATCCCATGAAATAGGTCTGTACTGTATTGTTACATTCCGTTTTATTCTTTATTTTATTCTATACATGTACTTGCTATTTCTATCAACAGAATCGCAACTTATGAAACCAAAAACAATTCTTTCAATTTAAGAAGTTACTTTTCTAAAAATAATTCTGACTGACTACTCTCTATTATTTTTTATGTTTCCATGCCATCCAAAATTTCCTAACGTAGCATCTGTGATGAATAAATTTCTTATAAATTAACAACAATTTCTTTTAATTCCTAATACTCATTGGACAAACTAAACTAAACAATATTATATTGGGGAAACTCGAACCATAACAAAATCCCCAAGATTAAAATATTTATTCGCCAAATTGAAAATTTGTCATCCAGTTGTTCCTGTACCTCTTTTCGAATATAATGTTCTGTAAAATCTAATTCCTCCTGGTTTAGTTTCATTGATATTATGTATTTGTTCCTTTTTTTCTCTCCATTTTCTCTGCACATTTTTTAATTTCACTTTTTATTTCCGTACCATTTTGATCAAATTCCTCAAATTGCTCATCCAATTTCATGAATTGTTCATCCAGTTTCTTAGAATGCTCATCGAATTTCTTAAAATGTTCATCGAGTTTCTTAGAATGTTCAGCAACTTCCATAGACTGTTCATCGAATCTCAGGTTTATATCTTTCCTCATCTTCAAAATAAAATCCAGTATATTGGAATCATTGTTTTCTTGTGCTCCAGCTAAACTCTTGTTTCTATAAGATTCCATATTTTGAGTATATATATGTAAAGCTCAAATTGTCCCACGTTGGGCGCCATTTTGTTACGTTCCGTTTTATTCTTTATTTTATTTTATATCTACATGTAGAGTCATTCGGGGCACTTTGCGCACTTTTGCCTTTCAAGCCATACCCTGTTTCAAATGTTGAAGCTAGGAAAATTAAAACATATTCATAAGATAGGGAATTTTCTAATCTATAAGAAAACATCAAAAAGAAAACAAACAAAAAAGTTTTCTTTCCGCAAAAAAGAATTTAATAGAGAAAGTCGGAGTGCGTTCACATGCCCCGTATTGCGGGTAAGTGTGCGCACCCTCACGGGGTAAGTGGACGCAGTGCTTAGTGAACCACACAATCGAAACAAATTACAAAATAATGTCATCAAAATGTTACAATATTAGAGAAATTCTGTTTATTGTCAATACAGAAGCGCCTTTTTACAAGCAGTAAATTATTGTTCGTGCCACAATTCTTGGTGAACACAACACTTGATACATTCCCCTGTTGGTGGCTCTTCATATTTTTCTGAACAAATAGGAATTAACCAAGAAAATCAACAATGTCATAATTTATTCCTCACTGAACTAATGCCCATATCATGAATCTATGCGCACACTTACCCGCGCACACTTTCCCCAGTAAGCCAAAATTTGAATTGACGTTCTTATAGAGTTGAGCAGCTAAGAGAACCTAAAATTTTTTATTATATATTTAGATTAATATGCCCATGATCGAATAAAATATTGTTTAACACTGAGGGACTCGGAAATTGGACCTGGCAGAATGTGCAGAGATGCTAAAAATTAACAAGAAAACTAGTGAATTTGATTGATTGCAAAAAAAAGTTAATGAAAAGTGGCACGGCGCACTCCTAAAACTAATATGGCGATTCTGCGCCCTTGCTTCACCCAAATGAACCCCTCTTTCATACATTGCATAGTCGAGATATACGCACTGCGCACACTTACCCACTGCGCTCAGTTACCCCGAATGACTCTACTTGTTATTTCTATGAACAGAATCGCAACTTATGAAACCAAAAACAATTCATTCCATTCAAGAAGTGACTTTTCTAAAAATAATTCTGACTGACTACTCTATATTATTTTTTATGTTTCCATGCCATCCGAAATTTCCTTGCATCTATGATGAATAAATTTCTTATAAATTAACAAAAATGTCTTCTAGTTCCTAACACTCATTGAAAAACTAAACTAAACCATATTATTTTCGGAAAACTCAAACCATAACAGTACCTATCTATAGAAAACACATTTATTTTAAGGAGCTGAAATTTTGGGTATAGGTCACTGAGGATGAGTTTCGTGTAGAAAAAACTTGGTTTGTTAAATGAATGAGGAAATTCTTCGTTTTGTCACTCAATACATCAATACAAAAACGGAGAGAAGCTGAAATTTTCAAATCGAACAGCCTATTACCTTTCATCTTACATTTTCAGATCAAATCAAAATATGCATGTAATGATGTATTATGTTCCTGAATGAAAACCTTATGGTTTTCACGTCAATTTTCTATGTGAGGGGACTTCTGTTGCTACCGTAGAATTTCTGCCACGTTAAGTTCGTTAAATCCTAAAACTATTGAAAACTCTACTGAAGGTGTTTATCCCATTCATACAAGGAGTTGTGTTTGTTAGATAAAATTAGCAATTATGAAAACCCTCACCTTCATAGAAATTTGACTTTATTTCCGAAACCATATGAGGTTTTCTGATGTGATTTTGATACTTCATAGAAAATATTTGATGAAAATAATTAGAGTGTTACATTTGAAAACAACAAATTTTGGTCGTTTGAATCGAATTGAAAGACGACGAATTTTGAATGAGCTTGCATATCAAAAACCTAGTTTTTTCTATACACGAAACGCATCCTCAGGATCTCAGTGATCTATTCTCAAAATTTTAGCTTCCCAAAGTATGAAATGTCTTCTCTGTGCCCATTTTATTGGATCCATATGTTTTTGGCTTTTTTTGTGAAAAACAGTAAATATCACCGAAAGTATCAGGGATAGGCATGGGGAGCGAAAAATACCCTAATATAAATAAGGTATACCATTTGAAATAACGAAATTTGTAGTAAGTTTTCGTATAAGCAGCAACGTTGCAGCATTGAAAATATTTTAGTCAGATAGATTAGAAGCGTAGGTATAAACCTAGTAACCAAATTTTCAGAACAATCGTACGATCCGTTCTCCGTATTACCTAAACGTCTAATAGTTAACCCACCTGCGGGGAAACGGGAAACACTCTATATGTCAATGATTTTTTTTTATTGAAAAAACGAATCCACAACTTAACTCCAAATTTCAAAATTAATTTAGAATTCCCGATACTCTCAAAGGGGGTTCTCAACTGGTATTATATGTAGGTATATATACACAACACAGAATTTCAAAAATAAAATTATATTCATTTATAATTGATCGCAGAATTCAACAACAATAGCTTACCTCTCTTAATAACCTTAACTTCTATTATTATTGTCTTTTGAATTCCACTCACTGCTCAATTTGAATATAATATCTTCTCTTTGTAGGACCTCTGTGATGAATTTTTGTGTGTATTCTTCTATATGGTTCATAGTGTTGACAATGCTGACACTTATCTCAAAATTTGGAAATCTTCCACTTATATGCTGCAATAGTGTAAATTGATTTCTTGACTAAACTTCACACCAAAACCATCAAATGCAACTTCCTGCTCGACTGTAATATTGATAATATATGAAAGATTTTTCATCCTAGTATTAAGCTTCTTGTTTATGATAGGTATTCTTATTTCTTCTCGCAAATTCATTTTTCTATTTGCCATCGAAGGAAAACCATCTAACATCATTTAAATCACAAGTGTCATTTGTGGGAGACAGCACATGTGTGAGATGAATGAAAGCTCTATTTTTTTAACGAGGGTCGCAGGCCCGAGCCACATCCGAGGCGAACCACGCGAGGGTCAAAGGCCCGAGCTACGTTAAGGCTAATCGCGCAGGGCTATAGGCGAACAGCGAGAGCAGTCCGAGCCCTGACTTTAGGCGAACCGAAAAAAATCCCCGAAAACGATCGGTTTAGGAGTGTTCGCGAAAAAGACGCGCGTGGTACATAATAGAGCTAAGAGCTTGGACATTTTTCCATTTGCCATCAAAGGAAAACCATCAAACATCATTTAAATCACAAGTGACGAAGCACAAGTGTCTTCTGTGTGACGCAGCGCAAGTGTTATCCATGTGACGATCGATAATCAGAGATAATCGGATGACAGATGGGAGTGTTTTACATCAATGGGAATCATAGATTCTTTCGTCACGTGACGATTTATCTTTTTCAGAGTCGAGATGAAGAAAAAACTATTTACTGGGGTGCCACATCATCCACATTCATACATCTTCGAATTTCAAATGGTTTCAAATGGTAATAGGTGTGTGTCAAGACTGTCCAGTGACACCTCACATTTTGGAAGTCTTGCAATTCTATTCACAAATATTCTGAAAATTTTCTATTCGACTTTGGTTTCAGTGTAAAAAACTCGTTAGAAATGGTGAGGGTGAGGTGGATTAAGTGGTCCAGTTTCTTTTCTTTGGCGACCCCTGAGGCGTCAGCAAATCAATCGTTTTTACAGATCGAATTAAAGTATCTTATAAACAGCAAAAAAAAAAGGTACTGGTTTGTAGGGCAGGATGATAAAAACAGCAATCCCCTGCGATTAGCCAAAGTTTCGAGTAGCTTTTAACTCTCTCTCTCTCAAGGCTACAATAAATACAAAACAAACTATAGGGTATGTGTCCCAAATTCCGCCTACCCTAACTGTTTCCTGAAATATCAATAACATTCCACGGTTAATCCAATCCAAACAATTGAATCGGTAAAATCAAAAATTAACACCTTTCGTGTTGGTTTCCGACGGAAATTCAAAAAAGTATTGGAATCCAAACGATCGGGCGCAGGAGAGGATAAAGTTTATGTGCCGACTTTATGGTATTTTGACCTTCTTTTTGTCAGTCTTCAACTTCGAAAAGTAATTCTTGTAGAAGATCGATATGGGAAAATTGGTCTCTCTTTAACCCATTCACTCCTTGGTTTCTTCTCTCGAAGCGACTTCAATTGCTTCTTTTACACCAAACAAGCGTACGCCACTGCCATCAGACAATATTCCTCATCTCCCACTTATGACATTTTCGAACTGACGAATTCTCGCACTACTACTATTATAAATGTTTTTTGCACATTATTCCGCGTTCTTTTCACTCATGTGTGTGGGCAATAAGTGCAGAAGTTGATGGTTGTCATTCTTTGCATGTTGCATGTTGAACGCCGTCTTCTCTCTGTGTCTGTGGCCGGCTTTAAGGCAAAGGCAAAACGTGCAAGTGTAAGATTTGGCTGGTTGAAGCCTTCTGCATGGGACTTCTCTCCGTAGAAATTTTCTAGTTTTTTTTATATGATGAGCTAGTGTGCTAGTGACTACTACACACTCGCCCCCCTTCCTCTTCCTTGAAACTTGTGATGACACCTTTGGGACACCGGGTAGGCGGTGTTAGGCACTCATTCTACTTGACGTGAAACACGAAAAATTATGGTTAGAAAACAGCCATATCCTTGAACGAAAACACTATAATATTCTCCATTTCATGCATAAACGTAGTGAAAAAGAGTGGTATTGGGAACTTCACATTTGTAACCTACAGTTGCACTTAGGTCTATCGGCTGCTCAGATGAGATGAGGCCCCTCAGGTGAGGGGTGAGTTATATAGTTGGGCGCCAGGATTAACACGTAAACCAAGAGAAATCTTGCTTCAGGGAAAGTTTAAAGAAAATGACTTTTACAATTTTATTAAAATTAAAAATCTACAAAAAACACAAGTTATGATTGCTGAAGGCTGAGTATTATAAAAAAAAGTACAAATTAGGCGTTACAGACAGTTCATTGGGCTCCAGGCAGAATTTGGATTTGTGTAATCGAGTTAGACAGAAATTTTGAGACCTCACTTATCCTATTCTGGCTATATACAAGCGCGCTTGGATGGTAGTTGGAAAGAAAATTTCAGCTCTCACTGGCCCAATTCAGGTTCAGTGTTTGGAGGCTCGCTGGGTACATATGTTACGGGCAATGTAATTATTTAGGTCAGTATTCATAATGCTTGGTTATTATGAATAATGACCATTAAAATCGGGCAATTTGATAAATTTGAATTACTTTACAATAATTTCTCACATTTCCCGGTCATTATAAATACCGCTATTATTTCTTTGGGCACTTTGATTAATTGACACCAAAGGGACAACCTATGTGAAAAGAATGGCGAAGATATTCCACAGATAGAGATTCAACTAAGAGAATGTGCAAGATTGTCATCCAAGACAGGCTGTGGCGATGTGGCTGTAAAGGTAGCTGTAAATCCGACGAGCGAAAGTGTCGTAAAGAAAAAAAGCTATGTAACTCGAAATGTCACCAAAGTGGAAGCTGCTCTAATGAATAGAGCCTGTATTGGCCTGTATTGCTACATATTGACATTTTGTGTGAATATAAATTTGAAAGTACGTACATATCTAATACTTTAGTTTTGTTTGTACTTATTTCAACCCACCGGTTTGTTTGTCAGCATGTGAAATTTTATTTGTTATGTTTTGTTTGTTACTTTGTCAGTCAGGTATGCAAAAATTTGTTATTTTTTATGAGAAATATGAATAATATATAATTATCAAATTGCCCACCTGATTTTTAGCATTAGCATTATGCATAATAACCGGGCAATGTAATATTTGCAACATAATTTATCATTTTGTCATATCCTTTTGGGCACTTTTTAAATTGCCCGGGCATTATAAACAATGCCCAATTATTTACATTGCCCGTAACATATATAGTATATACTAGCCAAAAGGTTTCAGTTGGTCGAGTTGGCGAGATTCTGATCTTGAAACAGCTTCAAACGTTGTTGTTCCCTTCAATGTCAACTGATTCTCCAACATGCAGTGCGGAATAGAATAAAAAAATTAGTAGATGTTGAAATGGTGGTCGATTTAAATTCTGTTCCAACTAACTCTTTCGACAGCAATACAATAATCAGTACAAAAAGCCATATAGTTCTTCAGTAAAATAATTCAATGAATAAGGTGATTACATATGAATAGAAAAAAAAATTGATAAGGTTCAACAAAATACAAGTAACTAATATCTTTCCGTAAAGAAAAAAATTTTGTTAAATCAGAATAAATTGAAACTTCAATAAATGATCCGACTGAAAATGATAAACAAAATCCTAACCCACTGATGGTGAGCCACATAATTCTATGCTATCTTTATAGTTCTATGTGGTGAGCAAGGATAGAAAGATCGAAATTACCAAATTCAGAAAATTAAATTTCTGGGAAACAGGGAAAAAGAAACTAGATTCCTCTTATTAAATTCAATCAGTAAAGAGAAAGATAATAATTCACCAGAAATAAGCACTCGCTCTTTGTCACCTCTTCACAACGGTTTCAATCGAATTCCATTTCGATCCAAATGAAAAATCAAAATGAACGACTCCCCTCCTTCTTCAGAAAAATCCGGTTTCATTATTCCGTTTATTGCGGAATCAGTGGCGTCACGGCGATGAGGGTTGTAACGAGAAATCGTTACACATTCCATGCGATACAGGCAAAATTTCAGAAAACCAAAATTCGACTGATATATACAGCTGATAAAATTAACGTAGATCCCCAGTCTAGATCAACAATAATCACATCTGATGCTAGTGCCCTATCACGAGGAATGTACAAACTTGACTTTACAGATAGCCACATACTGGTAGCACATTCATGCTCTTCAAAATCCGTAGAGGCGGTTTCAGGAACCTAGGCGACGTTTGGGACACTTACCCTACACAGAGTTACAATTAAAGAGAATTAATTCAGGTCAATAATGAATATGAACCTGGATCATTCACCATTTGTTATCTGAGTTATCGCAAAGCAATAGGAAAAAACTAATATCGTGATGACTGATGACCATCATGTTTAGTTTAGGATATTGGCCCTTTCGATTTTTATGTGGCAATGAAAATGGAAACTAAGGATTGCCGAATTTTTCTCATTAATTAGTAGGTAACTTTGCTCATTTTGATACCAACTGACAGAAATAAACTTGGGACACAAGTGTAAAAAAAAGGGGTACAATAGGGTAACAATAACACAATTTGACAACGAGATTTCATATCATATAGATATGAGTTAAATACGCAATAAATAAAAAGAAAGAAGATGTCAACCGAAATTGTGAAAATCGAAAAATTGGAGTATCGAGCCATCATCAAGTACCTACTTGTATTTAAAAGGGTTAAGAGGTAAGCAGATTTACGAAGATATGCTTAATGCCCTTGGTGATCAATGTCCTTCGTATGCGACCGTGAAAAATTAGACTCAAGCTTCAAAAGAGGTAAATTTTCCATTGAAGATGATGATCCATCGGGATGGCCAGTTTCTGTGTCAGTCCCTGAAAATATCGATGCAGTTCAAGACATGATTTCATCAGACCGTCGAATTGGGCTAAAACGGATATCTGAAGCACTGAATATTTCGTACGAACGCGTTCATCATATAGTACACGTCAATTTGGACATGAGAAAAATTTCTGCAAAATGGATCCCCAAATGTTTGAATGTTGACCAAAAGCGTGCAAGGGTAGAAGAAGCATCGAGTTGCTATGGACGAAACTTGGGTACATTTCTACGATCCAGAAACAAAGCAACAATCGATGGAATGGCGACACTCTGGTACTCCAAGACCTATATAAGAAGTTTCGTGTCCAAAAATCTGCTGGAAATGTTGTTGATTCAGTTTTTTGGGATTGCCATGGAGTAATTATAATAGATTTTTTGGATAAGGGTAGAACAATAACCAGAGATTACTATTCGATATTAATGACCACTCTACGGGAAAAAATTTAAGAGAAAAGACGCGGAAAGCTATCCAGAGGTGTTTCGTTTTTACAGGACAACGCTCATGTACACAAATCTCATGCTGCCACGGGAAAAATTTGTGATTTAGGGTTTGAATTACTAGAACACCTCCCTTATTCACCGGAATTGGTTCCATTCGACTATCATCTCTTTCCTCAACTGAAAAAAAGTTTAAGGTCCTAAATTTTCTTCCAACGAGGAGGTAATAAAAGCTGTGGAGGTTTTGTTTTGCAAGGCAAGAAGAAATATTTTTTTTGAAAAGTCTAGAAACGTTGCATTTTCGCTGTAATAAATGTATCCAATTAAAAGGAGAATATATTGAGTAATAAAATATTTTAACATTGAAATTTTGTTTGGTTCTATAGTAGGCTAAGAATTTTTCAATATATCCTCGTATAACTCGACTCCTATTGCCATTTAACTCTCTTGCGAGGATTGAAATCGAAAAATGTACAACTCCAAATAAAAATTGATCTGCCAGAGCGTTTTTTAGAAAAACTTTCCGATATATCGGGTTGGACTCTTTTTTGTGGGCCACTCAGTATGTATTTTTCAACATGATATAATTCAAATTACTAGCAGAGTTTAAAATGATCGAACCTCACCTTCAAGAAATACCCTAATTAGGTACAAAAAACAAAAATATGTTTTGATTTGAATTCACTGTTCCACTTGCATTTGTGGTTTTTAGTGTTGAAGACTACCTACATTCGAATCCTTTCTAATTCCAGGTACTACTATGACAAGAATATAATGTCAAAGGTCCACGGCAAACGTTACGCCTACAAATTCGACTTTCACGGTCTCATGGCAGCCTGCCAGACTCAGGGACAAGGCCAAACGGACGTCATGCCAACGTATCACAAGTACCAGCAGCACCAGAACGACCTGGGAGCGGCCCTGTACCCGTCAGCACCTCCAGCGCCCCCCAAACTTCCAAGCATTCTCCCACCCACCACGCAGCACTCCCAGAGTGGATTCTTCTCTCCCCCTAGCTACTGGCCATACTCTCACGGAAGTTTCGACCCCAGGGGTCCGTTCACATAATCCGGACCTGGATTCGGACATCGGCACAAAATGTTACAGTTTCCTACAACTGGTTCCACCGCGTATCATATTCAACAAAACAGTAGCGAGAATAATATGCTTTATATCGTGGAAAACTCGAGATTTTCGCAGGGATATTCGATGGACCAGTTGTATGGAAGTCTCGGAAAACCTGATGCAGAAAATCGAACCGAGCGTCACTTAGGTATCTTCCTCGGCGATTTATTTTGTAGTGAGGGTGCTGCAGAAAAGAACTGAGTGTTGAATTTTTACTGTTACGAACGATAGTTTTGTTTGAATGTCGTTTTAGGCATTTTATTCGAGTTATCAGTAATATTGAATCATAAGTGTATTTTTGAGTAATGAATTACTGTCCCAGTTCCTTTTGGAAATAGCTACGTGTTCACGAATAACTCTGAATTGGTGTGTGGCTCTCGAATCTTCATTTTCGAAAAAAAATCAGATTCATGTTCATTCAAAGTAAAAGTTTTTTTAGTATTTTATATTTTATAAATATATTGAAAAACAGAAAAATATTCATAAAACTTTCGAAGAAAGGGTCATGAACTACAGTAGGTATGAATAGGGAATTCTCCTTCTGACGAAAATTATGTATTTTTTATGAAATATCTTTGAAACGTCATATTTTGAAATAACCATTTCAACTGTTTCCCAAAAAAAAATATTTTTAGCACTTAAAAATGAAAAATAAAAATGGATATTTAAAGTTTAAAGCGTTTTGTGAGAATTGTACAAGCTGGCAACATCGACTGAAATTTGCCTTGATAATGAAGGACAACAAATGCATTATCTTGATAAGATAGACAAAGATGGCTGTCTATAAAGGTCGTAAAATTTTATGGGATTTTTATGGCCGGTTGCAGTTGAAGCTCGCCAGTAAGTACGCGCCTGTAGATCAACAGGTCTTATTTTATAAACAAGCTGAAGGATGATTTTGAATAGTTTTTGTGGTGAATTTGAAAAAATTATGAATTAAACTCAAATTTATTCAGTTTAAACTTGCATATGCAGTGATAACCCAAATTGAGGAGAATTCCCCATTGTAACTTGTAACAATTTATGACGTTAAATGAAAGACAGGAAAAGTTAAATAACGTTTGTATTCACAGCGTGTAGGAATGAAATGTAATTGCTTTGTGTTCAAATTGTTATCACATTTTCCATTTCATTTCACAACTGTATTTTCCTCGAAGTAAGAACCATTTAGAGTTGTTCAGTAGTTAACGAATTTTTTGTAAGTATTCCAAATCATTGAAAAAAAACTTGAAATAATAGTTATTCATTGGTAATGCGAGTATGGATCACATCACAGATATCTAATTGAATTTATTTGATGACACATTTCTTATTATCTCAATTTCGATTGTTTTATTTCTTAGGGATGTGTGAAATTACTGTTTTGTTTTAGAATTTTGTTAATAAAAATATTACGAAGTTAGAATGTGTTTTTTTAAATATTATAAATGCACAAAGAAATCGGGACAAATTATATTATGGAATGAGCAGGGTTTTTCAGAACAGCTGAACATGAACATGATGAAGGAAAATGTTTCATGCGAAAATTTGAATGGATTTATCTGGTTAAGCCTGTCGATGAGCCTCATTGTTGCTTCGAAGGTATATGGTCCCGATACATTCCAGTACAAATCATGGTACCGTCAAAAAACTAAAGAGACATACCCTAAGGAACAGGCGCGTACACAGAAAGTTGTGTTGGGGGGGCTCAGCTAACATCCACTAAAAAAGGAAAATGTAATAAAAACATTTATTTCTTATAACTAAAAAAATTGAGGAGAACAAATAGAAAAATTTTAAAGTATGTCAGAGTTGACTAGATTTTAGTTATTAAATAAAATAAAACATTGATTTCTTGTAAACATATCTATAAAAAAGAAAAAACGAATATTAGAAAATTTACTAGTTATTAGTTATTAAATAAAAGCTCCAAGCGCCTTGGGCCAGCATTAGCGAATCTGGTCACAACCATTTTTGTATCAATGACTCTCCAGTAATTTATGTGCATTAGAGCTAATCCATTCGAGCAGTTTTCTGCCATAATGCTTCTGAAGGTCTTAAGTCTCCTTAAGGAAGAAAAACTGCGCTCTGTTTCTTCAGCTGTTGTTACGGAAAGTACACAAAATATTTGAAAAAATATGTACAAATTCGGGTAAAAATCTTCGCAACATTTCTCAAGAGCTGAAAGTGCTGATGAAAGACATGATTCGGGATCATTCGGTGTTGAAGTGATCCACTTTTTTTCCATCTTTTTAATTCACTGGAAAGAAGACCCTTGTCACTGTCTGGTTCATCAATACCAGATATTTCTTGGTGTATTTCACTGTCGAAAAGATTATTTAACGTTGCTGGTATAATGCACTGCAGCGAAAAATTTTTTTTGATAAGTGAGGAATATTTGGATGCCAATTCATTCACCCCGGTGGCTCTAGAGAATTTTCCACCACCCACCCCGAAAGAAGGACCAGATGACAACACGAACAAAATTCTTGCGAATTACCTTGACATTCAATAGATGGCTGTACTTGTAGCTTCATATAATAATGTTATTGGCCTTTTTCGTATTTTACTTGAACAATACTTGAAAGTTCTATGTGCTGAATGATCATGAGGGACCTTTTGCAAAAGCCTTGGGGGGGCTAGAGCCCCAATAGCCCTCCCCTGGGTACGCGCCTGCTAAGGAACACAACTGGCCCTTCCGTACCTACCTGTTCCTACCACATACCGAGCAATGGTCTTTCGAAACCCGTCAATCGGATCTGCCGCACCTTGTACTTGGATATTCCAAAAAAGTATGAATTTCTGTGCAAATACCTATTAATTAAATCAGGAGATCTTGTAGATTGTAGATGAACGAATGAAACTCATCCGCCAATTTGCAACGTAATAGAATATTTGTGTGGAATTTTTCAGATTCGGTCCTGATAAAAAGAAATAGCCATGTTAACTGTTCATAATGAGCTATGCCACAAAATCCCTTCAGAACAGCAAGCTAAATCCATGACACAACACATCTGTGGATTTTTTGAACAGCCAATTTGTCATTCAGCAACCCAATTTCCCGAATATCACAGAGGTTTTTTTATTTTTTAACATCAAATTACTCAAAAACGGTGCATTATACGAGAAAATATGAGGAATATTCTTATTTCACAAAACGTTCAAATATTCATTAAATAGCTTCCAACTTAGTTTCAAGGGTTGGGTTCCTTGAGTTTTTGGTATTTTTATGGTACATAATGGTCATAATAATCATAATGAGATAACTGGAAGAAGTGGGTGATATCTTGTGTTTGAAAATGAATGGAAAACTACATTCCGAAATTCATTTCATTCGATAAAACAGTTTGTGAGATAGAAATAAAAATAAATTTTTTTATAGTTTTTCAACACCTGTATCTTTTTCACCAAGCCGATTCGGAAAAAATGTTATAGGAAAAAAGTGTTTCTTCTGACCTCAAGAATCCACCGTTGAAATATTTGTACGAGTCACTCCCCTGTGCCAATATCGTAAACGAAACCACATGGTCGAATCGATACGTTTTTTCCATTGCTTTGCGATCATTCAGCTAGCAAACGGTCTAGAGTCGTATTAGGGTCAATTTTAGTGAGCATTTTCAATTTTTATTTCAACTTTGTCATTATGAAAGTTTTGTATAGGTGATTTTTGGTGAAACACTTCAGTTTGACCAGTTCTACCTTCTGTTAAAAAAGCCTCACCTTTAAATACACCCTGTATAAAGTCTCAGTATCAATCAGGGTTTTTACTATACCCATACCCGTTAAACCTACCTTACATACCCTAGACAAGTTTTACGACGAAGAATAAGGAAAGTTAAGCCAACAAAAGCTTCAGGAACTTCAGCTAATCTAGAAACGCAGAAGATATGTTTACCTACTCCTGTAGCCTGTAGCCATTTCTTATAGAAGAAATGGAAAGGAAAGGTTTATATAGTAAAACCCGATTAGTTGAATCACTTTACAAAAATGAAAAATAGATCTACCTATTCTTTAAAAATGTGTACTTACGATAGTGCAAGATATACAGGGTCTTTCACGAGGAACCTCACCCATATTTATACGGGAAACTACTGAACGTATTTTCATGAAATTCAGCACTTATAAGTATTTCACGATGCTGATGAAATCTAAAATATTCTCAAGGCATGAGCACCTCCGGTTTTTCCACAAATGACGTCTACTTCCGTTTTTCAAATTAGAACACCATTTTTTTATTGCAGAAATAGATTCCTTAGAAAATTTCAAGTTATTTTGATGTTTTGGTTGGAAAATTCTCTCTGAGCGGGAAAATTCGAAAAAAAAATCGAAAATAGAGCTCCGCTGAAACAAGAATAACTTCGAGGTTTTTGAATGGAAAATTTTCATTTTTGGGATTTTTCAAGATGTAAGATTGATGTATCCACTTCGAATCGAAATCGCGATTCATGATACAGGGGGTGAAAAAATCGCTTTCAAAGTTAGGGATGACAAAATCGTGAAAAATCAATTTTTTCAAATTAGAACCCCATATTTTTATGGCAGATATTGAATCTACGTTAAAAAATAATGTGAGTGTATGCATCACACCCTTGCCCTAAAATGGATATTTTCTGAGTTATTCACAAAAAACTGTTTTTCGTCTTGAATTTTCAGCTATTTCTTTTCCCTTCACGCCAAAAAGATGAAATTTTCAGGAACTGTTATTTGAACCATGCTGTAGATTTCTTGAAACCGTCTTCAAGTTACTATTAGGAGAACCATGGCTAACTCTCCAGTTATAACTAGAGAAGAATGAGAAGATGCTCAAAGTTTTGACCGTTAATTTCTAGACATTTATTTATACGTCTCAGGAATGCTTCGTGCGTTGCTCTTCTTATTTCATCGGGAGGAAGAGATCTGCAAAAGTGTTTCAAAACCAAATTGAGTTTCAAAACTATGAATCTTAAAATCTAAACAAACCTGAACGCATTTCTGACTCGTTCTATGCAGTCCTCTTTATCAGTCAGGGGAGTTGAGTAGACAATATTTTTTATCCTACCCCAAACATAATAGTCTAAAGACGTTAAATCGGGAGAACGTGGTGGCCAAAGATGTGGACCATTGTTCGCCAACCATCGATCTTCAAATAGCCTGTAGAGGATATTTGACACATTGAGTGAATTGTGTGGAGTCGCGCCATCTTGTTGATACCATAAGTCATTATGGTTCTGTACTAGCGGCTCAATTATTTGAGTCAATATGTCAGAATATCTATCTCCTAAGGGAGAACATTCTTTAAATAATGCAAACATGTGTAGTGTTCTATCTTACCAGTTAAAGTCCCATCATAAATGTGAACATCGAGAATTGCATTATTTTCGATGGCGCAAAAAACATTGAAACTCCAGGTCTCTTGAAAGTTCCATTGTCTGAAGTGGTGGATGTTCTCTTCATCCCAATAATGACTGTTATGCCTATTGAAAGAACCATTCTTTGTGAATTTAGCTTCATCTGTCCAAATTATACAGTCCAAAAAGTTTTCATTCTCTTGAAATCGAATCATCATAGCATCGCAAAACTCTGTTCTCCTGACGAAATCAGTTTCCTTCAAATGCTGTACCCTATTGAATTTATATGGGTGCATTTTATGTTTTTTCAATATTCTCCAAACACTCGATTGAGATAATCCCAGATCAATCTCGGCATCTTTGAGAGGATTTTGAGGATTCACACGAAAATATGCAAGAACTGTAATTTCGTTGTTCTCATCTTCTACTACACTTTTTTCTCTGTGTATAGTTTTCTTAACGAAAGATCCGACATTTCTCAAGTTTGTCATGGTTCTGTTAATGGTATCTCTCGTTGGTCTGGATCGGTCAGGAAACCTCTCAATGAACAGTCGAATCGTTCTATCTACAACTTTATTACATTCTCCATGAAGTAGAATGAGATTCAAATAATCTTCATTGGTAAAATTAGGCATAGTGATCGATTTTATAACTTAATACCAATTATCACCAAATTAATAGTAAACACAAAATGCTACTGAATAAAGAGGAATTTGGCAGATATAATTAATGATATCTATCATTAAAAAAAAGAATGTAAAATATGGTAAGTTTTTGCATATGGTTCATAAGGAATTATTTATTTATCACTGGAGAGAAAACCGATGGCCGATTAGTTGAAATAAAGAAGTTTCCGATACAAATTCGAATCAAAATTCGCCATCTATTTAGGAACAACCTGTAACTTTTTTCTCTTGCATATTAGGGTAGTAAAATCTAAAATATGGTTTAAGTAACAGTTCCTGAAAATTTCATCTTTTTGGCGTGAAGGGAAAAGAAATAGCTGAAAATTCAAGACGAAAAACAGTTTTTTGTGAATAACTCAGAAAATATCCATTTTAGGGCAAGGTTGTGATGCATACACTCACATTATTTTTTAACGAAGATTCAATATCTGCCATAAAAAAATGGGGTTCTAATTTGAAAAAATTGATTTTTCACGATTTTGTCATCCCTAACTTTGAAAGCGATTTTTTCACATCCTGTATCATGAATCGCGATTTCGATTTTTAAAGTGGATACATCAATCTTACATCTTGAAAAATCCCAAAAATGAAAATTTTCCATCCAAAAACCTCGAAGTTATTCTTGTTTCAGCGGAGCTCTATTTTCGATTTTTTTTTCGAATTTTCCCGCTCAGAGAGAATTTTCCAACCAAAACTGAAAAATGTTACATCAAAATAACTTGAAATTTTCTAAGGAATCTATTTCTGCAATAAAAAAATGGTGTTCTAATTTGAAAAACGGACGTTGACGTCATTTCCGGAAAAACCGGAGGTGCTCATGCCTTGAAAATATTTTAGATTTCATCAGCATCGTGAAATACTTATAAGTGCTGAATTTCATGAAAATACGTTCAGTAGTTTCCCGTATAAATATGGGTGAGGTTCCTCGTGAAAGACCTTGTATGTCGAAACATAGGTGTTTGATAGGGTAAGTTAAACCACAAATTAACCATAAATTCAAAATAAAAAAATAACAAATCTAATGAATCTCGTCCTTGCTCTTCAATAGGGGAAAGGGATATTGGCTTCAGGACTGCTGGGGTGAATAATACACTCTTTTTCATATCGACCTTTCGATCCTTCTTCAGGACTGCAATAATAATGATTTTTAATTTTGGAAAAATGAACAATCTATGTTAAATACGAATTTTGTTTTTCAATCATTTATAATTGTTTTTTTGAAGAATGTTATAATCCGATATATTAACCTGAAAACGATGCAACAATAAAACAAAACATGTCTCCCATTAGTAGCATTTAAGATATTTTTGATAATTTTTTTATTTTTATATATTATTCAGTACAAGTATGTACTTATGTGGAAATTTTCCGTGGCTTAGTCAATACGATATACTGGTTGCTAGGATTTTGCTCTCGGATGTAAGCTCTTGGATTGATATAAACTTGCTTCTATGGAATTCCCCGATGATTGAGATTTATTTTATTTCTCTCAATTTTGTTATCATAAATTGTACTTAATTTTTGCATGTCCGTTCTAACATTTCCTGTATTATTCATGGATCGACGATTTGAATAAAGTGTTTCATTCACCCCAGCAGTTCTGTAGCCAAATATCCTTTCCCCAATAAAAAATAACCCGATTTTATTCAAAAAGTATAGGTCGAAACGGATTCGTTTAAAATTTGAAAACAAAAAGTTCTAGCTAATAATTTCAAATAAGTTTCAATAAAACAGTCATATTAACAACAGATACCTACTCGAAATTTCGACCATTACTTCTGACGCACACTTCTGAGTGTCTAATTTTCAATTTAACCACGTTGAATTGATGTAAATTATTCATCGCATCGTTTCGTTTTGTCACGGCCAAATTACAACAAAACGACCGGCTTACTGATGGAACAATAATACTTACTCTGCATCAAAAATGATTTTCTTCTCGAATATGGTGCATTTAGAAGAAAATGTATTGTTTTTTCACTTGGTTTCTCAAAAAATATATCACTCTTGAATTCGAAACGAAGCTTTCTAGCCTATAAGTAGTTGATTGACAAAAATAGGGTTATTTTTCGATTTTGAATCTATAGTTAACTTTCGGGGCGCCTACATTATCAGTGTTGATTCCGAGTAAATCCTGTAATGGTATAACATCTAAAGAGAGGGCTCTTGTCGGAAATATGTGAGGACTGAGGACAGGATTCCTCAGAGTCCAATAACCTTCATGCTGGTTAAGTAGGGATGTTGTGTGTACCGTAGATAGCTACCTCTATCTACGGTGTGTACCTACGAAGGGGTAGATGTAAAAGAGCGTAAAAAACGCTCAGTTTAATACACAGGTGGGTCAATGAGAAAGGAGGGATCTAGGGTAGCTAGGAAGCTAAGTGTCTCTATCTCTAAGAAAGAGGTCTCATGCCCCAGGGGTATAGAGATCCTTAATTTCGGTGCACATATCTAATATCTACCCCAATGCTCTTTGAAATTTTGTATACGTCAGTATACAATATAAAGGTGTGATTGAAGTACCTATACTTCATTCAACTTTATTTTAGCAGTCGGTTGGCCATGGAAATTTGACACATTTCACTCTGTATAGTACGAAAATGTGGGGTTATGAAGCTTGTCAAAACATTTTTGGGTTTTAAATCAACGCTATGTTGCCCGTTCTACGTAAAAGTTTCTGTTATTACGTATTTTATCACAATCTCGAATCTCTTCGGAAAATATCTGACGAACATAATTGAAGTTTATATAAACTGATTGAAGGCATACCAAATCCAGTTATTTGCATGGAAAATACAAGAGATCAGTATAATATCATAATATGCACTAGCTTGAGGAGAGTTAATGTTCGTTATCTTCTTTGGCTTACATCATTTGTAGATTTCAAAAATATGAAATGCATATGATGCAGTGGTTGGCAATGGGTATCTCCCGAAGGAATTAACAGATAATTACAAGAATATTAAATTTTTCAATAAAAATCATCTTGCATCAATATAAGTAAAAGGAGTTGAAGGAAGTTTCAATTTAAGATGCAACTTCACCGTTGAACAAAAATTTCACATTAATAAACAGTAACAGGGCAACTTGCGCGTATTTGTGGCTATTCATCTTAATACATTATTGTAATTATAATATTTAGGTATTTATTAGTAGGTACCTTAAGACATTTACATTGTATAGGACAAGTCAAATGAAAAACGGAAAAATCCATTTTAGGGAACTCATTCTCCGATGACATTTATCGAAAATCCTGTAGTTAACTTTTCGCATTAATTCACTCAAACATAAAATTCTGAAATGCCACCACTTTTTTGGGTCTCCCAATAGAAGGAAATTCTTTGTCATACTCTTCATTCACAATCTTTCTGATTGTGGAAATATTCAGCTGAAATATAAGTCGTTTAGATTCAAATGAAACATTATATAAATTGTCTAACATTGAATATGTTCGCTACCGTCTGACGTATTGTGGATTTTAGAATATCAGGGTATAACTATTTGAATGAGCGGACCTGAATTCTAAATAGCACTTCCTGAAACCCTGTCTCTTTTTTCAATCACTTTCGGCATTTTCGAATTTTCGTAATAAAAATTGATATTAGTTGTGGCAACGGCGTTATGACATTAACGACATTTCATGAGTGCCAATCTAACTTCGTTCTAGTTACAAAAACTTGAGAAAATTATTTCATGGCCAACCGACTGCTAAAATAAATTTGAATGAAGTATATATATAAAGGCGAGAATGATTTTAATTTCCAATTGCTACTCCCATAATTCAATTTATTTGTGATAACTTCCGAACGACTCAACCGATTCTGGAAATTTTTTGAATTTGAGTCAATACTCAATACAAATATCAGAAATTATTTGTTTCCAATATCTTCCCTTATAAGTTTGCCAGGAACAGACTGAACCTAGTATTTATTGCTCAGCAACTTTTTCCTGATCCTGATCCTGATTCTAAAAAAGAATGCAACCTAAAAAAAACACCGTTTTCGAGTTACAAGTATTTTTATGATTGAATATCGAGTCAAAATAATCTTTCTACTATCTGACAAGTCACTGTCACGCTTTATTTGCGCGGTCTTGGTCTTTTCTACACTGCGCAAAAAAATTAACGCACATTCTGAAAATCTCAATTTTATGAAAGTTAACTCTACATTGACTTAATAACTTATTTTTTATGTTCTCTCGGGAAGCTTTTGAACGAAACAAGACACATTAAATGGAAGAAAAATTCAGGATTTCACCGAATCTTATGTGAAAGAAGAGAAATGAACAATTGTCAAAATACTGAAATGCTGATAAGTGATTTAATACTTGGTATTTCCACCCCTTGCGTCAATTACAGCTCGGCAACGACGGTTCATACTCAAAATGAGTGATCTTAAAATAATCTGATCTAATCCTTCCCAGATTTCTCCGAGTTGGATTCCTAAGTCATTAAGAGTAGCTGGATGATTTTCTGAACTTCTCAGCCTTCTATTGAGGTTGTCCCAAACCTGCTCAATCGGATTGAGATCTGGACTTCTTGCTGGTCATTCCATTCGAGAGACTTCAACCTCTTCAAGGTACTCCTGAACGATGCGCGCACGATGGGGTCTGGCATTAACGTCCATAAAAATGAAATTTTCACCAATGTATGGGGCAAATGGCACCACATGCTCTTCAAGAATGTTCCTTATATACTTATTAGCATTCATAGCTCCATTATTAACGACCACTAGGTCTGTGCGAGCAGTCAAAGATATTCCACCCCATACCATAATCGATCCTCCCCCGAAACCAGTAGTATTCAGGAAATTGCACTGAGCAATGAACGTCGATCACAATGGTAGAGGCAGAATCTAGACTCATCTGTGAAGAGAACTCTTTCCCGATCGGCTTCTTCCCAATGGATATGCTCTCTCGCAAAATCCAAACGCGCCCTTCGATGGGCTGGGGTAAGAGCTGGGCCTCTTGCCGCGGCACGAGGCCTTAAATCATATTCTCTGAGGCGATTTATTATTGTCTGAGTGCTAATTTGCACCTCATGAGTTTTCTCAAGCTGAATTTGAAGGAGGCGAGCGATTGCAAACCGTTGTCTCAACGAAAAAACTCTCAAGTAACGTTCTTGAATGGCAGTTGTTACCCGTGGTCTACCCTGTCCTGGTCTTCGGACATTCATACCTGTCTCCCTGAATCGCTGCAACATTTTGGACACACTTGTATGGGAAACTCCAAACCTTTCTGCAATTCTTGTGTATGCCCACCCGTCTTCTCGCAAAACTACCGCTTGGGCACATTCCTCTTGGGTCAAATTGGGTGTTTCGCGTTGCATAGCGATCGAGTGTAGAAAATCAAACGAAAGAAAAACTATTGATCACTAGAATTGATCGAGAACAACTGATTTTAGAATGGAGCCAATACATTAAAAATCTGATAATGTCATCTTTTTTCATTCCTGCTGGGAAAAACATCTGTATTGAAGAAAACCGTTGAAAGTGGATAACATATGCATGCATAATTCTCATAAAAATAATTATCATTGAGAACACCTTCAGTTGTAGAATAAATTTGAGATTTCCATAATGTGCGTTAATTTTTTTGCGCAGTGTATGTTTTACAAAAACTCACGCTGCGTCACCTCACTAACCTGCTGCGTTTCTATCTGCGCCTGGCCTTACGCTCTATTTGCTTCGGTCTTATTCTATTCTATGTTTTACAAAAACTCACGCTGCGTCACTCTGCATCACCTCACCAACCTTCTATTTGCGCCGGGCCTTATTGTTGCTATGTGTGATGTACGATTTAATCGAATTCAACAGAAAGTGAAATATTGCTTCTCTTCAAATGCCATATGTTTTTTCAGATGTTCCTTAAATTCAGTCAGTTTCACTTTGCCAATGAATAAGGGCCGAAACATATGTAGCAATTTTCAATAAAGAATTTGGAGCAGACACGAAAATTTCGTCTTTTTCATTTTCATTATGAAATATTATTCATCACGAACATTAAACTATGGTTCATCTTCTTTTACGTGCGCCCACCTGGCTAAACTGAGGCTTTGTGGCCCATTGCCATTGGTGGGTGTTGTGTTTCGTAGGTTCATTTTCCTTAACTATTGAAGGTTGATGCAGATGAACAGAATATGTTCAACAGTTTCATCAGTGCTCCTGCACCTGAGGCACAGGGAGATAGTTTGTCCCATTTTATTCAAATGTTCATTGAAAAGGTGGTTACTCATTTTTCTAGTCACCAGACTGTTTTCTTCCAAGTGCCAGGGTTAGGCTCCGAGGATAGTTACTCAATGAGAAATCTCGACCACCTGGGAACACTTCCGAGTTCTATAAAAAAAAATTGCCTCCTGCCAAATATTAATTGAGTGTGTAGACCAGAACAGCAGTCAGTTCAGCCTGCACTATGGAACAGTCCTTTCCTAGACAAGGATGGACAAGTTGCGACAAGGTCCCACAATTCCCATTATAATCCCTGTGGACACCCCCCCCAGAGCCCATAACGAATTCGATTTTTTAAATTTTTTATATGAAAAAACTGAGAAGAAACAATATTAAAATGAAAAGAAAAGGAGAGATGCCTTGTAAAATTTTAAGAAAAAAAAGGGGACTGCAAATGCAGGGACAGGGTGTTACGAGGGGTGTTATTTAAATTCTTAATTTGAAATTTTAATTGTTCTTTCAATTACAGACAAGATTGCAGATTAGAGGTGATAAAACACCGCCCTGAGCTATATACGCAGATTTTACTTTCCTGTACCAAAATATGAAGAAGCTTAGGTTGTTGGACGCCAGGTGTCACATCGATTCATTTAGTACTTCGATGCAGCTATACTGCATTTAAAAAATGTTTTTGCATCATTTGATCGGCAACGTTGAGTTACGATACTGATGAGCTTGAACAAGAACGAAACCCGTCTATCGCTACTCATCTTCGATGTCTGCATGTTCTCCATGATATTCTCGGAATGTATATTTCTGCCAGTCCTATTGTTTTGATTATCTTTCAGCCTTAAAACTCAGCATTAAACCCACTTTATTTGTTCTCTATCTGTCGGCAGTTTATCGCAAATGGAACAAAGGCGCATGCATCTATTACTGCAAAAATTCTAGGGCAAATAATCTTGCATTGGACGAAAAGAAAGGTGTTGCACGTTCTTAACATTTTCAATAATGACAGTTTTTTCTTCCTGATGAGCTCTCATTATTTGTTCCTACCCCCACCTGAATAAATGCTACGAGATCAAAAGAAGTAATGGATCGGTAAAAAAATAGTAGATAATCGATGAACTTTTCCAGTCATCGGTCAAGGACGAGCGAATGAACCGTCAATGACATTTCCCGAACGGACAAGAGATAAAACATTGGCATTCTTAATTCTCACAGCAGCGATGACTTTGAGAGCAGATAAAACGGCATTCAAACAGGAAATATTTATCGTATTAAGCCACATTGAATGCACAGCTACTTCATGTCCGCAGTTCGTGGTTCTATTTATTGCCTTCTTCATTGTTCCTTGGCAGCCTCTAACGATAAGTTAGAAGTATGCATCGATTTTCTTCCGAAGGTTTCGCAACCGCCATTTTCGCGTTCTTGTGTTTCGTGGAATCCGTCATAGGTGGATTCACCACAAGTGAGTATAAAATTTTTATCATGAATACCTAGAACAGTTGCAAATTATGACAATAATTTCTTAGAGTATATTTTGTCCTGAATGGTGAATATTCGGTATATATGGAACCTACGTCATTCATAATAAGGTAAAAGGTTCCATTCGTTTCCAGAACTAGAAAAAATGGACAAATTACAGCTGAGTATGTCAATTCTTTAATGCTAGGTTTCATCTTCAAATCTGTATATAATAAAAATCCCCTTATTTTGAGTAGTATCGAATCAACAATCAAGCATCAAATGCATAGATCAATGCTGGGGCACTAGGGTAACACTGCTTATACCTGCAAGATTGCTTGATAATGATATCCAGAAATAAATGTTATTTTGAAGAGGAAACAGGCAGTGTTACTGTTTATAACACTTCAGCTTCGCAGAAATAGGACCAGAATATACAGATGGAATTAATGAACAAAAATTAACACTATTTTGAAGAAGGAACAGCCAGTATTTATAACAGAGCAATTACTTAACGAAAGTATCCACAACACAGACTAAGCTTCGCAGAAATAGGACCAGAATATACAGATGCATTCAATGAACAAAAATCAACACTATTTTGAAGAGGTAATAGGCAAGGGTAATAACACAGCAACTACTCAACCAAAGTATCCACAACACACACTAAGCTCCACAGAAAAAGAACTAGAATACAGATGTATTTAATGATAGAACGTCTAAGCCTCTTTAGCCTCTCTCCTGTCCACTGGTGGTACACAGTGTTTGGTTCTTGCGGCAGGACTTTTTTGGCTACCAGCAGTACACTGATATGTTTCACAGGCGTAGAATTTGCAATAGTATACACATTTTTATTATCAGTTTTTCGGAATTCATTGACTTATGGATTTTGATGAAAACGGACACAGTTTCTAACAAAATTTGAAAGATTTAAATGACTAGAAAAAGAAGAATTATTTCAGAAAAAATAAAATTTGATATATTCACTTTGTTCTAATCCCCACTGAAATTCATAAGGTAACACGCTTAAATATTAAACCAGAATTAGCACTGGAGATCTTCTTATCATGCATGTGCCAAAGACAAAGAATAATAGATGTGTATACCTATATTTTATCAACTATACAGGGTGTTTTTAAACGTGATGATTTTTTTGACAGAAAAGGTAGAACTCATCAAAATAAGCTTTTTAACCAGAAATTTTCTATATAAAATATCCAAGATGACCGAGATACAACCCCTAGAAGTTCGACAAATTACATCAGTTCATTAAATTTCAAGTACGGGACTATGTGGAAGGTGATTTCGTCATCGCAAAAACGAAATAAACATATGGCTGGACAATGAATGGTTCGGTACCAAGTTCATCGGATTAGATGCATATCAGGTCACTTTTGAGAGAATAATAATGGTTGTATCCTGCGATTTAGGGTGAAAAAAAAATCTAGAAAATCGAGGCAGTTTTTTGAAAGTGCTTATCTTAGTTATGTTAAAAAAGTGCTATAATGTTTCCCCATTTCATCCCATTTTTACGACGATTGTTGGAATGTTTGAACAAGAAGATTGTGATGCCCATTGTGAAAAAATTCGTGAATAATTCAGACGAATTTTATTGCTGAGATTTTGAAGTATTATTCTTTTTTTTATACTTGTATCCTAAGTCTCTTCTGTCAGTTGGTATCGAAATGAGCCATTTCATAAAATCGTGTAAGTTACTAAAAAATAATGAGAACAATTCGGCAATTCTAATTCTCCATTTTCATTTCCACGTAAATCTCGAACGAGCCACACCCTCAAATATACCCTGTATCACGAAACACGAAAATTAAGAAAAAGCTGTCTGCCTGCAGTACAAATTATACTACCAGCAGGTCCATTGGAAGTTCATGAAATACTATACAAAAAAATAGCATACACAACCACACTATGTGAAAATTCTACTTCAAATTGCACCACACAATGTTGAAGACTTCTTAACTCACAATAACATAAATTTAATTATTTTCTCATGACCCTATTCCCTATTTCATTTCAAGTATAGGTACAGGTATTTTTCCCATATAATATATTCATATTTTTATTTTCAGTTGTTAGGAAAGGTTTGGTTAGGTTTACTTCTTATTTCAGCTCAAGTGTTTGCAATTGTACAATTTACCTGAAACGAGAAATGTTTCTGAGTAATTAAGATGTTTTGATGTTTGTTGTGAACAGAATACAGAATGCCAATTATTTTTCAGGCCTCTATTACTTTTAAAAGGTTTTCACTTCAAAGAAAAAAAATGTGCAGGTTGTTTGCAAAGATTAGGCTTTTTTGAGAGAATGTATTACTAATCAGAACAAATCATTTCACCAAAAATCGTATAATAATAATAATACCTAATCGGAATTACATTCGGAAAAAACATACGTCAAATACAGAACAACAACAACACAGAAAAAAGAGAAATGAGAAAGCTTCTGCAAAAAAATATTCAAACAGGAAATTTAAAGTTCAGGTATTCATCTATAGACCATGGTCCTTTTGTGCTATTAGGAGACTGGATACAGCAGTTTCGAATTTTTTTATTACTTCCAAAAATTGATATTTCTTTGGAATTTCATTGAACAAACTAAGACACATGTATTTGACTTTTTCTGCGCCAGGCTTATATTTGGGGAGCCCAAGAGGGAAATTAGGGATTTACTCGAGGGTGTCAGATTTATATAAAAGGAGATATCTTGGACCCTGTAGAGTACCTCTACCAAAAATTAGATCTGTATATAGGAGGAATTGTCTAAGACATCCTGTCGGAATAGTAAAAAAAAAAAACGATCATTGTACATACTCGTGCGTGTCAGATTAAGATATATATGGTAAATTACATGTTGAAAAATATATATTCTTTTAATCTGACAATTTGAGCGTGTCGAAAATGTGTGGAAGGGTGCCAAAAAAAAGTCATGTGTACATTCTCGAGCGCGGTGGCTTTTTCTCTTATTTTGAAGCTAATCATTCGAGAATAACGGAAAAAATATAATCTGACAGTTTCAGCAAGCCGAAACAATAAAAACTAACCATAGAGGTCACAAAAATCAGTTTTCTTGAATTATCTCCTCTGCTGGGCTTCAAATTGTTTTCACATTCATTATAGAAGTTGTAGAGCATAACATTTTCTACCAATTTTGTCCGAAACAATTTTTTATACGTTTGAACGTTTTTAAGATATATGGCGATGAATGTACATTAGACTATGGGCTTCCACATTGACCTTGGCCTTTCGCATGTGTGATGTGTGGCTAAGCTCCTCGCCCTTATCGCCCTCTAACTCTGAATTTATATTATTTATACGTAGGCTTAGAATCATTCGGGGCAACTGTGCGCACTTTTGCCTTTCAAGCCATACCCTGTTTCAAATGTTGAAGCTAGCAAAATTAAAACATATTCATAAGATAGAGAATTTTCTAATCTATAAAAAAACATCAAAAAGCCAACAAACAAAAACGTTTTTTTTTCCGCAAAAAGAAATTTAATGGTGAAAGTCGGAGTGCTTTCACATGCCTCGTATTGCGGGTAAGTGTGCGCACCTTCACGGGGTAAGTGAACGAAGTGCTTAGTGAACCACACAATCAAAACAAATTACAAAATAATGTCATCAAAATGTTACAATATTAGAGAAATGCTGTTTATTGTCAATACAGAAGCTACTCTACGAAGCTCGAGTAAATCCCGATTTAGCATCGTCGGCTCCCCAACTATCTTGTACAAAGGAAAGACTGAATACGTCTCGTCTTGTTTGAATTTAAATATTTTTCGAAGTACATAGTGCTAATTCTTTCGTAAGAAAACAAGACATCTAAATATCTACAGACCTACCACCGTTAAGATTCCCTCTCTCGAAGAGAACTCGACCAGATGTTCTGGAGGATAAACACAGCATAAGGTTTGTTCGTAGAGTGGTTTGCAACGGTTCTGAACTGTACAGAGCAAGCGCAATTCCATTTTAGGGGAGCGAAAATCCATTTGCGCTTGCTCTGTACAGTTCACAACCGTTGTGAACCATTCTACGAACAAACCTATAGTTCTCAACGCTCTCTTTTGGACTACAAATATCTTAGAGATATCAGCAGTGGTACCACGATCGATCGACAATCTATCGACAACTTATCGATGTCGAATTCGATGAGGCGTTGTCGGCAATCTAATTACACCTGACAGTTTTCGTGTTAACAAGATGTTCAATCACATAATACTGATCATCTTTGATACAAATTTTCAACTATTCGACTTAAAGATAAGGCAGGAAAGTAGGGGAAAAACGGGATTATTGTCGAGTCGTGCGCTTGTCGTGAGCTTGTGGTACGTGGGCAGGACTGTTTCCCCACACAAAAATTCTATATGAAATTATTTCAATCTAAAATGTCATATTATGACATTTTAGAATGGAAGTTTGAGAAGTAAGCAGTTCTGAGTATATCGGAGTTCGCTTGGTGCATCAGGATTCGTAGACATAGTTTAGTTTGCTCTGAAGTGAATAATTAACAGTGATGATCCCAAAATTTCAATTCCATCCAGAATTCAACAGCAGTTTATATTCAATATTTTACTTATTCAAACTTACATAACATATTTCTATATCATTTCCTTCACCGTTTTCTCGTTCAATTTCCAGGCGAAAAATAAGTTTTTCTAATTACAAAAGTGAAAAATAATCCCAGCAGAAAAGATAAGAACTTATATATATCTCGTGTAGATGGATGGATGCGCCAAGGTTGCTTGGTAACCGACTCGTTGCTTTGGTTACGCTCCTTGTTCCGGTTGTTCGCTTGTCCTGGAATTCGCTTCTGGATACGACCACTTTTGGCAATTTGTATGAGGGCTTCCTTTCACCTGTTCATTTTTGGGAAATGTTGAATTGGTCTTTCCATATATACAATTTTAGTTTGATTTGAAGAACCAATATGTATACAGGGTGCAATGAACAGGGTGATTTTTTAAGTAATTTTTGAATAGCTCTTGCTCTATTTGATAAGGAATAAATAAAATTGAGCAAACAATCTATGGAAGCAGTATGAGGTAGAAAAAGCTACCTCAAAAATGTGTTACTTATTTTATATATTATATCATTGCAAAATCAATTTTGCTGGATTTATTTTGAACGAAGGAGGTCTTGCTGAAAATAACGGTGTTTGCGAATAAAAAATTTATCAACAGGTTCGTAGCGTGAATCCCTTAAAAGAGAAATTATCTTCGGAATCATTGAGTAGACAGGGTGTGGCGAGTACCTATACTAGGTAGAGGACGTTGTGGCGGTTAAGAAAAATAAGTTTTATGTTTAGTAATTTTCGATTTTCGAAAATTCAAAAAAATTCTTCTCTTGGCCACTCTTTTAGGTGACAAGACTCCAAATGGAAGAATTTTTACAATGTGTTTTTTCGGTAGTATTCCTGCATCTGGACATATGCGCTATCGAATGTGATTTATGATTTTTGTGACGCATGAAGTTTTTTTTTTAAAGTATCATTTTATTGAATTAAATTCCACAAGAAGTGTTCAAATTAGCCACCATGAGATCTAATATAATATGGTCTATACACCTTCTACCGAATGATTGCTTCATTCTGCTTGCATGTATCTTTTAAGTTGATATAAATTTTAAAAAATAGGTTTATATTAAACTAGGCCTCGACTCATTATAAAAGGAATTTATTTTGTATCAAATGCTGGAAATACAGTGTCGGAATCTCAATGAACAGGCAGATTTTTTTCAAAATTGGCAGTAGGGTAACTATATTATTTTCATAACCTCTTGACACTTAGGATAAACTCAGAGAAAAAAATTATCAAAACACGAAATATCATGTTTGCACAAAGCTGGTAGAGGTATCATAAAAAGGCTCAATTTTTTGGAAACAATAAGGAGTTAATACGGTAGGTAAGAGTCCATATAACAGGAACAACAGTAGGGACCGAAAATAGCTATTTATGTAGCAATGACGTAAAACTGTCCATTACAGTCAAGCCTGCAAATTCATAGCCGAGCCGCAGCCGAGGATAGCAAGCAGGCGAGACAATATAGACAGTTTTTTCCAAGGTGCCTATTACATTTTGACGTCGACCTCACATACCTTTATGAAAGTAAGAAGTTACCCGTTTTATGGCCTCATCTAGGTGTCCGTAATTGCCAATTCCCTGAGCTCTGGTCATCGCTATCACTATCCATTCTTGATTATACTGAACACTAACATTCAGACCACATACCTAATTCACTGGTGAAATCTAGCCGATTTCCTAAAGAATTAATTTGACAACATCAAATGACAATTATGGTCAAATGCATTCACTTATGTTTTCATCAAATTCTGTATTCACAAAATTGATTCAATCGTCCTGGATATAATATATTGCTTAGTTACGAAGAGTCGGACGGAAAGTAAATCAGTACGAAAAAAGAATCAGGACGAAAAGTACATGCCTTCAAAAAAAGGCAACTTTTCGTTCGGAAATTGGTACGTAAAATGTCATTTTTTGTTCAGGTAGACGAAAAGAGAGTGTTTGTAGTTCGAATTATTTCATGCTGGGAACAGCGACACAAATACAGGATGTATTTGAAAGTAAGGTTTTTTTTAACAGAAGGTAGAACTGGTCAATATAAAGCGTTTCACTAAGAAGCACCTATACAAAACATCCAAAATGACAAAGTTGGTAAAAAACTTTATTATCAAAAAGCAATGGAAAAACTTGATGACTGACTCAACCATATGGTTTCGTTTAGGATATTGGCCCGTTCGATTTTCGTAGGAACATTTGGGATGCCGAATTTCAGGTACTCATTATTTAGTTACTGGAACGATTTCATGAAATGACTCATTCCTATACTTACTGACAGAAAAATACTTATGACCAATGGTGAAAAAATATAATTTTCGTTAAAAATCTTTCCAATAAAATCCGTCCAAATTATTCACAATTTTTTCCACAATGATCATCACAATATTCATCTTGATCGAACTCTCTAACAATCTTTGTAATCGTAAAAATGGGGTGAAAGATAACAATAATAGCACTCTGTCAACATAAGCACATTCAATAAACTGTCTCAATTTTCTTCACTATACTGCCGTATACCCAAATCGCACGATACAAAAATGTTTTCAAGTGACCTGATGCAACTAATCAGATAGATCCGGATGAACTGAACCATTGTCCAGCCATATGTTTATGTTTTGCTCCGTTTTTCCGATATGGGAGTCAGGAGTCACCATCGACAGTCCAATTCTAGGGGTTGTAGTTCAGCTGTCTTGAATATTTTATATGGACAATTTTTGGCGGAATTACTTATTTTGATTACTTCTACCTTCTGTCAAAAAAATCTCCACCTTTGAAAACGCCCTCTATATGCTGTGGTTTTGTTAGAGTAAATCTTGCTGTGAATGACAATCAATTAAAATCTATTCTCACGTAATACAATGAATTCTTCCGTTCAAAGAGGAAAGAATCGGAAATTTGGCTTTACATCTAATTTCCCCGAAAGCTTATATAGTTGATAAATTACTTATCTTTCCATTTTTCAGAGGTTGGCCCTCAACCAATATGGAATGCCACCTACACCGACAAACTTAGGCAAGACCTCCTCCTGAACTATGACAAGTTTGCCAGGCCAATGCAGCACTACAACACTACCCTGGTTCGTTTCGGTCTAGCTTTGAGACACTTCGAAGTGAACGAATTCAAATCCCAGCTGACTGTGTACACTTGGGTCCGAATGGTAAGATGCCTAGTAGATAGGGTGATTCAAAGAGAACGGGGATATACAGAAAATTGAGATAGTACAGGGTGGTCAGTTTAAAATTACCTATCCCCTTATCTGGGAAAGTATAATAGCTACAAAAAAAAATTTCAGATGAAAGTTGTTCATGCTCTTTCAAACTTCATTTTTTTGATGAATTTTGGAAAAAAAATCAATTATATACAGGGTGGTGGCAAAAAGTTATTATTAGACAATTGGATAGAGCTTCAAAAGGCATTTACAAAAATATGGGTCAAATGGGGTCTCCGATTTTTTGTTTTTGACTTATGAGCATTTATCTGTCAAAATGTATCCAACTTCAAAAGCCTGTAATATGTATTTTATTGAATCTAGAAAGTCTTACGTGGTGTCAAAAAATTTATAATTTAGTCTTCTACCTACCTATACTTTCAAATTTTGAATACTACCAATAAGTAATCAGTGTTGCCAACATTTTTAAATTGTAGTTTTTCTCATTTTTTAAATAGAACAGCCTATATATGTTCTATTCACTGCAATTTTCAAATGTTGGCAACACTGATTACTTGTTGGTAAATTTTCAAGTTCAAAAGTATTAAAAAGAAGACTAAATTACAATTTTTTTGACACCACCAAGGATTTTTTAGGTTCCAAAGAATACATTTTACAGGCCATTGAAGTTGGACACTTTTTGACAGATAAATGCTTATAAGTGAAAAACTAAAAATCGTAGACCCTCTTTGACCTTTGTTTTTGAAAATGTCTTTTCATATTCATGTACTATTCAAATATCTAATCATATATAGGGTGTTCCATTTAACAAAAGGTACCTTTTTGTTTTCACCTTGTCTGTAATTTATTTTTTTTATCAAAAAAGTAAAGTTCGAAAGATCATGAGACTATTTCTTGTACCTATTACAATTTCTCAGATAAGGAGATAGGGAATTTTAAACGGGCCACCGTGTACACATTATCACCTATTTTTGATAACGTAGAGTAGAGGTCAAAACCTATAAACTCACAAATTTACGAAAAAAACAAAGAAATATTCCACAAATAATGGTATAAAAAAGAATACATGTTCACAAAAATGTTATTAAAATTAATAGGGCAAAAGGGTAAATTAATAGGGTCCGTGGCTTGGTGGTTAAAGCTTCGACTTAGTATACCGCAAGGTACCGGGTTCATTCCCGGGCTAGAAAAGAATTTTTCTATTCGATACAGGTACTGGCCATCATTCACTGTTGTGTTAAAATTAACAGTGCTGTGCCTAAGGTGGCGTAAGGACACAGTAACAAAGCCTACACAGAACACAACTGGTTTGTCTGGTTTCACCAACTCGTAAAAGCTCACAGAGCTTTTGAGGAGTACTTCCCTACCTAAGGAGAATCAGAATCACGATAATATAACAAGAGGAAAAAAATCGGTCCAAGCATCGATCCCTGTGGCTCACCACTCAGAACTTGTCCATCTTTGGACGAAAAATTCCTCCCAACCCTAACCATAAAAGATCCCCGACTCATCAATAAGCGGTCAGGTATCCCAAGATGTTCCAAATTTTTAAGAAATCGTTTGTCGCGCACATGCACGATCGAAAGCCTTCGAGATATCCAGATATACAGGGTGTTTTCAAAGGAGAGCCTTTTTTTTGACAGAAGGTAGAACTCATCAAAATAGGTCGTTTAATAAAAAATTGTCTATTTAAAATATTCAAGATGACTGAGATACAACCCCTAGAATTCGACAAATTCATCAGTTCATTGAATTTCAAGTACGGGACTGTGGAAGGTGACTCCGATGACATCGCAAAAACGAAACAAAACATAAACATATGGTTTAATAAAAAATTGTCTATATAAAATATCCAAGATGACTGAGATACAACCCATAGAATTCGACAAATTCATCAGTTCATTGAATTTCAAGTACGGGACTGTGGAAGCTGACTCCGATGACATCGCAAAAACGAAACAAAACATAAAAATATGGCTGGACAATGATGGTTCAGTACCAAGTTCATGGGAATAGATGCATTCAGGTCACTTTTGAGAGAATCATAATTGTTGTATCTTACAATTTAGGATGAAAAGAAATGTAGAAAATCGAGGCAGTTTCTTGAAAGTGCTTGAGTTGGTTATGTTGAAAAAGTACTATGATGTTCCCCCATTTTACGACGATTGTTGGTATGTTCGAACAAGAAGATTGTGATGCCTATTGTGAAAAAATTCGTGAATAATTTAGACGAATTCTATTGGTGAGAGAGAAGTTTTTTCCCACTGCTTTGCGATAATTCAGCTAACAAACGGTCTAGGGTAGTGTTATGAACTATTTCAGTAATCATTTTCAATTTTTTTTTTCAACTCTGTCATTTTGAAAGTTTTTTATAGGGGATTTTTGGTGAAACGTTTCATTTTGACCAATTCTACCTTCTGTTGAAAAAAAGCTTCACCTTCAAAAACACCTTATATACATACCATCTATCGATCTCTCGTAGAGGGTTTTTGGATAAGAAATTTGAATAATCATGTTCATCAAAAAGACCTCCATATCCAATACCCGGACACCCTTTATATTATAACTCGTCTAAATGTAACTTATAGAGGTCGTCAGGTGTTGACAATTCCATGAACAAAACGCCGTAATTTTTATATATAAGAATAAAATAAATCTGCATAAAAAGCTACAAGAGTGAACTCTTGTTCAATGTCACCATTTTTAAGAGGGAATTACACCCCATACGCTACAGACTTGATAAACGATATTTGAATGGCCGAAAAAAACACATCATAAGTGATTAGTGAATACATAGTTTGAATTTCTACATATTCCCCGGTTATGAAATTTTTTTTTCCGTAAACAACGTGTCTTGCTAGAACCGCATTTTATTGATTACAAAAGTTATTGAAAAGTCCGATGCGATATCCCTATAGAAGAGTATGTGGACGAAACAGCTAATATTTCCCGTATTATAACCATACAAGAGACAGTAATGACTTTCCATGGCAACGATCCCGATGTAATTCTCATAAAAGTCAATGAAGAGAACGGTTAGTGGTCATAAAACAAACCCCAATTGGTACAAACAATGGTCGTTAGCCTACTAGATCGTATATTTCGTTACGCTGAAAGCGAAAGACAAACCCGTCGCACCCCAATCCGCTCTTGTTTGTACTCATTTGCCTTGGGCAATAAATCGCCATCCCTATAGCTGTTGTCTTCATCAATTCATGGCGATGTTTTTTAATTACCCGGCCATCACTCTTATTGTTTCTCCGTTTTTCTGGGGAGGAATTAAATGTTTCTGGCACATTTCGATAGAATAAAAAAACGTCATTTTCGTGATAATTACCGGGGGTGAAACATTTTCTGCAAAAACACCCTTCCCTCTCAATCCAAGTTAGATGAACTGACTCTAAATTGGATGAAATTTATTGCAGGGTGTTTTTCTGAAAAAAATCGACCGAAGTGTTTTACGAACAGTGTTTTATTGAAAAATACCAGACCTGAAAAACATCTTGTCATTAAAATAAAATTCAACATGAACGCAACTGCAAATGTCGAGTGAAATAACGTGCGTATAGGCCATGGAATTTTGAATGTTGTTGTTCTGTGACTGACGTATTTCTTTTCTTGAATCACACTTCATCTTCACAAAATGTAAATAATGTTGACATTAACCTATTATCGCAATTTTGTGTGGAAAAGAATTTTAAAGAAAAGTACTAGCAGACTTGATAATGATTAAGAGAGGTCTAAACCGTTTTAGTGGTCAGTTCAAAAAGAGAAAATGAATATCTTACTTCAGAAACTACTAATTTATATCGGGTTTTCATTATAATTCAATTCAATCAGTTGGTCCGCTCGGAAAGTCAAAAGTTTTTTTATTCGTCAAACGGAAAAAAAAATTTCATTGAAGAAAAAATATTTATTCATGATATTAACTTTCCGAGGTGCAATTATCTGTTTTATGAATTGCCACATGAAAAAATTTCTCGAAAAGCCTCGCCATTGCCTACAATTTGTACCTTCGTGAAATTGAAAAAAGACGTTCATTAATTGCCGTCATCTTTTCGACGAAAGTGGAATTATTGTATTATTAGTCACTTCTACTTATCGTTCAATTGTTCTGGCAACACCCCAAATTCTGGTAGTCTTTTCCCCTTTACGCCTTATACGGATGGCGAGAAATTCCCGTGGTATAAACTCCTCTTAATGGTTTCTTTCAACGTGCGAAAAGCGTTTGACTAAGTATAGAGCTACTTGGCTAAATTTTAAATGAGGAAGCAAAAAACAATAGTTAGGTACTTACAGCTTTATCGTGGTTTTTATGTTAGAAGCATGAAAGATTTGAAACAAATACACAAATACGACATCAAACCGTATCTGGAAAATTGACAATTCAAATTGTACAGTTCTTGTTCCTATCATAAATCTTCTAATATATAAAATTCTCGTGTCATAGTTTTCGTTACCATACTCCTCCGAAACGGCTTGACCGATTTTGATGAAATTTTTTGTGCTTATCCGGTATCTATGAGAATCGGCCAACATCTATTTTTCATCCCCCTAAATGTTAGGGGTAGTCCACCCCTAAATTTTTTTTTGTATTTTTTAGACAAAATTTTTAATTTCTATTTTTTTATGATACAACATACAAAAATACATACAATCCTCAATTTTCACCCTTCTACGATCAACCTTTATTTTTTAATAGCCATTTTAGTAATTTAATCATTAGGAAATTATTTATATGGCAAAACAACGTTTGCCGGGTCAGCTATCTATGAGAATCGGCCAACATCTATTTTTCATCCCCCTAAATGTTAGGGGTAGTCCACCCCTAAATTTTTTTTTTATTTTTTAGACAAAATTTTTAATTTCTATTTTTTTCTGATACAACATACAAAAATACATACAATCCTCAATTTTCACCCTTCTACGATCAACCCTTATTTTTTAATAGCCATTTTAGTAATTTAATCATTAGGAAATTATTTATATGGCAAAATAACGTTTGCCGGGTCAGCTATCTATGAGAATCGGCCAACATCTATTTTTCATCCCCCTAAATGTTAGGGGTAGTCCACCCCTAAATTTTTTTTTTATTTTTTAGACAAAATTTTTAATTTCTATTCTTTTATGATACAACATACAAAAATACATACAATCCTCAATTTTCACCCTTCTACGATCAACCCTTATTTTTCAATAGCCATTTTAGTAATTTAATCATTAGGAAATTATTTATATGGCAAAACAACGTTTGCCGGGTCAGCTATCTATGAGAATCGGCCAACATCTATTTTTCATCCCCCTAAATGTTAGGGGTAGTCCACCCCTAAATTTTTTTTTTATTTTTTAGACAAAATTTTTAATTTCTATTTTTTTATGATACAACATGGAAATTGGCAAAACAACGTTTGCCGGGTCAGCTAGTATGTTATAGGTGCTAATAAATACTACTTTGATCTACACACAATTGACATTACACGTTCGATCTAAAGAATTTATTCTTTTTTTTTTCTTTGATTTTGTTAATAAGATAATAATAGGCTGTTTTCAATCCTTCAATGTCTGTTCTTTTATCTATGGATTTTTTATCTTGTTCGATCGAAACCATTCCATGTAGCTCACAAGCGTCATGGCACTCTTCTTCAAAATGTTTTGATGTTCTAATATTTTAATTTTAATTGAACCGATGTAAAAATCAAAAGAGTGAAGTGTATTCGATACATGTTCTGTGCTATTTTTCTTTTTTCTTCTTGAGTATATTAAGAGCATCTCTCCTATGTTCGGAGACTCTGTCTTTCAGATATCGACCTGTATATGTCCTATATTGTAGACTGACAGTCCTTGCAACTAATCTCATTGATTACTTCACTCAAAAATTCCCTTGAATTTGAAACCTTTTTCCTTGTGAATAGTTTCTTATTGGTGTTATCAGATCGGAAAACGACGTTAATTTTTTTCTTCTTTTGATTTGCTCACATAAAACCTTCTACGTAGATGAAGGCATGAACTTCTTTGTTCTCTTTCATATTTCTATCTTGAACTTGCTGTCGTACTGTTCTGTGAATGATTTTTTCAATGAATTTTTCATCATTTTTCTGCAAAATAGATCTTATTTAGTTTCAGTTATTTCGATGAAATTCAGGGGAAGACAAGACTATTTTTCAATATTTTCTACCTAAAATGGACATAGGAAATCAACAACAGCGGCTTTATTTACCGAACGACATTCTGGAAAAATTGTATCCGCTTCTCACGTTGTGCAAATGGTTGCAACAAGTTCAGTCGGAAACAAAAAGAGGGTGCATGAAAGTGACGAAGTGAGGTACGCGGCTGTCTTAGGTCATGTAGCAATGAATCCGACCTTTAGTACTAGGAAATTGTCTGATCTGACGTTTCAAGGTCAACAGTCATGAGAATCCTTAAACAACTTAATTCTATCCTCATAAGATACGATTGGTTCAGGAACTGAATGAGGTTGATGCCGATCGCCGACTCCAGTTCTTTGAAACGGTCAGTGAAATGATAAACGGCAATCAAAACTACATGTTCGGTATATGTTTCTCTGCTGTTCATTTTATTTTAAGGACATTGAAAACCGCTATAACTGTCGGTATTGGTCAGATGACAATCCAAGGTTATTTCGTGGGGTGCTTCCCCAAAAATTAAATGTTTGGGCGGGTATTCATGGAAATCACATGATCGCCCCATTTTTTATACCTACTAATCTCACTGGCCAAATTTATTAAGATCTATTGGAGAACGCTATCTATTCAGCCCTCGTGGAAGTATTGGAAAATGCAGAAGACCATCAAACGATCATTTTCCAACAAGATGGCGCACCACTTCATTTCATTCAAACAGTGTGTCAGTTCTTAGATGAAATTTTCCTCACACTCGGATTGGAAGAAGGAAATATACTGAGTGGCCACCCAGATCACCTGATCTGGCTCCACTAGGCTCGCATAGCAGCAGTGCTGTAATGCTACAGAATGTGACTGCTGTTTGGCAGTTGTGTATGGGTAGCCATACCCAACGCTGAAATAATGTGGATTCAGCAAGAGGGTACACCTGTCCATACGAGTAAAGATGTAACTATAGTAACTACCTATTTAAAAAATGCTTTCTCAAATAGGTGGATAGGAAAATCAGGCCCTGTAGCTTGGCCGCCAAGGACACCAGATTTTACACCACCAGATTACTTTTTGTGGGGGATATTTAGAAGACTTTTTGTTTAGAAACCAACCTATCGACGTAGAAGATCTGAAAAATCGTATAAGGGATGGATCTGCGACTGATTGCGGTAACGTTCTGACTAGCGTGGTCAACCGCGATATTAGCATGTGTTTCGGCTTGTGACCTTGTGTATTGCGAATGAGGGAAATTTTGAGTAGGACCTTCAAAAGTAGTTCAGTTGTAATTATTATTCATAAAATTTCATTCATTCCTCAATAAACTATTAACTTTTTTATATTGCCGCCTTTTTCCATGAAGACTGATACTATTGAGTATATATGATGAAAACTAATAAAATTTCTCACTAGGGGATAATTGTTTCGGTACAGAGCGTTTCAGAAAAAAACCGCACAGAACACCTTATTTCAATTGAGAGTCATTTTGTTTACATTTTCATGTTCAAATTTTATTTACTCAATAATGTCTTATTAACACATTAAAGGCTACCTGCATCGAATTCATTATGTGTATTGTGAATTACACTGCCTATTCACCTAATTTATTCAGAACCGGTATAAATACAAACACTTATGCCATTGTGTGATATGTCAGATGAAAGCTTGTAAAATTCCCTTCTGACGGGCATTTTGCCACGCCATCTTGAAAAAAATCGAACTAAGTTGTTTCAAAAGTCTTTATGACGATATAGATACAATTTGACGCCTCCCTCGCTAAAGTATCTCAAAAATTGACCAAGTTATGGGCCTGGGCAGTTTTAGTTGACGGACCCTCTATACTTTCAAATTATCTTAAGAATTCCCTACATGTATGTTAATTGGTATTTTTGAGCTATGATTGAGGGTTGGCAGGAAGACATGGCTCCGCGATATGCTCACCTATTGCATATTGTATAAATACCATTTTAAAACATCAGCAGAAATGAATAATTAAAATAATAATAATGATAATAAGCAAGAATCTGATCAAAGCGATTAATACCTACGCTTGATCTGCACTGAGCTACTCATTCGGTTTCATCGCTTGGACCATCATGGTTTTATCAGCCCTACAGAGAAAAATAAGGACGATGCTGATAAAACACAATAAAAAACTTCACCCCAAAAGCTCAGTAGAAAGGACAGAGCTGCCACGACACCTCGGGGGTAGAGGAATTGTTAACTTGTCCAACCGCATGTCCCAGAAAATTGAAGGACCTCGAAAATATTTCCTGAACAAGGCTGCTGCTAGGTCAGAACTCCATCAAGTAGTTTGTGTTGCTGATAGTTCTACTCTACAACAGGACCATTTGGAAACTGTCGAACACTCTGCAGAAAGCAAAATGCAGAAACTGATTGGCAAACCTTTGCATGGAAGGCACCAGAACGAGGTCAATCATGATTACGTCGACATATCTGCGTCAAACTACTGGTTGACTTCCGGAAGGTTGTTTCCCGAGACAGAGGACTTCATCCTCGCCATCCAGGACCTGGTGATTCCAACAAGGAACTACATGAAATATATCGCCAAGGATGCCTCAGTGAAGGACGATAGATGTCGTTATGGCTGTGCGACAGATATGAAACTATCCAACACATAGCTGAAGTATGTCAGAAGTTCGCAGGCACGGAGTACGATGCTGTTGCCAAGATTCTTCACCAAGAATTGGCAATAAAATACCAACTTCTAACGTCAAAAACGGTTCCCCATTACAATTACCATCAGGATGCTGTATTGGAAAATGATCATCACAAGCTCTGCTGGAATCGCACGGTTCTCACAGACTGGAAAATAACTCATAATAGACCAGACCTCATATTGCTGAATAAGGATGAGAATAAAGCACTGTTCATCGACGTAGCGATTCCGAATAATAACAACCTTCTAGATAGGCACACCGAAAAAATTTCAAAATACAGAGGTCTAGAGGAACAAACCAGGAGACAGTGGAAGAGAGAGATCAAGACCATCCCTATTGTTATTTCATCTACAGGCCTGATAAGGAAGAAACTACTAGAGAACTTGAGGAAACTTCAGTTGGACGAAAATATCAATTGAGTCATGCAGAAGGCGGTACTGCTGAGAACGGCGAGAACTGTACGCAAGTACATGGGGAATACAGAGGAACACCGTCTGCTCCGACAGGAAGTGCGAGAGGATCAGGAATCCAACCAAAAGCAAGAAGCCGAGGAGTGGTCCGAACCCGACCTCCACCACGAGCCTGAAAGCCTAGAAAAAGCTCCAAGAGAGCTTAATCTTTTTGATATCTGGCCATCTGGGATAAGTGAATGTTCCTCTGGAGAGGTGTGTGAACGCTGCAAGGCTAAAGTCATAATTATCAATCACTCTTTACATATTTTATTATATCATTTGGATTTTTGGAGACCGGGGACAATCCAAGGACTGCTAAATGATTAAGTATTAAGGAAACCGATATACAGGTTGTCCCGTAAAGACCACGTCAAACGAAAACGGAAAGTAGATCAGAATGTGCTCTACTTGACGTGAAAAAATCGTTCATATGAAAGTCTCACAGTTTTCGAGATATTTGATGTTTTATGAAAATGTTGAATTTTTGAACTTAAAATGCTTTCTCTCTTGCGGAAGCTACAATTAAATACTTTTCGAATCAGTTTTTTTCCGTAAATTTTGTTTAATGATTACTCCAATTCATGCAATGAAAAATACCACAAAATATTATACAGGGATTCTGAAAAAAAAAATTGAAATTCATGTTCTGAAGGAAGTGTTTTCTTGTGCTGTATTTTATCTGACGTGGTATAAAAAAAAGACACTAGACTTTTTCTGCATATTACGTTGAAAAGTTCCCCATTTTGTGAGAATTCCGAGAAGGTAAAATACAGGTGAAAACCTTCTTCACGAAAAAAGATATTTGGATGTTTATTGAAAATGGAGCATTTCTGTGAAAAACTGATTTTGTCATTTTTCCACAAATTCTTTCATTTTGCAGATTCTGCTGTAACATATTGAATAATTCTCTTGAAAAATGTCAGATAGTCCTTAAATTACTTATAAAATGAAATTATTCATTAATTGCAATGATATAATGTAATAACGCAAAGGACCTTCAACATCAACAAATCTATTGTGAAGAAACTTTATAAAAATATCAATAATAAAAATTCAGGATTCTTATTACAGTAAATGCTCAAAATGACCACCCCCTTCGCTAATACATGCCCTGCATCTATTGAGAAATGACCTTTTCAAACCATACAAACTTCTCCCCGCTATTCTGGCTGCTGAAATACGAATGCTGTCCCTAAGTTGTGCTTCATCTCTTATAGAATTCGAATAAATTTCAATTTTTTAAAAAACCCCAGTAAAAAAATCCAGAGAATTTAGGTCTGTTGAATCATTGAATCGCATCACATCATATCGATGTTCGAGAGTTCTTTAGGCAAAGAAAAAGAAATAAAAAAACTCAGTCAGTTAATTAGCATCTTAATAACATTTTATTGATTTGTTGATTGATTTATTTCAGCAGGAAGTGCTAAGCAGGAAGTGCTAAATGAGAGTATTTATGGAAAAGGTGAAAAAATCAGTTTTTCATAAAAATTCGTGAAGAAGGTTTTCACCTGTATTTTACCTTTTCGGAATCCTCACAAAATGGGCAACTTTTCAACGTAATATGCAGAAAAGGTCTAGTGTCTTTTTTTTATACCACGTCAGATAGAATTCAGCACAAAAAAACACTTCCTTCAGAACATGAATTTCAATTTTTTTTTCAGAATCCCTGTATAATATTTTGTGGTATTTTTCATAGCATGAATTGGAGTAATCATTAAACAAAATTTACGGAAAAAAAACTGATTCGAAAAGTATTTAATTGTAGCTTCCGCAAGAGAGAAAGCATTTTAAGTGAAAAAATTCAACATTTTCATAAAACATCAAATATCTCGAAAACTGTGAGACTTTCATATGAAAGATTTTTTCACATCAGGTAGAGCACATTCTGATCTACTTTCCGTTTTCGTTTGACGTGGTCTTTACGGGACACTCTGTAGACACAGATCGAATTTGAAAAAAATTTGTTTCAAGTCATGCAATTTTCCGAGATTACAAGGTTAGAAAAAAGCTTATGTGTAAGTCCGTCAACGAATAATACCTACAAATAAAAATAATTTCATTCGCACGTTTCTTCGCTATTTGCCGCAGTCTTCGTGGTCAACCACGAAAATCTGGTGTGTGACGATGCGCACCCTGGGACATATTTGGGCGTGTGTCTCCAGCACACACATAGCTGTAAGCGATACGGAGCACAGCAAAGCAAAGCAGCCCCGAATCTGAGCAGCATCCCCGTCGGCTAATCGATTCCGGAGTGGCAGTAGTAATTGATTCGGTGTTAACGGGCGAAGTCATTTCCTGGTGGCGCGCATAACTTCGCAGCCAGGCAGCAGATACACACATTAGATAAGATAATCTGGATGGGGATGACGGCAGAGCGGGGGCGTTTCCCGGCACTAATTTAAAATTAATATCGCGAAGGCTGCCGACGCCGCCGGTGCCGGAAATAAGCAGAGCGGAGCGGCGTCATCCCCCTGACGAGGGTGCGAAACAACTTTTCGATGAGTTCATTAAACCGCCCTGAATGAAAACCTACAGCCTGTTCCCTCTCGCCGCCATAAGCAAAACGTTGGAATATAAACTGTCGATAAATGTATAACAGTGAACTCTAAAAGAGTTTCACTGATGTATAATGTGATACTTGCCGAGTTCAGCAAGCTTAAAAATGTTTGATCCCCTTCCACAGATGAACAATTATAGTTTTAATTTTCATAAATCGAATAAAATCTTGTTATCCATATGCAGAGATTATTTCCTATAATAAAGCCGAAAATAAAACTGCCCTTACACAACACACACACACAGAGAGGGACATAGATTTGATTTTGAAAATGTATCTATTCTGGATTATGAACAACATTATTCCAGACGAATTTTGAGTGAAATGATACATATAAGAAGAAATGATACAGTGAATTACAGGGAGGATACAAATAATTTGAGAACTGTTTATGATTACTTGATATCGAGGATGAAAACACCTAATAGATAACAATTCTGAATTGTTTTTCTCCACATGTTGTTTCGTGTTTGTCATCGTATGTGTATTAACCTTTTATTTTTATTCCACACTGTATAATTCCTTAAATTAAATTAATTTGGCTGAGACTGAATATGTGGAGATGTGTCAACATATTTCTATCGTACCACAGAATATGTAACTTCGTTTTCATTGTTTGTTTTTATTCAATTGACTGTCATATGTTAGAACCGTTGTTCGTTCTTGACTCCTAATTATCAATTTTAAACACAAGTTTTATTAGTATGATTAATAAATGTATGTTTTATGTATGATTAATAAAATACTTTTTCTAGCCTTGAGAAAGGAACAAAATAGTTCCGAAACGTTGGCAAAATCATAACTGATTAGTCATTCATTCTGTCCACATTCCTGCGATTCAACTTTATTTAAAACATGGACGTGAATATTACAGAATTATTTCCTATGTTAATGACTCAGTTATATACAGGGTGTTTTCAAAAGTGAGGTTTTTTTTGACAGTAGGTAGAACTCATCAAAACAAGTCGTTTAACCAAAAATTGTCTATATCAATTATACAAGATGGCTGAGATACAACCCCTAGAAATTCGACAAAATTTCATTGAATTTCAAGTAAGGGACTGTGGAAGGTGACTCCGGCATCGCAAAAACGAAACAAAACATAAACATATGGGTGGACAATGAATGGTTCAGTACCAAGATCATCGGATTAGATGCATCAGTTCACTTTTGAGAGAATCATAATTGTTGTATCGTGCAATTTAGGGTGAAACAAAATGTAGAAAATCGAGGCAGTTTCTTGAAAATGCTTATGTTAGTTATGTTGAAAAAGTGCTTTGATGTTCCCCATTTCATCCCGTTTTTACGACGATTGTTGGAATGTTCGAACGAGAAGATTGTGGTGCCCATTGTGAAAAAATTCGTGAATAATTTAGACGAATTTTATTGATGAGATTTTGAACTATTATTCTATTTTTTACATTTTTGTGTCCTAAGTCTCTTCTATCAGTTTGTATCGAAATGAGCCATTTCACGAAATCGTGTAAGTTACTAAAAAATAATGAGACCAATTCGGCAATCCTAAGTTTCCATTTTCATTACCACGTAAATATCGAACGAGCCATATCCTAAACGAAACCATGTGGTCGAATCAGGAGATAAGTTTTTTCCCACTGCTTTGCGATAATTCAGCTAACAAACGGTCTAGGGTCGTTTAAGGATGTATTTCAGTAATCATTTTCAAGTTTTTTTTCAACTTTGTCATTTTGAAAGTTTTGTATGGGTGATTTTTGGTGAAACGCTTTATTTTGAGCAGTTCTACCTTCTGTTGAAAAAAAGCCCAACCTTCAAATACACCCTGTATAGATTGAAGGTAAAACTTAGTCTGTTTGGGTAATTGATATTGCTAGGAAGCATTTTCTGCTTAGTGTCGCAAATCACAATTCAGAAAGTTGACTCGGACATTGTTGTCACATCAATTTTGAATGCGAAAAAATAGATAATTGTATAAATATATAAAATGTAACTCCACTGTCTTACGGTCGGTTTTACAGTTGAAGGTTCTTTGGTTGAGGAAATTTTACAGGTAAGGCGTTTTACAATCACACAAAAAGTAAAAGTAGTTAACTATCAGAAACTTAACCAATACCTACCTGAAGTATGAGTAAACCTGCTTAATCACTGAACTTTTTTCTTTGAATTTCATTCAACATATCCCATAATAAATTGGAATGACCTATCAAGAATTGTTTCTATCGATTCATAAATCGTTAGATTGTTAAATATGTCCATACATATTTAATATCACTACAAGGATACAGATTTCCTGATCCCTTATTACTTATGTTGGCGCACTTTGTCTTATTTATCACAAGTAAGTGATTTAAATTTTTTTGGCCATACAAAATGATTTCAGTGGAACTTAATAGCCGAAAGCGCTCCACCAGCTTTCTAATAAAATTATACTCAAAAATTATACGCTTCATTTGAGTGACGATTTATATGGGATTTCGATATTAACGCATATATGTGATGAAGAATGATGAGGAGAAACCTCTACCATCTAAATTGATCCGTCATAGACAGAATTATTTCGAAGTATACGACGATTATGATTTCTTCAAAAGATTCAGACTATCGAAAAGTGCTTTTCCAGTATTTAGATGAAATAGAGCATTTTATTGCTGATCCAACAGGAAGGTAATTGGCAGATAGCTTACACGTGTATGCCATGAGATTGGTCCCTTTCTTAGGTATTAGCATTGAGTGATAAATTAATGGAAATAACAATTCCGAAGGAATTGTCGTTCCAATAGTGTGAGTTAGTCATGAACTATCATAGGAAATCCCAGAGAATTCGAAAAATTCAAGTGCAACTGTAGACCGGTTTCGGGATCATTTTCCCTCGTCAGTACAGTATAGCACTGAAACTCAATGGTATTAGTCTAGTTACTTTGCATTCAAATAGTTATACCCTGATATTCTAAAATCCACAATACGTCAGACGGTAGCGAACATATTCAATGTAAGAGAATTTATATACCTAATGTTTCATCTGAATCTAAACGACTTATATTTCAGCTGAATATTTCCACAATCAGAAAGATTGTAAATGAAGAGAATGACAAAGAATTTCCTTCTATTGGGAGATCCAAAAAAGTGGTGGCATTTGAGAATTTTATGTGTGAGTGAATTAATGCGAAAAGTTTACTACAGGATTTTCGATGAATGTCATCTTAGAATAAGTTCGCGAAAATTGATTTTTCTATTTTTCGTATGACTTGTCTCATACATTGTAAATGTCTTAAGGTACCATTAAATACCTAATTATTATTACTATATCAATGTATTAAGATCAAATTCACCTTGACTTGAAACTTCCTTTAATTCCTTTTACTTATATTGATGCAAGATGATTTTTGTTGAATTTAACATTCTTGTAATTATCTCTTAATTCCTTCGGGAGATACCCATTCCCAACCACTGCATCATTTGCATTTCATCTTCGGGTTAATATTTTTGAAATTTACAACTGATGTAACGTCTTCAACCTTTGGCCAAAGAAGATAACCAACATTATCTCTCCTCAAGCTACTGCATATTATGATATCTCTTGTATTTTCCATGCAAATAACTGGATTCGGTATGCCTTCAATCAGTTTGTATAAACTTCAATTATGTTCGTCACATATTTTCCGAAGAGATTCGACATTGTGATAAAATACGTATTAACAGAAACTTTTACGTAAAACGGGCAAAACGAAAACATAGCGTTGATTTAAAACCCAAAAATGTTTTGACAAGCTTTATAACCCCATATTTTTGTACTATACAGAGTTGAATGTGTCAAATTTCCATAGCCAACAGAGTGCTAAATTAAAAGTGAATGGAGTATAAATCTAAGAACAGTCACTCATAGAGCCTATACAACTGCAGTCCAACAGGTTCTTATAATTACATGAAACTAAAACCAAAGAACAACATAAGAAAGAGGGTGGAGTAGCCTCATTAGTTATTATAAAAATAATAACGATTTCGATTAACTTGAAATTCACCTTCAAAAACCTAAACCTAATCTCAGGAAAGGGATTTCATTTAGATCATGCTCGATAAAACCATCGCAGAATCGATACACCGTTAATGGGATTGAACATCGAAAATTGATGTTTTCAAACAAGAGTGTGTGGAATAAATGTATCAGAAAATATATCCATCAACTAGACACAAAAAAACCATCATATGGAACATTTCGGGGGAGTGGAAGTATCGCACGCATTATATGAACCTACACTGGGCGATCTTTTCATCGTTATGAATAGCCTTATCATAAATCATCGATTGTTATAGTCGCCACCCCTCGGAACTTTTATTTCGCATCGCGTCGGCACACGTACGATGCTCACTTCTTTCACGCGAAACAATCAAATCATGTTTGGTGTGACAATTGGCATACGTCGACAATTTAGCTTCGAGAGTACCTTGATTCGGGTGGTTGTATGTTTATTCCCCATCGCACCCCGCCGCGAAATGCGTGGGAAAACCACCCCCGTGACGATCCACTGATAATCGCGCTCTTAAAGTGAAGTATCTATCAAACGCCAGGGTATTATGTGGAGTGGTCTATGACATCGAACTCTGTGACTAACGTCACAGAACGACGTCTTTTGTTACGCGACTTCGCGGTGATTTGCACCAGTAACGAGCCAGGCAGAACTATCTGCGGTTCTGTGACTGTCTACTCTGATTTCACGAGTCGCTTTTGATGGGGTGGGAATGCATTTGGAGTACAAAAGATGAACGCACCAAGCCCCCACGGACTATTAATATGGGTGTGACTAATTTCAAAGAGTGGCGAAATGGACAATTCGCATTAATTGTTCCGAAGAGTGAGCATCGGCGTTCAGAGCCGAGGCGTCAGTCATAAACGCATAAGGGAACCAAGTACAGAAGGAATGTATTGTTTTTTCTTCCTCATATGGAGGAAATGAAGGGGAAGACTGATATGAGAAGGGGGGAAAAATATGGTTCGTTCGGAAAAATCGCATTAGGCAAAAAGAAAATTGGGGGAAATAATAAAAAAAAATTCTGCATCATTCGAATTCGCAAAACAACGAGAGCAATTTCATAATATGACAAATTTTTTCATCATCCATAAACAGGGTGATTTCTGACCGATGACAGGGCTGAATAAAAGAGTCAAAAATTAGCACATAAGAGAAGCTTTAGTTTCTGAAATACTGGGTGTTTTCTGAAAATCAAACCCCTATAATTTCTCAACTGTTGAATCGATTTTGATGATACTTTGCCAGCTTATCGTCTTTGAGACACTTCGAAGAATCCAAAAACGAAAAGCTAGAATCAACCATAAAAAAAATGAAAAATATGACCAAGGAATCTTTGCATAAATTGTTAAAAATGTTACATGTCACATGCGATACACATAGCTGTCTTTCCATTCATATCATCGACAGGTACTCAAAACAATCAGTTATTTTTGCATACATGGGCGAGTTCACAAATATGCTTGCCAATCTTGTGAATACTTGACAAATCACTTGAAATGAAACGTATTTTATTTAGATTCTATTCACGCATTTCTGTTGCCTTATGTCCGGTTTCTGAGATTGTTCAATAACCATGATTACTTATTAGTTCGAAAATTTTAACGAATGGATAAACTGTCATTTATTTTGTATGAGTTTCTTAGGTCACTTTTAAGATGTCTAAAAACATGGTGTATGCACTCGTCAATTTTTGAATAGAATGACATTAGACTAAATCGAAAATAAGAGATTCGTTTCGTGGCGGCGCCACCATGTTCTATCCTTGTTCTATGAAGGAAAATCTAATGATACTCTCTCGCTTTATTTTGTTCTCCGTTGATATCGATCACAGATTACAGTCATCTCTGTGTTCCTGATCCATCAAAAAAAAAAAAATGAACCGGACTATTTTCTCAGCTGTTAACGAATATTTGATTGATTACACTTGAATTTTCGTTGTAAACACGAATCTGCAGATATTTCAACACTATCGAAGGATTCGAAGGAGTACTTACTATTTTTCTTCAAGATACAGGTGAAACGTCCAGACCTCTAGAAATAAGAAAACGCGAACATAAAAATAATATTAAAAATAGAGAAATTAATCGATCACAAAAGGACAATTAATGTCAAACAAAAGCCACAATTCAGAAGATTTTCAAAAATAGATTTTTCGTCTGATGAAGGAGTCTGATATAGACTCCGAAACGTTACAACTTAGAATTATAATTTCAACGTTATTTATTTTCAGTTCATTGTCAGGCAACAATTTTTTCTAGTTAATTTGCTCCTGACAAATTAGTGTAAGAATTTACGCAGGAGCAAATCGTTGATTTCATTTTTAATTGATTTTGTTTCAGAGATTGGGAGTGAAAACCCTAAAAAGTTTATGAAGAGATGCAGAATCCTCCTAGAATAAATTTCAATCGATATCAGAGTGAAATGTGTCAAATTTCCATGGCCAACAGAGTGCTAAATTAAAAGTGAATGGAGTATAAATCTAAAAAAAGTCGCTCATAGAGCCTATACAACTGCAGTCCAAAAGGTTCTTATAATTACATGAAACTGAAACCAAAGAACAACATGAGAAAGAGGGTGGAGTAACCTCATTAGTTATTATAAAAATAATAACGACTTTGATTAACTTGAAATTAAATGATTACAGTCATCTCTGTGTTCCTGATCCATCAAAAAAAAAATGGACCGGACTATTTTCTCAGCTGTTAACGAATATTTGATTGATTACACTTGAATTTTCGTTGTAAACACGAATCTGCAGATATTTCAACACTATCGAAGGATTCGAAGGAGTACTTACTATTTTTCTTCAAGATAATTTCTGTTTGACAAATTGTATTCGTGAGGAAGGTAAATTCAATATGATTTCAATAAAACACAGTTGATTGGCGAAATATTCAATATATTTAGTTAACAGAAACGCAATTTTCACTCTACTTTTGAAGAATATTTGAAGAACAGACTCGAACAGATTAACGTATTTCTGTTTCTCAATACATGCTCACAATTCACATTACGTATTTTCAATACAGTTACTTTGATTAAATATTGCTGAAGTTGCCATAAAACTGTTAGCTCTATCCGTCCTGAATGTTCATCTGATTTGGCTCTGCCTCAATTTCCACCAACAAAGAGTGATAGTCCAACAACACCGAATTCTTAGCTGTAGTTCTTGATTGTCCATACAGAAAACTGAACGACATGTTCAATAAAAATGAATGTTGTACGACCTTTCTCGAAAGTAATACATTTTCACACACCAATAATGGCTTATAAATATAGCACATTCGCAAGTCGTAGGAATGCATTCGAATTATTTTCAAATATCAATTGACAACTGCCAATTCCTAAACAACGCTATACCTACAGTGGGAAAAACGAAACTTATCTGTTATTTTCTAAGCGGGAAAAACAAAATCTAATCAGTGCATACACCATTTTTTTAGACATCTAAGTCACTTTCAATGTTTTGACAGTTGTCAATCAGATAACTGGTGCATTTCTAGAAATTTATCTATCCAGAATCCTTTTACTAATCCTTCCATCAATACTAAAAATCCCGAACACTACTAGTTGGGGAGCCGACGATGCTAAATCGGGATTTACTCGAGCGTCGTGGAGACCTAGTAGATTTTGAATATTAGATGGTAGAAAGAAAAAAGGGTTCTATGATGTATTCACTTTCAGCGGTGGGCAAAGCGTCTGCAGGGTCTCAAAGATGTAAAAAAAATCGTCAGGTGTACATACTCGAGCGTGTTAAATTAAGATACTGTATATGCCCTACGTGTCTCTGATAATGAATTCATGTTTATTTGACAGTTTGCGCGGTAGGACTGGCCGAACGGAAGAGTTGAAAATGGTAAAAAAAAAATTTCCAGCGTGTCAGATTTTTGGAGGATATGTTAATTGGACCCAAGGGAAGCTACTTTTCAAGGGACTGACAATTTGGACGTGACGCAAGGTCACAGGGTCTTTTGAAAATGTAAAAAAAAATCGTTATCTGTACATACTCGAGCGTGTCAGATTTTCATACAGATGTATCTGTGTTGTAGACGTGTTGAACCATTAATCTGACACTAATCAAGGGGGGTTTTCTTAACCCTCTAATACCCAATTCCGCCTTGAGACTGGTTGCATATAAGTGTATACAAAATTATTCCCTGTGAGCAGTTTACTTCAACCGCCTTCAGTATAGGTTCATTTTGTAAGAACAGGTGTTAATGAAAATCAATTAACTATTTGCGAATAAAAGATGTAGATTATACATAAGCTAACTTGAAACTATACAGAAATAATTTTAAAAAAGAAAAAGAAACTTGGGCATTAGAGGGTTAATCTGACACTTTGAAGATGATGAAAATGCTTTTTTTCGAATATTCCCCTGCCTGTACCTCTAATCGTTTTTGTATTCATTATGAAAGTTGTAGATAATAAAATTCTACACAACTTTTGACTGAAGCAATTTTACATACTCTTAACCGTTCTCGAGTCAGAGGGCGATAAGGGCGATGAGCTTAGCCACACATGCGAAAGAGCAAGGTCAATGTAGAATCCCAGTCTAATCAACATTCATCCAATTGTCAAAATGACAAGGTATGTCCATGATGACAATTTCGAAATTAGTCTTTGACTGAACCTTAGAATGCATTATACTTTTTTCCAACGAGTGAATTTTCGCTTTAGCATGTATCGCTGAACACCTCGCATTAATCGCCATATATCTCAAAAACGTTTGAACGTAGAAAAAATTGCTTCGAACAAAATTTGTAGAAAATGTTATGCTCTACAACTTTTATAATGAATGCAAATAAGATTTGAAGACCAGGGGAGGAGATAATTCAAAAAAACTGATTTTTGTGACCTTCATGGCCAGTTTTTATTGTTTCGGCTTGCTGAAACTGTCAGATTATATTTTTTCCGTTATTCTTGAATCATTATCTTCAAAATAAGAAAAAACGTCATTTTTTTTTTGATGTAACAGGGGGAAAATCTGCAATACAGACGAACACTCCCTCTCCTGAGGGGGAACAAGTATGGGGATTCTCACTCTCCTGAGCTCGAGACCCACTAAAAACCCTAAACTGCTTCTTCGTAGGTTCCGGGTATTTTGCCTATTAACCAGTTGACTCTTATGGTTTCTGGACTCTCACACGATCATAATCGTGTTGATACTTGAATGCTGCCTTTATCTTTTATAGGTTAAGCTCTTCTTTGGTTACATTTAAATCCTTAACTGATCTCTCGGTCTTCGGTGGTAGGTTCTTGACCTTCTAGCTTCTTCTATTGGATCGTAGTCGACTAACCTTCGTAGTTCCTCATTTGGATGTTGTTTGGCTTATTTGTCGAATATCCTTTCCGCCTTTCTCTTCATGAATTCTGTAACTGATTTCCATTCCAAGTCCTTGTAGATTTCTTAATAAACTTTTCAGGGTTTTCACTCCCAATCTCTGAAACAAAATCAATTAAAAATTAAATAAACGATTTGCTCCTGCGTAAATTCTTGCACTAATTTGTCAGGAGCAAATCAGCTAGAAAAAATTGTTGCCTGACAATGAACTGAAAATAAAGAACGTTGAAATTATAATTTTATGTTTCGGAGTCTATATCAGACTCCTTTATCAGACGAAAAATCAATTTTCGAAAATCTTCTGAATTGTATCTTTTGTTTGACAATTTTGTCAAAGCGGATTAATAAATTTTGCCGCCTATAGGCTGACCCAAATTGCCGCCTATCCTATATTTCTTACAAAACTAAGAATGGGTAGTAAAATATAATAGTAACCGCATACTGTGCCAAATTACATAAATACATGATTGAGGTGAATCAATTTGGAAAATCTAAAAATAAGACGAGAAGTACCTATGGTGGAGTCATGCCCGGAAACGCTCCGTTGAGGAGTTACGTTGCTTCGAAAATGTTTAAATTGCCAATTTGGCAAAGTTCGCTTTCGGAAATTAGCCCCCTGCAAAAATTCGCCGACGTAGGCTATATCCTACCTATACAGTAAATCCGCCTCTGCCACGAACAGCCAGACCGCCAGACGAAAAGTGTTTGCGGACGAAAAGTGTACGCGGACGAAAAGTACTTGCCTTCAAAACTAGTCGACTTTTCGTTCGGAAATGAGTTCGTGAAATGTCATTTTCTGTTTAGAAAAAATGTTTTGGAATTTTTCGAAGATCTCAAACATAACCCAAGACCAAGACATAGGGGAAAGTAGGGTAGTACCGGACATGATACGAAAAAATAGTAAAACATAAATTTATTCTCGAAGTTTTCCAACAAACTTAGTATGAAATGATTATTCGACAAAATTTCAACAAAAATCACACCTGTAATAGGTATGACCCTTTTCTACGTCAGAGCATCCTTCATAGACCCATCCAATACACTCACAACCAGAGACAACCTTGGTTGTTCCTGCTCACAACATTGGATCCAGTCTTCGTCGAAATATTCATGGTAAATGAGAAAATGAGTTTCCTACTGTCGTGTTCTTTCGTTTGGATGAAAATTTAAGTTTTTTTTTTTCAACAAGTTTCGAAACATTTTGATTCAAACTTTCGTTCACATTTTTTTTTTACTTCTTTAGCCTCTTTTTCATTTTTCTCTTCCAAGTCATTTATAATGGAGTGCACTTTTTTCAAGTATTTTTTTTAACTATTCTGTGTTCTGCAGCATTCGACACTGGCAAAGTTTCTTCGAGATTATAACGAACAACTTTTCTTGAATTTGTTCATCGAAAATATTTTCTTTTTGACCATTGCTTTCAGATTTGGTACATGGATTGTGCTGAGCATAAAGTATCTTGTTCGTTGATCCTTGTTGGAGTATTTTGGTTTTGAGGGGATTTTCTAGAACCTAATGACTTCGGCATTTTTATAACAAAATAATGAAATAATTTTTGTCCGGTGACACCCGACATGCACCTTGCAATCAATTAGCCATTTACTGGGGAGATATTTGAAATGCACGGTGTTTGTACACGTTTTTATTTTCACCACTCATTAATTCTTGCCTATAGGCCTAGGAGACCATCTGAACACCTACCAATCAAGAGAAGAGAGGCCTCAAAGTTTATTCTGTCCATGTGTCAATCACAAAAATCACAATTTAACGTTTATTTTCTAAACGGCTAAGAATATCAAGGTCAACTAAAGATATGTTTGAAATCAGTTAGTTTGGCCATTCAGAGGGGAGGCTAAACTGATAAATCCAAGAAAACGATTAATGCCCGATGATACCCGCTGTCCGGTGCTATCCGACTTTCCCCTAACGAAATATTTGATAGGGTAATTTTTCAGAATCCTTAAACCCTGATTTACAGTTATGTATTATGACTTATGCTGAGGAAAGCTATAGGCTCGTTTAGGTACAATTTATGAAAATGTGGATTAGAGTTTCACATCAGCCTCTGACAAAATAAGAGATCGAAAGAACAAAAAACAGATTAGCAATTCCATTTCAGAAAGGAGTTGTTCCAAGGCTATGCAGTTACAAAGCAATAAATCTATTAGCCCAGGTTTCGTGGAGAATCCCTGCTCCGAAATTCTCAGAATAAATAATATATATCCCTCATTTTTCAAAGGGGGAAGAAAAACTCGCGTCTACCCGCGACCATACATCTTCCCGCAAGACTCGTACCGGTGGCGCGCGTCCCGGATCGCCCCCACCGGAGCCGCCTACTTAGTATGCGTCTTCAGGGGTAGCCAAGGGCGCCCGTTCCGTTGAAGGGGAACCCGCCCTCGTGCTTGTCCTGGATCCGCCTCCCCTCGCACTTTTCCACGCGCAGGACTTTTCCGCATTTTTTCACGCAAACGAGGAAGGAAGCAATAACCAGTAGCGCAACCTGGAGGCCGGTTCGGAAGAGAGGTGAATGGATTTCGGTTTTCCCCGCCGGAGGAGGATCTTCCTTCCTACGTCGGATATTCGATTTGGAATTTCGGAAACTCGCAATTTCACTCGGATGTTTGGGAAGTATCGCCGGAATTTCCACGTCCTCCGAAAACACTTCCACGACTTATCGCTGCTTTTGTGGAATACTGGCGTCCGATGATTCATGATTCCCTCCATTTCGTAGCAGCGATTCGCATTGAGGGAAAACGAATTTTAATTCTAGAATAACGAGTAGAGATACCAAAGAAACACTTTGAGGTTTTAATTTAATTCACTATGGCCCAGTTGCAGGAAAGTCCATTAAGATTTGATGTCCCATCAAAATTTAAAACTGTCATTTTTGAAGGGGAAAATGGAGGATTAAGATTTTAATGAAGTATTAAATTTTAATGGACTTTCCTGCAACTGGACGTATATCTCTTATTCAAGATGGTATAAATTGGACTCGAGGAGATTTGTTACTTCAACTAACATATTATGTTATACATGTATAAATAGGTATGTTACCGGCAATGTGTATAAGTGTCTCTGATGTTCATTTTAAATAAAAAGAAAATATTAAACATATCATATAGGATCTGAATACTAAGTAATTTTTGTTCAGAATGGCTTTTCAGATATTCTATCTCTTCAAACCTCTATCAAAAGAGGTAATGAAAAAAAAAAGTTTCAATCATAAAATAATATCAATTACATATTACAAAACATAATATGTACAGGGTGGGCAAATTTCGATGTTTTAGCACTACAGCTTTTAAACCAGAGGAGATAGACAAAATCTGATACCCCATTCTCGTTCTCTTTTTCAGATAAACTAACAAGAGTAGTAGTCGTTTTTGGCCACCTTCTTTTGTTTTCGAGTTATAAGCGAAAATTGGAAAAATGACGATTTCGAAATAACTTTATATCTCCTCTAATACTGATGATAGAGCTCTGAAAACAAAACATTATACAGGCACTTTTTTAAGTAGAATCCAGTGGCGTGCTTGCCTTTTAAGCAGAATTTTTAATTACGAAACTATGACCCAAAGTTATGTTTTTTTGAATGGGAACACTAGATTTCTGTGCAATTTTTTGAAAGCTTAACTTTTACTGATTTCAAAAATATATAACATCATATGGTTTGTATCAATATAAATAATAGAAAATGGTCAAAAACCTTTTTTCTCCATATTTCTATGGTTTCAACTTTTGACGAGCACAGAAAAATAGAGCTTTCTATAACAAAAGCAGTATCTTTCCGGTAATGTCATTCTTTCTATGATTTTTACCAATTTTCTCAAAATTTGAATCCTGGAGAAAGTGAGTTAGAAGCATAGAAATGAAAAATCTAATATAAGGAGACTGTGATAATCATAAGATGCTACATTTTTCTATTCTCATCAAAAGTGAAAACCATAGAAATATGGAGAAAAAAGGTTTTGACCATTCTATATTATTTATATTGATACAAACCATATGATGTTATATATTTTTGAAATCAGTAAAAATTAAGCTTTCAAAAAATGGCACAGAAATCTATTGTTCCCATTTAAAAAAACATAACTTTGGGAGATAGCTTCGTAATTAAAGATCCTGCTAAAAAGGTAAGCACGCCACTGGATTCTACTTAAAAAAGTGCCTGTATAATGTTTTGATTTCAGAGCTCTATCATCAGTATTAGCGGAGATATAAATTTATTTCGAAATCGCCATTTTTCCAATTTTCGCTTATAACTCGAAAACAAAAGAAGGTGGCCAAAAATGACTACTACTCTTGTTAGTTTCTCAGAAAAAGAGAACGAGAATGGGACATCAGATTCTGTCTATCTCCACTGGTTTAAAAGCTGTAGTGCTAAAACATCGAAATTTGCCCACCCTGTACATAGAACAGGGTGGGGAATATTCGTTGTCTACTCGGAGGATCTCGAGAACCGAGCTCTATTTCAGAGAATCAAAGATTGGTGAAAACCGTAACTATCTACGATTCTTCGTTTTTAAGTTATTAGCAAAAATGAGATTTTGACGATTTCGAGAGGTTCTCATAACTTTTTTGTCTTTGAAGTTACAGATCTGAAACTTGAACTTTTACATGCACTTTTTAACGTAGAATCAAAAGAAGGGCTCAAAATATTTTTTCATTTCAAAAGCATTAGGTGAACTTTCGTTTTTTTGAATGCAATCGTTTATTGAATTTCTTATTTATAAATTGAAAGAAATCTTCTGTCAGTAGATTGTACGTATAAAAGTGCCTAATGGGTTCAAGTTTCAGATCTGTAAGTTCGAAGACAAATTATGAGAAATCGTCAAAATCTAATTTTTTGCTAATACCTAATTCAGAAACGAAGAATCGTAGGAGACTACCATTCCCACCATTCTTTGTTTCTCTGAAAAAGAGCTAGGAAAAGTGTCATCCGTTGTCTTCTAGCTCTTATATACCTAGTTCTCGAGATCCCCTCACTAGACAACGAATTGTGCCCACCCTATACAAACCCATTCTGATAAGAAATTCACACCGGAATCATTTCATTTTCACACATTCCCGGGAGATCAGCAGGCTTTCTATCTACCATTGAGCATTGAGTATTAAACAAAATTCAATGAGTTTAATGCTCAATGATAATACCTAGGAATTGAATACAATGCCTAGGTAAAGTATGAAATGGACGAACGCATTCGTATTAATCATACATTGCCTAGAAGACCCAGGCATTCTATACATTGCCTAGGCATTGTATGGAATGCCTGAATTATACACATTGCCGGTAACATATACAAAAATTGAAACTACTTCCCGTGTGTGGGAACCGACGATGCTTAATCGGCACACGCGCATCGTAGAGACCTAGTGCATTTTGAAGATTAGATAGTAAAACGAAAAAAAGACTCTATGATATAGGCACTTTCAGCGGTAGGGAAAGGTTTTCAAAGATGTAAAAAAAAATCTTCAGGTGTACATACTCGAGTATGACGAGTATGTCAGATTAAGATATTGAATATGCCCTACGTGTCTATGGTAGTAGATTCATGTTAATCTGACAGCTTGCGTGGTGGGGCTGACCGTACGGAAGAGTTGAAAATGGTAAAAAAATTTTTTGGAGCGTGTCAGATTTGTAGAGGATATGTTGATTGGACCCAAACTCGAACCCAAAGGAAGCTACTTTTCAAGAGACTGGTAATTTGGACGTGACGCAAGGTCACAGAGCGGTCCTTTGAAAATGTTAAAAAAATCGTCACTTGTTCATTCTCGAGCGTATCAGATTTTCATACAGATGGTTAATCTTGGTGTTGCAGACGTGTTGACCCATTAATCTGACACTAATCAGGGGGGGAGTTTCTTAATATGACAGATTGAAGATGATAACAAGGCATTTTTATTTAATATCTCCCTTCGTCTACCTCTAATCGTTTCTGTATGCATTATGAAAGTCGTAGATAATAAAAAGTTTGTCTGAAACAATTTTTCATGCCCTCAACCGTTTTCAAGCTAGAGGGTGATAAGAGCGAGCTACACATGCGAAAGGCCAAGATCAAGGTAAAAACCCAGTATAGTGTACATTCATCGCCATATATCTCAAAAAAATTCAAAAGTAGAAAAAATTGCTTCGAATAAAATTTGTTGAAAATGTTATGCATGCTCTACAACTTTTATAATGAATGCGAAAACAATTCGAAGCCCAGGAGAGGAGATAATTCAAAAAAACTGATTTTTGTGACCTTTATGGCCAATTTTTATTGTTTCGGCCTGCTGAAACTGTCAGGATACCTGCTTGCTGCTCACTATAACCGTATGAATAAGATACATGGTGGTTCCTTAATTTTTGTTAAGGAAGGGCTAAATCCAAGGCGTTTTCAATTTTCTGATATTTGCTCCGAACTTCATTGTGAGTGCTGTGCAGTCAGTCTTAGGTTTCATAATTCAGGACATATTCAGTGTAACTTTGGGAGTTCCGCAAGGGTCGGTCTTGGGACCCCTCATATTCCTCCTTTTCATTAATGACTTGCCGGATCATGTAATCGCTGACTGTATCATTATGTTTGCTGACGATACATCTTATGCAATTTCTGCTGCAACGAGAGAAGAGCTCATTTCGAGATGTTAACTTTGATTCATAGCTTCATGAATTGGTGCGAGGCTAATTCCGTTATGGTTAATATTGTTGAGTCACTAATTAATGTGTATTATGGTTTGTTCCATTCTCATCTGAATTACAATATTCTACTTTGGGGTAATTCGGTGTCTGTTCAAAGAATATTAATAGCATAAAAGAGAATCATACGTCTTATTTTTGGGTTGTGCGCTCGTACTTCATGTAAAAGTTATTTTAGTGAAAAAAAGATAATGACTGTACCTTCACTGTACATCTATAGATGTAAAAAAAAAAAAATTAAGACTGTATCACATCTCTCTCACAGTCACAATTATAATACTAGGAATACAACGACTTTGTCTATTCCTGTTCACAGAACATCCAAATATGAGCATTCTCCTCACTTCCAGAGCATTAGGTTATACAACCATTTAGCATCAGCTATTAGAGAGTTGGGATTCACTGCGTTCAGGAGTAGACTGAGACAAATGTTAGTAAGTAGGGCATATTACTCTGTTAATGAGTATCTATGTGATGCCGATTCTCATATTTAAGAGAAAGATTTGTTCTATATTGGTTTGATAATTTTTCTTTTGTCTTTATGTTTATGACTAGTATTGTATTGTTTTGTTTGATCTATCGACGTGCCCATACATATGTAAATGTCGGAGGGGATTGAATAAAATTATTATTATTATTATTATTATTTTTTTTTTTTCTTCGTGTGAGGGGAAAACCCTTTATGGGCGCCCAGAGGGTCCGCACTCTAGGTAGTGTGAGACTCCGAGATCTTGTTTGGCTACTCACTAAAAACCCCTCACACATTTCACGGAGAAGTTCTTCGTCCGGCCCTTGCAGCGTCCCTTAACAAAAGAGATGAGCTGCAAGTGGCATCTAGAGTTCATGGGATCTGATGATATGCAGTGACCCAAGCAACACCGCTTTCTGCATTCTGTGCGCTAGTATCTCGGCCCAAGATCTGCAGGCCGGAATAATCTTCAATTCTTCCACGTAGTTGGTTCTCATTCCTCCGAGACATCCTATGATTAGTACAACCATCCTGACTTTATGACCTGGGTACATAGTTCCAAGCTCGAAAACAAGATCTCTGTATTTTTGCCTTTTCTGCTCTTCCTTCATCACCATGTTGTTTTCTGCAGGGGATGAGAATTCCACGACGAACAATTCCTTCAGCTCTTTGTCCAAAAGAAGTATGTCTGGCTTTATTGCATTGATCTGCCGTGTTGTTGAGACAGGATAGTTCCAGTATATTCGAGCTTTCTCGTTTTGGACCACCGCTTCAATCTCCTGAGGCACATATGGTAGCACCGGTTCTTTGTCTATCTCATATGCCGCCCTCAGATGGAAGTAGAGAACTCGGAGTGCCGCGTTGTGTCCCTCTATATACCCCGATGGAGCATGGACTCTGCAGGCGGAAAGAATGTGCATAATCGTTTCTTGTTGACTATGGCACGCTCTGCACGTTGTTGTTTCATGATGTTCTTTTTATACCATCTGGTATTTATTACTCCATCCTGACACGCCATCACGAATCCCTCCGTCTCTGACTTAAGGCTAGCCGACTTTAGAAAGGCGAAAGACAATTCTTCCGACAGATCTTAGTCTTTTAAACTCCTTTTTTTCAGGAGTGCAGGCTCTTACTCATATGATGTTCGAGTAATGTATTCGACTGAGACTTCCGGATCAGTCTTGCTAGCCTTCTTTGGTCCGCTTGAGTGATCGGTGCTCCAGCACGCTCAGGATCGATCGACACGCCGGCCGGTTATACCGAGCTTCTCCAAGGCTCTCTGTCCAGCTCGGAATAGGAAGGCTTCGTGGTTCGCGAGTTCATGCTGAGCTACAAACTTCAGAAGCGGATCTTCACTTCTTAGGACCCTTATTGCTGTTTCCAATGTTTGTTGATAGTGTTGATATTCCAAACATTGCAATCCTCTACCCCCCTGGCTTCGGGGAAGGTATATCCTCTGAATCGAGCTATTTGGGTGAAGGCTACGATTCATGTTCATCGTTTTTCTTGTTGACCTATCAAGATCGAGGAGTTCGTTCACCGTCCAGTTTACCACCCCGAAAGAGTAGGTAAGTATCGGGATGGCTAGCATATTTGTAGCTGATACTTTGTTCCTGACAACTGTGATTTCCAGATGTCTCTCAGCTTCTTCTTGTAGCTGGCTGATAAGGCGTCCTTTATCTGGGTTGTCTCCAGTACTCCCCTGTGTTTCATCCCGAGAAACTTGTAAGTTTCTCCGTCTTCCAGACGTCGAAAAGTCATTCCATCTTCCAGTTGGATATCTTCTCCTGGATCATCAACCCTTCCCCTGCGGAGATGAAAAACAGCACACTTGTCCAAACCAAACGACATTCCCATTGCAGAGGTGTAGTCAGAAACGATATTCAATAGTTGCTGTAGTGCGGTCCTGGAGGGAGCGTAGAGTTTCAAGTCGTCTACGTACATAAGATGGGAGATCATGTGGTTCCTTCTGCCTGGTGGACCGGCCTTGTATCCTATTTTGCTTGCCCTCAGCTGAATTGATAATGGCATGAGTGTTATGCAGAATAATAACGGGCTTAGCGAATCTCCCTGGAACACTCCTCTTCTGTACCTCACCCATCCCGTATAAACGGTTCGTCCCTCTGCTCGGATGGCAAACTTCGTTTTCCACAACGCAATGATGCTTTCTATCGCATGGATGATGTTAGGGTGGACATTTTTAATAGCCGTATGATCAGGTCGTGCGGTGAGGTGTCAAATGCGATAGTTCTTGGGTTGCCCTAAATCCCCTGATTTTGGTATCAGCACTGTCCTACCCTCCACCAACCATGAAGGAATCGGCTCACGGCGAATCAGCATTCCGCTGAATAATCTTGCCAGATGTTGATGTGTAGCCGGAAAGCTCTTCCACCAGTAGTTCTGAATACCATCTGGTCCGGGTGCTGTGAAATCATTCTTGTTCTTAAGGGCTTGTTTAATATCTTCGGTTGATATTTCAGAAAGTTCGTCGTTCTGCTGTAGGGTTTGATCACATATCTGCTGGAATCTGGGAAGTGCTGGAGTATCCCTGGTTTTTGCTGGTTGTTCGTACAGGCTTTTCCAAAACTCTTCGACGTCCTGAGGTGATGGTGGGTTTTGCACCTCTTGCTGTTGAGGTTGAAATAATTTCGATGGTTCCGAGGTGAAGGTGTTGTTATCTTCGATCCATCTTTTTCTCCTTATCAATTTCTTTCGTGCTGCTGCAAGTGATCTTATTTTATCTACAGCTTTCTGCTTCAGTAGATGGACTGTGGGCAAGTTAACGGTACCATGTATAGCACGAAGCTCCTCAATCATCTCCCTCATTCTCTTGCTCGGTTTAGTTTTTCCTTTCAGAGCATCTATGACACATTGGTACCAAGATGCCTGCTGCCTCATTGATTTCATTTTGATGTCAAGTCGATTTAGCCTTTTCCTATGCTTATCATTATTATTCGCAGCTGTACTTCTCGGTGGGCATAGTAGATAAGCGGCTGCTCTCACTGCAGCCTCCACCTCTTCCAGTGAACAGGTCTCGTTAAGATGATCTTGAATGATGCTATTCAAAACGGCTAGATCTTCAGCCTTGTGTCTTGATTTTATCCGGGTGGGTCTCCAACGGCAGCCTCAAATGCCTCTTTTATATTGTCGATTAACTCTGATGAATCTCTCACTGTCCTTGGCCTTTGTTGCTGTTGGTCTGGAGCATCTGTCACCTGCTCTCCAGCTAGTTCTATCTCTGGAACTTCTCTCACTTGTTCCGTTCTTGGCCTTGCTTCCATGGCTACAGCTTCACTTCTGTGAGTCATCGCTTGGTGTTATTGGTCTGGAGCATCTGTCACCTGCTCTTCAGCGCGTTCTATATCTGGAACATCTCTCACATGTTCCGTTATTGGCCTGTTGGAGCGAGTACCAGTCCTGGTTCGGCCCGCGATATCACTCAAAAGGGCTACAGCTTGTTCTTGAGTTATGTCAACCGTCAATTGCTGATGTTGGCTCAAAGCATCTGTCACCTGCTCCTCAGCTTGTTGTTCCAACCTTCCTTGCTCTCGAGACCGCTGCAAGATTCCTCTTCTTTTGAGATGACTGATCTGATCTCTCAGGTTTTGCTGCGTCATGTAGTTGAGGTCTGGACAATTTTCGCACCACAGACCATGCAGCCTATTCATGTATCCCCTTCTGTCGGGTCCTGATCTTCTGTATAGCGCAGACAGCAGGCTATGCTGCTCGGGCGTCCACTTGTGGCGTCCCCTTTGTGCTGTCCTGTTTCGGCTGCCGGTTCCGACTACGGGGTGCTCTTGCGAGCTTTGAATCCCTATGCGACCGACAACCTGAGCTCTCTCCTCGTCGATGTCCTCCTCGTCTAGAGGCGTAGCTTCTTGTGTGGCAGGCGCCCGCCTTCTCAGCGTTCTGCCGTTGGTGTCCCGCATGCTGTCACGTCCAGCACCAACTCCAGACGTGCCCTGGCGATCCCCAGGCAGCGACTGTTTTCCGAGGCTTAGCTGATTTCTTTCCGACATCGGCTGAGAGTGACCGGGGTCCGCGGAATTGTCACACCCGTATACTACTAAGTAGTACCCCCGTGCTATCATTATTATTATTATTATATTTGTATTATGAAAAAAAGCCACCACGCTCGATAATGTACACGTGACGTTTTTTTTGCAAGTTTGGCACCATTCCACACATTTTCGTAATGCTTAAATTGTCTGATTAAGGGAGTATATACTTTTCAACATGTAATTGACCGTATATATCTTAATCTGACACGATCAAGTATGTACAATGATCGTTTTTTTTTAATATTCTGACAGGCTGTCCTAGACAACTCCCCCTATATACAGGTCTAATTTTTGTTTGAGGTACTCTACTAGATATCTCTCATTGTATTAATTTGACACGCTCGAGTAAATACCGAATTTCCCTCTTGGGCTCCCCAACTATCTCAACTCTCCAAATGCCAATGAAAATAATTGTCACAGATTGACAAATACCAAGATGACTTATGACGCCCAGGGTATTTGGACTATTAAGTGATTGAAGTGATAAACCAATAACTCATTTCTTTCGTGGTGTACCTAAATCCTAAATCATTGTTTAAGATGACTGCACGTACTGCATTTATTATACAGAGGGATTCTCCGCGACGTTTGTGGAAAATTTGTATTTCGGGGTTTTCAATAATTCCCTAAAATATTTTCAGACCTCTGGAACTTCCGAAAACACCCTATTACTTTCTTCATTCAAATGGCACAGCCAGTACATCTTTGCATCGTTAGATAGACGATTTGATGGCAATTTCAAGAGACTATGCTATACATTGAGTAAAAACTCAACTATTTATGAGTTGTTATTGGGATTCTCATGAAAAAAATTGTGAATACTTTTTCAAATATTTCTGCTTGGAAGGTTTTTTCAATGAAATCTTTACCATTATACTGTTTTGACTGGAACTGTACAGGGTGTTCATGAGAAGATCATCAAGTTGGACAATACAATACGAATGGGGAATTCTCCTCAATTTGGGTTATCACTGCATATCCAAGTTTAAACTGAATAATTATTAGTTTCATTCATGATTTTTTCAAATTCACCGCGGGAACTATTCGAAATCATCCTTCAAATATGGGGTTTTAAAATTTAAATCGCTTTGTGCGGAGTTTACGATTTGGTAACAGCGCATACAAGACAATGAAAAGAACAATGTCCGTTCAGCTTGTTTATAAAATAACAGCTGTTGATCTACAGGCGCCTACTGGCGAGCTTCAACTGCAACCGGCCATAAAAATCCCATAAAATTTTACGACCTTCCTCGTTCGCTGCAGACTTCATAGAGAGCCATCTTTGTCTATCTCATCAAGATAATGTATTTGTTGTCCTTCATCATCAAGGCATATTTCAGTCGATGTTGCCAGCTTGTGCAATCCACATGAAACGCTTTAAATTTGAAATACCCATTTTTATTTTTCATTTTTAAGTGCTTAAAATCATTTTTCTTTTGGGAAAAGGTTGAAATGGATATTTCAAAATGTGACATTTCAAAGATATTTAGTAAAAATAAATCATTTTCGTCAGAAGGAGTATTCCCTACTCATCAAAACTAAAGATTCTCAAATTATAACCTGAATTTTTTATCAAATATTCGAAGTAATCCAAACATACAAAATTTTGTTTGAAAAGAGTTAATTAAAATATTTACTTAGCTTATGTCATAAGCTCAAGCTCAATAGGTTACCTACCTAGTAGAAAATAAACCCCTACCCAAGAAAGTCTTGGCAATTATTCACTCTCATATTTTTTTCCTTTGCAGACTTGGACGGATGAAAAATTAAAATGGAATCCGAAAGATTATGGTGAGGTAGATGTAGTACGTCTAGCCGATCACGAAATATGGCAGCCAGATCTCTTTCTATATAATAGGTAGGTAATTAGACATAAATTTGAAGATTGATAAATGTGGGTGTTTCATCATGAAAGAGGAGAAAAAGTCCTTTGGTCTCATGGTCTCACAATCTTTATCAAGATCAAATAAAGAATAAGTATTTTTTTCGCACAATATTTAAGTATTTGATGTCTTTTTCTCCTCGTTCTTGGTAATTAAACATTTTAATGCCTAAATGAAGATGAAAGTTATGAATGATCATTAACAACACTAATAAGAATCAACTCAGATGCATACCACCCGCTAATATGAATATCAACAAGTATTAGGTACTATCGCCACAGCTCTATTAGAATCTCACTGTTTTTACAAAACAAAGAATAGCTTACAATAGACCATATCTCACTCTATTGTATAAAAATGAAAATGGAGCACTGCTTATTGGCATGGCGATTCCTATTGGACAGACACTCGAAATACGGAGAACTTGAAGAACTAATCAGGAGACATTGGAAACTTACAGATATCAAAATCATCTCTAGAGTGATTTCATTTACGGCAGAAAATTTCAACTGGGTCATGGCGATAGCAATGCTGATAGGAATATCACTCGGCTTAGACAAGTGTGTTGTTTTCCTTCTGAGCAAAGAATTAACCGAAGTATCAAGTGAAAACATCGAATTTGGGGCAAATATCATTCGAAACCTACAAATTTCTTGCAATGAAACAGGGGGATTCTTTGTTCTTTGGGTACAACCAAAGTAAAGGATGCCGGATGCCTTAGCAGCCAGTGAATGAAATTTTCGAGCTCGAAAGATCCATCAAGAGACTGATAAATATGACTCATAGCCTACATCCTTACTCTTCGATGTTTATATCTGGTAGGAGAGCCCATATATCTATTATACCAATATTGATAACACGCGTTCTAGACTACGATAAAAAGTGTAGCCAAATCGTTGGGAGGAATTCACTTGTACGCATGCGCGAATTAGAAGTTCGAAAATGACAATTAACATATTGGTTAGGTTGTTTTCATATTTGGCGTTGAATGGAATGAATTCGAATGATGATTTATTTGAAACTGTTGTACAAATTTTGAAAAAAAATTCATGTGAGGCGAAAGTTAATGAATATTAAATGCATCGAGAATGTATCCGTTTTTTTCAACTTTCAGATGAATCAACGAAAGGAGAGATCAAACCAAATAAGTGCATAAAAACTTTTCACCCAATATTATTATGATTTGTGAAATAATAATTATGTGCCGAAAAGGGATGGTATTCTCCATACGAAGGGCCTGTTCCGATATTGCTGGTTTTACTGGCCCGCAATCGAATAACAATAGAACTCGAACGACTGGGCCAATAGGCATCGTTTCTGAAATACTGACAGTACTATTCAGGAATATCGGAACAGACGGTCAGTAAACTCAATAGTGACATAATAACAAGTTCGTTTTATATTACTGTTTCATACCAGTTTCAATTATTGCGTGTACGTGTAAACATCATACTTATCTCACCTCCTGAATTTCCCCTCTTATAAATCTACTCAATAATAAAAAATATTTTTGGGTCAACATTTAATGTAATATGTAGTTATAATATTATATATAAAAGTACAGAGTGCTCATTAAAAGAGCCAAGCTTCTATAGAAGCAATACAATAATCAATTTGGCAATAAGATTATTTAGAAGATGAGAAACTGGTAGATATTACTAACTACAGTTTGGCTTTATAGATATAGATGTCGATTTAGATGTTTCACTATTTCAGTGCCGAAAAAAAAACAATCATAAATTGAACTAGAATTATTACCTCAACTCCCAACTGAATTTCAAGACAATAACAGACTTATCTATAGTATATCCAAATCCAAGAGGCCAGCGGTAAACATTGCAGCATGCATTGATCACGCGTCAAGAACGTGATAACGCAGAGGTGTACTAATAAATTGAATTCCGAGAGCATTATATTTTAAAACTTTTTGAGTGTTCCAGTTCCGGTGAAAAATATGTATGCTTATCTACGAGTCTCAGTAATGAACAATTAATCTAAAGTTCCCACTTTAATAAATACTATGTATATAAATGTGTAACAATATTTTTTTTGTGAAAGTGACTACTCCGTAGTGTCGTCAGAAGATGCAGAACTTTCCTCTAAATTGACGATGACTGTTGTTATATCATCCATAATATTATCCAGTTTCCACATGTCTAACACAACTTTTTGTTTGACATGTTTCACGCACTTTCTCCATCTTTCGGAATTAACCCGTGAGAGAGCTTCTTGAAAAAGATTTTGGACGTCAGCCATTTTAAATGTGGTGTTTTTATCTGCCACAAAATTATTAACATAGGCCCAAATCAATTCAATAGGGTTCAGTTCGCAGTAGTAGGGCGGTAATCTAAGTATAGTAATATTTTGGGCCTTTGCGGTTTCATCCACGATGTATTTTTCAAAGTTTTCTTTGTTCTGCCTGACTATCTGCAACTATTGCGCTTTTATGAGGTCAGGGGTGAAATCAATATTTTTCTCCCTCAACCATTGTTGGATATCACTCTTTCTGAATTGTGAATTACGAATTTTTTCCATTTTCCTTGAATGGTAAGGAGCATTATCTAAAACTACTATAGAATTTTCCTCCAATTTAGGAAGTATACCCTCGACCACTTTTCGAAGGACTGACCATCCATTTCTTCATGGTAGTCACCAGTTTTTTTGGATTGAAAAGTCCAGAGTCCTCCAGTTAAAAAACCAGTGTCACTGCCAATATAACACACTATAATTCTTTGCCCTTTGCCTGGAAAAATATATTCACTTCATTTGAAAAAGAATGTTGAAATTGTTTTCCACCAAAAAGGTACTTACATCAAGTTTCACAAAACTTTGATTGCTCGATCAACGATTTGGCATTCGATTTCCCGAAGGAAATCATTGAAACTTTCATATTTCCGAATATATTGGAGGAGTAGCAGTTGAGAATCATCAAATGGGCGTGTATAGATAATTATTTGGTGCAAGAATGATATTCAGAATGCTTATGACCAACTTTTCGACTGAAAACTAATTGACGTTCATCCGTCAATCGTCAAGCTTTATGAAACCGAGGGTTAAACTCAAAATTCAAGACCTTCCCATACGGATTTTTAATCCAGTAGATAATCCAGCAAGTAACGCTTGCCGAGAAGATGTAACTGTTTCATCGGTCCACACTTTGGATTTAGTATGACCGGCATTTACCCAAGTTTCATCCAAGCAGTAAATCTTCCTGTTTTCATCACGGAAGGTCCTAATTTTCGTGAGATAGTTTCTTCTCCAACATTTAATGTCGTCACGGTTCATTAAAAAACTGTTGCGTTGGCGACGTCCATATTTGAAATTAAGTTTTTTCAATATTATAGAGAAGGTACTCTTCTTAAAATTTGGCAAGTTCGAGTCTTCATTAACTATTTTTAATACTTTCTCTATAGTCGGGTGTTCATTTCTGAAGAAAAACTCGTGAACTTTTCGCCGTATTACATTTTTATCGAAATCTGATAAGGACTCCCATTTGGTGGTCCGATTTTGATTTGTTGCCTGCTGTGATAGAACACCGGAATTTATGTATTCGGAAATAATTCTCCTAACACTTCGAGCTCCAATGCCAAGTCTCTCAGCAACTCGGAGTTCTACGTCCTTTAAACACATTCCTGCATTTTGAATAATCTCAATTTTAAAAGTATTCAAAATCATATCTTATATACGTCTCTTTTTTGGAGGACTTAAGTCAACACGCGATTCCTCAGCAGTATCAGTACTTGACATTATCTTAAATGCTTGTAACTTGAATAACTTGCTACAACTATAAACCAATTTACGAAAGAAAAAGCAATGAATGATCTCTGCAGTTCTGCACAACAATTCGCATACAATCAATGAATCAAACGTAATGCGGTTCTGCATTACTCCCACCTGCAAACATGGCGTTCCTGAAGCTTTGACCAATAAGAGGAGTACCTTAAATAAGATCACGCGTTAGTCAGTTTGTTTACGCTGGCCTCTCGGATTTGGATAGACTATAGATACAATGCAGATAATATATGATAGTGAACAACCTATAGTCTATCCAAATCCGAGAGGCCAGCGTAAACAAACTGACTAACGCGTGATATTATTTAAGGTACTTCTCTTATTGGTCAAAGCTTCAGGAACGCCATGTTTGCAGGTGGGAGTAATGCAGAACCGCATTACGTTTGATTCATTGATTGTATGCGAATTGTTGTGCAGAACTGCAGAGATCATTCATTGCTTTTTCTTTCGTAAATTGGTTTATAGTTGTAGCAAGTTATTCAAGTTACAAGCATTTAAGATAATGTCAAGTACTGATACTGCTGAGGAATCGCGTGTTGACTTAAGTCCTCCAAAAAAGAGACGTCTGAAACGACACTTCAGTGCCGAGATAAAAGATATGATTTTGAATACTTATAAAATTGAGATTATTCAAAATGCAGGAATGTGTTTAAAGGACGTAGAACTCCGAGTTGCTGAGAGACTTGGCATTAGAGCTCGAAGTGTTAGGAGAATTATTTCCGAATACATAAATTCCGGTGTTCTATCACAGCCGGCAACAAATCAAAATCGGACCACCAAATGGGAGTCCTTATCAGATTTCGATAAAAATGTAATACGGCGAAAAGTTCACGAGTTTTTCTTCAGAAATGAACACCCGACTATAGAGAAAGTATTAAAAATAGTTAATGAAGACTCGAACCTGCCAAATTTTAAGAAGAGTACCTTCTCTATAATATTGAAAAAACTTAATTTCAAATATGGACGTCGCAAACGCAACAGTTTTTTAATGAACCGTGACGACATTAAATGTTGGAGAAGAAACTATCTCACAAAAATTAGGACCTTCCGTGATGAAAACAGGAAGATTTACTGCTTGGATGAAACTTGGGTAAATGCCGGTCATACTAAATCCAAAGTGTGGACCGATAAAACAGTTACATCTTCTCGGCAAGCGTTACTTGCTGGATTATCTACTGGATTAAAAATCCGTCTGGGTAGGTCTTGAATTTTGAGTTTAACCCTCGGTTTCATAAAGCTTGATCAGAGAATCAACGATCGATTGACGGATGAACGTCAATTAGTTTTCAGTCGATAAGTTGGTCATAAGCATTCTGAATATCATTCTTGCACCAAATAATTATCTATACACCCCCATTTGATGATTCTCAACTGCTACTCCTCCAATATATTCGGAAATGTGAAAGTTTCAATGATTTCCTTCGGGAAATCGAATGCCAAATCGTTGATCGAGCAATCAAAGTTTTGTGAAACTTGATGTAAGTACCTTTTAGGTGGAAAACAATTTCAACATTCTTTTTCAAATGAAGTGAATATATTTTTCCAGGCAAAGGGCAAAGAATTATAGCGTGTCATATTGGCAGTGACACTGGTTTTTTAACTGGAGGACTCTGGACTTTCCAATCCAAAAAAACTGGTGACTACCATGAAGAAATGGATGGTCAGTCCTTCGAAAAGTGGTCGAGGGTATACTTCCTAAATTGGAGGAAAATTCTATAGTAGTTTTAGATAATGCTCCTTACAATTCAAGGAAAATGGAAAAAATTCCTAATTCACAATTCAGAAAGAGTGATATCCAACAATGGTTGAGGGAGAAAAATATTGATTTCACCCCTGACCTCATAAAAGCGCAATAGTTGCAGATAGTCAGGCAGAACAAAGAAAACTTTGAAAAATACATCGTGGATGAAACCGCAAAGGCCCAAAATATTACTGTACTTAGATTACCGCCCTACCACTGCGAACTGAACCCTATTGAATTGATTTGGGCCGATGTCAAGAATTTTGTGGCAAATAAAAACACCACATTTAAAATGGCTGACGTCCAAAATCTTTTTCAAGAGGCTCTCTCACGGGTTACTTCCGAAAGATGGAGAAAGTGCGTGAAACATGTCAAACAAAAAGTTGAGGTAGACATGTGGAAACTGGATAATATCATGGATGATATAACAACAGTCATCGTCAACTTAGAGGAAAGTTCTGCATCTTCTGACGACACTACGGGGTAGTCACTTTTACAAAAAAAATATTGTTACACATTTATATACATAGTATTTATTAAAGTGAGAACTTTAGATTAATTGTTCATTACTGAGACTCGTAGATAAGCATACATATTTTTCACCGGAACTGGAACACTCAAAAAGTTTTAAAATATAACGCTCTCGGAATTCAATTTATTAGTACACCTCTGCGTTATCACGTTCTTGACGCGTGATCACTGCATGCTGTAATGTTTACCACTGGCCTCTTGGATTTGGATATACTATAGAAAAATGTATTCACAGTCCTACAATTTTGTTGATTCAACATCACTTTTGTTAATCTCCGCACTCCGAAGTTTTTCTGTGGAAATAATAGATTGTTATGAATCCGAGCGTCTAGTGCTGCAAAATGATGAAGTTTCATGAATTTTGACTTCTTATTATTAGAAATCAACGATGAAATATAAATTACTACGTAATGCAAACCTGAGTTTGAACATTCATCAATATATTGATAGGTTAAGTTCGAAAATATTCGAATGGTTCTGAAGTAAAATCATTTCACTCCTGTCAGTTCATAAAACGATGTATCAGAAAGAGACAGAGCTAATCAGGTATTTTTATTCTTAATATTTCTGCTCATGCGCGGAAGTCGATTCCGGCCACGGGCTGGCTTCAATTTTCGAAGTCCCATTATCGATATAGAATATAATAGATATATGGGAGAGCCTTGTTCGTCTTTCGAATATATTTGATCCCGCAGTCGATTGTTTGACAAGTCTCATTTGAACCTCCTGTACCTATATCAGAACTCAATGTTACCTACTAAATAACATTAAAAATCCTAACTAATTTCATAAGACATATCTGAGGACATTATGGCGCTCCTGTGAAATGAACAGTTTCTCAGAAGTCTTCATGTGTAATTTTTTTTAAGGGTGAATAACTCGAAATCTACTAGTAGAATTACAAAATACATTCGAAAATACATTAATATACAGGGTGCTCTATATGAAATCCTGGTTGATATAAAAAAAATTGAATATTACGAGGTTCCATTTGTCTTATGTCTTTGTACAAAATTTTGAGGACATCCAATATTTATTTCTCCATAACTTTTTAAAGGGCATCCGCAAAGGCCGGCCTAATTTTTTTTAGCTGTCAACACTGTACTAACATAATATCTTCCCACATATTTGAGAACTAATTCTTTTAATACTTTGTGTTCGTTGACAGACAATAAGTATACTCAATTTTAATAATATGCATTTTCAGTGCAGTTTCCTCAGCAGTAGGACACTACGCTAATACTCATTTCCTGGTTTATCCTAATGGAGAGGTCCTTTGGGTGCCTCCTTGTCAGTTCACGGTGCTATGCGACCTGAACTTGCTATATTGGCCATTCGATATTCATACATGTTCCTTGAAATTCGGATCCTGGACCTACAGTGGAGACCACATAGATTTGGAACTGTATAACAATACAGCAGAGATTGAGGTAAAATAAAATCAAGTACATTATTTTAGGTATACAATTGAGAATTGAATATATGTTGTTTCTGAATCACTAAGAATTTACATAATGAACTATAATTAGGGTTTCCAAGGAGCTATTCCTAAGTTGATATTCTCCTTTCGATCTGTAGCATATGGTGGTTTCACGCAGAGTTCCTAAGAACTAAAGCGGCCCACAGACGAGCTACTTAGTTGACAACTATGTTGTCAACGAGCTTGTTAACCATACGAGGTTGAAGGAATATCAACCACCAACCAACCCACAGACGTTCAACTTGGTTGTCAACATGTCTTGTTGACAACCAAGTTGTCAACTAGGTTGCTCGTCTGTAGACCTAAGAAAGCGATCTCGTTAGCACATGGCATTTAGTTACAGAGTAATTCTGTAACACCTGTTAAAAATTGCAGTTTACCGTCATTCCATGTTTTTCCTTATAGTTAGGGAGCCCAAGAGAAAAATTCGGAATTTACTCGAGCGTGTCAGATTAATATAAGGTGCGACACCTTGGACCCTGTAGAGTACCTCTACCAAAAATTAGACCTGTATATAGGGGAAATTATCTAGGAAAGCCTATCAGAATAGTAAAAAAACGACCATTGAACATACTCAAGCGTGTCAGATTAAGATATATGTGGTTAATTACATGTTGAAAAGTATATATTCTCATAATCTGACAATTTGACGAAAATGTGTGGGACGGCGCCAAGGCTGAAAATAAAACGTCACGTGTACATTCCCGAGCTCTGTGGTGTTTTTTCTTATTTTGAAGCTAATGATTCAAGAATAACGGAAAAAATATAATCTGACAGTTACAGCAAGCCGAAACCATAAAAATTGGCCATAAATGTCACAAATACCTTGTCATTTTGACAATTGGATGAATGTAGATTAGACTGGGATTCTACATTGACCTTTCCCTTTCGCATGTGTGGCTAAACTCCTCGCCCTTATCGCCCTCTAACTCCAGAACGGTTAAGAGTATGTAAAATTGCTTCAGACAAAAGTTGTGTAGAATTTTATTATCTACAACTTTCATAATGAATACAAAAACGATTAGAGGTAAAGGCAGGGGAATATTCGAAAAAAAAGCATTTTTATCATCTTCAAAGTGTCAGATTAAGAAAGACCCCCTGATTAGTGTCAACACGTGGGTCAACACGTCTACAACACCGAGATTAACCATTTGTATAAAAATCTGACACGCTCGAGTATGTACAAGTAAAGATTTTTTTTTTACATTTTCAAAGGACCGCTGTGACCTTGCGTCACGTCCAAATTGTCAGTCCCGTGAAAAGTAGCTTCCTTTGGGTCCAATTAACATATCCTCCAAAAATCTGACACGCTGGAAATTTTTTTTTTAACCATTTTCAACTTTTCCGTACAGCCAGTCCCACCGCGCAAATTGTCAGATAAGCATGAATTCATTATCAGAGAAACGTACGGCATATACAGGATGGGCAAAATTCGTTGTCTACTGATAGGATCTCGACAACTATAGCAGCTAGAAGAAAACGGATGACACATTTCCGAGCCCATTTTCGGAGAAACAAAGAATGGTGAAAACCGCAGCCTCCTAGGATACTTCGTTTTTGAGTTTGACAATTTCGCAAAGTTCTCATAACTTTTTTGTCTTTGGCGTTACAAATCTAAAACTTTAACCTTCTACAGGCACTTTTTACGTAGAATCTACTGATGAACTCAAAATATTTTTTCATTTGGAATCATTAAGTCATTTTTTTTAATGAACTTTCATGGAATTTGTTATTTTTGAATTGGAAAAAAATCTTTTGTCAGTATATTCCACGTATGAAGTGCCTAAGAAGGTTTAACTTTTCGGAATCGTAAAAATCCCAATTTTTGTTTATAACTCGAAATCTAAAAATGATAGGCCGATTCTGTATTCAGATTTGGATTAGTCATGAAAAAAGAGATCCAGAATGTATCATCCGTTTTCTTCTAGCTGCTATAGTTCTCGAGATCTCCTCAGTAGACAACGAATTTTGCCCACCCTGTACAGTATGTCAATCTGACACGCTCGAGTATGTACACCTGACGATTTTTTTTTTACATCTTTGAGACCCTCCAGACGCTTTCCCCACCGCTGAAAGTGTATACATCATAGAACCTCTTTTTCTTTCTACCATCTAATCTTTAAAATCCACTAGGTCTCCATGACGCTCGAATAAATCCCGATTTAGCATCATCGGCTCCCCAACTATTAGCCATAAAAGTAACAAAAATCAGTTTTTTTTAATTATCTCCTCTCCTGGGCCTTAAACTGTTTTCGCAGTCATTATAAAAGTTTTAGGGCATAACATTTTCTACAAATTTTGTTCGAAGCAATTTTTTCTACGTTTGCACGTTTTCGAGATAAATGGCGATGAATTTACATTAGACTGGGTTTCTACATCGACCTTGGCTTTTCGCATGTGTGACTAAGCTCCTCGCCCTTATCGCCCTCTAACTCGAAAACCGTTAAGTGTAGGCAAAATTGCTTCAATCAAAACTTTTATAGAATTTTATCACCTACGACATTTATAATGAATACAGAAACGATTAGAGGTACAGGAAGGGAAATATTAAAAAAAATGCCTTGTTATCATCTTCAAACTGTCAGGTTAATTGGTCAACACGTCTACAACACCGAGATTAACCATCTGCATGAAAATCTGACACGCTCGAGTATGTAAGAGTAACGCCCCAACACTCAAACTGTCAGATTAACATGAATTTATTATCAGAGATATGTAGAGCATATAGAGTATCTTAATCTGACATTATCGAGTATGCACACCTAATGATTTTTTTCCCATCTTTAAGAACCTGCAGAGGCTTTCCCCACCGGTTCCCAACTAGAAGACAATGGCATATGTACCCTATTTCCTCTAATTCATTATGCTGGCTTGCTTATTAGAGGCAACATGCGTGTAAGAACCGGATCTCGTTGCATACTAGATGACGCTCAAGTTTCACTTAATACTCAGAAGCTACTTCTAGTATTCAATTAGGATTCGTCAATTCCCAGCATTTTCCATCGGAGAAGGAGTTGTGTTGCTCTGACGAAATTATGGTCCGTATTTACTCTTGTTTGGTAGAATGATCCGTTTTCCTGACGATGACAAATTAGCCCTTCTTCATATACATATCAGCGGGTGGAATGCATATGAATGAATTTTTCCTTGAAAATTTTCATCGTAATCACACCGGTTATATTATTATTGTATTGCTTGCCTCCGCGTAAAGGAGGTCTTCTTGGTCTCTGCTTTCTGACGGGTTTTAATCGTTCAAAAAGAGTACCTACGTCTTCTGACGAAAATCTAGCTCTAACTGATTTAAGGACTAGCAAAAATAACTGGCAACAAAATAAACGTTCAGTTCTTTATTCCTATTGGACTAAATTATATACAGAAATGTACAAGCAATAATAAATGTTGATGTTAACCGGTGGCCTGGTCGGCGGCGGGTGGCTGATGAAATACGGTCTCTCCAGGAGAATACGCTTGAAATAGACGGTAAATATGGTTAAATTTTGAAATCCTGGCAAGTCACTCCCTCTGTCGGCGGAAATCAGTACGGTGGCTAGTCTCAGTCCAATTGCAGTTCACTCGTCCCTCTCTCTCTCTCTCTTTCATTCTGTGACCCTCAAAATGGCTGCCAGTCGGACAGCAGGTCGGACGGCGGTCGAACGGTCGCGGAAACCGGCACTACACAGCCTACAATAACTAGTTCAAGTTCAAGTTTAAACGGTAGGTAGGTATTTTCAGCCAGTCCAACGGACTAAAGAAAGTGGAAAATAGCGAAGATATCCTCTCAGGTATGCACTACGAAAGGAACAATAACGCTACAAGTGACTTGCCTTAAACTTTCAAACTTGTCGTAATTCTAACTGTACTGCACGGTAAAACACCTTACACAATTTCCTTGGCATCTAGATCTCAACTAACTCGCTCTTGACCTTCAGCGCCGGGCGTCGAAGAAGTACCCCTCTCCGCGGAAAATTTGCCCCACTATGGGTAACTCATCTCTTCATTTGATGCCCTCAAATTGTTCGGTTAGTCAACCGGCTCGGAAAGAGACAGAAACAACCGAAAAGAAAGAAAAACGGAACAAGTTGAAAGACCTTTTTCGACTCAGAAAAAAGTACGATTGAACGGAAAGAATTATAAAATATATGAATTCTGAAAACAAAAGACATACGGTCTCTGCTACAAATATGGGACTGATCGGTGGAAAACAATGTCAAACTATCAATCGGTAAAGAACCCCTATGATAATATAACGGTTTTCTTTCAAAATATTTCGGTTTTCAGGTCCTATTATGAAAGTATCGGTGAAGAAATTTCCTTTTTTGGCGGAGCGAAAATCTGCCTCGTCACAAGTTGAGGAAAGAGATGATAGTCGGATGGAGTCGAATCTGGTGAATAAGGGGGGTGTTCTAGTATTTCAAACCCTAAATCACGAATTTTTTGCATGGCAACATGAGATTTGTGTGCAGGGTCGTTGTCCTACAAAAGCAAAGCACCTTTGGATAGCTTTCCGCGTTTTTTTCTCTTGAGTTTTTTCCCGAAGAGTGGTCAGTAATGTTGAATAGTAATCTCCGGTTATTGTTCTACGCTTATCCAAAAAATCAATCATGATTACTCCATGAAAATCCCAAAAAACTTAAGCAAGAACTTTTTCAGCAGATTTTTGGACACGAAACTTCTTAGGTCTTGGAGAACCAGAGTGTCGCCATTCCATCGATTGTTGCTTTGTTTCTGGATCGTAGAAATGTACCCAAGTCTCATCCATAGTAACAATTCGGTTTAAGAAGTCTACATCGTTTTCAAATCGAGCACAGATCGAACGCGATGCTTCTACCCTTGCACGCTTTTGGTCAAATTTTGCAGCAATTTTCTCATATCCAAATTGACGTGAACTATATGATGAACGAGGTTCGTATGAAATATTCAGTGCTTCAGATATCCGTTTTAGCCCAATTCGACGGTCTGATAAAATCATGTCATGAACTGCATCATATTTTCGGGGACTGACACAGAAACTGGCCTTCCCGATCGGCCATCATCTTCAATAAAAAATTTATCTCTTTTGAAGCTTGCAGTCCAATTTTTCACGATCGCATACGATACTAAGAACCAAGGTTATAAAGCATATCTTCGTAAATCTGCTTAACTCTTAATCCTTTTAAATAAAGGTACTTGATGATGGCTCAATACAATTTTTCGATTTCCACAATTTCGGTGGACATCTTCTTCCTTTTAATTTATTGCGTGACTCTGGTTTACTTTTTTGACCTCAAACTTCACACTGACACTTCTAATGAATTATTGTTCGTTGCTGTGGTAACGCAATATTTTTTTATGCATGGAACTGGTCTAGGCTAACTAGATATCAATACATCCTCGTAATCATTCATTTAAATTCACAATTCTTTCAATATTTGTTAGATTTCATCTTCTACATATTGAATAACAACCTCTTTATGCAGAAGGACCTTACGATTGACAGTACAGAATGGGAATTATTGAGTGCTAGTATGGAAAAAGGCACCTCCTATTATCCATGTTGCGAAGAACCTTATCCGTATATAGCAGCGAATATCACTATTGCTAGAAGATCCCCTTCGTATAAGGCGATCATCATAACACCAGCTTTCGGTGAGTACCCAGCATCGATCAATTCAACAAACCGAATAATGTGAAAATTTGTTTTAGCTATTCTGGTCCTCATCCTATCTGCATTCTGGCTTCCACCCAATGCTGGCGAGAAACTAGTTCTGAATGGGTGTGTGGCTGTGCTGATTTGCTTGTTCCTGCTGTACTTCACGCAGAAAATTCCTGCTATGGGTCTGCATATTCCCCTTATTGGTAGGTGATCATAAATCTCACCAGGACTGCTTTCTGTAATCAATTGCCAAACCGTACATACAGGATTTAATTGAAGGGGTGATTCCTTGTGAAAAAACGTGTGCGGTCTTTCGAATGAATTTTGGTGGTTTGCTATTTAATTTAAATTTAAAAATTTTTTCCTTAGAAACTAGAAAACATTATATGGGACCAAGAAGGCGATAATAGTTATCTAAGCACCAAGGTCGAAAAATTGTCTATTATAGTCGAGCGTGTAAATTGATAGCCGAGGCCAGCAAGCAGGAGATACAATTCAGACAGTTTTTTGGCGAGGTGCATATTATATTTTTTCTCCGACCTCACATACCTTTATGAAGGTGAGTAGGTCGCCGTATTTGTGAATTCCGTCAGTTATGGAGTAGTGCTATTGATATCCATATCGCTATCACTATCACTATCCATTCTTGATTATAATTAGTGAACAGTAATATTCAAAACACTCTCATAATTTCCGAGTGAAATCTATCCGATTCCGTAAAGACTTAATTTGACAACACCAAATGTTGTCAAATTTGTCACGGGCACTTATGTTTTTATCAAATTCTGTATTCACAAAATTGATTCAATCGCCCCTCTTTCTAGTATTAATATCCTCATAGTAACGAACAGCCAAAAGAACAGAGGTTGCGGACCGAAAGTGTATGCGGACGAAAAGTACTTGCCTCCAAAATATTTGACCTTTCGCTCGAAAATTAGTACCCACGTAAAATTGAATTTTTAGTTATTGATTCTTTTCGAAATCCGCTAGATTTTACGATTGAAATAAGAACGTGGTTTGAATATTATTGTTGATTATAATCTAGAATGGATAGTAATATCCAATAATAATAATATGGATAACAGTAACAATCCAGAGCGGAGAAAATTGGCAACTACGGCGACGAAGCCGAGACCAGCAAACAGGTGAGTACTTACTTTCACGAAGGTATGTATCTTCCTTGTATCCACTTTATCCTTTCCTTAAAAAAACCATGAGTAGCTAGTACTAGAATCCTCGGAAAAAGTCACCAGAGCTTGTCTGGAGCCGGTGCTGGGCATGACACCATGCGGGACGTCGGTGGCAGGATGCTCAAGTAGCGGGCTCCTGTTGCTGAAGAAACTACAGCTCGCCAACAAAAACATTCATCGAGTCATATACTCAGCCTAGTACGAGAGTTAGCAACGTCGAAAGAACTAGTATTTTAGGAAGGCTGATTGAAAATCATATATTGAAAACTATACGATTCCTTAGACTCACTCGAACAGAAAACGTCACCTCTGCCAGCTGGGAGACGTTGCGTTCTCTGGTGCGCATCGCTCCTTCAAAGGATACGAGAATATGATTTTTTTGGGCAGACGTTTTGACCGTTGCTGAATTCCTGGCAGACGCCATTTTTATGAAGAAAATAGTGAAATTTCAAAATCATTTCAGAAAGGCTGCAATTTTAATATTACATAATTCAGATATTCAATAGTAAAACATCAAATTGGAAGACATTAATTCGGTTGGTACCTACTACGTTATCCGACAAGCACTTGCGAAGTGAATGATCGGAAAATAGTGTAGAAACCATTTCAGGAAGGCTCAAATTTGTATATTATATTATTTAGATATTTCAGAGTGTACCATGAAATTGACTTCAATTCGGTTTCTAGAAGAAGCCAGACAGAAGTGTGTGATTTTTCGATTCGATGAGGTGCATTTGCCGAAACGGAGTATCTACCCAATTATGTAGATTTACCGGCTTAAATATTAAAATTGCAGCATTCCTGGAATACGACTAATACGAGTAGTTACTTCTCGACTCTTCTGCGATCATTCACTTCTCAAGTGTTCTTACCAATAACGTAGCCCAATAAACACAGATACGTGGAAGTAACGTTGAGTTCTTCAAGTAACGCTACGTTGAGAAACCGGCAAAATGTCGTTAGGAAATACGTTTCGTTCTAGTGGTACAGTAACGTAGCGGACAATCTTTTTGGAATGGAAATTCTACGAGAATATAACGTTGCCATTCGATTGAAATAACGTTGCTACAATACGAAATTCAAATGTTGATTCTAAAATAAATATTTATTTTTTTTCTGCCCAGCATCCACTAGTCTTGTAATAGTTCCCATTAGCCAACATTATATCTTTTCCCACACTAGGTTCATCGAGACAACCGCAAACATCCATCACCGCCGGGATTCGAACCTGCTACTTCTGGCGTCCTACCCTACATCGCTGCCAACGAGACCACTGCACCCTATAGTTTTTATTGTAGTAGTAGTGAATGTTCCATTAGCTTAAGGCTACAAAGTTCATAACATCATATTTACAATATATCTCCAACATCAGTCATCCGCTCGATAAATATTCTTTATTACCATTATCAGTCTCTTGAATTGATTCAAATTATAATCAGATCTCATAACTAATGGTAACTGGTAGAACATACTCAATCCATTATAAAAAAGTGATCGCTATTGCTCTTACAATGCCAAATACAGGACACTCTTTTTTTTTACTTGGCAAGACAAGGAAACGTTCTGTAATAGTGGCTACAAGAAGGGGATGTTCGTTGCTTTTAATAGAATATACTTTGAGAAAACACCACATATCCACGTTTCATATTCGTGACTGCAGTAACGAGTTGTTGAATGATTTCGTCTACAACGTTGATGCAATGTTATTTATTTCCTATTGAATATACGTTGAGAAAGTACGCTAAAGAAACGTCACATATTGGTGACTACAGTAACGAGTTGTTGAATGATTTCGTATACAAGGTTGATGTAATGTTATTTATTTCCTATTGAATATACGTTGAGGAAGTACGTTAAAGAAACGTTACATATTGGTGACTACAGTAACGAGTTGTTGAATGGTATCGTATTCAATGTTAATTCAATGTTTCTCACTTCCTATTGAATACACGTTGAGGGTGCACTAAAATAACAACGTTTCATGTTAGTGGATTCAGTAACCAGCTTGATCATAAACGTTGATTATATGTGAAATCAATCTATGGTGGAATTTAGGTTTCGAAATAACTTTACAAAATTCAACGAGTAACCTCGAATCAACGCCCCCCACCACATATAAACGTATAATACACGTGTGTGTGTTTATTGGGAGTATACGTATTTTGAAACTTTGAGGGCGTCTGCAACCTTCTAGCAACCGAATTGCATGGTGTCTGATAATTTCATGGTTGACAGGTTGACCCTAGAAAATCTAAATATTGAAATAGCAAAGTTTCAGCCTTTCCGAAATGATTTCTTGAATCTTTTGCGATCATTCCCATCGCCAGTGCCGTTTTTTTAATTTTGAATCTTTGAGTGCGTCTGCCTTCTTTCAGCAACCGAATTAATGTCTGCCAATTTCATGTTTTACTCTTGAATATCTGAATAATATAATATCAAAATTTCCGCCTTCCTGAAATGGTTTGAAATTTAACTATTTTCTTCATCGAAAGGCCAGGCATTCAGCAACGGCCAAAACGTCTGCCCAAAAAAATTCATATTCTCAATTTCCGAAGTAGATGCAACAAAAATGTATCTTCCTAAATTGACTGCAACTTCATATTTTTTACCTATAAAGGAGCGTTGCGCAATAGAGACATAACGTCTCCCAGCTGTCAGAATCAGCCTTCCTAAAATTCTTGCTCGTAAATGTTGCCAGCTCTTAGAATAGCCATCTTTCCACGAATGTGGAAACTATTGTGATATCCGTAACTTTTACTTATCATTCAAATGTTCCACATTGTTACCACATTCTGGTAGTCTTTCCCCCTTTACGCCCTTTACGGATGGCGAGAAAGTACCTCCTCTTAAAATCGTTTTGTCTGGAATATAGGTCAGAATTGAAAATGAATCAGAGAAGCATTGAAATTTATTTCAAGAATTCATAACTGTAATAGTTCTAATTCTAATTTTCATGGAAAGGTTTAATTGTGCATGAGCCATATTAACCCAAACGCTAGGGCAAAAATATTCAGCAGTCGAAAACCCCAGAGCTAGGGCTGCCGTTCAAAGACTACTTCCATCAGCAAAAAATGAAGTGTGAGATTTTTAAGTCGATCTCATATAAAATAAGCCGATTTTGATCTATAGGGTCAGTCTTTGACTCGTACAAATATTTTAACAGTAGATTTTTGAGGTAAAAAAGAAACACTTATTTCTAGTACCATTTTTACCGAATCGGCTCGGTTCATAAAATACAGGCTGTTCAAAAACCATAAAAAAATGTTATCTATAGTTCTATCTCACAAACGATTCTATCGAATGAAATGAATTTCGGAATATTGTTTTTCATTTATTTGATTAATCTTTCTCGAACACAAGATATCACCTACGTCTTTAAGTTTTCTCATCATGATCATCACGTACCATAAAAATACCAGAAATTCAGAAAACCCAACTCTTGAAACTAATTTCGACGCTATCTAATGAATATTTGAACGTTCTGTAAAATCAAAGTATGCTTCATATTTTCTCGTATAATGCGCCGTTTTCGAGTTATTTGATGTTGAAAAATTAAAAAGAACCTATCTGTGAAATTTGAAAATTGGGTACTTCGGTTGAATACAACTCTGTTTAAAAGATCCACAGATGTGTAGTGTCACAGATTTAGCTGAAGGAAATTTTGTTTTTCCAGGGGTGGCAAGGCTCATTATGAAAACTTAAAATAGCTATATCTTTTTATCAGGGATGAATCGGAAAAAATGGTATAGGAAAAAAGTGTTTCTCTGGACCTCAAGAATCTACTGTTTAAATATTTGTACGAGTCAAAGACTCACTCTGTATAAATAACTTACACAACATTACATATACTCGCGTTTCTCAAAGTCGATCTGGATTCTGATAATATTGAAGTCTGAGCACCCCTGAGCTAAAATGCAGGATATTATTCCTAGGTTTTAACTTCAGATGCAAATTATCCGAATGGGCTTCGAAATTCAACGAGGAATCCAGCTTAACTCCTAGATAATAGGGAATACTCCTTCTGACGGAAATGATGTAATTTTTATGGAATATCTTTGAAACGTCACATTTCGAAATAACCATTTCGACCGTTTCCCAAAAAAATTATTTTAGGTACTTAAAAATTAAAAATAAAAAAGGGTATTTAAAATTTAAAGCGTTTCGTTTCTATTGCACAATTTGGCAACATCGACTGAAATATGCATACACTATTCTGATGAGATAGACAATGATGACTGTCTATGAAGTTTGCGACGAACGAGGAAGGTCGTAAAATTTTATGGGATTTTTATGGCTGGTTGCTCGCCAGTGAGTACGAGCCTTATGATGGCTGTAAATCAACAGCTGTTATTCCATGAACAAGCCATTGTTCTTTTTATTCTCTAGTAGGCGCTGTTGCCAAATTGTAAACTAGAAACGAAGCGATTTAAATTTTAAAACCTCATAATTGAAGAATGATTTTGAATAGTTTCCGCGGTGCGTTTGAAAAATTCATGAATGAAACTCATAATTATTCAGTTTAAACTTGCATATGCTGTGATAACCCAAATTGAGGAGTATTCCCCATTAGGATTGAAGTATATTGCAGAAAAGAATTACCGAAAAGTACACATAATTTTCTATTTTTGATGATGTCTCAAATGGAAACACGAAACCTCGTAACGTTGTATCCTCTCGAGTAATGGATTTGTTTTTTCAGTACTTTTCTATAGCAACTGCCTCTACGTCGTGTCCTGTACCATGATTGGATCAGTTGTTGTCATTTGGTTATCCAGAACAAAGCACAGCAGTCCCTTACCATGGGTCATCAAGAAACCATTGACAGGAAGTCTAGGAAAATGGCTGGGACTTACGAGCTACATTAATCAGGTAAACTCGAATATCACATAACACACAAAATTCGGGGTGAAAGAAGCTCTCTTGGATATGTTTACGATCAAAATGACGGATAGTATGGGAACATCGCATTGGGAAAAAGAGTTGTTTCTGTAATTCGGGGATTCGATTATCTTTGTGCAACGAACGGCGACGATAACTCATTGATAATTGGCAATATCTGGCGTGTCCCTTCGCTCCAACATTGTGGAACTACGTCCCATACAATGGGGAATGTTGACGCGTATCTGATTTACGTATATACGCATGTGCCATAATTCATTCCGATTCCCCATCTCTACTTCCGGATCCCGTACCCATCCTGGATAGATACGCGAACAATCCGGCTTAATGCTCGTTCTATGACCGAAGAAATTCCCTCCCATAAATTCAGGATTTTTAAGATCTACGCTACAGTTCATGAATCACCTTCGCTGGCTGGAAACTCACATTCAATTTTGTAAGGTTCAATGAGATATTCATGAAAATGTGTTTTCCAAAGATTAGAGTCTAATCTTCGGTGTTTTCTAAAGAGCTGGGAGAATCGTTGTTGGACGCTTATCGATTCTCATAACAAATTTCATCGAGTAAACTTCACCATTTTCATTATTTCAGAAACGTATACAGTAACAATTCTTTGTCAAGATCTGTTCCGAGAGTTCATGATGAAAAATGATAATTAGAAACATACTAATATAGTAATAGGGAATACTCCTCCTGACAAAAATGATGTATTTTTTATGAAATATCTTTGAAACGTTACATTTTGAAATAACCATTTCAACCGTTTCCAGAAATAATTATTTTAAGTACTTAAAAATGAAAAATAAAAATGGGTAGGTATTTAAAATTTAAAGCATTTTGTGTCAATTGCACAAATTGGCAACGTCAACTGAAATATGTGTTGATGATAAAGAACAACACATACATTATCTTGATGAGGTAGACAAAGATGGCTGTCTATGAAGTCTGCGACGAACGAGGAAGGTCGTAAAATTTTATGGGATTTTTATAGCCGGTTTCTGTTGAAGCTCGCCAGTAAGTTAGCGCCTTATGATGGCTGTAAATAAACAGCTGTTATTTTATAAACAAGCTGATCGGATATTGTTCTTTTTATTTTCTAGTGGCCCTGTTGCCAAATCGTAAACTTGAAACAAAGCAATTTAAATCTTAAAACCCCATATTTGATGATTGATTTTGAGTAGTTTCCGTGGTGAATTTGAAAAATTCATGAATGAAACTCATAATTATTCAGTTTGAACATTCATATGCAGTGATAACCAAAATTGAGGAGAATTTCCCTGCATATGGTATATGTTAATTTGTTTTCGAATGAAAACAAATTATGTTATTTCTCGTTGATTTTTCTTCATCTATTAGCAATTACTATATTTATTGTGATAGGTTACCCATATTTCTTACATTTTATGATTTTCTAAATCTCGTTTTATGGAAAACCTACCTTGTTTTGTTCAAATTTGTTTCGAAAAGAGTAACCGCATTATTTTATATAACCTCGTGTTGCTGACATTCTAAAAATGAATGTTGAAAATAATTTTCATTTTGCCCCCTGACAAAAAATTCTGCGGGCGCCCATAGGCATACTGCTGAAATTTCCATTGAATAATCTATCTAATGATATGGTGTGCCATTTGAAATATGTAAGTAGTAGTTTGTTTCCTGTGTAACCGGAAGCTATAGAGGTCTGAAAATTTAGGCAAAAAGTTCATGGTCGAAAACCCAAACATGCAAATTTTCAGCACAAAATTGTGATTCCTCCTCCCAAGTGCCTTTCTCATTTGAGGTTGACGGTCATTATAGCATATTGTCCAGATCTTGTTGTAGAAGAGTGTTACCTTCGGTTGATTGAAGTATTGGTACACTTACTGTTGGTATACTTACTACAATACATTTATCAACGTGTGAGTCCAGTCTCTTATATTTCTTAGCCATGACTTCCTCCTCTCTATAAATCCACCGTAAAACAGCCTGTATACCATGATGAAATTGATGGTATCGGTCAAGGAACAGAAACAAAGAATACTATTCCTTCAGCAACGTTTCGGCTCCTTTATTGAAGCCTTCTTCAGGCTAAAATCGAGAAAAGTCATAAATAACAATACGATATAGGTACATATAAAAAATTGCATTGATAATATATGAACAGGAAACAAGGAAAAATTAAAATAAACAAATAATTGTCAGAATGTGAACAGACAAATATATACAATCATGAAAAATACTAAAACTGGCAATTACAAACTTACCATCGGAATACAAGAAAATTATTTTGTTCCTTGACCGATACCATCAATTTCATCATAGTTTGTTTGGAACGATACTAAAGGTTATCAGCCTGTATACCACTATATCTTCATATTGAGAAGTATTCCGAATACTCCCTTCAATAATTATTGACAGGCGCCTCAGTAGAAAGTCAAAATTTTGTTGGAAACAGCCCATTCAGTAAGATTTTGAGATGCGGAATTGTATTTGATATAATAGTCTGAGTCTGACTAAAAGATATTTTGAATGATTTTTTTGGTTTAATCGAATTTACAATTCAGGAATGCTGATCGATGATCGATTAGTTCTGAATTTGGGTATTTCTTTAGTTCAAATACTTTTCTTGGTCATTTTAGAACATATAGGTTGGGTTTTTGAGAAAGAAACCAACCCCACTCACATGTCAGGCGACATGAACTTATTTTGAAAAAATGCTGAGACATGTCGATTTTTCTTTTGAGGGGGACAACTTTTTAGGTCAAATTCACAAGCATATTTCTGCATTCCTCAGACTTACAACAAAAACAAATTTTGAATGGCCGATACTTGATCAAAATCTATAAGTGAACTTGAAACAGATTATACACAAAAATTACACAATGAGTTTTTAAACCACTACAAGTGTATCGCTATCACAATAGCATTTTCAGGAGAGTGAATGAAGGTAAACTAGTTTCACCTTCATTCATTCATTCTGTCATTGTGATAGCGAAACACGTGTAGTTGTTTGAAAACTCATTTCGTGAAAATCATATAGGTATAATCTGTTTCAAACATATTTTGAATGTGGAATATGGTGTGATACCTCATTGAAAAAGTCTCTTTATGTTAACTTCAGCATATTTACTTTTATTCATTTAATCCATTCGTTTTCGAAATATACACATTTTAATTTTGAACAAAAGGATTTTTCCCTTGCTGGGTTTTCCTCATGCTATATATGTAAATCGATCGAATTTTTACTCATTTATTCTGTTTTTATGTCTCGTGTATGACAGTTAACGATTATCATCGAAACGTCAGAATAAATCATTAACCCCGGGTTTCATAAAGCTTGATCGAGGAATCAACGCTTGATTGGGGAATAGACGTCAATTTGTTTTCAATCGATAATTCACTCATGATCATTCAGAATATGATTCTCGCATCAAGTTATGATGTTCATACGTCCATTCTATTATTCTCAATTGCTACTTCCTCAGAAATAAATAAGTTTCAATGATTTCGTTTTAGAAATCGAGTGACTGTCAAATAGTTGATCAGACAATCAAAGTTCTATGAAACCCGCTGTCAATATTTCAAAACTTGATGGACAAAACAATAGTAGAGTTTTGTTTTGTGATCAGGATGTTAATTCTCATCTGAACATTGTTTGGAATCAATTGATATCAATGAAAAACGCTGTTGGATATGTGCTATGTTTTTATTTGCAATTTATGAAAAATTCACAGAAATTCGAAATTATGGACAAGAATTGGAGCTTTGACTAGGACACGAAAGTATAATGGTGATCTGTTATACGTCAAAAGTGTTATTTCTGTGCAATATACGTTGTTTTGAATTAATAAACTTAGTTGAATTTGTACAATATAGATACATATATCAGAAAGTAATATGAACACATATACCATCATAGCATACACATTTAAGGTCTTTACCTATCATTCATAGAATTTTCAGAACCAAAATTGAAAAAAAAAATCCTCACAACACCTATGTATGTTAGCCAGGGGCATATACTTTCTTTATGCTTTTTTAATGATTTCTTCATGGTATGGTCACTTTATGACACGATATACAAATTGTTCAATAAATGAGCAGAACACTCACATAGTACGTACTCACACACATAGTACACATAGTACTCACATTTAACGGTAACTCGATAGGAATCGATTGATTTCGATTTAGGAAAATCGAAATCAATAAAACCTCTGCATTTCTGAATATATTGAAGGAGTAGCAATTGAGAATCATTGAATGGACCTATAAAGATCATAATTTACCCTCAATGGGCCCTTCATGCAAGGGCAAGGGATGCTTTCTGCATACAACAATTTACGTGCATGGATGAACAGTTCTCAATTGATTCGCAGTAAAATGTTCAGTGCACATGTTATAGTCACTGTAGTCGGTAGTGTTTGCTGAAGTCATTGTCTTAAAAAAGTACCGAAAATAAAAATAAATGAATAACCGAGTGACATGTTATGAGTTTTAATACTTACGTTTCCATTTTCCTTAGTAGGAAAGTTGATTTCGGAAAATCCATTTTATTATTTGATCCACAGTTCTTCTTCCTTCAATAATTTTCGAAAGATATTTCTTGGGGTTTTCACCAAAAAATTAGACAACAAAATTCAATAATCAACAACTAGAAGGAGCTAGATAAATAAAAAGCAGTACGAGAATCAAAACATCCGAAACCTCTTTGATCAGAATGGCCATCTGAAATCTTACAAAATTTCATATTTTTCTACAAATGGCTCTCAACTTAAGATTTTAATCAGTCTTAGCGTTTTAAAAACACGTTTGACACACAGATGTTGCTCACATCACTTATTTAGTCTCTTCGTTTCCCATATTTCTACCCTATAATCTTTGACAGCATACTTTACGGAAAGACCAGTACCGGTAATGTACAAAACTTAAATGTGAATATTTCAAAAACAAATGGATTAGTAGAATAAAAATTAAATATGTTTAAGTCAGGATAGAAATGCCTTTGAGTGAGGTATCACTTAACCCATCTTCCTTAGTATTCAAAATTTAGGAGTTGTAACATCAGTGATTGAAGCGATATGGTTGTGAATTTGATCTTAAAAATTTTCTAGTTATATTTCATGACCAGAAATTGAGCTTCGTCTAGACATTCAAAATCTGCTTCGATGTTGTATATATGTTACGGCTAAAGATAGGTGTGAGCATAAACTTAAGATTAGCCGGCTAAACTTAGGTTTATATTCGAGGATCGGCTAAAGTTCGATAAAATATTCATCTGCGTCAGGGCATTTCATCTTTAGCCGGCTAATGTGCACATTACCCAAAACGGAACGGCTAAAAATGAATTCGATGGACATGCGGAGAGATGATGTCTCAAGAATGGTCGGATGGGAGAGGACGAACGCACACGGCCACTTTTTTGTTTAAATTTTTAGAATTGAAATATGCAAAAGAGCATCGAATGTATTGGGGTTGTATTACATAACGCCCATGGGTTTTCAATTCAACATTTAACGAGTTATTTTTATCTGTTTAGGAGATTAATGCTCTTCAAACCGAGCCTAATTTGTGAAAAACCATAATATGAACCCACAAGAAAATGAGATATTGGGCATAGAAAATTTTTTCCGTAAACAAAAGTATATTTTCCCTAACATTCAATAATTGGGTTTATGGAAAAATTACGAAATAGGAACTATAGTTTCTAATGTTGCAATTTCTTTCCAACCAATTCTTTCGCAAAAAAAAAACAAAAAAAAAAACAAAAAAAAACTATGAACATGAACATAGTTGAAAACACTTTCTCTAGCTGATTTTGTTAAAAATTTCTTCCCGAGTCATTGAATATACGGGTTCCAAAATATGGCCTGTTGCCACCCTTGATGAATCATCCCGAGGGATACAAGTGCATTAATCGTAAAGCTTATCAGCCAAATCAAAGGTTATACAGTTAACTCTATAATCTTTGAGCCAAATAGTCCGGTTAATTACAAACAAGATTGGGTACTTCTACTTATATTCTTCTAGAAAATCTTTGGTATTTTGGCATCATTCTTGTCTTCATTATCTCCTTCTGCTCATTCAATTCCCCTCAAATTATGAATAATAACAAGATCAAGATGAAAAATAATAATTAACTCTACAGTTTTTCCTCACACTCAAAATAGCATGTCTAGAATTTTGTCATCAAGCGTTTAGATTTTTAGATTCGTCAATGAGAATTCATTGAGACACAATTGAAACAAATATATGTTCATTCTCCAATTTCTCAACTGCTTAACAGAATGCTTTTCTGCTATTAAAATAGATATGTGAAATTCATACAAAAAATGCATTGCATTAATAGTTTGATTATACTCGTATTACTATTTCTTTACATTCTTTTAATTGCCGAAAATTTACGCCCCTCAAGCCTTCTACATTTTTAGCCGATGGGATGTGGTTACACTTAAGTTACACTTAAGTTTAGCCGGCTAAAGATAGAAGAAACTAACATTAGCAAATACCCGAAGCTAAACCTAAGTTTAGCCGGCTAATCTTAAGTTTATGTTCACACCTATCTTTAGCCGTAACATATACGTATACGTGTATAGGTACAGGCTGGCCCGTTTAAAATTCCCTATCCCCTTATCTGTGAAAGTAAAATGGCTAAAAACAAAAATTTATATAAAAGTTGTTCATACTCTTTCGAACTTTTATTTTTTTGATAAATTTTTTAAAGAAATTCAATTATATACAGGATACAGGGTGGTGACGAAAAGTTATGTTTTGTTAAATGAAACACCCTATATATTATTAGATATTTAAATAGAGCTTGAAGAGACTTTTACAAAAATATGAGTCGAAGGAGGTCTGTGATTTTTATGAGCATTTATCTGTTAAAAAGTGTCCAACTTCAAAAGCCTGTAAAATATATTCTATTGAACCTAGAGAGTCCTACGTGGTCTTGAAAAACTTATAATTTAGTCTTCTACTTACTGAAGCTTTCAAATTTTCAATACTACCAAAAATTAATCAGTGTTGCCAACATTTGAAAATTTTAATTTTTCTCAATTTTTTTATATATTTTAATATATAGGTTGTTTCATTAAAAAAAATGAGAAAAACTACAGTTTTCCATTGTTGACAACACGGATTACTTGTTGGTAAATTTCAAAGTTCAGAAGTTTTAATAAGAAGAAGACTAAATTACAATTTTTTGACACTACGTAGGACTCTCTAGGTTCCATAGAATATATATTACAGGCCTTTGAAGTTGGACACTTTTTGGCAGATAAATGCTTATAAGTCAAAAACAAAAAATCGTAGACCCCTCTTTGACCTATTATTTGGAAAATGTCTTTTCAAGTACTATTCAAATATTTAGTCATATACAGGATGTTCCATTTAACAAACGGTTACTTTTTTTTATCAAAAAAGTAAAGTTCGAAAGAGCATAAACAACTTTTATGTGAAACTATTTTTTGTAGCTATTACAATTTCTCAGATAAGGGGATAGGGAATTTTAAACGGGCCATCCTGTACCTACTGTATTTTCTCCAAATACACGAATGTGTGATTTGTTCTGTCTGTACTGATATTTATTCCGTTCAAAATATATTTATTTATAGATATTCGTGCAGAGGGATTCCCTTTCCTGCAATTTCTCCGTAGATTCGACCGGATAAAAGACAAGGGACTTTCTTCAGCGAAATGATTTAATGATTACCCCATTCGTAACCATTCGATCGTACCAAATTGTCGTTTTGTTCCATCCCTAGGGTTGAGATTGTTGCACTTGCGACTGCCATTAAACTACCGGATAATTTTGGACTTCAAAGACTCCACGTGACCGGTTTCATTGTATCGAAATCATAAAGCACTCGAATTTTAATGATTGTCAGTTGAAAGGAGATATTTAACGCGACGTTTGCTGATATAATTCGAAAAATGAATGAGGCCTCGAATTCAAATCATCCATCAAAGAGACTCTCTCAGTAAGATGACATTAACTAACCGAACAGAACAAAAATTGTTTATATCTCGTAGTAGATCTCACTTATTCACCATTTTCATGAAATTAAATTCTGTCTCTGAATTGGGAACTATAAATTTCCAGACCAAGACACAATATCATCATTTTTCGTGTAGTTATACAATATAAAATTATTGTCATACAACTCCTTATAGTTGGGGAGCCCAAGAGGGAAATTCGGGTTTTACTCGAGAGTGTCAAAATATAAGGGGAGATACCTTGGCCCCTGAAGAGTACCTCTACCAAAAATAAGACCTGTATATATAAGCCATAGGGGGAATTGTCTAGGACAGCCTGTCAGAATAGTAAAAAAAATGATCATTGTACATACTCGAGCGTGTCAGATTAAGATATATGTGGTTAATTACATGTTGAAAAGTATACATTCCCTTAAAAAAGGAGGTGTGGCAGGGCGCCAAACTTGCAAAAAATACGTCACGTGCACATTCTCCAGCGAGGTGTTTTTTTTATATTGAAGCTTAATTGAAGAATAAGGAAAAATTTATAAACTGACAGTTTCAGCAATCCGAAACAATAAAAATTGTCCATAAAAATCACAAAAATAATTTTTTTATGAATTATCTCCTCTCCTGAGCTTCAAATTGTTTTCGCATTCATTATGAAAATTGTAGGGCATAATATTTTCTAAAAATTTTGTCCGAAGCAATTTTTTCTACGTTTGAACGTTTTCGAGATGGCGATGAATGTACATTTGACTGGGTTTCTACATTGACCTTATCACTTATCATCCTATAACTCGAAAACGATGAAGAGTATGTAAAATTGATTCAGACCAAAGTGGTATAGAATCTTAGTATCTACAACTTTCATAATGAATACAGAAACGATTAGAGGTACTGGAAGTGAGATATTTCTAAGAAATGCCTTGTTATCACCATCTTCAAACTGCCAGATAAGGAAAACCCCCCTGATTAGTGTCAGATTAATGGGTCAACACGTCTGCAACACCGAGATTAACCATCTGTACGAAAATTTGACACGCTCGATTATGTACAAGTACAAGTACAAATTGTGAATCCCTTGAAAAGTAGCTTCCTTTCGGTCCAATCAACATATTCTCTAAAAATCTTAAGAGCTAGAAATTTTTTTTTTACCATTTTCAACTCTCCCGTACGGTCAGCTCCACCACGCAAACTGTCAGATTAACATAAATTTCTTATCAGAGACACGTAGGTCATACAGGGTGTCCGAAAACTAGAGAATCAAACGTCACATCACGATATGGTAGAACAAATACTATCGAATGACACCAAAATTAGTTAAACGAAAATGTACTGTTTCCAAAATAATTAGAATTTTACGAAAATACCTAAAATTGCCGATTTTCCAACCTTTTTATTTCGATCACTGGGTCAGTTTGTGATTTAGGATAGCGATTTTGGCTCATATTAATTCTAGATCAATTAAAATTATTTTAAGTAGTTGAAAACCTCAGTAAATGTAAATCAAAATTTTTTTCTACATAATTTTCATTACTCAGAATAAACAATCATGATCATGAAATTTTTTGCAAACAGTTTTAAAAACCTCCCCATTTTCTGGAGATTGAAAATTGGTAAAAAAATTATCAAAATTTTTCGATTAATTACTTAAAATAATTTGTTAGGAGCGATAATTCAATAAAATTTAATTGAATAAAGGGGGATAAGGGCGAGAAGCTTAGCCACACATGCGAAAAGGCAAAGGTCAATGTAGAATCCCAGTATAATCTACATTCATGCAATTGTCAAAATGACAATTTATTTCTATGATGACAATTTCGAAATAAGTCACGAAAATTTTAGTGTTGTCTGTGACTGAACCTCAGAATGTACTATTTTCCAACGAGTGAATTTTCGCTTCAGCATGTATCGCTAAACACCTCGCATAAATCGCCATATATCTCAAAAACGTTTGAACGCAGAAAAAATTGCATGGGACAAAATTTGTAGAGAATGTTATGCTCTACAAGTTTTATAATGAATGCGAAAAAGATTTGAAGCCCAGGGGAGGAAATAATTCAAAAAAACTGATTTTTGTGACTTTTATGGCCAATTTTTATTGTTTCGGCTTGCTGAAACTGTCAGATTATATTTTTTCCGTTATTCTTAAATCATTAACTCCATAATAAGAAAAAACCCCACCGCGCTCGAGAATGTACACGTAAGGTTTTTTTCGCAACTTTGGCGCCCTCCCACTCATTTTCGACACGCTTAAATTGTCAGATTAAGAGAATATATACTTTTCAACATGTAATTAACCGTATATATCTTAATCTGACACGCTCGAGTATGTACAATGATCGTTTTTTTACTATTCTGATAGGCCGTCCTAGACAATTTTCCCCTATATACGGGTCTAATTTTTGGTAGAGGTACTCTACAGGATCCAAGGTATGTCCTTATATTAATATTAATCTGACACGCTCGAGTAAATCCCGAATTTCCCTCTTCGGCTCCCCAACTACGAACCATGCATAGATTGAGGTATTACGAACTGAACTTTATGACAATTTGGATTTTTCTGAGATTTCGAGAGAATCGTTCAAAAATTTTTTCTCGAAATCGGTAGCAGATACGACAAAACTACAAGAGACCATAAAGTTCAGTACAACAACAAAGCTTCTTTTTCCATTTTTTCAAATTAACAGTGGCACACCAAAAAAAAGTTCTGGGGGAAAACAGGAGACAGTGAAAATATCACCCTGTAGATTTGCTATCGAAATTGGCATGTCACATGGTGTGAACTATCATTCATTCGTTGATTATACGTTCGTCTTCATAAGACGTTCTCTCTCTGAATCGATAGAGCTATAAAATATGAATATTTTGGGCATCTCAGATGACAACGGCAATTTTGGAATTGTACTATTCTTCAACCGACCGATTCAATTATGAAATTTATGCCAAGTATAAAATATCTTGGTAGTGTGGATACTGTGAGAGAAAAACTTGAAAAAATTCCTACTTTAACTTTTACAGATTCTCAGAATGTCTAAAAGCATTCCGTACATGTATTTGGCACCCAGATCGAATAGCGCTATACCATTGGTCATTGTGTGTCGTGTGTCTATAGCAGCGAACTAGCCCTTCTCCCTATTTTCTGACTATTGCACAGATTACATATCTATAACACGGGTCAACACCAAATTTGACTTTGACTGCAAAGCATAAAATTTCGATAGTTTAGATCCTAATTAGACGAAAAAAAAATATAAGGCATGAAAAAGTTTGCTTCTGTGTTTGGGAGACTGATTCAACGATGTCATTTACAATAACTACAAGCAACATGTGGAGCCCATGGCTTGTCTTGATTTCAAACTAGAAAGTCAAAATATGCTTCATAGGATTCAGAGGGAACCTGAGATGTCTTTAATTCGTATTTCACGTCACGAATTATAATAAATTGACCACATATAAAACAAAATGCATCAGCATCGTATTTACACTTTCTTGGCGACATTTGAAGATTGTCTGGGCTTGTAAACAACACCTGATCGTTGTTTATGACTCGAGTGCCCTCTAGCGGCACCTTGTAGGTAAACGTAAACACCCCACTCTCATCGCGCGGTCATTTGGAATTATTAAAAATTATTAAAAAAATGAAGAGTGAGTATTAATACTATAACTATCATAAAACCAAAGTTTATACCGAATAAGGTATTTTCTTTTCGTTTTTGTGCATAATTAACCGGAAAATAATAGTATAAACTTCAGGACAAAGAACGAAAATTTTTTTGTAGAGTCGTGTAATCTGTATATTCAGTCGTAACATACCCACATGTTTCAACAAATTCACCTACTGCCTATAAATATTTTCAAATAAGGCCAGCAAAATATCGGGCATTTTTATTGAATGAGGGACAAGCGAAGCTCTGGGTGCCAAATACATGTACGGAATGTCTAAATGCCCTCGGCATCAGATTTTGCTATGCTAGGACCTTACACATGCAAACGCTTCCGGTGTAACTTTCGTCAAGCTATGTGTGCCCAACCCATAATATCATTCTGGTTGCACCACTGGTTATAGTTGGGGAGCCGAAGAGGGAAATTCGGGATTTACTCGAGCGTGTCAGATTAATATAAGGGGACAAACCTTGGACCCTGTAGAGTACCTCTACCAAAAATTAGACCTGTATATAGGGGGAATTGTCTAGGACAGCCTGTCAGAATAGTAAAAAAAAACGATCATTGTACATACTCGAGCATGACAAATTAAGATATATGTGGTTAATAACATGTTGAAAAGTATATATTCTCTTAATCTGACAATTAAAGCGTGTCGAAAATGTGTGGGAGAGCGCCAAAGTTGCAAAAAAAAACGTCACATTCTCGAGCGCGGTGGCGTTTTTTCTTATTTTGAAGCTAATGATTCAAGAATAACAAAAAAAATATAATCTGACAGTTTTAGCAAGACGAAACAATAAAAATTGGCTATAAAGGTCACAAAAATCAGTTTTTTGAATTATCTCCCTCCCTGAGCTTCAAATCTTTTCCGCCTTCGTTATAAAAGTTGTAGAGTATGAAATTTTCAATAAATTTTGTCCCAAGCAATTTTTTCTACGTTCAAACGTTTTTGAGATATATGTCGATTAATGCGAGGTGTTAAGCGATACATGCTGAAACGAAAATTCACTCGTTGGAAAATAGTACATTCTAAGGTTCAGTCACAGACAACTCTAAAATTTTCGTGACTAATTTCGAAATTGTAATCATAGAAATACATTGATATTTTGACAATTGGATTAATGTAGATTAGACTGGGATTCTACATTGACCTTGCCCTTTCGCATGTGTGGCTAAGCTTCTCGTCCTTATCGCCCTCTAACTCGAGAATGGTTAAGAGTATGTAAAATTCCTTCAGACAAAAGTTGTGTAGAATTTTAATATCTACAACTTTCATAATGAATACAAAAACGATTAGAGGTACAGGGAGTGAAATATTCGAAAAAAAGGGATTTTCATCATCTTCAAAGTGTCAGATTAAGAAAACCCCTGATTAGTGTCAGATTAATGGGTCAACACGTCTACAACACTCAGATTGACCATCTGTATGAAAATCTGACACGCTCGAGTATGTACAAGTAACGATTTTTTTTTACATTTTCAAAGGACCGCTGTGACCTTGCGTCACGTCCAAATTGTCAGTCCCTTGAAAAGTGGCTTCCTTTGGGTCCAATTAACATATCCTCCAAAAATCTGACACGCTGGAATTTTTTTTAAAATTATTTTCAACTCTTCCGTACGGCCAGTGCCACCGCACAAACTGACAGATAAGCATGAATTCATTATCAGAGACACGTGGAGCATATACAGTATCTTAATCGGACACGCTGATGTACACCTGACGATTTTTTTTTACATCTTTGAGACCCTGCAGACGCTTTCCCCACCGCTGAAAGTGCATACATCATAGAACCTTTTTTTCTTTCTACCATCTAATCTTCAATATCCACTAGGTCTCCACGACGCTCGAGTAAATCCCGATATAGCATCGTCGGCTCCCCAACTATTAAAATTTAATACTCTCGAAATGTTAATCCTCCATTTTTACTTCAAAATGACAGTTTTAAATTCTGATGGGGCATCAAATCTTAATGGACTTTCCTGCAACTGAACGTTAGTAAATAAAAATCCTAATATGACTCCCCTGTAGATGCTGTTAGTTGTGAACTACTGATACGAACACTGGGACAAAATTTAGTACTTGTATGATTCATATTGATATTGTTTCCGAGAAAAGAGTAGTTGTTAAAAGTTTTTCTTTATGTTTTAATCGATATTATGTTACTCCTTATGCGAGGGTGGCAACCAACAATGGCCAAGCCCCTCGACTAGCGCAAGAATTGGCAGTAGTTAAAGGATGAATGATGATCAGCAAACGATACGAAGATATATCAGTGCACCCTCCCTCCCGAGTCAATCAAAACAGAATAATGTACTGCACACCCCGTGAATAAATTGGGTATATCATGCTGGATTGTTCGCTGGTTTCTATACTAGAAAGACATCACCGACGTTATGCATACCCAGGACCGTATCAAGAGATGTTCGAACTAAGCTCATCTAGCCTTTTTTCGGTTGGTTATTTCTAATTCTGCCCAATTGACACAGAGGCCTAAGTCTGGCAGGTTCGGCCAAATTTAACATATTAATTATGTTTCTTGTATCAGACTATTAGTAGTGAATTTCGGTAAAACGACACGCTATTCACATTATTATTTCAGCGTTATCGGCCAAAATCACATAACGGTGTTCTAAAGGATCTTTGACAAAAAAAGGGCTTCACAAAGCTTGATCGGGAAATCAACTCTTGATTGAAGGATCAAAATCGATTGATCATTTTGAATAGAAAATAAGCTCAAATAATTCTAAAAAACTGAAATTTTCTGAAGTCCATTAGAAAAAACGAAGTCTATAGCTGATTCCGGTAATAACCAAAGACATGTACGGAATGTCTGAATGACCTCGGCATCAGATTTTGCCATGCTAGGGCCTAGGGCCTTACGAAAACGCCTCCGGTGTAACTTTCATCAAAAAGACGAAAAAGTGCTTTCCTCGTGAACGTTTTCACCATATGATTTTGACAAAAAAATGTTATTTATAGTCCAAAACAAACCTCAATCGCATTTCTTACGCGTTGTATGCATACATTGCATTTGCATACCCCTAAAAATAAGGCGAGTTGGATAGGTAAGTATGCCATATTTTTTATCCTTCCCCAAAATGAACTAAAGTCGAAAGTTCAAGTCAACTTAGTGGCTAGAGATCATAGTCTGTCAACAACGTTTACAACTTCAGTAAACATTGAACACAATTGGATGGAATGGAAATGAACTTCGCATCGGAATAACTTATATTTTCTATTTCCAATTAGGTTATATACCTAACAAACTTGCTATTTCTTGAAGAGATTGTATCTCGAAAATGGATATAGTTGCTAGGACATCATTCATATGTATTTAGGAGTAGAATCATAATTTGTAAAAAAAAATGTCAATTTGAAATAGGGAAGTTTTTGATGAAAAATCGAATAGAAATGCCGGAAATGCAGCTTGTTTTTGTGACTACTCTGTACAATATTTTCATCAAAATCAGAATGAAAACGTACAGATCAGATTGCTTTACCTAATAATATGTAGTTAAAAGACAAGTAGCTATTATCCATATTTCTGATCATCCCGGATAGAGAATAAGATTAAGTAACTCTGGAAAACTTCAGAATATCAGTGAAGTCACATTAAAATTTGATATGTGATATTGAGCATGCCATTTGAACACAACTAAGTTGATAGCGAATTCTGGTGACAAAAACATGAAAAAATTTTTTATCTACTATCCATGCATAAATATTGCCTTTCCTTGAGGATTATGATATTCATTAATTACTTGTGATTTATGAGGCATGTTCATAATAATAGAGAGGAACATACGCCGAACATAGGATATTGCTATACATACCTGTATAAAGGGTGTCTGTAAACAAATGCGAAGGACTTAGAGAGACGATTCCTCGATGAAAATAGGCGGGGGTAGTTCCTATAATTTTTTTTCGAAATCGTCCTCCCCTCTAAGATACAGCCTTTGGAAGGCGATGAAGAGTTGACAGTTTTTAATTTTCTTTACGGGTTCTAAAAAACACTGAGTCATAAAACTGTAGGTACATAATATGAAGCACTAAATAGATGTTACTGACACAATTTTTTTAGATTTCATAACTTTATTATTAGATGTTAGATGTTGAAAATAACAACCCTTCATGACTTTCCTTCAAATCTTGTTTTCGTGGGAAAGATTTTCAAAAAATAATATTCTTTTATAGTTTCCCATTCGATTCTGGAGAAAAAAAGTCTCTTGCGAAATTTCGATACTTTTCTCGGAATAAATAAAAACTTACAAGTAGTTCTGATCACTGTTCATTCCATTTCATCGTATTAGTGACTACCTCCCGCTAAAATACATGCATCAACTCTCTGCTTCATAGACCTCCGTATACTGCTTGTAAGTTTTTATTTATTCCGAAAAAAGTATCGACTGTATCGAAAAATTTTTTTCGGAAATATATCCCACGAAAACAATTTTTGAAGGAAAATCATAATAACAGTTTTATTAAATTGGAACCATATGAAAACATTTAACTTAAAAATGTCATAAAAAAAAATTTTTCGAAAATTTTTGTCAATAAATTTACTGAATTTTTTAGTAAATCCTCAATAGTACAAAAACTAGCTCATTGAAGTATAATTTTTTTTTCAATGAACTAACACGCAAGGATATTAGCTACAAACGGCACCAACATCATTTCTGTTAGTTACATAACTTGAGAGTTATTGCTGTTTGAACATGATCCTTACGAAAATTGATAAAATAAAATAAAAACTCAGTACTGTACTTTTGATAATTTTTTAATGATAAAACTAACAACTCTCAAATTATGTAACTCACAAAAATGATCTAGGTGTCGTTTTGTACCTATATACATTGAAGTATAATAAAATATTATACTTCAATGTGCTTGTTTTTGTGCTATTGCGGATTTACAAAAAAATTCAGTAAATTTTTCGACCAAAATTTTTTTTAAGATTTTTTTCATGACATTTTTAAGTTGAATGTTTTTATATTGTTTCACTTTGATAAAAGGTGGTAGTATTTAATTTTTTAAAAAACATTTTTTTCACATGTGTAGGGCTTTCATGTCCAAAGAAATCGATAATATTTGAAAGGGTCAACTAAAATAAAAAAAATTAATTTAAAATGGCGGCTATTCCAAAACTAGGTGGGTAAACCCCCCCATTGTGGGTGTTTCTGTCGATAAAATTAGGTATATTTAATGCCCTATCGCTAATAGGTCATGCACAGACACACTGTATATTTTCGGAGCGCCCACTTCATGCCTAATGAATACAGGGCGAATTCATAACTATTGGGACATAGGCTAAGGGCAGATTGTTTGGACCAAAATATGGCGATAGGACCAAATATACCTCAATAAATTATTGCTGTGGAAAAAAATAGAGGGCGATAAAGTTGAATTTTTTATAAGGGGGCAGAATAATATTTTCTTCGAAGTTCGAAAGTCCTTTATTAAAAGAATTAGAAAAGGCATAGAAGTCGGAGGAGGCCCCACGTAGAACATTTAATCTAAGTTTATTCTTTTTATGTTACATTGTTTTTAATTATACTTTATCGTCGAAATAAATAAATAAAATAAATAAATCGTTACTTCAAATCCCATTCCGATGCTTTGAACTGTTCAATTGTGTTTTTCTTAAAAACAGATGAAAAAATATACAGTGAAATTATTAGCAGAAAACGAAAAAAAAATCAACTTTAACGCCCCCTATCTTTTTCCACAGCAATATTTTATTGAGGTATATTTGGTCCTATCGCCATATTTTGGCCCAAACAATCTGCCCTTAGCCTATGTCCCAATAGTTATGAATCACCCTGTATAGAAAATAACATAAGGTTGTTCTATTTAAAAAACATATGCTTCATAACTATAAATGTTGGGAAAAAACTAACTAAATCATTGGAATCTACGTAAAAAATGTTTATTTCTTCGATAAGTTCAAAGATAACTGAGATACCAGGGGTGCTTGAAAAGTAAGAGGCCTCCCTGAACAAGGTTCAATTTTTTTTGTATTGTTCTCCTCAATATCAAGGAAAGTTCAAAATAAGTAGCCCGACTTAACAAGCGCATATTTCCTCGCTCGAAATAGGGCGGTTAAATGCACGTCACTGCGAGTGAACACTTCCCGAGGAAATAATCGTGTGTAGATTTCCCGGCGAATCCGGCCCTTTCATCCGGAGCAAGGGAACGCTTTCAGCATCGAGGAGATAGCGCCGTTTCGCAACAATAACGGATTCCGCTCAATTGGTCCGATAGACGAGACGAATGACAGGCAGCGTATGCGTTCCTTCGGCCGCGTACAACGTGGGGGAGCTACATCGAAGGGGATTTGTTTTCTGGGCCCTTATCTATTTAAGGAACTTACGACCATTAGCCTAACGTGACGACACGACGCGGGGATTCCGCTAAAAGTTATCCAGCGAACCGCAAAATTGATGATAGATATTCGATGGAGATTCTGAAAACCCTTTTTTTAACTAATATAGGGGGTTGTACGACTACGATTCACATACGCTATTCGTATCCGTGGATAAATGGTTCAGAAAATGTACGTTCTAAAAAATTCATCGTATGGAATCGATAGAGCTATAAAATATGAATATTTTGGCCATCTCAGATGACAATGGCAAGTTTATTTGGACTAGTACTCTTCTTCAACTTCAACTGACCGATTCAATTATAGTATTCATATCAAATTTCAGTTGAATATCTTGTGAAGTGTGGATACTGTGAGAGAAAACTTGAAAAAATTCAAACTTTGAGTTTTACCAATTCTCTGTAATCTATGCATGAATAAGAAAATAAGAAGGAAGCAAGGAAGGACAGGTGCGCGGCTATAGACACACACTAGACATGTACGGAATGTCTGTAGTATATAACATTACTAGCAAGGTAAGAGGGTTTTTACTGGCAAATGGAGGACTGGCAAGGAGTTACCTCCTTGAGCCAGTATAACCCGTTACCTAGCGTGTATTGTTTTATATTTTATTTGTTTCTCATTTGTAAAAAGGTTAGATAAATTCCAAAAAAATCTCAATAATTTGTCGCAAATGTTGTAAGCGTTGCCATGAACATGTCTGTTTATTTTTCTTTACATTTGTTTTGGCGAAAGCGAAAATGAATGTACCAAAAGAAATTATTGAGGCAGCCAGCAGTGTAGCTTCAAGTTTATTACCTGCAAAATCAGCTTCAAGGTACGAGCGAGAATACGACGACTTCAAAAAGTGGCAAAACAAAAATAGTGTGATTGGGGTAACTGAAGATGTTTTGTTGGTCTACTTGAATCAACTATCAGCTAGATTCAGCCCTAATACTGTATGGGCAAAATGGTCTATGCTGAAAAGCTGCTTGAAAATGAAAGAAAATGCCCCTGTTCGCAGGTTTGTTTTCCTTAAAAAATTTATTGAAAAATATGACGTTTAGTTGTCATTTGCAGATTTCAAAAGGTAATAGCCAAAGATTATAGAGTAGAAAGATAGGAAACGCCCTCATATCGCTAGTACTAAAAACCGACTACATTTTGGCCAGTGAAAACACGCGTGACAATGAGATGGCGCTAAAAACGCATTGTCAATACAGGAAAACTTTTTTTTTCTGTTTTTTAATTGAGGGGCGCGAAATTCGAATTCTATTTCTCGTATTGCATTCCAATATTGACTTTGTTTCTATCAGAAAACAAACATCCTGAGCGACAAAACAAAAGTATCGTTTTGCTTTGTGATCAGGATGTTAGTATTCATCTAAACATTGTTTGGAATCAATTGATATCAACGAAAAACGCTGTTGGATGTGCTATATGTTTATTTGCAATTCATAACAATTTACAAAAATTGAAATAGTGGGCAGTAAATGAAGCTTTAACTAGGACACTAAAGTATATGGTGATCTGCTATACGTCGAAGGTGTTGTTTCTGTACAATAGGTTGTTCTGAATTAATGAACTTAGTTGAATTTGTAAAATATACATATATCAGAAATTAATATGAACCAATATTCAACCTACCATCATAGCATACATATTCCAGTTACTTACATATGTAGGTATTATTTAAAGAATTTTCAGAACCACACTTAAAAAAAACCTTACAGACATATGCTGTACCTGTATATGTCAGTATAGTTTCTTGGTGCTTTTTTCATGATTTCCTTATGATATGGTCTCTTCATGACACAATATACAAATTGATTAATGAATGAACAAAACACTTTGACTTTCTAAACAACAATTTGACAGTCACTCGGTTCCCAAATGGAAATCAATAAAACCTCTGCATTTCTGAATATATTGAAAGAGTAGCAATTGAGAAGACCTATAAAGATCATCATTTGCCCGTTCATGCAAGGGATGCTTTAAGTATACAACAATTTACGTCAGTGGCGGCTCTGCCATGAGAGCACATGAGCACGTGAACCCCCAAACAAAGTAACGTAAAATCAAATTTCCTCTCTTAACTAACCAATAAATTACCGTTCTTAAGTTACAATATTATTTTGTACCTAGTATCTATTTATGAATTATACGAACATGATCCAGCGAAGAAGACTTAGCAGTGCTTTCCTCTACTCTTGCCGTCCACGGCGTCCACATACGTCGGTCGCACGTGCGAACGAATAGGAGGGGTTTACGACGAATTGCTTGACAATTTTTATGAGCGGGCGGAGGGGGATGTACGCCGATTTAACTGAAGCAGGAGCACAACTTCGCTGTGCCCAAACGGTGAAATCAGGGAGATCACGTTCGGACTATTTATCCGTAAACGACGCGCGACGTAATCCATTAGGTGAAGTAGGAATTATACGTTCATTGTTTGCATTATGGATGCAACAAAATTTACTGTAGAATATTTAAAACAAAATTTTAATTCATTGAGTTATGAAGAAAAACTCCAAGTTAAAAAAATGGTAGGCCAAAACCTGAAATTAATCTAACCCAAACTACCAAGTGTAAATCCAGAGACTTTAATCGGAAATTTAAAATGGAAATATACGACAAGAATGATTGGATATGTGGATGTAGCACAACGAATCGTTTATTCTGCTTTCCTTGCTTGTTATTTGGTCGCAGTCTTGTCGAACCAGCGTGGACGAATACTGGAATAGCAGACCTGGGTCATTTGGCACAAAAAATTAAGAAACACGAAAATACCCAAGCACACATTAATGCACAGTTAGAAATGAAATTGCTAGGAAAAGTGGATATACGTCAACAGTTGGACAGTGCATATAGACGTAATATCCAACAACAAAATGAACAAGTGCGAAAGAATCGATATGTACTGGCTCTTCGAGGACACAATGAAAAAGACGATTCTTCGAATCCAGGAGTTTTTAAGGGTTTGATAAATTTCAGTACCGAATTGGATGTAGCACTGAAAGATCATTTCGAAAAATCTAACGTATTCAAAGGGACCTCAAAAACGATTCAAAACGAATTATTAGACTGTATGTTGAAGGTGGCTCAAGAAAATATAAAGGAAGAAATATTAAAAGCAGAGTATGTTTCTGTTGTGGCAGATGAGACTACAGATGTAGCAAATTTTTTACAAATGGTTGTAGTATTCAGATACCTTTTACCAGATGGGACACCTGTAGAACGTTTTTGGGGTTTTACTAATCCTACTGATCATGATGCTGCCAGCCTAGCAGAATGTATCAAAACTGTTGTGAAACAGGTAATACACAAACCAGAAAAACTTATTTCACAAAGTTACGATGGTGCTAGTGTAATGAGTGGATGTCATTCAGGTGTACAAACTATCATTAAAAATGACTACAAATACGCTTACTATGTTCACTGTTACGCTCACCAATTAAACTTAATTTTATCCCAGGCTACAAGCCAGAATCAAGAGGTACGTGTATTTTTCTCAAATTTAAGTGATATTACAAATTTTTTTTCTCATTCTCCTCAACGGGTAGCAGTTTTAGACGAAATTGTTGGACAAAGAGTTCCTCGCGCTTCTGCTACTAGATGGAATTTCAAAAGCAGAAGTGTTAGTACCGTTTTTGAGCACCGCGAGAACTTGATTGAATGCATGGAAAAGATAGCATCCACTGCTAGACAAACTGTGACAATCAATCAAGCCACTGCTATTTGTCGGATGTTGCAAGATTCTAAATTCGTGTTTTGGTTAACAGTATTCCATAGGCTGTTGCCACATTCTGATATTTTATATCAGCAACTACAAAAAACCGGGACAGACCCTTCACAGATTCACTCTGCCATAACTTGCTTCGAAGAATGTATTCAAAAAGAAAGAGACACGTTAAATACAGTGGAGAGTGAAATTCCCGAACTTACCATACAAACTAAAAAACGCCGTTTAAATGAAAATACATATATTACCAAAACTGTGGCTGCAAAAGAGGTATGTGATACTATCATAATGCAAGTAAAAGAAAGATTTTCATTTACGAAGCATTTGAATGCGGCATTACTTTTTTGTGCTGACAAATTTGAACAGTATGAAAACCGTTTTCCAATGCAGCATTTAGATGCAACAGTGGATGCATATCCATTTTTTGATAAAATGAGGTTGAAAACCGAATTAGAGATTATTTACAGAAGACCTGATTTCAGAAATCTCAGCGGTGCTTTCAGTTTGTTGAAATTTATAATTGAGAATAACCTAGAACTGATATTTTCTGCCACTTTTTCCCTTCTCCAAATACTTGTGACAATTCCGATGACGACAGCTGAAGCAGAAAGAAGTTTTTCAACATTGAAGAGAATTAAGACCTTTTTAAGAAGTTCGATGAATGAAGAAAGACTTACGGCACTAGCGATGCTATCTACAGAAAAAAAATTTATTGAAAATCTACCAAATTTTAACGATGTGGTCATCGATAAGTTCGCTGCAAAAAAGGAAAGAAGAATGGATTTCATTTTCAAACACTGTTCAGAATAGTTAACAATTATGTAAATTCTTGAACCTTTCTCATTCAATAAAATCAATGGCTTTTTTTAATTTTGTGAACCCCTGCCTCTTAGGCCCACGAGCCGCCACTGATTTACGTCGATGAACAGTTCTCAATTGACCTGCAGTAAAATGTTCATTGCACATGGTGTAGTAAGTAGTGTTTGCTGAATTAATTGCCTTCAAGCTCTGAGAATTTTATCCACTTCGGAGCACTGAAAATTAGAATCAATGAATGACCGATTCACATGTTAATGTGACTTTTAATACTTACGCTTCCATTTTCCTTAGTTGAGTGAAAAACTTAATCACGTAAAATACATTTTATTATTTGATCCACCGTTCTTCACCATTCAATAATTTTCGAACAATATTTTGATGTTTTCACCAAGAAATAAGACAAAAAAATTAAAAAATCAGCAACTAGAACGAGCTAGATAAACAAAAAGCGGTACGAGAATCAAAACATTCAAAACCTCTTTGATCAAAATTGACGTCTGAAATCTTAAAAAATTTCATATATTTCTGCAAATGGCACTCAAATTAATATTTTAACCAGTCCTAGCGTCTTAAAGACACGCGTGACACACAGATGGCGCTCAAATCGCTTTAGTCGCCTCGTTTCCCATCTTTCTACTCTATAATCTTTGGTAATAGCGTTTCTGAAACGAAAAAATGAGCGTTATAGACCGAAAAAGGCCAAGGTATTAAGTAAAGAAGAGACTGAACAATTTCTTTTACATGCTCCTGATGACCAGTGGTTGCTGGCGAAAATTGTAACAATATTTGGGATTTTTGGATGTTGTCGATGTGACGAAATTCTCTCCTTAAACATGAATGATGTAGAAGATATGGGAAAATACGTTATTGTGACATTGCGGCAAACAAAAAATTTAACAACAAGAAGATTCACCATAACCCATAATGGCTGCATCTTCAAGTCCTGCATGTTATACAGAAAATATGTAAATCTTCGGCCTCCTGGAACAGAAAGCCTAAGATTTTTTTTGACATACCGACATGGAAAGTGCATTTCCCTTAATGCTGGCCAACACACTATTGGTGGTGTCCCAAAGCAAATAGCGAAATATTTAGGTTTAAAAGACCCAGAGTTATACACCGGTCACTCTTTTCGCAGAACTGGAGCCACTATGGTTGCGGATTCGGGTGGAGATATTTTAGCGTGCAGGAGGGTGGAAGAGCACAGAAATTGCGATGTGTTATGTCGATGATTCGGTCAACAAAAAAATCGAAATGTCTAGCAAATTATTTGGTAGTAAGGAGAGTACAAATGTTCTGCAGTCCTCGAGTTCAGCAGTTTCTGAGTCAACAGATGGTTCATCATCATCAGTATCAACTCTTTCATCATCAAAAATCTGTGTTACTGGAAATAACAATTGTACCATGATTTTCAACATATATGACGATAAAACAAAATTTTCTAATGTAAATAATACTACTAACTTGTAAAAATTTTGCAAGTTAACTGTCAGTTTTACAAGTTAGTGACTTGATAAAATAAACTTTCTTGATTAATATTATGTTTTTGGAAACTGTCGTTTCCATGAATGAAAATCATTCCGTATATGTATTTGGCACCCAGAGCGAATAGCGCTATACCATTGATCATTGTGTGTCGTGTGTCTATAGCAGCGCACTAGCCCTTCTTCTTATTTTCTTACTTGTGTCGTAACAGATGACACTGCGCGAGTGGCTTTGGTAAGATAACTGCCATAAATATTTCAACAAATTCACCTACTGCCTATAAATATTTTCAAATAGGGCCAGCAAAATATAGGGCACATTTATTGAATGAGGGACAAACGGAGCTCTGGGTGCCAAATATATGTACGGAATGTCTAAATTCCCTCGGCATCAGATTTTGCCATGCTAGGACCTTGCACAAACGCCTCCGGTGTAACTTTCATCAAGCTATGTGTGCCATTGTGCGTGCCCCCCATAACCTATGTGTGCCCAACCCATAATATCATTCTGGGTGCACCAATGGTTCTGTTTTCTATACCACTAACGCCCAGCTGCAAGAAAGTACGTTAAAATTTAATACTCCAACGAAATGTTAATCCTCCATTCTCCATTTTTCACTTAAAAAAAGAACAGTTTTAAATTCTGATGGGACATGACGGCATGAGGCATCAAATCTTAATGGACTTTCCAGCATTCTGAAAACCCTTCATTAACTAATATAGAGGGTTGGCATGAGTACGATTCACTTACACCATTCGTATCCGTGGATAAATGGTTCAGAAAGTTTGGAGTACGTTCAAACAAATTCGTCGTCAAGTCCCATATGGAATTTTGATGAATAATTAATATAAAATTGCTTAAACGTAATGCTAAAATGCTTATAGTTTCTTATAACACTTGGTGGTAATGTTTCAAATTTAATAAAACTATCAAACTAGCATGATATCGAAGGACAGATAAGTTTGGGCGATTCACTATAACTTCGGAGAAAACACAGACGACTAACGTCGAGACCCTTCAAATGGTCTCATTTTCAAGTCAAAGCTACAAGGAAATTCACACAATTAACCACAAAGGATAATAAGTCAAGGATAATAACACGGTTTATCCACTGGGCGCTTATTGGAGCAGGCGCCCCCTTGTCCGTAGCTACCGTAGCTCACAAGCCAACACACATTTTTGTGCGATTTTTTAACTGTTCCTGAGTAATTTTTGGATGCAGAATGTAAAAAAGTTCTCAGATTTTGTCTATCAGATCTAGTTGTTGAGATTTTTTAAAAAAATTGTGTATATAATTTACGTTATAACTGTTATAATATATAATATTACTATTGACAGTTAAAAAAAACAAAGACACATGGATTTAAGTATTTATTGCAAAAACTTAATTTACATAATTACATTAGTCACTAATCACATAAAAATTTTCTTTTATACGATTTTCTAGAATGGAGTTTACTAGGGCAGTCTCGCTGAAGGCTCCAGCAGTAGTCCGCCATCATGTGGCTATCCCATCGTCCTTGATAACGATCTTCCATAGTTTTAATATCCTGATGGAATCTTTCCCCCTGTTCTTCACTACAATCACCTAAGTTTTCTGGAAAACGATCTAGGTGGCTGTGGAGATAGTGAACTTTTATACTCATGTTACAGCCGAGAATATTAAAATTTGAAAGCATAGTTTCCACTAATTCTACGTAATTCTCTGCTTTATGATTGCCAAGAAAATTTTGTACTACTTGAACAAATGAACTCCAAGCGTTAGATTCAGTCTCGTTCATTGATGTGGTGAATTGTGGATCTTTAACAAGTTGCCTTATTTGAGGACCATCAAATATACCAGCTTTTAGTTTTTTCCGTGCTAATGCCAGGAAATTTACGTGACAAATACCCAAAACAATTTCCATCTCGATTTAAAGCCTTCACAAATTGCTTCATTAGGCCTAGCTTGATATGCAAGGGCGGAAGTAAGATTTTTTCTCTTGAAATCAAAGGTTCGTTGATCACGTTTTGTATTCCTTGAATCATGACATCTCTTGAAGGCCAATTTTTGTTAACCCAGTGCTCATTTTTAGCTCTGCTGTCCCAAAGGCACAAAAAACAAGGATATTTTGTATAACCACTCTGCTGTCCAAGGAGGAAGTTAATCATTTTTAAATCAACACAAATTGACCACTGATGTTCTTCGTATTTAATTTTTCTCAAAACTAATGCTATTGTTTCATATTCTTCCTTCATGGTAGTAGAATGACCAATAGGAATTGAGCCATATTTGTTACCGTTATGTAAAAGAACACATTTGTTGTCCTTTATCAGAAAAAAATATACCATTTAACCTGTAACGTGTATCTCAGAAACTAGAGCTGATAGAAAAAATCTGGTGGCATTTTTGGAATCAGCACATTAAAAACATCTAAAATCAGATATTAGATTTCCGGCACCAAATTTTTTTTTCATTTTGTTGGCCTGTGAGTCGGTACAGGGTAGACGGTCGTTAAGATTTTGACGCAGTGTAATTCTATATTCCATACCGTAGATTTGGGTGACTTGGGACGATTGTTAAATTCAACTTGTCATATTTTAAAAACCGTGATCTATTTTATCTGAAAAGGAGGTTTAAATATGCTCAATGACTATTGACTAGGATACTACTAGATATTGATTAGGATACAATGCTTCAGAAGTCGGATATAAATTTAAAAAAAATTAAATCTACTTGTCCCAAGTCACCCACCGATTTGGGAGGCTTGGGACACAAGTTAAATCTATTGATTTCTCAACTCTCAAATGAAATAGGTGACTTGGAACGGTGTATGATTTTGAAAAATTAGAATTTGTGATTTTATAGGTAGTTGAAATTCGGTAAAGAAATTAAATGATAAACCCCTATTACAGCGAAAGTAAATATATTGCAACTCAAATGTAAAAAAAACTGAACAAAACAAGGGAACTTTGATTTCTTTCATACTTTGGTGATTTCTTTGTGTAAATAACGTAAATAATAATATCCTGCGAAAAATCCACATATTTCCTGCTGCTAATGCGCCGCTTGTATCTATTCGGCATTGTCCCAAGTCACCCTATGAAACAACAAAATAAATGAATGAGATCCATGCTGCCGCTTAATTTGTCAACAACCTTGTTTCATGACATATCTAATATACCAATATCCCACGTATCCAGAAAAAAAATTACACATGCAAATAGTGAAACGCATGTACAGGGCACTAGAAAGAATAGGGGCCTTAAAAAACGCGCTTTTACTCTCCTGAATTCGTTAATTTTTTCTGTCAATTCAAACGCACTGGTCACGACAAACTCAACAGGAATTAATTGTTAAATTAACCGAAGAGGCGCTACACAATCTTATAAGTTTGTCCCTTCACTCATAAATGGTAAGAAACAGAGAAATCTGCAAGGGGGTAATTGTCCCAAATTACAGGACCGTCTTAAGTCACCCTAATCTACCGGTATGTGTAATTAGAAGTAAAGAATGATAACTTCATAATCTCAGTAACAAGAAAATAAGCCTCAAATTCAACCGTGTCAAAAAAGATGCACTTTTATCTCAAATATGCCAGCCAGTATATGCGTACTCCAGTATCCCTGTACTCCGCATCAACCTTTTTTGACGTGTTCTTTAAGCTGTAAATCAGTAAAATTGCCAGCACACTTTTCTACAAACGTGTTCAGTTTTCGGGGCTTCTTTTTCATATTTCCTTTTTTTCTGATATCAAAATATCAATTCCGGAAAGGAAACAATATATTGGAAACTTATTTCAAGTTTGATTTTTAATTGTCAGTGCAAACTATAGTCGATTTGTAGAAGTCGTATAGTAAAGGGTGTCCAAGTTAAAGTGTCCCTATACCTTATTGTGGGAACTAAAGGAGCTAGAAGAAAAAGTTGATTACAAAACTTGTCTGTAATCGATTGAACTTTCATTTTTCATAACCCACCTTAATACAGGGTCCTACTTTTTTCCCTGTTGGTATCAACTTTCTTATTTTAAATGGAAAACCCTGTATATTATTGCATTTTTGAATTCCCTGTAAAATTTTAAGGTAAGGTGTAGGAGCACCCTTTGTTGAGGTGGATTTTAAAAAATAAAAGTTCAATCGATAACAGACAAGTTTTGTATCCAACTTTTTCTTCCAGCTCCTTTAGTTTCCACAAGGAGGTTAGGGACACTTTAAATCGGACAACCTGTACAGGGTCTGCAAATTTCGATATTTTAGCACTACAGCTTTCAAACCAGAGGAGATAGACAAAATCTGACACCCCATTCTCATTCTCTTTTTCTGAGAAACTAACAAGAGTAGTAGTCATTTTTGGCCACCTTCTTTTGTTTTCGAGATATAAGCGAAAATTGGAAAAATGGCGATTTCGAAATAAATGTATATCTCCGCTAATACTGGAGATAGAGCTCTGAAATGAAAACATTATACAGGCACTTTTTTGAGTAGAATCCAGTGGCGTGCTTGCCTTTTTAGCAGGATTTTTAATTACGAAGCTATGACCCAAAGTTATGTTTTTTTAAATGGAAACACTAGATTTCTATGCAATTTTTTTAAAGCTTAATTTTCACTGATTTCAAAAATATATAACATCATATGGTTTCTATCAATATAAATAATAGAAAATGACCAAAAACTTATTTTCTGAATATTTCTATGGTTTTTACTTTTGATGAGAATAGAAAAATGTAGGATCTTAGGATTACCACAGTCTCCTTCTATTAGTTCTTTCATTTCTATGCTTCCTACTCAATTTCTTCAAAATTCAAATTTTGTGGAAATTGGTGAAAAGCATAGAAAGAATGACATTGCCGAAAGGAGACTGCTCTTGTTATGGGAAGTCCTATTTTTCTGTGTTCGTCAAAAGTTGAAACCATAGAAATATTGACAAAATAGGTATTTCACCATTTTCTATTATTTATATTTATACAAACCATATGATGTTATATATTTTTGAAATCAGTGAAAATTAAGCTTTAAAAAAATTGCATAGAAATCTAGTGTTCCCATTTAAAAAAACATAACTTTGGGTCACAGCTTTGTAATTAAAAATCCTGCGAAAAAGACAAGCACGCCACTGGATTCTACTCAAAAAAAAAGTGCCTGCGTATAATGTTTTCATTTCAGAGCTCTATCATCGGTATTAGCGGAGATATAAATTTATTTCGAAATTGCCATTTTCCCATTTTTCGCTTATAACTCGAAAACAAAAGAAGGTGGCCAAAAATGTTAGTTTCTCAGAAAAAGAGAACGAGAATGGGGTATCAGATTTTGTCTATCCCCACTGGTTTGAAAGCTGTAGTGCTAAAACATCGAAATTTGCCCACCCTGTACAATACCTTTCGATATCTTCCGTGCTGAATTGTACTATATATATATTATAGGTGTGTGATGCTTTGTGCCGTTGAAAAATTTTGTAGTTGTATATATATTATGTATTAAAATTAAGGAGAAGAGCCCTTTCATTTTTCTCAATGAAATCAGATGAAAAAAATTGTGCCACACAAGTGGCACTTGTGGCACTTGTCTTCAAATTTTACACGAAAAACCCGCTCATATTCCGAAAAATTAAATATTTCTTTTCGTTAATGGACGACAACACCGAGCTAGAATCGTTACAGCCTATTTAAATGAAGTAGGGATTACACGCATGGACTGGTCTGCTGGTAGTCCTGACCTAAGATATTACACATAATATGTAATATGTAATATCCAATATTCTACTCTGTAATCTGTGGTAATATCTTTGGTCCTGACCCCAATCCTCAATCCCATCGAACATCTTTCGGATCGGCTAGGAAGACTTACGTGTCCGGGTGCACCAACCAGAGAACTTTGTAGAGGTTACTAATGGGCTTCGAGTTTCAAGAAATATCGGAACAATTTGATCAGGAAACAGGAAGACATTAGGACCTTAATCGAATCTATGCCTAGACGTATGAAAGCAGTCATAAGCTCCCGAGGGAGCAATACCAGTTACTAATTTTGGCGGATAACATCTGCCCATCATGATTTTCCCCTCAATTTAATGCTTGAATCTAATATTACAATTCTCCTTTTTTTGCAAACACTGTAATACCTAATATGAGGATATTAATTTTTTCTTTTTTCCAGTCAACATTAACTCACAGGGTGACAGCTGAAGAAATGAGAGACCATCATGTGACTGACTTAGATGATCACAACAGTTGTACGGACGACCATATTTTCAAACCTACAACGAAACTGTCCGTTCAGCAGGATTGGGTCTTACTGGCTGCAGCAATTGACCGAATATCATTCTGTTTTTATTGCCTTGTTTCATTGATTATGGCTGTGCAGTATTCATTGTGATCTAAATATTCATAGGAACCTATACACTCGCATCTCGCTGATTACATTGATTTTGTCTCTTTCTTGTACCGCATAAATATACTGAGGATATTTCTGAAAATATGAGTTGGTTCTTATTTTGATAGGTATTGTACCTATCTATGAGACGAACGACTAGATTAGTGTTGACTCGATATGCTAACAGATTTCTGTGAGACCACTCAGACTCAGAAGCTCAAAACTGTGAGTAAGTTAGTAGCTGCGCCGAGCACAAAGTACTCAGTATAGGTACTTCTTTATAAATCGCTCAGTCTTGGAGAGTGATTTTAGGAGCAGCCTGCACATTTCACGATTTTATTAGAATACTTTCAAATAATATATAAAATAACTTTAATTTTCGGTTGATGTCCAGCCAAATACAGAGGAGCTATAAGGGATGAGTTTTTTATTCGTACAAATATATCAACAGTTGATTTTTGAGGTCAAAAGAAACACTTTTTTCCTTTATCTACCATTTTTTCCAATTGGGCCCTGATAAAAAGATATAGCCATTTTAAGTTCTTATAAAATAAGCTGTGCCACCCCTGCAAAAACAAAAGTACCTTTAGAATAACTAGCTAAATCTGTGGCACTATACATCTGTTCTGTGGATCTTTTAACCAGAGTTGTATTCAGCCAAAGTACCCAATTTTTCAAATTTCGAAGACACTTTTAAATTTAAATTACTCGATAATGGCGTATACCAGAAAATATGAAGAATACTTTCATTTTACAAAAAGTTCAAATATTCATTAGATAGCGTCGAACTCAGTTTCGAAAGTTGGGTTCTTTAAATTTCCGCTCTTTGCATCCCCGTAACTGCAACCCCCTAACGAGGGTGAGCACTTATGAGTACCTACTTATATAAAGTACTTTATCTAATCCTGAAATTTCGCTTGAAAATTTCCATCGATCATCGATAACGAAATGACAGGTAAAATAGAGGAAGAGTACTTACTTTTGTGATTAGTTTATTAAATGCTGGAAATGGGCACCATTTAATTCCATGCAGTAAGGTAAGTTTTGCTGAAAACGTTCAAGTACATTCATTCCTCAGATTTTTGGCATTCATTTGATCCTTAGTTCGCAAATCATCCATGCAGTGACTCAGGCCGAGTAGCGTAAATCTTGTATTTCAGGTGACCCGATAGAAAAAAGTTCAGTAGAGCCAGATCAGGTGATCTGGGTGGCCACTCAATAAGTTTCCTTTTTCCAATACAGGCGTGAAGAAAATTTTCATCTAAAGAACTGACGCACCGGTTGAACGAAATAACGTGGTGCGCATTCTCCAATAGATGAAAATAAATTTGGCCAGTGAGATTACCGCTATAAAAAAAGGGGCGATTATGTAATTTCCATAAATGCCCGCCCAAACATTTGAATTTTGGGAAAGCTGCGTATGCACCTAACGAAATAATCTTGAATATTTATCCGACCAATACCGACAGTTATGCCGGTTTACAAAGCCGTTAAGGTAAAATGAACACTCGTCAGAAAAACGGATATGTGAACTGAAGTAGGTGATCGGGATCATCCTCATTCAGTTCCTGGACCAATCGTATCTTATGAGGATGGAATTTATGTTGTTTGAGGATTCTCATGATTGTTGTGCGTGAAACACCAGATACATATCGGACAATTTCCTAGTACTAAAGGTCGGATCCATTGCTACATGACCTAAGACAGCAACGTCCCTCGCTTCGTCTTTTTCATGCACCCTCTTTTTTACGACTAAGCCAGTAGCGTCAAATTCGGAAACTAGTTGACATCGACAGCCGCTGTTGTTCGCGCAGTCGTTATTTCTAAAAAATATTTTTATCATTTACACCCTTTCTTATGCGGAATACATCATTTCAATTCTACTTCAAATTTACAATCACTTGTAACGTTCTTAAAAATTCAAGCTAGACTAAGGTAAATATAAAACATAGTCCGTCTATTTTTTTGGTCAAAATATGAATACTTTTTTGAATAAAAAATTCACAACATAACCACTAAATACCTTGAAATGTTTCCCTGTCTGTGGATGTGACCATGAAGTTTGATAGACCAGTGAATAATGGCTAATTCTTCACAAGGGATCAATGAATGTTCTATAAACAATCAGTGTTCATTAATCACGAGTGATTTCTGAATGTCATAATGGTTGAGGAAACAGATAGGACAATGATCCCATTAACCATAAATCGTGGTAAAAGAAGTATACTATGAATGATTATACAAATTTTATAATCAAGATGTTTTCAGAAGGCTTATCCAGTCTGTATCACGTTGATACAAGGTATTCCTTGTTCTTGTTCTCTGTTAAACCTACAATCCTTTTAATTTCATTCTAAATTATAATAAATATCTTTAAAGAAAACGCAGTATAGAAAAAAAACTATATTAGAAAAATTACATGAAAGAGTGTGTTTCTTCTTCCCATGGATTCTGCTTGCCATTCAACAGAATAACAGAACTCTCACACAGATTCAACAACAGCTCACCGAGTTTTTCTTTGGAGAACACCTTGTATAATTGATGCTTTTCACTTGCTATTATATCTGCCAACTGAACACATTCTTGATGCAATCCTGATTTAGATAAAACAGTGTACAATAACAAAATGACTTCAGGAATGCAAATAGACCTCAAATACTCCCAATCAGCATTAGTGGTTAACCAACCATCAGGAAACAGGAGGACATTGTAGAGTAGGGCTTTGGCTACTTTTGCAAGATGTTCAGTTGTAATTTTCCACCTTTCACATTCAGTTTTGTATTGAGCCATTCTATGCTGATAAGCTACTTTTTCAGTAAACGGTGCAGATTCTGGTACAGCTTCAGGAAGTTGTGGTTTGCTTTTGTACTTTTGAAACCACTCATTAAAGCCTTCATGAGCTTCCAGGTATACCTTGTAACTCATATGCTCCTTCAATATTTTTTCTAGATTCTTATTGGTATTTTCCCCCATTAAATGCTCTACACTTTCAGGTGGAATTTTATTGAATGCTAATTGAGCTGCATCTATTTTCGATAAAGTTAAGAATGTGAAAATCATAGCATTACTCTGTATAAGAGCCTCTGCCCTCTGTTCTTCATAAAAAAGAATCCAGTCCAAAGATGAAATCTTAAACAGATCTGTTTCTGTCAGTTGTGTCATCAAATGACTGTTATTTTCCATCTCTTGAGGCTTGTTCCTAACATTTTCAACAATTTTCTTGGTTATCTCAAACACACTCAATTCAAAATCTTCAGCATATTTCAGAGCTTCTCGACGTTCATCATTATCAACAATCTCTTCCAAACATTTAGCGTAAAGACAGATTTGAAGATTACTATTAACTTTACTTAGATAAAAAGCAACCAAACGTGTTTCCCCTAGTTTCCATAATCTTTTCACATATTGTTCAATGCATGTTTCCACTATTTCTCTGCTATTCAGTTGACCAATTTGATCCAAAAATAACATCAGATGTGTAACAAAACGCAGGAACATCGTTGAGGCTTTTGCGTCACTAACCCATTCTTCTATTACTTTCACAAGCTGGTTGATTTCATCCAGTATAAGCAGCTTCTGTATTATATGTTCAGGTGATTTGGCTTCCATAACAACATTTTGAGGACTTGTTGATTCCAACTTTTGAAATATTTCATTAAGAGACATTCTCTGATCCCAAAACCAATCAGGTAGAGGTGCATATTCTTTGTTGACATTCTCTCTTATTTCTGATTCTACTCTTATATCGACCATAGCACGTAAATAAGCCCATAAGTAATCTTCCCATGTCCTACATGCTGGTAGAATTGATGCTAATATGCCAGAATAAGCAGCAATTGCAGCTTTCTCTTCTAACCGGAGATACTCTTTCTTACAGTATTGTATTGCCATGAGCTTCCAGACATCCCTAGATGGATTTCCTTCAGTTTCATAATATTCACCATCTTTTAGATCACTGAAAGAATATATTGAATCAGCAATGCAATAAGTTTTCTTCGAAAAACTTAAAAAATTATAGGCTTCAACTCAATATTCATTTTATAAATTATATAAAGTTTGTTCGTATAGTGGTTCACAATAGTTGTGAACTTTACAGAGCAAGTGCAGATAGATTTTCACTATCCGAAATTGCAATTGCGCTTGCTCTGTACAGTTCACAATCGTTGTGAACCACTTTATGAACAAACCTATTATATTCCCAGAGAGCAGTACGACTGATTTACTGTCCAACTTTAACAACCAGTATCTACAGCCTATCTACATCGCTCTTGCTCCTGTTCTATATACAGGATTATTCTTTTTTAATCCCACCCAAAATTACACCGGGACCTGAAAAGGATATTTTTCTAATTTTGACATATAAAGTGAAACTTTATAAAACTCATTGACGTTTTGAAACGTTTTTATTTTCGTAACCAGTTATGAAAAGTAATATATTTCGCAAGTGATAATAAATCGATACTTGCTTCCATAGCAACGGAGTCAAAAATCAAAAATAATTTCGGTCACTAGACGATTTTGATGCCCAGTTACTCAGTTCAGAATTAAAGTTAATCCTAGATTAATTTTGAAATTTCCCTTCTATTCTGCCAGGATAATCTAGGATCAAATGGCTTAATCCTGAACTGAGCAACCAGGCCTAAAGGAATCTCAGAGAGGTGCTTGTATGAACATTTTTGGTAAATTAAATGAAATAAGATTTTCAAATTTTCTAGGGAAATATGCTCTTCAATTGTTTATTAACATTTGAGTTATGGCCTAAAAAATTCAAATTCTAATGAAACTTACTCATTTGTATTCATTCCTTGATCATAATCCATTATATGATCTGAATCAATTTGTTCATCATTTTTTATATTTGGATTATGGTACAATTTCCATCCTTCTAATAGAGCTGCTCTCCATGCATGTCCACTAGACATGCAGATTTGTTGAGCTTCATCTAGCTTTCCACATCTTATTTTATTAAACACAATTTGAGAGAGCAACTTTTCATCCTCCATATCTAAATCATGTAGTGGTAAATGCTGGTAGTTAGGAGCATCTGGATCTAATTTATTCACTATTTTCCTACTACTGCTAAATGCAATTGTTTCTGCAGATTTCAGCTGATGAAGTGTATTTTCCCACCCACTTGTATGATCTGGATAATCTGAAATCAAGTTATCTTTTTCGGAGCTACAGTTTTCCAACCAATCGATAACCAACTGGGTTTCTCTAAGTAAGTTATCTCTTTTGAATAAACTTTCTACACATAATTTCTCGCTCAGACCTGTGTAAGAATCCAGGATTGTTTCATCATTCATTAAATTTCTAATAGCTAATCTATCTTGATATAATACAAGCAATAGTCTCCAAGTGTTCTTTTCATCAATCAGTTGTTTCTCCTCTTCAACATAAGAAACTGCTACTTTTGATTTTAAACCTTCTATTACATTGACAGCATCAGAACAACATCTAGCTAAATCAGCTAAAACTTCCAAAATACCCTGTTCACTAGAAAAATTCTGAAGTATTTCAAAAAACTCAGTATTCAAATTTTCCAATGTACTCTTCCAGGGATTTGCACCTTGTATTATTGAGCCACTTAACATTTGATTACTTTCTATTAAAATATTCATTGTATCATCATAATCTCCCAAAATAGATTTGTCCTGCATTATTCTTTCCATTTCATAGGGAGTCATCGTGATGGATAGATTACTGATTCCTTTCCTCTGTGAAGCAACCGTTTTGAACAAACCTCTTCCACTTGCGGAAGTTGCATCTTCTAAAAATCTGACTGATCTTTCTAAATCGTTATCCATTTTTATATTACCATTTATTATTGAAAGAAAAAACTATGGAGGGAAAAAACAAAATTCATCAATATTTTGAATTTAGAGGACACAGACAACCACAGATTACAGAGTAGACAACAAATATATTTAAGGTTCTGTCATAGAAGTAATAGTTAATCTTCATTTCTTCTTCTTCGGTTCCCTCCAAAAACCTTCTAAGGTCTGCTGTCAGTATAGAGGCAGTGGCGGATCGTGGTCTTTTGAAACAATTGAAGAGGTGAAAATTTTCATGAGCAAGGGATTTAAGTATTTTCAGTCAATCCTATACCACTTTTTCTGATTCGGCCCTGATTGCCTGATAAAAAGATATAGCTATTTCAGAGACAACAACAACGAAAGTATTTTAATTTTTATAATGATCTATGCCACCCCTGGAGAAACAAAATTCCCTTCATAAGTAGCTGAATCTGTGACACAATACATCTGTGGATCTTTTAAAAAGAGCTGCATTCGGTCAAAGACCCCATTTTTTCTAATTTCACAGATATTGTTTTTTAACGGGAACCCTATGAGTTCCCATAGAGTTCAATGATCAAATTACTCGAAAACGGCGCATTATACGAGAAAATATGAGGAATACATAGTTTTATTTTACAAAACGTTCAAATATTCATTTGATAGCGTCCAACTTAGTTTTAGAATTTTTGGTTTTTTATGGTCATAATGAGAAATCTGGAAGACGTTTGATATCTTATGTTCGAAAAAGGTTCATCAAATAAATGAAAAACTATATTCCGAAATTCATTTCATTCGATGAAACCGTTCGTGAGATAGAACTAAAGATAACATTTTTTTATGGTTTTTCAAAAGCCTGTATCTTTTAAACGGAGCCGATTTGGAGAAAATGGTATGGGAAAAAAGTGTTTCTTTTGACCTCAAGAATCTTCTGTTAACCCTTTCCTTCCCAAGTTAATTTTTCATTTCTTTAAAATTGTGTTTTTTGTTGAAATCGACCCACATTGGTATGACTATCCAGGGAAAAATAGTGAAAAAAATTCAATGTGTTCTATTTCAAAAATTTTCAAAGACTCCATTTGGAATCAATGGGAAGGGGAGGGGAGAATTCTGTGGAAAGAGAATATAGTTTTTCGGATTTTTTTTTTGTATTTTAGTCATATACTAAAGGTACTATAATTTGAGACATTTATAAATTTAATGAAACACTGTGAAATATCTTGAAATAAGTTCTGTCCTTTGTAAGGCAAAGCGGAACTTTACATTTTTCACATGCCAGGCGGCTGTAAGATTGGCAATTATTTGTGATATCTCGCTTTCTGCCCTTACTGAATTGGCCAATATGCCTTGAAATCATATCTAACATCATTTATAGATGTAGGATTAACAGCTCTCCTGTTGAGCTTAAGGTAGCACGGAGATTTTTCTCTTGAAGATGGGCGGCCTATACGCTTTCTTTCTATGGATATAAAGATTTCAAAAGAGCATGACCGATTTCACTTCTGAACAAAATCAGACGTTATGCCATCTAATAAGAGAAGTTTTTCTTCAATATCAGAGAGTCCAATACGTGTCATCTGAAAAAAAAATGGGAAATGAAGAATTTCCCGCATCTCCCACTGACTCCAAATGGAATCAAATATTGAAAGTGGTCTGGTCATTTTATAGTGAACCCATTTGTAGAATTCTAATGATCTACATCATAATGAATGTCCTTATGACCTAAGAAACATTTTTTCATTGAAATATTCACCACAACTTACCGATTATGTTATCACAAACTTGGTCAAGTAAACTTTCACGAACCACTGGTCGATTTTTCAACGTAAAGTGCTGAATTATTCCGAGTTATAAATAAATCATATTCTTTCTAAACAACATCTATGGGTGGACAGAATCAATCGCAGTTCCTAAAACAACCTATAATAGAAAACACTATTTGAAATATCATTTTGAATTGTTGTGTTTGAGTTTTAAAATATTTGTCCGAGTCAAATCTTCACCCTTTATTATCGGTCTATTATTTTAACCCCCGACAACAAAATCACTCAGTGTCCAAAATTCCAGTTTAGTAAGAGGACAAACTCCTTATGAAAATCAACCCTCTCGAAGATCGAATATATAGTCAAATTCATACAAAATAAGTTTTTATCTGAGCTATGTGTTTCAAAATAGCTAGGGTAAATTTGTGAGATCCGAATACTGTAATTTTGACCACACTATATTTTCTGATGTTCTTTCTATTCGGTGTATACAAAGACACATATATTCGTTGGATTATCGCATGAATCAAAGATTAAATCTCTATAATCTTTGGCATGAATGTATATGGCGCCAAAGATTATAGTCTTTATGAGAGACTGGTCTTTATAATCTTTGGTGCGGTGCGTTATCTTCTAAAGTTATGATTCAAAATGGAGAATTTCATAAACATTTCAAAAATATGAATATTCTATTGATCTAGCACTTAGATCAATAAAAACATGTTTTATATTGATCTGAGATCTAGCTGAACATATTTCAGTGAATTTGGAATGAAGGCAGTAAAATGAGTGGAGGCCCAGCCTCCTCTAGCCGCCACTGTACCTATGTATGGGAGTACACTAAGGAGTATTAAAACAGGCGAATTTATAATAACCAGAGACTTAATAATATTTTTATTCAGTCTATGCCAGAGACGAGTCTCTGATGATAACAAAAACCAAACTCTTTGCAAAAACAAAGATTAAATTGATACCTGGTGTTGACACCAGAGACAACAACTGTGAAACTCTGTCGTAGATATAGATTATCTACGAACTCTGTTGTCTTCCCCTCATACATGCATGAAATCAAAACTGTAAAAATGAAAAACGTTGAAATCAAAGCATCTATCGAAAATAGGGATGAACTTGAAAGCATTATCAATGAAATGAATTTGGGTTCTGCAGAAGTTATAATTCAACACGACATCTTTTTCAAAACACCTAAAGGTCGATTGAAAATGAGAAAATTCAAGGTATATATGATATCACCTTAATGATTTTATTTAAATCACTCTTGAATTGTGACAATTTCATAGGATAATGGTGGTGAACTAATCTTTTATGAAAGAGATGATACTGAAGGACCCAAGTTATCTACTTATAATAAAATGAACCTCTCTAGAGAAGATGTTGCAAATTTATCTACAATTTTGAGTCAGTCATTGGGCGTACACGGAGAAGTGAAAAAAACCAGATATTTATATTTATTTGAACAAACTAGAATTCACATAGATTATGTTGAAGAACTAGGAAACTTTCTAGAATTGGAGGTTGGTATATTCACTTGAGAATCTATTAAATTCACAAGTACTTATTTTTAGGTTGTGCTCACACCAAATCAATCACCTGAAGAAGGACAGATGATAGCTGAATCAATAATGAAGAAATTAAAGGTAGATTCAAAAAATCTCATTTCTTGTTCTTACATGGATCTTATAAAAAATAAATAATATTTTGTATAGTGGTCTTTATTTTCAAAACATTAAATTTCATAAATCAGTTTAACAATTTCTTTGGCCATTCTTATATATTCATTTTCAGTTTCTTCAGGAATTATTACTTGATCAAAAGTTAGTCCATCTTTCAAATTAGACATGATTTGAATATTCTTGATAACCTGAAAAAAATTTTTCAATAACCTAAGGACATTTGAGAATAGTATATTACCTCCTTTGCTTTTGATAGGTTTTCATTGAATTCTTCCACAGCCTTTATGTTATCATCATCTATACTTATATTGAAGTCTGTAATATCTTTATACTTCAGAATATCAGAAATTATAGCAGCAGTACAGTTTATCTTCTCTTTCATTACTGATAAACTTTTTATTTTATTATTTGTATCATTCATGCATTGTATATGGTCCAATGACTTTGTATTTGTGTCCCTCTTAGGAACATTCTCACAAGTTTTCAAATGCCCAAAAGATCTAAATATATTCACATCCGTTTTCACAAAGTTCTGGATCATTTCCAATGACAATTCATCTGAGTTCTCAACACTCTCTTTCCTTACAGTGTTGAGCATTCTGAATATACGGCAGAAAATCTGAACCTGAAAATATAGTTTTTCTCTACTGATTGTCCAATCTGCTACAATAATCGAATACCTGAATAGGATAGTCTAAGCTCATTTGAATAAATCCTTCAGTTTGAGATGCTGAACAAAATCCATAAGCGTTTAAAAAGTTTGATAGAACCTCTGTACTTGGTTCAGAGCATTCACCTTGTATCAGTTTGTACAACCATGATAATAGAAATATTCTGTTAGAACCCCCTAATATTTCTCCAATGTCTGCCTCATATATATTCGGATATTCATATTTTTTTAAACATTTTTCAATGAATATGATATTTTCTTCCATTTCAAAATTAACCTTAACCGCCAACCGCTTTAACTGACATGCATCATAGAATAAAATATATCATCTGCTCAAAGATCATTTGCATCAGCTTTTATCGAAGAGGTTTTTGTTTTTATCATGTTATAAATGCATAAAATAACTCAATAATGACTTATCGAGTTCACTGGTTTTTATAAGTTTTACGATGTCTAAAAATTAATTGGTTTTAGACAAAGCTATCTTTGGTTTTAGACATTTTAACTTTTAGACAACTTTAACTTAATTATTGTTGTCTATGACTTCGACCTTGAAATGTCAAAAACAATGTTTATTTGGGATATGTTATGTATATATATATGTGTGATAATTTGATTTCAGTTTTATATAATAAATTGAGATGAGAAGTCGAAGTAATTCAGGCGTACGCCTTGATTATTATCAAAGAATGGTACAGAAAATTATTCTTTCCCATCAGAATCCGGTCACTGGTTTATTCCCAGCAGGGCCGGAAAAGAATCATGCTTGGATTCGGGATAATGTGTATTGCATATTATCTGTTTGGGGTATTTCGATGGCATTCAAAAAAACAGCTGATCAAGATGAAGATAGAGCTAAGACGTATGAATTGGAACAGACATGTGTTAAACTGATGAGAGGGCTTCTCATGGCCATGATGCAGCAAAAAGATAAAGTAGAACGTTTCAAGCAAACTCAAAATCCATTAGATTCTTTACACGCAAAATATTCCTCACAAACAGGTCAAATTGTTGTTGGGGACAATGAATGGGGCCACCTACAAATAGACGCAGTTTCCCTTTATCTTTTAATTTTAGCACAAATGACTGCTTCTGGTTTACAAGTAATATTCAATTTAGATGAAGTTGCTTTTATACAAAATTTGGTGTTTTATATAGAATGTGCTTATTGTACCCCTGATTATGGTATTTGGGAAAGGGGTGATAAAACTAATCATGGATTACCTGAATTGAACGCTAGTTCAATTGGAATGGCTAAGGCTGCACTAGAGGCTATGAATGAATTAGATCTTTTCGGAGCTAGAGGTGGACCTTATAGTGTTATTCATGTCTTAGCAGATGAAGCTCAAAAATGCCAAGCTGTGCTACAAGTAAATATATTAGTTTTCATAGGAATAATATCTGTATATGATTTATAAAATTTACAGTCTATGCTTCCTAGAGAATCAAGCTCTAAAGAAATTGATTCTGGAATAATTTCTGTTATAAGCTTCCCAGGATTTGCTGTTGATGACCCAACTCTCATTCAACACACAAGAGAAACAATATTATCAAAATTACAAGGTCGATATGGATGTAAAAGATTTCTCAGAGATGGTTATAGAACTCCTAAAGAGGTAATTACCTTAATTCAGTATGAAGTGGATATTAATTTATTCCTAGGGAAGTACACATTTTCCTTATCTTTTAACATATTCACCAGTTCAGGCAGTAGAAAGATGATGGTAAGAAGAATGGTTTTCACTCATTTGAATTTTCCTGAACTTCTATAAGTTGAAATAAATGAGTCCATTTCAATATATCTAATCAGAGCATTTGAACAAATTACAGAAATCCATATTTATCTCATAATTTGCAGTAGGGATGAAGAGTGGGGCGCCCCAAGCATAAGACAAATTTGGGGCCCTCACATTGTAGTATATATAATAAATAAATGGCGCAGACTTTCTTTTTTAATTATATAAAGTGAGGCCAGCTTCATTCATTGTATAGATACCTTTACAATATAAACAGCTAACATAAAATGAATAACTGAAATAAATGAACATATTCGAATACAATACACAAATTAAAATGAATGAAAACATGAAGTATTACAGAGTAATCGTAAAACAATTCAGCAAACTGAAAGAAAATCTCAAACATGACCAAAAAAAATCAGCTTTCTGGAAAAAACACTGATTATGATCAACAAGACATGGAAATATATACTATTATATTATTATTATTATTATGTATAATATAGATAGGGGCAATAGAATGAAAGAGCTGAATATTATCTATAATAAATGAAAACTGTTGATATAAAAATAACTTCTTCTTGGTTGTAGCAAATTTGTCTATCACGGAATCATAATTTATTTTTTTGGGTGATTCAGTTTCAAGGAGCCTAATTGGCAAGCCATTTAAATTCGGGATTAACTATTCCTTGAATGAATTTGAACTCTATTTAGTACATAAAGGGATCGGTCACCACAAGCATTCTATATGGACACAGTCATAGTAATTTTCAAAACACTTTCTGCATTAAGAAAATATGGCCTATAAGCCATAGAGAAAGGTCTCTGTCTCTTGTCTCTGGTATAAGCCATTCAATTAAAAATTTATTAGCTTAAATCTGCGGTATTTTATAGTAAAACGCTAGTTGAGTTGAGTTAATGCCCAGCTATGGAGATATCATAAGAATAATTCAAGAAAGAAAATTAGCTGAAAATCAACAAACCTTTCTATGAAAAATTAAGTCGAAAAAAAAAATAATTAATAATCAGAATCAACAAATTAATAAGCATGGAACGGAAACTCCCACTATGAATAAAACTAAAAACAAACTCCAACTACCGAAAAATTCGCGCCTCTCTGAAAAAAAAAACTACAATTCCCTATGGCGTACGACGTTATCATCTATTACGATCCTAGTCCAAATAGAAATGATCGTGCTCTTTCTATAACCTCGAAGTAGCCGTCACGTTCCTTGCTTAAATTTATAATTCTTCAACCTGTCGGATTTCGCGGAATATCCGTATAAAAACTATGATCTAAAGAGCATTTTCCTTAAAAAATAAAAGATAGAGATAACGGTCACATTCATTTTCGTACGTGACGTGGAATGTGCATTCCCACGTCGACGTGACGTGGACCACGTCATATTGCGCATGATGGAAAAATCTAACATAGGGTTGTAAGGTAGAGTCATTTTTTTGTACGAAAAAATGCACCCCGATTTAGAAAAAATTCTTTTGTTGTGAATGATTTTTATTTAATTTTAATTCTGGAGAGGAATTTTGGTTTTCAATTCAGGATTCCGACATCGTTCGGAACTGTAAACATTCCGCACCGTTTTTATTCCGGTTTCAGTTCTGAAAAACGATGTCGGACCGTGAAAAACCTCCTGAATTGAGAGATAACAGAGTTTTTTCTGCCGGTACCGATAAACAGATCTTCACCGACGCGAATTCGACCGATTTTTGACATCTGAGGCACATTCCGTTTCCGCACCCCCCTGGTCGATATAAAATCAGATGTGTCCCCGCAGGTCATTTAATTCGCTAACGTCGTCAATTTGCATAATTCGCCAACGTCGTTAATTCGCATGATTCGCCTGTTTCGTCGTTTGCTAGTGAACTTTAGAGATTTCTTTTTTTCGCTGTCTGCCTTTTCTTTTAATATCTACGATAGTGTGCCGAGTGACGACTAGCCGTCAGAAGCCAGATCCATCCGCTCATCACTCCGTTACCGAGTCCAGAGGTAAGATAGCCTTCTGTATATTATTTGGGAACCTCAGTTTCAGCGCCTTGTGTACCCTTTCCCTGTTTCCTTTCTCTGCGTTGGGGGAAGCTTCTGGCCGATGTGCAAACACGTCAGAAGCGGAAACCAACGTGGTAACCTGTTGTGCACCCTTTACCCTTTCTCTGCGTTGTGGGAAGTTTCCGGCTGGCGTGCAAACACGTCAGAAGCGGAAACCAACGTGGTAACCCGTTGGGCACCCTTTACCCTGTTTCCTTTCTCTGCGTTGGGGGAAATCTCTGGCCGGCGTGCAAACACTTCAGAGACGGAAACCAGCGTGGTCACCCATCATGTACCCTTTTCCTTTCTCTGTGCTGTGAGTTTCTTACACTCCCGTAGTGTGAAACTGAGCTCCAATTACCTTGCCCGCTCAGGGTTATTTGGTTCTGGCTGGCGAACGATTCCGTAACATCCGTGATACGTTTGAGATCGATGATCCCCTTTTCTTTCTTTCCGCCCGTTTCACCCCGCGAATCCATCATTTTTGTATATTTGTATTGGATTCCGAGGAAAACCTCCTCAGTGCTGCAAAGTAGACTCTTATTCTATTGTATTACGATTTTCACTCGATCGAAACCATAATAATTGTGCCGGTTGTATTTCTCACTACGAGTCAACGAATAAATGTGTGAACTCTGGTTTTGACTTTCACTGGTTATCGCTAACACCCCAGATAACACGGAACCTTGCCTTCGACTTGAAGCTACCAGGGTAGATTTGCTATTTTCCCTTCAAAGAATAGCTGGCGCTCGAGATCTCCGAGAAAAGGGAGTCACGGGGTTTTTCGCGGAAGCGTATGTTAGATTTCTGAATCATGTGCATTATGACGTGGTCCCACGTCACATCAGAGTAATCTGTAGGCACCTTTAGATTTTTCCATTATGCGCACTATGACGTGGTCCCACGTCACGTCAGAGTAATCTGTAGGCTCCTTTTTTCGCCCCTCTTGAAAGAGTGTAAGGTTTTTTTCCTATTCAGCACATTTTGGACAGTTTCTTTTCCCATTCTATAATTTTCCTATGCCGTACAATGGTGTTTTGAATTTCGTTGTCGACTGTGGAGGAAAGGAAAAAATTAAGACTCATGTGGATTCATCCAATTAATCAAAAGGGAAAGGAAGTTTGTGTTTTTTCCAAAGAGTATCTTTGGCATAAGCTGAAAAGACTTTTAGCTTATGCCCCCATTTCAGGAGAGACGGTAAAAAAATCCGTCGAGTGTTGTGGCAGTCGGGTGTTGATGCATTGTATGGTTTTTCATTATCCCAAGCGCATACTTTTTAATTGTTACAGAGTGCTGAATCACAAGTATACAGATAAAAAAGTACATCGTTGTGAAGAACTCATTCAACTTTATAATAGGGGACTTCTGCCACTTTAGTGGAATACGTTAGAGGTGCCAACCTCTTCGTAGGGGTTAAAGATAGCTCCATTAGTGAGTTAAATCTTTCCTTTTCAAGAGAAAAGTTAACGTTGTACTGTTAAATTACTATGCGCTGATTAGTAGCGCTTTATTCGAAAACACTCTTAAAGTCAACTAACTACTCTATGGCCAAAAGTAGTGATCATCTAGTTGCGGTAGGGCTCTACGTTACGTAGACAACCCAAAATACTTCACCTGGTTAATAATAGAAAAAGTAACGGGAGGATTGTAGATTCAAAAGCGAACAACACAAAAACAAACGTTTATTTTGGGTTCTATTGGAACCCAATGTCATAGCTCTAGGGCGCAGAGGAAATGTCTAAAAAAAGCTGTGAGAAAACTCCTCTTCGAACCGCAACAATTACATATGTACTACAAAGGAATGTTTTTACGTAGCTACAGCAACAGCTTCAACTGGCGAGAGAATATCTAATGTGCAATCAGTGGCGGCCCGTCAGGGACGGCAGGGTCGGCAATGCCGACCCAAAATTTCGCGAGCAGCAAAAATGTGAATTCTCACTTGTGTAAAATAATAATGTATTAGAAATTCTCCAAACATTACATAGCTCTCAATAAATTTCATAAAAATATTAGGTATATGATATCTGATATCAATGGAATATGGAACTCTTTGAAATACGCTGTTTCAATTTAAATCCTACTCGGTCCGTAGACAAAATACGCTCATCTCCAATCGAGCTATGAAGACAGCGCCGCAGATGCCTTCTCTAGCGACCGAGTGACCGACCGTTCGTTCTGTTCATTCTAGTACGGCATGCCGGATCTAGATTGTAAACATATCGAAGAAGCGCTAATATCAATGAGTCAAATTGCTTCAAACTTGAATAATTTTTGTTGGAATTTCATTCGGATAACAATTAAAATTAGATAAGCCTCTTATTTAATGTTTTTTCCGTCAATATCCGATAGTTTCAGTTTCACATAACAAATTACAAGAGATCGCTGTTATTTAAAACGAATTTTTAATGTATTTGTTAATTTTTATAAACGTGAGTGCTGAATATATAATAGTTATGAAATTCCGACAATTTTTTAAGACCTTTTCAAAGAATAAAGACCAAAACTATGATGAAAGTTGATATTGTTGGCTCAATACTTCGCACGGTGTAGGACATATAGGTCCGGCAGGCAGCCACCCTGCCGACCCTAGAATGCCTCTCTTCGGTAACTCGAAGAATGGATCGTTCGGGATATCTCGATCCGATCGTTTGCGCTCGAGGTGATGTTAATTTCTCGCAAATCTCAATTTCGTTAGAATGCACATTTGTTCGTTTTTTCAATTTTATTTTATGGATAAGCATTTTTAGAGTATTTTTATTTGTATTTTCGGTTCTTATTTTCATATTTGTTCCGAAATTATGTTTATTTTTCAAGTGGTATGCAGGGCTAAAATAGTTATTTCTCAATCATTTTTTATTTTCCGGATAATCTTCAGAGATTATTGAAACAGAAACAAAAATTTTGGCGAAACTCCACTATGAAAAACTAACGCAGCCAGTGCAGTACCCCATGGTGATGTGGAAACCTGCATAATACATAGGTATAGAAAATATTTGAAAAAAAAAATATATATATATATATATATCTGCCGACCCACGATAAATATGCTCGAGCCGCCACTGTGTGCAATGTAAACTTGTTGGAATAAGTTACATCTACAACTACCAAGCCCTTGATGAGGAGTCTCAACCGATGAGTTACTTTCAGTACATATACTACTTTTTAATTGAGCAAGTTCAGGTTGTGGGAGAAGTTTGCCCGAAAGTTGCGGCGCACCATGGCTCGACTTCCGTCTAGCAGTGGAAGCAAGCTGAGAGAGAATTTTATTTTGTTGAGTTTAGAGAGATGGATATCATAGGGAAGACTTGCTCAAAATCCACAAAAGTTGTACGTTTGTCCAGAAGCACACATATGAATTATTTCAGCTTTTGGCTCGCGTTCTAATGATAGCAAGGGCTAACGAAACTTCACCAGTGAAGTTATAATAAGGAGGAAAATGATAATGCTCCGCAATTATAGTATAATATACCTTGTTGGTCGTACGTTAGTAATCAAATCATTGGCTTGGCGGACTTCAAACAATATTATATGATTTTCACTAACATAGTTTTTTAACCAATACGCGTGGTTCGCTATCACAGCAGCTCCTTCAGGAGATGGCGTCGGTCGTCCCTATGACGTGTAAAAAAGAAGTACTTTATCCAGAATAATACAAATGAGTAATGTTGTTTGTGAAGCACATAAAATAGAAAACAACAGAATGGGTCCTTTAAATAATTTTAACAATCCAAATCCATGAAGTATTCCCGAAATAATTTTACGATAAAATCTAATAAAATGCTAATACGTCTAGTACCCAAAATTGCACATTCGTATTATACATTTTAATAATAATAATAATAACGTTTATTGATCCTTTGAGACATTTATAATGTATAGGACAAGTCATAAGGTGGAAAATAGAAATTACATTAGCTAAGCAATATAACATCATTAAGGTATTCATTTACTGTATAATAACATTTGTTCAGCATCAAGTTCTTAACAGTTTTTCTAAAATTTCTGGAATCGAGAGATCGAACACTATGAGGCAAATGATTATAAAGTCTAATACATTGATAGGAAGGAGACATCTCAAACTTAGTTGTTTTATGCTTAGGGACAAATAGAGTTCTTTCACTTCTGGTACCATAGTTATGAAAACTAGACAACCGAACAATATTTTCCTCATTTTCTTTCACGTGCAGAAGACATTTGAAAATTAAAATGGAAGGTAAGGTTAGTATTCTATGCTCTGTAAATATGGGTCTACAGGATGAACGTGAAGGTATACTGAATATCAATCGCAAGATACGCTTCTGTAATATAAAAGCTCTTCCAACGTCCGAACAGTTTCCCCACAGCAGAATATTATAGGATAAGTGGCTATAAGCCAAACTGTAGTAGATGTTTATGAGTGACTCTAGCGGAAGTAAGTTTTTAACCCTATTCATGGCATAGTAAGAACTGTTCAACTTTTTGCATACGGACTCTACGTGCAAGCCCCATTTCAAGTGGTTGTCAAGGTGGATGCCAAGAAATTTAGTATCATTCTTAGACAAAATAACATTATTTAAATCGTCAAGCACCAGAATACGATCACTTTGCCCGATTGTTAAGTAAATACATTCGGTTTTATTTATGTTTATCATTAAGTTATTTTTATGACACCAGGTTACGAAACTTTCTACTAATAGCTGACATAGAGCCTGAAGCTCATCGAATGTTAGGGCTGAAACCACTACCGAAACATCATCAGCAAACAGACTTATCATAAAGTTCCTTATTAGCGACGAAAAGCCTCTACACGTGAGCACTTTCAGGAACATTGCTCTCAAATTAACGGGGAGATCATTGATGAAGAGCAGAAAAATAAGAGGCCCAAGGACCGATCCTTGTGGTACTCCAAGACTCAGATAATTTTCGTCAGATACGCAGCTACCAACTCTAACAAAAATTGATCTACCCTCTAATAAATAAGAGATGAAAAGAAAACGGTAATAATAACCCGAGTCGTAACTTTCTTATTGTTCCAAATAACACAGAAACAATAAGTTTTCTATTACTAACGATTCTAGGAAAATCACTAAAAGCAAAGCCGGTTTTACTCGTTTGGTTTGGAAAGGGAACAGTAGAACACTTTCTCTCACGTTTGGGCTATCGCTTGGGCCTATTATTAGAAGGCAGTCATTGTATCTTTAGTAACAGAAGGCATTCCAATACAAGCTTAACATTTAAAAAAAAATATGCTAACGATTTTCAGTGGCAAATAATTAATCAAAGAGTATAGTGAAAAAATAAAAATATTTTGTGACAAAAGTCACATGTCTGTAATGAAAACAGGTTAAGCCTCACAATGAATGTTTCTCGCGTCACATGCTCCCTAGTCAAATGGTTAAATATTCAAGATGGCGAAAATCACCATAATTTATTCCTTTCTCATCTTTATTGATCCTGTATTGTGTGGTTGCTATTATAATTATTGAATTATAATTACTTTTTACTGACTATTACACGGCTGCGCATTTCGCATCATTGCGCAGAGCCGTGAAAATGGCGGATAGAGGGTAAGGGAAGAAAGAGCACGGCTCCGGCAACAATGGTTTTTTCTTATTTGGTGTCTCACATCAAACTATTTCATTATTGTAGTTGCCGGTCGTTTCATTCGGCATACTCAATATTCTTTGGCGCCTGCACTATCATGAAAACCAGGCCAGGTAAAATGAAAAATTATAAATCCACGCGAAGATCGGTTTTTGAGGCTTCAAGCTCTTCGGGAAAGGCAACTTACTTCAACAGCTTTGACTGGAAGCTAGAAGATCAGCACGGTGTCATCGGATACAGTTCATTGGATGTTGGAGTGATCACAATATACAATAAATCAATTCGAAAATATGTGATGAATATAATTACCGTTCATACAAATTGATTGAAGAGATTCCTTATCAAGTTATATGTTATATATTTATTTTTACTGTGGAGAAAAATTTAATTATTGACACATAATATGTAGTTGCTCGAGAAAAGTTAATGTTGGTTATCTTCTTTGGCTAAAGATTGAAGAAGTTACAGCAGTTGTTGAATACAAAATATCAGAGATGAAATGCATTTGATCTTCCGCTTTATTGAGAGTATTCAGCGAGCACAAAAACATCTCAGAGATGTTAAAAGTAAGAGATTTCGAGACATTCAACATCCACTGCGATGTTCTGTTTATACATGAATAGAACTTTTATAGAACAGCCAATGTCCGCCGCAGGCGGCTATTATGAGGACATCCCTGGGATGTGACAAAAAGAATTCCCCTGAAGTTTTTATGATAGCCTTTTCAACGCTTCAGAAATGTTCAAATTAAAACATTTCCGAAGCGTTTTGCACACAAGAAATCGCTGTTTGTAAGACATTTTATGAACTTTTTTTTTGAGGCCTTTTTTCATTTATTTGAATGTTTGAAGATGCCACATTCTATTTCGTATGAACTACTGAGTTTTTTGATAAAATACAGAATACTATATGAAAATAAAAGTATTTTAATGATACTCCAACAAGTACAAAAAAAATAAGTCACATTCGACATGAAAAATTGAATAACAAAAACAAATTGATTGATATTATGAGTACAGAAAGGGAGAATGAACAGAAAAAAGAAATATATCACATTCAATATGAGAAAATTAAATAACAAAAAACAAATTGATTAATATTATAAGTACAAAAAGGAAAAACAAAACAAAAAAGAAATATCACATTCAACATGAAAAGAAAAACAGAAATAATTTTTTCTCTCGTCTATCTCCTCTGCCTTTTATATGCCTAAACCATTCTTTGGCATATAATTCCCAAGTGATTTGGGATTTTTTATGGACCACATCTACAAAATAAAGACAACTCAAATAATAATTCACAAAATTATATAATGGTAAACATGATTTTTGTCAATTTAACTAACAGAGAAAATGGCTGCATTAAAAGATATAGAAGATTTGAGTTAGCTCCTGAACAGGTTGATTCACGGAACTTGATTTTATTTATTGAACTGGCATTCGAAGATGAAACAATATAAAGCAGTTTTCAAAAACAAGAACTTTTCTGGGATATTTTGAATTATTTTGTGATTCACTAATGATGAATGATTTATTATCGATTACCGAATTAGGTATGTTAAAATCCAGAAATCCTGAAAGTTATTTCTTCAATAATTATAATAACCTTCAATATTATTCGATTATTCTAACCAAATTACAATAATCTCTAATAGTCCCAAATACACAAATAAAATTAACCACGCAGCGTGGATTCTTTTGAGGTTATAGGTATGTTTCTGGACATTATACTATACATTCAATTCATGCAATACTTACTTATTAATTATATTTGTTACACTGAAGACTGAAGAGATCGATCCTAAATTCATAACCAAAACCAACACAGAAGTTGTTCATATTATACTAATCACCAATCAACTTTCAACTTCGAACAGTGCACTGTCCAAACACGAAGAAAATGAAAATGGCGGCAATATGAAATGGGTGAATTGTATATTGTTGATCTGGAATTAACCTCTCAAGGCAAACTTTGCGATGTGTAGAGAATACATCCAGACGTTAACATTATTTTCAACTCGCCAGTACCTCTCAGTAGGTAGACGAAGAAATTCCACAGATGGCACATATCAGAACAAATAAAGATTTCCAATAGCCATTGAAGACCTCTTTAGGAAGTACATGATACGTTTCAAAAAAACATCCTCATGCCAACATTTTCGAAACATCTCAAAACATCCCAGAGATGTTTGTGCTCGCTGGGATAGTGTGTTAATACAGAAGCGTTCATTTATCAAATTATGATTCCTAATTTGTTCCTTTAGATTCAAATACCATCATCGTTTTGGGTCTCCCAATATTGTTGTCATCCTCTTCACTCACTATAAACATAAATAGTTGCCCAAAGGCAGTGAACTCTTAAAAGTCTTTTAGAGTTCACTGCTTAAAGCAGACAAAACTACCTCTTTGGATAACTGCGGTCAACCTGGTTGGCACGAAATCGTAGAGGAAATAAATCAAAACTTCAAAGAATATATTCAATGAAATGAACTCATAAAAAAATGGTTGCTTAAAGCTGACTATCTTCGTGATTGTGGATACATGTAGCTAAAATATAAGTCGTTCAGGTGCAACATAATATTAATTTACTTACATCTAATATGTTCGATACTGCCTGATAAACCGTCGAATTCAAAATATAAGGGTTACTATTATAAATAATTGAATGATTTCAAAATAGCACTTCTTGATATTTTTTCCTTGCTTTTTGGGAAGCACTTTCGAGTTGATAAAATGGTTGTGGCAACGTCGTGTTGACAGACTTGTTCGTAGAGTGGTTCACAACGGTTGTAAACTGTATGGAGCAAGCGCAAATGGATTTTCGCTACCCTAAAATGGAATTGCGCTTGCTCTGTACAGTTCACAACTGTTGCAAACAACTCTACGAACGAACCTAATATTAACGACATTTCAAGTGTACAACCTCAGTCCGTACTAGTTACAAAAACTATTATTCCATGGCCAACCGACTGTTATTTTAAATGTGAATGGAGTATATGTATGACGAATTTATGTACGGAGCGTAGAACTCGGTCGCTGCCACTGTAACCACTGTTTTTGAAGGGAAGTGGTTTGTTTGTTTCTGTGTTAGAGCGATAATTTATTATTTGTGCATAGTTAGCGAAACCAATCATTGAAATGATGAGAATATTATCGTCATACGCTGACACCGTACTAATTTGCTCACAACCGACCGTACTTTTTTTTTATACTCGCACACAATTTCGTTATTTCATTTTGTTTCAGGACCCTAGAAGATTGTATTATGAACCTTGGGAGCTAAGAATGTTCCAAAATATTGAATGCGAATGGCCGCTATTTTTCTGCTACTTGGTTATAGATCATTGTTTTCAAGGCAATAAAGAAACCGCTTCAGATTATTTGAAACAATTAGAAAAGGTACTATAGTTATATTATGTAAACATATTTTTTTATAATTTTTCAATATTGTATTTAATAGATAATGATCAAATCCGACGATGGAATTAAATTAGTACCAGAATTGTATGCTGTTCCTAATGAATTCGTACAGAATGAATACGAGGAACCAGGAACCCAAGAAAGAATCCCACTGGGTTTATGCCCGTTTCTTTGGGCACAATCCTTGTATATTGTTGGGAAACTTTTGCAAGAGGTAGGAACTATTGTTGTTCTCTAATTTCTAATCAAAGTTTTCATTACTTCAATAAAAAATATGCTTTGTGAATATTCCCTTAAAAGGTGTACCAAATAGTCTGCAACCTGCAACTTTTAGATCTCATATCATTCTCCAAATGTTTCATTGGCAACCCTGTTCCTTTAATTTCTTCCATTATCAGATAGTAAATAATTATGAGATATCCTTCTTTGCTGGAGATATAGATATAGACACAATTAAAAAATAACTCAGATGGAGGTACAGATGGAGGGTAATACCTTGACCGTACGAAGAAAATGGATATTCATCAATGGTAAATTATTTTTCATGTCAAAAGTAAATTCAAGATCCTGCCCAGATCACATCGGGGTGTTATGATTTTGTCAAAAAAAGTAGTGGACTGTATTACCAGATAATTGACTTGAAGATGGTATAAAAACATTTAATGTATATCGTTCATAATCACAATCATAAAATGAATAAGTCACCTGCATGAAGCTAATACAGTAATAAATAACAAATATTAACAACATCTGTAGACTCAGAGAGGCATTATTCAACTAAAGGCAGAGAAAATCCAGAGTAGTTAAGATGAGAAGACACTTGAGGTCCGACTTAGACTTTGAGAAAGTTCAATAAATTCAAAATTAACACAACATTTACAGTGACAGAGCAATCAATGAAAATTTATTGCGAAAGCCTCTTTATTCCATCAGAAAAACAAAAGGTTAGAATATTGAATTTTAATGAAAAGGCTGAGTTTAGTTAAATAGGCCAATGAGAGATCAATACTTTAAATGTGAGTCGAGTAGTAAATATAATTTAAATACGAGCAGAGCAAGAATATTATAAGTGATACAAGGACCGACTGCTTACAAGTAAGCACGATTAGAACGTCCATCAGAAAAATAGAAGATACAATTGATAAATTATGAGATGTACAAAACGAGAGTACTAATGAGGTAAACCACTAATCGTTGTTTTCGAGAAGACCAGAAGGCTCGAAAACTAACATGTATATCGAGCACTCATCGTGAAGAAATATGAGAAGGTATCGATGAGAGTACAAAGTGTACTGAGTAGATCATACCAATTGAGAGTGTAGATGATTACCAGAGCAGACCTTCCAGGGTGGAACCAGGACGAGAGAGTGTCAACTAGTATTATGGCTTACCACTGACCGGTAACCATATTTGAGAAGGTCACATCGTGTTCTGAAGGAAAATAACTGAATCCAGGAGAACATGAGTATTCATTTATCTGAAACTCGACAACAGTAATTGGTCATATGTAATTGAACGGTTTACAGAGTTGGCTGAGAAATGAAATAAACTGATTCAAATAAAGGAGATAATCATGAGAAAACAATAAATAAGTATTCATTATGAATGAGAAAGACTTGCGAAGGTTTCAATTCTGGTGCTACATACCCATTTCCATGTGAGAAAATCAAGAGATGTCTGAAAATCTAGTTGAGGTGTAAAATATAATAAAATATTTATTCGTGATTGAGGTGACTCGAGAAAAACAGTGAAATGAGAAGTAAAAATGGGAATGATCTGATAGGGAAGTACTACAATAATCGAGGTTAATGCGAAGTCAATTCAACAACTTGAACAGAAATAATTCTAAAAAAATGTGTAGTTTTCCGCTTCTGAGAGTGGGGCTGCTGCTTCAGTCAATTAGCGCACCGCAGAATTAGGGTACTACACGTGGCCACAGGAGCTGCCCAGGAGCGTCGACAAGAGAAAGGTCAGAGGGGGGCATCGCTCAATTTTTAACAGGTTAAAAAAAAATACACGAAACTCATTTCTTGTAGGCGTACAATTTTTTTTCTGGCCCGTATATGAGATATCGATGGATTGATTGAGTTAAACATGCGTTCAGAAGCCTCCCAAATTAAGCAATTATAATGTTGGTTGAACGAAAGTTTAACTCAACAAGAAGTTGTTAACCATAACCTGGTTTCACAAATTGTAGTCAGTAGGGCGTGGAATCGTTGAAGCTCCGCATGGGGTGGAAGTGCAAAAGCTGCAACCGTTAACAAGATCGGCTAATACGGTTAATTGCACGACGAAATTCCGACAAGCTACCGGTTGGATAGTTACTAGTCAAAGAATTCCAAACATAGCTACAATTTGAGGGCAAGAAGATTGAGTAGGGAGAAGCGGCATATTAGATATCGTTGGGCTTTCGAACATGAAAATGAGAAGTGGAACACACATATGGAGATCCTGCCTCTTCCCGGACGAGTTCAGATTTCGTCTGCATTATTCGTCTGCATTAGTCTGATGGGCGAATCTTGATGTGGCGCGGACGGGGTCATCTGCATAATGCGTGACGCCAACAACTATTTTTGTTGGTTGAGCGTGCGTTTGGGGAGGTATTTGTATATGGGTGCACAGAAATTATTATTCCTGTTACCGCAACCATTCATTCATTGCTGAATCTCGTTACCGAGAATAAATCTACAAAAAGACCATCGGTGCGATCAAACTTATAATTTCTTAGGGCTACTTGCGACTGTGTGTCCTCCTGTGATTGAAGAGACCCAACTGTGACCTACAGATCCTTCCACACTCTGGGCATGGATAGTCACCAACCAGATTTAGCTGCCGCTGTATTCTTCTCGTGTCTCCATTATAGCTGTGGACCTCCAGTGAGATCTGTCAAACGCTAGTTCTTCCCAGTTATGATTGGCATTAACTGATTTTAGGGATTGATGCAGTAAATCCTTGAACCGCTTATACTGGCCTCCTGGTTTCCGAGCTCCCTCTGTGAATTCGCCGTACAGAGCAATTTTGGGGAGTCTTGTGTCTTGCATCCTCAGAATGTGGCCGCTTCATCTGAGTCGAGCCCTCGTAACTGAATATCAATTGTTATACAACTCGCGCTCTGCAAGACTTCTGCATTTGAAACTTTGTGGAACCATCTGATGTGCATTATTTGTCTTAGATGACGTTGTTGCGTTTTCTCAAGCTGTTTAATGTGTCGCCTGTAGGGAGTACAGCTTTCGCTTCCGTAAAGAAGCTTTGGGAGGACTACTGCTTTGTAAACAGTTGTCTTGGTCTTCAGATTGAAGTCGTGATTTTGGAACACTCTGTCCTTTAGCCTCCAGAATGCCCGTGATGCTGAATTGATACCGCAACCATATGACAGCGGTTAAGTATCAAGATCTTATTGTATAATCTTTGTGTCGACACCGCCGCATCGGCGAAAATTTTATGTTAATCGACCACACGCGGTCGTCCACACCGACCGCATAGAAAAGTGGTCCTTTCCATACCAAACTTGTATTGCACATGTCTGGTGTGCAATGTCACAGAAATTATACTGCTCGCCTTACCCACCGCAGGCATTACAACAGCTCGCAAAGTCGCCAATACTCAAATGGACAATTGGCAAAACATTTCTCAAAGTTTCATTGATAATAATCTCATTGGCACGATGCCGAATAGAATAAGAGCAGGTAAAGCGGCCCAACCGATATAAATCTTTGATTTCAAGTGTTTGTAACAGAAGGAATTTTTTGCGTCGTTGTGCAACAAATCCACTAACACTAATTCGCCGACACTTACATTGCATTTAAAAATTCATGGAAATCGTCAACTTATCACTATTAGACTATCAGAAATTATAAGAACAGGGCTTCCAATGCATTTAAAAAATACGCTAGTTTCTAAATTTGCGAACTAATTTCTATACCGTACATATTCCATCTAAATGAATTACTGATTTATTATGTCAAGGAAAAATAACGCCCCGAATTGTTCTATTTTACCGTAGCACAAAATCGAGAACCCATAAAATTAAAATAAAAATTTTTTAATAACATTTTTTCGCTTAGGAGTGAATCAATCTTCTCTGTTTGTATTCACTGAATTGTTCGTTCGAAATATACACCTTTACGACGAACTAGTTGAAATCTAACAGAAACGGTTTAAATATTTTTATGGATCAATAAAAAAATGGTTAAGAAGGAAGAGTACTTCTAATCCAAAACTAGGGTCATTATAACTACATTAATATCGTGTGCTCGAATTGAATGAAAATTTTTCTGTATAAGGGTTTCTTAGCTCCTGGCGAATTAGATCCTCTCAACAGAAGATTATGCTCTGAGAAAAAACCTGATGTAGTTGTTCAAGTCGTGATCCTCGCTGAAGATAATGACATAAGGGATAAACTAGCCGAGCACGATATTTTCGTCCAAACGATTGCAGAAGTATCCCCTATAGAAGTTCAACCTGCTAGGGTATTATCACATTTGTATACTTATTTGGGTAATATCTATTTTTATTGATATTCATAATTTCTGTCGGATTATATTTTTTGCAGGTAGAAATAAAAAATTGGGTTTAACTGGTCGAAAATCCAGAGACGTTGGAATTTTGAGCACCAGTAAATTGTATTCACTGGGAGACAAAATATTCGCCTTCACTCCTCAGGTGAGTTACAGATCATTGACTTACTGAAAACATGTAACTCACTCTTCCCGAATATACAGTTCACAGATATGTCGAAATATTATATCGCATCGGACTATGAACTCATGATAGATATGTGCAAAGGCGAAATTAACTTTTTGAAGTCTAGCTGGCAGAATATGCTTGGAAGACCTCTTGTAACTATTGTCTGTAGAAGAATCCAATTAGGTACAATGGTTTTATTATTTTTCAGTATAATCCGAATTGTGTAGTTTGGAATTGATGACATTGGGTTTCAGATTATTTGAATTCCATATCACACAATTCAATTTGTTGTTGTTAATTAAATCACTAACAGTTTATGGGTACTTGTTCTCATATGGCATACATACTCTTTTTTTTCAAAAGTACAATATTCAGAAATAGCATTCTGTATTGCCTCTAAGAAGAATAATAACAATGGGGAATTCTCCTCAATTTGGGTTATCAATGCATATGCAAGTTTGAACTGAATAATTATGAGTTTCATTCATGATTTTTTCAAATGCACTGCGGAAACTATTCAATATCATTCTTCAAATGTGGGGTTTTAAAATTTAAATCGCTTTTTTTCTGATTTTCGATTTGGCAACAGCGCCTACTACGAAATAAAAAGAACAATTTCCGATCAGCTTGTTTATAAAATAACAGCTATTGATTTACAGCCGCGTACTCACTGATGAGCAGCAACAGCAACCGGCCATAAAAATCCCATAAAATTTTACGACTCTCCTCGTTCGTCGCAGACTTCCTAGACATCTATCTTTGTCTATCTCATCAAGATAATGTATTTGTTGTCCTTTCATATCAACGAACGTATCAGTCGAAGCTTTAAATTTTAAAAACCCATTTTTATTTTTCATTTTTAAGTACTTAAAATGGTTTTTTTTTGGGAAACGGTTGAAATAGTTATTTCAAAATGTGACGTTTAATTCATAAAAAACATCATTTTCGTAAGAAGGAGTATTCCCTATTATAAAAATAATCAAAACGTACACATTTTTTTTAACGTCAGCCAAAGAAGGAACTATGAATTATGTAATTCCCTCGTATGGATGCTTTGTTGGTTGTTGTTCTGCTCATTAGCAGAATATTCCAAGGAGAGAATGCAAATAGCGCGACAGTGCTCCCATGGCACTTGTTACCAACTGGCTATGTGTCAGGATGTACCTGATGGTCAATCGATTGCTTAATTTATCAGATCAAATCCGCGGCTTTACTCACGTAATATTATAGCAAAACTCTAGTGAATACGACATTATCATGAATCGATCGTTCACCTACTTATGTGTATGCTGTAAGGGACATTCTTCATTAAGAATGCCATAGATGAAAGACCAATTCATTTGTATATTAATTTATTTCATAATAATCCTTTTGAAATGGAACATTAAATTTACAATGTTAAAACCGATTACTGTGGACTTATTGCCGAGCTATCGTTGAAAGTTAGCTATATGGTATCGTGGAATTCGAAAACTATCATTTTTCTCTATTTCTTATAGTCAGCTTCGGCAATAAAAGCCAGAAAATATCAGAAACTTATTCACGGATAATCGATATTTTGTCTCATATCGATATATTGTCTCATATCGATATATTGTCTCATATCGATATATTGTCTCATACCGATATTTTGTCTCATCCCTCCATTTTGTAGGAATGAAATTTATAAGAAAACCTTCTCGAATAAATTCTCTGCACTATAGTGAGATCACCATCCACATCTGACATCAGGTTCGGCAAACAAACAAATATATCAACTTTCCATCAATAAAGGGTTCCTTTAAAGGGTTTCAACTTCGCGGTTGTCCTTGAATTATTCTCTGCTACCCATTACTAAACCATCTCGAACCAAATATCATTGAATTTAAAAATTGACATTCACTGCGGTATTAAAATAAATCGTAGAAACCCTATACTAGAGGGGATAACTGCGTATTCTAGATCTTCTAATGACCATTTAATAAGGAATTTCAACTTGCTCGCCGACAACCCATTACGATCGAAGTAGCAATAGTAGTATTAGTAGTAATAAACTTTATTGAAACAATGTTTCAAAGGGCTAACGACCTAGGTCTTCAGCCAACGTCAATTTCAGAACTCCCGGAAAACTTTCAAGGTAACCGCTTTTTTAGCACCAAACTACTGTACTACATACAGTATAGAAAGTAGTATAGTAGTATAGTAGTATAGTAGAACCAGAAGAACGTAGCTAACCTAAAAATCAATTTGTGCGTATGATCCGACATATTTAGAAATCAAGGCTCCAAGTCTTATTTCTTAGTTAATTATTTACATCGGACATGTTTCGGACCTATATAGATTCATATTTAGCGATTATAGGTACCTATGTATGTTTAAAACATGGTCCACGACATTTGAATTTTAAGTTGAAACAACCATAGTTAAAAAAAAATAATTGAGTAATTGTAAGACTTTCATATTAAGAACAGGGTGATGAAGTTCATCAGCTTTTAAGTTGCTAAAGAAGGGAGCACAATCGAAGGTAATCTGTTCATTCAGAAATTTGACCCTAATATCTTTAAATGAGGATTTGATATCAAGATCACAAAGATCTCCTACTGGAAATGAAACACAGTCTACTGACTGTGTTTCACGCATTTGTTATACCCGAAATCTACAGCTGGTATAATGTCCTCGGTGTTGCAAAAAGTCCTGGATACAGCGTGACAATTGTAAAATGATATCCTCAAATTTTTGATGTGCTTCCTCTGAAAGTTACATACACCATATGAAACCCCGCCAAGAATCGGACAATTCAGGAGGACGTCTGTTTAGAACGGTTGGAGATTAGAATCTATAAAAGACGCACACATACAGATTCGTTAATCCCACATAATAGTTGTCACCCTAAAGCTCAGACCTCCGCTTTCAACTCTTCATTCAGCAGTTTCTTCATTATTCCGATGTCTAAGTCTAACCATAGTTTCGAACTTGCCCGTAATATGCTTGTTCACAAGATTTTCTGAATGAACTAAGGATATAGATCCTTAGTTCATTATATAGATAAGTTCTTAGTTCATCCAACAGAATATGTCTCAACTCTCTCCTATAAGTCGGAGAGGAATGTCTTGTCCTCAAGTGTCCCTTGATCAGACATCTCACCTGTTGTGCTTTGTTAATAATAATTTTTTCAAATAAATTTAGAAAAAACTATCAACCCTAGTTCAAAAATATCATTTAATTTTTTTTTAATATGGTTGTTTCAACTGAAATTTAAAATTTTCTAGACTTTTTATAATGATAACTGTTCAAAAATAATTTTAAATTGTAACCGTAGTTCTATATGTATATTTATTTTGAGTTTTTAAATTATATAATTTGAAAACTCAAAATAAATATACATATAGAACTACGGTTACAATTTAAAATTATTTTTGAACAGTTATCATTATAAAAAGTCTAGAAAATTTTAAATTTCAGTTGAAACAACCATATTAAAAAAAAATTAAATGATATTTTAAATAAGCAAAAACTAACACTTGTCAATTGTATATATATACAATTGACAAGTGTTAGTTTTTGCGTAATTTCTTTTCTGATTATAGTATCTACTTTTGTCAGCTCAAGATAGACCTAGGCATGTCCTATATGAATAATTTACTATGGAGTAAAACTTGGAGCCTTCATTTTAATATCTCACTCCCTTTTGAGAAGATGGACCCCTCGTTTCCCGAACGCCAGTCTTCCATTCTTACTTTCTCTAAAATAATACCTCATATTTATAATAAAAACTAAGTAATTCACCCATACTCAACTAATGGCCTATCTATATATTCAAAATATCATGTGATTCTCTTTTTTTATTTGAACACTCAAAATTGTTATTGTTTTATTTCATAATAATAATAATAACGGGACTGTTTAATTTTTTTACTAATACTTTTTTGTTTGCTTTTTGTTTCGTTTTGGTGTGGTGTGTATGCTTGTCCTTGGCCAATTAGAACTTTGATATGGATGAATATTACACTAGTTATGATTCCGCCTTGTTGGTCGACAAAATTATGACGCACTTTGCGTTCTTAAGTATGAATTGGAAGCACATGCTTGGCAGACCTACCATTATATTGGTGGCTACACAAAATCACTTAGGTAATACATTAATTGCTTTTATTCCATATAAAATGCTTGGAATTATGACACGATATGCTAATACTTATCAAACAAAACTTGATATGTTTTCAGATGATGGAAAAATTCCACTCGCTATGATAACTACTATGAAAAAATTGAAATCAGGTTATATAAGTGGAACTCGGGTGACTCTTGGAAATTTAGCAGAATTCCTGAGTACCAGTTGCATAACAAACTTGAGCTTCCTGGGATGCCAGGAAGAAGGCCTTCCAGATAGTGAGTTCAAGTTACCTCTTGTTGATTATTTTCTTAATGCAATTTTCCAGAATTGAACCCCCAAGTGCAGAAATATTTGGAAGAGCATCTCTTCAAGTCATTATCTTCAAAATCAACCATTCTGGAATCACCTGCTGGTGGCAAATCAAAATCGAAGCATCTAAAGAGGAAGATGTCGATTAGAGGAGCGGTTAAGAAAACTAGATCCATAAATATAGATGGTGAGAAAATATGGACGGTTTAATATAAAAGTAGATGTTGAAAACTTCCAATAGGAAATTCTCCTCAATTTGAGTTAATGGTAGTAGATTCTCTTTCCTTTTTTCAAACTCTCTGCAGAAACTATCTAAAGTGAGGATTGACTTCTGCACGAAATGGAATGACTGAGTACTGACAGTTTCCAAAAGATGAGGTTAGGTCTTATTGGTCAATTACCAATTATGATTTGAAGAAGTTATCTTTGTTTGCTTAATCAGTGTGGAAAATTTAAAGGGCAATTTCAAGGTTAAATCTGATTTTTTAAACGCGAACCCATGCTTTTGATGCCACAAATGAAAATAGCTGAAAATGTCCGGAGATAACACCTTAAAATGGGCCTTGAAACTCACGAGGCAGTCAATACATCAAGTTCATCACATTTGGAATTCTTAAGTATTTTACGAGAAAATGAATAAATTTTTGGTCGGTGGAATACTTTCAAAGGACCCCACACTTACTTACTTAGGAAAAGCGGGTCCAGTGAATTTTCCCCATTTTTACATATTATATTTATATCAACCTTAAGAACAATATATCAGATTTTCACGAAGTTCTTACATCCGGTTTGTTCTATAGGGCGTTCCAAAATTGCAGCTACGGAAAAATGAATCTTTAAATTTTGATGATAATTCTTCTAATTTTCAAAATTTCATCATGATGCCTTGGGTTCTGAATAATAAGATATCACAGATATCCAAACACTGCCCACCACGTTAAGTTTTGTTATACAGGCTGTTCCATGAAGCTGTATAAGTAACTGAATGTAACTTTGTTAGTGACTTTGGGAACACCCTGAGTTTTTCAAAATATGATACCATGATGTATGTCCACCTCTGTAGGAAGTTTCATTAATGTACAAAGAACAGTTGCAAAACTATTCAGGTTTAATTTCGGATTTCATACAAATTTTCTTTAAAAGTTATCTGTAGTTGAGATTACGGTCAATTATTTGATTTTTTATGAATTCTGTAGGCTACTCAAACGGTTGGTTGGCTTTTCTTCTGTTAAGTAGTTTTCAGTTAGTTTTTTTTTAAATCGTTGCGACCATTATTGCTATAAAGTTATAGAAAGTTTATGTGAAAAGACAGCAACGAATGCGCGAAATAGATATGCATGTTTCCTATGTGATCATGAGTTTCCATTAAATAACCTCAGACGAATAGATAGAGAAGATGATGTCGATGAAAGAAATCTGGCTGTTTTGAAGCGTGAAGTGTTAGAATTACCGGTAGTTGAAGTAACCCAATTATAACGAGATTGTGCATTATTTGCATTAATTGTTTGAAAGAGGTAACTGAAGAAATCAACGACATAAATGATGATTCTACAGTACCAGTTAAATTAAATACTATGCGTCAAACTCCAAGTCATGCGCCGTGCTTCATTTGCAATGAAGACGGTGGTGATCTTTGCAGGTTAACACTGAAGTGCAGATTGAAAATTTTCATAGCACATGGCATATATATTAGTGAGAATGCTAGAATTTGCAGACACCACGTGAATGAGGATCTTTTTATACCTCGTCCTCTCCTTGTTGGTTTATACGATACACCAAGAAAAACATTAGAATGAACGGAATTCAAATCTCTACATTTTTACAAAAAAATGCGCAAATGCCATGGAGAAGCCCTTAAATGGAGATATCATGTTGAGAAGGATTTTACTGATGAGGAATTCGAAGCCCTTTGTCCAATTACAAAAGACGAATTTCTTGATTTGTTTAGAAAGTGTTTGCCAGTTCCCGAAGATGAAACTAAATCAAGGCACATTTTTAAGAAAGATCTTCTCATTTTTCTATGCAAAATAAAACAAGGATTGTCAGATGATTTATGTAGGTAAATTGTTATTTAAAGTAATGAACTAAAACCTGAATGATTTGGCAATAATATTTTAATTATATATACACGAGTGAAATTTTTCACATACTTTCATAGTAGAATATTTAAAAAAATATGCATCCTTAGAGTGCTCAAAGATACAACAACCTGGAATGATAATACTGTTCTTCTATATAAACAGATTTTGAGATAGCGAAATGAGGAGATTAGTGACACTGAATTATGTCCATCCTGTACATTCCTGAATAGAAACTCCTTTCGACCAACAATACCTATCATAATAATTATAATGAATGAAAACCTATATTCCTTGACATCAATCTCAACTACAGATAAGTTGAGATAATTGTATGAAATCCGAATTTAAACCTGAATAGTTTTGCAACTGTTCTTTGTACATTAATGAAGCAGCTGCAATTTCGGAACGCCCTATAGAACAAACCGGATGTAAGACCTTCGTGAAAATCTGATATATTGTTCTTAATGTTGATATAAATATAATATGTGAAAATGGGGAAAATTCACTGGACCCGCTTTTCCTAAGTAAGTGTGCGGGGTCCTTTGTATGCGATTTTAATCTCATATATCGAATGATATTTTTCACCTGACACTTTGATTAAAATTTTTGAACACGAGCCTGCAATTTTTTAGTGAACTTATTTAAAATGTTTAGTGACAATCCTGTAAAATATCAGCGAAAAATTTGCCATATTATATTTCATAATCACCATAATCCTTATGGGACGTTTAGGCCAGTTGTACAGTTCAAATTCGTGCCGAGTTCAGCATTGAACCTAGCAACCTAGTTCAACCTGCTATTTTGATATGAGCATGTATATTTATCGATGAAAGATCTGAATATTAAATTTTATTGATGCAGATTCTACTTATGAAGAACTTAACCTCTTCTATAAACTATGTAATACAATAACAACTATTATTTAATTCAATAATATGACAACTCTAAAGTTTCATTCATACTTGACGTCTTTCAGTACTTACACCTTGATACAATTTCAAATATCCATTTATTTTTACATATCAACTTCAACACTGAATACTTCTGTTATCAATTTTTTAACTTAAATATTATTACTTATCACATATATTTTCGAAATATATATCTGTGAAACTCAACTGTTTGCAGCCGAAACTTTAGGAATGGAAAGTAACAGCATCCTTGAAAGGAGAAGTTCTGCATTCTTTTCTCTAAATGCAGATATTGTTGAGAATAGTCCAGATAAACAAGCTGCCTCCTGCAAAACAGGCGTTCCGGTAATCAACGTTACAAGATATAAAACAACTTCTGAAACAGAATATGCTGATACAGAGGTGAGTACTCAAAAAAATTGGTATGGAGAAGCTGAAGCATCTACAACAGATACATTCAAAAAAAATTGGTGCGTGGAAAGCCACGCGATAAAAGTGAAGAACTTCTTAGGCGTCTTCGGCCGCAAATGCAGGAATTTTTTTTTTTTTTTTTTTAACGTTTATTGCACAATATACAATCTACTCTTATAGGTATTAAGTAATTGTGATAAAAGAGACTACATGAGAGTGAAATGTCCAGTGACATTTCTACTAGTTTTGCACTATTTTAGTTTAGTGTTGTGTAAGATCTTCGGGCCATGTCTTCTTCAGTCTTCTGATGTGGGGTCCTTTCAGGCAGAGGTTTTGTATCAGGTCATTGGAGTGACCTTGTAATCGATCTCGATATCTGGCAGATGCAGATTCTATGACGTCATTGATGTAAGGGATCTGTAAGTCTTCATGCAGTCGTTGGTTAGTGACGTACCATGGTGCATCCGCTATTAAGCGGAGAGTTTTGGATTGGAACCTTTGGATGATCTTTCTTCTAGATGGCTTCGCGCATCCCCACAGTTGTATGCCGTAGGACCAGATTGGTTTAAGAGTCGCCTTGTACACTGTCAGTTTGTTCTGCATGGTCATCTTCGACTTTCTTTGCAAGAGCCAATACATCTGTCGGAGCTTCATGTCTAGTTGTTTCCTCTTTGCTTGCAGATGTTTCTCCCATGTGAGCCGTTGATCCAGATGCATACCTAGGTATTTAACCTCAGTCTTTGTCGGTAAGGTGACTCCATTCAGAGTTACTCTTGGGCAGTCGTTGTGTCTTAGGGTGAAGACTACGTTAACTGATTTGCTCTGGTTTAAAGTTATTCTCCATGTTTTGTACCAGATGCTGAGTTGGTCCAGGTGTTCTTGGATATTTGTGGAGGATACAATGGGGTCGTTGTCGGACGAAAGTATTGCAACGTCATCAGCAAATGCAGCAATAGTTGTGTCGGGAGTTTCCGGTAAATCAGCAGTATAGATTAGGTATAAGAACGGTCCTAGTACACTTCCTTGGGGTACACCAGATTTAATTGGGAAATACCCAGATAGTTCGTTATTGGACTTAACAGAGTAGTATCTGTCAGAGATGTACGATTTCAGAATGAGGTAGTAATTATGGTTTAGGTTCTTCTTGAGCTTGTATAATAAGCCTGCATGCCAGACTCTATCAAACGCCTGGGAGACATCCAGGAACACGCCGTTGCAATATTGCTTTCTCTCTAGAGAATTGGAGATGACGTTGATTATCCTGTGAGCCTGGTGTGACGTTGACATCCTTTGTCGGAACCCAAATTGGTAGTCAGGAAGTAGATCTGTTGTCTCATGGTCTTCATGTATCCTTTTTAGGAGTATTCTCTCAAATAGTTTTCCAGGGATTGGGAGAAGACTTATGGGTCTGTATGATGCTGGTGAGTGCTCAGGTTTGCCACTTTTGTGAATCATCAATAGATGGGCATATTTCCATGTGATCGGGAAGTAACCCAAATTCAGCATGCGGTTGTATATGGTAGTTAAGAAGACTATTGCTTTTTTCGGTAGGTTTTTCAGGATATATGCAGTTATCAGGTCATGACCAGGAGCCTTCTTATTTTTAAGTTTGCGTATTTCGTATTTGACTTCCTTAGGATTATAGGATGCAGGAATGAATCTAGTTATGATAAACTGCTGGGGGAACTTATTTCAACCGAATAAATTATAACTTCATTCGTTGTTTGAAAATAAAATATTAATTCGAGCCAAAGAAGTATTCACTTCAAAAATAAAGTTATGATCAGACGAAGTCGAATCGATTATTTGAAAAGTAAATGTGGTTTGTGTCTCACGTGAGGAGACAATTGCCTATACAAATTGGCTTATTGGCCTGCTTATGATTGTCAAATTTTTTGGTGACCCTTCAGCAAATCTAATTTTCATAGGTCGATGAGCTTTTCGCAATGTTGAGGGAATCTGATTCGCTTGAAGAACAAGGGGACATTTTACAGTATCTTGTAGATTCTAGAGGATTGGATTTCAATACAGGCATGTTGGAACACGGAAAAGTTGTTACTGTACGGGACCTCCTCAAGGGGCTATATCAGAAAGCTTGTCAACAGAAATTATGGGGATTAGTAAGACATACTGCAGGAATGCTTGGAAAGCGAGTGGAAGATCTAGCCAAGGCTGTAACTGATTTACTGGTTCGTCAGAAACAAATTACCGTTGGAATGCCCCCTAATAATGAACATACCATCACGGCACCCCTACCAGAAAATGATCTTCGACTCCTTATCCACGAAGCTTATGGTGAAGACGACAGTACCGCCATGCTAACACAAGAGTTGTTAGTTTATTTGGCGATGTTTATTCGTACCGAACCTCAACTCTTCATGGAGATGCTAAGATTGAGGGTAGGTTTAATCATACAAGTAATGGCTTCTGAATTAGCCAGAACACTGATTTGCGATGGGGAAGAAGCATCTGAACACTTACTCAACTTGAGTCCTTTCGAAATGAAAAACCTACTCCACCATATTATTAGCGGAAAGGAATTCGCTATCAGCAGTGGTAAGTTGATCGTTTATAGAATGTAAGAATTTCAGTTTGTCAAATAACAAAAATAATATTATATTGACGTAAATTATTATATTTCAGTCACAACAAGGTGGACTATTTGAACCCTTAATTTGAATTCATAAGCCTTCCACTTGCGTCGTTTTTTTTTCACAATTCGTTCTTATTTTCTTCAATAATTTTTGTATTCCTGTAGAATTTATTTTAATTTCATTTAATTTATTTTAATTTCATTTAATTCATTTTCATTTTATTTTCAAACTAATTTTATAGCATAAAAAGTGATCGCCTTTTTGTAGAAAAAGAAATATCCTTGATCAAATTAGACAATTTCTCGAATTGAACCAGATGCTAAGGGATTACAGAAAAAAGTGAAGATTTATTGGTGATATTTCCAGTATAATAATGGAAATACCCCATTGAATCTAACAATTGATCATTTCACATCAATAACTGATGAAATGATATTTTCAATATTTTTAACAGTATCGAAAGTGGGTCAACATTATTGCTAATGTCGTCACCAACTTCAACCTCTATTTCTTGTTCTTTATCGCTATATTATTGGCAGTGCATAAGCAGAACTTTCCTATGAGAAATTTTCACTTAGTTTAACGAAATAATGAATGAATATACTATTTTTCAGTTGGCAGAGGCAATTTTTCAATTGTTACCAATAAATCCAGTCGAATTAGTAAGGTAAGTAACTACACACACTTAAATGTTAAAAGAGAAAATTCATATCAGTTTTAACAGAGGAGTCATATCACGGTTACACAAGAAAACGTTTACGAGGAAGTAGAAGCTGACAGACAGGGACAGTGGCTTCGACGTAGGAGACTCGATGGTGCTTTAAACAGGGTACCCAGTGATTTTTATCCTAGGGTTTGGAGCGTTCTTGAACGGGTAAGAAAATAATTTTTTAATGAAATAATTCAATGTCAACATTGCATACTACAAATCTTATTTATACACTGCTCAAAACTTGAAGAGAATATTCGAGAGAAAATCTCCTTTTTGCACTTGAAGCAATTTTTCAGTTTCAGTATTATGTTGTGCAGGGTGGGCAAAATTGGTGATACCGGAACTACAACTTTTTAACCCAACGAGATAGAGGAAAATGAATGTGCCATTCATGTCGTCTTTTTTTGAGAAACTAATAATGCAATCAACTGCATTGATCTATCTTCTTTTGTTTTTGAGTTATAACACAAAATTTAATTTTGGGCGATTTCAACCTTGGTCATTATCTCCGTTTCTGTTTGTGCTAGGATGTTAACATGATGAAAACATTATATTTACACTTTTTTGGTAGCAATCCAGTGGCGTACTGTGAGTTTTTCCTACAGTTTTATTTGCTGAGCTATAACATGAAGTTGTGTTTTTTCTTATGAAAACAGTAGTTTAAAATGACTTTGAAAGAATCGCCATTTTTTACCGTTTCAGAAATATATCATACATCACCCTCAGTCTTTCTAAGTCATTTCAAACTACTGTTTTCATTAGAAAAAACACATCTTTATGTTATAGCTCAGCAAATATAGCTGTTGGAAAAAATCATAGTACGCCACTGGATTTCTATCAAAAAAAGTGTCTGTATAATGTTTTCATTTCATCATCTTAGCCTAAACAGAAACGGAGATAATGACCAAAGTTGAACTTTTTTATTTTTCTTAGATGATCTTATTGATTGAGAAGGTGACTGCTAAAGCTGCATTCACAATCAATTCGCGGGCCGAAGTGCACTTCGGCACGAAATTTACCATTCGCAATAATCTTGGAAACATATACTCAAATGAATCAAAAATGTAACTGATCAAAACATAAGCATCAGCATCATCTATAGCCGGCACGAAATTCCTTGCCGAAGTGATAGTTTGCGACTTGCAAGAAATTTGGTCTTGAATTTCATTGTGAATGGTAACGGAGAACGCCATCTGCTAAGCTTCCGTGCCGAAGTGCACTTCGGCCCGTGAATTGATTGTGAATGTAGCTTAAGAATATGTTGTTCATAAAGTTTTTACCTAGTTGTCCAACTTTTTCAATGTATTTCTGATTATTATCCAAATTCGATTGATCAAGTTGCTTTACAATATTGGGTATTTCCTGATAATGCTAATTATTTGATTATGCACTTTTCGAATGTTTTATTTTATCGTTCAAATGGATTAACACGCGTCTGGGACTACAGGTTTTCACTATTCAAAATACTCGATTCATAAAATTTCTCCGACTCGATCCTATAGTGCCTGTAGTGGGAATAACTTTTACGATCATGAGCACGAATGATGAATGTTAGATATCTTATAACGAATAATTTTTCAGTGTCACGGTTTGGACATTGCTGGAAAAGTTTTGCCGCAGAGTCTCACCCAGGAAATGACACCAGGCGAACTGAAGTTTGCCTTAGCTGTGGAGACAGTCTTAAATACCATACCGCAGCCTGAATACCGTCAATTGATTGTCGAAGCATTGATGGTTCTTACACTTGCAGCGGAATACAACGTTGCGCCAATACTTGGAGGAATCATTCAGGTGGAACATCTCGTCCACATTGCCAACAAGCTGTTTCTGGAAGACCAAGTGAGTATTCCATCAAATAGTGATCATTGAAAGAACCGAGAAAATGGAAATTCGAGTTTGGGATAGGTTATTTGAATGGATTTTGGGGTGATGAATTGTCAAATAAAATAGGTACTGTCAGGGTGAAAAATTGTTGTACTATCCAGAATGTTTCAGATGGTGCAATTTAAGTGGGGTAGTTATACAGGGTGTTCTACAAGCTCTATGACAAACTTTGATAGATGCGAGCTGTGCTTATTCTGAACATTTTTTTCCCATGAACATATATCCGATTCGTTTTTGTTTAGAAGATACAAGCATTTGAAAAATTATATTTTTATGTTCAAGTCATAATAATAAATGGAAATTTTGTGATTATAAAAATAGTTCAAAGTGTCCCCCTTCGGCTTGAATGCGAGCTCTACATCGATGACGTTACTCGACGGATAAGATTTGGTTCGTAGTTGTTCGTAGTTGTTCGTAGTTGTTTTGCTGAATTGTATCAAGTAATTGTTGATGAGATTGGATTTTAACATGACAAACAAGCTGCATCATATGTCCTCATAAATAAAAATCTAAGATATTTAGATCAGGCGAACGAGATGGCCATTGTATTGGTCCTCTTTAACCTATCCATTTATTCGGGAAATGTTCATTCAGCCAACTGTCCTCTCGTCTTCCTCTATGTGGTGGTGCACCATCGTGCTGATATCACATCCTATTTCCAACAATTTTGAGCTCTAAGTGATCAATGAAGTCAAAAATTTGTTATGCAAATCTGCCTTTAAACGATCATTTATAATATGTATGTGGATTTGGGAGAGCTACGCGTTGTAGAGATAAGACTGCCTTTTACTGATAAAGATGTTTTGCTTACATCTATTTACAGACCTCCTTCATCTGATGTCATTGCTTTTGTTGAGAACCTTGATGACTACCTAAAGATGTGCGGAAGGGCAGATGTTCATATGTTGGTTGGGGACATCAATATTGATATCCTGAGCCATGATAATCATGTGCATGATTATCTGGATGTCCTGGGAGAGCATGGATTCATTTCGGCCATAAATAGGCCCACGAGAGTTCAGGGTGATAGTAGATCTTGTGTCGACCATGTGTTTATTAAGGATAGGACATCATCGCATCACACATTGTCAGCTGTTTACGAGACCAACATAACTGATCATTTCTCAGTACTCGCGCAGATAGCGTCTTCACAAAAGAAAAAGATGGTGAACCAGCCGCCAAGGGTGAAAAAGATCTTCGACAAAAATAAACTGTTGTGCTCACTACATTCCGAGAGTTGGACAGACGTCTACGAATGTGAGGATGTGGATGCTTGTGCGAGTACATTCCTCGGGAAATTGAAGACTTATATTGATGAGAGTACATATGTAAGGCAGATGAAAGCCTGTGAAAGGAAAAAGAATTCATGGACGACGGAGGGTTTGGTGAGGTCAATAAATGAAAAGAACAGGTTGTATAAAACTATGATGAAGGATCCCACAGAGTTGAATAAAACAAATTATAGAAAATTTAGAAATAAACTGAATGAATTAATAAAAGTTACCAAGAGGGAGTTTTATCAAAAGTTGATCTCGCAGAATAAATCTAGTTCTGCTGCTTTGTGGAGATGTGTTAATGAGATCACAGGAAACAATCCTGGGCAGAACGAAGTGGAAGAAATACGGCTGACGTCGGGAAATATAAGTGCGGATAAAGATGAGATCGCAATGGAGTTCAATGAGCACTTTGCTAATGTGGGGAAGAGACTGAATGAGGAGATCAGAAGAGGCAGGAATGTGGTGAGACCTAGAGGGGCGTCAATTTGCGGTTCATTCTATTTGGCTGAGGTTCAGGAAAATGAGATAATAGAGATTATAGACCAAATGAAAAATAAAGTGGCACCAGGAGCTGATGGTTTGAAAACTGAAACACTTAAGTTTGTAAAACGGGAAATAGCTGCACCTCTAACATATTTGATGAATTTGTCCTTCAGAACTGGAAAAGTGCCCAACGCCTTTAAGCATGCCATTGTTAAACCTATTTATAAAAAAGGGGACAAACTGAACGTTGATAACTACAGACCTATATCTCTAATGTCAAGTTTGTCAAAGATCTTTGAAAAACTACTAAAAGTGCGCATGGATAGCTATTTATGTAGGAAAGGAATAATGTCCGACAAACAGAGTGGCTTCAGGCAGGGTAAATCTACCGAGGACACTATAGCACATTTGACAGCCATACTTAGTAAAAAAATCGACGAGAAAAGCCCCACTTTGTGCATATTTGTGGATTTAATAAAGGCGTTCGACACAGTCAGCCATGAGTTGTTGCTTTTGGTCTTGGAGAGTGTGGGGTTTAGAGGAACTTCGGGTGAACTGCTACATAGTTATTTGGAAAAGAGGAGTCAACAAGTACAGATTGGAAATAAAAAAAGCGATAGTGCGTTTATTGAGTGTGGTATTCCACAGGGAACTGTGTTAGGTCCCCTTTTGTTCGATCTCTACATCAATGAGGTCTTTAAAATCGAAATTGATGGAGACATATTGGGGTTTGCAGACGATATTACCCTGATTTACAGTGCCAAGGATTGGAAAACTCTGAAACATAAAGCAGAGATTGATTTTCTGAGAGTGATTAAATGGTTTGATAGCCGTCTGTTGGCTATAAATTATGAAAAGACATACTTCATGCCGTTTACATCATATGCGCCATATTTACCACAGTTCCAGGCTATGAAAATAATTTGTAATGGATCCCCAATAGAGATCACAATGAAGTCTAAAATCAGGTACCTTGGGGTGTACCTTGACAGTCACCTCAGATGGAGTGAACAAATAAATTATGTAACTAAAAAGCTACGAAGTATTATGTATAAGATCAAATATATGACTCAGGTACTTACCTTGGAACAGCTGAGAATATTATACTGCGCTTTGGTGGAAAGCCATCTGAGATATGGAATTATAGCGTGGGGTTCCGCATTGAAAGTGTATGTGAGTAAGTTGAAGAGGACTCAGAAATGTATCCTTAAAATCATCTACAAAAAACCCCGTAGATATCCCAGCAACCAACTTTACTCAGAAGCGGAGATACTTGACATCAGACAGTTATTCTTCCTCGTGACAACTTGTAGACAACATAAATACAGATCCGAGCTAGTCTATATGGAGCACAGATATGACACTAGACATAAAAGTAACACTGCGATTACTCCCCGACCAGAAAAATCTATTATACAGCGGTGTCATACATACCTAGCGCCAAGGTTCTATTCGCAGATTCCCCGGGAGTTTAGGAGATACAACTCGGTTACACTGTTCAGGACAAGGATGAGGAGATGGTTGACTGGAAAACCTAGACTTTGGGTGCACCAATGTGTTGATGTCAACAATTCTTACTACTATTGATGTGGTATTTCTCCGTTGCTCTCATTGCTGTTAAAATTTTATTGTGTTTTATATATATTTATACTATATTGTATTTATATTGTATTTTTTCACACCCTGAGTTGCATTGTGTTTCGATTGACTTGCATTTTTTGTTGTGATATTTTGTACTTCCATTGGTCCCATTTGTGCATTAAGATTTTTGTCATTTGTGGTGTGATCCCGCTTTCAAGGTTCGCCTTTAGCGGAATTTCAGTTTATTTGCTATTTGTTTATACGATGTTTGCACACCTTATGGAGGTGAAAAATGTACTTATTTCCTCAAATAAACTCATTATTATTATTATTATTATTATCAAATCATTGTTGAAAATCCCAGCCCAAATGTTTACATCGAAACGTTGCTGACATCGTCTTTGTCTAATGGCAATGGCATATGGATTCTGAAGTGCCCATACATGTTCATTAGGATTATTGTTGATACCAACCTTACTGAAACAAGTGTCAAGTGAAAAATCAGAATAATGCCAATTACCATATCAACCGATATTTTCTGTCGGCCTACTTAATCAAAACATGAAAAAGAAATTTTTCGAATGCTTGTAACTCGTAAACGAAAACGAATCGGACCTATGTTCATAAGAAAAAAAATGTTCAAAAGAAGCACAGCTACCTTCTGTCAAAGTTTGTCATAGAGCTTGTAGAAGAACCTGTATAGATGACAAAACTATAGAAATAGAATCGCCTAATTTTTTTTGAGTTTTCTCTAATTTACATAGAGAGAATATAGATCTTTCATTAACCTATCTGAGGTTAACCTAACATGTTTGGAACCATGAAGTCTAGATTTGTTCGCATTTGGCTCATACGTCTATAAAATTTGTTTTAATTAAATTATTACTCACTTCACTGTACACCAGTGATATCTACACTATTTGTCCCACTATCCATTCCGCCAACTTTCCGAAGAACGGGCCTTTCAATAAAGAGTTATTTTCTTGGCATATCAGCTTCTCGGTGATTCTGGAAGGTCTTCCACGAGAGGACACAGTTTCAATTTTCAGTATGTGTGGATACTGTGTAGTACTAGTGAACGAAGTAACTCATAGTTTTTTTGTATAATCTTGAGAATGAGAACTCACTGTATATTTATATTCAAGATGAAATGTGATGGGGATGCCACCTTATGTTGCGCAAAACCAACTAGAGAAACTACTACAAGTGGGAGCCTCCTTTGTGGAGGGGCAGCATACGTTTGTCAACATTTTTACGATAGTGCCCCTAGCGGAAGTTTTGGAACAATGACCTATATGACAAGAGCGGTTGCTGAAACTTTAGATTGTTTTCCTACTCATGGAGAGATTGATTGTACCATCTGTTAGTGTCAAATTCATGATCATGATCTTAGTTTTGAATTATTCTCTTCATGATTAGAGTTGTTAATTAGTTTTAAGTTAAGTTTAGGATGAACAGATTTGGTGCTATATTGAAACTACAGAATTGAGATATACTCTTAGGTATTGGTAATGTTTCAGAAGATAATTTTATTTGATTACCAATTTGATAGAACTTGTGCCATATTTCGAATCATCGGAGAGATACTAACAATAATGATAAAAAATTTGTGTGAATAGTAACTACAACTAAGAATAAAAAAATATCAATTTATAATTTGTATTTTTCATCTTTTCATCCTTTCATTCCTTTAATTGGAAACGAAAAGGCAAAAAACATCTCAAATTAATTATTTATTTATATTCGAGCGATCTTCAAAGGAAGCAGCATTATTAAGGGTTCAGAAACTTTCAGGAATCCGATAAAAACAAACTTGTCGAAATATTTGATACACCATTCTGACAACCTGACACAAGAAAACCCATGTAGAAAACCTCATACGACTACTATAGAATAGGACACTGCTGCGGACAAGCTGCAAGAGTCCAAGATCTCAGCCTATCAAAGACAGCATCCATGTTTTCCGACACAACGACCTATTCTTGAGTAAGACAATGTGGAAGCGAAGTCATCATAAATCATAGCGAAACATTTTTGTCGAGATGCAACTTTTAACTTCTTGCAGGGAACACAAATTTTGATCGAACGCAAAAACGTTCAGAGTTCGTTCACAGCCCAAATTATTATATCATGTTATCCTGATTCTCCGTAGGTACCGAATTACCCCCCAGAAGCTCTGTGAGCTTGTACGAGTTAGGAGAACCAGTTGAAATTGAAGATGTCAATGATATACTTCATCTCTGGATATATCAGTGTTGCCACTTCTCAATATATAATGGATTCTAATCCTCTTCACACTATGATATTCTATTGAATATCATAACCACAAGATGACGCCGAGGCACTAAAGTAGTTGATATATTACTACTATACTGGCACTAATTAGATATTTAGCTTTGATGAGCTAGTTCTATGCATCATTCAGCTAAATAGCTGCAAACGCGAAAATTGCGTTGGGTATCTTGCAGACATCTGCCAAAGACTAAAAGTGTTACAAGAACACAAACACGCAGATCTATAAAAAGCGTGATAATGTTGTATTTGGAAGATTTTTTTCGGTTATATATTTCCTTATTGTATGAATTAGTCACAGTACCAAAAGTTTCTTGAATCAATTTCTAGATATCCAACACAATGCTCGATCGATAATGCATATCCGGAACAGAGCGGACAATATCCATTCTTGTCTACTCTATTCCAGATATGCATTACCGACCGCGCCTACTAAGTTGATCAATCCAGCCTTATGACACAGGTCGAGAACTTTTAGAAATAAAAATCAGGAGGTTAAGAAAACGTCTCAGTCTTTACTATCAACAATTATACATAATGTGCGTATCTATTGATACTCCTCGGAGCTTTCACTATGTTTGTCTTCTGTATTTTTCCCTCTTCTAGCCTGATTATTCGTTTTAAGTTGAGAATTTTTATTTTTAATATTTTTTTCCAACTCTGATCCTATTTTGTGGACTACATACTCAATTTCGGACAGTTTCTTTTTATGCTCTTCAGGAAAAGATTGAGCCTCGACAGGCTCAATAACTTTCGTATACTTCTTATGAATTGTTTTCATTTTTGGATCATTTTGTTCCTCCTCCGAATCTTCGTAAGATGATTCTTTTTCTATAGAAGAAGACTCAGAACTTTCTGCACTACGTTCAAGTTGCTCTTCGAAGTCTTTCGGTAGTATAACGTATATTTTTGGTAAAGGCTTCGAAGTTTTTTTCTTCGAATTTATGTTTTTCTCATGTAGATTGGAAGACTGTGGAAGATAGTCATGACTTGATTCTTTATCTTCAACAATGTCCTCTTCCTTTTTGCTATAATTATTTAAAACATTGGTGTCATATTTTCCTGCATTCTGTACCGGTATTTCAGCCTCTTTGCTGTTCAGATGAACAATCTCATGATTTGTTTTAGATTCTTCGTTTTCTTCTTTTTCAAGTAGGCTTTGATTTGTAACAATATCATCTTTATCCTGAACAGTATCACTTCTCCTTTTATCATTATGAATATGGATCCTACTAATATAATGAGGATACTTTCCATTTTCTTCTCTGTAATGACCGTGAACATCTGGTGGTATCTTCTTAATTTGTTGGGGATTACTATGAGCGGCGTGTTGTCCCTCGTTATGTTTCTTTTTTCCACCATCTCCAGTCCCTTTCTGATATCCCCAATGTTTTTTTCCTGAGTTACCAACCTTTTTACCATGCTTTGTATTATGACTATGGTGTTGCTTATGTCCAGAGGCCTTCTTCTTGCCGTCCTTCTCATCATAAAAATGTCCCTCTTCGTGATGGGATTTCTTTCCGTAGTGGTCATTATGATCGCCTTTTTTGTGATGTCCTCCCTTTGTATGTCCTCCCTGAAAATAGTTTCATTTGAAATTTTTTCTCGGCAACAAGGAAAGAAGTATGCCGTAGAATTGGGATTGAATGGTAGCTCTGTAACTGTAAGAACTAGGGACAGCACATTTTCGATCTCGATGGAAAAAGACAAAAACCGCATTTTATATCTTCATTATTTATTCCCAATTTATAAGTGAACATTCATTTTTCAGCTTTTTAAATTGGTCGGTATCTCTATCTCGTGAAGTTTCAATAATTTCGAAAAACAAATGTTACATTCTAGTTACCTTTTTATAGGAATTCAGTTTCACATATAATTTGAAAACAAAAGAAGATAGGGAAGGGATAAGTTTTGTCCATTACCCATTGAATTGGAATCGAAAATGTGCCATCCATTTCCCGCTAGTTGCCATTTAACCCTATCGTATTTCGCCCACCAAATAAAAGCCCACATTAACAAAAAACTATGAACTGACTGTTTCAAAAACTTACTTTTTCATACTCATCGTCATGGTGAAAAGCACCATGTTTTTCATGTTCTCCACCTTCGTGATGCTCATCATAAAACTCCTGTTTCTTCTCATACTCGTCCTTTTTATGAATGTTGTGTTCTCCTTTGGTAGAATGTCCTTTGCTATGTTTGCCTTCTTCTGAGAACTGTAATAATAAAGTTAGTATTATGGTTTATTCGGGAACACTAACTTCCGGTTTCCCGACGACGTCAAAATCTTTTGCACAGTATATTTTGACATTTTTTGCTATTTTATGAAGATTCAATATAATCTCAGGTCAATAAATATATGAATACAACGGTGCTCCTATATTCATTTCAAGTACCTAATTTCATTCAAAATTACCATCATATTTAGAATTGATTGAGCATTCAGAAAAAATGAGAAATGGGTACCAATATTATGAAAGACAAATAGTTCTGTCGGAAAGTTGAATTGAGAAAAAAAAACTAGCTGAAATTGTCTCTATACCATTCAATTACCATTGAAATCGGCAGAATTTATTATTTTTAGAAAAACTTTTTCCGTAATAACTTTCCCTGCCTGTGATAGATTTTCTGATATATTCGGACAGTCGTTGGAGAATACTATCAGTTCACTTTTCAATATTACTCAACGTCCCAAAAAATTATCAGTAACTCGCTTTAGGCTTATAGTTTGGTGCTCCCCATCAGAGCTGTTGAATGGTCGAGTTCAGTTAGAAAAGAAAATTTTTAAAATCCCTAGTGATACTTTGGAAAATAGCGCATTGTGGATGCCAGAAAATAGTTATGTTAGATTTATCGTTCTGGGGCCCTTTTCAGCCTCTTCCTCAATTGATTCATTTTGATCAGAAGATATACAGTGCACATTTTTCCACCTGAAGATGCTATTGTGCTACCGAAACAAGTATAGTAGTTGACCCATACTAGAGAAAATCATGTAATTCATTTTGTAGGGTGATTATGGATTTTCATCAAGTATTGGCCACGTCAATCCAATAATTTTCAATTTGTACTCACTTCAGATCCTTTTTCGCCCTTTTCACCTTTATGATAATCTCCATGATGTCCATGTTCTTCATGTTGCTTTTTTTCTTCCCCACCTTTATCTGCATACTTTTTGCCATGCTTTTCTTCATCATGATGCCCTTTTTTCTTCTTAACTTCTTCGTGGTAGCCTTTATACTTTTTCACTCCCTTTTCGCCCTTTTTACCGTGATGCTCTTCGTGATGTTCTTCACCTTTACCGGAGGCATGCTTTCCACCCTTCTTTTTCTTCTGCTTTATCTCTTCATGTGAATTATCACCGCTCCCTTTTTGATCTTTTTGTGTAACTTCTTCTTTCACATCAGATGACTCTGCTGCCTTTTTATGTTCAGCGATGTAAGTATCAGATGTATCTTCCTCTTTTTCCTTTTCCACTGGTAAATCATCAGATTGTTTCAGTTCTTCAATTGGTTCTTCATTTACATTGTCGTAACTATTCGAATATTCTATTTCTTTATAGGTTTCTTTATGGTTAGACGGAACTTTCTTTTCTTCATATTTTTGGATTGGGCTATCATATTCCGTGCTATACTTCTCTGAATCATCCGTTTTTTCCTGCTTTATTGCAGAAGGATATTCATCTTCTTCATCATGGTCTTCGCCCTGGTGGTACTTTATTTTTTTGTTGTGTTCTATTACATCTTTTGGCTCTTCCTCTTGAACGTCATCTTTATCCTCATAAATATGGGAGTAATCTTCATTTTTTTGAGCGTGTTGTTCGTCATCAATCAATGGAGATTTTTGCTGTCTAAGATCCAGTATTTCTTTACGATTTCTCGTCTTTTCAATCTGATCTGCATCATCTTCTGCATAATGATCGGCAACAACAATAGGTTTCGTCTTTATACCACCATAATCTTCTTTATCGAAATATTTCACTATTGTTTGACTTTTTTTCTGATCTGGTACCGCCGGTTTAGCTGTAGTCTTATCAGGATTCTCTACAATGCCCAGTATGATTCGTGCACCGAATTGACCGTCGTTAATTTTTTCATCTGCGAAATCGTCGTTCCTTCTGTGACCACCATAAAATCCTCTTCCTCGTCTAATCAATGGCTCATCATTGAAGTTTAGGTTGACAGGCACGTTAAGAATTTTTTCTACTGTCTCACTCGCTACACTTTTTAAAGATTCACCCCGAGCGTTATTTCTAGAATGATGAGTATAGGCAATCTTCACACTGGTCATCATCAGGCACATGATGATCATGGAGTTTTTGAGCAGCTGATCGCTGCGGAACGTATGGGAAGTCATTTATTTTGTTTTATCAAAGAAGTCGTTTTTAGCTTCTCGGGCATTGCGAACTGACCAATGACAATCTATTGGTATTATATATAGCAAACTTTAAGGATGAATGGTTTCAGAAGAGTTTATTTCGTTTATAAACACTCAATTTGATTCTATATGATATAGCAATATGAAGACTCAACATTCACCAAGACGATTCAGAAGATGGTGCTCTGATTTTATGATACTCTTTTAATGGGCAGAGAACTGAGTTTGAGAAAATTGTCTTATTGAAATGCCCACGTTTTGGTATTAATTAACATTAGATTGTTTCTCGCATAAGACGAGTTTCGTGATTGATTCACTGAAATTTCCTTGCACATCTTTGTTGTCGTAGTATGACGCTCAATATTCTTGATTGATTAGATCATATCTAATCAACAACTGGCTTCTCTTTTTCTGGCTTCATTAGATTTGGCGTTGAGCTCCTCAGGTTGCAATATTTTACATTTTTTCACTATTGCGTTTCATATACAGGTTCTGTCATAAGTACAGTGACGGCAGCATAATTTGGGTGGAGAAAAAATTTTCATACGAAAGTTCCTGTATTTTTTCTGATTACTTCCATACTTTGAGCTTGAAGGTCCAATATTCGAGTATGGCTTTGAATGACCCCTTCTTTTTGACCATTTGGACTACGGAAATTCAAAATAGCGCGTATCAGAGCGACTAGAACGAGAGACTAACTCGGTTGAATGAACCTTGAAGGTCCGTTCAAGGTGCAATGTGATGTTTTGATGAGAGACCTATACTTATTATATCAATCATGAAAAAAAATTTTACGTTGTGATTTGATCTTAAGTGACCCTTTCTTTTCTCTCGACCTTGAGGCCTCTGAAAATTCAAACAGCAAGAAATTCAAGGTAGCCAAATAGATAAATAAGATAATTTCAATAAATTCAGCCAGTGCTTGCTTAGAGCACTTATTATCCTATGGTGATTTCGTCCTAAACTCTCCAACGTCGAATGCTACGAATCTATGTTGTTTGACCATTATGCGTAAATTCACGATATGATCTGGTTTCTCAGTGAGAGAAGAAGCAATAGATAATGAATATCATGTGGCTCAGAGTCATATCCCAACAAACACAATATACAGCAACTGTACAGATACTGCATTACAAGTGCCGCCTAAATGCAGCACAGAAAGTGCTGTACTGGAAATGCACATTTTCTCTTTTGAGAATTCTGCATTTTTAAAATGTAGTTTTTTCTATGTAGGTATAGTTACTGTATAGTGACTGCACAGTTTCTGTATGCTACATGGTCACATATTATGTTGTGTTCACCGAATATGGGTAGTAGTTGAATTATCCACATTTTTCTTTATACAATTTTTGTGGCAGGATTATAGAGAAAAAATATGTTCTCTACTAGCCATCCCAATGTATAATCAACTCCGATCCATATTCGTGATAGTAATTATATATTGTTCAGACCCAGAAGCGAACACATAAACGTAGTTCCTTCGGAACGGTAAATCCTCTGTTGCTATTCAAATTGGGATGTCATATTGCATATTGCATTATCCGACCGCTAAATGTATTAATCTGAAGAGGTTTTTTGAGCTTTCACTCGGCTACTGTAACAACGGTTATGGTTCTCTGATAAAACGTACTTATTCAGTCGGGAAGCACTCACACCGCAGTTTTATAACTTTCCCTAATTCGGGTCGGTTCCGATTGATACGGATAAATAGATTCGATTAGGTAAAGTTGAGAGACTGCTAGAGTCATTACCTATTCAGGAACTGACCAGAAGGTACTGATTTCACACCATAATCCGGTTTGGGTTGGTTTCTAGTTGGTACGATTTGCCAAATCCTTTTATAGCAAAGTTCTATACCGTTTAAGATACGAAAATGTATTGAATAAGCCCTGGATGAGCTTACTGGGAATCAGGATACAGTAATTTCACCAAAATATACATATAAAATATTCAAGATGGTTGAGCTACAACCCCTAGCATTTCGACAAAATTTCATTTAATTTCAACTACGGGACTGGGTGACTAGAGTATCGGTAAAATTAAACAAATTATAAACATAATTATGGCTGGACAATGAATGGTTCAGTACATCCGTGTCTATTTGATTAGTTGCATTAGGTCACTTGAAAAAATTATTGAATCGTGCGATTTGGGGTGAAAACAGTGCAGGAAATTGACAGTTTCTCTATTTCACACCATTTTTATGACGATTGTTGGAGGGTTCGAACAAGAAGATGATTGTGGTGACCATTATGAAAAAATTTTGTGAATAATTTAGACGAATTTTTTTGGTGAGATTTAGAACTAATATTCTACTTTTTTACACTTGGTCCTGAGTTTTTTTTTGTCAATTATAAATATCGAAATGAGCCATTTTATACAATCCTTCAACTGAACAATGAGAAAAAGTCGGCAATCCTAAGTTTCCATTTTCATTCTCACGTAAAAATCGAAATAGCCAATATCCTAAACTAAACCATATGGGTGAGTCAGTCATCACGAGATAAGTTTGTTCCCATTGCTTTGCAATAATTCAGATAACAAAAGATCTAGGTTCGTATATATTAGGATCTATTTCGATAATCATTTTGAATTTTTTTCTTTTTCAACTTTGCCATTTTGAAAGTTTTGTATAGGTGTTTTTGGCCTATATAGGATCCTATCCTATATAGAAAAGATATAGATCCTATATATCCTTGGGTGAAACGGCTTATTTTGAGCAGTTCTAGATTCGGTTTAAAAAACTTTTACCTTCAAATACACCTGGTATTATGCTCAGAAAGCTCGAAGATCAATACGCAGTGTGGGATTTGACGATAGGCATCCGATTTTTTTTCTGCAATATTTATTTGTCGACAAGGGATCACGTCACTCCGTATATAGGACCATGTTTGGTGAAATGGATGTTGGGCACAGGCATAGTTTCTAGGTATTTCTCTATTTCTGTAAAAACTTTTTGCGAATAAGTCGCTATATACCCTATCTGACTGACAGGTTTATGTATAATGATACAAAATAATATTATTAGGTATTTCGCCGTCTACGATGTGATTGTTCGCAGTAGATTCTACTGACTGCACCAAACACAGAACAGTTCTTTTTGGGGAAGATATGAGTATCTTGCCCCACATTTGATAAAATGGGTACACGGGTTATCATTACTAATTGAAAATATTTCAATAACCTGTATGAGATGTGTTTTCTGTATGAGGTACTGGTTGTTTTACTTGAAAATTTTCAAATTATTATTCTCCAGTACTTCAAAACCATTCCAACTATAATTGTTAGGTTTGGCAACAAGTGTCGACAGCACACAACTTCCTTTGCACCTAGAATTTATTTCCATTTATTGTCGGAACATCCATTGACTTGTTAAGAATATATCCTTTATTTAATCCTTTGGATGTTTTCACACTGACGGTATATATCCATTGTTTGTCCGATTTATTTACAATATCCATACTGGATATAACCAGTGTGTGCCAAGCCAATGATGTACATAATATAGATAGACCATATAATATAGCCTATAGTCCCTGACCCACTTAAATCAGACAACCGCGTCAGAGGTCGGACGCAACCCAGATAATATTCGCTGAGAGTTTTAAACCCCGACGATATTTTCGGAAATTCAGCTTGCAAATTAATCTTGTAAAACTGAACGAAATCCATTATCCCATATCAAAATCCGAGTCCCGGTTAACTAAAACATGTTTGTCTTCGTTCCTCCTGATTAGTTATTTGAGGAGTAATTATAAACGATATCTAACTTTGAAGGATATGCGCCATCATGCATTTAGTTTCGGAATTTTTCTCTGTTTATTATTAACTTGACTCTCAGCGATAAGTAAAGAGTTCTCGTTCAAAATGTGTTTCTACAGAAAAGACTGTTCTCGTAATTTCAGCATTCATTTTCACTTTTACCATTTATAAAACAACCGAACAAAGAGAAAACGGCAGAACACTAACATTTTACGGCTTCTTACTACGTAGGCCAGTAGCGTTAGACTCTAAAATCGAAAAATTCAAATTGCAACCAGAGCATTTATTGCTGGAATTGGTTGAGATATATCCCAATATGAATATTCTAGGTTTTCCCACTCGGCGGAGTTGTACATAAGAATAAGGTTGCTTCAAACAGCTATAACGTGTCTTTCAAAGTGGTGGTGTTTTCGTGGTTTTTCGATTATATCTCTTGTGGGACTGAAAATTGAAAAAAAATGGTTGATATAAATGTTGCAGATCATTTGCGTTCAATGCGGCCAGACACATCGAGGGATCTCGTCAGGGTAGAGAGGGACTACCTTCCATAGCTCGGACAGTCTCGATACTTTCTGTCACAGACTTTCTGTGGGCTCTCTCCCATTCTCGTATTTGTGGCCCTGGTCTATGGACCCGTGTTCTCAAATCTATCGAATTTTCTGTATTTCTACTGATTTTGCGATATTTTTCTAGAATTTTGGGGAAATCGGGAGAATCTTCTGAATTTTTATTGATTTCACACATTACATATTGGAGCCTTTTTCGCTATGGATTATATCATCTCATCCAGTTATGTGATACTTATTGCAGTCGGTTGGATTTTCCCGTAAAAGCATGTGTTCCTTCTTAAGGATTCGTTCAATTTATTTGTAGCCCCTTATTATTCAAGGAGTGCTCGGTTGTTTCTTTTCTGTAACGAATAGGTCTTGGTAGAAATAAGTTTGTTTATGTTATGGTATGTGTCGCTTCATGTGGATTTTCTCTTATTTTTTTGTACCCGATGACCAAATTTAATTTTTGATGCAGGAACGTTTTTACCAACAATATATTCGGTTTGTTACATTAATAATATTATAAAATGTCATATACTTACTTATACAATATTTGAACACTAATTCCGATGAGGCGATGAAACATGAAGTTGAAATTAGCAGTTTCCATAGAAATAAATTTTATTTATACCACGGGACTTTTTCGCCATCCGTATAAGACTACCAGAATGTGGGGTGTTGCTGGAACACTTGAACGATAAGTAGAAGTCACGAATATTACAATAGTTTCCTCAGATGGCAGCCCTTAAAGAACGTCTTTTTTCAATTTCACCAGGATGCGAATTGTAGCCAATGGCGAGACTGTTCGAGAAATTTTTTCAGGTGGAAATTCATAGAAGAGTTAATTGTACCTCGAAAAGTTAATAACATGAATGAATATTTGTCCTTCAATGAAAAACAAAATTTTACTTTTTTTTCCGTTTGACGAATAAAAAATTTCTGAGTGAATTATAATGAAAACCCCATATAAATTAGTGGTTTCTGACGAAAGATATTCATTACCTCTTTTTGAACTGACCACTTAAACGGTGTAGACCCCTCTTAACTTCTACTAACCAACTCTTAATAGGCCTTCTACTGTGATAAGTATAAGTTTTGTGTAATTTAAAGTAAAGATACACTGAAGTAATACTTCTAAGAAGGGTTTCAAAATAAAATACCAATGTGTGAAATTTCGACATTTATTTCTTTTTGGACCACATGAAAGCGAACAAAGTTGTCCGCATTTAATACAGATAATTATAATAGCCAAGGGAATAGTATGAAACAGTTTGGATTCATGAAATTAATGTTTATTAACATCAAAATGCAGTAGATACTCGAAACAATATTAGCTTTGTTCGTGTTGCAATTATGAATAGGTTTTGAATCCGTGAGGATTTCAAATTCCCATCAATGTAAAAATAACAAGAATTTTTCAAAACCTGCAAACAGAATTTTTCGTTATTGATTATTCTTTCTGCATGGGTGGAAATATGAAATCCCAGATTATGAACCATGATTCAGAATTGATGCTTATGATATCCACAACTAAATGGCTCATGCGCTATTTTGATCGATGACATATGTGGCGAATCTCCTACCAATATAACAATTTCCCCCAAGGCACCAAGAATAATTCTATGTTTGCAATGTTTGCATGGTTGTTTTGATTGAATGTTCTGAATTGTTTGGTTATTTTTGTATTGTGAGAAAGAAGAAATTCCCACTGATTTCAGAACTAGTTCAAAATTGCTAGCGAATAAAGCTGCTATATTTCGCTTTATATTTATTTCATGAAGTCTTTTCTTGTGCTTAATGGTTTCAGCCACCAAATATAACAATTATATGTTAGTTTGTGGTTATTTTGGTAGGGAAATATGCACCATATACACTAACCTCATTAAAGAGGATTGCTTGTCTGCGAAACACACGAGTATTCTGCTTCATATCTTCTGGGTGATGCTGTTTTGCGGAGAAAACAAAGATGAATAAGGTAGTGCAAAATTCCAGCAAGAGCACTTGAAGCTGCAAATATTTGGAATGTTCTCCTTGGACCTATGTACCGGTAAAGAATGCCACCTGTGAGGCTACCCAGTGCATATCCTTGAAATATAATGATCATATAGTGTTGATTCATATAAATGCGGTTTAATAAAAACTGCTGAAACACTTCACATATGTCTGCATAAGTAAGGCATACATGGGGCAAGTGTAGTTCATCGTTGACACATAGGTAAGAAAATGTTTTGCTGATATTCTTTTATATATCCATCTGTTATAATAGCAAACAATCGATTTTCGCCAAGGTGTATAGAAATAATTCTTTTTAGGAAACTTTTTTTCAGGAGTGCATTAATAATTGTAAAATTAAAAGAAAATCGAATATATGCCATTCTTTGAGTTTCTCGAATTAAGTATTTGCATGTTAAATATAAATTTTTGAAATCAATGACCGTTACCTCCTCTAAAAAACCAGGAGTTTTTCCCAATGAGAAGCCTCGAGTAAAATTTTCTATCGAGCTATCTTAACACATGGGAAGCGCAGGTCCAAGACCAACTAAAGCTGAACCAGCGATCCGCTTAGCTTTCCAAGCGTCACAGGAGCCAAGCTATTGCAGTTTTCCTGGTTTCTCCTATTTTTTTTTAGAGTATGTATAGGTATGAGTAGACTTTGACATCAGATAGGGAATTCATTTTATTGCGAACTGCACAGACAAGAGCGTATCAGACATTTGAAAACGAGTCATTTTCGCACCTTAGTTTCTTTCCATTTTCACCGATTTTATCGCTTCTTTTTTGAGGTAACGAAATATAAAGGTTGCGTGATGGTCATAGATAGTTTTATGGATTTAGTTCAAAGCATATTTTTTGACGGATTCATAGTTGTTTTTTTTTTAATCGGCTACACTAAATACTTGTATTTTTCCAATTCGATGAGTTGCAATTACAGAAAAAATTATGGACATCTATCGATATGATAGATTTTCCGACTAAATAATTTAAAAGTAAATCGATTCAGGAGGGTTAGACCTAAATACGGGAAGAACCATTAATAAACGGAGTGTACAGAAAGTAAGTTTATCAATAAGGCAGTTCGACGTCTGCGGTTCTCTCCCAGAAAGCGCCCAATGACAAAGAATTCCAAAGTCTGGAGGACCTTCTTAGTATAAAAGTGGGGTCGTGTCGAGTTGTTTCACATGTCCGATCCTCGACTGTATACTCAGGTACATATGCATCGGAGTTGTAAATTTCGGAGAACACTTCTTACCTAAACCGTCGTCTAATCCAGCTGCTATACCTTGCATGGTTGCAGAGGTACCAGAAGGTGCGATATCATTAGCATAAGCAACAATAGTGAGATATGTTAGAGCATATGAGGGTCCTTGAAGGAAAAACTCTACGCCAACAATGATCCAAGGGGATGATACCATTGAAATAACAGCAAGGCGTAGAGCATAACAAAGAAAACAGACGCTGAAGCATGTCACATGTCCAAGTTTCTTCAAAATGTTATCTGAAATACAATTTTATAGTATACAGTCCCTGGCCAGTTTATTAGACGCACTGAGGATTTTTTTCATATTTACTGGTATTGCTCGAGAAAAAAGCAGAATATTTGAATTTCATTTCCACAGAATGTTAGTTTCATCTACGACTCTCATTAAATTGTTCTATTTGGCATTTATTTTTGATGTTGTAGTATTAGTACTTAAGTATGAATCAGTACTATGTCTTCCAGTGGACTTCTTGCATTCTGCAGGTTCGGACGTTATTTCGATAACCCACATATGAAATCATTACCTTCGAATACAGCAAACCGAACAATCCTGCATTGATAGTATGAAGCACTCATAGCTACACAGGGTGGCTCAGCAAAATATTAGAATTTCATGTTTAATCATCAATAAATCAATATTTTTTATTGAATATGATATATTATATGTGAAAACCATTTACAGATGAAGTATATGTAACATATACGTTCAATTTAATAATTCAATATTGAGATTTTGCATCGAATCAATGCGTCTAATAATATGGCCAGGGACTGTATATTAAAAAAATGTGTCTAAGGAATATCACCTCCTATAAAGAAAAACAAGATTTCTCCTCCCAAACTTTCTGCAGCTATAATACTTCCTTCTAGCACTTTCACATTCTTCAAGTCATACTGTTCAGATATATCTTCTACATACCTGAAATGGATGACTCATTGAATATTTGTTATTTTTCTCAAAACTTAGAATTAATGATAACAAGAAAGGAGAGAATAAAAAAATGAAAAAGTTTTAAAAAGCTTCCAAACTGTGATGTTACAAACATTCCTCTGAAATACTAATATTTTTCTTACCATAGAAGGAAGTAGGTGAGAAATCCATCAGCAGCCCCAGCTATTATTGTGAAAATCAAAAAGATGCAAACCACTTTATACTTCATCAAGTGTCTCAGTTCCTTCCAAATATTTTCAGGAGCAGGAATAATTGGCAACTGAAATATATTCAGTAATCTACAAAAAGAAGTGAAGCAACAGGTTCAACTCATATGGTACAACAAAATTTGGAATAATAATAATAAATAATAATAATTTTAGAGTACTTTCCATTCTTATGAAAAATTCTTATTCTGGTTTTTGTATGAAAATGAAAGTTATTTGTAGTTGTTTGTGTTTCTGGTACTTTTTAAAACTAAGTTATAATGAATATGAGAAGCTATTTCAGTTTGATTTCCAACCAAAAATATCTCTAAAATCAAATTTCGTTTTTATTTGTCACAATAAGTTAAGTAAAAACTTGATTCTTAATAATCGTCAGTATTAAGAGGAGTCTATATTGTTTCAGTGGCCCGTTCAAAAAGCGAAAAGGTATATCGTATATCTTATGTCAGAAATTTATATGAGGTTTTCATTATAATTCAATGTAATTACTAAATTTTTTTATTCGTCAAACGGACAAAACAATTGAAAAATTTTTTCATTGAAGAACACATGTTCATTCATGTTAATCACTTTCCGAGGTGAAATTGATTTTTCAATGAAATTCTACATAAAAAAAATTCTCGAAAAGTCTTGCCGGTGGCTACAATTCGAAACCTACTGAAATTGAAAAAAGACGTTCGTAAATTGCTGCCATCGACGAAAGTGGAAACTATTGGACTATTCCTAACTTCTACTTATCGTTCAAGTGTTCCGGCAACACCCCATATATTGGTAGTCTTTCCCCCATTACGGCTCAAACGGATGACTAGAAAATCTCGTTGTATAAAATGTTTCTAGGTCAATTTCGGCAGGATTGTGCGGATCAATTCTCACGGTTTTTGAGTCATTCAAATTTGAAGAAAAAAATTGTTGTAGGCACGCTACGGTTCGCAATTTTGAATCTATCCATGTGAAATTTTGCACGCTGATGCTTATTTGAAGCCAAGTGATTTTGGTTAGGTTAGGCTAAGATGTCTAAAACTCTGGTGTATTCACTGATTCGATTTTGTTTTTAATTTCGTGGGGATATGGGATCAGTTTCGTTTTTCCCACTGTAGGTAGCGCTGTTAGAATTTGATATTTGAATATTTTCCTGCAACTTACGAATATGTTGGTGAGTGAAATTGTATTGAGTTTCGAGAAAGGGTATAGAACATTCATTTATTCAACATGTCGTTCAGTAAGTTCAGTTTTCTGTATAGACAATCAAGAACTACACCTAAGAATTCGGTGTTGTTGGAATTTGAGGCAGAACCAAATCAGATGAACCAACATTCGGGACCGATATAGCTATAAGTTTTATGGCAACTTCAGCAATATTTCAAAGAAACTGTATTGGAAATACGTAATGTGAATTGTGAGCATGTATTGAGAATCAGAAATACATAAATCTATTCGAGTATGTTCTTCAAATATTCTTCCTGAGTAGGTATAGTGAAAATTCCCTTTCCGTCCACTAAATATATTGGATATTTGACCAATCAACTGTGTTTTGTTAAAATCATATTGAATCACCCCCCTCACGAATTCAAGTTTTCAAACGGAAATTATCTTGAAGAAAAACAGTAAATACTCCTTCGAACCCTTATTCGATAGTGTTGAAGTATTGACAGATTTGTTTTTACAACGAAAATTAAACTGTAAATCACAAATATTCCTTAACAGCTGACAAAATGGGCCAGTTCATATTTTGAACTTGTTGATCGAAATTCGATATCAACGCAAAACAAAATAAAACGAGAGAGTATCATTGGACTTCCTTTGGTAGAACAAGAATAGAACGAAGCACATGACATGGTGGCGCCGCCACGAAACTGATCCCATATCCGCGATTTGCTGAAATGTTGATGCTTGCAAAAAGTGACAAGTGCACACACCAGTGTCTTAGACATCTTAGGTTAGGCTGATTGATTTTGGCATTGAACTCTAAAAGAACTGGAACGGCATCTCGATGCAGGCAAACTGAGGAAGACTGAAAAGGAAGATGTAGAGCAATCTATCTCTCTGTGCTCTGTCAATTGGTTTATAACCATGATATAAGAATACATATGTTCTTAGCTTTGTTTTGGTTCGCACTTGAGGCGGTTCTGAATCGGTTCAAAGTAGTGGAGCAGCAATGGTGTGGGAATCTACACGCATGCTACGCGCGAGCTTACGCTGAATAAATAAATATGCGACTGTTTTGAACCGTTCTGGAACCATCCTAAAAGCGAACCAAAACAGGCCTATTATATCATGGTTTATAACGATGTAAACAAAAACAACCCGGGGCGTTCAAATGAGACGGCTGCTGCGTCCGACGTCTGATGCGGTTATTCGATTGGGTACCGAACCATTAGACAGAGACGGGTTGCTCTACATCTTCCGTCTCAGTTGGACACACTTTTCGTCGTATTTCGGTACCTAAGAGGCCCTTTCAGTTCTTTTAGAAGTTCAATGGATTTTGGTTAGAATCGATCTAGCAGCCGTCTTCCAATATTTTTTTAAATGTCGGTCCCTTTTATTAATCGTCAGGTATGTGAATTTTTCTAACGAATTTTATTTCAGGTTCTGAAAGAGGAAATGTTTTTTCAGCGAAAAAATGGCGATGCTCATATAGACAGATTTCGTTCATTTAGATTGACTCACATTGCGCCACAGTTTTTGAAAGTGCCGTGCTTCTGGCGTTTTAAATCCTATGCGTAAAAGCCAGTGTGTTAAATCTACAATCTATCAATCTTTTGATCCACTTAAGAGGTAGATCTACTTTTCACCGTCTTTCATTAAAATGTTCCAATAATATGTTTACTCTAAGCAATTCCACTACCAAGTTCATACTTAAAAAAAAAGGTGATAATTTAATGTCTGGGCTTTACAGAGTTCTTTTTTTAGATGAAAGCTTCGCCTGAGTGCCAATGGACAACAACCAACAATATACCAAAATCAAAAAATAGAGTAGACCTGCCTATTATTCTTTTGTTCTAGCAGTAAAGCAAAAAATATTCTCAGAAATTTTAGATGTGCTGTAAGCTCAATCATACCCATGTTCATGGAGAAGCATTTTCCCAAGACCAACTCCAACTTCTTTGTAGAAAGGAGTGTTTAATAGATTGTATTATGTTTTTTTATTCAGAGATATTTCCAGTAGGAGTTTATAGTGAACAATATGTCTTTTCAAAGGATAATAGCAAACCCATGAATTGATCAATATCATGAATTGTTGGAGAACATAACTTACATCTAACTTCACACATGAGAACAGGTCGAGTGTAGCAAAAATCAGCATAATACACACAGCTGGTCCATAACCTTCCATATTTATCAAAAAATTGTCCATAGCATAACCTGACAGGAGAGCTGTTAATCCATAGCCGATTGAGCCCCATATTCTTTGCTTTCCATAGTCATATTGGTCACCTTCAAGATATATTGATATTTTTCTTAAGGATTTTTCAATCTACTTACCAATAACATCGAAGCAAACTGCATCACTTATGGAATTTACAACATTAAAAGCAATGGTTCCAACAGAGAGCAGAATGATGAAAAACCAAAAAGATGCAGTCTTCAACAAAACCTCATTAGGAATTTCGATGGATTCCTTGCATCGAAATGTACATGGAAGTTCTCCAATTTGATTTTCATCTGTTGTATCACATAAAGATGCATTTGATGTAGTATAAGTATTTAAGTAAAGCTGATACTTTTCCATTTTTGTCAAGCATTCTGAAGTACAATCTACATCAATGAAATCAGTGCTGCTTGTATTCTGCTGAAGATAAACCAAACAATAATTCTAATTCTATTAGTATGATATTTAACGTAAAAAAATTAGAAATTTTTTACATTACCACTACATTATCACACCTATAGATGACATCCTCAATATTAACATTATAAATATTGTAAGTCCTTAGAGGTATAAAAATTATGCATCCATAACAAACTGCCATTATGAGTATAAGACCCATAAATATTGTCTTCCTGCAATTTCTATGTACATCCACTATTATCCCAAACAAAGGTTTAGCCAAGAGATAGATAAAGGGAAGTATACCAGTTACCATTCCCATAACAACTGAAGAAATACCCAACTCTTTTCCAAATACTTGGAGTTGTGGTAGAATAGGACCAAGTGCTGAAAGTAAACATACATGAATAAAAGATATTTCAATCGATTCTCGAAAATATACCAGCCATGAAAAAGAAAAAATGAGCTTTAATAGGTATCAATTTCTTTTCAACCATTGTGATATGATAATAAAAAAATATCAAATAACTTAGCAACACTTGTGGAAGAACTAGCGAGCAATGGGTATTCAAGGGGAATTCACCCAATGATTCATGTAATACGTCTCTATCATGATATCAGTTACTCTCTCGGTGAATTCTGCATAGTTATCAAAAAATTAATCATAATGAGACAAATCTCTGACTTATTTATATACTTCCTTTATTAATAAATAAATAACAATGTTGCTCATGCTCATTCATTTTATCAACGGATGTCAAAATAAAAAATAACATATAAGAAAAACTTAGGTTAACTCTCTTGATGACAAATATATTTCTATGGAAGGCACAGACAGACTTCTTCTTTGCGGCTACACGCTCTCGCGAAACCAGCACACCGACAATAAGGCCACTTTACTGAAAAGTTTTTCAACAAAATAATGTTGAAAAATGAGAGAGAAATGGAGAAAAAGCTCCAAGAACTGTTCGGTAAATTGAACTTAGAACTAGGAAGAACTGCCTCAAGATAAGATAGACTGGAACATGAACGGGATCAGCACTTAAAATTCTAGATAGGAGAAATAATATTAGATGAAAAACCTGTTTATTATAGCCCTGCAAGAAAATACAATCAAACCAAACAGACCGTTGACTTGACTCTCATGAGACATACATTCAGAGATCTGAAACATGATTTCAAAGGAAGATCTGACGTGTTGCAAATTGAAATAGTGACGATTGTCGCTGAAATAAATCGGCAAAGAGCATTTCAGGCGTAAATTTTTGTCAATAATCTATGCGCTAACCACCTGGTTGACAAGGTTGGACAGGAAAGTCAATAAAAATCCTAACGGATAGTCAAGCTACCATCAAATCTCTTGCAGCTGACAAATTCAATTCTGTACAGGTACTCGAATGCATGTCTAATCTCTCAAAATTAGGTCTGGACTTTATTCATAAAGGGCACATTGCAGGGTCAGAGCTCACTTACACAAACTCAGTATCGTCAAGTATCGTCAATGAAACACTCTGCCTAGAGCAGGACGAAACTATCCTCTGTGACTGCACGGCGGCAGACAGGGTCAGACTTAGAATCTTTGGGTCTCTTAAGCTGAATCTAGAGGAAGTCAAGAACCATTTCCCCTCTGACAGCATCTCTTTCTTTAGTAAGATGACACTGGAGGGAAAAGTTTAGCTCTCTGAACTTGTTTGTGTGGCACAATAGACCGCGGTGGCAGGTCTGATGGGTCCGACCAACACGCCCAACAATCTGTAATCCACCGAGCTTTCACAAATCAAAAGTGATTAGTCATCACAGTACAGGCATTCATGGACACTATCTGATACATGGATAGAGTCATTCGGGGCAACTGTGCGCACTTTTGCCTTTCAAGCCATACCTTGTTTCAAATGTTGAAGCTAGGAAAATTCAAACATATTCATAAGATAGAGAATTTTCTAATCTATAAGAAGACATCAAAAAGCAAACAAACAAAAACGTTTTCTTTCCGCAAAAAAGAATTTAATAGAGAAAGTCGGAGTGCGTTCACATGCCCCGTATTGCGGGTAAGTGTGCGCACCCTCACGGGGTAAGTGAACGCAGTGCTTAGTGAACCACACAATCAAAACAAATCACAAAATAATGTCATCAAAATGTAACAATATTAGAGAAATGCTGTTTGTTGTCAATACAGAAGCGCCTTTTTACAAGCACTGCATTATTGTTCGTGCCACAATTCTTGGTGAACACAACACTTGATACATTCCCCTGTTGGTGGCTCTTCATATTTTTCTGAACAAATAGGACAATATTGATCGAGTCTTAACCAAGAAAATCAACAATGTCATAGTTTATTCCTCACTGAACTAATACCCATATAATGAATCTATGCGCACACTTACCCGCGCACACTTTGCCCAGTAAGCCAAAATTTGAATTGACGTTCTTATAGAGTTGAGCAGCTAAGAGAACCTAAAATTTTTTATTATATATTTAGATTAATACGAGCATGATTGAATAATATATTGTTTAACACTGAGGGACTCGGAACTTGGACCTGGCAGAATGTGCAGAGATGCTAAAAATTAACAAGAAAACTAGTGAATTTGATTGATTGCAAATAAAAAGTTAAAGAAACGTGGCACGGCGCACTCCTATGAAAAACTAATATGGCGATTCTGCGCCCTTGCTTCACCCAAATGAACCCCTCTTTCATACATTGCATAGTCGAGATATACGCACTGCGCACACTTACCCACTCCGCTCAGTTACCCCGAATGACTCTATATTGGAAGAAGAAACAACTTTTTAGATCTATAATATATTATATTATAACAAACCCGAAAATATAAGAAGGCGTTGAAGGACCAAGAAATCATTCTATTGTCAATCCCGACTCTATAATAATTATAGACTGTCGTGAAATGCTCCAGATTGAACCTCATTCATAATGTAATAGTAAATTAAATTCCTTTTAGCTTCACAAATTTTATTTCATTTATGCTTGATGCGTTTCGGTTATCAAACTATCATCATAGGCCAAAACTGTAAGTTTATATAACGACTACACCGCGCCAGAAATGTTTCCGCTACGCCCTTCGAGCCGAAGAACTAAAGCGCAATTTGGTCTCTTAATATTTTATATAGAGGACTAGTAAGTCCATAAAATCTACCCTTATTGGTAGCTCTAGCTTTATTGGTAAATTTACCAATAAATAATAAATAAAGGTTAGCTTCGGCGGTACTGATATCGCAACCATTAATTTTTTGTTAATATTTTTTTCATATCAATTTCCTTACTGGCTAATACTTTTTTCGTTTTTCTTCTCAAGAAATGCGCACAGCGGGCTATATACAGCAAAAGGCGCAGTGGCGGGCCGGCCACAGTGCTTTGCTGTGTTTCCTTATGATTACATCAGTAGTGTGAATTTGTGAATAAATTGTATGGAACATGTCTACCACCCATTGATAACAAATGAGCAAAATTGAGCTCTAAAGGAATAAGTGGGGAACAATATATGCATGCTATATATCTAACTATAACTCGTTCATATTCAATTATTAATCTTTGAAGAATTATATGATGTTATATCTTAAAATTTTAAAATGCCTTTAGCTGATTTGGTAGAAGTGCATAAAGGGGCATAAGGTTCTTTGTGGGACTCCTATTAGGATCTCTTTTTCCGAAGAGAGAATTTTTTCCCCATTTTCACATAAAATGACTGATTGTTTACGATTTTTCAAGTAGCTTTCAATTAGTTTGAAGGGCAATCCTCTGATTCCACATACCTCCAGCTTTTCCAGAAGTATATTGTGGTCACAGAATTTTTCCTAAAGGAACCTATCAGCCAGGAACACATAGGTGAAATCTTATAGAAACGAAGAGCAAATGCTATTTTCATTGAACTCCAATTTAAATTAAACGCCCATGAATGGAACTCGTTTCAATTTTAGCTTCATTCAAAGTGTAACGCTAAACAAAACGACAGATAATTTCAAATAAAATGAGGGGTTTTTTCTCAGTATTTTTTAACACATACCTACCTTATATGAACGCCACTGCTTTTGAACAATTCCATTGCAAAGTATTCCTTGACGCACATTTCTCACAAAATTAGTATTTTTTCACAATACATGTTCACTTAAGATGAATGTCATTCCTAGGACACTCTTACTGTTAGCCCAACGAATAATTTTTAATAAGTAGTGGGTAAGTATATTTTGAAGACTGAATAATGAACTTTTGCGAACCATTTTGAGCGTTTTCTTTTTCGGAATCGATTAAGAAGAACAGTACGAAGCATCTATAGAAAGAATGATTCTTCTGTTCTCGTTTATTATTTATCCATTGAAAACGAAATCACTCCAAACGGCAACTGCAACTAACATTATTGTAGCATTTGAAAATAATCGAAACAGCAAATTTTGTGCATTCAATTTATTTCAACAAACAAATAGCATTACCAGGGAAACCGTTATGATAAATCATAATTTTTAGAAAATCAGTAAATATCTCTGCAACGTCCTCTGCTGTCGGCGGCCTGTCCTTCTGGACAGTTAGAATGTGCAGAAATTATGCGCCTTCCTTCCATCTTGGGGTTATTCTCACTATCATCTGTAAAATCAATCTGAGTGTTAAAGAAATTTCAAATTCAAAGGACAACAGTTATTGTATATAATAACTGTTGTTGATCAGATGGACTCAAAATATTGATATTTTTATTTTGAGTTAGGAAAATACACATGATATGATCATATTTCGTGAATAAACTATAGAGAATACATTATGAAGTATATGTCACATGAAATAATTGCATGAAGATGCACAAAACTTCCGCCGATATAATCTATCTATATTAATAAAAGAGGATTTATGGTTTACTTCAAAATGCTTTATTGTTCAAACGATCGCACCAAATTGGACAATTCTTTTTTTGTTGTGTTTATTATTGTTAGGGCAAGGTTTATATAACAAAATATTCCCAAAAAAAATTGTACAGAACAGAAAAAAAGGCATTCCTTTTTCTTACGACCAATCGAGCAATCACGATGAGTTAGTTATTATTATCTACCCTAGAAATAATTTAAATGGCAAAACTAGGTTTGCCGGGTCAGCTAATTATTTATAATTTTTAACAATTAAACTGATAGGCTTCAATGTTTTTTGATGACATCTGTCGATCTGTCTGTTATGGGTGTGTTCATAAACTTACTCCGAGAGTAGAGTATGAGTTAAGGTTTATGCAATTTTGATTTGCTTGTCCTTATTTGTGTTCCAAATTCATTCCGCATAGAATTTCTCAAATTTATATAAATTCTTGTTCATTCAATATTTTACTGAATATGAAGTATAAAATATTCTTACCATTCGCCATGGCGAATCCCATGAAAGAAACTAAAATAACAGCAAAGAAAGCAATAACGGCGGTGAACTTCATTTCGATAGTTTCGTGAATGAACCTTTGCTGAATACGAATATATTTCTAAGCTGATTAGCTAGCTGACTTTGTTGTTTCCGTTTTTTGTTAAGATATTTATAGGGAAAAATCCAGGAGTGAGATAACTTGAGCAATTTTTCATTATAATTCCGCGAATTTTATGATAGGAATGTTTTCATATCAATAATGAGAAAATTCAAATGGGAATTTCAATGAGTTTTGTTATAATTTGCAATGGAAAACTGAAAATAGTAGAACCGAAATGGAAATTTTAATGGCCTCTCAAAGTAGACAATATATATGCACATAGATATTACTTCAGTTCATTGAACTGGAATTTATGATTTTGAAAATTATGTACAAATGAACTAGGGCATAAAATGTGAACATGGGCTCCGACTAAGAATCTCATGTTTTGTCAGTTTCATTTAGAATATGACTCTCGAACAATGAATTTTCACATCAAACATATTTTTTTTTTAAAGCGTGCTCGTTCAACCTCTTTTTTGCACGCATTCCAAGTTGCAAAGAGTCACTTTTCCAAACGATGTCTGCTATTTCAGGGAAAGAAATACCAGGAGTTTTTCCCGCACACAACTGTTAAAAAGTTATGGTCCATTTACACGGGTATATTATCTCTTCTCTTTTTATTCGAGAAATGGTATGCTATACTCGCATGCGATAGAGGATCTGAAATAGTTGAGTAGTAGTTGACGATGCTGAATCGGGATTAACTCGAGCGTCGTGGAGACCTAATGGATTTTGACGATTAGAAGGTAAAAAGCGGTGGAGAAAGCATCTGCAGGTTTCGAAAGATGAAGAAAAAAATCGTTAGGCCAAAAAAAGAATGCAGTCGTACTTATAATAACGAAGTTGTTTTTTTTTTCACCCTTAGTACAAGAGATAAAAAAAAGTTAAATATGGTATCGTATTTCCAATGAAAAAGTACCTTTTTGACTAAAAAGGTAAAAACGAAGAAGTACCAGAAACAGCCAAAGTCAAGCAATTTGGTATACGCTGTACAGTACATTCATCGCCATATATGTCAAAAACTTTCAAACGTAGAAAAAATTACTTCGGACAAAATTTTCAGAAAATGTTATGCCCTACAACTTTGATAATGAATGCGAAAACAATTTGAAGCCCAGGAGAGGAGATAATTCAAAAAAACTGATTTTTTAACCTTTTATGGCCAATTTTTATTGTTTCGGTTTGCTGAAACTGTCAGATTATATTTTTTGTTATTTTTGAATCATTAGTTTCAAAATATAAGAAAAGAAGCCACAGCTCGAGAATGTACACGTGACTTTTTTTGCAAGTTTGGCGCCCTCAAACATTTCGTCACGCTTAAATTGTCAGATTAAGAGAATATATACTTTTCAACATGTAATTTACCATATATATCTTAAACTGACACGCTCGAGTATGTACAGGATGAGCAACAACTTTTGAACACAACGAGAGGAAAATGAATGTGCCATTCATGTCGTCATTTTTCCAGAAATTAATAATCCATCAACTGCATTCCTCTTTCTTCTTCTGTTTTTGAGTAATAGGCCAAAATTTATATTTGGGCGATTTCAACTTTGCTCATTATCCCCGTTTATGTTTGTGCTAAGATGATGAAAACATTGTTGAGACACATTTTTGATAGCAATCCAGTGGCGTACTATGATTTATTCCAACAGGTTTATTTGATGAGCTATAACATTAAGTTGTGTTTTTGTATGAAAACTGTAGTTTAAAATGACTTAGAAAGAATCGTCATTTTTTTACCTTTTCAAAAATATATCATACATCGCCCACAGTCTTTCTGATTCATTTTGAACTACCGTTTTCATAAGAAAAAACATATCTTTATATAGCTGAGCAAATATACCTGTTGGAAAAAATCATAGTACCCCACTGGATTGCTTAAAAAAAGTGTCTGATTAATATTTTCATCTCAACATCCTAGCACAAACAGAAACGAAGATAATGATCCAAGTTGAAATTTTAATTGGGCCCTATAACTCGAAAATAAAGGAAGATAGAGGAATGCAGTTGATGACATTATTAGTTTCTCGAAAAAAAAAAGAGCGTAATGTGCCATGCATTTTCCATTGGGTTGAAAAAGTTGTAGTTCAGGTACAATGATTTTTTTTTACTAGTCTTGACAGGCTGTCCTAGACAAATACCCCTATATTCAGGTCTAATTTTTGGTAGAGGTACATTACAGGGTCCAAGGTATGTCCCCTTATATTAATCTGACACGCTCGAGTAAATCCCGAATTTCCCTCTTGGGCTCCCCAACTAAAACTCGGAGTTGTCATTTTTGACAAATGTGAAATTAATTGAGAGAGTATAACACACGCCGATAATTAAATCAACCAGAGTTACGATCTAAATCGAACTAACAAACTACCATCACTCAAGGTATCAACAGAAATTTCATTTCGTCGACATGCAAAGAGTAGATACTGACCATGGTTTCGGTCTCATTTGACCTCGTCAGAGTAACATACTCCTTCGTCAACGAAACTGTAATGAATTGGTGTATTTATACATCATATCTGCCACTGATATCGAATAAAAAGAGCCGGCATTCTATAGTTTCGTTGATGAAGGACCAACATCTACTCTTTGTAGACGAAATGAAATTTCTGTTGATACTCTGAATGTGATACAGCGAATTTTGCGACAATTAATAATAGTTGTCCTCTGGGCAACTAATAAAAATTATGAACCCATCATCAGAAAATAGCGTTTCATGGCAGACAATCAAAAAAGAGAAACTTTCATCTCTTTCCCCTTAATTATTGGGAAATCATAAGTAATATTCAACATAATTCAATTGAGTTATTTTCGTATTCCTTCCTAATATTATTGTTCAAATCCATTCCGATCCCACGATTTGAACAATAATTCAACATAATATTCACACCAATCAGTAAAAACAAGGGAGAGCCTATCGAGTGGTCATCAAACGGAAATTGAAAAATCAGGTCAAAAAGTGAGGAACATAATCAACATAAGAGATCACACGAAAAAAAATCCACTCTCTCAATTTCATGTAGACTTGGAGTCGAGGGAAAACAACAAAAATATTTATAAGATGGAATTACTTTAAAACAGAAAAATCACAATAGTGCCAAGAAGAAAACGAGATATCATACAATGTACTAGATGTCAAGAATATGGCCACAGAAAAACCTATTGCAACAGTTCATTCATGTGCGTTGAATGCGGCAAACAACACGATTCGTCGAAAACATGCTCCGAACCAAAAACAACACCACCTTGTGCCTTATGTGAAGGTAGTCATCCTAGAATAAAACAAGGCTGCGTGTTAGCGCCTTTACTGTTCAATATTTTTGCCATAGCTGTCTCGATAATTTCTGACATGAGTATGCCTGTAAGAGGTGTTGGAATAAGATTCAGATTTGATGGAGGCGCTCTGAAGCGCCTCAGAGCAAAAACCCGTTCAAAGTTTATCACGGATCTTCAATATGCAGACGACTGCGTACTTATCCCTAGCAGCCCAGAGGATCTACAGATAATGCTAGACACCTATAAACATATATACGAAACTTTAGGCCTTAGACTCAATAGCGATAAAACCAAAATCCTGGTAAGTCCCCCAGAAAGCCTTCAAACACATATCAGAGGGGAGAATGAAACCCTAGAACAGGTCGAGCAGTTCAAATACTTGGTAAGCTTCATAAATACTAGGGCTAACCTAGACACGGAAATACACAACCGTATCAATTCGGCATCATGGGCATTCTGGAAGCTAAAGGACAGAGTGTTTCAAAATCACGACCTCAATGTGAAGACCAAGACAGCTGTTTACAAAGCAGTCGTCCTCCCAATGCTTCTTTACGGAAGCGAAAGCTAGACGCCCTACAGGCGACATATTAAACAGCTTGAACAAACGCAACAACGTCATCTGAGGCAGATAATGCACATCAGATGGTTCCACGAAGTTTCGAATGCAGAAGTCTTGCAACGCGCGAGTTGTACAACAATTGAGACTCAAGTAACGAGGACCCGACTCAGATGGAGCGGCCATATTCTGAGGATGCAAGGCACAAGACTCCCCAAAATAGCTCTGTATGGCGAATTCACAGAAGGAACCCGGAAACCAGGAAGCCAGTATAAGCGGTTTAAGGATACACTACATAAATCCATAAAATCAATTAATGCCAATAATAACTGGGAACAACTAGCGTTAGACAGGTCACAGTGGAGGTCTTTGGTACAAAGTTATAATGGAGACTCGAGAAGGATACATCGGCGGCCAGATCTGGTTGGTGACTATCTATGTCCGGAGTGTGGAAGGATCTGTAGGTCACGGTTGGGGCTCTTCAGTTACAGGAGGGCACACAGTCGCAATTAGCCCTAAGAAATTATAAGTCTGTTCTTTTTTTGTCTTTTTGTAGATTTATTCCCGGTAACGGGATACGGCAATGAATGAAGGTAGTTATCCTGCAAACTGCAAAGGTTGTCAAGTCTACAAACAACTTATACGAACCAAGAATCAAACTATTCGAAGGAGTGATAGACAAGAAAACATATCCGAATCCACTACCCCACACCCAAAATACAACCAGAACATCGGCGATATCCTACGCAGTTGTCCAATTAACATATATCCCAAAAATCGGAAACGCTTGAAAAAATTTACTAAGAATTTATTTACTATTTTCAACTCTTCCGCCAGCCCCACCACGCAAACTGTCAGATAGAGTATCTTAATCTAACACGCTCGAGTATGTACACCTGAAGATTATTTTCACATGTTTGAGAACCTGCAAATGCTTTCCCCACCGCTGAAAGTGCATTCATCATAGAATCTTTTTTTCTTTCTACCATTTGGGTAATCATCAAAATCGACTAGGTCTCCTACCAAACTCGAGTAAATCCCGATTTATCATCCTCGGCTCCTCAACTAAGAGAACTATACATATAACTATATAGTTCTCTATAACTATAGAACTATATGAGATTTTCATCAAGTATTGGGTACATCAATTAGATATTTTTAGAGAATTAAACATACCTACTGAGTTTTTACTTTGAGTTAATCGTATTACTGAAATAAGTAGATTCAACCTTTTTATAAACCTCGATTCAATCAAGATTCGTGTCTTTGACGTATGAAAATTAGAATGAATTTTGGTTAAATCTTCGATAAGAATCGCCTCAGATTGTCTGGATTCTCGTAATCTAACTCAATGAAAGGAATGCTTTTCGACTGAAAAAAGAATTATACGATTTGCACTAGGACGAGTCCTTAAACCACGACACGTGTTTAGCTATCACAATAGCATCTTCAGGTGCGTGTCGTGGTTTAACAATGTTAGCAACAAACATATACCAAATTCAAATTCAATTATGAATTTTCATTAAGTATCGAGCCCATTAACTCAATTGGCGTTTTTTTCACGACATTGGAATACATCATTACCGAATCTGCTAGAAACTTTTTTTGAAAGAGTATACGTCAATGTCATCAATCCTTACATATTTTCTTTTCGGGGACATGAAATGATTCAAGGAAAATATAGGTCCTTTCGTTTGCATAGAAAGTGTAGCACTTTTCTACACTCGGTGTAATTTACACTCGATTTTAGTATTCGTTTGCTGATTGGACTTACACTAGTGTAGTGTTGTGTGGTGTGAAATGGAAAATTTTATATTAATGACACGGACGTCACAGTAATCTACTTCAAAATGGATATGATTAAATTTAAAATTTGCGATAAGTTCATCACTTTACAAGAGGATGAAAAAGTAACACATCTGAAAAACGTAACCATATTTCGAATTCGAATTGTTAGTCTATGAGCGTGACAACCTAACGTCAGTGTTTTTTTTTCCATTGAACTCTAGAAGAGTTCAATTTTTTTTTTCATTCGTTGCGCAATTACACCGAAAATCAGCTGATTTAAAGTGCAGTGTAGATTACACTACACTGAGAAACAGACGAAAGGACCTTATTACGTTCAACTTCAGTCACAGAACATTATTAACCTTCAGGATTCCATAGGCTACTAGACGATGAATTAATTTGAAGGCACGGTACGTCTTGGAATTGTCATAAACACAATTGCGCTGCAAAAGTGTCAACAATAGACTGTGAAGATTCACCAGTAATACAAATTTTGTCCTTCTTGGAACTCACGAATTGAAAAAAACCCACAACTCACGACAATTCTCTATTGAGTTGTATAGTCTTCTTTTTCTCATAATTCCTCTCAGATTGCTGAAACGCTCAAAATGAAAATTTATAGATATCTATATACTAGGTACTGAGCACGTCAACGCGACAATACCTGTCAGAGGCTACATCTCGGAAGGTTAGGCGATTTCGAAAAAAAAATATGAAGTAACCCTACAAATTTTCATTCAGGAATCCAAATTTTTTCTCATTTAGGCTACTATCGAACACTCTGGTGTTACGATAGTTTTACCTACATTTGGATACATCTGAGATCTATTACTCTGGATCTAACGCACTGATAAAACATAATTTCCGAAATTTTAACGGCTTTTTAGGCGAAATATTCGGTTTTATTGAATGATGAATTCACAATATAACTCAACAATTTCGATTTTTTTTAATAATCAGTATTTTTCCATACATTCATTATATTCTCTAACGAAAACTTGTCCTGGGGAACAATTGGGTCTTATATCAAAAATATGCTTTCCTGTTTTTGAGGTTTTATTCATTCTTACTGGTTTGAAAGTTTGTTCAACATATTTCGGTGTTAATGTGGTTGGATTCAATTTAGAGGGGAAATTATTAGTAATAGGCGTATCTATAGTTGAAACCCTAGAAATATTCGAAGATATATTTTGGTTGATATTTGCGAAGTTAGATTTAGAAAAAAAAATTATTTTTTTGTCCAGGTTTTGTTGAAGACAGTTTGATTTCTTTTTCGGTCCAATTGAGGATCCAGTTGTACTCAGAATTGGGCTCTTTTCAGTCGATAGTTCAGTCGACAGTTCTCTTGAGAAATTGATAGATATCAACTTAGGTAGCACTGTCGTAAATGTTGGTTCTGTTGAGATATTTTCATGTTTTTGTTGTGTTTTATTGGCTGACATCACACCGTCTACAACTTTTATATTATGGACTTCAGTATTTTCCGTTACATTTTCCATCATTGATGCCGATCCAAGAAGATTCTGGAAAAGGGAATAAAAAATCAGCAACTCTAGTATCGAGATCATTTTAACACCGCAAAGTACGCTGTTTACTGTGAAACTGATGTTTGCTTGTGGATACATTATCTCTGTGACCTCGAACTCAAGTGTTGAATATGAATTCATTTTGGGAGTGACGCAATTTATTCATTTATCTGCGTTTAGATGAAGGAAAAAAGGAGAAATTCGAAAGTGATGTGAATTAGGTATAGGACAGCCAAACATGAATGAAATTTTTGACTGCTTACGAAGGAATATTCATAAACAATTTGAAATATTTTGTTTCATTATGTTCAATAAAAATTCCGAAAAACGAATCATGAAATTTGACGTCCTGGAACATTTTTAGAAGCATACACGAATATCTAGGAAGGCGTAGAAGGCCTCATAATATTTTAAAAATACTGTTCGCGCAATTCCGACTTCAAACTCGGAATATTATTTTATTCACGAAATATTTTCAAACATTTTTGTGTGTGCACTTTTGCAACGCCAAAATACGTATCTTTCAAAATCTACGAAATATTTTCGAAAAATGTTCACGCCAAAATACACCTTTGTTGCGATCTTTTACACTTTTCTACGTTGAAATGAATCATTTCCCGAAATACAGGTTGTTAATTTAAGAAATATTCATATTCATGTATCATACCTAGGTATAGGATTTATGATGAATTGATGAATATTTAAACAGAGGTGTTCCTTGATGTTATTGGAGTTTTCTTCTATGAGAGGTCGTAACAGCTATGGAGCTATGTATATGACAACCTTATACAGAGTGCTCTGTAACGACTAGTATAATTTTTTTATATTCCAGATGTTTTACAGAAAAACTTGCAGAAACTAGAGCAGTGGACAGTTTGTCCACTATATTTATAGAATAATGTATATGATACTCACTCAATAGTGATTATTTCACCTCTATGCTGACTTTGCCTTGGATATGTAATCCAAAATATATATCTATATAGGTACCTATATATTTTTTAAGAGCTATTTTTTGTAAGATATGAAATAATAAAAATGCATTCGTAAATAACGAAGTTGCTTTTTTTTTCATTCTTTGTAGAAAAGATTTAAAAAAAATGAATATAGTGTCGTATTCCCAGTGAAAACGTGCCTGCGAAGAAAGTTTTGATCTCGATTGAAATTTATTCTGGGAGGATTCTGCATCTCTTCATAAACTTTTTAGGGTTTTCACTCCCAATCTCTGAAACAAAATCAATTAAAATTGAAATCAACGATTTGCTCCTGCGTAAATTCTTGCACTAATTTGTCAGGAGCAAATTAACTAGAAAAAATTGTTGCCTGACAATGAACTCAAAATAAATAACGTTGAAATTATAATTCTAAGTTGTAACGTTTCGGAGTCTATATCAGACTCCTTCATCAGACGGAAAATCTATTTTTGAAAATCTTCTGAATTGTGGCTTTTGTTTGACATTAATTATCAACACACAGAAACAAATCGTTGATTTCAATTTTAATTGATTTTGTTTCAGAGATTGGGAGTGAAAACCCTAAAAAGTTTATGAAAAGTTTTGATCGTTTTATATATTTTCGAAAATGAAGATATAGCACATTTCCGAAATCGACAAAACATTTTTTCACAAAAATCGAGTCCAGGACTCCTTTCAACGTTTTTACCTATCTAGTCTACACTTTTTCGAGTTTAAATTGAAGCTAATCAGAATCAAAATGACACTGGTCAAAATCAAATTGGCAACATCAATTTCAAACTGGCATTAGTCAAAATTGAAAATTGACAATGAACAAAATCAAATTGGCGATTCTGAATTTGAATTCTCCATTGGAATGAAAAAATTTTATTGAATGATACCTATATCCAGTAAAAACGTGATAGTTAATTAAAACCATTCGAGAATAACGAATTTTCTCAAAAAATTATATCTTGCCTATCCAAAGCAGAAGGAATGAATCTTTGGATATGATTGATGAATTTTGCAACAATTAACAACCGTTACCATGCCAATATTGTTATATGACAATATTCTCTAATCTCTGCAAATTCTGGATTTCACCATTTCGTTTCATCTACAAAACAGACAGGAAAGATAACCACAATTGAGCTTTTTTTCAATAATTTATCATGAAAAGGGACTAGGTACTTCAGACCCTCATTGTTTTTCAGAATCAACGTTTATTACTGTCTACTGTTGTTTGGATAATTATACACTTCATTTCGCAAACTATGCAAAGATTAGAGAGAGACTCTGAATACACTAAGTAATAATTTGATTTTGACCAATGTCATTTTGATTCTGATTAGAGCCAATTTGAACTTGAAAAGGTATAGAAGTACCAGAAACACCCAAAATTAAGCAGTTTGGGATACCCTGTACTTGTTAAATAACTCATCCTATGGTGAAAATCTTGTGATTTAGTTTCCCATTAATATTGCATATTTTGATAAATATCACATATCCTGCATTTTTAACCATCTTTTATGCTCATACTAAGTTATACAACTATCTATATTGTTATCGATATTATCATTGAGTTAATACTCAATGATGTTATGTACCTACGTCATAAAGTTTGTCTCAATATGAGTGAAAACATTTCATTGTTGGTTTAGGTCAGAAATTCTGGTTGTTAAAACCTTGAGTCGAGTGTTTCCCAGCTTCATAGACAAATATGGCGTAGTAGAATTAGAGCACGTGTGTGCATTTGACAATTTACCATTAATTAAATATTCATAGTCTTACATAGCTTACAGTCAATTAGTTCTTATCGCTCAGGGCGCGGAATTGTAGGAATTTGAGTAAAAAGTTTGGAAGATCTAATTTCGGTGGCTGACGATAAGAATATTCGAATATAATGAAAATCGATCGATAAAATTGTTTTGAATGTCAGCAATACATTTTCATCTATCAAACAATATAGCCCTCGATATAGCCTATATTGAATTAATTAACAAGGAAATAAACAAATTATCACATGAATTAAAAAACATCTTGCCTTCCAACTTATTACAAAGTTGGCACCTGACCATAGACACCCATGCAGATAAGATCTTTAAAAGAATAAAAATTAATAATCAAAAAAAACTCAAGAACCTAATAGAAATGCAAAAACCATTTACAAAACAAGAACTGAATAACTGTGTCAAAAACATGACCGACATTAAAATACCAAAAGATGTATTGAACATCATAAGTTTCGGTCCCAAATTTGCATATCCTCTGACTAAAACAGAGTTTGAACAGATGATCCCAACTATAATCAAGGATACTGAGTACATACTGCTGAGGTCAGACATAGAGTACACGGAACAAAACAAAATCCGAGCTAAACTAATCACGGCCATCAATAATCAGAAGCATTATAATGATAACAATAAAAATAAAATAATCCCAATCAATAGAGAATTGAAAAAAACCAGACAATTCTTGAAACAACACCCAGAAATAATAATTACCAACTCGGACAAGGATAAAACCAGCGTTATATTGACAACAACTATGTACAAAAACAACATGCATGACATCTTGAATGACCCTGCAACATATAGAAGACTAAATAACGATCCTACTCTGAAAACACAAAGATTAACTAACAACTTAATATCTCAGTTGCACATACAAGGACACATAAGTGAATACAAGTCCAAAAAACTGAAAAGGTACAATAGCATTCCAGCTAAAATCTACGCCCTGCCGAAGACACACAAAAAAGGTCCCTTAAGGTTCCGTCCGATCGTGTCAGCAATAGGATCTCCAACATATAACATCTCTAAATATATACATGACATCCTTGTACAAGTAGGCAGCACATTACCCTATAATCTGAAGAACAGCTGTGATGTCAGAGATCAAATAACACGAGTCAACATACCTGACAACTTTATATTGATGTCTCTAGATGTTGTGAGCCTCTTTCCATCAATTTGCAAAGATCTAATAATTGAAATAATTAACATAAAATGGAGTACAATAAAAGCGTATACAACCATTTCCTCAAAAAGTATGTTCCGACAACTTATAAAACATATTTTTGAGAATAGCTTCTTTCAATATGAGGGTGAACACTTCCAGCAGCTGGATGGATGCAGTATGGGAAGTCCAAGTAGTCCAAGCCTGGGTAATCTCATAATGGACTACATAGTGCACAAAGCCTTGGAAAACAAAGAGGACATCAGAATTGAATGGATCAGATACTATGTAGATGACACAGTCCTTATAGTTCACAAAGATGACATCCAAAAGACAATGGACTTGTTCAACTCCATTCATGCCAAAATTCAATTCACAATGGAGCTGGAAGAAAACAACAGTTTACCTTTTCTAGACCTGTTGCTGATAAGAGAGGATAATAAAGTCGTTACTGACCTATATATGAAACCTACCAGTTCCGGCAGAGTTCTGAATTTCCATTCCACTTGCCCGATGTCTCACAAGGTCTCTATCATTACCAGCGCAAAATACAGAATCCTTAAACTCAGTGACAAAAAATTCCACCATAATAATTTTAATAAAATCAAGAAATTACTGAAAATGAATAATTACCCAGAACAGCTCATTAACAAGATCTTTTACTCCAGCAATCAGATAAAGTACAAAGATGATGATGTCAAATATTATAAATTTCCTGCAGTGGGCACAGTTGACAAGAAAATACAAACAGCTTTGAAGGGACATAAAATAAAACTAGGCTTATATAACCAGAAGAATAACTACAATCAAATATACACAAAGCTAAAATCTAAAACAGATAACATGCAGGCACAAATCAGATGTAGTTTACAAAATATCCTGTAAGCAATGCCCTATAACATACACAGGTAACACAAGCCAATACTGCTACATGCGAGCGAAACAACACGCTAATAACATTAAAAACAATCAGTGGCGTAGCTTGCCTTAGAGGGGCCCTGTATCAAAATCTGTTGAGGGGCCCTAAGGAAGGGTGAAGTAAAAATAAAAGTGGCAAGAAATGTTCGATTAGTATCGAAATGATTATATGTGCTTATAATTGAAAGTTCTAACTCATACTTGAGCCGGTAGAGAAATAATATACAAACAAATAACATACAAACAATATAAAATAATATACAGACAAATAATATACAATAAACAACATAAAATGATAAACAAACAAATAAATTGGCACTAAAACACCAACTTCTAACTTCGAAAAAGGTTCCTTATTACAATTACCATCCGGATGCTGTGCTGGAAAACGAACATCACAAGCTCTACTGGGATCGCACGGTTCTCACAGACCGAAAAATAACCCACAATAGACCAGACCTCATATTGCTCAATAAGGATGAGGACAGAGCACTATTCATAGACGTGGCAATTCCAAATAATACCAATCTTCTGGATAGGCACACTGAAAAAATTTCAAAATACAGAGATCTCGAGGAACAAACCAGAAGACAGTGGAAGCTGAAAGATATCAAAACCATCCCTATTGTCATTTCATCTACAGGCCTGATACCGAAGAAACTACTAGAGAACTTGAGGAAACTTCAGTTGGACGAAAATATCTATAGAGTCATGCAGAAGGCGGTACTGCTCGGAACGGCGAGAACTGTACGCAAGTACATGGGAAATTCAGAGGAACACCGTCTGCTCCGACAGGAAGTGCGGGTGGAGCAGGAATCCAACCTACAGCAGGGAGGCGAGGAGCGACCCGGACCCGACCACCACCACGAGCCCGAAAACCTGGAAAGGGCTCCAACAGAGCTTAATCCTTTTGATATCTGAGATATCTGGGATAAGTGAATTTTCCTCTGGAGAGGAGTGTAAAAGCCGCAAGGCTAAAGTCATAAACAAACAATACAAAAAATTTAAGATACATTCTTCTACCATTTATTTCACCAAATCTATTTATCAAATCAGCCATAGCTGATGACGATTTCAGTTTTTTAAGTTGTTCCCACTCTATTGACAATAACGACATGTCTGAAATCTGTTCCTGTCCCATAAAAGTCCTCAGATAATTTTATATGAGTTTTAATTTTGAAAAACTCCTTTCAGCGATTGCAGTTGTAACCGGAAGGGTCAAAAATAAAAGGCATACAGTAATATCGTCCGGAAAACTGGATGCAAGGCTATTGCATTTTATCAGGACTAATTCTAAAAGTTCTTTGATGGCACGAATTTTCTGAATAGCAGATTTTAAGTATTCGTATCTATCTGAATGATGAATTCGGTGTAACGAACGGGATTTTGAAATGAATGGTTATCTTAGCAGTTATTCTCGAAAATGCTACTGTAAAACCTGTAAGAGGTTTTGGATAACATTTTCAGGAATTTTTTGCTTACAGACATTCGGGGGCCCCTAATGCCTGGGGGCCCCGTATCACTGATACCGCTGATACCGCGGTAGCTACGCCCCTGAAAACAATAAAGAAACCACAGCACTCGCAAAGCACGCTAAGGACTTCCAACACGAGTTTGATTTCGAGAACGTGAAGGTAATGGCAACGGAACACGTCCTAGAAAAGAGAGAAATCTTGGAAATATTGGAGATTCACAAAGACAAAAACAGCTGCAACTTCAAAACAGACACAGCGAAGTTGAACACATTGTATAAAGTCCTACTGAGTTGACATTTCATATAGTAAAATATAAAGAAGAGAAAAAGGGTTAAATAGAAAAAGATTGTGAGGGGTGATCGAACATACGTGGGCGGCATCCAGCGGGCGGAAGTGGAAGCGACGGTGTACTGATCGTATGACAACAGCCAACTGTTTGAATAACGACCTAATAATGACATTTCATTAGGTAGAACGTAGTCTGACTGCATAGCGATGAAAAATAAATCCTTAATTTAAATTAATATAAAACTTACTCCGTGTACTCGATTCATGATTCCGAGATTAAGAATTTTGACAAAGGTGAAAAATAAGAGACTGTAAGTGTTTCCCAATAAAACCTTGTAATACCGTTGTACCTGTGAGGATGTTATTTTGATATAATTGTGTAATTGTGTTGTCGTGTATTTTAATATTGTATGCTTTAATGACTTAAATTTTAATGTTGTACATGTTAAATTTCTGCAAGTTTGTAATTTCCGTATTTTCAGCCTCTGATGGAGCCAAAATAAAGTTGGCGAAACGTTAGGTGAACTCCTAGTATATACTTACCTGCTACACCTGTCCTAGCAACCCGCTACAATACTTTCATTATATTGAATTAAGTTCAATATATCAATGAATACACCGGCTACTTCAGTGTGGGATTTTATTTTTGAGTCGAAAACCAAGCGCTTTCTGCCTTATTAGAAGTCCACCATCATATACAGGGTGTACTTAAAGGTAAGGCTTTTTTTTAAAGGTAAACTGGTCAAAATAAAGCTTTTTCATTAAAAATCGCCCATATAGAACTGAAAACAAAAAATCGAAAATGATTAGTGAAATACGACCCTAGATCATTCGTTATCTGAAGTATTACGAAGGAATGGAAACAAATTATCTCCTGATTCTAACTCAACCATGTGGTTTCGTTTAGGATATTGACCTGTTCGATTTTCCCGTGAGAATGAAAAGATCATATTTGGTTTGAGACCGAAAAATTATTGCAGGGATGTGTTCAAGAAATTGCAAATTTTATGATTTATCGCGAACAATTTTTACTCGTGTATCGTCAGGGGCGCGCCCTGACGCCCTGACGCCCCCGCGTCCCATCCGCGGATGGGACCACCGGCGGGAAACCGGGAAAATTCCCGGTGGGCCGGTCGATTGTTGGGCCAGAGGGCTGGTCAGTTCGTACCATTTTTTTGTCTTCGGCGGAACATATATTACGTCGATATTTTTATTTTTTACAAATATTGAAAAACAATTCAAAATGAATGTTGGGAAAACTACCAATAAATATATGTTTCAATAAGTTTTGGAAATAATATTGATAAAATTAAATTTTTCCTGAACAACTGTCATAAACAGGGTGGCTTGAAACCTAATGAAATACAGAAGTTGCAAAAAACTCTACAAGTGATTGTATGATTATTATGCTGAACTTGCCTTATACGAATGTTTTAAGTTGTCAGTCCATGGGACACGGGGTGTGAAAGTTAAGTTTAGTTATGTGATATTAAACCTCTGTTTTTAATATCACACTACCAAACTTTACTTTATTACTTTATTTAATATTATTAACAGTAGCAGTTAATCATTCATTTCAGTCGGTTCTTGCGACGCTCTACGTGTTTGATAACGCATATATAGTTTAAAGTGTGTTAACGAAGAAAAGTGAACATGGCCTCTTCGAGTGACGGCGAATATTCGGAAATGGAAGTTCTAGATGATGGTATACATGGAAAAAGGTACAATACAAATGAAAAAGAGACAAAAATCCTACATCTCCAACGCTGAAAAATCCGAAGAAGAAAACATTATCATCTGCACAGGATGAATCAACATCGGGAACTCGCGTGAATTATAATATACCACATGAAGGGAATCCTAAAGTAGATACACATGTTCGTGCGAATCTCCCGCTGAAGATAACAACACAAAAAACTTCCGAAAATTCTAACACACAATCAAATAGTACACAAATACAGGAAAGCATTAAGCAGCCCACACACCGAAAGATTTTCAAAAATCTTTTCCACATTAAAATTGAAGCAAGCACAACAAGAATTCAGGTAGCTGATATGTGGACCTCGATTTTCCCCGACAGCCAAGACATAATCATACAAACAAAAATGGGTTTTTTAATTAAATCAAACAATGATAAAACGAATCTTATGAAAATCTTAGAACATCTCAAAAGCCAGGACAAAATACAAAGCTACACAGAAACCACAAACAACATAATGGTAAACAAAAACCCAAAAACAACGGAATCCTACTCGGCTGTAATTTCTAATGTCGAAACAGAAATTAACGAAACTCAAATATGCCAACTACTCAGCAACCTCAATATTAAACATCGATACTGCAAGCGGATAATTTCAAGGAAAACCAACAACCCATCATTATACATCAGAATAATAACAGGTGACGTACACTCCTACGAAAAACTGATTAATGAGGGTATATTTTTTAAATGTAAATACTACAGAGCAAACCCAAGTCTTCCGCCAGACCCACTGCCGATTCCATGTAGTAGGTGTTCGCAGTTCACTCACAAAACGGAGGATTGCTCTTCCCCCATAAAATGCAGCAAATGTAATGGAGAACACAGAGACCACGAATGCAAAACTAATCTTCCCCCAAAATGTGGAACATGCGGCTCTCCAGAACATGTAGCATGGTCAACTAAATGCCCCAAAAGACCCACCAAACAAATAGAAGGTATTCCTAACGTAAAAATTCGGTCAATTAACAAGAAAAGTGCAGAAATAGACAAAAAAAAAACGAAAAACAGTAGAATACATTCTTACTACACTATACATGACCACATAATAGAAACATTCATAAATAAGATTAATAAACCTAAGAATACAGATAGACAGCAACTTATATCAAAACTCCAGTACAAAATAAGTACCATTCCAATCTTCGTTGGAAACCGGCTGTACATTTTGATGTTCGATCTGGAGGCAGAAGTTAAATCAGTAGGCACAGAACCTACGGAGGGGGTTCAAGCAGAAAGAATAGCACACGATGATTAAATGTTTATATGCTAATATAAACAGTTACAACAACAAAAAAGAACTTATTAGGCACTACATAGAAAATAACTCCATCCAATGTATGATGATGGTAGAAACCAAGACTAAACTGAAACACAATGTAAAGTATAAAAACTGGGACACAATAATCAAACATGGTAATATATTGAACGAAAATACTAGAGGAGGTAGCTTAGTACAGGCAGAAAAGTTCATATCAATTGGGAAATCTAACCCTGCACACCTCAACAATCCCTGGAATGAAGTACTACACTTCACAATACCATTCAAGGCCGAGCGGATACATATATTTCTGGTGTATAGTATATACATCATTCTAGCCAGTACATCGAGGAAAACTTACTGGTGAAAGCATCTCAATACAAATACTCCATGATTATTGGGGATCTAAATGTAAACAATCGAAGAAAAAAACAGCTGAAAAACTTTACAAGCAACTCCGACTTTGTAGAGATATGCACTCCACCTACGTTTTTAATGGAAAATAACAAGGGCACCACTCCAGACAGATTCCTGTGCACCAAGAACATCTTACAGAATATAAAGAATGTGCAACTTACTCCAGACTTAGGCTCTAATCACCTGGCAATCGAATTCTACCTAGACCTTGAATCTAACCCCCTAATATACCCAACGGAAACCAGGTACGACTACTCTAAGTGCCATATCGGCAAAGTTAATGCCGAAATGTGTCAACTGTTGAAGTCTGGGCTACCAATCACCACGAATTACATCACATCGTTTACTCAAAACCTCTCGGAAATAATCAAGAAGCACTCTCCAAAGATTCAAGTCAAATATTACAGCCAGAAAATTCCAGCCTATATATTGAGGCTAATCAAGGTTAAAAAACAAATTTATAGGGAAATAACAATAAATGAAGATCCATCCATGAAGGCTAAATACAATGCACTAAATAAAGATATTCACAAACTCATCAACCACTACCGCTCACATAAATATCTGGAAACCTGCAGAGAAATCAAAGAACAAAAGGGGAAAACATACTGGAAAACCATTAAGAAACTAACCAAATACAACTTTCACAATACCACAGACACCATTGAAATAAACGGTAACGCCATCACAAATGAGCAGGACATAGCAGACGCCTTCGCAGATCACTTCCAGAAAAATTTCAAAGTTTATTAGTTAGTAGTTATTATTTTCTCAAATGGTCAAATATCCATAATGGTTGGGGAGCCGACGATGCTAAATCGGGATTTACTCGAGCGTCGGGGACACCTAGTGGATTTTGAAGATTAGCTGGTAGAAAGAAAACAAGGTTCTATGATGTGTGCACTTTCAGCGTGTCAGATTTTTATATAATGAATCTCGGCAGACATTTTGACCCATTGATCTGACACTAATCAGGGGGGGTTTCTTAATCTGACACTTTGAAGATGATAATAATGCTTTTTTTTCGAATATTCCCCGGCCTGTAGCTTGAATCATTTTTGTATTCATTATAAAAATTGTAGATAATAAAATTCAACACGACTTTTGTCTGAAGCAATTTTACCTACTCTTAACCGTTCTCGAGTTAGAGGGCGATAAAGGCGAGGAGCTTAGCCACACATGCGAAAGGGCAAGGTCAATGTAGAATCCCAGTCTAATTTACATTAATCCAATTGTCAAAATGACAAGGTATTTCTATGATAATAATTTCGAAATTAGTCACGAAAATTTCAGTGTTGTCTCTGACTGAACCTTAGAATGTAGTATTTTCCAACGAGTGAATTTTCGCTTCAGCATATATCGCTAAACACCTCTCATTAATCGATATATATCTCAAAAACGTTTGAACGAAGAAAAAATTGTTTAGGACAAAATTTGTATATAGCAAATGTTATGCTCTACAACTTTTATAATGAATGCGAAAAAGATTTGAAGCCCGGGGGAGGAGATAATTCAAAAAAACTGATTTTTGTTACCTTTATGTCCAATTTTTATTGTTTCGGCTTGTTTTAGCAAGTCAGATAATATTTTTTCCGTTATTCTTGAATCATTAGCTTCAAAATAAGAAAAAACGCTACCGCGCTCGAGAATGTACACGTGACGTTTCTTTTTTGCAACTTTGGCGCCCTCCGAGGCGCCCTTCCACACATTTTCGACACGCTTAAATTGTCAGATTAAGAGAATATATACTCTTCAACATGTAATTAGCCACATATATCTTAATCTGACACGCTCGAGTATGTACAATGATCGTTTTTTTTTTTACCATTCTGACAGGCTGTCCTAGACAATTCCCCTTATATAAAGGTCTAATTTTTGGTAGAGGTACTCTACAGGGTCCAAGCTATGTGTTCTTATATTAATCTGACACGCTCAAGTAAATCCCGAATTTCCCTCTTCGGCTCCCCAACTATTAGTTAGAGTTCAAGTAACTGTTGAGAGTTGGGTTCTTACTGTGTATTCCGAAAATCATTCCATAAGGAACCGTTTTTAAGATATAACTCATATTCAAATTTTTTTAAGGAATTTCAACAGCCTGTTTCCTGTTTCTTTTCTCTAGCCGAATTGGAAAAATGGTAAAAAGAAAAAGTGTTACTTTTAACCTCACTATGTATAAAATTAGAAAGACCCTGCAATAATTAAATAATAAAAAAAACAGATCGAATTTGAGAAAATTTTGAACTTCATATCTGATTTTTACATAAAAGTAAAGCCCCTTGGCTTAGAAACGCCTCATATCTAATCGTTCATTTTTCCAAGATCTATTCTTTCGTAGAATCGGATTATAATAAATAATCAACAAAAGAAGGATGTCATTGCCATGCATAACGAATATGCCACCAATATTTTCGACGAACACAGATTTGTATTATTTCTTGAATTTCGATTAACCATGATCTATATCTTATCTTCCATTTAAAGTAAACAAGAATGCGACCTAATGAACTCACTCAGAAGAAAATAAAATTACGTCAAGTCATATAAATATACACTACAATTACACACAAAAATCCTCAGTTCTCACTCACAATTAAATCATTCAAAATGAATTCACAATTACTCATTTCCTTTGCATTGTGTGCATTTCTTTTTCAATTCACTAGTGGCGGAAAGATTATAGAAACAGTTAAGGAGGACATTCATAAAGCAGGCGAAAATATTGATTGTGCTTTTCGAGATATTGGAACATTTTTGGGAATTGGGAAAAGAGGACCATGTGAGAAGGGATCGGATCAAAAAGGTAGTACTGATAGTACTGGATTAGGACAAGGAGGTACACAGCGTAACAATATTGGACAAAGTGGATTCGAACAAATTGGTTTTGGTCAGGGTGGATTTGGGCAAGCACCAGGCGTAGGTGGAAATGGATTTGCACATGGACATGGACAAGGACAAGGACAAGCCATGCATACGTCGGGAGGTTTTGGACAAACTGGCTTCGGACAAGGATATTCTGGGCAAAATAATAATGGATATAATTCATTAGGACAAGGAGAAATTGGTGGACTGAGCAATACACAATTGAATGGATATGGACATAAATCTGAAAGTACTACAGGTTTAGGAAGTAAGGATGATCGTGAGTACTCATTGTCAAGATGTAAAATATAAATTCATGAATGAGAATACAGAAAAAATCATAATCATGCTTTTGTCCAAAAGAAATTCTAAATAATAGACTTTATTGATAATAATTTTCTCATTTTGGGTAATTTGGCATGAATAATGATCGTTCGTTCCCTCTAATACGTAGCCTCTTTATAAAAAGAATCTGAGAAAACCCTTCATTAAAGACATGCTCTTTATACCAGAATTCCGTTCTTCTTTCTTGCACTTCTATCTTCTCTCTTCTTATCATCTATTGAAGTTCTTGAGTTGGCATTTATCCCGTCTTTTCGTACATTTTTCTTGTAACATAAGAGTTGTTTGTTTTCTCAACAGTTAGTTGAAAAATTCTCCCACGAATATTCATAATCGTCCAACAACTAATCATCTGGGAAGGCAATTTCCTTTTCTGTGATAAATATAAAGGACACCAAGCCAATATATTAGTGAACGATCATTGAAGACTATATATAATTAACTGGGCCATGTACAGGTTGTCCCAAATTCGGTATCGTCTGATGAGATCTCGGAAACCAAGAAAGCAAGTGCCAGCAGATAGCACTTTTCCAAGCTGGTATGTGCCTGCCCTCCTACGATGCTTCGTTTTTATCAGGACTTTTTACGCGATTTACGATTTCTGATTAAGCAAAGTTATATTTTTTCATTCCATTTTGACGTTCAAATACTGTATCATTCAACCCAAAGCAATAAGGCTAAGTTCACATTTATCCATTCAGCTAAGCAATAGTTATTTTCCTATCAAGTCCTGAAAGTGATACTTGCCACACGAATGAGCCGTTGAGCAGTTGAGACTCGAACTTTTTTTCCAGCCCTCGCTATCGCTAGGGCGCAAACTCGTCCCCGACTGGTAAATGTTACTTACATCCCTTATAGTATAAATAACTATTAATTCACATGTGAAATGAAGTAACATAAAAGATTATAGAGTAGAAAGATAGGAAACGAAGCGACTAAAGTGATGTGAGCGCCATCTGTGTTTCAAAAGTGTTTTTAAGTTCCTAAGGCCGGTTAAAATATTTTGTGAGATTTCAGATGGCCCTTTTGATCAGAGGTTTCGAATGTTTTGATTCTCGTAGAACCGCCTTTTTGTTTATCAAGCTCGTTCTAGTTGGTGATATTGAAATTTTTCGTCTAATTTCTTTGTGAAAACATCAGAATATCGTTCGAAAATTATACCTGTGTGAAGTTTTTTTAATTGTGGTTCCAAAAGTTCTGTAAATAATATGTGAGTAACTGAAATGTGTATGCCATGATGGTATATTGAATATTGGTTCATATTAATTTCTGATATAAATTGTACAGATTCCACTAAGTTTATAATACCTATCAAAAAAACGTATTGCGCACAAATAACATCTTTGTTCTTTAGCAGATCACAAGAGTTGTCCTAGTCAAAGCTCTATTCATTGTTCATAATTTCAAATTTTGTAAATGTTTATAAGTTGCAAATTAAAATATAGCACATCCGACAGAGTATTTCATTGACATCAATTGATTTCAAGCAATGTTCAGATGAAAACTATCATCCTAGTCGAAAAACAAAACCATACTTTTGTTTTGTCGCTCAGGATGTTTATATTTTTTCTTTGTGCAGCTTCAAAGCGTCTGGCAAGAGTTTTGGCCCATGGAAAGTGTCTGTCACTTATGATATAACTTCGGAATAATATTCTTCAAAACATATATAAAAATCAGCCATGTGAAAATAAATTAAGTAACACTTATTATTAGTTACCTTTGCCACCTGGTATCTGCCCAGGTGTCACTAGGCAAGCTCTACAAGTTCGCAGGTATTCAAAGCACATGAGACTCTACTGAGAGCCTAAAGTTTCATCTGTCTGAAAATAAGTTATGTCTGGCCGCTCTGGGATCTTGGACTAACTGGATAAATGTCATATTGCTTTTTTTGCTATGGATTGAATAATGCCTTAGCAACAATAATCAATTGAAGCGATACTTTTCATATCATTCCATAAATTAGATAATTCTCTGGGAATCCTAATCAAAATGAAATTAAATTTGGTATACAAAAGTTATAAACGTTAATGTTAATTTTAAAAAGAAAAAACCTACTCCCCTACTCGCCCTTCGAGTTTTATTCGTATATCGTAGATTTCAAAAATATATAGGTAATCTACTGTTTACTTCTGAACGTGGTTGCAAATATGAATTGCATATTGAGTTAATTAATCATATTGGGATACTTCACCAATATTGATAGAAAGCAATAAGAGAAGAATTGAATTATATACATAAAAAGAAGAGTTTAGAATTCTAAGCATGGATACTCCTAATAATTATTGACAAATATAATAGTATTTTTCCCATATTGATTGGTGAAGTTATTCTCCAACCATCTAAATATTTTTTTTTCTGGTCTGGCAACTTTTTCAAGCAACAAAAAAATAATATTGACTACTTGTCCATTATTTTTAATTTCTATGCTTCTAATTCAAAACTGTACTTTATTCGCATCAAGTTCTATGCTCACCTAACTCCTATCGGTAAAATCAGATCTGATTTTGATATTATCTTAATAAGATATATTGACTCGATAATTCATTTTTGTAGTCACTATTTCAAGATGATAATAGTTTGTTTTTAAGAAAACATGCCAGTTGGTTCTACGGACATCTAATTTGGGACATCCTGTACATATCTGTGAGTAGATTGTAGATAGCTGAAACTCTAAATTATCGTGTATCTCAGAAATGGATGAGCATAAATCAGCATCCTCTAAAAAATAATGGTACCTATCTATAATTGCTTGAGCTCGACTAAATTATTGCCTCTTACACATGGTGTTCAATTTTTTCTGGATTGGTCCCAACTTTCATGTGGCAGCCTGTATTCTATATTATTACTTTTCGGTATTTTCAGCATGTCAGTTTTATTCTTTAGATTTAGAATATTCCCATCCAAGAATATGATGAATATATATTAAAAAATTATAGAACTTAAAACGGACTATACGATTTTCACAAAATGACTTTTTAAACCAACGACACGTGTTTGAATTTCATAATAGCATCTTCAGGTGGGGGAAGGTAAACACCTTCACCCACCTATATGAAATATTTGATAATGAAACAAAACAAACAAGCATTTTTTTCTACTCCTGAGAATCTGGAGGTATAATAATAGTTTCCGGAACATTCGGAGAAATTTTGGGGCAGAAATCAGACTAGAGCTAGTAATGATGGTAATTTCCGGAAAGTTAGGGTAATTCGAGGGCAGGTAGCAATCGGAGGATCGGTCATAAAACAATATAGAAAATGAAACTTTGCATTAACTTTTTATTAGTTTATAAGAGCCTATTTATCCCTCAATGTTATCGAAAACTATCAGCTGCCCTTAGATTTTAAGGAAGTTTTTTATTTTGGCCTTTTTTTAAATTCAAATTTTATATATTTTTTTGTTTATTTTATGTTAGCGTCTATACTGATCAAAATACTACTAATAGTTGAACACAAATATCCAAAATAAATTCATTAATAGAGAGTTATTGAGGTCAATCTGGTCATTGAGTAAATCCGGTTATAAATTACATTGATTGATTTTCAAATTTTCTACAAGATCCAGCTTCTGACTTTTAGTTTCTATACGTAAAATTTGGAAGTCTTCGTTGAAGTTGTGCTTTGCATTCAACAGATGCTCAGCAAACGTAGAATTTCCAGTGCCTTTTATGAAACAATTTCTGTGTTCTAATATTCTCTTCTGAAATTTTCCACCTGTTTGACCTGTATAAAAAGATGGACAATCACTACGACAAAGTTTATAAATTCCACATTCATCTCCCTTATTTGTTCGATTTTCATTATTCTTTATGTATTTTCCTAGAGTATTTTCCGTTTTAAAAGCTAATTTTATACTGTACCTCACCAAAAGTTTGGTATTTTTTCAGGAATCTTCCCTAAAAAATTATAAAGTTGCTCCACTGGAATTCTTTTCACTCTCTAAAACGATATATTTAATACTGATGCTTCCTCATTCAATATAGAATACCCAGTATAATAAAGATTTAAACAGCACCAACAAAGGTTCTACAAATTTCCTGAATTATTTCCTATTGTTAAATTCGCAAGTTTTTCTTTTTTTTTCGAAAAAGGCTGGTCCGGAAAGTATGCAAGGGAGTATCTATAGTGGCAAGAATGACAAGGGAGTCGTCACTACACACCCACTATTTTTACCACTACACTGGCCAGATCTATTTCAGTCTGCATGATCAGGCCCGGATCTACGATTTTTTCTGACCGGGGCAAAAATTCATGATGGCGCCCCCCCCCCCCTCTAAGGTTCGTAGGAAAAATCTAATTGCACATTCGTCATCGCTTTCAACCCGAATTATTTTTTTCACTAGTTCGAGGTCGTATAGATTACGAATATGCAATTAGATTTTTCCTAAGATGAGTACTTTGGAAAAAAAATCACTCTTATTTTTTTCCCATTGTTCCATCAAAAGATATTTTTTCTCATTGTTCCTTTAAAAGTTATTCTTTTCCCAAAATACTCCCAAAAATTGCATATTCGTAATCAACGACCTCGTACTAGTAGAAAAAATGACGTTCGAAAAATAAAAAATAATAATAATAAATTATTCCGAACAAAAATTTATTTTTTCAGCTACACATATCGACCCGGATCATTTTACATATTAATTCAAGGTCGTAGATCACGAATATGCAATTAGATTTTTGGAGGATCAGTATTTTGAGGAATGAATCACTTTTGGTGCAAAATTTCGGAAATATTGGTCAACTTTGAGGAGCTGTAGCAGCCTAGCAGCTAGAATGGCACTAGTCATATGCTGTTTTTTTGGTGATGAATTGGTTCTTTGCAAATATAAAAAAACCACACTTTATTCATCTATCACGAACAGTTCAGATTTTATGAATTTTTCCGCGACGGTCCAAAATTTCCGATTTTCCATCGACCATAACTTGAAAAATGATTTCTTTTTAAATATCTGTTTGCATATTCGTGTTCTACGCCCTCGAATTAGTGTACAGAATGAATTCGGTTTTGATCGGAGACCAAAAATATTCTTCAAAAAATCGCCCACTCTGTATATATTTCATTTTGTGAAAACATTTTAAAAAACTCAATTTCGTGAAACTTTTGTATAAAACATTTTTTTGTACCTCTCTTAGTAACAAAGTTAAAGGGGGGCTCAAATTATGGTGAAAAACTCGGTACATCTATGGAAAATTTGAAAAAATTTCAATCTTACCGATTTCCACCAAAATTGGTGTTTTTACTAGGGCATAGATTACGAATATGCAAACAGAATTATGCTGAAAGGATTAGTTTTTAAGTTATGGTCTATAGAAAATCGGAAATTTTGGCCCTTAGTTCCAGATGAGAAGGCGATGAGTCGGCAGGCAAAGAAATTACTGCTTGCGAAGCAGTGTGAACATATCAGATCTTTCAACCTATTTCACCCAAGTGTGGCGGTCATTCGTAGATGACTGAATAATATGAAGTTAATTGATCCCTCATTGATTTTAAAGATTTTAGGCATAGTGATGGTTTATCATGTTTCCATTCTACATTTTCCATTTTAGCACTATTAATATTTTTTCTGAGAAAATCAAAAGTGAAAAAACTTTAACCTGTGGTTGATTTTGGCGCCCCCTTGAGCTGGCGCCAAAATCCAACTACTCCGACCAATTTTATAATAACCCTGTAATATAATTAAATTGTTACAAAGACAATTATGTTCTTCATTCAATTATAACTGCCCCAAGGAACACCCTTGTCTCTATTTCATTATATTCCTCCTTCACTAAAAAATTCATTCTATTTTCAGCTACTGGAAAAAGTGGTTTGGATATGAGATTCGAAAGTGGATCTAGTTCAACAGCATCACCAGAATCATCTACTAAAAAGCTTGAAATAAGTGGAAGACGTATTATATCAGCTCACTCTAACTGTCCTGCTGGATACGTCGCAGACTCCAGAGGACGCTGTAGAGAAACATTCTGATTTTTAAATTTTTTTGATTTATTTATGTTTATTTGTTTTGTTTTTATATCATAATGGTATTATGAATACGAAGGATTTTAATTTTTCTCCTATCAAAATGAGAACTAACGAAAGTGTTTTTTTCTTTCTGGATCAGCTATATAGTACCTATATACAAATTCAAATCGCTTTCGAGAATGGAAAGTGACGAAAAAGATGAAAATGATAATCGTACAAAGTTATGTCACACTACTCACACTAAAACAGAATAGAGATAGGAAATTTCAAACACTAACTACGAAGTGAAGTCATGAATTTCTTAGAATTCTTCAGGATTTTTCATGACTTCAGGTTTCATCAATCAAAAAACTCTAATTTTACAACAAAATAATAATGTTTCTAATGAAACACACGTCTTTAGGACTCACACACACAGGACTCAAAATTGATACATCATATTAGAAAATGTATGGGGCATTCTCAAGACAAAAATTAATTTTAGAATAGAAGATAGCTAGTGTTACATTCTGAAAACCAATATACAGGGTGGGCCATCCATAACTTTCCACCTCGAATTTTGAGCTTTGAGATGGAATAACGAAAAAACGCTCAGACAAGTCAAATGTTGTTGAAAGGGGTACCAATGAGGGTGTTCAAATGAAACTGATATCACTACCCCTCTAGCCGCAACCCCTATCAGCTCTCATTTTTGAATAGGGAAAAGGAGTCGAGCAGCACCTTATTGGAAATTGCAGGAAATTTCCTGCATTTTTTTTTCATCGCTTTATTATTATACAGGAGAGACTCAGTATTCTATCAATAAGTTTCACACGCCGAATTTGGATCTTTGAGGTGGAAAAAACGCTCGGACGGGTCAAAAAATGAATTCGATATCACAACCCTCTAGCCACTACCACTTAGAGCAATTCTTTTTGAATAGAGATAATAGGTCGTAAATCGTGCGCTTTCGTTAAAATTGAAATAATTGCTGTTAGGGTAGCGGCTAGAGGGGTATCGAATTCATTTTTTGACCCGTTCGAGCGTTTTTTCCATCCCAAAGATCCAAATTCGGCGTGTGAAAGTTATTGTTATTGATAGAATACTGAGTCACTCTGTATAATAATAAAGCGATGAAAAAAATATACACTCATGCAGGAAATTGAATTGCCTTTCCAACAAGGTACTGCTCGATCCCTTTTCCCTGTTCAAAAATGAGAGCTGTTAGGGGTTGCGGCTAAAGGGGTAGTTATCATAGACCTATAAAACACATGGACGTGCCCTTCCAGTAAGTTTCAATAGCCACGAGTGCGGCCAACATGAGATGGAGCTAGTATGGGCAAAAAAACGTTCCTTAGAACGCCTTAGTGCTAAGCGCATACGATTTATTTCGATTTTTTTTATAATATAGGGAAAATAAGAAATGAAATTTGCTTAGAAATATTTCGATCATTGATTATAAACATAATTCTTTTAATTTAGGTATTAATTTCCGAGCTATATTTGTATATTGGCGCTCGTTAGAGATAAAAACAAGTACCTATAATCGAATAAAAAAAATGGAACGAATATTAGTATCGTTTAGATTGCGTTCAATGATCCAATTAGAACTAAAGAGCACAATTTTTGTTTTCGCCTATTCCTCGGAAAATACAACAGATAAGTTCATGAAAAGTTTGTGAATAAATTGATTTGAACAAAAACAATTGAGCACATTTTTAGCCAACACTGATTTCTTGTTGGTTCAATATCTGAAAAAATATTTCATTGATCAATATTGATCAAAAGGTTGAAAAATAGACATTACAATCAGCATACTAAGTAATTTTTCAACTGAGGATAATTTTTAGGAAGCATATTTATATTTTGTCCCAATGGAAAAGCTCGCATTTTGGGCTTTTATTTTCTCTTCTAATCTCAAGTGCTTCTTTAGTATTATTTTATCTAGATGAGAAAAGAATTGACATACATTTATTGATTTGAAATGAATATTTCAACTATGATATATAATAAATCGATTAATACAAGTTACTATACCTGTGAAATTTCACTTAATCTGTCTTTTCAACTCATTTCGTTCTATTAATTGCACTCTACGAGGACACCATTATTACTTTCATAATATAAAAAGGATACGACATTCAAAGTTGATTTAACATTGATGAGAAAATTCTGAAAATTCCGATAAGTGCAACCGAGTGTTTTCCCCATACTAGCTAGCTCTATCTTATTTCGGTCGCACCCCCTCTCTCTCTCTACGCCGTGTCCATGTGTTTAATATGTCTATGGTAGTTATATCAAACTCATTTGAACACCCTTATTTGTTCCCCTTTCATCAAAATCATATCAAAAATAATAAAATAATATCAAAGTCTATACTCATTGGTGATATATTGATACACTACACCACTACACTACCAGTTAGCCATTGATGGTGAAGCCATCGAGCCCGAACCAGTATAATCGGCTCGGTCCGATGCATATTCCACCGTGTATAGGCAAATTTTGATGGAGCCCAAGTCATCATATCATATCATGAATTTTCGATCGAGCAAATTAAATATCCATCTACCCATTCTCGGTACAGTTTACTCGATTATATCGGTATATTCCGCACTGTGAGAGGATATTTTGGCATATCATATCCAATTGGAAACTAGAAGGCGTTATGATAGCACCTTAGGTCCTGTATTGTTTTTTTTTTCAGAAAATTTCAAATGCTATTCTTCAAGCCATAATAAATCACACATCCATTTACCTGTCAAAACCGCAAGCTCATATCTATTATAGTTCCGAAAATATTGGCATTTTATCATTTATCATTTTATCATTGTTCAATACGTCCAATAAACCATCTTAAGTTGGTACACCAAAAGAACTGGATTATCAAGTCAAAGAAAATGCAATGAAATACAGAGGAAATTATGGTTTAATTCGTCAAAAATTACACATAATGGAATTTTCAACACTTTTTACTTCTTTGAGGTATCGGATGTGCCTGAAAAAAAGTATATGATTAGATCTTAAGCATTCAATGTTACGATTTCAAAAAAAAAACATTGACATGGATTTATCCAGTTATGAACTGAATCCAAGAAATTAATGATTCCTTATGGTCGGAGACTGAAGGAAATATGTATTGATAATATTCCAACAGAACTATGTGCAGTAGCGCAACAGTATTATTGACTATATAGTTTAATGGTCTGTAATCTGTATGTAATAAATCATAAATGATTGTAACATCGCAGTTGGCTTTGAATTATTTTGTGCTGCTGACTGCTGCTTCATATTGAAGGGTTCTGAACTGAACATCATAGAATTTCAAAATTGACGCAATCTACTTATATGATGTTACCATCATCTGATGACTGTTTGCGTGGCGGAGCTGGCCGTACGGAACAGGTGAAAATGGTAAAAAAAACCCTAATCTGACAGTTTGAAGATGATAACAAGGCATTTTTTAAAAATATCTTCCTTCTTGAACCTCCTATCGTTTCCGTATTCATTATGAAAATTGTAGATAATAAAATTCTGTACAACTTTTGTTTGAAGCAAGTTTACATCCACTTTACTGTTACTGTTAGAGTTAAAGGGCGAGAAGGTTAGCCACACATGCGAAAGGCCAAAGTCAATGTAGAAACCTAGTCTAATGTACATTCATCGCCATATATCTTGAAAACGTTCAAACGTAAAAAAAAAATTGCTTCAGACAAAATTTGTAGAAAATAAAATGAATGCGAAAATAACTTGAAGCCCAGGAGAGGAGATGATTCAAAAAACCTGATTTTTGTGACCTTTATTATGGCCAATTTTCATTGGTTCGGCTTGCTGAAACTGTCAGATTATATTTTTTTCCGTTATTCTCAAATCATTTGCTTCAATATAAGAAAAGAAGCTCGAGAATGTACACGTGACCTGGTGGGACCTGGTGGGACTGGCCTTACGGAAGAGTTGAAAATGGTAAAAAAAAAATTTTTCCAGCGGGCCCAGATTTTTGGAGGATATGTTAATCGGACCCAAAAGAAGCTACTTTTCAAGGGACTGACAATTTGGACGTGACGCAAGGTCACAGCGGTCCTTTGAAAATGTAAAAAAAAATCGTTACTTGTACATACTCGAATTACTTTTTTTCCAATATTTCCCTCCCTGTACCTCTTATCGTTTTTGTATTCATTATGAAAGTTGTAGATAATAAAATTCTGCACAACTTTTGTTGTGCAATTTTATATACTCTTAACCGTTCTCGAGTTAGAGGGCGATAAAGGCGAGAAGCTTAGCCACACATGCGAAAGGGCAAGGTCAATGTAGAATCACAGTCTAATCCACAATTGTCAAAATGACAAGGTATTTCTATGATGACAATTTCGAAATTAGTCACGAAAATTTTAGTGTTGTCTGTGACTGAACCTTAGAATGTACTATTTTCCAACGAGTGAATGAAATTTTATAGGAACTACTCCTGCTTTTTTCCATAATCATCACCCTAAAGGTCAGTTCATATTATCCGTCCGTCTCGGTTCAGTTCAGCTCCGCCAAAATATCTTTCAATGTGTTTTATATGGACTAATTCATACTATCCGTCTCCGACCCTTCAGCACCTATCGGCACGCTTACGAACATCCGACGGTATTCTTCCAGAGAATATTTTGCGGATGGGCTGAAGGGCGTGGTTGGACTGAACGAGACTGAACTTATAATATGAATAAGCAACCGCTCAGTTCAGCTCAGTCAATCGAGGCTTTTCCTTTGTCGTGAAAGCTTCTTTGAACTTTTCTTTTGTATTAATTGCGACATTTTTCACAGTATACAGGATGATTCATAACTATTGGGACATAGGCTAAAGGCAGATTGTTTGGACCAAAATATGGCGATAGGACCAATTATACCTCAATAAAATATTGCTGTGAAAAAAAGATAGAGGGCGTTAAAGTTGATTTTTTTTTCGTTTTTTGCTAATAATTTCACTGTATATTTTTTCATCCGTTTTTAAGGAAAACACAATTGAACAGTTCGGAGCATCGGAAGGGGATTTGAAGTAACGACTTATTTATTTTATTTATTTATTTCGACGATAAAGCATAATAAAAAACAATGTAACATAAAAAGAATAAACTTAAATTGAATGTTCTACGTTTCCTCCTCCTACTTCTATGCCTTTTCTAATTCTTTCAATAAAGGACTTTCGAACTTTGAAGAAAATATTATTCTCCCCCCTTATAAAAAATTCAACTTTAGCGCCCTCTATCTTTTTCCACAGCAATATTTTATTGAGGTATATTTGGTCCTATCGCCATATTTTGGTCCAAACAATCTGCCCTTAGCCTATGTCCCAATATGAATCACCCTGTATAATCGATATGACTTCCTGTTCATTCTAAAATAGCCATGATGTGTGGACCAATTTTTTTTATAATGTCCAATATTCACCTTCAACTTTCCTCTTTTCAAATATTGGTTAGACACCCAATCTTTTTACCAACTTCTCGTTCCTCTTCATCTTCGTCTAACAATAATGCAAAAGCACATCATTCATTCAGGCGTAATTGCAGCAATTTTATTTTTAGCAGAAGTTAAAGGGTTCACGTCCTATGAGATAGGGCACGTAAGAGAAACAACGAAAATAATAATACTGATAATTTAACAATATTTTTTAGGGTTCTTGTACTGTTTTGACCAAAATGAAAGGCTTCATGTGTCAAGTGCTGGTCGATTCGAATGCAACCGAAGATTCACGACACACGAAGCGGAAGGTGACTGAGACGATCGTGACTGATAATATGAACGCAACCTCCGTCAACGGCTAATGATCCTTCCGCCGGCCTGAACTGAGCGGAACGTATAATATGAATCGTCTTCGCATTTGTTTACAGACAGCCTACATAATGTGAAAAATTAATGTAACATCTGATACTATGAGGTTACAATGAAAAAAATACGAAGAAAAGCCTTTGACAAACATGATCTATCACATACTTTATGTAACATGTTTATCTTCGTATTACGTCTCGATTACATAAAATTTTCGTTAAGGAACCAGATTGCTCACCTTATTTTTCCTCAAGGAAATAACTTAACACATGTTCCTCTCACGTTCACGTAAGGATAAAAGCAGTAACCATACTGACCAGGGCTACCGACCCTTACTGGCTTAGGATCAACTGGTACACTAGTGGCAATGGCCACCAAGACTGCCAATACTAGCAAAGTAACGATGATATTGAAAATAAACTTTCCCATTTTATTCTGATATTGTACTAGCACTTGATCGACAACAAGTCTAATTTATATGAGCAAGGTATCTTATCTTTTGTATTGGTTCTTAGGAATGCACGTAGAATTCGAATAAAACAATCATATCTTGGGGATTTACAGAGTATTCATGAGATCTCATTCTAAGAAATCTTACCTACCCACGTCGTTAAATACGAGTTCATTGACGGACTGGACTGGTTTCGATAGACAAGGATCAACAGAGACAACTGTTGTCTCTGTGGATCAGTTTCAATATATGAAGTTACCAGAATATGTACCAAGCGAAAAATGCAGTTTCACACTAATTACTAATACTAATTCATTATTTTTTCAACTCGACCACTATATGGATCCAAAACAGTGTCCACAATAGAATGTGTATACATTTTATTTAGGTACCTACCTTTTGTATAAGAGGATTCCAATTGTACCGGAATAGCAACCTGGAATAAGAGACGAGGATGTATTGATATCTAGTTAGCCTAGATCAGTTCCATGCATAAAAAAAATATTGCGTGACCATAACAAGGAACAATAACTCATTAGAAGTGTCAGTGTGAAGTTAGAGATAAGAAAAGTAAACCAGAGTTGCGCAATAAATTAAAAGATGTCCACCGAAATTGTGAAAATCGAAAAATTGGAGTATCGAGCAATCATCAAGTACCTGTTTTTAAAAGGGTTAAGCAGGTTTTTACGAAGATATGCTTAATAATACCCTTGGTGATCGACGTCCTTCGTATGCGAACGTGAAAAATTGGACTGCAAGCTTCAAAAGAGGTAAATTTTCTATTGAAGATGATGACCGATCGAGAAGGTCAGTTTCTGTTTCAGTCCCCGAAAATATCGATGCAGTTCATGACATGATTTTATCACACCGTCGAATTGGGCCAAAAGTTAAAACGGATATCTGAAGCAGTGAATATTTCATACGAACGCTTTCATCATATAGTTCACGTCAATTTGGACATGAGAAAAATTGCTGCAAAATGGATCCCCAAATGTTTGAATGCTGACCAAAAGCGTTCAAGGTAGAATTTCAATTTTCAATTTCAATTTATTCAGACATAAATTCCTCCATACAATAATGCATCAAGATCATAATACACATATATTATTATCCCCGCAGCAAGCCAGACGCACCTAGGCAGAATGCCTGTATTGTGAGTGTCACATCCTGCCAGGGATCTGCAAAATGTGTTTATAGGTATATCCTCAAATAAATCGGGCTACAGAAAAGAGGAATAAATCTGTTGTGAAAGGTTGAACAGAAATAAAAGCAAGAAGGAAATTAACCTAGCTACAGGTTGAGTGGTCAGAGGAGGTGCACACAAAAATTTAACGGAAACCAAAATCAGAACAATTTCAAATGATTAGAGTCAGCAATCAAATATTTCTTCACCTCTAATTTGTACTTACGGACTCAGTTTTCTCGTATTAATGGGAGGCATATTGAAAAGTTTTGGTCCGAAATAAAATAAAGATCTCTGAGATACATTTTTCCTAAAAAATGGGATTTGCATGGACCGATTCCTTGTGGATCTAGTTGTCTTAGATGCAGTAGTAGGTAAACGTAAATTTATTTGGCATTGAAGAACATCCAAATAAGACTATGGTAAGCATAAATTGTTCTGAATTTAAAAATTTTAGTCTCCTTATATAGGATTTCTGTCGAAAATAGTCTGCTTTTTTTTATAAATTATTTTTAGTAACGTGTTTTGTGTAGTTTCAAGAATATTTATCACATTATCATAAGCTCCGCCCTATGCTACTTTGGCGGTATGTGCTGGGGTGAGTTCACGCCATTTGAAGAATGGCGTGCTCTTGGGGTGATTGTTTCGTCCCACTGCTAGGGTCGGACTCATCAGGTAGGTTAATGAACCCTAGCAGCTACCTACGACAATCGCCGAAGCAGCGTGGTTTGTGCCTGCTATAAACGCCGGTTACGTCGAGGGTATAGAGTGTTGCGTCGCCGGTGGCGCCATCGTTTGGCGTATGCTGCACCGCAATAGACGTATATGCTACCCTGTGATCGCAACCGTCGTGCGCAGTGATGCCATCGTTTGGCCACCCTTGGTACCACCATGGTGAGATGAAGTATTCTTCTACCATGGGTACAACTACGCCGCCACAACACTCCCCCACCAGCGGCGCTGACTGGGGAAGCGATGCGATACGGTAGGCAGGGTACCGCCGTTTACGAAGATGGGGAAGGGCGTCTAAAGTAGCGTCAGAAATACCAGAGATGGGAGCGTGCATTGTGAGCGAGCTATTGTCTCAACCGGTCTGGCCTTCTGGGATACGTCGTTAAGACGGCCCTCCCTCATCACGTCGGGGTCACCACTTTAGCGGTATGTGCTGGGGTGAGTTCACGCCATTTGAAGAATGGCGTGCTCTTGGGGTGATTGTTTCGTCCCACTGCTAGGGTCGGACTCATCAGGTAGGTTAATGAACCCTAGCAGCTACCTACGACAATCGCCGAAGCAGCGTAGTTTGTGCCTGCTATAAACGCCGGTTACGTCGAGGGTATAGAGTGTTGCGTCGCCGGTGGCGCCATCGTTTGGCGTATGCTGCACCGCAATAGACGTATATGCTACCCTGTGATCGCAACCGTCGTGCGCAGTGATGCCATCGTTTGGCCACCCTTGGTACCACCATGGTGAGATGAAGTATTCTTCTACCATGGGTACAACTACGCCGCCACACTACTATACAATATCTTAAAATTGATTCAGCAAGTGCAGTGTAGAGTAATTTCAAACATCTGAAGGTGAGTATCTCACTAAGTACATAAAATTTATTCATGAGAGTTTTTAATCTGGAGGTAACATAAGATATATGGGGGGTTCATAGCTGAAGTGAACCAAGTCCATGCAGCCTAGTTTTGAGATAAATGGCTCAGAAGTTGTTTATCACCAATTAATTCAAAAGTGACTTCTTAGATTTTAAAAGGTTAGAATTTAAGCATATGATTACATTCATCTAAAGAAGTCACTTGAAGGGTACAGGGAAAGAACCATCGATGTCAATTTTCCCTAGAGCTGAGAAAAACGCATTTTGAACTCCAAAATCCGTTCATATTATTTGGAATAATTATCTGCATGCCGTTAACTTATTTATTGATATTATTTGGAATATGAAAAATTATTTAGGTACTATTGTTCTCGAAATGAACATAATCAATATTAATGAGGATAAATTTATTCAGTGCCGTAAAGGCGATATCACTCTTCATTATAATTAATATTAATATACATAAAGTGAGTGCGTTACATGAAATGACTTAGAGATTTTTCTTTCGTATATTGATCGATATCGATTAGGCCACTTTTAAGACCGTTCGCAACAGCCGAGAATTCTCTAGAAAATTTACTCGAGATTTCATGCGCCGTGAATACTTTACCGTTACATACGCACTTTCGGTAGAACTCTCTGTTCAGTTGCATACAAAATAATCTCTGCGTTTTCTTACCAAAATTTGGTAGAGAATTCTCGGCTGTTACAAACGGGCTTATCCGTATTGCAAAATAAGCGACACGCCCTGCGGAGTAACCCGGGTATGAGGATGAGGTATGACTGTAACGATAGAAATCGGGCACTAAGGAACACCTCGATTCGTATAATAATAATATTAATAATAATAATAATAATAATAATTTATTAATCCTTTCAGATACCATAGCGATATATAGGACAGGTCAAAGAGAGAAGAAAAAAAAAAAAGAAAATTCACAAATAATAATACAACTATCAACTTAATTGATCTGAAAAAAATTCTCTTGGCTCATAGTAACCCTTAGAACATAATAGCACCTTGATTTCTTTCTTGAACTGTCTATCATTCAACTTTTTAAACCTGCTTGGTAGATGATTATAGAGAGAAATTCCGGCAAATTTAGGTGATGCCCTGAATTTGGTAGTTGTGTGCATTGGTATACTCAATAAATTGCCATGCCTTGTTCTATAATCATGAAAGTCTGAACATTTCTCCAATTTGGATAAGTTAGCTCGCACGTACAACAGACAATTCAACATGTATATACACGGCAACGTTAAAATTTGAAAGTTCTTGAAGACGTCTCTGCAAGAATCTTTAGGCCTCAGACCAAATATTAGGCGAATAATCTTCTTCTGCGTGACGAATACACGATTACTCTCCGATGATGCTCCCCAAAGAAGAACATTGTAGTTCAGATGACTGTACACCAGAGAGTAATACACGCTGATTAGGGTCTCAATTGGAAGTGACTCTCTTAATCGGTGTAGTGCGTAGTAGGATTTGTTGATAGTCTTACACAAATGATCCAAATGAAAGTTCCATCTCAAGAAGCCGTCGACGTAAAGACCTAGGAACTTCACACACTCCACGGTTGTTATACTGCCGCCCGACATATTAATAATCAGCGGTGTAGACTGTCCCATTTCCCGATTCTGGAACTTTATAATCTGAGTCTTACTGGAGTTCATAATGAGCGAGTTTTTACGACACCAAGCTTCAAATCGCTGAATAAGTTCTTCACAAATTCGTATGAGATCATCTATACTTTTCGCTCGTACTGCTATGGATGTATCGTCCGCAAAAAGAATTAGTATGCATGCAATTAGGTATTCCGGTAAATCATTGATGAATAATAAAAAGAACAGTGGTCCCAAGACTGATCCCTGAGGGACACCCAGGTTACAGAAATATTTTTTGGAAGAACAATTGCCATAATCTACAAATATTGATCTATCAGATAGATAACTGAGAATCCAGTTGAGGAAAACTCCCCTGAATCCCATCTGATACAGTTTATCCACTATGAATTCATGCCTCAAGCAGTCAAATGCACGTGAGAGGTCGAAAAAAACTCCCATTACATGATCACCCTGATCGAGGCAAACGTGTACAAACTCAATGAACTCGGTACAGGCAGTCTGCGTTGATCTGCCCACCCTGAAACCGTGTTGATGGTTAGACAAAATGGAAAACTTCCTCAGATACCCGCACATGCGCTGATAAACAATTTTTTCAAAAATCTTAGATAATGGACTCAGAATTGAGATCGGACGATAGTTCGCTATGTTATTTTCAGCATCTCTTTTGTGTATTGGTATCACTTTGGCAAGTTTTAAAATTGATGGGAAGCACCCAGAATCAATCGATTGATTAAGGAGGAAAGTTAGGTGATCAGCTATAAGAGGGGCGATCGTTTTTAATATTCTAATTGAGATGCCATCATGGCCCATGCTTCCACTATTTTTTAAACATTGAATTGTAGATAGGACTTCATCACTCACCACTGGAAAGAAGAAGAAGTTATGGGTAACGAGTTTTTGCAACGTACAACTGTCAGACAGGACATCACCATAATGATCACGAAGGGACCGCTCATTTACCTCCGAGAAGTATTCACCGAACGCCTCACAAACCCCTCGTGGGCAAGATATTACTTTACCATCCAATTGAAGAGAGATGGTTTTATTATTCCTGGAGCGAGAGTGCAATTCATCATTAATACACCTCCAAACAGTTTTATTCACATTTGTAGACATAGCAAAGATGTTTCTATAGTATTCTTGTTTGAAAAAGTTTAACTGACGATTATAGAGATATTTGGCGTTTTTGTACTCATCTCTAATCGACGATGAATTTGAATTCTGTACTAGCCAATGCAATTTACGTAAGTTATCTCTTGATCTAATAATCTGCGAATTGATCCATCCTGGACGAGATGGCCGAGAATTTTTATGTATCTTCATGGGGCATGCAATATCGATCAAAGACTTGAGAGTATTTAAAAAGCTATTAAAATTATCATCAACAGACTGACCACAATAGGTGCTATCGAAGTCAGTTTCAGCGATGAGGGAAAATAGATAGTTCAAGCTGCCTTGTGAAATCGTTCGAGACGGTTGAGTACGTAACGAGCAGGATTTGACGGATGCATTCAACAAGTACTCTAAAAAAACTGCCTTATGATCACTTATGAGTGGTTCCTTCACAGAGACATGAAACCTATCACGGATTACATTTGTAGCAATATAGTCTACCTTACTGACCGTAGTAACGCCGTGTTTGTTGGTGAATATTCTAGTTGGTTCACATGAGCCAAGATTCAAACCATAACTTAAAAACAATTCATCCAATATTTTCTTGCGATTGTCATTCAAAAGTAGGTAGTTAATATTAAAATCACCACATAAGAATAGTACATGGGAAATAGTAGTACAATAGTGTAGGACGTATTCCAGTGTACGCAGAAAAATCATCAAATCGCCGGATGGAGGTCTATAGACACTAACTATACAATAAATTACATCTCCCAACTTTACTTTAACAGCACATAGTTCACAATGCATCGGCACAGATAGCTTATCTATATTTAAAGGGTGAGTTTCGTATACTGGACGAGCGTATATCGCACATCCTCCATGTTCACGTTCAGATCGGCAATATTGAGCAGCGATGCGATAGCCAGCCAGATTCATATAGAGGATCCTTTCTGGTGGACACCAGTGCTCAACGACGCTGATAAAGTCAGGACCAGTCAAATTAAGAAAGACCTCGATTCGGGTTATTTTGCTGATAATGCTTTGCACATTTAGTTGTAATATTCTTAACTTATTGGTGGATGTAATGGAGTTCTCCGTAGGCAAGTTGTCATTGATCCCGTTTTTCAGTGACCAAGTTACGGGATCGTAGAAAAAATTTGTTAATCAGTATCCCCTCGGGCCAAAATGATGGTTCCATTACAAGAGACTGAAATTCAGATGGAAGAGTTAACTTGAACGAGGAATACATTTCCGGTTGCTTCGAATTCAATTTTTCGATGTGCAAATCAGTGACATTATCTCTCAAAAAATTCTGTAGATCTTCGGTTGTAGTTGAAGGATTAAGTCTCGATACGTGAATGTGAGATAATCTTTTCTTAGGAACACCCACAAGAGCTGTCGAACTCGAGGAACCAATTATCGGTTTGAACTTAGTCATCTTCTTTGCAGGCTCTCTTTTAGGTTTATTTAACTCATCTGCAGATCTCTGCTTTCCTTTTCTTTTTACGATTTTCCATCCTTCATTGGTATCAGTTGTTTGTGGAGGTAAGCTCTCCTCAACAAGATTTACACAGGCAGTGAGCTTAGAATCATTTGGAACAGCTGTAGATATGCCATCGTCTGTGGGAAGTAAAACATCCGACGATGTGCTAGTCGAGGGGATTCCCGATATGTGACCAATATCATCTGGGGAATCTCGTACAACTGATATGATATCTGTTTCGGTGTTTTTGTCCTGCTTCAACATTCGTATTTCCTTGATAAGGGAAGATATTTGTTTATTCTGAACTGCGATAAGATTTCTCAATTCCAAAATTTCTGAATGCAATGGTGTAACTAAATTATCAACAATTCTATGGATGGTAGAGAAAAGTGGATCCTCACCCCCTGGATTGATTTGCTGAGGCTCGGTTGGCTCAGGATTTGAACTACTGGAATCGGTACAACCATCACAAAACCACTTAGCAATATTACCATTACCACGCATTTCATTAAAAAGTTCAATGGTGATGTTCAGGCAATTTAAATGGAAACTGTTTCCACAAATCCTGCATTTAATAGAATCATCGTAACGACTTATCTTATTCGAACATTGAGAACAAACCAGTCCGCGTACGGGCGACATGTTGAATCGAACATATATTCCTCGTACTCCTCGTAATTCAATCGAAGTGTAAAAATCTACCCCACACTCAAATTGAAGAGACCTATGAAATGATACGTCCCTCAACTCACTTTTTCTATTCAAAAACAGTGCGGAGGTAACTAAAATTCACATCAAAACACTTAAAAAGGATGGAGTTGTATTTTTCTATCTGTATAAAGTGTATCGCACTATCGACAAGAAGGCTATGGGTATTATGAATAATTCCAAAGCACACCTGATGCTATCACCTGCTTGGTTCTTGGTTAGTTGGTAATAATACCTATACCAGAGATATATATCTCTGACCTATACACTGTTAATTGAATTAACTGAGTAAAAAGTCCTTATATTCCCTTTTAGTCTATGGCTGTATTCGGATTCGGCTTTCTGACAGTCCGAGGTATGGAGAGTAGAGAGAAGGAGAACGATCGCTGCTTTGAGACCACAGATTTTTTGTCCCCTAAAATATGTACCAATAGGGTAGTTCATGCTTTTGCCAACAGGCGCGCTGGCCATCACGAGAGTGCGAAATTTTAATTTAAACAAATTGTAGTTGGCTGAGTGAACTGTTTCCCTGGTGACAGATGATAGGACTATTATTATTTTCGATTTTTGATAAGAGAACAACATATGACCATGGTAAAATGTTGAAGCGTGCGCTAGTGTAAGAGTGTTTTGGCATCGGAAAGAAAAGGAGAAGAGATAAAATTTCCGAGAGCATTTTCGAGAGAAAATTGGAAAAAAACCTTACCTCAAGAATCGACTCCGAATCAATTCGTGTGTCAAGAGCACTTTTGAGATGAAGATATCAAAAAGATGATGGATTCATTATAAACGAAATAGAAATTGTCATCCCTCGTGAGAAATTGACTTTTCTGAATAAAGGTAAGCGCACATACAACGGCAGCGGACGGATGGTACGGATGGGAATGAATTACTTTCAATGGAACTGAATGGAGCAACGCACATATGTGCGGACGGCAGGCATCGCATCCGACGGAATTGAGGAACGATAGTTGAATTCCGACCGATGCGTGCTGTGCCGGCCGATCCCGACATATGTGCGATACCAATCGGAGATTGCCGCGGCATCTGCGTCATTTTTCAAGTCTCTACATGCAGCGGCTTGTACGGGTAGTCATACGAAATACGAATTCACGGCAGAAGCATGAGTTTTCAGGAGAACTTAATACTGCGGGTACAAAATTATAATGAATTGTACAATTTAAGTGACAGAAATTATAGCAACCATTTTTTTTTCGTCCTTCATCAAGTCCGGAAATAAATGAACATATTCTCCAAAATCCTTCCTTTTTTACATATGTCATGTATCCACATTCGTCTTCGCTTCCTTCGCTTTTGAAACTCTTCTTCCTCCAGAACAAAAGCTACTTCCTCACCGCTTGAAGACATATTCGCAACTAATCTATTCCTCCGGCGATTCCGATGTTATATGTGCGATACCTTCATAAAAATTCCGCCGCTGCCGTGCCGTTCCTTCCATGCCGTCCGTCCGATGCCGATGTATGTACGCTTACCTTAAGAATATCTAACCAATAAAACTACATGGTTCAGAAGTAAATATTCTTGAAGAATTTTGTTGGCATAACATAATATATGGTTTATATCGGTTCTCAGCTGAGTATTGGAAACAGAATCTACTCTAATACCTAAGTGATAAATCTGAGATTGCTACCTTTTGTTGTCTTGATGTGTAGTACTCCTCACTACGGATTTATATAATTTTGAAGATTACGGTAAACCAACTCACATAGCTGCTTTCAATAAACAATGATAAACAAAAGTAGGTACAATTTTTTTGATCAGTGATTTCTTTTGAATTTCATTGATTTCGACTTGCATTTTATTGCATATAATTCAGAGAACTCATAGCTAATATAGATTTGAAGAAAGGTATTTGAAAAATCATCAGAAAAACCACGATGACACATAACCTAAAATAAAATGAAGGCTGTTCATTTCAAATTGACGCTTGAATCCCCACCCCTTATCGATACCCGCTGCAATCGCAGCGACACCTATCCTACGTTTCCCGTTTTCGGGGACCCATTTTTAGTAGGTCGATCGTTCTCCTTCTCTCTACTCTCCATAGTCCGAGGACAGTTCTAGGACTGCGCAAAACTGTTGCGCCCTAGTATTGAATCCGAAAAGCCGAACCCGAATACAGCTTATTTCAACAACAAAACACGCATCCAAAATTAACACTCATAAAACTTTTGAAGTTATGAAAACAAAACAGCAAAGATATTACTTCAATTTTAATAACTTTGAACAACAGCCATAGTTTCGTAACTGTAACGCTACTGGGACAACTGGGTACATAACTGACAATAGAGCACAAGCGTCGAACAAAAGAAGCAGCTAGTAAAGACAAGAGTATTCTGTGGCGGTAACCTCCCGCCGAACAATCTGTTCTGTGACTTAACCTAACCTTTTTGGCGACTTGTGTTCTGTTTTGTAGTTTTGTGTTTATAGTGTTTATGAGACTTGGATAACTCAGCAATTTACATACAAATGGTAAAAATCAATGTTTCACATATATTTCAGTGTAGTCCTTGTTTGTCTTCTTTAATTTGAGAATGCCAGTGTAATATACAATCACATCTTGTTATCATTTAAGTTTTCAAATCAACCATGCCTCCTTCGGGCGATGAAAAAAAATACCCATCCCCCATCTGGCAAAATCTATCAGTTGTTGCGCTTCAATAATCTGAAAAATTATTTTTTTTTCTACAATATCCGCATTATTTAATTTTTTGTCGAATAAGGCAGCTGTTGAATATCTATGCTCATGTTTTAAATCAGAATTGAATAACTAGAAAAAAAGTACCTCAGGTAATGATTTTCACATGTTCCAGTGTATGCTTATAAGAAATTGACAATGCCTTTTGTTTCAGATCATTTGTAATGTTCATGGAGAACTGTGAAATGGTGGAACCTACATAAAGGATGGAATATAATGATGTACATATCATCAGATTACTGGAAGATGTCAGGGTCTGTGAATTTTATCTCCACTGGGATATGAAGGTATGATACATTAGCATACTTGATCTTGATTATTATTATTATAACGGAAACAGAGAAGAGGCAGTAGCCTATAAATCTCATACAAAATGAAAAGAAATGACACTTCAAAAGATAAAAAGATGAAGAAATAAAATGCAGCAATCCTATGCACATAGAAACTACAATGAGTCTAGTCTGTTTTTAAAAGAGTTTACACTCTCAGCGCAAACAACACTGGCTGGTAGTGAGTTCCACTCCGCAATCCCGCGATTCGGTAGAAAAAACTGATGATAAGTCTATCCTCTTTTTAATGTATGAAGGTAGAGTTATAGGTTTGAGTAAATGTGTATGGTTGTATTCACAAATTTACTCCAAGAGTATAGTATGAGTATGCTCAGAGAGCATACTCTGAAGTAGAGAAGGTATGTTCGTGAAAAAATTAATTTCCATATTCATATTTATTTATCAGGGTTAACTATGTCAAATACAAATTACTTATAGTATTTTATTAAGCACCGTGACTGGTTTCTCATCAGAATAATCTATGCATCTACAGACCAAATCTGCTCACTATAAGAGAAATTACAACTAGTTCCAAAATCAAAAGGAAAAAACAATGCAACCTACTACTCATACTAATCTCATCAGGGTTGTAAATTCCAAAGAGATGAGATACATGATCTGCAAACTTGATGACAAATATATTAACTTGAACTCTAACTTTAAAACTTCGAAAAATAATCTGAAAACATTCTATAAAGGGTACACTAAGGATTTATCAAAATCAGCTGACTGTCGTTGCCTTGTAGAGTACCCTATAGGATAGTCCAAGAATATAGAAAAAAATATGTATACATATTAATATTAGATATAGTCCATTCAAGAATGATTGATATCTCCGGTGGCTATGGAAAATCGAATTTAAGTTGGTAATAGCCCATAAGTTAAGATTTTGTGTTGCGGAATTAAGGTTGGCATTGTGAATGAACAGTGACCTATCATATGCGAATCTATGTACCGAGCCACTGAGCGTCGAAAATTTGAATTGTGTACTGCTGTTTATGTCCTTAATTTATTCGTACAAATTGTAAACATTATTGTATCAATTCTGAATACTGATTAATATGCTCTGAAGTTGAATATTTTTTTATTTTCAAATGCTTTTCTGGGTTATATTTATATATCCAGTTCTGTGATTAAACTACAGAAATTGTTGAAACACTTTCGTGACTTGGACTTTCAAGACCTACTGGGATGTCAATCATTCTTGAATAGACTATATGTATTTTCATAATATAGTGTTTGTAACGTACATTTCACCAAAATCTGGTTGTGAATTTAAAATTAGAGTTGGAAATGATTTTTTATGTTCAGTAATTTCAAATTTTTCTAAATAATCTACACAGGCGATCAATGCCTGTGTGTAAAATTTCAGTGCCTGTCTCTAGTACAAACTGATAACCTTTCTTAAATAAGTGATTGCTAAAATGAGAATCATATTTCTCTGTTATTACAAGTAAAATATTACACTCAATCTAAGATGTGATGCATATTTTTGATTTGGATATGCAATAGTCCATGGAAATAGAGCTAATAAATGACATATTACTCTCCAGTCTTTGACTAACTTAGTTGATTTACAGCCGTTTTCAATAAACCTATCTATCCATCGTTTCACTTACTGACAATTGGAAACCATTCAAAAAATATATCTACAGATAGATCATAGAAACGGAATCAGATGGCTTTTCTATCTTCAGTAACTGAAAGAATGGATAGATAGGTTTATTGAAAACGGCCGTAAACCAATAAAAATCTCTTAATATGTACCAGTAGAATGTTGTAACACAATAGTTTCAAAAGCTGCCAAACATTCAGCTGCTTTAAGAAATGGTAACGTTTTTCAGTCTCAGCTCATTAGCTTCAATATCGAAAATGTATATTTCCTCCCAGATTGTGTTTTCTCACACAGTGTAATTTATTCCTATGGCTTCATTGGAAGAATTCTGATTTTCTAATATATATTTCTGATTTGGACCAACTGAAGACTAGAGTCATTGAAAAACTTTATCAAGAATTCTTCTTTATGTGTCCTTTTTGCCAATCTCAAAGACTTTTCTTCAGATTTCCGCTTTGTTGAACCATCCAACAAACCACCAGGTAGATTTAAAGTGGGTACAGCTTCAATATTACGAGTATTCTTTGGGGAACAATTGAGAAGTCTGTGTTTCAAAGGTACCTCAAAACACCCCTCTTCAAAATGAATTGAACAAATAGTCACTGGAATAAAACCAATTGGAATGAGTTTTTCGAGATAATTGATCAGAACTATTGATTTTGAAAATTAATTCCAAAACTTACCATTTTTCAAATTTATTTTGTCTAGATGGTACATTTGCTTTGCACTGAATTGAAAATTTCCTCATCAGATTGCAAGCACTTGGCCATTTTTCTGGATTGATTGCTTCACCTGGAATGCCAAAGAGGTATGGATTGCATTTGGATACTCTGGTCTGCTTTCTATATTTTTAGTTTCTAGAGATTTCCTCATCTCTTGATCCAATACAACCGGAACTGCTCTATTCAATTTTCCCCTCAATAATATTCTCGAATTTTTATTGTCGTTTTTTAGCCTCTGGATTGAGCTTCTGATACAAATCTAAATTTGAATTTTCATCGATTCTCTCTAATGAGAGAGTTGTATTGACGTCAGCGACGTTTCCAGCAATTCTTTTCAAGTCGTTTCATCAAATTTTAGTTTTGATGCACTTCATGCTTTATCTCTTTTATCAGTGAGGAACTCTTGCCTTCTTTAAATCCTTTGAAGAGGAAAGAATAACTTTTTTTTTAATGTTCATTTCTGTCTGTGATTCTGTCACCGTTTTATTGATAATCTTTCCGAATTTCACAGGTGTAAAAACTCCTCGGTATTCTTTTTCACATCAGGATTTCTATTTTCGATGCAGTGTGCTATCCATAGATCCCCAAATTTTTCTGTGAGCATTCCCAGAGCAGAGGCTGTAGCTGGAGTGTCAAAAAGGCTACTTTCTTCGTTGAAAGTTTCGAGTGTATTAGCAGGCTTTCAGAAAACAGCTGAAATTCGTGGGATCATATAAATCACAAAAAAATTTTAAATTTATTTTGTCTAGATAGTACCTAAATTTGCTTTGCACGGAATTGAAAATTTACTCATCAGATTGCAAGCACTGGAAACATGAGTTAGTCGCTTTTTATCATAATTTTCCTTGAATGAAACAAACAAATGTTCTGTTTCCTCTGTTTCTGAACATAGTAATTCCATACATTTACTGCAGGAATAGTATTTTTTCAATTTTTTTACGAGGAATCCTGCAACATATGCCACAGCCTGGGATTCACAAATATCCTCTTTATTTTAATTCGAGGGTGGTGCTATTTTATCTAGTTCATTATTATCGATGCATGAAATGGTCACAGGCAAGTCATCATGAACCAAAAAGGAACCCAAGTTGTGCATTATGCCATTCTCATCATTTTCACAATTCTTGTTCGATTTAGAAATTATCCAATTATTGATTACTGCAGTTTTATATGATGACACGAACTGATAATAGTTCGGATGGGAATTTGTTGTCCCATAATATCGAATAGCAGCAAAAAATTTTCCAGAGGATGTTGATTGAGACAACTAGTTCCCAAAAATTTGAATCCCTTGTCCCTACAAACATCCTACAACTTTTTTGTAGCATTTTTCTTGAATGAAACAAACAAATCTTCTGTTTTAGTATTTTTTCAATTATTTTACAAGGAATCCTGCAACATATGCCACAGCCAGGGATTCGCAAATATCCTCTTTATTTTCATTCGAGGGTGGTACTATTATATCTAGTTCATTATTATCGAGGCATGTTACAGTGGTATTCTGTAACTTTCGCTATCATAACAAACGATCACGATAACGTTACGCAAGGAATCGCAAGCGAAGCGGGTATGGTATTCTGCAGAGACAACCGCGACGCGACGGTCAACTAGAAACTAAATCTATGTCCGATTTTATCTTCCATCTCTTTCTAACATTGGCTTTGGCAATATATAGGTGGCGCTGGAATAGGCGGCGGAAGAAATGGCCGGAAATTTGAATCTCCATTAGTCCATATCGCAGTTAAATATTTCGATTTTTGCGAACATGAGGAGAAAGCTCTCATTTTTGATATTCAAGACACATATAATATCGACGAAAGTATCTTGAATAACAAAAACGAAAGTTTTTCTTCATGTGCAAAGTTAATCATTTTTGACATTTTTAGGAATAACAAAACTCTGTATTCACAAGAATATGTTTATTGACATACACACACATATTGGTACATACATATACAACTAGTAAATCCAAGAATTTATTACAATTGGTGCATAAAAATTGAAGATTATAACATATATAATTCATTAAACTTTGAAATTTTTGAAAACCATGAAAATTAGAGCCATGAAGGTCATAAAGGTAGACAAGAATGGCGATCGAAATGGGTGATGATGCAAAAGCTGGTCGAAGAGAATTAAAAAAATAAATTAAATCAGGAATGAAGCAATTTTTTTATTTTTTTTTCATAGGCCTTTTTTTTTTTGGCATCTGACTTTACTTCTTCGCACTTCCTTTTGCACCACCTAGGAATGCCAATCCTACATATTGCAGCAGTCGTGATGTCCCTTATGCGATTTTTATGATCAGGACATCCTAGATCCTCAAAATTTATGTCAGATCTAAGTACCCCAAGTGCGGTTACTGCTACTTTAGGATGGGATGGGGAGTCATTTAAAAATTCCTCCAACCTGTTAAATCCACATCCTACAGCAACAAAGTACCTTTCACTTGGGTACATTAAGACTGATCTTTCATCTGACCATTCTTTATTCACTCTGAATAAATTTTGAGGCTCTGAACTGGATGAACTGATCATATTATCGCATAAGGCACAGCATATGTGTTTTTTGAGGGCCTTCAGAATAGCTCCTGCCACATATGCTACCGAAAAAACACCAGGGTTTCCAGAAGAAACCTCTCTCGATATATTAACCAACAGTTCCTCAGGTGACGTCTGCAACTGAGGTATTTGATCGGTCAAAGAAGCATCTTCTGGAACTTCCATCTCCTCCCTCTCAAGGGAAATATTGAGGAATGATTTCAAATTGCACAAAAGTGTATTTTCGTCATCCTCACAATTTCTCCCCTGAAAGCTTTGATTAACCCAACCATTGAGGAGTTGTGTTTTCAGGGTTTCAATGAATTGCTGCACTTTAGGATTCTCATTGGATCCGCAACCATACCTTATTTGCCCAAACAAGTTCTCCAATGGATCTTGATTCAAAGATCTGGTCTTCAGGGAAATGAAACCATTGTTCCTTAAGTATTTCCAGATCATTTGAATCGCATATATAGATTGGAGCCAACCTGTTTGGGAAGGTGGCATAGATTTTCGGATGCTGCCATTTTTTGTATACCTCATGAACTGCCAATTTTGCACCTTCTCGTGTTCCTCCTTCCAAAATTTCAAGTGAGGGGAGCCTAGCTTCAAATGTCCCCTCAGCTCCTTTCCAAAAGCACCTACAGCCGCTTTCCCATTGAAGCTGTCGAACAGCATGTCCACTTCCGTAATGAAATTTGCCGTAGCGACAGCTTCCGAGTCCAGTTGCCCTGAAAGATTAAGAAAAGATTATTAGAGTTGGTTAAGTTAGGATGATGAAATATATATTACCTCCACTGACCAAAGTGAATACGTAAGCTGCAACTGTATGACTCAGTACTTTTGCAGCTACATTCACTTTTATTGCATACTGCAATATGGGTTTCAAGTAAATCTCCTTGATTTTGCAAAGACTTCTGAGCACCATATTTTTGGATTTGTCTATTTCGTAAGCTTTAACCACATGTTCAAATTTCGTTATTTTGGTTACTGTGGTTTCACCAATTTTCAGCGGAATTTGGACATTATGCTTACGAAACAGAGAATATGAGCATTTTAACAGATGTGGTGGGTCGAACATGCAAAAAACTTTTTTTTCTTCAAAGAAGAAAAAAGGTGTCTCCATGGTAGCACCAAGTTCTTTCACTCACCTCACATTGCTGGGACCCATATCGCAGATTGTAGCAACAACATCGACTTTGCAACAACATTGGCTTTGCTGCTGAGAGGACTGTTGAGATACAATCTTTCAACTCTGCAGCATTACAACCCCCGTGGCTGAAAAAAAATGCCACTGGTTGCTTCCAATTTTTGCCCAACCCTACCAGCATAAATACCAATGCTTTGGTGGCAAGCCTTCTACTGAAGCTGAATCCTCCAAAATCTTCAAAACCAAGAATTTTATCTTCCCCACTATCGTACTGGACAGCTTCTTTAATGTCCATCTCATCAAAAAGAAGGACACAGCATCTTTCTTTACCTTGGGAAAGATTTTGATCAATTTGGTCAAAAATATTTTGGTTTATGCCAACTTTGAAAGAAACCTTCTTCAGCAAATTAAGAATAGTATTTTTGCTTGGCAGGGATGCAAATTTTCGGAGGAGATTGTAGCAACGTGGACTCCTCTTGAAGAGAGATAGTGCCAATATTTTGTCTTCCAGGGTCCATCTTCTTCCTTTAACACTTTTCACTCTATAGTTCCTAATTTGAGACATCATGAAATTGGCTGTCAGTGATGGCACATCCTTAAAAATATTTTTCACAACCCTTTCATTTGAAATGTCAAGGATATGACAGCAACACTGCTTTTTCTGCACAACGCCTTCACCTTCCGCAGTTGATCCTCCTTTCTCCGTAGTATATCGACTAATTTCTTCTTTCTTGGTGTAGAATTTGAAAGATGGAAATTGTTGATATTTCTAAATTTACGGGATCTCCTACACATTGGAGTCTGTGGCAATGCCGAAGTACTCAGAGTGGGATCATTGAGATCTGAAAATAGACAAATGATTTTTACATTTATTCATAATAAAAAAAGTTTTCTGACACACCTCAATACTTGATATGTAATAATGATCACAAATTAGAAAAAGCATTCTGACTTTAATAAGCCAGAAATTGTCTAATGACAATTCTTACATACAAAATAACTAGAAGTTTTAAGATTTTCATTGAAAGCAAAAACCATACCTGATAATGAAATTGATGCACCTGCATGTATCTCTTCAGTTACAGAAGCTTTTCGCTCATTAACTGGAACTAATTAAAAGATCATTGAAGTTGTAGTTTATAAGAGAATCATACATTTGATTGAATTGTAGAAAACATGGAACCATTTAAACTAAATTAATATTTTATGGAAATGAATATAATACCTGATGATGGGAATGTGGAAGTACTTGATACAGCAGCATGTTCCTCATCAGTGTTAGGTTCTACCTCATCAGCTAGAACTAATTGAAGAACAATTAGAATTGTATTTGATTAGGGATTTACACATTTAATTATAGCATCGAAGATAACATGCAACCATATGAAATAAATTGATATTTATAGGAATGAATATAAAACCTGACGCTGGGAATGTGGATATACCTGATGTACCAGCATGTTCCTCATTAATAAGGGAAGGCATGCTTTCCAATGTATTTGCTGAAACATCGAAATAAGAGTTAGCATTGTAATATATGAATATGATAATATGCAACGTTGGACGAAATTAGTAATTTTAGAAACAAAATTAATACCTGCAGAAGAGGAGATTACCCAAGCCATGGGAATAGCATTTCTATTCAGTTTCTGTAAAATTGAATCGGTGAAAGCTTCCCTTCTGAAACGATTGTTGCAAATTCTGTGATGCTTTCTTACAAAAATATACATTTACTCAAATGATCTTGGGTTTAAATAAACAATTTTAAGTACCTTGCAAGGGTTGTATGGAAAACAAAATAATCTCTGGACTTCTGACTCAGAAGCCTCACATATTACACTTTCTTTCGACCATAATAAAAATTAAAAACTAAATTAAATCACTTGCACGAGGCGTTCTCTAAGGAAATTCAAATTGATTCTTACAGATCAGATAAACAGAGTCATGCGCCATTCCGCTTCTTCCATTAATTTTTCTTCTTCTTTATCATTCTGTACATAGACATTTCAAATTATCCAAAAAGCGTAGGTAGCGCCCTCTGGAAATTGCTGGAGGAGATGGTTAAAAAGGATAGACTTATACAAGTCACACAGAACAGAGAGAGATGCAGCATCATTCTTAACTTCGGACAAATTTTGGCCTGGAGTTGACCGTCTCGGTTGTCTCTGGTTAGAGGTTATATGTACATTTTTAAGCAGAATCAAAGATTATAGCAGACTGAAGCAGAATGGATCTGTAGAGAAAACGATGGTTTTTCAACATATTGGATCAGAAACTTTTACATCCAGAGTTACGAAATCGAATTTATCACAATAATATCTAATACAGTATACGAGAACAGTTAGTGCAGGCATTTTAAATTTGAAGTACACCAACAGCAATATAGTTTTGAATTTCAGTACTGAAAGCATATGAGCTAAACGAAAGGTAGAAAAAATTTCGCTACATAATTATCCGACCCACGGGCGTAGCCAGGGGGGGGTTTTGGGGGTTCAAACCCCCCCCGAAATAATAAAGTTACATAATATTAGTTTCAAAAAGTCTCAATTTATATGTCAAAATCAGAAAAATTTCATTTCAAAACCCCCCCCGAAACTCAACCCTGGCTACGCCTATGATCCGACCGAAATATACCTGTGGGAATGAATGCAGTGGGATAACGAAAACTGCATGACATAAAAGTTTAATTGAATATCATGATTTGTATGAGAAAGACAGATGAGTAAAGATGAACTTTCAGGAAGTATGTGAGAGGGCTGTATAAGTATAAACATAAGATGTCTAATTGATGAACAAGTATGATAGTGTGAAGCAATTCACTTTTTCGTGATACATTTAGTAAGTATGATATTTCGCACTTCTAGTTCTATTATTTCAATTTTCAATAACTCAGGAAGGCTGGGTATAGGTATAAAATAATTTTCCATTATTACATGTGCTCCTTGTTAACTTATCTCGAAACATAATCAGTTCTCATTGAAATGTTTAACACATACCCTAGAAGATTTAGCAAAAGAAAATTCACATACGTAGTTGGTGTATTTGTCAACAATTAACTCGAAGCACTTTATCAAATACCTGCGTGTACTTTGTAAAATAAGGAGAATCTAGAAAAGGGGACAATCCTAGTATGCAAGGTTCATCAACATAATTCCAGCCTGTTCTCTTATTAAAGTTTTTCAAGAATGTTTTCTCATTGTTAAAATAACGCAGTCATATTGGTCCTTGTTCTTCTTATGCCAACAGTTCTTGCCCAACAGTTCTTGGCATTCTCTTAACTCCTGCTTCAATCGAACACATTCTGTTTTCCAAATCCTATTGGATGCTTTTAGTTCCCTATTCTCTTGAAGCAAAAGCTCGTTCTCATGGTGTGATTGCTTCTCTGCAATTTCTTGAACATTCTTGAACAATGCTGTGTTTTCTTCGCCAATCCCTAGAACTTCCTGCATATTTTTCGAAAATGAACTATTTTTCGGAACAGCAGAAGATTTTAAGTATTGCCTTCTCTTGACACCCAGTAACTCATGGTACAGATCTTTTTCATAATCCTCCTCAACAAAATGTGCTCTACATACACGCGGGTTCTTCAGAAATACTGCCCTTTGTATCTTTTGTTTGACATTAATTGTCTCGGTTAACACTATGATGGTCTCTACCAGTGCATCTGAATGTTTTGAAATCTCCTGCATTGCCTCCAACGACTCTGCATGCAGTTTCTTTAAGGTGGTTATATCATTTTCCTTTTCCCTGCTTTTTCTTTTCTTCGAATCATTTTCGGGAACATCCTCTGTTATCCTCATTTCTCCACCACCACTTATCGATAATGGTATAAGTGGAGTGGGATGGGCCCATATCTGACGTTATACTGAAAATTTTCAGACCAAGTTTTTCACTTTTTTTGAATATATCAGTTATTATACTCCTAAATACAGCCCCATTCACTGAGTCCGAGGTGAAGTAATATGCTACAACCTGTTTCCAACGGCTAGTAACACCACCCAGCATAAATACCAAGACATGGTTAGCTGTACCTGTGTGATCTGGAAGTGTTACATCCCCATACTACCCTTGTTTATATAACCCCCTAGTTATCCAATGATTCGGAATCGCTAGACTAATAAGGTGCTCCCCTGGTGCGGAACAAAGGGGAAACAACATTTAGAATGAACGAATTCCGTTAGGTGCCGACAATGTTGCCAAGAACTACTAATATTTCCGTTGTTCTCATTAAAACTGATGAGATACAAAAACTAAAATGAAGTACTGCCATTATTTCTTATTTATATAACAAGGGTTATGCGGTTAATTTCTAGAGATTGTTTATTGAAAATATTAGGAATGCATATAAAAAATTCAAAAATAAAACGTCCTCAGTATGGACAAAAAGGTTACTCTTTGGTATGGACCTACAGATTAGAAATTATGATACTCGACAGTTTCATCACAAACATTCGAAAGAATAATTATTGCTTTAAGATGATTTGTTTCGAATGTTGATTGTAGCAAACAGTTGTTTCGTCTGGATGTAATAACATGAATTAAATTTAGGATCAATCCGCATATTACTGCGTTGACACATTTTGCCGTTGATTGAATTAAATACTTTAATCAACGATTTTGCTAAGAAAAGCGGAATATAAGTATCGGATTTCAAAAGGAGGATCTTCAATAATAGAAAATATGAACCAAGATTATGAACATCCAACTATGCTTTGATGTAAAATTAGTTGTTCCTTTATCGAAGCCAACTCACTGTGATAGACTGATACTGAACTTTTTTTCCTTTAACTCAAGTAATGTAATAGGCTGAACGACTTTGGTAGATGACCAATAAATAACAGTTATTGAAACAAAAAATATATTCGGAGGTCTATTATATAGAAGCTTCTTATTTTTTGACAATAGTTTTATGAAAATATATTCCATAATTTTAATTCTAACCTAAGTTATATGATTTTTCAAACATTAACGAATGTTTTATGAGAACATATTCACAACCCACAAGAAATAAATCATAAGAATTATTTCTGGCAAAATGCTTTTCATGACTATACCTACTTCAATAAAAAAAAGGTTGAAATACTTTACACATTTACATTTATTAACGAGACGAGTATACACTATAAATGGTCGAATAATCGATGTATTCTATTTGTCTCTTGGAGTAGATTTTCCCTTACTTACTTCTTCTCCATTTTGATAAATTTTCTCAGATGACCCCAGGTAAATTAAAGTAAAGAATTTGAAAAAATGATTTATTTACTCAAAATAATGGTTATTTTTTCATTTTTTTTCGTAACAGGTTTTACAGAGGCCGAAGTACTGCCACAATATTTGTAAAGCAATATTCGTATCAGTAGCTTCAAAATGAATTCACGATGTGATTTACATTGATTGAACCAATTTGGAAAGGATTTTTGTATTCTTTTACTGATTGAATGGAAGATTTTGGTTGAAACTCCTTTGCATATTTTACGATTTTTATGAAATTTAACAAATAGCTTCATTGCCTTGCCAATTATTTCATTAAATATCTCAGATGGTTTGTATAATGATGCTGGAGCTTGTAAATTGTAAGTTTTGAAAAATATAAAACTATCAGAAGTCAATGCAATTTCTCCCGAATCAACCAGCGTGGAGAAATCATGGCATTTGAATTTTTCCAAGCATTTTTTTGCCAGATAGCCTCTAAAATACTTTATAGCATTTGCGTCAAGTGATGCCTCTTCTGGGTTGTTGGAAGATCCAGATTCTACAGAAGACGCATCGGAATCAGATGGTGTACCATTTTCTTCATCACAGTCATCAAGGGGAAAAGTAGGCAATTCATTGGCGATATCAGAAGACGATGCTTCCTCATAATTACTACTTTTTGGTGGCTTCATTATATTCATCACACAGTTGGCTTTGAAAGCGGCTTGGAAGGTTTTAACTGTGGGATTTCTTGAATACCCACCTCTCTGCCGATAAATCGAGAATTGATTTTCTAGCACATCCTGATTTAATCTACTCGTGAGAAGGAGCCTTATTCTAACTGATCATTGAACAGCATTTTCACTTCTGTGAATGTGCCATCGAAGCAAGGTGGTCTACTCAAGGATCCATTTTTTTTATTTTCTTTAAATTACTCATTAAATGGAACGCATTATCTAGCGCCTCGAATACTTTTATAATGTATTTTTTTTTGACCTTAACCTCTGACTGTTAAGTGCATCAGAACATCTGTCCATCATTTTGATGAAATTGGCTGTATTAAGAGCTGTTTCCGATTGAAGCTGCTTAGTTTCAACACAAGTTTTGATAGCTGCATACATACTATGGTTGAGAACTTGAACAGCCAATTTCACATTCATTTTTTGGAATGCATTTGGCTGCATATGAATATCCGTTAACTTTGGTAGTGCTCTGCCAGTTTCACTTTTTACGTCAAGCTCATATGTCTTTGTTACGTCACTGTAGGATATCATTCCCATTGGACCTACAAAATTTCCTTCGAGCAGATTATTTCTAACACTTTTGATGAGATGGGGGGCATCAAATATTGTGAAATATTTTGTTTCATCTATGTGAAAATAAGTTTTTTCGCTTGTAGCACCCAAATCTCGGAAAAGTTTTTGATTGCTACTTCCTTGGTCACATATGACTGCCAATGGTTTCAGACCAATTTGCTTCAGCTCTTTCAAGTTATTGAATAATATATTTTTCAACTGGGAACCTTTCACCCCAGCATTAGAAAAATAGAAAGAAACTGGAATTTTCCAGTTAGAATAAATACCTCTGACCATTATGACCAATGCTTGCTTAGCCAATACTTCTCTTCGTCCGAGCTCTCCTAAATCCTCATATCCTTCAATTATATCCTTTGCTTTTGAGAATTCAAGGCATTGTTTTATTGCCATTTCATCTAGCAAAAGGACACATTCCTTATCCCTGACTTTCATCGAATCCACCTTGATTTTTGAGAATTTCAGTAGGTTCTTGTTGATTCCTGGTCGAAAACGGCAACTTTTCAGCCATAAGGATATACTGCTTTTAGAAGGGAGTACGACACCCATTCGTCGTAAATATTTGTATGTGCTTGGTGATTTGTAATATAACGACAAACTGACTACTTTTTCTTTTGGTAACCAAGGTGTTTTCGGTTTGTGGTATAATTGCATACGAGTTAGAGTCTGAGCAAATGGACGGAGGGATGATATGGGTCTTGGTGTGACAGATAATTTTCTTCTTTTTCTCATCACCTTGCCACATTTCTCATCCTTATCACCCTTCAGAAAACATGTTATCAATGTCACGAAGAGGTGGCTTTGCAAGTCTAGCTGCATTCCAAATTCGTGATTCTTTGAAAAACCTTTTCTCCAGTCCTGCTGGTCAAGTTTCATGGCAAGAAGATTTTATCGATAGAAGAAACTAGATTGAAATCGAATATATGCTCCAAATATTCCAAAAACATTCAGATTATGTTGTCCATAAATGTTTCATTGAAAAAAATAAATAAAATAAGGTGTACCTACTTGTTTTATTCATAATTTTTCCAATATCATCCCATATATTCTCTCTCACAATGCCGTCCCTATATGATTCTAACCTTACATCATATAAGGGCGGGTTTCTGGAAATTGATTCTATCCACCTTTGCATTGACTAACCAAATTGACCAACCAATCGAATTATTGCAGCCAGTCTTTGGCTAAATATCTGAGCCGCATTTTTCACCTTCATCTTCCTTAATTTATTTTCATAAATATGCTCATCAGTCAAATAAGGTAGAGCCTTCAAGCCATCAACTGCCCTGCTGTCATGCTCATATACATATTCAATATGTTTCCATTTGGCCATTTTGGTTTCATTACCCTACTTATAAATTATATTTTTTTTTAATGAAGTTCCTCAGTCCCTTTAATAAATGTGGAGGGTCAAAAATAGGGTGAATTTTAAAATCACCTACTTCAAAGGACCCATCTCTGTATTGATTCATATTTCCACGTCTCAAGTACTTTTCTTTTGTCTCATGTATTAGATTCCTTATGGTATTGGCATTATATTGGTCACAAATTACTGTGATAGGTTTTAGGCCAATATTTATCAGCTTTTCTGCAATTTTTGTTAATAAGTGTTTTACTTGAACGCTTGTTGCACCACCAATACGCGAGAAGTGGTAGGAGATTGGTGATTTCCACGGCTTTTTTATTCCTCTAACCATAAATACTAGAACATGGTCCGCCAGGGAACTTGTTCTCATACTTTCCCCCATATCTTCAAACCCTTCTATAAATCCCAAATCTATGGGGTAGACTCACTAGGTAAAATAAATATTTTTGCCAAGATTGAATATGACTTAGCACTTTGCTTGTATAGGACCAATGCCAACAATTTTTCATCAAGTGTGAATCTGCGGAGTTTTTTTGACTTCTCACATTCCCTAAGCTGACATTTTATGAACATAGAAGTCAAATAATTCAACTTGTTGCAATCAACTTCAAGGTGATTTTTCTTAAATATTTCAGCATCAATAAGTCGACATCAGTCAAATGTGATAGAGCCTTCAAGCCATCATTTTTTTAATGAAGTTATTCCTTAGTCCTTAGTAATAAATGTGGAGGGTCAAAAATAGGGTAAATTTTAAAATCACCAACTTCAAAGGACCCATCTCTGTATTGATTGATATTTCCACGTCTTTTCTCTTGTCTCATGTATTAGATTCCTTATGGTTGTTCGTCGTCAGAACCGGTCAAAGGAATAAAAATGAGGACGAATTTTCCGCAACAATGGTATTGGCATTATATTGGTCACAAATTACTGTGATAGGTTTTAGGCCTATACTTATCAGTTTTTCTGCAATTTTTGTTAATAAGTGTTTTACTTGAACGCTTGTTGCACCACCAATACTCGAGAAGTGGTAGGAGATTGGTGATTTCCACGGCTTTTTTATTCCTCTAACCATGAATACTAGAACATGGTCTGCCAGGGAACTTGTTCTCATATTTTCCCCCATATCTTCAAACCCTTCTATAAATCCCAAATGCTCATTGAAATGGAGGCTGGGCATTATTGACATTTCGTCTAAAAGAATGGCCACATATTTCTCTGAGGATCCATTTCCGCAGTCATTTCTTTCAGATACTCAAAAATCACTTTATTCACACCTGGCCCTCCAACAATCTTTGAGAGAAGTCTTGTCAGGGTAGACTTACGGGGTAAAATAAATATAATTGCCCAGATTGAATATGACTTAGCACTTTGCTTGTATAGGACCAATGACAACAATTTTTCATCAAGTGTGAATCTGCGGAGTTTTTTTTGACTTCTCACATTCCCTAAGATGACATTTTATGAACATAGAAGTTCAATTTGTTGCAATCAACTTCAAGGTGATTTTTCTCAAACATTTCAGCATCAATAAGTCGACATCTGAAAGACTTCTTTCTATTCCTCTCCAACATATATTTTTTATAAAGTGATTCATGGCTTTATACATTTTTTTCTCTTTAAGGGTGAAGGTTCGCCTTGACATCCCAGATTGTTTCAAAAACCGATATGGGGTCATTGGAAAATTTTTATCACCTGAAACAAAAAAACATTCTTTAAAATATGTAACACTAAACTCAGAATAATGTTTTGGACTTCATACACCAACTTAGGATGAGATTGAGTGGAAATTCACATACCTCTTTTTGCATGAAAAATGTGAATGTATACAAAATTTCAAGGAGATTTGGAATGCAAACAAACATTTGAGAACATGGAAAAAAATATTTCAGATGGGAGGTAATAAACTAAAAAATGCTGAATTGAGAATCATCATCTCCAGAGAAATGGCTGAGATAAGATTGAACTGAGTCCGCTGCCGAATCACTCGCTTCCGGATTCCTACTTTGTTCTTGTTGATGTTCTGCCAGAGATCGCTTGTGATTAGTTCGTTGTAGATCCGCAGAATGAATAGGTTGTTGTTGATTTTGATTTTTTACTTGGTTTTGATGTGTATATGGATTGTACCCTTGCTGCTGCTGAAACTGTTGTGAATTGTAACTTGGGTGTTGTTGGACTTGTGGAATGTAACATGGCTGTTGTTGAATATGATGCGGAATGTAACCTGGCTGTTGATGAGTTTGTTGTGCAGCGCAAGATTCGTATTTACTCATAACTTGCAGAATTTCTATTCTGCATTTAGTATTTGATAATTTTGGGAGAGAAGCAAGAGTAGGTACCAAAGATAGCAAAAACTGCCTGTTGTCGTCATTATCATGACAATCAGAATTCATCCTATTCATGATATAAGAACACTGGTATGCTATTGCGCATAGGAAGAGAGATGGAAAATGATCTCACTCGCACAATGTGACGTCACGCTCGAGACAAATTTCAATATTTACTTAGAGATCTCTAAATAAACTACTATTTCTCCAATAAATACCGGGAAACTAAGTAATCATGGATTGAGATATGAAACATATGAACCGAATATTCTCTTTCAGAGGAATTACAGAAAGGAAATCTTATCTGACTGAAAACGGATATTCAGTCAAACTTGTTTATATACACCATACACCATACCCGCTACTGATATGGAATAAAAGGAGCCGGCAATTCATAGCATTTCGCTGACGAATGAGTTTTGTTGCTCTGACGAGGTCAAATAAGACCGAAACCATGGTCAGCATCTACTCTTTGTCGGCGAAATGAAATTTCTGGTAATAATTCGAGCGATGGTAGTTTGTTAGTTCGATTTAGATCGTTGATTTCATTATCTGCGGATGTTGTGCATCTGAATTAATTTGATTATTATTTACCTGCCTTACTATGAAGGCGTGATCCATTTCTTAGTTACTTGTTTATATAGTTGGTTTTTCATCAAGAGTATTTATAAAATTTTTGAATTTTTTTTTTAATCCACAAGCATTGAAACATAAATAAGATATAGTATCACTGCTAAAATTTCTCAATTCTTACTTGTCTGTTTAACATATTTTTCAAATGCTTACATTTCAGGTTCTGTTTTTTCTATGATTAAACTTATTTTTATCCATGCAATTGCACCCCCGAATTAATTCTATATAGTTTGTCAATTGGGAACAACGTTTTTTAGGTAATTAGAAACTTCTACAATGTTAAAATATTTATTTATTTTTATTTGTGAATTTAGACATTTTTTTATCCAGTTTTCTTTGACAATTTTTAAAACTGATTCGCCTATTCAAATCTCTCAATCTTATATAGGTTCTAGTTCTACTTAAACAAAGTATGACCTCAAATGGTATTGATGTTTCACCAATTTCGGCTATTGTTTTATTGGCCAATTGATGAAATATCAATTTATCTTTGGACAATAAATTTCCATGCATCGTGTGAAATTCGACATCCAGTTTTTGAGTTATCTCTCATAGATCATCGTTCGGATGTAGAAGTGAACCATGCGAAATTAATGGTTTGTAACCAGTTAGGTTCCCCATTTTGCTCTAAATTCCTGGTATTCCCAAACTATATTTTTTTCTGAATTTATGGGCAACGAATCCAGCTATATATTTCAGAGATTCTATGTTAACTTGCTCTCTGGTTTCAAAATCCTGTAAAAGGGTTGAAAATTCTTCATTCACCTCTTCTTCAAATATTTCTGAAGGATCAACAAATGAAATCAAGGCTGCATTCTCCTCTTCGTGATTAATCACAAACTCTTCAACTGATTCGCCTATTCAAATCTCTCAATCTTATATAGGCTCTAGTTCTACTTAAACAAAGTATGACCTCAAATGGTATTGATGTTTCACCAATTTCGGCTATTGTTTTATTGGCCAATTGATGAAATATCAATTTATCTTTGGACAATAAATTTCCATGCATCGTGTGAAATTCGACATCCAGTTTTTGAGTTATCTCTCATAGATCATCGTTCGGATGTAGAAGTGAACCATGCGAAATTAATGGTTTGTAACCAGTTAGGTTCCCCATTTTGCTCTAAATTCCTGGTATTCCCAAACTATATTTTTTTCTGAATTTATGGGCAACGAATCCAGCTATATATTTCAGAGATTCTATGTTAACTTGCTCTCTGGTTTCAAAATCCTGTAAAAGGGTTGAAAATTCTTCATTCACCTCTTCTTCAAATATTTCTGGAGGATCAACAAATGAAATCAAGGCTGCATTCTCCTCTTCGTGATTAATCACAAACTCTTCAACTGATTCGCCTATTCAAATCTCTCAATCTTATATAGGTTCTAGTTCTACTTAAACAAAGTATGACCTCAAATGGTATTGATGTTTCACCAATTTCGGCTATTGTTTTATTGGCCAATTGATGAAATATCAATTTATCTTTGGACAATAAATTTCCATGCATCGTGTGAAATTCGACATCCAGTTTTTGAGTTATCTCTCATAGATCATCGTTCGGATGTAGAAGTGAACCATGCGAAATTAATGGTTTGTAACCAGTTAGGTTCCCCATTTTGCTCTAAATTCCTGGTATTCCCAAACTATATTTTTTTCTGAATTTATGGGCAACGAATCCAGCTATATATTTCAGAGATTCTATGTTAACTTGCTCTCTGGTTTCAAAATCCTGTAAAAGGGTTGAAAATTCTTCATTCACCTCTTCTTCAAATATTTCTGGAGGATCAACAAATGAAATCAAGGCTGCATTCTCCTCTTCGTGATTAATCACAAACTCTTCAACTGATTCGCCTATTCAAATCTCTCAATCTTATATAGGCTCTAGTTCTACTTAAACAAAGTATGACCTCAAATGGTATTGATGTTTCACCAATTTCGGCTATTGTTTTATTGGCCAATTGATGAAAAATCAATTTATCTTTGAATTTCCATGCATCGTGTGAAATTCGATATCCAGTTTTTGAGTTATCTCCCATAGATCATCGTTCGGATGTAGAAGTGAACCATGCGAAATTAATGGTTTGTAACCAGTCAGGTTCCCCATTTTGCTCTAAATTCCTGGTATTCCCAAACTATACTTTTTTCTGAATTTATGGGCAACGAATCCAGCTATATATTTCAGAGATTCTATGTTAACTTGCTCTCTGGTTTCAAAATCCTGTAAAAGGGTTGAAAATTCTTCATTCACCTCTTCTTCAAATATTTCTGGAGGATCAACAAATGAAATCAAGGCTGCATTCTCCTCTTCGTGATTAATCACAAACTCTTCAACTGATTCGCCTATTCAAATCTCTCAATCTTATATAGGCTCTAGTTCTACTTAAACAAAGTATGACCTCAAATGGTATTGATGTTTCACCAATTTCGGCTATTGTTTTATTGGCCAATTGATGAAAAATCAATTTATCTTTGAATTTCCATGCATCGTGTGAAATTCGATATCCAGTTTTTGAGTTATCTCCCATAGATCATCGTTCGGATGTAGAAGTGAACCATGCGAAATTAATGGTTTGTAACCAGTCAGGTTCCCCATTTTGCTCTAAATTCCTGGTATTCCCAAACTATACTTTTTTCTGAATTTATGGGCAACGAATCCAGCTATATATTTCAGAGATTCTATGTTAACTTGCTCTCTGGTTTCAAAATCCTGTAAAAGGGTTGAAAATTCTTCATTCACCTCTTCTTCAAATATTTCTGGAGGATCAACAAATGAAATCAAGGCTGCATTCTCCTCTTCGTGATTAATCACAACCTCTTCAACTGATTCGCCTATTCAAAACTCTCAATCTTATATAGGCTCTAGTTCTACTTAAACAAAGTATGACCTCAAATGGTATTGATGTTTCACCAATTTCGGCTATTGTTTTATTGGCCAATTGATGAAAAATCAATTTATCTTTGGACAATGAATTTCCATGCATCGTGTGAAATTCGATATCCAGTTTTTGAGTTATCTCCCATAGATCATCGTTCGGATGTAGAAGTGAACCATGCGAAATTAATGGTTTGTAACCAGTCAGGTTCCCCATTTTGCTCTAAATTCCTGGTATTCCCAAACTATACTTTTTTCTGAATTTATGGGCAACGAATCCAGCTATATATTTCAGAAATTCTATGTTAACTTGCTCTCTGGTTTCAAAATCCTGTAAAAGGGTTGAAAATTCTTCATTCACCTCTTCTTCAAATATTTCTGGAGGATCAACAAATGAAATCAAGGCTGCATTCTCCTCTTCGTGATTAATCACAACCTCTTCAACTGATTCGCCTATTCAAAACTCTCAATCTTATATAGGCTCTAGTTCTACTTAAACAAAGTATGACCTCAAATGGTATTGATGTTTCACCAATTTCGGCTATTGTTTTATTGGCCAATTGATGAAAAATCAATTTATCTTTGGACAATGAATTTCCATGCATCGTGTGAAATTCGATATCCAGTTTTTGAGTTATCTGCCATAGATCATCGTTCGGATGTAGAAGTGAACCATGCGAAATTAATGGTTTGTAACCAGTCAGGTTCCCCATTTTGCTCTAAATTCCTGGTATTCCCAAACTATACTTTTTTCTGAATTTATGGGCAACGAATCCAGCTATATATTTCAGAGATTCTATGTTAACTTGCTCTCTGGTTTCAAAATCCTGTAAAAGGGTTGAAAATTCTTCATTCACCTCTTCTTCAAATATTTCTGGAGGATCAACAAATGAAATCAAGGCTGCATTCTCCTCTTCGTGATTAATCACAACCTCTTCAACTGATTCGCCTATTCAAAACTCTCAATCTTATATAGGCTCTAGTTCTACTTAAACAAAGTATGACCTCAAATGGTATTGATGTTTCACCAATTTCGGCTATTGTTTTATTGGCCAATTGATGAAAAATCAATTTATCTTTGGACAATGAATTTCCATGCATCGTGTGAAATTCGATATCCAGTTTTTGAGTTATCTCCCATAGATCATCGTTCGGATGTAGAAGTGAACCATGCGAAATTAATGGTTTGTAACCAGTCAGGTTCCCCATTTTGCTCTAAATTCCTGGTATTCCCAAACTATACTTTTTTCTGAATTTATGGGCAACGAATCCAGCTATATATTTCAGAGATTCTATGTTAACTTGCTCTCTGGTTTCAAAATCCTGTAAAAGGGTTGAAAATTCTTCATTCACCTCTTCTTCAAATATTTCTGGAGGATCAACAAATGAAATCAAGGCTGCATTCTCCTCTTCGTGATTAATCACAACCTCTTCAACTGATTCGCCTATTCAAAACTCTCAATCTTATATAGGCTCTAGTTCTACTTAAACAAAGTATGACCTCAAATGGTATTGATGTTTCACCAATTTCGGCTATTGTTTTATTGGCCAATTGATGAAAAATCAATTTATCTTTGGACAATGAATTTCCATGCATCGTGTGAAATTCGATATCCAGTTTTTGAGTTATCTCCCATAGATCATCGTTCGGATGTACAGGGTGGTCCACGGGAACCTGACGGTTTTTAAATGAGTAGTACACATTTGTTTTTCAGCATATAACATTTATTTTTTCATGTACTTACAGCCAGTACTATGCCATTTAAGAAATCAAACCTTAAAAATAACATCTGTCAAGTGGTGACCATCTTGCTCGAAACATGTTGCAAGTCTGTTCAAAAACCCTTGGTGAACGCGCTCCAATAAGGGTGTGTCAATCGCGTGGACTTGTGCTCGAATCGCTTCCTTCAGCTCGCCTAACGTTCTCGGTTTCTTTTCGTAGACACGAGATTTGAGGAAACCCCACAAAAAAAAGTCGCAGGTTGTCAGGTCAGGTGACCGCGGAGGCCAAGGCATGTCCCCAAACCGTGAGATCAAGCGCTCTGGGAACATTTGGCGCAACACAACCATCGATACTCTAGCTGTGTGAGGGGTTGCCCCATCTTGCTGGAACCAGATGCTTTCAGCAGGAAGTCGTAGATTGCGTAACTCAGGTCTCAGGAAGGTGTTTATCATCTCAAAATAAATGGCTGCAGTCACAGTCACTGTGTTGCCGTTTTCCTCAAAAAAATATGGACCAATCACACATTTGGACGATACTGCACACCAGACCGTCACTTTCGGACTGTGTAAGGGCCGTTCATGAAGTTGCTGAGGGTTTTCACTGGCATAATAACGACAACAGAAATCATTGCGTTGTGGAAAGTCAGTTGGTTTCAGCTGCTGGACAATTGCCAATTTGTATGGGTGGAATCTGAGGTCATGTTTGACAATACGGCGAACTGTGGAACGACTTAGTCTTAATGCTTGCGCTTGTTTTCGCACTGAGCGGCATGGACTTGTTCGCAACGCGTGCCTCACCCTCTCCACACTTTCGGGGGTCCGTGCCGTGCGAGTAGGTCCTGGTGGCTTCTTTTTCATCACATTTCCAGTTGTTCGAAGATCGTTGACCCACTTCAGAATCGTGTTACGACTTGGGACAGCTCCATGACGGCCAATATTAAATTCACGCCGAAACAGTCTCTGCGTAGCCACCACTGATTCACCATTTTTGATAAAAGCTTCAAACGCGAACATGCGATGCCTCACACCCCACGCAGTCATGATGTACACTAAATGGCACATTGCAACGGTTCAAATGGGACCCAGTGTTGCCAACAACGAACTTTTCAATTACACTAGTTCAATTGTCAAATTACACGTTTTTACACGCAACCATAGAGAAAAAAGTCTATGTCTATGCACGCAACTGATTTGAAAAAGCATAAGACATAAGACACTTGAGAGAGTTTTAAAAATGGATAATTTGTACTTTAGTATGATAATGACTCTTCAATAAACCATCTCAAAGATGTTGATAGTTATAACGGTAACCCTACAGAATTCCTAGTGCGCCATTTTGGATAAAGTAAATATAAAAAGTGGTAGCACTTCATTCATTTTGAATAACGAGAAAAATATATAGAAATAACACAACCAGTACAATTAAAAAATCTTTATTATATAAAATTCAATATTTGAAAAATGAAATAGATGAATAAAATACAAAACAATTCCTTCTACAGAATTAGTCATTGTCATATTGAGAAGTTACAAATACTTATACTTAGTAATAAAAAATAAATTATCCTACTCGTTTGCTCTTTTCCATATTTTGGAGTCAATCATTTTTTTTTGAGGGATTGAATTTCAAAATTCCTCCATCATTATTGATGCCTTGCTTGCTGAATATTAGAGCTGAAATATTCTCCGTGGACAGATTATTTCTGTGAAATGTTTTAATATTATTGAGGTCAGAGAATATCCTCTCAACCGATGCATTTGAGAAAGGTAAAATCAACAAATAAGAAATTACCTTTTTCAAATTTGGAAAGAGTAGAATACCAGCAGCATTCTTCATCACAAAAACCTTACTCCAGTATTCTTCAGCAGGTAATGTGGTGCTTAAACCATGATCTAACAGAGCATGTTGTCGTGTAATTACACGCACATTGGCAACACTGATGGGACCCTTCTGATGGCCCCACACCACCTACCTGCCGAGTACTACCCAATTGAAAAACGTCAGGTTCCCGTGGACCACGTTGTAGAAGTGAACCATTCGAAATTAATGGTTTGTAACCAGTCAGGTTCCCCATTTTGCTCTAAATTCCTGGTATTCCCAAACTATATTTTTTTCTGAATTCATGGGCAACGAATCCAGCTATATATTTCAGAGATTCTATGTTAACTTGCTCTCTGGTTTCAAAATCCTGTGAAAGGGTTGAAAATTCTTCATTCACCTCTTCTTCAAATATTTCTGGAGGATCAACAAATGAAATCCAGGCTGCATTCTCCTCTTCGTGATTAATCACAACCTCTTCAACTGGATCTTCCACAAGTTTTCCCAGGATGTTCTGTGACAGACATATTTCTTCCTTTTCCTCATCTATCATACTCATACGACATGATTCGTCACTCTCTTGAGTATTTCTATTTTCTGTGAATATGGCTGCCGAATGTTTCCCCAAAATTTACCATCTGAAACGATATTTCAGATCTAACGGGAAAGGATGATTATTTGCTCCACCCATTCCTCTTAAATAAGAAAACAAATTTTCAAGCACATCCTGATTTAAGTGGGAAGTCGAGATATACTCTACTTCATAATTTTCCTTCAAGTAATCGTGCATACATTCCAGGGATTCATTTGTCAGAAGTATGCCTTTCTGAAAGGGTATTAATGCTTTATGTTTTCCAACCCTGATGGAAGAAACCAATTCTGAGATTCTATGGAGCATATCCCTTTGATTCCAAATCAAATCCGTACCATAAGCATTTCGCCCAGGACAATTTCCAACAAATTTAGAGTGCGAATTGAGCATATCAAACCAGGCATTGAATATATGTATAATTTCAGCAGCTTTCTTCCAGTGCTCAGGCATCAACCCCTTCTGTCCACAGTATTCAATGGCTTTTGACACCGAATTTGATGAAACCTGCACAGCAAGTTTTACTCTTTGTCGAATTGACCCTTGGACTTGAAGATACTGTGGTGTTAATTTTATTACGCAGAGTAGAGGAAAAATGAAACACCGTCTTCGTCTACTGCTATGGCTCGACTAACTTTATTCTAGAAACTACCACAGTACTACAGCAATTATATATGCAACCGGTAATACACATGTAGTTCACATGACTATTCATAGATGGAGCTACTTATACATTTTGGGCACAAACTCACAAATTTATGGGCGAAGGTTAATTCTGATGATGAAATTATAAGGAGAGCTTTCATGTAATCTCTATTGATTACCACATTTCCAACACAAAAGCCATGATCTAGGTGGTGGTTTCTAGCCAGCTTCATTAGATGTGGGACATCAGCATACACGAAAATTTTCAAAGTATCGTCACAGGTATGTTGGAAATGACAAGATTCATCATATCCAATGGCCCAATTCTGACCACAATGAAATATTTCCAGTGCCCATATCACTAGCAATAGCCACAACTATGAGCTTGGCTCTATACAACATGGCAATAATTTCTTCTAGAATCTGTCTTGTCATTGGCTGGTCAAAATCATAAAAAATGGGTTGTTTCCATTTAGAGACCAAACCACGAACTATGACAGTTTGACAGGTAGAATGAGGTCCTAGAACCTGTTCATGCTTTTTGTCACTTTCGATTTTGTTTGAAATATACATTTCATCGAATGTCAATTCGCACAAACGCTAAGATTAGCTGAAAGAATTTGCTTTCTTCTCTATAAGATTAATATCCCTGGACTTATCAATATTTGAGATCCATTTTCTCAATGTTGACATGGCTGGCAAAGGATAATTATTGGCCCCTAAGTATCTGTATGCCTTCGGACTGACACTGCGTAAGGAAATAGCAGCCGTTATAAATTGAGCCGACCAATGAACTCTTGTCTGCGTCCCTGTTTTTAACAATTTGCGGATTTGGCCCTTCGTAAAGATTTTTGCCATTGCTTCCTCCTACTGTGTCTTTAATAGCATTGTTTTGAATGGTGTACTCTTATCATATAAACCTTACCATTCACCTTCTTGCGGTTTTTCAACTATTTTTTTTAATTTTGTTTTGTTTTATTTGAAAACAGTAAAATTGTTACGTTAGTACACAGGTGAGGTCCAGCAAGCCTCGACACGATTCGTCACGCTGTTTCTCATTTGCTGTGAAGCTCACCACTGAAACCAGGAGCCACTAAAAACAGCAATGAAATCCAATGTTGTCAATTTGTGCACAATTTTTGATTGACACTGACCTCACTGAGAGAGAGGCTGTCAGATAGACGTCAAATTAAAATTGTGAACAACAAACTTGGGTGTTGTGTATGCGAATATCATACATAATTTTGATTATTTTCTTTTTAGTTATTATACGTACATTGCAATAGCATTATTTTGGTTTCAAATTTGTTAGTGGGTTTAGTCCTAGTGATTCTACCGCATAAAGTGTTAGATTTACTTTAGCAATGGCAATGAAAGTATTCAATAACTTGGGCAAGTCGCACAGTATTTTAGCAGGAACTGCAGGAAGTGCCATTCTCTTGTAATGTTGTTGGATATGGACGCCGAAGAAACAGAAACAGTGTTAGTTTTTTCGTATTCCTGAAGAAATTTCTCTATTTCGGCACAAGGAGATTCACATAAATGAATTGACAAGGATATGACAAAAATGCTTGGATGTTAATATATTATATTTTAAGACTCATTATATTTATGCTCTTTATTTTTTTACTAGTTATATTTTGTACTGATTGTATTTTATACAGTTTATGTATTTCATATATAAAGTGAATACACCTTTTCAAGAAAATTCATTAACTAAATTGCATGAACATTATAATATACCTAATATATTATAAAAATTCATTCCATCTCTAAACTTCCCGTTCAAATGCTGCAAAACGAAATGCCAGGAACAGTGGTCGGCTATCCCAACATCCCATATATTATAGATAGTATATTGATTCTGTTGATCTCTCCAATCTCTCAGATCAATAAAAAATCTGAGTCCAATCTTCACATCATCAACTATGGATAATGTTCCCTCAATTTGATGGGGTTTTCCTTGCAGAGCCGATGTTTGTTGACAGAGTCCCCCAATGTTTATTGTATCATTTGTAACTGCTTTCTTTCCACATAAAATCATGGTTGGCTTCTGACACTTGCTCACCCTCTACAATACTATCGGGTGTTGCATGTAAATGTTTGAAAATTTCTGACAATTTGAGGAATATTTTGCCAGATGATCTGAAACATTTTGAATAACAAACTGTGACTAACCTTAATCTTTTACTCCTCAAAATATAACCAGAAGATTAATACTACTTACAATACAGCCAAGAAATAGCTTTCAGTTTGATAAACAAAAACCACTAATCTTTGATTCGGGAATAGCTGATATGTACAGTGACTTTATACACCACAGTGGCGACAATAGTCGATTTCGACCGTTTAGGGATGGGCAAACGTGAAAAAAATATCGATATGTATTGTATCGATATTTCTCGACAGTATCGATATATATCGATAGTGATCATATAAACAGTGTGTTCAGAGTTCAGACTGATTTTAGCATTGAGTTATTCATCTAAGAAGAGATTAAAAGGAGTATTGTGAGTATAAAAACGAGCATAATATGTTAATTTGAAAATAAAATGAACTTGTAGGTTATATGACCTAAAATATGAAACAAATACTTACAAATTCATTATATTTTCATCTTAATATATATGATGTTTGTTTTCACACTCACCTTGCTCTTTTTAAGCCTTTCTTAGATGAATAAATGAATGTGAACAACGGTCGAAATACACAGTCCAAATTTATGAATGAACAACTAAGAGATTCTTGGCAAATTACCAACATAGTTTATTGTTCAGAAATGTGAAAAAGCACAATCCAGTCATTTACAGAATATTTCAAATTTGATCGAGACGATTTTTCGTCCAAGCAAAACATTGTAATGATGTAATCGCAAACAGTTTTTGATGTAATGAATTTTTCTGCTGTAGTCTGGAGAATGGAACTTCTGCTATAATTTATTGAATGGAAAGTAACACTTTACAAAAACAGTATCGAAAGAAGTTTTTTGGGACGATTTGTTTGACAATAACATGAACTTTGTATTTAATTATGACAGTGTTTGTCATGTTACATTGGTGTATATTTCTTTTGTTTTCAAATGACAATGACTAGCGATTATGGCTGCGGAAAAAATATTGTATGCAACACATTGAATTTTTTACATAGATTACTATTATATATATTATATGATTCTTATTACATATATATTTCTCAGTAAATTAGTGTTTCTCTAGATTTCATGTATTTTTTGAACCCCTCATACCAAATTCAGGGAAGATACATCATCAGTCCAATTCATATTTTAACATATATAAAAGAAATGTGCAGCGGTAAATGGAATTGTTTTTTACGAGTTCCTTCCACAGAGAGAAATGTCTTTGGATATGTTGAAATGGCTAAAAATAAATTTTTGAGCGTTTATGAAAAATCCAAGATCTTAGAAGATCGCAGAAGGCATCATAACATTGCTTTCAAAAAAATTTGAAATCGCCAAATCAACTGTATTCTTGATTAAAACATAAGTTCTGTAGAAACCTACGAACAATTCTGTAAAAAGGAGTGAATGCTCAGCTATCAGCCAATAATGTGCAAACAAAAATGCCTCCTCATTTTAAATGATAAGTTTTTCTTTCAGTTCAACATCAAAGTCTATGGTTTCACATAGTTACTTAAATTCTATAAACCTCTATTTCATGTCTTTTACTTCAGACCTTTCATAAATGTGAACACTTTAAAAATACGCACAAGCTAAGTTTTATTTGTGTTCACACTAGCTTACAAAACCAAAAAAAAACGAATGAAGGAAAATATCACTGAAATTCAAGAATAACATAATATATACATAGAAAAAGAACTTTATTAAATACATAATAAAAATAAAAACAAAAATATACACAAATTTTTTACAAGAAAGAGGAAAAGGCCCCTTTATTCTCCATCAGAATCTTCCTGCCTCTTCCTCTTTCTTGTGAAAAATTCCTCCATTATATTGAGGAGCTTCTCCCTCTGCTCCTCTGTTTTTTTAAGATGAGCAGCAAGCACGTCGAACTGCCTCCTTTGTTCTACCTGGTGGCTCCTCAATTCCTGAAGAACCAGATCCCCTTTGTTGGTTCTGGAGGTTGGAGTGTCTCTCAGGTTTTTGAACCGGTCAGTGGCTGGTTCCGTTCGAGTGGTGTAGCTGCAAGAAGCGCCCTCATCCATTACTTGCGCTTCTTGCACGGGCATAGGGGCCTCAGGCATTGGCTCATCCTCCAAGCTGTCCACTAAATGCTTTGGTTGAGTCTTATGCTTCTCACCTAAACACCATTCAATGCAAAATTAAAAATCAGAAAATTTCAAAATCTCTTAGTGATGAATACTAACCTAAAATTGAGTGGACCTCCTCAAAAAATGGAGGATGCTCCATGAAGGCTGCCCCTGTTGTCTTCTGGTTTCTTATATATTTCAAGTATGCCTTAGTCAAATTGGCGAATTTTTGGCGGCACCTTTCACCGCCATTCGCCCCCAACATAAATTCGTTCCTCGTCAGCTCTTCAGCTATCCCAGCCCATAGCTGTCTCTTGTTATTTTTTTTGTTATCAAACTGCTCCTTTTTCTGATCTCTTAATCTCAACATGAGATGTGTTGCGGCAATGTCGGTATCAGTAGGTTTTTTTTTAACCAAATCACACCTTCCTCATTTGTAAAAACATTCTCCTCATCTTCTTGAAAAGCTATAAATAAAGAAAAATTTAATTTTGATACGGTAAATTCCATAATTGAGGTGTTCAAAACTGAAGTGAACCAACTCCATTCAGCCTAGTTTTGAGATGAATGGCTCAGAAGTTGTTTATCACCAATTAATTCAAAAGTGACTTCTTTAGATTTCAAAAGATTAGAATGAAGGGTCGCGGGGAAAAACGATCAATATCAATTTTTTCAATTGTTGGGAATTTCAATTTTTAAGTTTTAATACCTATAAAATGACGTCGGGTAAAGTTTTTGAGTTAGGAAAAAACCATAATGTTCTTCAATTATCTGTATTCAAGGTTACAAAGATAAATAATTAAAAAGTATGTTGGTTCACTAAGAAAAAAAATGTAAACCTAAAAAAGTCCTTGACCTTGATCGGTATTTCCCGTCACAGCTGCTCCTCTACATCGGTATTTCCTGCTACGGCTGCTCTTATTCAATGTCAATGTTCAGTATCGTCTATTGGAGGATCGTCAAGGTACTCCACTTCGGCTTCTCCACTGTCGTTCTCATCAGTAGCAAGTGCTTCATAAAAATTATGAGCTAATGGGTTAATCAAAAATTGCTTAAGGTGCTTTAGGTCCTCAAGTTTTGCTTTTTTTATAGTAAGAGGGCCACTATATGCAGGGTCAAGAGTGGCATCTTGGTTCCTTTTGGTCTTTATCTGTTTCGTAGTTAGTGTAATAACAGCAGAGTTGAAGGCACCACTGTACGTCGATTTATGATGTAAAAATCGAGGTTTGTTGCTATCGATCATCATGACTCGGATTGGTCTTGTTGCAACAGGACATTTCGTTGGATATCTACCAGCTAGAAACTTAGTCCAGGTCTTGAACTCAACAGTCTTGCCACAGTCAATCACAGTAAAAGGTGAGGGGTTTCGTTGGCTCTCTTCGAAGACTTTCCTCCAGTCATCAGGTATCTCAGTGTACGACTTGGCATTAATTTTCCCCATATCTCTATCGCACTCCATGTAAGAGTGACCTCGAATTGGAAATATAACTTTTATCGAATCAAAGCGTTTTTTGGTGGAAACCATGTAATGTAAAAACCGTATTATTGTATAATTTTTATTTTGACCTGCACAAGAGTCACAGAAGACGACCAATTTTTTTACCTCTGGGTCAAGAATATTAAAAAAAAAATGTTCAAGCATGGAGCACACATCATCAGCTCCTTTTCGTGCAACCGTTTCATCGTAAGTGTAGAATATCGAAGATGAATCGGATAGCACATGCACATTGAATGATATAAAATTCAGCTGGCGACGATAGTAAACATCATTCGTTGTAATGTTGGGAGTGGGTAGATTTCGTTGATAATCCATGACTATACATTCAAGATCGTCCATCCTCTTGGCCTTTTTTCTGTATTTTTTTTTAATTCGTAGAACTTATCACCTTTTAGTTTGTGCAGATCGTGCTCAACAGTTTTCTTTTTTAGAGATTTCTTCAGTCTCATGATTGTTTCAATTTCAGTGCAAGTGGCAATTTGGCGTTCAAGGAGGCTTATTTCTGACTTCTGTAGGTCGCATGTGCTACACGTGTCTTTGCGAGGGTAGCCAAACGATATGTTGAAATTTTGCTCAAAAATTTCACGAAATGTTGTATAACCAACAAGGTTATCAGGATTCTCGCTCATATACATTCTGTGTAGTTTTTTAATGTTCAATTCTTCAGGAAGGTATACTTTTGAACTGTCTTTAGGTGAGTAGTGGGATTTTCGTCCTTTTAAAGCCTTTATGTAGTCAAAAACTTTAGTTTTGGTTTCGACACTCAATTTATGAGGTCGGTTATCATGTTTGCCTCTTTTATCGTCACCAACAACACCAGAAAAAGTCAATTTCCGTTTCAATGTTTGTACACGTCGGTTAGAGATGCCGTGTATAGCTAAAAATGCATTGTAGCAAACGTGAACATCTTGCAGCTTACCTTCAACGTAACATCGAACACGATAGGTGTAGGAGGCAGTATGAAAGTTTGCCTCATCGTCGTCTTTGGTATTTCTCCGTTGCTTGACAGGGACAATCGTTATCAAACCCCCTAAATATTCATTTTGACGGTTGTAATCACATAAATTATTAAAATCCTTCAAGATTCGTTTTCTTTCTTCCAGGGAAACAGATTCAAAACACTTGTACCTCTTACATCGGCAGTCGTCACCCATTTCGTAGGAACAAGCTTTAATTTTTTTCATCACCTCACTCATTCTTCCGGTAATTTTTCGTTTTTTAGTACCAGCAGTATTCACGACCCTACCCTCACTACTGTCACTACACTCAACTTCACTAAAATCATCCATTTCGTATGCAAAATAACGTTTATTGAGGAACTACGCAACAAAAATGTTTATCAGCACGAAACAAAACAATGAAATGACCGCGGTGGAAAGGAACAGAGTGGACTTTAAACTTTGACGTTGATCTCTTTTCCCAGTCACCGCGCGGACAATGATCTTTCTTTGCCGTCGCAGGGTTTTTTCTTCCTTCATTTTCTCCAATAGTATGATCTTTTTTCCCGGTTTCGATTCACGTTGCGATTGGTACTGGAACAAGCTACTAGATGGCATGACAATCTCATTTTGTCACAAAATTGACATTGATCGTTCTTCCCCGCGACCCTTCGAATGTAAGCATATGCTTACATAAGAATAATAATAAATAAATTTCAACATACCTTCACTCTCCAAATTATCTGCATGCTCTTCGAAATTCGATGCCTGATATTGCTGAGTTTGAAAAGCTATAAATAAAGAAAAATTTCATTTTGATACGGTAAATTCGATAATTATTCATAATTTTATTATTTCAACATACCTTCACTCTCCAAATTCTCTGCAAGCTGAGATTGAGAAATCTGGAAATAGTAATATTCCCTTGCTGCATCAGAATCTTAAAAAACAAAATACCAAGAGTGTTAGAATATTACATATTTACGTCCAATAAAATATTTACCATTCAATAAAAGTTGGGCAGTCCCCATATCAGGCACAATAATTGTTTTGTCCTCCCCTTCTATATTGACTACTATCTGGTAGCTATAATTCTTCATTTTTTAAATTTTCTAACTTTCTAACTTTGCTAACGACACTTTTGTGGTACTCACCCTTGCCTCTGCTACAACCAAATGAGAAATAAACGTGGTACAGGGTAGTGGTACCCTCCATAATTCCAACCAAAGATGGTTCTTGTTTATTTACTTTTTCTTCTTATAACCTCACTTCTCCAATAACCAGAACTTTAACCCAGCTCTCGAGTATGGTTATCTCTGGTTATCTGCGGTCCAAAATGATGACGTTGAAGGGCTAATTCATGACGTCACGATATCATAACCAACAATGACCAAAAGCGCTTGAATGCAGTTGGTTATTGTTGGTAATTACCAGGTTATTCGCTTGAAATCGGTTATAATCTCTATTGGCTTCGGGATTTATTTACTCACAAAAGCCCGCCAGTTTTTCGTAAGCCAAATGTTTCAAATTCCTATCGGAATATTCTTTTGATTTTATTTTCCATAACAAGGAAATGATCTAAACAAATCAATGAATTTTGTCCCTGCTCCAGGGCGTGGATCTCCCATGTTCCTTATAAATTAAAAACTTGTGTGAATAATCATCAATACATACCTACTTGTACTTACGAATTTTGAACGTATATTCTTCTTCAATTAAAATCCCGCGCGAATGCACAAACGCCCCGAATCCATACAAACGGAGTCACTCGGGCTAGTCGCTTGCGAGTTTTTACACGTCCAAAAACCGGGCGAATGATTTGCCCTTACACTAGCATTCTTTCGCAAGCGATTGGCACGGATCGTTCTAGTCGGGCAGAAAAGAAAGTTAGTGTAAAGGTATTATAGTTAAGTCGCTTTTTATCATCATTTTCCTTGAATTAAACAAACGAATCTTCTGTTTCCACTGTTTCTGAACATAGTAATTCCATATATTTACTGCAGGCATAGTATTTTTTCAATTTTTTTACAAGGAATCCTGCAACATATGCCACAGCCGGGAATTCGCAAATATCCTCTATGGTACTATTAAATCTAGTTCATTATTATCGAGGCATGTTATCATGAACGAAAAAGGAACGCAAGTTGTACAATATGCCATTCTCATCATTTTCACAATTGAGTACTGCACTTTTATATGATGACATGAACTGATAATAGTTCGGATGGAAATTTGTCGCTCTTAAAATGCAAGTTTACTCACAATTGAAGCTACTTGAAACTCAAAATACCTTTTTGAAATGTTGATAAAACTCTTAGGTAGGTAGTTCATTTAATAAATAACACAGTAGTTATAGCAAAAAATACTTTTATTTACTGGTGAGTAGGAACTCACAACCTGATTACAAAAATATTTAAGGTGAAATAAAGATAAACAACTACAACTGTTCTAAATTAAGTCTTTAAATATTATTTGGCTTTTTCATTATTTTATTTTTTCCGACGATGCCACGCTGCCTATATAATTGTAGCACACGCTGAAGAGTTTCTTTTTCATAGTCTTGATATTTTCGACTTCCTTGCTTTGTTTTGTAAAATCGCACCATTTTCGTGTAGCGCCTCAAATGACAATAAAAAATAAATATCTACACTAAGGGTTAGTTAAACACGAAATATATGTTTTGACGTTAGATTGTCAAAGGATATACTAGTCTCTTCCCAGAAAAAAATGTGGCTCTGTTACATTACTCATAGGTTTTTTTGTGTAATATCAAGTAAACAGGTACATGAAGAATATATAAAACTTACTTTTTTTTAAGCCACACAATCACTATAAACCAGCACGACAAACTTTCGGCGTATCATCTAATCTACCAATTGACAAGAAGCGCTCGCCTCACATATATCATACATGACTTATATTTCACACTAGATACATCTATAAATGTAAAATTTTTATAATTTTTTTTTCTTTTTTATTTGTTTTTTGTGCAATGAAGTTTCTATTGCAAAATTTAAGCGTGTAAAAAATTCTTAATCTAACATACAAACTTAATAAATAATTCCAAGGAAATTTCTCACAAGGGTGAGTGTAAGGCCATATCTTTTCCATTTCTCTTTTCAATCTAATCCCAACATTATTCTGAATCGATAAAAGTGGGAAATGAGAGACGAACGTGTTATCCAGTCGATTAATATACTCATAAAGCGAATTTGGCGACATTTTCAAATTGCCAAACAATTCATTCTCTTTATAATTCCTGAAATGACAATATAATGTCTCATTACTTAGTTCACTTTGACTTTGTGAAAATTCGTCACATAAGTTGCATCTATGTTTTTCTAAACATTTTTTTATGAGATAACCACAAACATACGATAATACATTCTTTTCTGGTAAATCCAGTTCATTGTAATCTTTAGGATCTACTTTGAGAACTTCTGAGAATACATTTCTCTCTGATAAGAGTTTAGGGGCAGCGTCAACTTCCAAATCATTAAAATTAATGAGGACTTCAGAAAAATCTTTAATACAATTTGCTCCTTCCAACTGCTCAAAAAATTGGAGACAAAAATTCTTTTTGAACAAACTTTTGAACTGTACTGGAGTAGGATTTGTGGCATTTCCTCCTTGGTATCTAATATTGCCAAAGAAATTTTCTAGTGCATCTTGATTTAGGTATCTAGTGCATATAAATTTCATCCTACAATTCATTTCTTCCCACATTAACAATACAGCTCTAATTGTTTGTCTCCAACCTTTAATAAATTTCACAGTATTCGTAATGTCTTTATTATCCCCTTTTATTCTTCTAAGACTCTCAAAAATGCCCAATAATTTTAAAAGATGATTTTTTTGCTCAGTGGTGCCTTGAAAAGGTCTATTTAAAAGTTTAGGAGCTTGAAAATTTGAGGCATTCAGAACATCAAACAATTTATCTATTTGTGCAATAACTCCGATGTATGAATGGCATCAGCGGGTAGATAATTTAATGAGACAAGTGTTTCTATCCCACATGCTACCGAATTACTGAAAACTTGAGCAGCCAAAGAAACTTTCATTTTTTGAAATGAATTGGGATTCATATGAACTTCTGAGATACGTGGAATTAGGCGATTCATTCTACCCACATCATAATTGAACAATTTTTCAATTTACATCTTTTTAATTATCTTTTCTCCTAATTCGAAATCATAATTGAAAAGATTGTTCCTTGTGCTCTTCAGTAAATGTGGGGTATCGAAAATGTGAAAAATTTTTCTTCCAGCAATGTAAAAATAAGGCTCATCGATTGTAACTCCAATCTCATGTGAAAATTTCGAAAAAGTCGAACCTTGGTCACTTATTTATGTTCAATCCTATGTCACTCAATTTTCGTATGCTTGTGGTTATTATCTCATGCAAATATTTCACTTCACAAGAATTATGAACGAAGAAGTAAGCCACAGGCTGCTTCCAATTATGTTGGATACCCCTCGCCATGATAACCAGAACACAATTTGCGGGTTCATAGGACCTGCTTCCATTGGATTGGTGAAATCCAATAATTTGATCCAATGAGATATTGTAAAATAAATGGGTTTTTATTGACATCTCGTCAACACACACAATGCAATCCTTTGCTGCATCGTCCATATTCCTTGCCTTTAATGAAATGGCCTGAAATATGTGCTCATTTAAGCCAACAGAGAAATCCCAATTTGTGGTTATTCTACAAAGTGTTGCCTTGTGTGGCAAAAAAAATGTTTTTTGTAGAAATTGATACACTTCCATTCTTGCCTTCCCATTTTTGGAAGCCAAATCAATTGCCTGAAAATAATAGGAAAAATTAAATAAGATACCATTCACGTGCTTGTACGAAGTATAGCAGTTTAACTAAAATATTACCAAAAATTTACCAACATTAACACGTGCTTATACAATAACTCACCTGAAAGTGTCTCCTGGTATGAGAAAAAAACTAAGTTTAGGATTCTTAACACTACTGTTTTTGCAATTATACACGCTGCAATAATTCACCATTTTGCACAAATATATTTACTTCACACGATTATATTTGCTACAATTTACCAGAGACTGTCTCTAAGGTTCACCTTTACTTCTGTTTAACTTTCAAATTTCAAATGCTCGAATTCGAAATGCTGCTCAACAATTTGAGGTTAGAAGCACGGAAATGATGCGCGAGTCATAAATGGAGTAACAGAAACCAGGGAGTGCGCCTACTGGTTGGTGTCTATACCCCATGCCAATATTGAATAGAGTACCTAATCAAATTAATTCAGATGCATAACATCCGCAGATAGTGAAATCAACGAATGTTACGATCTAAATCGAACTAACAAACTACCATCGCTCGAAGTATTACCAGAAATTTCATTTCGTCGACAAAGAGTAGATGCTGACCATGGTTTCGGTCTTATTTGACCTCGTCAGAGCAACAAAACTCATTCGTCAACGAAATGCTATGAATTGCCGGCTCCTTTTATTCCATTTCAGTAGCGGGTATGATGTATAAATACATCGTACCGACATCTGACAGAGAAACGGGAACCAACCCAATTCAATTTCCTAACTCCCAGAGCTAGAATAGAGTTCCATCAATTCCAAACGTACTCCACCGTGGAAAAATGCTATGTTGCTCTGATGAGGCCAAATGAGGCCGAAACCATGGTCAGCATCTGCTTTTCTTCGGTGGAGCGTACTCCATTTGGGCCCTTGACGATGGCAAATTGGCTAGTTCAATTCAGATCGAAACACTTGTTGATATTCATATCGTCGGGTGGTATGCATCTGAATGTATCCTTCTTATTCTAAGGAATATCTGACACTACGATTTCTTACGAGGTACTGCCCAAATATTTTACAAACTGCAATAAAGGAACTAAATAATTGTTCTTTCCTACAGCCAGGACACCTAGATATAGTATGAGAGTTTGGTCATTCTTGGTTGCTACTCATTTAGTGTTAACCGGAGGGCACGTGTGATATATCACGGACGCGAGTAGCTTTACCCTCCATTTAAACTACATAACAGGGATAATGAATACCAAGAAAAAACGAAGTCCATTATTGAATTTTATAATTAACTACTAGACATTGTATCAGTCCAAGGAAATTTTATAATACATGTGATCATGAAATAAACCCTTCATTAAATTTATTTCTCATTAGGTTTTTGTAAAAAACAACCACCTTCTTTTTTTGGTTTTTTTGTTGAAAAAAAAAAGGTCTTCTGTTTTTCGATCCTTTTGTTCACAGGTTCTTTTATTGTTGATTCCATAGGACAAAAAGTTATTGAATCATCTAAATTCATTGCAAGCTTTTCCTTTGACACTTTCAAGTGTTTCGATATTGCTTTGTGTTCTTCAAATTCTTCAATATTTTTGGAATCAATATCTTTAATTATTTCATTTGCATCAATTTTTATGCGCTCCACCAATTCAGCCTTATTTTCTTTTTGTTTAAAAGATTCGATTAAAAGATCAGTCTTTGTACAAGTTGAATTCAGTTCATTCGATAACGCTTCACTATTGGAAATTGTTTCGCTATCGGATATTGGTTTGAAGATATTGGGCTTATTTAATAAAAAAAATGTATGTGCTTACACAAAACTGAACATATCACAAAATCAAAGCAAGTGCATTTGAGGCGATGAATATAAATATCACAGAAATTGCATTTGATGTGACAACAGTTTTGACTTAATTGATTCTGAGTTATTTGAACTTCATTATCGGTTTGCATGTTCTTCATAGTGTATTCATTTTCGTACTTTTGATTTATTTCAAAATTGCCGGTAAGAGCAGCTCTATGATGTGCATGCATTTTTGTCATATGCTTTGTAGTGTTCCCTTTAGTTAATTTAATCAAATGGTCTATACATTCATCATGAATAAAATTGAGAAGCATATGGATACTTTTATCCATACGCTTTATTTTTTCCATCAAAATATATATATTTCAGGTTTCTATGCATATTCTCTAAATGCATATTAGTGTTAATGTTACACTCTTTTCTGTGAACATAAGCCCATTGTTTTGGAATTTTGGCATAATTATTTGAGAAATAATTAAATTCTCTAAATGCCTCATTTTCTAAGTATGCCAAAAGATGTGACATTTGTTTTTCAAAAGCTTCCTCGCACAGAGTATATTGTAGTGATTTCAAGTAGGGGAGACTAGGGAGCATTGATACATGGGGAGGCTTGATACAGGCTTATATCCGCGATCTGTAGCCGTTTTCAAAAGTATTATACTAGTGAACACTATTATTTGGCAGAGGGCATTGCGTGACGTTAATCTGTAAGGCTAACAGTAGTTTGTTTGTGAAATATTCAACGAAGAGTGTTTCGAGGTGAGAAATTGTAAGTTTTTACTCAAGTTACGTAAGGGTTTTATGATCATGTATTATTTCTTCGGCATAAACAAACATTTCACTGGGAAATATGCATAAAACTACTCAATTTACAGTTTTATTCGCTTTTCAAAATATATGAGTATAAGATGAAAACATAAATCACTTTAAAAATTGCTTTCAGGGAGGTTTGAGACATTTGTCGTGGGGAGGCCTAATACATGTATCATCTTCAAAAAATATTCCGTAGCTAGTTGGATAGGCCTACATGAAGGCGTCTTCACCATCCAACATATCAAAGGGATTTTTAAAAACCGTACAATCTCCATGTATTTAACGAGGCCGACTTTTCTTGTGTGGAAGTGACTAACTGACAATTTCCTGATTTTTCTACACCTATGGGACCAAAGCAAGCCAGTATCATTGCTGACCTACCTACTGAGCTGAATAATCCTCTCGATTACTCTCCAAGTACATCGTATCAATCCTCCCATATGTGGGGAGGCTTGAGACAGTTTGCATGTTTTTGTGTTCAACGTTCTGTACAGAATAAGATGTTTATGTTTTGAGACTTCTATATTTATTTTGTTGAACGATTAATTGAAGAATTATATAATATAAGAAAAGTCCTGCTCCTTCATATAATTCAGTTTCCAGAAGAAAAATTCCAAAAAACGTATCAACCCTCCCCAGTCTCCCCTATTTGTAAACAATTTTCTTCTGATCCTTATCCTGTGTTTTTGTAAGATTTTTCTGCCAGCACCTATCTACATGCCAGGAGCAGTAGAATGAAATATTGGCGGTCCCATAATCGTTAGCCATGCATTAAAAAATGATGGCAGGAGCCATATCGCTCATGAAAACACGGCAATCAATGGTACCACACTTTTCTTTAACTTTTTGAAAAAAGACTTCGAAAATGTATTGTTTACATCGAGAAACGGAGAATATTTTGGTGTTTCAATATGAGTTTTCATAAAAAATATATCTTAATCTGTTGAAAATATCTCAATATACCTCGTGACAATGGGGAAAGCTTAGTGAAGTTTTCATAATTTGCATCCTTTGAGCAAATCTTCGATTAGGTACGACTTTCTTGTGAAGATGTCAGGTTTTACTATTTTCCACGATGAAATGAACGCTTAGTCAATGTTTAACAAGATATATATCTCGTCCTTATAAAATGGTAGAGTTTTTTTACATTTCGAATTGGTTACGAAAAAAAAAGGTGAATTAACTTACCTGGATATATAACCTCCAAATTATAGAATTTACACAAGAAACAAATCTGTTTCCCCCAGAGAGGACTTTTTCCACCTAGTAAATTGATGTACATATGAATTTCGATAACATTCACACAAAATAAATTTGAAAAATCATTTCTGATTTTCAGTTCAACTTGGACAAGTTTTCTTAGCATCATTGTTACAATTTTAGCCATTTTATATAATATAGAACATATCACAGTTTTGGCTCTACTGTCTCTCCATAAAATCAATTTCGTTCTATTATGATCGTGTAAAGAGAAAAGAAGTTCGGATTCAAAAAATATTGCTCTGTTTTATCAGCCGATTCAGAACATATTCGGAATTCTTCCATAAATAAAATACTTCATGACATTTATTGACTTAAAATTGATAATACTTAACACACTTGAATCCAGTTTCGACAACCAATCTTCAAATTTGAGAAAAACAGCTAAAAACTGAGAAAATAGTTATTTTCCTATCAAGTGCGGAAAGTGATACTTGCCCGCACGAAACTGCCGTTCGGTAAGCAGTTGCGGAATCATCTCCTATAGATATACCATCGGCCGACATCACAGAAAGGAAAGGTCTGACTCCTACACTTTCAACAATTTTTTTGTATATCAATCAATTTACACGAAACCTCAACAAATTGTATCCCTGAACCTTCCTCATAAACTGTTCTGACTGTTGGTGAAAACCAACATAAAACCAGCATGGCTTGAAAATCTGTTCAGTATTTTTTGACTTTATCGAGAACCAATAGACATGGCAGGGGACTTTATTTCATAGTAATATACATATGTAGATCAGTTCGATTTAATTATTCTAAAGCTTCTTTCACATTAGCGAAACTCCTTCGCGAAAGACACTCGGGCGAAAATAACTCGCTTCGGCCCTTTACTCTCACCTGCGAATAACTAAATTTATTCTTATTCTTAGGATAACTAAATATCCTGTCTCTTCACTTTAAGATAGTGTTATTCATCGAATAAATTTGTCAAGCAGCCGTGGACATAGTTGAAGGAAGAAGAAGAAGAATAAATCTGTCACAAGAGTTTATTTGTCAAATATGAACATAAATCGAATACGTCATTATTGATAGAATTTTTTAGATTCTGGATTCAGATTTTTGGATCTGGGGTTATTCATTGTGTGATTTGAACGAAATATTCGATTTCTAGTTGAATTATGACAATTTCTACAATGCGGTGTTTTATTGTACATTAGTCAGTGAGAAGTAGTATACTGTGTTTTTATAGAATTGTTACTCATCAAATAATTTCATGTGAAAGCACCGAAACAAGGTATTTATTTATTTATTTATTTATTTATTTATTTATTCACAAGGGGATACAAACAGGTACAAAAACCCACTAATGTATCCTCAGATAGAACGAACAAAATTACAGAGATTATAAGTACATAGATCAATTCGATACAAGATTACTAACTTAACTAATGATCATGAGTACAACTGATAAAAATCAACAAAAAAAAAGCAAAAAAAAAAAAAAAGCGAGAAATCCAGAATTCCCCAAAAATGGTAACTATGTACAATTCTTTTTTAAAATCTTTCGGACCTGTTCCAGAGACATAAAAAAATAATCAACTTGACCACTAAACATGTTGCTGGTCCGAGATATCCGACATAGAGGCGAGTGCTGAGCCGTGTATGTGTACCTAAAGGGTACCATAAAAAGCTCACAGGCTCTGAGAGACCTCTGGGGAACGTTGAAGCACAAGCCACCAAGAATATCTGGGCTCTGAAGTTTATTATTCAAGATCTTAAATGCAAACAGTGCCTCGGAGACCATACGTATGCTCGACAATGATAGCATTCCGAAATGCTCGCGCGCCAAAACATAGTCTCCATCAGGTATGACAAATTTCGTTTTGAAAGCAAGAAATCTTATAAATCTGTTTTGAATACTCTCAAGGCGATTGATGTTATTTTTTTGCCTAGGATTCCACACGACACTTGCAAAGTTTAGTCTGCTCAGCACAAATGCACTGAAAAGGACCTTAATCGGTGTGACAGTTACGAATGCACTACATTTCCTAGTTATATAGCCTAACATTCTGGAGGACAAATTAACAACAGATTCGACATGGAGATCAAAAATTAGTTTGGGATCGAAGATGACTCCCAAGTCTCGAACAGAACTTGAAGATTCAAGCGGTTCTTCATGTATATAATATGTGCGCATTATGGGATTGTGGCTTCTCGTGAACGTCATTGATCTACATTTGGAGATATTAAGGAATAATCCATTCTCGTCACAGAAGGCAACAAGACGGTTTAAGTCACCTTGCAAACGCTCACAATCCTGATCGTTGAACACGGAAATGAAGAACTTTAAATCATCGGCGAACATTAAAAATTTACAATAATGAATAATGAATCCTTCAGATAAAAATTATTTGACAGATACTTATTCACCATAGTCAAAATTCGTTCGAAGCTGAAAGTACCGGGCCTTATAGTAAAATCTCCTACTGACCAAAGTTTCGCTAATGTGAACGCAGCTTAATATCAAGAATTAACCAGTTCACTTCCAAAAAAATACTATACGAAATACATAAATGAAACGTAAATGACAATTTAATAAAATGAAAATTTTTTGTTTTGGCCTTTGGTTCTAGCTTCCGCTGACATCACCAGGGAATTCCTATTCTAGATATTGAATTTGAGTTGTTCTCTCTTTATATGAACTAGATGGTCGAAAACATTTTCAGATATTACCAGAATGAGTGGATGTAAGGCAAACTGATCAATATTCTTATGTTGCCACCTGGGTACATATCAGTTCTAGTGAATAATTTTTTCTCTATATCGAAATTTGCATTCTGCATATTCGAAAAAAGATATAACAAACAAAACATCATATTCTGGAAAGTGAACGTTCAAGAAAAACCGTATTGTTTTCGTTTTTTTGCACAGGATTTCGCCTGGCTCGCTGTTGAGCCAATCTCTCCTCGTCAGTGACGTGGCTAGTTCTTTTGAGAACTGGCGCAGGCTAAGTCTGCGTGTGTTGCTTTTTTCTGAGCATATCATTATAGTCATAGAAAGAAGCCGACACAGCAATGTATTTAATATTCAAAGAACAAGCTAGTGGCCATCAGCACGTTCGCCGTTGAGTGTACATCTCATGCACATAATATATGAAGCATGGTATCAACGCCAGCTTTGGTTCTGCTGAGATCGTATCACCATTGTGCATAGTATGGAAAAGAATCACGGCTTTGTTTTTCTTTGGAACATATCAACAGACGGCAGTGAAATCTAAAAAGCGTTGACAATAACGTTCCCAACGTTCGATACATTCTTGCATGATGCTTTGTTTTATCTTTATTCATTAAACTATTATATTTCCTAGAGTCTAGATTCTAGACTGTGCAGAATATGATTAAATCAATAAATAATGATTAAATGCATACAATCATTTCAAGTTTTAGTGAGAATTCCGTAGGCGGGTACCTGGGTGGCATATGCTGTTATTTTTTCGTTGAAATTACGAAGGCTATGGAATTCCTATAATTATGTCATCCTACGTCCAATCAAGATGGTGAATTCGAATAGATCTCATATCGTCTGACCATTCCTTGAATTTTAATGATGTGTTTTGGCCATCTGAGCTAGTGTGGATTTACGCAATCCAAAATAACAAATATCCACTATAATTAGCAAGTTAAATAAGAAGATCTCATTTCTCAATGACAGAGTTCATGCAGCCATATAATAATTACCAGAGAACAAAAAATAAGTGAGAACTTGGTCAACTGTCAACTCCTCACGTTAATTGAATGTGACTTTTCTCTTTATGCCCAGATAGATGGGCATCGGGTGTACGGTTACAGAGCTCAACCTTAAATTCTGCCTAAACAAATAGGTTTAATTTGCAACCATAGAAATCATAATATATGTATACTTATCACACTATTTTTGTAGTTTTTCTAAATTATTTCTAAATTTTCGAAATTATTCTATGCGAATGCGCAGCATTAGTTAATGTTGAAATACAACGTTGCTTAGTTACTCAATATTCTGTCGGTCAAATCTAATAAAAAAGAGATAAGAAGTATCGCGCAACTGCGCGATTTCTTACCTTCATTTGATTTTTCAAATGTTCACACTGTTGCACGATCTTCTCAGACGTAACGTGTGTTAAGTCACATTAACAGAAATGCTTGTATACTTGTGTTTCTGATGGAAAATAATAAATGCAATCAAAAAATTCAAAACTACAATGAATTATCGAATTTCGCTACTAGTGAATTCTATTGATATAGTAGCATTGCACCGTTTTGAAATTAGTTGCAGGGAGTTTATAATATTCACCCAATGCGTGATCATCATTAGTTCAAGTAATGGAATTTGAGATAATAGCGAAATTCATTGGGGAATGAGCACTAGATTTTCCCTGGAATTCTTCATAGAACCACAGTATTGATACCTCCATCTACCGAAAAAAATTATATTTGGATTTAACAGACGTCACCTCTGAGTGATATTTTCAATGATACACTTCAGGTGGTTCCGAATCGGTTCAAAGTGGAGCAGCAATGGTATGGGAAGCTATACGCATGCTTCGCGCGAGCTCACGCTGAATAAATGTGCGACTGTTTTGAATCTTTCTGGAACCATCCTAAAAGCTAACCAAAACAGGCCTACTATCACAATTTTCCTCCCACATGTTGAATACTCATAAGAAGTCTTTTTCCATATCAAAGAATGAGTTCGTTTACCCAATGAAATATGTTCGTCTCTCATTATTATCAGTATAACAATTCGATTGAATTAAGATAAGAAACTTTAAGAAACGTTCGTCTTGCAGTAAACTAATGGCGCGCATTCGCATTAACGGCAACTTTCAGTAGTGTATTTTGATATATATTATGATTTCCATGTTTATGACACTGTTCTATGAAGAAAAGAAAATTTTTTCATTCAGAAAATATGAAATCAGGTTAATTGTTAATTTGGTCGGCATGATTGATAATATTCCAGCTATTTGTTTAGTGGTACATTCAACGTGATGCGTGTTATTTTATGTTGCATAAATTCACACTTAGTAAAGACTAACTGGGACTTGCATAACCCACAATTTATTCCTTCAGAATTCCCATGATGATGTAGCCCGCAACTAAAAAAATTCCGACTCGAAGAAGAAACTTCATCTGTATGACATTTGTTTTTAAATTATCTTGTTGCATAGAAATAGAAGCTGATGATGTTTCTTCTCCATCAATATTTTCCTTTACGTTGACATTTATGAATGCCCTTGAATTAGAAAGGTGCCCAAAATTTTCATCCTCTCAGTTCTTCGATTGGAAGTCCTGATTGGTAAAAGAATTAGGAATTTCGTATTTCAGTCTGCCCATGAATTGGTTAACAGAAGCGTCTCCACATCCATGTCCATAACTAATGGAATGAAATAAATAGGGAACGGCTGAGGAAGGTTCAGTTGCACAATACCTGAGAACCTTTCTGTCAGGTGATCCAATTGGTCGCCTATTAAAAGGACCGAAAAGAGGCATTAGTGATGGCCCTAGAATATATTGCTCCTAGAAAAATAACTTGAAGAAAGAGTAACCAGATTAAATTCTTCGAATAGCATTACCTCATTAGTAACAGAAAAATGTTCTTCACAGAAAAGCTCCTATATTATAGTTATGAATTTGAGCAGCTATGCATACCTTCATTCTAAACTGTAAAATGAGTTTCATAGTAACGACATTCAATTTATGTAATGTTCTGAAAATTATTGGATTCTATGTATCCATTTCATAAACAGTCGTATCATCTTGGAATTTCGCTTCCATATTATTCGATGAATGAAAAGCTGGATTCACAATCAATTCGCGGGACGAAGTGCAATCAAACGCATGTGTTATAAAGTTTGTAGCAAATCTGTCATATAAGAAGAAGATAACCTAACTTTCAGTGGAACTGAAAACGAAAAGAGAAAGAATTGAAAAATTGTCTGTAAACCAATAACATTATATCAAATTTCCATCCAATTGGCCATAATCCATTTTGAAATATAATAATACTAGAGGATATTGCACATAAATGGATCTTTATTTTACTATTCGCTCTACATGTTTCGCCTTACTGAGGCATCTTCAGGAGCTCTGAAATTTGGGAATTAGTTTTTACCATAGACATAGAGACATGGACTGTGCCTTCCCTTTATATCTATGCATAAAATACGGTCAAAAAAAGTGTCAGAGAGAAAAACACGTCGGGAATGCAGTTGTCTTTTTCTAGAATTTTGATTGGTCTACACTCACCTCTATGTGAACAAAAAAGAGAAAGGTGATGTCCCGACGAGCTTTTCTCTCTTTCTAATAAATAGCCAATTTCATGCTGGCATTGCTCAGTCCATGTCTCTATGTCTATGGTTTTTACAATAAGCCTTTTCGGTTTTATACATACTGGTCCAAATTTACAGATATTAAGCAACATTCAATCTCTGGTCTCCCCGAACTGAATCAAAATTCATAGATGTTGAAACAAGTGATCAAGTCAACTCCTAATTTGTCATATAACATTATGTTCGAATTTTCGTTTATTCCCTTCTTTCTGTTCCTTGTGTTGTCAAAGTTAGTTTTCTTGTGCTGTAAAACAATAATGGATGGAGTGAAATTGATGAAGCGTTGCTATAGTGCATTTCGAATTTCAAGCCCTTGTACGACAAAAAAGATACCCAACCTAACCTAGCCGAAAGGGAACGTTTTGAAATGCGGTAACACTCACAATCTCATTCCTCCATCTCCCAGGTATTGAAGTGCTGCCAACTTCCCTATCCATATCTCTATCGCTAACATACATCTCATTTTCCTCTTGACATATAAAATTGTGGAGGCATACAGTAGCCTTTACTATACCATCGACTGTACTGTACATTGCCATTGATGACCCGATGATAAATCCTAAACCGAGCAACCATGATCCCAAAAGTATTTTCAATTGTTCTTCTAGCTCTAGAAAGTCTATAATTTAATATTCTTTCTTCCCGAGCTAATGAACCTACTCTAGGTTTACTGAATGGCCGCATTAGATTTTCCCTGATAGGAAAGGCTTCATCACCAACAAAAAAATGTGGAATTTTGGTATTTGTTGGGTAGTATGGTAACTCTCGGGGTGGTGGTATATTGAGGTCATTATTAAATAATTTCTGGCCAAATGATGGATTGTTCAATACACCACCATCACTCTACGAACTATAGGCACCAATATCCACATGAATAAAACTATACTTGGCATCACAGACTGCCAATAGAATGATACTGATATTTTTTGTAATTAAAAAATAAAGACCCTGTCTTCGAAGGTGCCTGCTTAATGATATGTTTGCCATCAATAGCTCCCACACAGTTCGATAAGGTCCACAAATTTAGGAAGTCATTCGAAATCCTTCATCTTCTGACAAAACATTGAACACAAGTGGCTGCAGCTCATTCCAAATGATACAACAAGTTTCTCGTATGATGTTACATATTGTCGATAATCCAACCCGAAAACCAAATGAAATGGTTGAATAGCTGTCTCCTGTAGCTAAATATCTTAATGTTATAGCCAATCTGAAAAAATATATAATTCAGAATCAACGAAAGAGTAGCAATTTCAAGAATGAAAACATTTTTTTCTATTCACCTTTCAGTGGCAGAAAAAAATGGATGATTCTAGTTCATAAATTAGCACTCTTTCTTTATTGGACATACCTGCATCCTGGAGATATAGGTTCTCTATTTGATTTCTTTACCATGTGTGGACCCTCTAAATTCAAAAGTTTGTCAAAAGTCCCAGCCGACATTCTTGTGAAATTAAAAAATATATGGGGGTCACTCAACCGGGCTTCTTGTGGAAGGTTATCATAAAACCCGAATCTTTTTCGGGCAACCAAAATTGGTCGAACTGCCCATCTCTTTGGTCTTGGAATAGCCCATCTTCTTTCTGCACAGCGTTTTATCAACAATTGCCTTTTTTTCACAAATAAAATTAGCATTGTTGTTTGTAATAATAATAGGAGTTGGTCATCTTGATCCATTTTTCTAAATCGCCCGCTAAAAAAAATAAAAAAAAAAAAATCAATCGAAACAGCACACACCACAACAAAATCACAGATAACCACTTGAAGTACTCAAACATCAAAGATTATAGAGTTAGGTTTGGTATCTATCTATCTATTCAATATTACCTAGATGAAACCGTTCGCGTCGTTGGTTCTTGCGTTTTTTCTGTTTTTTGTACCTTTTGTACTTTTTACGCTTTTTCCGCCATCTTATAATCTGAACTTCTTGAGGAAGAGTGACTGAACTCAACAGTTAGTGATTATTTTACTTTTATGCTGATTTTTCCTAGAATATGTGAGTGATATATCGACATATATATATATTTAAAAAGCTTATTTTTTTTCGAATACTATAAAATCAAAAAAAGAATGCATTCGTATTTGAAATAACGAAGTTGTTTTTTTTCCACCCTTAGTACAAAAGATGAAAAAAAATTTAATACAGTGTCCGATTCCTTGTGAAAAAGTGCCTGTAGAAAGTTCAATTCGTTTTCAGATATTTTCGAAAATGAAAAAGTTATGGCACATTTTCGAAATCGAAAATGAAAAAGTTATGGCACATTTTCGAAATCGAAGAAATATCAAAATTTGGTTGTATCTTCAAAACAACTGAAGATATCGTGAAACGGTTTTCACGAATGGACTTTTCACGAAAATCGAGCCCAGGACTCCTTTCAACGTTTTTGCCTATCTAGTCTAGAAGTACCAGAAACAGCCAAAATCAAGCAATTTGGGATACCCTGTACATTGTACATATTCTAATTATCTTATTCATACACCAATTTGTATGGTACCCCGTTACGCTAACCTCTGCTAAAAATGTATCTCATACACATGCTAAAATTATTGTTTGCTGTTGAAGATTCTAATGTTCTATATCGAAAGAATATATATGTATATATAAAATTCATATGGGTTTGAAAAAAGCATTAATTTTCATTTGTTGGAAACTTTTTTTTTCAATTTAGAAACGATCGAAGATATTTCATTGAGTTTCTTGAAAATGTTGTATTCAATATCTTCAGAACTCTCCAGAAAACATCTGATCTTGTCGATAGCTTGTCTAGCTTCTTGAACTGTTGGTGGTGTAGGTGGTTCAATTTCAGGGCCCTCCGAATTGTCGAAACCTGCATCGTCTTCTTCCCTTTGTAACACTTCACGTACGATACTTTCATCTGTAGGTGGAAAGCATACCAAATTCGTTGAAATTTACATCCACATCAATTACAGATGAAAGGATTCCCCATTCATCAATCACTACTTCTTCTGGATTTTCCAGCGCTGTGTCTGATTCATCGGTGGTAATCACGTCGACTCCACATGCAGAAAAACAATTTTGAATAGTTCGAGGGCTCACTTCATCCCATACCTTCTCTCTCATTCGTTAGATCAAATAGTTCGACTCATTGAGGCGATGGTGGTGTCAGGAGTACCTACGACTCACAGAGGTGGAGATTTTCGCGGAGCCCTTCCATCTATTAGACTCTCTAGTCTCAAGAACACTATTCGACTCCTTGAGGTGAAATTACATGGGGTCATGGTATGTCGCACGATTTCTGGACCAATAGTATCATTCCAATATAATCTTACGTCGCCAATCAACACTACTTAAGTGATCAAGCAAATACCTAAATAGTTGTTCAAATCATTTATGTTCATTACAAAAGGTCTAGAAGGATCTTTTTGTGTGCTAAACCTTAAAGACTCTTGAACATTCCTGTCTAGCAAGGCATCGTCGAAAAAAAACTTGACGTACTGATATGAGGTCTCGAGCTGAAGGATATCTGGAGTATGATCAGTATTTCCACAAAAAGTTTGCGGAAAAGCATCCAGTTTTCGTTTTCGTTATAACACTTTCCAGTGCGTTGAGGATGTGGAATTGACCTTCGCTGCTCCTTCACTTCGGGTGAAATATCTACCTAATAGCTCAGGCATAATAATTTCACGAAGAAATTTCAGAGCGATTTGAAAATTTGGGCTCCAAAACTCCAAATCTGGAAATATCCTTTCTTTAAAAAAAATGAACGGACACCAAATTACAAAATCGCAATAATTTAAATTACAAACAAATATCTGCATCTGTACTCGATAATATTGGGTTGTTCGGAAAGTCATTTCGTTTTTTTTGGGGAACATGAAAGACAGTTTTCGTATAATGAATAAATATTTCATTAAATTATATATTGGCCATTCTGGTCCAACACCTTTTGCCATCTTTCTGGCAGTAACATAATTCCCTTCTCATAAAAGTTTTGGTCCTTGCTGGCAAAAAACTGGTTCAGGTGGTTTTTGACATCTTCATTTGAGGTAAAGGTTTTGCCATCCAAAAAATTTTGCAGGGACCGGAACAAATAGTAGTCGGAAGGCGCCAGATCTGGAGAATATGGTGGATGTTGCAGTACGTCCCATTCAAGCTGTAAAAGTTTTTGGCGAGTGACCAAACTTGTGTGAGGTCTCGCATTATCCTGGTGGAACACTACACCCTTCCTGTTGATTAATTCGGGCCTCTTCTCTTTAAGTGAATCATTCAATTTGTCCAGCTGATGACAATAGACTTCTGAATTAATCGTTGTATTGTCCGGCAAAAGCTCAAAAAAAAAAAAAACGATTCCTTTGACATCCCACCAAACGGAGAGCATCACCTTTTTTTGGTGAATGTTGGCTTTTGACACGCTTTGAGCTGGTTCATCTTTTCTGCTCCATGACCTCTTGCGTTTAACATTGTTGTATACAACCCATTTTTCGTCCCCAGTAATAATCCGCTTCAAAAATGGATCATTTTCTTGACGTTTGAAGAGCGAATCACACGCGTCAACGCGACGACACAAATTTCGCTCCGTAAGGACATGGGGCACCCACACATCGAGCTTCGAGGTCAAGTCCATGCCTTTCAAATGGCCATAAACAGTTGAAGTTGACAAATTTAACCTCTCACCGATCTCTCGTGTGGTTATTCGCCGATTTGCATCAACTAATGCCTTTATCGCATCTTTGTCAGCTTCGACCGGCCTTCCAGACCGTGGTGCATCTTCGACATCAAAATTGCCGGATCGAAATTTTGCAAACCAGTTCTGGCACTGGCGTACTCTTAACACGCCTTCTCCATACACATCCGTCAATTTTTTTCTCGCTTGGACAGCATTTTTACCTTTTCTGAAGTAAAAAAGTAAAATATGACGAAAATGCTGCTTATTGCTCTCCATATTTAAAAGGGCACCAACCAAAAACTACTGTGTAGAATTAATAGAACTTTTTCACACACAAGCCTTGCAATATCAGCTCTCAAGACATATAATGGTTATGCGGCTTAAGTGTGAAGTTAGTTTCGAAAAAACGTCATTAAGTCCTCTGACGGGAAAAGACGAAATGACTTTCCGAACAACCTAATAGTAAGTGTGATCATGTTTCAAAGTTATGATATTATCATGCCTCAGTTCTATGAAACTGTTTTTACTCCTTGCATACTCCTTTATGTCTTTTGTGCCTTTGGTATGAAGAAGATAAGGACACTTTACCTCCAACGCTCCTCCCAAACAGCATTCACATCTTACCAGTCTGTCTGGAGATGCTCCCAATTGTGGCCACTTTGTACTGATGAATATGCCTACATCAGTTACAGTAAAATGCTCATGTTTTTCTTCCATCTGCTTCTGGTACTCTTCCACAGCAACATTTTCATGGCGCAATCCCCAATCTATGGCATTTTGAAATGAATGATGCATTTACTGGGTGGCATATGCCCTTGATCAGGGATAACGATGGAGTTTCTTTGTTAGTTCTGCAGATAGATTTAAATTTGGATGCTGTTATGCGTCCCGCTCTTTGTATATGCCAATTGTTGCAGGTATATTGACCACGAGTATTCTGCTCAATTAACACAACTTCTTCAGCATGCAAAGATAAACCGATTGTTTTAGATATTTCCATCAATTCAGTATATTGTTTGGAGATGTACGTCTCATCGAAAATATTAAAAAGATTCGGTCGGTAATGTCACCTCTACAGCTTGATTTAATTTGCTAGCAAATGGCTCCACTATCCTCATGAGACTAGCAGTCTGACCTATGTCCTCGATTCTTTTTAATAGATTTGTGACATCTTCTGTTGTCACTGGGGTTACAGATATATTCCTATCCTAGATATAGGACCAGCCACTGCCCCAAAGTCCATTTCCGAAATTGGGACAATCGGCACAACTGTAGAAAGTGATTGCATGGGTCAAAAAGCAGCCACATCGGTACATGAAACTGTACTTTTATTTCTAAATGCATTGTCAGCAGCAAATAATAAAGCACCAATGTGACTACACACTTCACTGTTACATGCCATACATGTACAGTGACCATTCGAAATTGACCCATATTTCGTGATGATACACCAAGCCTCAAGTGGTTTAGCACTTGCTCTTTGTGAATGCTTCACCTAAAATGAGAATATTAAAGTATAGTAATAGAAAACAGATCAAAAACATCATTAAAATAACTTTTTCATGAATTGTAAACAGGATATTTATACTGTTATAATCAAAAATAAAAAAAACTTACCTTTCCAACCATGACATAAAAACTATTCATAATCCTTTTTCCTACTTTCAGGACGAAACCTGCTGAAAAATACTTATGGGCGTCAAGGGTTTTGTAGGCTTTCATTTGTTCATTGGTGTAGAAACTGTGTGTTAATACAATATATGAAAATATATCAGGGAAACTGACTGGTGGAATGCAACCAACACTATAATCCATTTCAGAAGTCTTAAATGTGAATGGGTCTACGTTGTTAATTATTGCTAACTTCAATATAAACCTACAAATAAATTAGGATTTATGTAAATTGTACTCGTTAACAGAGTAAGAATATAATGTAGGAAAATTTTCATATTCACCTTTGACCAACGTATGGGTTTTCCTGCAATATGGGATTCCCCATCCATCAATCACTACTTCTTCTTGATTTTCCAGCACTGTGTGGTAATCACGTCGAATCCACATGCAGGAAAAACAATTTTGAATTATTCGAGGGCTCACTTCATCCCATGCCTTCTCTTTTATTCGTTAGATCAAAAAGTTCGACTCATTGAGGCGATGGTGGTGTCAGGAGTACGACTCATACAGATGTGGATTTTCGCGGAGCCCTTTCAGCATTTCGACTCACCTATTAGAGCGTTGCTAGTTTCATTCTTTGTTTATAATTATTTATTAATGTTTGATAAACTTATACTGTTTTAATTCGAATGTAATGCTAATAACAATAGTAACATGTAAAGGGAGGACGTATGTTTGAATAATACAAATATTTGAGAGAAACGCAATTGTGTTGATCTGCATTCATTTACTATACTAAAACCATATACATAGATATATAAATTTTATTTTGCTTCAGTAATTAATGAATACAGTGCAAACAATTTTGCATGATTTATTTCTATTAATCATAAATCGAACAATACTTGCACCAAAATAGTAACATTCCATGAAGTGGAATCAATTATTTAAGTGAAACTGTGAGAGTTTACATAAATGAATAAGTGTGCGTAGTTTCATTCTTGCTTACAGGAATTGCAAAACCATTGCAAGCTTGGGGTTTTTTAAGCCCTACACATGTAAAATTAAACCATTGTGTTTCACACTCATCATTATGGCAATTTATTATAGGTGTTCCATCGTCAACACCCTTACATGTACACCAATAATTGACCCTCGCTGCTCCTTCACTTCGGGTGAAATATCTACCTAATAGCTCAGGCATTAATTTATTTCCCCCAACATAAATTTGTTCCTTGTCAGCTCTTCAGCTATCCCAGCCCATAGCTGTCTCTTATTATTTTTTTTATTATTGAACTGCTCCTTTTTCTGACCTATGTCCTCGATTCTTTTTAATAGATTTGTGGCATCTTCTGTTGTCATTGGGGGTACAGATATATCCCTATTTATAGGACCAGCCACTGCCCCAAAGTCCATTTCCGAAATTGGGACAATCGGCACAACTGTAGAAAGTGATGGCACGGGCAAAAAAGCAGCCACATCGGTACATGAAACTGTACATTATTTCTAAATGCATAGTAAGCAGCAAATAATAAAGCACCAATGTGACTACACACTTCACTGTTACATGCCATACATGTACAGTGGCCATTCGAAATTGACCCATCTTTCGTGATGATAGACCAAGCCTCAAGTTGTTTAGCACTGGCTCCTTGTGAATGCTTCACCTAAAAAAGAGAATATTAAAGTAAAGTAATAGAAAACAGATCCATTATTTAGATTATTTTTTGACCACCACAACTTTAGTTCTTAAACATTCAAAGTTTATTTACAATAAACAAAATTTATTTACAATGAAAATAATTTATTCATTCCTAAACAATATAAGTTTTGTGAGTAGAGCACTAGACCTTTTTTTCCTTAGAGATTCTAAATGATTGACTGTTTCATGGTGAATGCTGAGATTGAAATAATATTTCAATATTAATTTTATCATTTCCATACAATGACCTTGTAGTGGATGATTTTATCATACATATGGTCTCCAAAAAAAGGTGAATACAAGACTCCAGAGGTTCTGTTGTATAAACGGAAATATTTTTCTGCTGCCATACAAACTCTTGTCACCATTTTCTCTCAAGGTCAGAAAGAGCTGTGTTGCCTTTTCATAAATCAGCACATTTTATGCAGGTAATGCATTTTTGTCACATATACAGAAATGTATGCTAATGCATTTTTGTCACATATACAGAAATGTATGCGACAATATCTTCACATACATTGTGAGATTCAATGCTGTACTGCAATAATTATAATTTTCTATATCCCTTTTAGTTTTTTCCAAGAAATTGATAATATCTTCATTTTCTTCTAAATTTCTTCCAGACTCATTAGTTGTTATTCTTGATCCTGAGCGGCCAGTTAAAATTTCAATAACCCCATTACTAGGGTAACTTAAACCTCCCTTTGATTTTCTCTCAATTAAAAAGTTCAGAAAGTCTTCTTTGGCTCCGAATAACTGTGAAACGCATTGTTCACAGTGTAGTTTCTGTCCCATTTTGTATGCAACGAAACCTGTAATGTAAACAATCACAGAAACTGCATATGGAGACAATGAGTCATAACTGAATGCATAGCTATGATCATTCAAAAAAATTGCAATGGCGATGTCTTTTTCAGGTTCATCTCTCCTCAAACGATTTACTAACGACTCATTTGGCTCAAGGGTTTTATTTTTGAACTGACTCATATCTTCAAGAGGTACACAATTTCCAGCACCACCTTCTTTCACTTCTGAATGTATCAAAAGTTTTTTGTAGGCAGCAGTGAACTGCCTACAGGTGGGATTGTTATTGTGTCCCCCTTGAGATCTGATTGATCCAAAAAATAATTCTAGATGATCTTGGTTGAGTTTGTGAGTAGGCATAAATTTCAAATGCTCTTTTGCTATATATTCCTCATACAAACTACAAAGCTTTGAGACCGATCAATATCCCTATTAAACCGGTTTTAAAATGGAAGTTCCATCATTTAATTTCAAATTATGTACTTAGAAATGTCTCCGTAAAATAATTCAATTTTTTCTACATTTCCCTCACATATTGTTTGTAACCAAAATCAGAAATCTTATGAGAATTCAAAATATCGAAACAATTATTTATTTTCAATTTATTAAAGGAAAGCTGAAATCAGTTACCGATTTTTTGAATAAAGGCCATTTTTGTTTGTTTTCAAGAGCGAAATATTTGAATTTTGCTAGCCACGAGCCAATTGATACTGCATCATGATCGTAGCTTATCATTTCCAATATAGGAAAAATTCTATGGTTAAATTCAGTTTTTATCACTGCTGCATAATAGAAAAAATTTTTTTTTGCGGATGGTGGCTTTCTGACTATGCTTCCAGTGGCATCAAGATGTATTGTTATATCTTCACCGATATCAATAAGTTGTGAAATTATTTCCAGCTATTGTAAACTGAAAATATATACATGAAGAGGTTGTCCTACAACTTTCAAATAAAAGTTATTATTCCTCTACATCAGAATAAGATCAACAAGGTCATCATTATTACGATCATAGGCAGCAAACTTTTCTGATCGAACTTTCCTGAAAACTGCATCCGACTTGATATTCTGGAGATTTCCATCCTCAATCAATTGAGTAGATGGGCTTCTTATGGCCATTTCTCCCAATTTAGACGGTTTCATATTCGTAACGCTTTTCTTGAAAATTTTTCTGGTAGTTCCTTTTAAGTGTCGAGTTATTTTATCTGTATGATTGAAATTGAGCGAGGAGCTGAGAACAGTTACCTTATGATCGCACGTCAAAGAAACATAATTAAATTATAAATTTTATAATCAGAATGAAAACTTCACAATTTTGTGAACAGTAGGCATACACTTTAAATTGATCTGTAGAGGGCAAATATCTATTGTGTTTGAAATTTAATAAACAAACATTATTGACTTTCTTGAATTTCTCCGCAATTATATAATTCCAAGTGCCACCAATTAATTTGTTGTCTCTACATATGGCATCGAATTCATTTTGGGTTTATATAAAGCTACCTTCGAGGAACCTACACCTGTTGTATTTGTGTCGCCGGCAGTTTTGTATCTTCCGATTTCTTGATTCTCTAGGTAAAATTATATCGACTCTTTCATCCCGATTATTCAAAGTGAAACGTAATATTGAATCTGGAATATTTTCACTGTCATCAGTGGTAACTTTTTCACTATTCCTATTAACAGATTTTTCCCAATCGCACGCATTGTTTCCGTGCTAACGATTCCTTTATCAAGAAGAGCTTCTATGAGGGAGGGTGACGAGAAAAAATTATCGAAGAAAAAATGAAACTTGGGCGTCCTACATATAGGTCAATATGCATATATGGGTTAATTTCAAACCAAAAAGGAGAATATTTTCATTTTCTCAATGAATTCTAGGAATAAATTTTTCCTTCAGAAAATGCTTTCTCGAAACAATATCTTGCAAATTCATTCCTAGAATTCATCATATCATATATTTATATATGTAGGCTTTTTATCTTGTCTAGGGTATGATTCTCTTTCAGATAAAAGTAAACCTATATTTTCCTTCTTCTTAATGGTGTTGTTAATAAAACTCGAACTCTATTTACAAGTTAATCCACAAATATACATGTTGAAATCACTCTTCACAATATAATAATATATTGTGACCGATTGCTGACTATTTTCGTCTTTACTTCGAAACAAAACTCTTATCGTCTAATCGACTAAACATCTAATAATATTGAATCGTCTACTCGTCTTTATTCAACTGAGCGAACACTTATGCGAATATCTTGATCTCCCTGTCTTCCGGAAAGAACAATGAATTCAAAGCTTCAAGGCCCACCCACATTTCTGATTTCGAAACTTAGGGGATGTCCCTCTTACTGTTGAACCAATGGGACTCCAGCAGTACCAAGTCTTGGGATGGTACATACCCCGTCTTCAAATTGTCCCATTGATCAGCAAACGTCATGTGGCTTATCAATGTAAAATGAAGCTTTGTTCACGCCAGTGTCAATGTCTTAATGCTACACATGCTGTTTAGACCTTTCATAAATGTGAACACTTTAAAAATACGCACAAGCTAAGTTTTATTTGTGTTCACACTAGCTTACAAAACCAAAAAAAACGAATGAAGGAAAATATCACTGAAATTCAAGAATAACATAATATATACATAAAAAAAGAACTTTATTAAATACATAAAATAAATAAAAACAAAACAAAAATATACACAAATTTTTTACAAGAAAGAGGAAAAGGCCCCTTTATTCTCCATCAGAATCTTCTTCCTGCCTCTTCCTCTTTCTTGTAAAAAATTGCTCCATAATATTGAGGAGCTTCTCCCTCTGCTCCTCTGTTTTCTTTAGATGAGCAGCAAGGACGTCGAATTGTCTTCTCTGTTCCACCTGGTGGCTCCTCAACTCCTGTAGAACCAGATCCCCTTTGTTAGTTCTGGAGGTAGGAGTATCCATCAGGTTTTTGAACCGGTCAGTTATGGCTGGTTCCGTTCTAGTGTTGTAGCTGCAAGAAGCGCCCTCGTCCATTATTGGCGCTTCTTGCACGGGCATAGGGGCCTCAGGCATGGGCTCATCCTCCAAGCTGTCCACTAAATGTTTGGGTTGAGTTTTATGCTTCTCACCTAAACACCATTCAATGCAAAATTAAAAATCAGAAAATTTCAAAATCTCTTAGTGATGAATACTAACATAAAATTGAGTGGACCTCCTCAAAAAATGGAGGATGCTCCATGAAGGCTGCCCCTGTTGTCTTCTGGTTTCTTATATATCTCAAGTATGCCTTAGTCAAATTGGCGAATTTTTGGCGGCACCTTTCACCGCCATTCGCCCCCAACATAAATTTGTTCCTTGTCAGCTCTTCAGCTATCCCAGCCCATAGCTGTCTCTTATTATTTTTTTTATTATTGAACTGCTCCTTTTTCTGATCTCTTAATCTCAACATGAGATGTGTTGCGGCCATATCGGTATCAGTAGGTTTTTTTTTAACCAAATCACACCTTCCTCATTTGTAAAAACATTCTCCTCATCTTCTTGAAAAGCTATAAATAAAGAAAAATTTCATTTTGATACAGTAAATTCCATAATTGAGGGGTTCAAAACTGAAGTGAACCAACTCCATTCAGCCTAGTTTTGAGATGAATGGCTCAGAAGTTGTTTATCACCAATTAATTCAAAAGTGACTTCTTTAGATTTCAAAAGATTAGAATGTAAGCATATGCTTACATAAGAATAATAATAAATAAAGAAGTCACTTTTGAATTCATTGGAGATAAACAACTTCTAAGCCATTCATCTCAAAACTAGGCTGAATAGACTTGGTTCACTTCAGTTCTGAACCCCTCAATTATTTATAATTTTATTATTTCAACATACCTTCACTCTCCAAATTATCTGCAAGCTCTTCGAAATTCGATGCCTGATATTGCTGCTGAGTTTGAAAAGCTATAAATAAAGAAAAATTTCATTTTGATACGGTAAACTCGATAATTATTCATAATTTTATTATTTCAACATACCTTCACTCTCCAAATTTTCTGCAAGCTGAGATTGCTGAGAAATCTGGGAATAGTAAAATTCCCTTGCTGCATCAGAATCCTAAAAAACAAAATACCAAGAGTGTTTGAATATTACATATTTACGTCCAATAAAATATTTACCATTCAATAAAAGTTGGGCAGTCCCCATATCAGGCACAATAATTGAATACGTGGCTGGAGCAACGTTGGAAGTTGCAAAATACGAATTTTGAGGACAACCGAAAATAGGAGAAATTTGAATGATTTCCAAATATATCAGGAAATTTTCACATCCAACGTTGTTCCGAAATGAGGCGAATATTTCTATAGATATTCCCGGAACTTCGATCATATTAATCTATGTTTGCATTAAGTTCTTTTATAATCTATAATACAATCAATAGCAAAAAATTTAATATTGCAAGATTTTTTTTACAAATTTTCTTGCAAAAATCTGAAAATAATTATGAATATTGGAAATTTATTCAAATTGATTGATTGAGGTGAATATATACCTATAGTTATTCTCCTTACAAGTGCGGAAGATGACTTTCCCGCAAGCGACTACCGCTGAACGAACGATGCCAAGACAGGTTCGGACAAGCAGTTACGTGTAGGAAAGACTTTACGCATGGGTTGGGAGTATTATTTTCTCTCCATTTTTCTTCGCCCATTTCATCAGTTTCTAGAGTATCACTGCGGGAAAAATCACCTCTCGCCAATTCCTGGACAATTTAGCTTTCTCGCACTAGTCCAGGGAAATGGACGTCGAAGGAAAATAAGTGCGAGAAAATAGGTAAAAACGCAGTAGAGCAAACAAAAAGCTTTTCAGAAAAATCGAAAGATCCGTAGTCAAAACAAGGTTTTATAAAATGGAATGAAGGATTTCTTAAAGTAGTTTTCCAAATGAAATTTGAGGGGCGAAGCAAATATAAAGCCCGAACAAATGAAGAAGGATTTGAAGGCCGACTCGATAAATCTCAAAGAAATTTGAAATCTTTGTAGCTCTGGTCTTTCAGTAATGGCACTTCTGCCTTTTATTGTTGGACAAATATATTAATACTCACTAACTCACTTCATTCCTTCAAGGGCCATTTGACCACGTATAAGATAGATAATGTTGGGCTTGTAGAGGTTTCCTCAGATGATTATAATATCGCAGTTCCTATTCGTTACTATACTCTAAATTAAGAATCCTTGAAGAAGAGTAGAACTCTGCCTGAAGATTGTTCGAGATTGTTCCAATTTCACAGAATGGAATTTTTCAAGGAGGTCATCTCGAATAATTTCCCCTTGATATATGAGTAGGAGAATCATTTACGATGTAAATTATACCTTGAAAAAATGTCGAAGTTGGGTATGATATGGAGTGACTCTGTCGAGTTGTCCAGCTCGAGGAACCTGTGCTAAATTGGGGAGTGCCAAGAAACCGAAAACTTGACAGCCATCCCACAACCCCTAAACAACCAGTAAATTCATTAACTCGGTGCCTTTTTCTAGCAGACACTTTTTTTGCTGTTTCTGCTGAACAAATATTGAAAAATGAACTTTCAATGATACAACAGTGGAATTAGCTATAACTTCAATTGAACTTTGAAGGTAATACATTTTTAAAACACAGAAAAAAAATACAGGAATAAAAAAAAGTTCAATAAAAATAACATTAATTGAAAATATAAAACGAGATTATCTATAATGATTATAATTATGCACTTGGAAGATTTCTATAAAACTCGCCATGAAGGGGGTTTATCAAATACTGTATCATATCTGAAAGATCTTTCTTCTTTTCTTTCGAAATTGGTAAAAATTCAGTGTAGAGAGGTGGTAGATCTTGATAATGAAAATTATTTTCATCTCCGGAAAAAACACGAAATGACTGCCAGGGTTTGAATATATTATGAGAATCTCTGCTATACACCGTTACTAGGTCATCTGCACTGATCTTCAACCAGACGTACTGTGTAATTTTCATGTTTGTTTTAATTTTTCTTGGCACAATCACGTCGATGTCCTTGAAATCGTCCTGTTGCATTTCGAATGTCTTAAAAGGTTTGCTTTTATTAGCACTTGTAAATACAGATATCCAATCAGAGGGAACTAATGATATCGAGGTCTTTTTCGCCCTTTCAATAAGGGCGAAGTCGCGGTCACAAGGCAAAAAACTGTGTCCTGTAATAAGAAACTTCTGGTGTATTTCAGAGAAGTATCTCAATGACATCAAATAACGATAAATCTTGATAATATTCCAGTTATTATTCTGACCGGTACAGCGGTCTTCTCCCTTAGCTAAAGGCTCATATGTCGAGATGACATATTTCAATATGCACGAGCCGATTTCTTTGGAACCTCGCTTGGCTACACATTCATGCCATAAAAACATATTGGCCTGATCTATAGACATATTGTGTATACATAAATTGAAAGAGGAATACTGACGTTGATAGAAAATATCCGAATGTGTTAATTGAGGGGTGAATAAAACTTGCTGCAAATCAATACATAGAGTTATAAAATTGCTATTTTTCGAGTCTTCTGCGAGAGTTTGATAGGCCTGGTCAGCTTTCGTATGGTGGATGAGACTTTCTTCTTCAATTTTTTGCCGCTCTATTTCGCTAGAAGCAAGAACCATTCGAGCGAAGTTTTTATCGCATTCCTTACATGTATCTGACCTAGGTTTTCCGAACCTAAGGTTAGGAAATTGCTTCTTGAAAATCTTGCGGTAGAGGGTATAGTTTGCTGGATTCTCAGGATATTTAATTTGAAAAAGTTCGTACATTTTTGATATGTTCAACTCAGGGGACAAACAAAGTTTCGACGAAACCTTTCTGTTATAATGACTCGCTTCGGTCGGAAAAGAAGCAATATGCTCTAAAATACATCTTTTGATATCTGCATCAGTGGCATGTGGCCGGTTCAAATGCAAGCCTCTTTGGTCCGTCGGTGCTAACTCGCCATTTTTCATTTTTTCTTGCAGAATTTGCAACCTTCTTGGAGTTATTGATAGGGAGTTGCACAAGGTTTTTTGACAGACAGGCTTTCCATCCAAATTATAATCAAATCCAGCTAGTTTTTTTGATGTCGACTCAGTTTTTCCAGGCCGTCGCCTTTTCGATTTTCTAATATTAATGAACTTCAGTAGTAGGAGAGTTCGCTCGTTGTAAGTCATCATATAAAACTGTTTGTATAACTTTAGTACATATAACAATGTAAGTTCTTTACATCCTTGTTTACTACACGTCGCCGTACAACCCCTTGGGTATGAAGGAGGTATTTTTTCGCGCAAAGTACTACCTGTTCGCCGATTAACATAACTTTTTTCACTGTCTTTTAGGGACTTGCGTTTTTTGTCATTCCACTCAGACATCCTCAACGGCCTCTTTCTATTATTCACACTGGCAAAATCACTTGCAGATACTTGCATTATGCAAAACTATATTGCTTATGTTTGTGAAAGCGAAACTGAAGTCACAGAATGGGAAAACTGTCAGATCAGGAGCAAACATAAAATCTCTAGTCACAGACAAGCCTAAGGGGAGTAAATAGTCCATAGACAAGCCATTTCACATACAACGTTATTCCATAAATCTTGTGGTGATAAAATCGTTTCCTCTAACGATACTATTTGATTGATGCCTAAATTTTTTACGGAATCTCATACTTTGGATCACAAGGAACATTATTCTTTAAAAAAATGCGATTATGAAAAAACGCACATCCAACGTTGCTCCAGCCACCCATTTAATTGTTTTATCCTCCCCTTCTATATTGACTACTATCTGATAGCTATAACTCTCCATTTTTCAAATTTTCAACTAACTTTGCTCACGACACTTTTGTGGTACTCACCCTTGCCTCTGCTACAACCAAATGAGAAATAAACGTGGTACAGGGTAGTGGTACCCTCCATAATTCTAACCAAAGATGGTTCCTGTTTATTTACTTTTTCTTCTTATAACCTCACTTCTCCAATAACCAGAACTTTAACCCAGCTCTCGAGTATGGTTATCTCTGGTTATCTGCGGTCCAAAATGATGACGTTGAAGGGCTAATTCATGACGTCACGATATTATAACCAAAGAGTATCAACTCTTTGTTATAACCAACAATGACCAGCGCTTGAATGCAGTTGGTTATTGTTGGTAATTACCAATGATGACCAGGATATTCGCTTGAAATCGGTTATGGTTAACCTAAAGTTATGTAGTGACCAATGGTTAAATCAGAAATTCTGTTTCACAAAGTTTGGTTTATCGTTTGGCCTAAAGTTAACTTGTGGTTGACTTGACTCCGAAATTTTCATGAGGTAACTTTACCAGGATATAGAATTTTCGTGGCGTATGCTTTTCTGTGGAAAAGGATCGAAGAAAATATTTTACATCAGATTGTTCACATAATTAAGCACACTACAGAAAAGTTAGACCCTTGTTCTCTTCAATGCCAATATCAATAACATGTTCAATATTGTAGGACAGAATTTTTATTGTCTAGGCAGCAGTTGCTACTAGCTCTGGATTTTTATGCCAGCGGGTCATTCCTAAGAATTGCAGGTGGTTTTGAATCTGTGAGCAAGGCTACGGCAAGAGTTAGTGAAGCCATTGCATCATCAAGACCTAACTATATTCATATACCACATGATGATGAAAAATGAGTTATTAGGCGAACATTTTTTGGTATTGCTTGTTTTCCGAGGTGTATTGGAGCAATAGATTTTTAGTAAGGTACCGGGACTGTGTCGTCGGTAAGCGGTAAGAGGCGAGACAAGAGGGATGGAGCATATGTCTAACTGACTCTCACGTCTCTCACTTCAAATGAGGTCAAGCATCTGGAGGACTTCGTCGTCTTCGTCACAGCGTTGCCAACCCAAAAAGTTGAAATTACCGCATCAGGGAGGAGAAACTACCGTATTCGGTTAACTTTTATCGTACATGACGTACGTAACCTGCAAATTGAAATTTTCGTACGAACACAGATTAATGAAAAGAAATTTTTATTCTGTGATATATATAGAAGCATAGAGCGAGGCTTTCTGGATAGAAGAAAAATAAAGAGTCAGATTTTATAATATATTATGGAAAATGAAACAATATTTGTATCATATATCTATTATACCAATATTGATAACACGCGTTCTAGACTACGACAAAACATGAATCCAAATCGTTGGGAGGAATCCACTTGTACGCATGCGCGAATTAGAAGTTCGAAAATGACAATCAAGATATTGGTTAGGTTTTCATATTTGACGTTGAATGATTGAATGAATTCGAATGATGATTTATTTCAAATTGTTGTACAAATTTTGAGAAGAATTTTATGTGAGGCGAAAGTTAATGAATATTAAATTCATCGAGTATGTATCCTTTTTTTTTCAACTTTCAAATGAATTAACGAAAAGAGATCAAACCAAATAAGTGCATAAAAACTATTCTACCAATATTATTATGATTTGTGAAGTAATAATTATGTGCCGAAAAGGAATGGTATTGTCCATACTCAGTAAACTCAAGAGTGACATAATAACAAGTGCGTTTTATATTACTGTTTCATACCAGTTTCAATTATTGCGTGTACGTGTAAACATCACACTTATCTCACCTCCTGAATTTCCCCTCTTGTAAATCTACTCAATAAAAAATATTTTTGGGTCAACATTTAATGTAATATGTAGTTATATTATATATAAAAGTACATAGTGCCAGAGCCATGCTTTAATAGAATCAATCAGTGGCGTATATAGAAAATATTTTCGAGGGGGGCCCCGAGATGCTTACACCATCAAATGATCCAATGGTTAGATTAGGTTGGATGCAATTTTTCGATTGAGAATCAAAGGATAACTTTGGGCATAGTCTCCCTGTTTTTCATTAATATCTTGTACACATTGTTTTCAAATCTTAAAAGTTATGATGCAAAACAAATTACCATTGGTTGCTATTTCTAGCCAACACTCACGTCTGTGAACTATCCCCATTCAACGGACTCCTGCAACGTGACGAGAAATTGATACAGTAGTGAGGTTTTCACAAAAGGCTTCATCATGTTTTGAACAAGAAAAAAACGACAATGAGAAATTTCATTTTATTATAAGTGGAAAAAATAAAAATTAATTGACGACATGAAGACGAGGTTAGCTAAACATTCGCTTACATAGATGGTTACAAAACAAACCCCAGTTTTCTCGGTACACTAGCAAACTTATCAAGAACTTCCTCGTCGCTAACTGTGATGTCTCTGTGAATAGAGAGTAATGCGAGACCATTTAGTCTATTCTCAGATGTGCTGTTCCTTAGGTAAGTTTTCAGTCTTCTTAGGCTAGAGAAAGTCCTTTCAACGGTAGCGACTGACACGGGAAGGACAGCTAGTATTTTTAGAAGGATATAAATGTTGGGGAATAGATCTTCGTCACAGTTTTCTAGAGAACTAATCGCCGTTTTTGGCAGAACTTCTGGTCTTTCCTGTTTCCACTTTTCTTGCCACAGCTTAAACTCACTTCGCACAATGTCGTTAAATGACAAATCTGGTTCATATAATTTCAATGCAGCTTCTAATGAAGTGATGTCTGTTCTGATACAAAATTGTGGAAGAATGTTTTGTAAAGATATTATTGTGTCTTTATGAGATTGGAATCTTTCCCTTAACGCTTCACAAAAATCATCCAGGTATGGCACATAAACTGCTCGTCTATAATATTCTTCTTCTGTGGTATAAGGTACATTGTTGCGTGTTGTTTGAAGCCGACAAAATCGTGGAAGCTCCTCTGTGACAAAAAGTTTGGAGGCTATTGTCTTCACCTGTTCATATAATGGTTTGAACGTTTGCTCGGCATTTGATCTCTGTTTTGACAGTAGGTCTAAAACAGTTGTGATGTTGCTCATAGCCTGACTAAGGTCAATGTTTTTTTTCTGAAGGGTCTCAGACAAGCTGTGTGTAGTCGACAGCATCTGGCTCAAAATGAAAAGATTAACAATAAATGGAAAAGTACAAATGGCACGACTTAAAGCAAATGCTTTAGTTGATGAAACACTAGATTCTTCTATCTTATGTAGAGAGAGTATGATAGCTTCTAAAATTTCTTTGAATAGAATAACTGAGTCATGTCTCTCCACCCATCGCGTTTCGCACAATGAAATCAGCTTCTTTCTCTTTTCATCAGGAAAGCACTCTGAAATCGTGGATTTTAAAATCTCTGTGTTCTTAGCTGATGCATGAAAGAATGCACATATTTCTTTAATGACACCCATGCAGTTTCTAATAGAGGAAATGCTACTTGCATCTGACAAGCACAAGTTGAGTGTATGCGAAGAACAATGTGTATAAAGGGCCAATGGTAGTTTTTCTCTGATAGCAGCTTGAACTCCTCTGAACTTGCCACTCATAGTGGCAGCACCATCGTATCCTTGGCCTCTCAATTTGTTCAAATCAAGACCTAAATTTGACAAGGTCTCTAATACAGTTTTCGCCAAACCTGCACCAGTTACATCATGAACGGGGACAAATGTTAGGAAATCTTCTCTGATTTTGAAAGTTTCTTCATCAACATAGCGAATGCAAAGTGAAAATTGTTCTATTTGGCTTATATCAGTGGTTTCATCCGCTAAAACAGAATAGAAGATAGAATTCCTTACTTTTGCCACAATTTTGGATTGAATCAAAGAACCAAATGTGTTGATGATGTCGTTCTGAATGACAGGGCTTGTGTACATTGTTTTTCCACCAGCACTGATCAATTGGTCCTTAAGAAGATTATCTCCGCTGTTAGCTCGGTATCTCAACAATGATCGGAAATTTCCGTCATTTTCGTCAGGTTCTTCAAGACTCACTCGTCCAGAATCATTATGACCTCTGAGAGCAATCATTTGCCTTCCGCATAACTTAATAGTTTGAATTATAGCAACCAGTTTCTTTCTATTATTCTCAATATCTAAATTTCTTCGAGAATTCACTTGATCAATAACACTTTCACGTTTTTTTTTAATCAAGGATTTTGTGTTTTCAGCAATCAAAATGGATTGCCTATGGTATTTCGAATCTTGATGATTTTTGAACATTTCCCTAGCTTTTTTGAAATTTATGAAAGGCTGGGTCACAAATATTCCCAATGATTGGTGATTTCCTTTCCCTACATGTTCTCTCTGAGAGAAAAACACGCAGTATTTACAAAATGCTCCGCATTTCTCCTCTGAATACGTTAACCACTCAAATTCTTCAAGCCATTTTGCTTGAAAGGATCTCGTGTGGTTTGAAATCGAAGTGGTAGGAAATTTCTAACCAGATTGAGGTTTCCATACATTTTCTAACAATGAAACTTTTTCATCATTTGTTAATGAACAAATATAACTCCTTTGACAATAATTTCCAATATCGTTTACATTTTTAATAACTTGAAAAATACCTTCCACATCTTGACCAGAGGATCTCGTTTGAAAGACATCGGCACAAGCAATTTCACTTTGTCCTTCCACGGCAACGCGGGCTTCTAAATTTTCAACTCCAGGTCTATCCACATTTTGTCTTTTCGTGAAAAAATCTTGAATTGAACTTTGTCTCTTCATTGTGATTTTCTTTCACTAGTCAGTTTTCAATTACGACCCGAGAACACTAAAATACTCTTACGACTTATTATATTAGATATTAGACCGCAAACGTGAGATTTAGGTAATCATCAACTACTGTCCTAGCGGCTTCAGCCGTGTCGTGCGTATTACAGATTAGCTTTATTCACGCAAGCGCAGATAGAAAAGAACCGTTCGCGGATTCAGAGACATGATCAGAGCTTCGGAGATTTGTAACTGGTACGCATGTTCCGAATTTTAAGATCTGAGCCTGCGTATAGGTTCCCAACCAGTTTAGAAATCGTCACGCGAACAAACAGTTGTTGTATATTCACATCAGACGCCGTAGCCATGCTTCTCGAGCCTGTTTAATTTATTATAGTAGTTCAGTTTTCTTTATTCATTTCGGGGGGGGCCCGGGCCCCCTGCCCCCCGCCCCTATATACGCCACTGGAATCAATACAATAATCAATTTGGCAATAATAATATTTAGAAGATGAGAAACTGGTAAATATTAGTAACTACAGTTGAGCTTTATAGATATAGATGTCGATTTAGATGTTTCACTATTTCAGTGCCGAAAAAAACAATCATAAATTGAACTAGAATTATTACCTCAACTCCCAACTGAATTTTAAGACAATAACAGACTTATCTAGATACAATACAGATAATATACGATAGTGAACAACCTAGAAAAATGCATTCACAATCCTACAATTTTGTAGATTCAACATCACTTTTGTTAATCTCCGCACTTCGCTAGTTTGCTGTGGAAAACACATAATATTTCACTATTGTTATGAATCCGAGCGTCTAGTGCTGCAAAATGATGAAGTTTCATGAATTTTGACTTCTAATCATTAGAAATCCACGATGAAATACAAATTACTACGTAATGCAAACCTGAGTTTGAACCTGATTCAAACCATTATCAACATATTGATAGGTTAAGGTCGAAAATATTCGAATGGTTGTGAAGTAAAATCATTTCATTCCTGTCAGTTCATAAATCGATGTATCAGAAAGAGACAGAGCTAATCAGGTATTTTATTCTTAATATTTCTGCACATGCGCAGAAGTCTATTCCGGCCACGGGCTGGCTTCAATTTTCGAAGTCCCATTATCGATATAGAATATAATAGATATATGATTTGTATACATCGATAATAACAAAATCATCTTCATTATCTAAACTTGATTGACTCGAGTCATAAGAATACACATCAGCTTTCATCCTGGAGTACATCCTCGGTTGGCGTAAAATTTACGCAACTTCCGGCTTTTTTCACACACTGACTGGTCAATAGAACACCATTTACAGTATTTGTTATCAACTCGTTTCTAGATTTGGTTTTGACCAAGTTTATCTTACTGAACACCCTTTCGCATTCAGCATTTGAGTGAGGAAGAGATAAAATATTTAAAACAAATTTGGCCAAATTGAGGAATTCCAATGAACCGTTTTCATTTTTATAGTTCAGAAGTTTTCCCCAGAATATATCAATATCCTCGTTTATATCAATTTTTTCTTATTCACTAGAAGTAAAATGGTAATAGGGCAGCAACCTCCATTGCTCGTCAATAAGTTGGGCTTCATTACTGTCGAAGAAACGCGTCATATGTTGGGGTACATGTGCCCATGATGGAAAATTGTCATGTACATTATGTGATAATGAATTTTTAGCAGTAAATATGTGTAAATTAGACAATAGACATAGCCGAAATCGTACCGCACTTTGATTTCTGAACAAAGGGTTGAGTAGAAAAGCTGGCACCTGTCATAAAACATCTCCAATAGATCAGTTTGAGCTATTCCTGCAATATTAGGCTTAGTAATTTCATTCATCACATCTATCCCAACATAAACATTTTTTTTTGGCAAGAACCATGTTCTATTCGTTGGATCTATATCCGACATTGGTGTGTCGATATATATTTCCTCTCCATATAACATAACAGAAAACTTCTGTATGATTCCTCCATCATCTTATGAAGATTTGGCAATCAAACCTCATCAGATTGAAAATTCTGATTTACATTCGAAACCTTAGACAGGACATAATTAAGAAAAAGATAATATAACATGCAGAAAGGATCATTCAATGACTGGTGAATATTCTCAACAGATAAAAGCCGTTCTTCTAAATATTTTGAATTAAAATAAAGTTGTAATGCTGGCCATTGCTCAATAATCCGTTTTACGACTGCAGATAGTGAAAGCCAACGAGTTTGTGATGGATGTAGCATTTTATGCGCATCAAGCTCCACGAAGTGTTGGAATTGCTTGAAGTCGAATTGCCTTACTTGCTTACTACTAAGCTGAAAAAATTAACTATTATTAACATCAACTTTGACAAAATATTTTAATAAAACTACTATCAGGAATTTGGACAATCGCTTTATTCTCTCAGGTAATTTTCAATATGCCGACGTTTCGGAGGCGAGTTCCTCCTTCTTCAGGGCTAAAAGACAAAAGAACACATAACAAAACAATCACAAAGGCAGCCTCTGATACCAACCTCAAGAATTCAAGTTGTTCGAGAAAATATTATAGCGCAATAATCTCTCATGAGATCAGAAGAAACATAAATCTTTAAAATTAACAAAACGTGCAAACAACTGTAATCATAAAGTTGTCAAATCGAAACAGAAGTGTGGGACAATAGAACATAGACAAGGGGGAAACCTCAAATGTCAAGAATCACAAACAAGACAAGTGACAGATCTTTTTCTTTTTTCTTTTCGTCAATTACATTAACTTATTTTCTTGTTCTTGTTCACGTCGTATCCAACAAAATATCATAAAAACAACTCAGGTTATCAACGTCCTCTCTGAAATTTACGGTGTTGTTGCTCCTGATGGAAATCATGTCACTGATATTTCTCTGATAGCCATTACTCTCTCTATCTAGTACTTCCACGTCATCAAAGTTGAAATTATGGCCTTCACCGAACACATGATAGGTTAGGGCAGTTTTTTCTTTGTTGTTTATGTTCCTGGTATCATATTTGTGTTGTTTTATCCTATCCTTTAAGTACTGTCGAGTCTGTCCAATGTAACTCCTGTCACAATCCAAGCATGGTATCTTATAAACCACAGATGATAATAGATCCTTTTTGGTGGCTTCTTTCAGTCTTGAGGAGAATCTGTTTGTGGTGGAGACGTTATAGAAAGCGCATGTGCAATTAATTTCCCCGAGAATCTTTTGAATCCTGTTAGATAGGCCATCGATGAAGGGGAACCTGTGAAATGATTTTGTGCTATCGTCTGGGGTGTATCTTGATGTATTTTCTTCTCTCTTATTTTGTATCGTTCTGATCGATCTATTTATGAGGTAAATGGGAAAGCTGTTTTTTGTAAGAATATTCTTTACAATTGTTCTTAGGTTATCGTCCATTTTCAAGAACAATAAAGAAAATTAGTCCAAGAATCCCAATATTCTTTCATTCCATTCTTTACAATTCTTAAATTCTCCCCATGGTATTCTCCATCACTCAATTTTAACGCTCTGTTAATTAAGTTATTGACCACATTAATCTTTTGTGTGGTGCTATGATTACTAAAAAAGTTCATCAGTCTATTCGAGTTGCTAGGCTTGAAGTACCAACACGTCTTGAGAGCGTTGTTCTCCTTTTTTATTGGCATATCAAGGAACGGAATTGAATTATCCACCTGTACCTCCATCGTGAACTTAAGTTTGTCATCATAAGAATTAAATAGATCCAAAAGTTGTTGTTTTTTGTTGTTAGGTATAATAAGAAAGGTATCATCTACGTACAATTTGACCATCGGGATGTAGAAACCTATAAGTGATAAGACCCAGGTGAACAAGTCATCCATCACAAGGTTGGCAAACGAGGGGCTTGAAGGACAAAATAGTTTCACAGTTACCTTAAAGTGTGAGTATATATTCCTTGCAAGATCTTCAAGGGCTCTTGGTAAGGTTTTATATGCATGACTGCTACATAAATGGAGAGACTGGCATACACATTTCATTATGAAAATTCTAGGATAATCATTTTTAAACCTTAAAGCCACTGAATTGAATTCGCCCATCATGAGGTTGCACCCATCAGAACCAAATCCAATAATATTTTCTTTGGGAATTTGATTATTGTGAAAACTATCTACAATTCTGTTCTGCTGTTCCTTGTTTTTCTATATCTTCCTTTTCCTCAAACATTGCAATGAGTTCCCACAATGAGGACTCTAATTGTCTCCCATTAAAATATCGTACAACAATACAAGCCGATTTATTCACCCCTATATCGGTTGACTCATCAGTAAGAATGCTGAATTTGGTTTTTCTCAATATAGTTCCTAGATCTGTTTTGTGTGCAGTACTTATTACATTAGTGATAATTGCTTCGGATTTTGTTCTACGAACTGCTAAATCCTTTGCAATTTTTGAATCATGAAAGATTCCTGATAATAGGAGTGATAAATGATCCATAGTTTTGAATGAAATGTTGTGTTCAGCTAAAAATCCACATAATTTCATTGCAGCTTCTTTAACCTTTCTTTCATGAATATTTGATTAGGATGTACTGGTACTGGCAGGTTGAAAATACTTATTCAAGCCTTGGGACTTGACGTGACTGGTGAGGTGAAATTTTAGTCACGTAACTGGTGAGGTGGGGTTTGATGAACCCCAAATGGACAACCTTGTAACTTCGAACATTAGATGGTCTGTTTTTCAGATGAATAGTTTAACATTAATACTTCATTGAAATACGAAATATGATTTTTCATTCAAATGTAATTCCAACTGTTGAAAAAAGTGAAGCAAAATAACATGTTCATGCTTTTCGTTTAAAAAAAAAATAAAATGATATAAACTTCAGATAAAAGTCATTGCACTATAAGAATAGATATATGAGTAATATGAAAAAATAGAAATCAATGAAAAACAATTCTGGGAAGGCAGTTTTCAACAGACCCTAATCAGGCACAGTCATGACAGCACACAATACAGCTACCGCATATAGGGGTCAGACAATCAACACACTTATATCTGGTCATCTTATCTTGGTTTCTCGGACATTTACCACATCTCACTTGCTTTGTGAGAGGTTAAGAGATGCTATTTGACATTGGTTTCTTCAAAATTAATAGAACAGCTCTATTTTTTTTCTTTGGAACGTAAGAGACTAAGGTCAGATCATTGGTGAATCCATAAAAAGCAGAGTTCTCTTCCCTATTTTTTCCTTTCAAAAACTCCTGCGGTACCTCTTTCTTATTCTTCCTCAGGGTACCTCAATGAGTTGAATTTAGGAAAACCAATTGTCGGCCGTTATATTCCGATTCGTTCCAAATATAGGGGCAGCTAACCGAAGAACGGACTGAGTGGGTTTTCCTAATTTTTTCTCTTCAACCGAAAGTGTATTTCCATCAGAATCCTTACCAGCATAGATATAGGCGTTCAGAAAATAATGGGTTTTCGCATCATTCATCACCAAGATTTTTACGCCATATTTTCTAGGTTTATTCGGAATGTACATTCTAAATTTGCATCGACCTCTGAATCCCACCAACATTTCGTCTATGCACGCATATTCTTCAATTGAATAACATGCTTGGCAGTTTTTGATAAAAGTTTGGAACACCCAGGATATTGCAGATGTGGCATCAGTTTTCTTCCTTTTGATTCTATCTGAAGCATTGTCAAAGCGACGGCATGTAAGAATGACCAGAGCTCCAACAACTCGTCAACTATTTTCCCTTATAATCCCTGAACATGAAATACTAGAACACTATCATCAAAATTATTAATGTTGAAAATTGAGCGAAGCCTGCTCTCCGACCTTGATCTTTTCTACGCTTCCAACTAGAGATGAATGGCCACGTATAGTACTCCAATTCTGCGATACAGTTTCTATTTTTGCTTTATTTTTGAAACGTTTTTCACATATTTTTTTCTATCATAAAAACTTTCTGCTCTTCTGTGATGAAGTTTTGTTTTGTACTTATAGAATGAATCTCTATTTGAACAGTTTCTGGACGAAGATTCTTCATTTTTTTCGTTCAAATCCTCTGATGGATTCAGTTTTCTGGAATCTTTCAAGCTGTAATGACTTACACGACGCCTGAAACCTCAGAGGTGGGAACAAATCAACTCTTAACTTTTTGTCATTGCAAGGCTCCGGTGAGCTGAGAAATGCTTCCCTCTTTTATTATGGGGAGCAGATCCAGTTAGTCTAAGGCTTTGTTTTATGTATGCCAGTTGGTTCATTGATACACAATGAATAGCGCACAATGCTTTGACATATACTGTAATATCTCGACAAAACCAGAATCAACAGAAACTTGAATCATGTTAAAAGCCCCATGCAACTTCCAGCTTCTAGCTCAGGTCTTCGTGATCCTCTATTTCGAACTATAAGAACTGTGATCAATCCAGCAAGATAGCTGTCTCCCTACACCACAGTTTATTATCCACCTGCCTTACTAATGAAGGAGTTAACCATTTGTGAATTTATTTCATCAGACAATTTTTTTAATAACGAACGAAGCATTTTGAATCAAATGTTCTCTATACAGACACCATTATGATCCATTCACAAATGTCAAAATGGGGTGACTTTGACCAATTCTGAACTTTGTATCAGTTTTTTTTCAAATAGTGTAGGATTTTTCCTCAGTATTATGATCTATGCAATGAACGATAGTAAGGCCAATGCTGCTATAGTATTATTTTTGCAATAAAAAAAAAATAATTCAGAAAAAATTGAATAACGGGGTGGGCAAAGTCAGCTTTCTGAATGGGGTGACTTTGCCCACCTAATTTATTTTCATTGAAATAGAAAAGTCACCCCATTTAAAAGCATGTTTAAGTTTTTTTGAATAATTTTAGTTAAGTTGGACAAAAATGCAACATTTTTTGATAGGAATTTTCAAAAATAGACATAGGCAAATAAGTAACTTTATTTTTTTCAACTAAATGGGAACTACATTCTGAGTATAAAAAGAAAACATAATGAAAATTACTTTCTCGTAACTAAATGGGAACTAAATTCTGATTATAAAAAAAGAAAACACAATGAACAGTAATTTCTCGTTTAATTCACATTTGATAATTGTGGAAGTCAACTCCAAAGACAATTCTTCCACGGCGACAACTTATAGGTGCAGGAAGAACACCAACAATCTGTTCCAAAATGACATCAGAGATGTCAGGTTCGTTAGGAAAGACGAAAACTTTTTTGTCATTTGTTCGAAGGAAACTAACTGAAAATTCCTGGTTACTTTCATAAGTGTCTAAAATTTTGGCGACATAGTGCCTGTAAAATGTTTTCTTGACCGTTGGAAATTTTACAATGATGAAGTCGTCTTTTTTGAGTTTTTCCGCATCCACCTGCAAATTTATTTCGAAACCAGATAAACTTTCTGCACCATCTGAACTGTTGTGTAAGGACATGGCTTCATCGTCCGAGTCGCTGCTGTCGTCAGAGTGGTTTTGCAATTTTCTTCTACATCTTTTGCCACTTTTAGACGCAGAATTAGGTTCGTCTTTACTGCAACCAACTGTAGGATCAGAATTTTCTGTATTGTCATGTACGTTGCCTTGGTTGCTGCCAGAATGCTGCAAATCAATAAGGGACACAGATTTTCCTGCAGGAATGGAAATTTTTTTTTGCGGCCTTTGATAGGTGTTTCATTGTCCCCTTTTCTGCAGGCTTTCAGATAACTGAGAAGCGTGTCATTCACTATTGCTGGAGCATCATCGTGAGAAGGAAGGGGCAAATTCGGTATCTTTTTCAGCACCTCATTTCGGTTCACTGGAACAATACCACACGTCTTGAAGCCAGATTTGATACTCTCTGTAATTCTTGGGTTAATCTCGTCAAGTAGTCTTTTTAATAGTCTTGGAAAAACTGACTTGTCCAAGTTCACACTGTTAGGATGTTGTGTTTGTCTCCACAATTATTTACTTGAAGACATTCTTACTGAAAATCGAGCCTGTAATGACATCACAGACATTCCCAGAATAGGTAATCAGGCTGGCAATAGATCCTCGTCAGACGCTAGAGCTGTGAGAGAAGAGCTCAGCGAATATTTTTCTGCACTAGAAGGACAAGTCGACTGGCAAGATGAACAAATTAATAGTTTTAACTCATGAACAATAGAAAAAGAACAGTTTGTGAGTCACGTTTTGACATTATGTGCAATAAAGATTGTTATGTTTTGTGATTTATGAATTAAGTAAATGAATACAGTTATTATCTTTCAACTTTTATTTACTGACAAGTATTTAGATTTTATTTCATTCTACTTTCGTTGATTCCTTCAAACAAGAGATTAATTATCCGTTCTTCCACATCAGATTTAACTTGTGGATCTCATATTTGCCTCATTTCGGAAACAACATATTTTCCAAATGCTTCTTCTGCATCAATTATTTGTCGGTGCTTCAGAAATAGTTTTGGATAATGTGCTCAGGGCAGCAGAAGCTTCTTTCAAAAGTAAATTTGAGTCATCATCTAACTTTTTTTTTCGATTTTGCCTTGGAGATTCAAGTGGCAGCTCAGATTCCTCTGTTATTAAAAAGCCAGATTCATCAAAAAACACTGTTCCAATTTATTAGATCAGTCTTCTGATTTTTGAGCGGCAGGTTCGATCTCCAAGAACTCAGAGGAATAAAAAGAAGTCCTCACATCAACATGGTCGACAATGAACTTCATACTATTAAAATACCATAATGAAGGTATATAGATCTGTAAGAAAATATGTTAGTTCTTTCACTGAAACAATAGTAATATATCTCAACTCTTACCTCATCTTGTCCAGCACCACTTTTCATGCTTTGAACGTGTTTTCTATGCTCATTCAAGAAATTTGTTTTCAGAGCTTGAAATTTGCTTTTAATTTCTTGGGACGTTACACTGGGCCTTAACGTCTTCAGGGATGCTTCTATAGCTTCTATCGCTGTATTTCGGGCATGTTCGTTCTTGTACATGGGTGATTTTACCGCATACAAACATGGGTACTTGTGATACTCCTCTATCAGGAGTGAAACTTGATCTCTAGACCACGACATGATATCAATATTACTTGACTCAACAGAACAACACACTTAAGACTTTTCTTTCGATAACTATGATTGTATGCACCAAACTCTCTAAACACCCTGAAATGGTCTATTAACTTTCTACCCTCCATAACTTAACCGCTGTAACGTAAACAGGAATCACAGATTTCCTTAACCTACAATATTAGGCTATGTTATAATTCTTCTTCTATCTTTTATTATGTGCCTGCCTGGTAGCCATCTACAAGTTTTATTTCTCGAAGATATACTCAAAATGGCGTCAACCCGTTCTGGTTCATTGCGCATATTTACTGTTATATTTTCGGCCACTTTTAGAAAATTTCGAAATGAAATGATTTCTCTGGAGAATTCTACCGAAAGTGTGTTGCAACTGCAGATAATTCACGCTGAATGAATTTACGAGTAAATTCTCTAGAGAATTCTCGGCTGTTGCAAACGGGCTTAACATATTTGCAGAAGAAATTATTTACAATACAGTTCTCTATTATAATATAAAATGAATAGTTCCTACAAATGAATGTTTACCTAATTTTTTGAGATGTGTGGCTGGTAGCCATATAAAAAGATATTTCTCAGGATTACTTTCAAATTAGTCATATTTTTTAAATAATTTGCATTGATGCTGGCAGGAAAATAAAACAAAAAAACTTGCTTCAGATGATCAATAGCTAATGCATTTCATGCTAATTAGAATGAAATCTGTTAGGAAGTTTTGTTTGCGAAGAACTCTTATCTGTTCGATTTGATTAAAAAGGAGTATTCCTTATTGAATATCTGAAGGATTCAGAAAGTTTGGTTTATCAAGGACATTTATGTGAGATCAATCCTGATTATAAGGTACGAATACCTCATTGTATATGGCAAGATGCTCATAAGGGAGCACATGCTTGTCGTTTGGATTTTTGTTATTAAACCGTGTTGCAGTGATTTCATTATCGCTTACATAACGAGATTTTTCATAAAATTTCGAAGATATGTTGTTGATGTGATCTTTAACCATTTTGATTTCTGATGGGTCATGCAGTTCAGAGATTCTTGTGTAAACATTTTTATTTAAAACTGGTCTGAGTATTTCATTTTGGAATTTTTGTAACGGGCTCTTGGGTCGAGGTTTCAAGTGGCACCACGCTGGTGCGGCGTATATTATTAGTGATCGAATTAGGGTTGTGTATAAACGTTTTTATTTTGAAAATTTAAGTTACTGTTTTTGCGTAACAGGGGATGAAGAATTTTCTTTGAGGCATATGCTTTTCCCATAATTTTTTTCATTTGTTTTTTGAAGTTTAGCCTAGAATCTAGCTCCATCCCTAGGTATTTCACTGTGTGCTTTTGGGTGACTGGTTGGTTATTTATTTTGAGTGGAATTACTTCTTTTGTGAAGGTAACGTTAGTAAGTCTTCTAGACTTCAAATAATTTTTTGTGTGTAGATGTCCCACAATGCTAGATGTTGAAAGTTTGTTTCTTTCGTTAGTTTTCATTAAGTTTATTTCAGAAAAAACTCATTCTACATTCGCCAATGAATGTAAAACTAACAAGTTAAAAACAAATTTACCTAATTCTGGAAACATCGAAGTTCCGTCGCTGTAGCGCATATTTTCGATATTCGACCAGAATTTTTCAACATCTACATCACAACTGAAATCCAAATCTGTATTTCGAAGTAATCGCCATTCTTTATCAGCCAGTTGCAATTCATTCCCCGAAACCAAATTTGGAAAATGCTTTACAAGTGGCATGATACTGTCAGCGTTCTTCTCCAGAATATGTTTCACACCTATTAGGTTCATATTGATTAGAACAGTGTCATTAAAATTAAACCTCAGATTGATTCGTTTTGAGGCCTCTACATAAAAATTCAAGGCATCTTTTCCTGAAAGCTAATTTGTCAGTGTCACATAATGACTCTATTGAGCCTGCAAGCTTCGTTCCTAAATACAATTCTTCTGAAGAAAGAAAATTGTGAGGATCTTTGAAATCTATTTGATAGAGTGAAGTACTTCCCCCTTTATAAAACATTCCAAAAAAGATTTATACACACAACTTACGGATTTGTATAAATCTATAATTTGTGTAAATCTAAATGTGTGCCTCAATTCAAAGAAAGATGTTTGCTTTTATAATCTAATAATAAATGAATAAAACTCGTTGATATAATTAATGCTGAAATTATGTATTCACTGCAGAGAATAAACTACGTTTGATGCATTTAAAACATAACAAAAGTGTTGAATTTATTAAAAAACATTACAAAACTATGACGAACCACTGATGAAAATACAATTGAGAGCAGTTTGTCTATGACTGAAAGCGCGTAAAAATTTAGTTTATGATAAGTTATTCCGAAACAAAAACATATTTCATCCTTTTCTATCTACTGCCCAATGAGGCGCCACCAGCAACGTTTTAAACAACCAATGAGTGTTGTCTATCTTTCCCTCCTTTGTCTCTGATACTCACCTAAAAGTACACTGATAAAAGTATATGAAAATTTCCTGCTTCCCTTTGTGCGTTAATTAGACTGTGATTGAACACAGTGATATCATGCACCGATCCAGGCCGTCTCAGTACTATATCCCTTATTTTTAATTTGCTATCGCAAATGATCTGAACATTCAGGGAAAAATAACCTTTGCTGTTTCTATAAATTTCTGCATTTTATCCACCTGAAAGCATGGGTGCCTTAACCAGTATCATCAGTTTTTTTCCACAACTCAGCTTCTAACCAAATAGGAATTAACCAGTCTATGGCATGAATAACGTTACCATTTATTTTCTGACTCAAAACGGGACACTGGTTTATTTGGGTCAATATATATGTATATATAACGGGTATTCAATGATTTTTTTTTATTTATTCACAGAAAATAAATTATCAGGTATTACAAATAAAAACATTTTCCAAATGTTTAGTTGTATTTATATTTATCAGGGAAACAAATTTCCTTCAATACCTACTGCTTGTGATGATTTTGCTCGTGATTTTGTAAGAGTGGAACTCTTGGCACGTTTTTTTTATATTCATCTTAGTTATCAACATCGTCCTCAGAACTGGAATTTGCTTAGAGACTAGACTCCCTTTCCTAATCTAAGGGAATTTGTAACTGGGTATTTTCAGATGTTCACAATTTGTTCATCATAGAAAATACTCTTTTTACTGGAGCATTTGTAGCCGGCAAACATAAAATATAATCAATTAATATACTAAAGTTTTCATGCCGAAGATTGTTGGTGTGAAAATGTTTGTATATCTTCCAACGAGTTTCCGTGAAAACATTTAAATTATTCCATTCGATTATTTTTTGCTCTGTGATGTAGGTACATAGTTTGAAATCAATGAAAATCCGCCAGAAACTTCTGAATCTTTATTAGAGTCAATATATTCCTTCTCAATCAATACATATATCCATAGATTTTTGAACATCTTACAGGAGGGTAATTTTTTTAAATCTACCCAATAAAATATCTCCATTTCTTTGGTAAGGAAACAAGTCCACTGCTCCAGATATTTACCGGCCAGCTCTTTAATTTTAGCTCGGTTTTCGAAAACGGGACAATTTTGCGTCCCGGAGTTCAGTTCGGGGACACCGGGACAAGCAATCAAAAAAAGGGACAGTCCCGTTCAAAACGGGACGTCTGGTCACGTTAGGCATGAATGAATACCGGGAGATTTTATCTTGATGTGAGTTCCATCTACGCATCTCACAACACCGGGAAAGCTGGCCAATTGATAAAAATCATTCTATACCTGTGTTATTTCATTGCCTGTTGGCATATATATGTCAGCTGGCCTAAGGCGAGCTATTGTTTCAGATATCCTTCTTATAATTCTTGAAGCAGTTGTTTCGTGCATTCCCTTAAAATCTCCGATTGCGTCCTGATGTGTACCACAGGAATAAAATCTCAAACTAGCCAGTAACTGATTAATAGGTAAAACAGAATTATTTCTGAAACATGAATATATTTGAGATGAAACTACACATTATGTTTCATGATTCCTAGTTGCTTAAAAGGCATTATCAAATTCAAGCTGGTCCTCAATTTGCACCAATATTCGAAGAATAGGCTGCTTGGTAAGACGAAATCTTAAACGTCTAAGACTCTGTTTCACCACTTACTGTTAAAGTGTTCGATATGTATTCAGCAGATATGCTAACATCATAATAAATCTGTCAGTTAAATATTTATCAGTTTCACCGCCCAAGTTCCAAGTAATTTATCCGCTAGTTAACTATCTGAAAATTTTACTGAATGACAGTTTGGCAACGCCGTAGGGGAGACCGGGGTTGGTTGTGCCAATTTTAAAGTATAATTATTTGTGCATCTCGATAATAAAACTCAAGGCTTCCAAACGCATATTTATTTAATTCAAACATTTATCTGTAAAAGAAAATAGAAACGAACTAATTGAAAGCAATACAAACATGGCTACTGAGAATTAAAAAAAAAACTCTAAATGTCACAACCAGCCCCGACATGGGGCTGGTTGTGACGCTTATGGGGTTGGTTGTGACGCCTCTACATATCGTCGTCGGAATTGCATTGAATGCATACAAAATATGGACTTTTATCCGGGCATTCTTCATGAGCCTATCTAGAGCAACTGGTGCACTGCAGCCATTTTTCTTCAGGTCGAAAGATGGAAAAAGGTTCGTGACAGAACAAAAAGTTTCCTGTTCATCTTCCGAACTGCTATTAGCTCAAATGGTCTTAGCTTTAGCTTTACCTTTACCCTTGCATATATTTCTCTTGACACCGGTTTCCTGTGTTTTTTCTCTTGTTCTTTCAAATCTTTCATCTTTTGTTTTTCTTCTAATTCCTTCTTATTTGGAGTATCTGTCCATATGGCTGATCTACCAAGTTTTCGCCCTTTTCTTTTAGCTAGACGTTTTCCAGCCTTTGGTGTAGGTCTCAAATCTTCTGGAGAAAAATATGTTGTGATGCCAGAAGGTCCTGGTGAATTTTAGAGTTCTAAGTATGCAAAGGAAAGGGAATATGTCTCAGATGGTGAATTTGGGGGTGCTTGGGGCCTCAATGTGGTTGGTTTTACTATTGGGCTGTGTTTCTGGAATGTCACAACCAACCCCGAAGCACATTTCTGCTTTGTTCTCTTATTTCTAACTACATTTCAATGGATGGCCAAATAATTTTATATATGTGAGAAAGAGCATACCTGAATTAGTATTTTAACGCCACAATACTAGTTTCAGCTGTAACATTAGTCACTTCACACAACAATATTTGACGTCACTTTTATTTCCTAAGGCACCTCGAAAATACATAAATCATCCAAACACACGCGGTACGTTAGCGATCAAACCCACCGTCAGGCGCAATACGTAATAGCTATAGCTGGCTCTATTCGAATAATCGCGAAGCGACTGATATCTATTAATTGAGCGCAAAAGCCTATGTCACAACCAGCCCCCGTCACAACCAACCCCGGTCTCCCCTACTTGATTGAGAAGAACAAAAATGTATGCTCATGCAATAATAAAACCGTGAATTAAGTGAAATTTCATTAACAATTAACAATATAGGACCCACATTTTCATTGATGTTGTTACCTTAAAATCGTTCAACATTTACAAGTTGAGAATATTCAATAAAGAGATAATAAATAAATAAAGAAACAAATTCCCATACAGTTTTCAATGAAAAATATTGTGTTTCTTCTTATTTACAATAATGATGCGAAGTATTCCGATATAAGCATACTTCTTACATCATTTCCTGGAGCATTTTCGATTTCATTATGCTGTGGATCCTCTTCAATATGCTGAGAGTCCTCATTAAAATATTCATCTCCTGACATAATCGCAATGTTCTGAAGCACAGCACAAGCTACAATAATGCTTTGCACTTTTGAAATATGAAGTGTTATTTTTTTTTTTATAATACTGGAAACCTGCTTTTCCATACACCATAAGATCTCTCTGCTACATTCCTCGTCCTGATTTGTGATTCATTGTACAACCGTTCTTGTGGGCTAGAGGGGTTGTGGAGTGGCGTCAGCAAATAGCTTGTATTTTCATATCCTCTGTCTCCTAATATTGTTATTATTGAATTCTCTGTTCAGAAGCCGCTTTTTCACTCTTGAATTATTGAAATGTCTGTCTGATCATGACATGAACCTGGCCATCTAGCTACAACATCCATAATTTTCAATTCATGGTCTACAACAGTCTGAACATTCATTGAAAAATTACCATGTCTGTCCCTGTAATATTCTGCGTTATCTCCACCTGGAGATTTCATTGTTATGTGGGTACAGTCAATAACTCCTATCACTCTTGGAAATCTGACTATGCTATAAAATCCATGTATAACAGACTGTAAATTTGAGGGGAATTTAACAAATTCGGTTCTCAAATTTGCAATTGCCAGAGAAACCTCTGCAACAATTCTACATGCTGATGCTGCACTGACACCACTCAAATCTGCAGCTCTAAGAAAGCATCCTGTTGCATAGTATCGAAGTGTGAGTAGCAATCTATTCACTGGAGATATTGCAGAGTTCCTGAAAAAAAAATAACATACATTTATTACAACATAATAATATTCTCAATCACATTGTAAGTGCAATTTTTTATCACAATATCGATATGTATTTGCCGAAGTGACGTAAGTCACCAAAAACGATTTTGCAGAAAAAACGTGTTTTTAATTTAACCTGGTTAAACTTATTTAAATTGTACAAAATTTTCCAGGGTGATTCTTTGATGTCCACAGTTAATTAAAAAAAAGAATTTTTTAAGTTTTTGTATAGGTTTAGTGGTTATTTGATACTTACGTTACTTTACAGGATCATAAAACTTCGGTCTTGATGAAAAATGTAACGTAAGTACCCAGATACGTCAGTTTAGCGGCAAATTGTAGCACTTAAATTATTATGGAAAGAATTAAAAGTTATCGAAGTCTTGATCAAGAATGTAACGTGAGTACCCAGATACGTCAGCTTAGCGGCAAACTGTAGCACTTAAATTATTATGGAAAGAATTAAAAGTTATCGTTTATTATAAAAAAAACACATAAAATAACGTTACAGAAATCAACTGTTAAATTCTTACTAAGTAGTAAAAAATACATATTATTTTTTATTAAGATTCGGAGCTTTCATCCTCCTTGTCATCCTCTGCATCACTCTCTGCTAACTCATCTTGAACAGAAGACTTTGATTTCAGTTTAAAAAATTCATCGTGAAACCTGGCAGGTATGACATTGTTTTTGCAAAGTTTATCCAAATCCCTTCTTTTTAATTCGGATATTGAAAGCAGTTGCTTATAAATTCTTTCAGGTTCAGAAAAGGCCTTTTCTTGTCGTTTTCGACCTTAAACAAAGAAAAACTATAGGATAACCCGCAAATATGTATTAATTTTCTTATTTGTAGTTCATTGACAGTAGTTTGGCTTAAAAATATCTAAAAAAAGTCTGTATTTAATAAAGTCTTAATAACACGGGAATTTCCTATATACCTAAACGCAAAAGCTTATCCAGTGTAAAATTTTCTTTTGTTATTGCATTAAAATGTGTAACATGGGCCAACTTACCACCCTTATTGTAGTTCAACTCAAAACACAAATCGTATTCAGGACTTCTGTCATAGGTATATTTGACTGCGACTTCCGGTGATCCTTTTTGAAAAAAAGCTTGTCTTACACTATTCATTTTTAGCCCTGTTTTTGTAAGGACGAGCTGCTCATCCCCTAGCTTCTTCCAATTTTTGAACTCAAAGTGCTCAAGCTTTATAACTTTATATGGCCTCGGGTTAACTCTGCAATTTCCTATAATGGTGCTCCACTCTGAAGGGGCCCATATAATTCTATTTTTGATGAACCTTTCGATAACTGCGTGTATGGAATCCACAGGCATGTAGGTGTGCCCCGGTAAAAGAAATACAATTTTGATGGTTTTAATATTTTTTGATTTTTGCAAAAATAAGTGAATCATGACCAACATTGCTCTATTTTTATTTTGTCCGGCGCAGCTGTCGCAGTACAAAATAACATGTCTAATATCTCTATCATCTAACATTTTTAGGTAATTGTAAATGATGGTGCATATTTCGTTGCACCCACGATTACCATCGGATTCACCCCACAAAAAGCAGTATCCATCTTGCGATGGCGTTTCGTATATGCTTTCATTGTAAAATGAATATTTTCTAGAGTAGTACAATAACATGTTATCCCCATGGGGAGTATTTAAGACTTTCTGTAAATCAAAGCTGGAACAAACTGAATCTGAGACTTCTTTGACTTTCTTTTGATCTTCTAAAAATAGTTCTTTACTTTCTTCCTTGTCTTTTAAATGTTTGTCGTACTCCTCTTTCGACGTAGTGTTTTCTTGATATTCTTTATCTTTTCGTACCTCACACAAAGAACACTTATCTTTTTTAGGCAAATGGAACCCAAGGTTAAAATCTTTGTTAAAAACTTTTCTAAACACTTTGAGTGAAACACATTCTTTCTTGCTTCTTCAATTTACCTCCTCATGTTTAATAAAAATCCGGTACAAGAAACTAACATTTCGCAATTCCTGTGGTAAGTATTTTCTGCTACTTTGATTTCGACAATAATGGGATGGTACAGCTGGCAACTGCTTAATAAAAGCGTGTATTTTATTGATCATCTCTGAACTTGTTTTGTTGACAGGTTCGTGTTTGCCTCTATGATCACTTTTACATGTATTTTGTACAGCATGTTTCATTGCATATCGCATAACCGTTTGCGAAATATCTAGCGTCTTTAATAAAAACTGCTGGCACACTTCAAGTGTTTTATCGTCCCAATTGATAAAGTACTTATAGGAATTATGTCGTCTGCTATACTCTGCTTCTTCTGCAATATGTCTACCTTTTTGACACACGACAATAACCAATTTCTTTGCTTTTCATAATTACCAAGGCCCCAATAAAAATCGTGGATGTCATGGCGTGTAATCTCAGTTATTTTAGCAGAGCATTTATGCTGACATTTTTTTTTACAGAGATTCTCTTTTACTGATCTACCTTTGCCAAAATTGTACTCGCATTTTTTAGTTTCTTTTTTGTTGGGTTAATTAAATTACTAAAATGGCTATTAAAAAATAAGGGTTGATCGTAGAAGGGTGAAAATTGAGGATTGTATGTATTTTTGTATGTTGTATCATAAAAAAATAGAAATTAAAAATTTTGTCCAAAAAATGAAATAAAAAATTTAGGGGTGGACTACCCCTAACATTTAGGGGGATGAAAAATAGATGTTGGCCGATTCTCATAGATACCGGATAAGCACAAAAAATTTCATCAAAATCGGTCAAGCCGTTTCGGAGGAGTATGGTAACGAAAGCTATGACACGAGAATTTTATATATTAGATATAAGAGTTTTCACTTCAAATAAAATTTTCAACATTTTAACGTCCAGTTTCATAATCAAATTTAAAGTCACTTTAAGCGTAAAGCTTCCTTTAATGTCATTTTTAGTAGGGTTAAAGGAAGCTTTAAAATTAAAGCTACTTTAGGTTTGAAACCGGCCGTTAGTCACAAAAAAGAATGTCAAATTGTCGAAAGAATGACGTAAATCAGGTAGACTCTTTTCTATGTATACATCAAATCACAGATCTACAGAAAAGAGACAGGTGATTGCCCGACGATCGTTTCTCTCTTTCTAATAAATATTGCCAATTTCATGCTGGCATTGCTCAGTCCATGTCTCTATGTCTATGATTAGCATAGACAATGAAGGATCGATGGAAATTGAAATAAGGTTAGGGTAGGCTGATTCGGCTGATGTGGAAATTTGTCTGAATGGCCTAAGCAGCCGTAGACATAGTAAAAGGAAAAGAAATTTTGTTCTATATTCCTTATAATATAACCAAGAAATAATCAATCGAGTTCTCAAATTATATGGAAAATAAAAAAAAATCCAAAATTCATATCTCCTAAACTAACAGCTTGCCAAAGTTGAAACTGGTACCAATCGATTTTTCATGAAAAACTGCTCATATAAAAAAATTGCCGTCAGAATCGGCCTCTGTCCGTGGAGTAAAGTTCTACCCGATTTCCTATCGAACTTTTTATACGAGGGTAAATGAAATGTACTTTCACGATGGCAAATGAAATAATTTCACGAGGATTTTTCGTATGGATTCTGACACATAGTTATGACCTATGGTTCTGACAAAAGCAAAAATTTTGGAAGTTCAGTGCATATTGAAATTTTATGATTATTGGTGCTTAGAGACATCTCGAAATTTTATGATAGACGATACTATGCAATCCAATAGCAGGAGTTTTTTCTGCGCACAATTGGAAAAGTGCTTCCATCCAAACGTCAATGCGAGTGGAAAGTAATACTTTCAAAATGTTAGTACAAAAAAAATTTAATTCCTTTCCAGGTACCTATCTTACAACAGGAGAATCTCATCATCTCTCGTCATTGCACTACCATTTTTGTCTAGCTGAAAGGGCCATATCCGGAATGGTTTATGAAGTTTGCCAGGCAATTTGGGATTTAGGAGGTTCGATTGTTGTTGAAGACGCCTGCTAATATGAAACTCTTGAAAGTTGCAGAGAGATTCGAAAGGCAATGAAATTTCGCTAGCTGTTTGGGTGCTACAAAAAATTATTTTCAATGGTAGCTGTAGCAGATGCAGACGGAAAATTTTGTTCATTGATATGTAGGATGTGACGACCTCCTGTCTCCATCTGTTGCCGTCTTCTTCTCCGAAGATAGAAACCTCGGGCGCCACCTCTAGTTTAAAGTGTAGGAACCTGTAGGCGGTATCCCACAGGTGACCAGGAGCTACAGTCAGAGAAAGTTATGTCCAGGGGTCAGATGTTCATGAAGTTCGGACAGTCCCCTATCTCTGAAATATCTTAGGAACTCCATTCGGGAGAAAAATAAAACACACAATAACCATGAAACTTCTATTCAATATCTTCTATATACATAATGATGTCGTACAGGGTATAGGGTGAATAAGCGGTGCAGAAGCAGAAGCGGGATGTAACGTGCTTTTAATGTCGAAGCATGATGAGTGAGCAAAGTAAGAATGCGGGATGAAGCGGTCGGAGTTAGAATGAAGCATGAGCGTAAGTGAAATAGTACAAGTTAACTCCACGTTGCGTACAAGCGGCGGGTAGTAACATGGGCAAAGTCGGTTATTATAAGCGAGACTGGTGTTGAGACGGACGGCGGTTTGCCGGTATACTTTGGTGAACCGAGGGAAAAACTAAACCACAGAACAAGGACGACGAACACACCCGCAAGGGTGCCCTCGGAATCCAAGGTGTTCCGAAATCACGGGGGCTGTACCCACCCCCGTAACCCCTGTGGGTGGCCTAGTTCGAAGGGGATCATACCGGACAGTTGTGTAGGATGGGCCGTTTGAAGCTAACATCGTACACCTCTGTACACTCGGAATCCCAAGAGAGATGCAGGCCGTTTGAAGCTAATGCATCACCTCTAGGAACTCAGGCGGTACGGTAAGGGTGGGCTGAGCTAGAGACGGCGGAACGTACCTGACAAGAGTGTAGGATGGGCCGTTTGAAGCTAACATCGTACACCCCTGTACTTTTAGGATACCAGGAGACATGCAGGCCGTTTCAAGCTAATGCATGGCCTCCAGGACCCGGGCGGTACGGTGGAAGGATGACACGGAAGCATGTACGCGCCATTTGAAGCTAGCGTACACACCTACGCATACTGGGAAAGTCCATGGAGTAGTGTAGGCCATTTGAAGCTACTACACAACTCCACGGCGGAAAGAAGGGTATGTGGGAAAAGAAATAAACCGGCAAATTAACCAAAAGAGTAATTAAAATAATCATACTTGAGACCTTGCCCATGTGTAACCCTTGAATGTACTTACTATCTGGTATACTTCTCGGACGGTCGGAACACTCTGGCTTCATTGACTGAATTTACGAAATCGCTCGAATTTATACCCGGCACTTCCCTTTTTTGTACAATTGTCAAATGCGCAATTAAACAAATTCGGTATACGATATCCCCCTTGACCTCACGTTGAAGACATCGCGATCCGGGAACACATGGGTCCGCGCGGCCTGAAACCGGTCGACTTAATCAATTCACGTTACGGAAATATGAAAATGAATAATTCGGAAACAAAACTATTTGAAAATTTGCTTTGTTACATCCCCCTCCTTCTTCGGCTAAAAAAAAGGAAGCTTTTTTATAATCTCTAGGACAAAATAAAATTTATTCTAAGAAAAAAAAGAAGAAAACAAAAAGAACGGTCACTTTCCGGGTGACCAGGCTGGAGCCCCGGATGCGGTCACCCGGATTAATTCGCACTGCACTCCCGTGTCGTTTTTCCTGGGCCTTTCGGTGTCTTCCTTCGGGCATCCACAATCCCTGGACCGGATTCCCACCAGTCCGCACCTGGAGCAGAATATTAATGGGGTTCTTCCGCAGGTTCGCCGGTCGTGGTCCGGGTATCCGCAGCGCCAGCACAAAGGGTACCTTGCTACCAGTAGGTAAACCGGGGCCTTCTCTTGGGGGTCTGGAACCGGCGGTGCAACGTCTCCCTCCAATTCCACCTCCTCCTGCAGCACCAAAATGTTCGCATCTCCCATATTGAATATTATCTGGTATACTTCTCGGACGGTCGGAACACTCTGGCTTCATTGACTGAATTTACGAAATCGCTCGAATTTATACCCGGCACGGCCCTTTTTTGTACAATTGTCAAATGCGCAATTAAACAAATTCGGTATACGATATCCCCCCTTGACCTCACGTTGAAGACATCGCGATCCGGGAACATATGGGTCCGCGCGGCCTGAAACCGGTCGACTTAATCAATTCACGTTACGGAAATATGAAAATGAATAATTCGGAAACAAAACTAATTGAAAATTTGCTTTGTTACAAGTAGATTATGAGAGAAACAGCAACGGAAAAAAAATTGAGTCTTTTTATAATGAATTGATAAGGGAAGAGCTGAATTCACCAAATTTATAAGAAAATATCGAAAATTTGAACTTTGTATTCATTGGAGATGAGGCATTTATTTTTACTGAGAATTTCAATCAAACCTTATGCAGCCCTCAATTTGGATCACGACAAACGCACATTCAATGTTGGTCTATCCAGAGCACGAGCAGTACTTGAGAATGCATTTGGTATCCGGCGATCAAGATTCAAAATATTTTACACAGATATTAATTCGTCATTGACCAAATTGACAAGGTCATATTAGGTTAGCTTGCGGAAACACCTATACACCAGTTGAAACGTTAGACAGACAGATTGATATCTGTCTGTAGAGGTCAGTGGAGGGAAATTCAGAATTTAGAGCCCTACCGAAACAGAACTTTCCCTAAACTGCTAAAGAAGTATAGATACAAGGATTACTTCAACGGTATTGGAAAAGTGGATTGGCATGAAGGGATATTGGATGCATAAATGTTTTATTATTATTCCTTTATATAAATTGTAACTTTAGTTTTTTGATATAATAAATGAAATCACTCTCACCTGCATACTCTGTTCTTCGTTTACTGTGTCAATTCCTACTCTGGGTTCTTCCTGATCTTTTGTGAAGTGAGGTAGAGAACCCTAAATTGGATATGTAAATTGCATCTTGACCTGCTCCTGACTGTTTGGAAAGCTATACTTTTTTGAACTCCTTCCTAACCTAATTCCGGATTGTCCTAATTTTTCTTTTTACCCACCAGTTCATTCACCGATTTTTCGTTACAATATTTTACGTTATTTGTGAGATGTCTGTTGAAATATGTGTGACCTTCCACAGTCAAGTTTTCTGCCTGTATTATTCGATGAAACCCGTTAAAAATTCACTCATTTTCGCGTAGCTGCTCCGGAATTCCTACTTCTCCAAATTTCGTTTCACTACGAAAATGCCTGGGAATCTTTTTGTGTTTATGATTGTAATTTCTGATTCGTCTTTCAAATGATTGATATATTCTTCGAAATTTGAAGCGTTCTGTTGCTAAAATCCTATAGATTCTCTGCTTAGGTAGGTAAATTTTTTCTTCGAGAATAAATTTCTACAGTTCAATAAATCAAAGATGTGATTGAATTCAGAACAAAATTCCGCTGTTGCATCCACGTTTTCAAAACCTGCCATATTGATGTTTTTGCAAACTATTGTAATCACTTTCTCTGAGAGTATGTGTATCAAGGTGAACTCATCCTATTATTTCCGGAGAAAAGTTATTTTATTGGCAGCGAGTAGTCCCTATTCTGATTGCAATTCGTACAATTTTTCCAAATACAACCGTTATTTTTCTTCTGTCACTATCGGGTAAAACTGTTTTGTCGCCAATCGTATTTCTCACCAATTTCAACATGGGGCATGGACCCCAAAATATGGTTTGAAATTTTCCGTGCCATCATCACAAACACAATTTGCCCCTAATTGTTTAGCCATTTTTGAATTTATCCCGTCAAATGTCAATGATGTAACTATATACATCTCGTTTCTTTGAGAACTTCAAATCATTTTGTTATGATGTTCGCCCTTTTCGGAGCATCTAAGCCGTTTATTAAACAACTTAGACTAAAGAAAGAGGAGACGCAGCATGTCATTCATAAATTCGAGTATAGTTGAAGCCAACATGTAGAACTATTTCCCATGAGTGGAACAAGGACAGCTAAACCACTTGATATCGCCCTGGCAACAATGCAGAGACTTCCACCGCGTAAATCAAACGGGCACCAGTGGCGTCGTGCTGCCGTTGTTGAAGGATTTGAAATCAATATTTTATACCGATATCACACGCTGTTCTATATGGATTAATTGAATCATATGAGAAATCGTGGGTATACAGAAATATAATCTATAAAAGTATAGGGGAGACCGGGGTTGGTTGTGCCAATTTTAAAGTATAATTATTTGTACATCTCGATAATAAAACTCAAGGCTCTCAAACGCATATTTATTTAGTTTAAACATATATCTGTAAAAAAAAATAGAAACGAACTAATTGAAAGCAATACAAACATGGCTACTGAGAATTAAAAAAAAACTCTTAATGTCACAACCTGCCCCGACATGGGGCTGGTTGTGACGCTTATGGGGTTGGTTGTGACGCCCCTATATATCGTCATCGGAATTGCAGTGAATGCATACAAAATATGTATTATCCGGGCATTCTTCATGAGCCATCTAGAGCAGCTGGTGCACTGCAGCCATTTTTCTTTAGGTCGAGAGATGGAAAAAGCTTCGTGGTTCGTGACAAATTAAACAGAAAGTTTCCTCTTCATCTTCCGAACTGCTATTATCTTAAATGGTCTTAGCTTTAGCTTTACCTTTACCCTTGCATATATTTCTCTTGAAATATATGCAACGGTTTCCTTTGTTTTTTCTTTTGTTCTTTCAAATCTTTCATCTTTTGTTTTTCTTCTAATTCCTTCTTATTTGGAGTATCTCTCCATATGGCTGATCTACCAGGTTTTCGCCCTTTTCTTTTAGCTAGACATTTTCCAGCCTTTGGTGTTGGTCTCAAATCTTCTGGAGAAAAATATGTTGTGATGCCAGAAGGTCCTGGTGAATTTTCAAGTTCTAAGTCTGGAAAGGAAAGGGAATATGTCTTAGATGGTGAATTTTTGGGGGTGCTTGGGGCCTCAATGTGGTTGGTTTAACTATTGGACTGTGTTTTTGGAATGTCACAACCAACCCCAAAGCACATTTCTGCTTTGTTCTCTTATTTCCAACTTTATTTCAATGAATGGCCAATAAATTTTATATATGTGAGAAAGAGCATACCTGAATTAGTATTTTAACGCCACAATACTTGTTTCAGCTGTTACATTAGTCACTTCACACAACAATATTCGACGTCACTTTTTTTTTCCTAAGGCACCTCGAAAATACATCAATCTTCCAAACACACGCGGTACGTTAGCGATCAAAGCCACCGTCAGGCGCAATACGTAATAGTTATAGCTGGCTCTATTGGAATAATCGAGACGCGACTGATATCTATTAATTGAGCGCAAAAGCCTCTGTCACAACCAACCCCCGTCACAACCAACCCCGGTCTCCCCTACCTATTATAGGTTCAAAATTTGGAGCTTGTAAATAAATTTGATTCCCACATACATTCACAATGGTATAAAATCTGATACATTTTCTTTGTTATTATGCAATAAATTCGTATGCCAACAGGGCAGTATGTTTTTTCATTGGAAAAGTTACGTACTTCATGCACCATATAGACTGTAGAACGTTTCAAACAAGGAAATTCAAATTCAATAGATATTTTCTTTACTATTGATAAGTAAATTACGTATTATCCTGAACCAAAGTTATTCTGATGAATAGAAGATTCTTGTATATCACATTTTTCTCAGCACTGTCTGAAGAATTTTTGCAGAAAAGTTATGTCCCCATGAATATGTATCCACATGGAACTAGAATAAGAAAATCTTATTCATACAATTCTTCCATTCAAAACTTATATTCTTGTTGCTGAAATTTGTGTTGGTTTACTTATACTTTTGATGGAATTCCGGAATTCGCGATCAGTGGGGGTAAAAAAAATATTACCGCAATCTTGTGCTTTATAATTTTATTCACATATGATCATAACACAATTAACAAAACAGATTATTATGGAAACTTCATTTTTCATACAAAATTTATATCTTGAACAAAAATAATAGTGACATGGTTCACTATCAGAATGCATTCACAAACGTGAATCAGTAATATAATATTTTTGAATTTTTCTTGAAAGACATCATAAATCGATTTGAATATTTTTCATTTAACAGAACTGACACAAGCTTAGAATGAAGGAGGGAAAAAAAGCAGTGGGTAAGGTTTGAACAGTTGAACATGATGCAGAATTATATCTTAACACGTTGACTGTCCCCATTCTAATTTTTTTTTCACCCCCCACGTCCAACACATTTATCGAAAGAAAAGGGTTACTTTTGAGTGATAAAATATATATTCTATAAAAAATTAATTCTGCTGCCATTTAAGGAAGTTTTCTTGTTCAAAATCTTCAAGTCCAATGGAAGGCTTGATGCTGACGTTTCTTGAATCACGTATGATTAATTATGATTGAGGTTATCAATACATATTTCTACAAAACGTTAAGCCCATATGAACCGATCAAACTGCAGCGTTCATGAAAAGTAACCATATTTATCTTGAACGTCAAATGAATCAATGAATCACATACGACTCATGGACTCCTGGCGAAAATTTTTATGTATCATATGTGATTCATGGGACAGTCAACGTGTTAAAATGTATTTAAAAGGACTCAAAAAATAATGGTGAAATGGTTCCACTTTCAGAAAGTATTCACAATCGTACATCAGTAATATTGCTATTGCTAATTGTTTCTAAAAAAATCCTAGCATCAATATGTTGATCATTAAATACTGACTCAAGCTTAGAAAAGAGGAAAAAAGCAGTCTGTACGGCTAGAAAGTCCACACCTATCATAAAGCACTATAAAAAAATGAATAACTGATAAATAAACAATTACGTATAGATAAATACTAAAATCTGATGCGACACAGACTATCGACATCAAATAAAATTTTCAAGTATTCACAAAACAAGTCCGGACTTGTCTGGACCTATATCCCACAATATCTTGTGCTCAACTATTCATTTCTGAACAATATAATTTTGGTGTTTAAAGATCTTGATCTATTTTTTCTTGAAACATCCAAAAGTTTAGTTGTTTCGTGATGGATTCTTATTCTAAAATAATTTTTCAAAATCATTTTGATCAACTGATCTGCGTGTCCATCAATAAAATTTCCATCGTAAAGATGATATACGAAATGATCTAAAATGGATGAACTAATATTATGCATCGCTTGACTGATCAGCACTTGTAATAAATGCTCTACTTTTTTATTCAAAATGTTTGTGGTTTTATGGAAAAAACTGAAGAATTTTTCACCCTCTTCACAAACATCAATAATAAATTGGCTGGCCCTAATCAATTTTCCATAAGTTCTTCTTTTCTGTAGAAGCGAGACATCTACATCGTTTCTCAAAAGATCAAGGCATTTTCGGCATGAAATAAATTTCTCAAATATCCGGACAACATACCCAGAAATATATCCCACAATATCTTCTGCATAGGGAGTGAGATTCCATGCTGTTGAGGTAGCAAATTCAAATTTCTCTATATCCATAAACACACTTTTCATTACTGAATCATACTGATCATCATTTTCAATATTGTTTGCATGTTCAGATGATAGAATGCTAACTGCAGATCCACATGTCAAGATACTGATGGATTCCAGATTGATTGCATTTCCTGTGTCAGTAGCAGATATTTGAGAGTGGACAATCAACCGTTTGTAAGCTGCCTCAAACTGCCTTGCAGTGGGGTTATTATTATATCCACCTTCACTTCTAATGCATCCAGAAAACAGCTTTAAATGGTCTTGCGAAAGTTTGTATGTGAGAAGATATTTGAGCATTTTCTCTTCAATAATGTATTTCTTGTACATTTGCTCTAAACTTTCGATACAAATCAAGAAACCTAAAAATCCAGTTTTTCTTCCACTTCTTGTGATAGGAACCCCATTCAATGTCAAAGCAAGAATATATCTTTTCATCATGCTCATATAATCTGAGAAGGCTTCAGCTGTACTTAACATGAATGGCTTTTTAAAGAAATATTTTGCACAAGTATTTCTTGAGTTAAAAATGTCAAATAAGTTATTAAATTTCAAAATAAAGTCAGAAGTGGCTTCCGATCCCTGAAATTCAGGACACTTAAGATCATCTCTCAAGAAATCTATAGCTATCACTTACACTTTTGCTAAGTGTCTGAGTTCCTAATCGTACCTTCATTTTTTCTCTCATCCATTGTAAATGCCTATGTCTTAATTTCGTAGCAGCATGCAGGTCTTCAATATCTTGCTTATCTACTAAATTGGAAACATAACTCCATTTCACCTCCAGATTTTCAGTATCTCGTAAGCCACTTTGAGACGCGAAACAATTCCTCACCAGCTTAATCATGTGGCAGGCATCAGGATTAATGAATATTTCATGCTGACTAAAAGGGCACTCAAATTTGGTTTGCAAATTTGATGGATCACTGAAATCTGCTCCCAATTCCACTTTCATGTAGAAAACCCAGACATTTTTTCACCAACTCAGCTTTTTCTGTCGCCACCAACCCATTTACCAAGAAATATCCCACAGGAACTTTCCACGAACCATTCAAACACACTAGCATGCTTCTCGAGCTTCAGGTAGAATGTCAGAATCTAAGTTGGTACCAACATCCACATATCCCGTGAATTTAGAACCTGTCCATTCAACTTGACGTCTGATAGACATTTCATCCATAACAAGATTGCATAATAACGGATAGGAAACTTCTTTTTGTCTTAGAGACAAGGCAGTTAATGCTTCATTTGTGAATCCTGGACTGCCATCCACAGATCTGTACCACTTTGAGATAGTTTCTAAATGAGGTAGGCTGTTGTTGAAGGTTTTTCTAACAAAATTGTACCCTTTTGGTGAATAGAAGGCCAAAGTTAATGCAAAGGCTCTCAATGTTGGATTATATTTTTGGCTACGCTTTCCTTTCAACTTTCTTTGGAATAAATCACTTGCAGCTCCAGGATTGACAGATGCCTGAAAAAGTAAGATTCTTCAATCTGGGTGCTTCATAATATTTATGCACTTGTAACAATGAACTAAAAGGAAACATACAGATATAGTTACTTCGGCAGATTCTGATATAAGCGATTTTTCTCTCAAATAGTCTAGCAATGTTTTCATGGAGGTTATATTATGCTTCATCCTTCGAACAGACTGCTGTAATATGCGAATCTTTTTATTTTGGATCTGTACTCTCTTCCTTATAATATTCATATTCCTTTTCCTTTTCTCAGGTGAAGAAAAATCACTGGTATGTATTTCTCCCACATAAGCCCTCTTTCTTAAATGAAACAGTATAATTAGTCATGAACTTATAGGAACAGTTGATAAAATATATTGTTGGGCAGATCGTTTGAATAAAATATTTACCTTCCCCTTCTAATTTTAGATGAAGTTGGTTTCTCGGTAGAGCTGGAAGGCATTAAATCGAACTTTTCAACTGGTTGTTCCAGTTTTACAACAGGAGATTCAATATTTCCTACACTGAAAACAAAAATTACACAAAATATGGTTGGTCTGCAATGTAACAATAAATACAAGTTTTATCTCCTCTTCGGAGAACAAGCAATAGCATCTATATTCTGATAAATTTCTTCATCAAGGGATGGAATTTGATCTCTGTAAACATAATTTTTTCAATATTCATTCTCATACAGTAAATTATAACTCCATGAATACCTTTTAGCACTTGGGGGAGTTTCATTCACAGTGGAACTGGAGCTGCAAAAGTTTCAATTCAATGAAATTATACTAAATAATTTCTATATTTACCAATGATTACTGATACCTTAGATAAAAGGAAGACTTTTGTCTAAGACTGATACGTATTTCTCAATTTAATTCAGTTATACAACTCTGATCATTCGTAACATTGGGCATTATTATAGCTGTTATCCGTAAAATGATTTTCAGAGATTTTCCTCACGAATATCCCAATTTAACTGGTTGAATTAAAATAAAAACCTAGGAAGTTCATAGAAACTTACCTTGAAGACGTAAGTCAAAAGAATTGTTTCATTGGAAAAGGATTGGCATCATTTTTAAGATATTTGGTACCATTCACCCGAAAACCAAAATCTTCGGGTTCAAAATGTTCTGAACATAAGTTTCTTCTATCATCTAAGCCCAAAATTGAAAGCCATATATTCTTCCTCTCAATATCAGAAGGAAATCTGAAAGAAAATTATAAGGAGATTGTCCGACGTAGAACGACGAATGTCCTGATATTAAAAATTTATGATCTATAATTTCTACATTATTATCGAAAGCTTGGACATTTTTCAACCACATTAAAGCTACTTTAATGTTTCTATTTTGCCCGGTGCACATGTCACTGTAAACTATGATGTGTTTTTCACTTCTTAATTTTGTAATATGTTTTAAGACGCATGAAACAACTTCTTGAGCACCTCTGGATGCAATAGTTTCATCCCAAACGTACATGTCAACATTATTGTTATGAAAATGGTGTATACACCATATACATACAGGGTGTGGCGTAATGAATGGATAATATGGAGCCTGCAGGTAGAGGACTCTATGGCGGTTCAGAAAAACATATTTTACGTTCAGTAAAAGTGCCTTGGTTTTCGAGATATTCGAGATTTTCAAAAAGTCAAGAAAATCTCACCCTTCGCCACTCTTTTTGCAGGCAAGACTCCAAATGAAGGAATTTTTTCAAACTGTTTTTTGGATAGTATTCCTGGATAGATGATCTATCGAATGTAAGTCATTATTTTTGAGGCGCATGAATAGTTTTTCATAAATAAAAGAATTAACTCAAATTTTCCGTTTTGCTTATTTTTTTTCCTAAGTTCCACCCAGCGTGGTGTGAAAAATAATATGGTTACCTGAGTGCCAAAGCAAGAGAAAACATGCCTGTTTCACTAAGATTCTGAAATGGTATAACTCACACTATTTTCAGCATTGAATACAAAATAAATTTCTATTACAATGAGTCAAGGCAGAGTTTGACGTGAGCCTTTTTCTGTAATTTTTAGCAACTGAAATGAGACTTGCAAGCAGAATAAAGCAATTATTCATAAGAAGTTGTAGAGCATCTAGTACAGCTCCTGATGCACACTTTGAACACTTTTTGTAAAACTCGATTCAATTAAACAATATTTTAAAATTGGTTTTTTTCCCTCGTATTCTTACATTATTAAGCCCTATAGTTGTAAAGTTAATATTTGGTAAGCGAATTTCAAGTAACGAAGTGAATTTTGGCACTTTTGTAATTAAGAAAAAAAGCTGAAAATTAGTCAATTTTTATTACATTGAATCAAGACCCTTGTTACAAAAATGCTGAAATTTAATGCATAACTTGAAATTAACTTGAAAATATTGATTTCACAACGTTGGGGTTCAATAATAAAAGAAAACGAGAAAAAAATAAGAATTTTAAAATATCGTTTCATTGAATAAAGTTTCATAAATCACAAATGATGCTTAAATTGGCGACCATGAGTTCTGATACATACTCTATAGTCTACACTTTCTAATGAATCATAGCTTTATTGCATAGATATCAACAATTTTAAAATAAGTATCGTTTTCCTTGAATCAGTGGCGGATTTACCATAGAGGCTGAGTAGGCTGCAGCCTAGGGCGGCAGATTTCAGGGGGCAGCAAATTTGGGGACAATTTTGTTTGCACTAATTATAGAAACTGAAATACTTGTATTTCGTAGATATTTTAATATCTATCTACATTTTATTTTCCCTAAATATAAAAAAACTGAACAGATATGGCATCATCACTATTTTACTGTATCCCTCTTATTTCTGCCGCATTGGACTCTATTCTGAAACTTCGCGTGGGTAAAAAATTCTGATAAAACCAGATTATGAATCGTTGAGATCTGTTTCTTCGGTTCCTATGAAAACACAATTCAAGAAATGTTTGTCCAGAAGTTCGTATCTATGGCTCTATGTACAGAGTTGTCAAAATTCGTTGTCTACTGAGGGGATCTCGAGAACTAAAGCAACTAGAAGAAAACGGATGACATACTCTCGAGCTCTTTTATTTTATTAATAATCCAAATCTAAAAACAGAACCGACCTATCATTTCTAGATTTCGAGTTATAAACAAAAAATTGGGATTTTGACGATTTCGAAAAGTTCTCATAATTTTTTTGTGTTTGAAGTTACAGATCTGAGTTTTAACTTAACCTTCTCAGTCACTTTTATACGCAGATTCTACTGACAGAATCTTTTTTTCCAATTCAAAAATAACAAATTCAATGATTGCAATTAAAAAAAACGAAAGTCCGCCTAATGTTTCGAAATGAAAAAATATTTGGTGCTCATAAGTGGATTCTACGTGAAAAAGTGACTAAAAAGAGACCTTTTTTGTTAGGAATTGATCAATCTTTCATTATGAAATATGGATATGGAAAAAAGGTTCTTGCGGAACACTGTTTAGGGTTGGCTTTTTTCTAGTAAGTCCATGACTAAATTTTATTTCATTCAGAAATAAACGTTGCGTTGTAAAAATCATCTGGAAACTCGGGAACTGACACATCGGTTCCCTAGGTCACAATAATTATGAATAGTTATTAGGACCACAGTGTATCTCAAAGCTACATTTTCACTGAAACAAAAATTGTTCTCAATATTTCGAACTGAATAGTTATGGTAAAGGCGGCAAAATTGGAATAGCCTACTGGCGGCAAATATGTAAATCCGCCACTGCCTTGAATTAAATATCACAAAAAAATCTCTAAGAGGCCATTATGAGCTTCAGTAAATGCTCTATACCTTCTTATAGACGATTGCTTCATTCTGCTTGCATTTCTCATTTTAGATGCTAAAAATTTTAGAAACACTGTTTACATCAAACTGGGCCTCAACTGATTGCAATAGGAATTTATTTTGTATTAAATGCTGAGAATACAGATAGTTATACCATTTCGGAATCTCAATGATACTGGCATGTTTTTTCTTGCATTGGCTCTTGGGTAACCATATTATTTTTTACACCGCGCTAGGTTGAACTTATGAAAAAAAATGAGCAAAACGAAAAAGTTGAGTTAGATCTTTTTTTCATGAAGAACTATTTATGCGCCTCGAAAATAATAACTTACATTCGATAGATCATCTATCCGGGAATACTATCCAAAAAACAGTTTGAAAAAATTCCTTCATTTGGAGTCTTGCCTGCAAAACGAGTGGCGAAGGGTGTAATCCTCTTGAATTTTCGAAAATCTCCAATATCTCGAAAACCAAGGCACTTTTACTAAACGTAAAATATATTTTTCTGAACCGCCATAGAGTCCTCTACCCCCAGGCTCAATATTATCCATTCATTACGCCACTCCCTGTATACATTGCGTTTGTAATAAGCTACTGAGATAGTCAGCTTGGGATATGGTAATGCTTTTTGTAAGTCGAACGAGAAAGCAAAATAATAATTCGAATTACGTGATACTTCTTACTGAGCTTGTTTTAGTGAATTTCTAGCTGATTCTGCTAGTCTTAAATGGACATCGTGTTCTTCGGTGAGTTTATTCTTTTCTTCTTCATTATTCGATGCTTTAATTTTAATGTTTAATAAGTCGCATTTTTGGCATGTATCTTTGCGCGGTTGGTGGAAATGTAAATCAAAATCTTTTTTAAATATTTTCCCATAAGTGCACTCATTAACGGCTTTTATTCCATTTTCCTCTTCTATTAGGATTATAAGATCTGGTATAATGGGATTCAAAATTAGGGAAACTTTTAACCCTACATTATTCGCGTGGTCTACGATTGTAGACCATACCTATTCGAACGAAAAAATGTTGAAATCTGAGACATTGAGGTTTTCTCGATTTCCTCTCAAAGAGAAGCATTATTTTATCACAAAGTTTCAATTATATGAATAACAAGTGGTCAAATAAACGATATCATCATAGATAATATTTGAAATATATCAACGTAGGTAATATTTAAAGTTAAAATAAATATGGTCTACACTTGTAGACCACGCGAGTGAATACGATCTAAAAGAGGGCGCGACTAACGCAGGATTAATATGGTTTTGAACTTGCTTTTTCGCTTCTTCAGGTAATTGTCTTGATGATCCAGCCATCCTCCCACGCATATGGGTACGTCCAAGATGCACGCTGGTTTTCTGAGTCAGATTGCCGGCGCCGATTGAGTCAGACTCGGCGAGCTTATCTTCCCATGCTAGTAAACCGAAATGGCCATAGTGCACCTGCGCGCCGATTTCCTGCGCACAGGCAGTCTGACTCAGATTTTTACCGGAATGAATTGTTCATTCTGGTTTCAGACAACCTGCTAATCAGACTGTTTATTTTTGATCTTGTGTTCGAGTGTAAGTGTTTTATCATCACTTTAATTATGGATATCGACGAATTGATATCGAAAGTTCAGCTCAATCCACCAATATGGGATAAGCGCATCAAAGAACATTCCAATAGGAACATCGTTGATGCCTGTTGGAAAAAGATATCCTTGGAAATGAAGATTGATGGTAAGTACATTGATAATATGAAAATAAAAACAAACAAAAAAGGACATTAGGTTAAATTAAACAATTGCAAATAATATTGTTGTGGCTTACATTTTAATGAATACATCTTAAGTAAACAGTTTAACTTGACCATTATTAAGAAAGTTTTTGCAAAAAAGGCACTTATGTTGGGAAAAAATTCTCAGATCATTCATTGTCTTTGTAGGAGAGTGGGTATTTTTCCATGAACATTGCAAAAGTATTCCTAATTTCCTTTGCTGAACCCAGTTGCCTACCTTCCCTCTGCCACACCACTGAATCATTTGCAACCTCAACCTCTGTCATATGTCTTTGAAAGCCTTCACGTTCCAATATAGTGTTGTGGGATAACGCATATACACTTAATCATCATTTCTGTCAAATCAACCTCAGTTTCCAATTCTTTTGAGAGTATTCTCCATTTTGCGTAGAGAATTCCAAATGCACATTCAACTGTTTTTCTAGCTCTTGATAGCCTGTTGTTGAAATTCTTTCTCCTGGGGGTTAAGGTTTTCCTCTTGTAAGGTGTCATTAAATGAGGTAGTAGTGGGTATGCCTGATCGGCCAACATTATGAAAGGAGCTTGGACATTGGTATTAGGCAACAAGTGTTTGCCATCGAGACACCCTATCACGTGTGGAAAGTTCCAAAGTTCAGCGAAATCCTTAGCTATTCTAGTAAAATCTTCTTCACATGGAGTTGGCATATAAATTGGTTGCAATTCTTCCCACATTGCAGTGACTGTCTCTTTCACTATATTAGCCACTGTAGATTTTCCCATTCTAAAACTGAATGCCAACCCTCGAAATGACATACCCGTTGACAAAAACCTGAAAAAAATTTATTATTTCAATACAATGAAAGTACGAAATTATAGTTCTCTAATTGGTTTCAGGATCTGTACTTCGAAAGAAATGGAAGTACCTGAGGGACCAATTCAGCGTAGAGTGCAGTGAAATAAAGCCGGCAAGATCGGGGGACGCAGCAGATACTACAATTGAACCGAAATGGCCTCACTTCAAAGGTATGCTATTTTTGAAAGACGTAATCAAACCAAGAGCTTCTTCAAGCAATTTAAAAAAAACACTTTCCGCCATTGAAAACAGAGAGGAGGACACACAAGCCGAAGAAAACAATGAATTCGACTTTCAGCTTCCTGAAGACCTAGATATTAATGATTCCGGAAGAGGGCAAGAAAATTCTACTGACAATGTGGGTGAAGTCCAACCTACAGAGGAAAACGAACCTGCCCAACCCTCTGCAAGTCTCCAAAAAAAAAGAAAACGAGTGTTGGCCAATTCTGCCTATAATGAAAAGATTTTGCAATTGGAGCAGCAGAAATTAGACACAATTCAAAATGCTTTTCAAAGACAACCTGAAAATGACGATTTAATGTTTTTAAAAAGTCTCCTGCCTTTTATTTCGAAAATTCCACAAGAAAAAAAGCTTAGATTTCGGAGCCGGATACAGCAAGTTGTGGACGAGTTTGCGTTTGCTGAAAATCATTCGCAGCAAGGATCTCCAGTAACGTTTACAAGCAGTAGACTATCTACAGCTCTGTCAACGGGATCTTCCTATGATAGCAGGCCATCAACAGTCACGTCATATGACATTAGACCACCATCAGTCAACAACTTTAGTCAAATGCAGCCATCACCCGAAGGTGCATATCCACCAAATCAAGAAGGGTTCTCAGGAGGCTCGAGCTTCGCACAGTCACTAAACGTGTACAATTCTACTTTTGAACAATACAATTAACAAAAGTTAGCTAGTTCAATGTCATTTTTCTTTTATTACATTTGTGAACAAGATAAAACTTTAATTTCCCAGATGTTTGCAACATTGAACCTTAAATGTATTTGCTTATCTAATACAATTGGATATTTGTTCACATTTCCTTTTTACAAAAATTAAACAATTATAATTTATAAAAATGTGTTTCATTACCTCAAGGTGACATGCAGTCTCTCTTCCGGTTGAATTGGGGTCTTGTGGTAATTCGCCCAATTTTTTGTGAGCCTGTGTTTAATTTTTGACAGGATAAAATAATATGTGTCTGGGCTCATCCTGAAATATTCAAAAAATCTGTTTTCGTCGGCAAGAAGTTGCGGAAAAAGATGTGTGTATTCCCCGTAAGTAGCTCCTAACTTATTAATAGGATGTACTTCACTTCTCACTGGTATTAATTTCGACGCAACACTGTCACTAAGCAGCAATAAAGCTGCTGCCTGTTCTCTTGTAAGTTCCATGACACTGATCCAGTTTAGTGCCAGATACGGACAGGTACCGCCTACAACCTGCTTGCATTTTGGCCACACACCCGGAGTCAGACACTCGGCGCCGAAAATCTGAATCTGACTTCCTGCTTATACCAGCGTGCATCTTGGACGTACCCTATCATTGCCCACATTTGCAGAGTTTAGTACCTACTCGTTTCAAGCGTCCTTCGCCTTTCGTTTCTTTTCGTTTTTAGAACTCAACAAATATATAAAACTAAAATTTCTTGGTGATCCTTTTCCGTTTGTTGGACGTCTTCGTTCCACAATTTTGCTCTCGACAACTTCGTGAAGTAATACATTTTGTTTGTCGAAATCTGCCAAACCATTATCAACATAGTACGACATTATCAATAGTAAATATCTTGATGTAACTATAAATGGAGTTGGGCCACTTTCAAACTACACGGCTCAGTTATTAAATTAATTAGGAAAACTTATGTGTAAAAAATGTATCGTATTGTCCCTGAATATAAGCAATCTGAAGTGCTTCACTGATAAATAACATGAAGTTGTACATGTAACCATGGTAACCGGCAAAAAATTGAAAAACGGAGTTAGGTCACTTTCAAACGACTCATATAAAGAAGTCTAGAAGACTATTGTAGCGTTGTTCATCAATAAGCACTTGAGAAGGTGCATTCCGCACAATCAATTTTCTTGTGGGGGAACCTTCTTCAGGTAGGGGTGAAGGCTCATCAAAAATTGATATTCACTATCATTTTTGTTCAAAGTGCTTTCCGAAAACAATTTCAATTTGGTTTTCTCTATTTCTAGAAACTCTTCATCCCGATTCCTGTCTATGATATTCTTCGAAATTCCATATCGTTTTCCGTTTTCTCGTTTCTTCACATTTCTCATCTCCATAATTATTTTTCGTTTTCCCTTTATCGGAGTATGTGGTGGGGGAGCCATATCGTTCTGTTCAAGAAATGGTTCGGAGTGTTCGGACACTTCGAACGTACTATGCGAATCATTCTTATTGCTGTCCTCCATAATACTGGTCGAGGAAAGCTCTTGGTTCATATCCACGTTTATTACATCCTGGGTGTCGCTTGTCCCAGATGTACCGCTCAGAGGAGGTGACACATTTCCCTTCAATTCTCTGGGCTTCATGACGTCCGTCATAGCATCTGGTTGAAATATGGCCACTGAGAGTCGAATTCATCAGATGCTTCCTGTCTCCGGACAGCATACAACATGGATTTATGTATCCATTTATTTCATAAGGCGTGAAATATTTTTTCAGCCTTTTCAGTTGGAATTCACATAAGAATTTATTTATTTTAGTTGAGAGTTTGAAAAAAAAGTGGAAGGGACTTCGGGATTCATTCCGAAGAGAATATAAAAAATTTCTGAAATCCGTTTCATCTATTATTCCGATTATTGATTGTCCTCCTAAAATTGAATCAATACTGAAGGCACTACTCGGTATCACTTTGGTCAAATTGATGACTGATTTTTTTTCAACTACTTCCTTATCACAATTTCTTTTATCTCCTGTTGTTTCCGGGGAGTAAATCATGTTTTTTGACGTTACTTCAACCATCTGGGCTTTGTACAGCAAGGTATCTATTAGGTGCTCGCAATGCAACCTAATTTTAGGATCACTCAATTTCTTTAGTTTTCCAGCCATATGCTTGCAATAAATGAGATCCTCATCTTCTGGTGCAGAGAGTACTTCGTATGCTTTAGCTAGTACATCTCCACTCTTATTTGTTTTTCTCCTTTTTGAGGCTGTCTTATAAAAATGGGATGTACTAGCACTACTTTCAGATGTTGATTCCATATTTTCATAGTTTTCCAAATCCTATTGAAAAAAAAATTGAGGTGTAATAGATGAATCTTTTGTTGGGAAATATGGCGATGGGCGTTCAGAATAAAACAACCGTCTTTGTTAATCGTCCAATGTCGACTAACTTTTATTTAGAAAACTGTGAAATATAGCAGTCACAATTTTATCCCAAGAGCCAGCTACCGGCAACAATCAGAAACCACCATTATACAGAGCTAACAATAGATGTATTATTTTTATGTAATAATATTAAATATCCATTCATCTGAAAACTATTTTATTACACATAACGTCCATTTACTCCATTACAATAATTAGCCGGTGACTAGGCTAAATTGGGAACAAATTTCCCTAAAAATTTCATCATTCCTAAAAATCGCAACAAGTCACTCTTTTGCTGAGGCCTTGGCATATCTAAAATGGCCTTCACATACGATTCGCAAGGTTCTATCCCATTGCCCGAAAATAATTGTCCCATAAATTTTACTTGTCTCGATTTGAATTGTATTTAATTCTTATTGAATTTAATATTAAACTTTTTTGCTCGCTCAAGAACTAATTTCAAATTTTCATCATGTTCCTGCTCCGATTCCCCCGTTATTATCAAATCATCAAAATAAATCCGAATTCCTTTAATATCCCCGAACAATTCATAATTTTTTTTCTGAAACACCTCGGGAGCTGAACGTATGCCAAATGGAAGCCTTAAAAACCGATATCTACCGAATGGTGTTCCAAAACAGCAATAATCCGAGCTTTCATCTGTAATTTTGACTTGAAAGTATCCATCTTGCATATCCAATACAGAAAAATAGGATTTGTTCGATAAAGTACTAGCTATTTCATTAACAGTGGGAATGAGAAAATGTTCGCGAGTAATAGCTTCATTTAAAAATTTCGGATCCAGACATAATCTCAAATCATTGTTCTTTTTTTCTACTATAACCAACGGATTAAGCCATTCAGTAGGTTTGTGCACCTTAGAAATAATTCCATCCTTTTCTAATTGATCCAACTTGAGCTTTACCCTAGAATGCAATGCTTGTGGAATTCTCCTTATTGGCTGTACATGCGGAACAGCATCTTTTCTCAAAACAATTTTATGTGGAGTTGGGAATTCTCCTAAACCCTCAAAAACCATCGGGTAACTCGATATGACATCCTCAAGTTTTTCAAACTTATCAATCTTCAAAAAATCAGTTCTTTTAACTAATTTCAAATCTACACAGCCATTTAGACCTAAAAGAGGTAACTGACCTTTACTTTCAACAATAATGAAACATATCTTGGCTGTTCTACCATCTACATTGCATTCCAAGGTAATCTCACCAATAGGTTTTATGGTAAAATTACCACTACCATATGCAACCAGAGTTACATTGGTCTTTTTCAAATTTTTCTTATGATCAAGTCCATTCAAAAAGTGAATGGGTAAAACACTCACTTCTGCTCCGGTATCTAACTTGAATTCTATTGTCTTGCCCTGCACATTTATGCTTTTTAGCTACATTGATTCACCAACTGATTTTTCCATTTTGTTCACAACACCGATTTGCTTTGAAACCGCGCTCACAAAAAACTGGTCTCCCTCGCTTTCAGAACCTTCTTCCTGGGCCACCTCATGTACATTTTTCTTCTTGTCATCCCGTGCTTCCTTGTTTCCTTTGGATTGGCAGACTGTCGCGAAGTGATGAAGTCGCTGACATTTTTTACATTTCTTTCCATAAGCTGGACATTTACCTTTCATATGGTTAGTGCCACAGTACTTGCACGTGAAGTTAGACTCTTTTTTGCCATATTTATTTTTTCTTCTCAGTTCATTCACTGAGACTTCACTTTGCAAAGCTTTGGACTGAGTCTTACTTACTTCGTAGGCTCTACAATGGTTTATGGTCATCTCCAATGTTAAATCAGATACTCTGAGTAGTTTCTCCTGAGTGTCTTTACTGAATATACCCATGACAATTCTGTCTCTTACCATGTCATCCTTGTCCTTATATCCAGTGGACTTGACAGCTTTTCGAAGTTCAGTCAAAAATGAGTCAAATAACTGTCCTTCTTTCTGGGTGATACTGTTGAAAACAAATCTCTCAAATATAACATTTTTCTTGGGTGAACAGTGTGCTTCAAATCTCTGCTTAACACATTGTAATGACTTCTTTTGATTATTCGTCAAATCAAAGGTGTTGAATAATTCCAAGCCATCATCTCCAATTAGGTTAAGGAAAACAGCAACTTTAGTTTCTTCATCTTTTTTCGAGAGCTCCGTTACAGTTAGAAAGTTGTCAAATTTTTGTTCGAAGAGTTTCCAATTCTCCGCAACATTTCCATCCAAACTCAACGGTTTTGGCGGTCTGAACATGGACTCCATGTCTAGTCGTTTTTTGTCCTTTGTTTATCACATAGACTTATAATACATGGACTCACTGTCACGTGACTTTTCAGTAGATCGAGAGGTTGGCTGCATTAAAGAGAGAAGAGCTTATGCGTTCTAATCGAATAAGAAAGAGATGAACTGATTCCGTGTGGGCAATGTCAAAATCATATGATGGATATAAACGCAGACGTTGCCCACAAGGTTTTCATACGTTGAGTATTATTCACATTATATTTATTCTTGAATGAAACTCACATAATTTTTATATTTTCCATTTCGAAGGAATGTTAGGGAATTCCTGTTTGCCTTCTCGGAAGCTTGTTGAACATTTATTATGGAAAATTTTTACAAGTTTCGCAGACTTTGCCCACAAGGTGTTGATACGTTGATTATTATTCTCATTACATCTATTTTTGACTAAAACTCACATATTTTTTGACATAATTGATTTCGAAGGAATGCTATGGAAATCCTGTGTCTTCTCGGAAGCTTTTTTAAAATTTATTGAAGAAAATTTTCGCATAAACTTGTGTTCTCTAACCTTTTGACAGCTTGCCCACAAACTCTCCATCTTATTCAAACTACCGACTTCTCTCTCACAGGCGGAGTCCATGTTATTTTAAGTCTATGGTTTATCACAATTCCTAATCCGCCAGCTTAGTCGACACAATGTTTGCCGTAATATACGACTCCAATCGACCTGACACCATGTATTATTTTCATGTAATAATATTAAAAATCCATTCATCTGAAAACTATTTTATTACACATAACGTCCATTTACTCCATTACAATAATTAGCCGGTGACTAGACTACTGTCAAGTGGCGCGCATGAGCCGCTTGGCGTCAACGGACCATAGAGAAACATATTCTTCTACTTATCTACTATATTATAATACAATAGATGGGGTTAATCTGACTTTTGACATCAATTTTTAACATCTTTATGTTTCAGTTTCCTACAACTTCTAACGATTGGTTGAAAATCGCAAGGGAGTTTTGAGTTTTATACACGATGGAATTTTCCGAATTGTGGTGGATCTATTGATGGAAAACATGTTCGAATTAAAAAACTCACACTCCATATCATAAATACTTTCCTCCGAGGAATCTGCAGCTCGTATTTTGTAATCTTACGAACAATTGGAAACAGGCACGAAATCTCTCTCTTTGGGCGTTCTGAGTTTCTAATAGGACGCTCAATTCTTCAAACTCATTTTTCTTAATTCTGAGTTTTCTTTATGTATTTTTTCCATTGTTTCCACAAGAGCCATATTTGTACTTTTAGGTCTAATACTCTTCTAAGCTGTAAATCTACTTTTTATCTGTGAGCTATCGATACTGCTGCTGCTGGCAATCTCCTCATCATGACTCATATCCTGAGTATTATAGCTCACTTCTTCATTATGTTAGATATCTTATGAAATAGTTGCTCTTTTCCACATAAGATGCTGTGCATTTCAGAAAAATAAAGCGGTTTACTTTTGCGTTCCGCTCCTGTTTTCTTTACATGATTCATGTGGTTTAAATATTGTTTCTGAAGGTTGGCAAATTTCATTCTGCATTTTTCATCAGCATCTCTTCCTTCTCCAACGTGAAAACCATTTTCATTCATTTTCTTGGCTATCAGGGACCAAATTTGTCTTTTAATAGTTTTCCTGTCATCAAACTTGTGAGAATATTCCTCTTTCATTCGTAAAAAAAATTTGGTTGCATCGTGGTCCCTCTTGGATGGATTTTTACTGTATCACACCATTGACTTGGAAAGCTCTTCTGGACTACCCTCGTTCTGAAGTTCTAAACCATCCATATTATTTGGTTCAAGTGTATTAATGAACTCCTTAGTAGCATCAGGGTCTAGAAAAATTTTCATAATCATAATCGTATTGCAATACAAATTTAAATTACCATTTAATAAGACTTGTGCCGTTTCATCCGTTAACCCTTTCAGTCACGAATTTTTGTTTCATCATTAAAAAAATATTGGACCTGTGGAATCTTTCCTCTAATTTTAATTAGGATTTTTCATATATTCATTTCAACCCCAGAACGCCCCCATCGGGAGTTATGGCATGTCCCCAAATGAGGACACTGTGATCAGAAGGTTGTCGAGTAAGATATTAATCACAGCTATAAATCATCAGTTTATTAGTTTATTTAGAATTCATATTATATGGAAGAAAACACAAACTAAACAATTATTTTTTATTGGTTGCATTATACAAGTCAAAAAAACAATTCTTTTTTCTATCTAGACATGAATGTATATTACATTTGACGCAAAAAAATTTGGTTTTTACAGAGTAGGTGAAGATATCAGGTCACAAGGAACTATTTATGTATAATTTATTCAGCAGCAACGTTTCGGGAAATTTATTCCCTTCCTCAGGCTATAAACAATTTTACCTAAGTTAGTAAGGGGTAGCATGAGATCTGATATATGAACTAACTATAAAATTACTCTTAACAAACAACACAATATAGAACAAACACACAGGTTCACCCTGTATTACAATCGAAAAAACAAACAATCACATTCGAAACCGGAACATAAAAAAACGAGAAGAAAATTGCACCAGCTCACCTTGTGAATAAGAAATTACGATGTGAATCATTTGAAAAAATTCAAATTCGTGGAGAAAATAAAAATAACAATTTTCTTTCATTTCGGGGATCCAAACAAACCTTCTGACGTATCGGTCGCAGGTTCATCCATTCGAATGAAACACAGAACTGCACCAGATGGAAAATGATATATCATGAAAATTATAATTTTATTTCCCTAATCAGATTCGAATATACAATGCTCAATGAACCTATATCAGACCGCGCATTGATTGAACTCGGGTGTCTCACTTCTGATAGTGGACGGACTTCAACCCCTGCTCTTTTCGAAGGACCTCTCGATGGTTACTAGGTCGACCTCTTTTCTTCATTGATGGCTTGTCTATTTTTGTCAGTACTTCTGCTACATCTGCCCGAAAGTGAAGTAAATCAAGGATTTGTTTTTTTGGTACACCCAATTGCACTGCTTTACTTTTATACTCGATCCATGCATTTACACAGGCTAAACCGATAGCATGCGTAAACATACGCAATGTCCATTTTTTGGACCTTATAAATGTGCGCTATATAGTTATCAAAAAATCGATTTTGTCAACTCCTCCCATGTGTTCGTTATAAACTTTTACGACTTCTGGTCGAACGATGTCAATATATTTTTTCTCAGTTTTGTCCCACCTTTTGCAGAAGTCTGTATTTCCTATACCCAAAAAATTCGAAGCCAGTACAACTGCCTTATTGTCGAACCATTTGGTGAGTATAACTTCGCCATCTCCGCTCAAAAGTGAAATACTATTGTTTCTGGAAAAATTAATCTATTATTTTCACAATTGTCTTCCACATTGACTCAAAAAAAAACCATTGTAGACTAAATACTTACAAGTCATGTGGGTATTCTAGTTGATCTTCTATTATTTCCATAATTCGAAGAACTGTATTTTTCAATAGTCTGAATCTCTTGAGGAACGTTAATTCATCCATATTTCGAAAATAATTTGACCTTATATAGATACGTCTAGGAAATCCAAAATCTATAATTTCCAAAATATCTAAATCGTCTTCTGAAAAAATTTCTTTTTCCAATTCTAAATCAATGATTAAAAAAAAATAACAATCTAAAAAATTTTTGTTGTACAGCACAATCCGGCTAGGTACTGTTGTCAGTGCTGGTAGTATCTGGTCAGTGGTCGCTCTGGTTCTTGGGGTCCCTATTGGGGACGTACCAATCCGCAAAAATGGTTTTCAAGAACCGTTATCAAGTAATCAATAATCAGAAAATTACACTTTCACTTTACTTAATACAAATTGGAATCTTCGACGTTGGTTTTTGCTTCAAATACTATATAAAGTGTTGGACAGTTGGAGCTCCAAAATGGGACGCGTGAAAATTTAATCAATCATAACGCCGTGACAACCATTTTGGAACTGATGTATCGTTATTTATTGGTTAGGTTTCAAAGTTTACGATTAATTTTCTATTTAATCTACCGAATTTGGGGGATTTACTTTAACCGCTAGTTGAGGAGGTTAAACGAGGTTTACGACACGGTGCAAGATAACCATATAACGTAAACTTAGTTTTGGACTTAAACTATTGATTAGTTCTACGGTGCAAGTGGCCCTTACTCGAAAAAAATTTCAATTGTTCTTACGGCAATTGTTGACCCCGAATATAAATTCACTTGCATAGATGTAGATGCATATGGCAAAAACAGTGACAGAGGTATTTTCGAGGCATCTGCTATGGGAAGAAGATTTGAAAATGGCTCATTTGATATTCCCCCAGGTAGAACTTTACCTGGAGGAAATGAAGAAGTTCCATGCATTTTGATAGGTGATGAAGCTTTCACCTCAAGTACTTTCTTGATGAAACCATTTCCCTATAGACAATTTCGACACGATTATAATAAAGAAAAGTTCAATTAGCATACATATATGTAGAGCTCGTCGCGTTGTAGAAAACGCATTTGGAATGTTGGTACATAAGTGGAGATCATTTTTTAGACCCTGTGATGAATCCGAATTTACTGAGAAAATTGGAATTCATCTAGTGCATTCCTTTCATTTCACATTTCCGCCTTCAAAAATATTTGATACTCAAATCTTCAATTCATTCATTCCGATAAGCAGAGTAAATGTAGGAAAAACCGTTTATCTGTGTTTAACGTTGTTTTTCTTGCATGCCATTGAAGATTTCGACATTTTTCTAATATTGCTATGCGATAAACCGGAGCTGACGACGTTTTTCACCCTTGTCGAATTCTGGAATTTTCAGATTTTTAACGTGTGGGGGATTTGCCTATGAAAGCAGATTTTCCACCGCGACGGACTTTTTTTTCTCTACGATTCTTCTTTGATTACCTGTGTTTACGACGAGCCGTTCCACAAATTTAGAGTAAATTTTGTTTTGCGAGGGTTAGTGCTCTTGGAAATTAATTTTTATTTTTCGTTCTCCGCGAGTGCCTTGAAGTAAAGGAGGTAGGTCCCCGTTTATACCGTTCAGTTCCTTTATTAGACCTATACCGGTTATTTCTTTGACACTTCTGTACTGTATCGCTTTCTGTTATCTTTTGCCGTACTTTACCCTGTTTCGCGAGTCTGACTTTTCCCTTCGCTATCAGTCATGGTGCGTAAGCCCTTGGGGTAGTGAATAAGAAATTCCGCTCGTCGTCAGTGAAATCCCGTAGTTGCGTTAAAAATAGACCTTTTCTTCGCTATCAGTCATGGAGCGTAGCCCTTGGGGTAGCGAATAAAAGTCTCGAGTAGATCCGCCCTGGTTGTGTTTCTTTCATTTCTGGAGAAATATAATTAATTACATCACGATACCGTAAAGCAAGTCATTTCACTTCGCGAGGTCATCCTTAGTATCCATTTCGTCAGTTCCAGTTGGCGCATTTTATTGAACAACCTCTGATTTTTGACTGTACCCGGTATAAACTTTATAAAGTGCTCGTGATCGGATCGAATTTCCAAATGTATGTTTGCTGATCGATTCGCTCATATTTCATATCTACACATATTTCCGTTGTTCATATAATCAGTTTCCGAAGGTGTGAATAAACTGGTACATAATTTAATTCTGACTACTTCGTTATCGCTACCACCCTAGATAACAGCGAACTCTGCCTCCGACTAGCAGCTACTCTGGTAGGTTTGCTATTCTTCCTAGTGAAAAGAATAGCTGGCGCTCGAGATAAGTTTCTCCGAGGAAACCACGTTACAACCCCTATAAGTGAAAGTGGAAACGGCTAGAAAACTAGTTAAAACAGTTTGAAGACATTTTGGTCTTCTATAAGCATATTCTGAAGGTAGCAGCAAGCGAGAATATCGCTATCTATAGTTTCTGCACATTCCACACATCCATTATGGATGTGTGGAATATTCGGAAAATATTTGCTAGCATTCCAAAGGCACTTTGCACAGTCCTACGTGCACGACTAAGGTGGTAATCAAATTGGCATTTCTTTGCATCCTGCTGGCTTTGAGCCATAGGAGGGAAATATACAGGGTGATTCCGGAGGAGACCGTCAGATTTTAGATGAAGTATACACTAGTTAAGGCAGTTTCGAAACAATGTTTGGTTTATGGTTGGGGGCCTTCATTGAGTGTCTACAGGGTGATTTGTCCGATTCGACCGATTTTTCTTTTATTCATAACTTTGGTGTGGCTTGATCAATCTTGATGAAATTTTCAGTGTAGAACAATATGATTGTCTCCTTTCAATAATTCCAACACTTTCTCAAAAATACAGGGTGGGAATTATGATAAGTTCAGATTAAGTTTGCAGGTTGAAAAAACACCCTGTACATTCCGTTTTCAAAAATTTTCTACATGCTTCAGATTCTATCATAAGTTTACATTACTGGAGCGTTTTTAATTTTTTTGGCACACATCCAGTTTTCCTAGAAAAATTTTTCAAGGATGAACAATATCGTTATTTCGCTCCAAGGCATTGGGAATATTCTGAACTGGAATGTAAACCGGTGTCGTCCAATGATACAAAGCTCTTTCTGAGTCCTAAAGTAGTTCTTTCAAATTCGAAATTCTTATTTAATCACTCATATTCTGATGTATAAATTTATTTATACATCAGAAAATATCCAGAAAATATCTTTATACCTTCCTACTTAAACCAAAAAATCTACAACTTATAAAGAATAAACATACGAAACATATCATGAACGGCAAAACTAAGGATTAACACAAAATTTACATAGAATGTTCGAAATGATTTCCCGTTTTTTGAATACATATTCGAGACCTTTTTATTAAATTTCCAATTGACCTTCTAATGAGGGATTGATTTTGCTTCAAGATATTATATTCCTCGAAAATCCTTTCAACTAGGTGTTATCTACTTCAAATTTCAACCTTATAAACTCTTGTTTTCAGATATCCCCACACAAAATAGTCTAAAGGGTTCAAATCAGCCGATCTTTGTGGCCAAGCAATAGGGCCTCCACGACCAATCCATCTGTTCGGATAATTTACATCCAGGTTATTTCTCACATTCAATGCAAAGTGAGGTGGTAACCATGGATCTTAAAGAACTTGATTTAAATAGAGATTTAATTTTCATGGATAATTTTCAATTTCATTAAAACTATTTATCATACATTCGTGATTCAATATTTTACATACCATAAGGCCATAAGTGAGTACATTTTTGAACGAAAATACTATGTATTAGGAATATTCGCTTCATAGAAAACCGGAAGTGTGCCGAAAATCACCTGAATAATGACTCAATTTTATGTTAATCCATAATTTTGCCTTTCATATGTTTCGAATGTTTATTCTGTATTTGTAGTAGTAGTATGTAGATTTTTTTGGTTCACGTACGTATAAAGAAATTTTTTGAATTAAATGATTTTATACATCTGAATATGAGCGATCAAAAATGAATTTTAAAATTTGGAAAATTTATTTTAGGACTCAGGAAGAGCTTTGTATTATTGGACGTTACAGCTTTACCATCTAGTTCAGAATAATCTCAATGCCTTGGAGCGAAAAAACGATATTGTTCATCTTTGAAAAATTTTTCTAGGAAAAATGGACGTGTGCCAGAAAAAATAAAAACTCTCCAGTAATGTAAACTTATGGTAGAATCTGAAGCAAGTAGAAAATTTCTGAAAACGGAATGTACAGGGTGTTTTTTCAACTTGCATACTTAATCTGAACTTATCATAATTCCCACCCTGTATTTTTGAACAAGTGTTGGAATTATTGAAAGAAGATAATCATATTGTTCTACACTGAAAATTTCATCATGATTGATCAAGCCATAACAAAGTTATGAATAAAAGAAAAATCGGTCGAATCGTACTAATCACCCTGTAGACTCTCAATGAAGGCCCCGAACCATAAACCCAACATTGTTCCGAAACTATATTGACTAGTGTATACTTCACTTAAAATCTGACGGTCTCCTCCGGAATCACCCTGTATATCAGCCCAGGTAGTGGTGTGTCCTCTGGAAATGGAAATTGTCCACCTTGAATCTGTTGTCCTAGGGTTGATTTTGCAAATATTCCGCTGTCTCTTTCTTTTCGATATGACCCAATGTCAACACATATGAATTTATAGTCGGCATCTACTAAAGCCATTAACTATGGAAAATTGTAAAATAACGATCCACTATTTGGAGGACATTCTATACGGCAGTGCTTCCCATCTAAAGCGTCACAGCAATTGGGAAAGTTCTATTTTTTTTCCAACTTTGGCAACAGCTTCCAACTTGTCTTGTTACCTTTGGCAAGTACAAAGGAGTCAGATGTGAATTCAACGTGTCTTTCAGTATTGTTGATATGTAATTATGGGAAATGCGAAATTGAAATGCTAGTCACCGCAAGCTTTCTCCTGTCGCCAAGAATCTGCAACGAAACGAAATATCATTATATATCGTAATTACCTATCGTTTTTTACCTAAATGTTTCAAAAAAACGTGAAAATCCAAGACTGTTTTGTATTTACCGATTATTGCTAATTTTTCAAATTACGTCGATATGAATTCTTTGGTCTCCACTTCAGAAGAACAAGAAGAGAGATCTATTGTTTTTGCGAAACTATGGTCGCAACAAACGAAATCGCCAATACACAATTTTTTTTACTCCATGGCTGAAATTGTGTCAGAATTTCCACCACATCAAATAGCGGAAGCAAGACACAAAGTATTCGAAGTGGTACATGAAATAGAAATGAAAATGTACGATGAGCAATCAAGTTCGCGAGCAATGGAGTCGAATAAATCCACCGGTGATTTATGAAATTATGAATTTACCTTAAAATATTTCTCTTGTATTTATTAAAATAAATAAATATAAATGTTTTTAACGAACTAATTTTTCTCCTATTTTTCCTAAAAATTTCACTAAAACTAAAATATTTCAACAATGCAAACTTATCTTTACGTGACTGCTAGTTTTTCAGAGGGTGAAATAGGCTGTGGTTTTCTATTGGTTGGTAGTTTTTTTATGTCACGTTCTATTACACTTAATATTCATTCGAATTGTCTTTGGGAAATTCGAAAGAATTCTTTGAGTTTGGATTCATTACACTCAAGATGTTTGTTGATTAAACTGCAAAAAGTGCCTTCCTTCTCTTTGTTCTCGAACATTTTATCAGTTTGTTGCCTCTTTTTGGACAAAACCACAAGTTCTTCGTCTTCTTCTTCCAAAATTAAACAAGTTAGTATTTCTGTATCCATATCAAAACACACTATTACAGTAGCGTAGCTATTGTCGCCGCGCGCATGTAGAATTTCAAAAATAATTTTTATTTCAGGAAAAATCGGTGCCGTACCATCAATGTCTGTCAAAATAGGTAGGACAAATTACGTACGAAAGGTGGAAATTAAAAAAAGTCATACTTTAAAAAATGCCTCTCGATTCATAGTACATGTATGACAAATTTCATTAAAATATCTGAAGTTGTATTGTAGATATTAATAATATATGATTTATTTTTGAAAACTTCACCACCCTGTATGTTAAAAGGTAATACGTTTAGGACATATGTTCATATAAAGTTTTTTTCTTAATATATGGCCCAAAAATCTCTCCCATAAATATTGACATTTCATTAGGAAACACCCTGTATATCTGATATCAGGATATAAGATTTAACAATGATCTCTATCGATAAAATGAAATTTCTAGAAACCCAGAACTTATTATTATTTTAGTTCATTTGTTGACTGCCCACAAACATTAGGATTGCAACCAAGTTCAATATTTCCCAAGTAAAGAAACAATAATCTTCCTTGTTGAATTTTATTCGACAGAGTTACACGAAAACTAGAAATCTTCTGTGTCAAATCATATTTGAATCTTGAACTGATTTTTTGACTACTAAAAACTTCGATATGAATATTTATGCTTACCAAATGAGAAAGATGTACTATTTTCTGAAGTGAAATTCATCGTATATCGAGAAAGCAAAAAATACTTTGTCTTGACGTCCTGTGTAGGTAGTGCACCAGTTATCAACCGATTTGTTCCCTTACCAGCAAAATCACTTTCCGTAAAATGTTTTCCACATATTCTCAACTGAGATACGTCATCTGCAATGTTAAGGTTAAGTATAGCCATCCACTGAGATCTCTGAAGATGTTTTTTCGGAAACCTGAAGAAGCAAATAATAAAGGTATTTTACCTGAGATACGAGTTTGTTTTCCTTGAGTCACATATGAAACATTCTTCATTGCTATTTCTCGTATACATGTTTGAAGAAATTATAAACAGTTAACTAGCAAAGTACTCACTACAACGAAAACTACAGAATTACCAAAACTAACAACGATAACGAAAAACGATGATCAGATGAATGAACTATGAACACATGAAACGATAACTACTAACAACAAGCAGAAACAAAAACAAGGAACAAGGAGGTTGATTGAAGTATTCAATCAACGAAAAGGGATAACGACGAGAATAACAAGAACAAAGGATAACAAGAACGAGGAAAAAAGAATGACTAGAACAACAAGCCGAACAAAATTATGGATGGCAAAGCAGTAATGGAAAAGGAACATACGCGAATAACAATTATCACATGATATTTAGGTTAAACACTCAATGTCAAATTTTGATAAAGATAACTTGCACACCCTGTATCGACTATATACAACAAATTGCACAAAGAAGTTCATCTCAATTTTCAAACAAAATAAATTTTCATAGACAAAATACAGAATTACAGAGTTTTTTTATCAAGTTCTCAAACAAAGTAGTAGTATCTAGTATTCTCATTTTTCTTTATGCCTCCTGTCGGCTTCAGATTTACAAGCCTTCCTCTTCCTACAAAAACTATTCCATTCTGGAACTATGATTCGAATTTTCTTCATCATTTTAGGTGATGGTGCCTCAGGTTGATCGACCGATAATCCACTCGAATTGGAACATGTGGCACTTGGTATTAATTCAGGCTTCTTATGTAAGAAGTCAAGAATTGCCAATATTAATAAAATTCACAGGGAATTGGACAATAGTTTATTTTTTATATTAAATCAGCATGGACATGAACTATGAAGAATTGCCAATGTTTTTTTTTTCTGCGAGATATGCAAAATGCAACTTAAATAAGTCCTTTTCAGGCTCTTTCACTTTTGTTCACATGATGAGAATGAGACTGGCCTTCTTAATTGCTGTTATTCACATTCAATGGATATTTTGGTCCGCACCTTTTTCTTTATGCTATTCTCAGATTCATTTTATCTTTTCACTATTTCAGAAATCAGGAATACTATATTGTCAACAGTCCATACCTTCTGATCACTGTAATCCTGCCTACCTCTTCAATACCATCATTCTACAAGAACTCCTTGCCAATATCTTCGTTACTGGAACATAAAGCATTCTTCAAGCTGGAAGAAAACATCCTTCATATCAATATAAAGTATCTGCTGGACACGCTCCAGCGTCTTTTTTTTGGCATCGTTCATGGACCTCGATAAGCAGCGGTTCCACCTCAGATGAACGAATTCCAAACCCTCTAAATCAGCTGATTTTCCCCTTTTGCCTCTCTCACTCAGTGCTTAGGAAATAAGTATACATACCGACAATTTATGGTTCAATGTGATTTATGTTCAATACCTACTTAAAATCTCCAGCAAAAGAATTCTGCATCAAAGTACTTTTCTCGACCATTAGGCATTTTGGCACTTCCTCGAATATGTTCTCGACATATTTGGAAATCTTCATTAAGAGACTCGCCACTAACACTTTCACAAAGTGAATCTTTTTTCTAGAACGACTCTGAACAATAAGTGCAGATCTGTTTGTAGTTGATTTCTTTCGGTAGTTTTCGCATCTCGCAGTCGAGTGAAAAGCGCAATACCATGGGTGGAATAGAAACAGTCTACTTCCTGCACATCTAAGGACGTTTTCCTCGTAATGAAATACAACAACGCAAAGGTGGTGAATTCACGAAGTGAATCGGACGGAAAGAGAAAGGAGTATCGGATCTCAAACGCGCCACGGGCGTTAAGGATTCGTACGCCATCCAGGAGGAGCACCGAAAAGATGATACGAAAGCTGGAACTCAGCTTCCTAGGAATAAGGACGAGTCGTTGCTACAAAACAGGATCATGTCCTAAAAGAAGAAGAAGAAAACGGCTACATACCGCGAATATAAGCCTGTATCAAGCCTCCCTATGTATCCTTAGTCTACCTGATAACTACCCTTCTTATATCTTCCTGCTCCTGCTTTAGATCATCAATGTCCTCATTTACTATTGTCAAGAATTCAGACTTCTAGATTGATCTTCAATCCTCCATTCGGGTAGCTTTTCTTCAATTTCCTCACAATGTAATTCAAGTCCTATAGATCCCCAGTCGTAGCCGGAGTGTGGAAAGATGGTTTAATTTTTAAACTTCACAGTCACTTAAAATGTGGTAAAATGGTTCGTTTGATAGAAAATATATTATCTGATCGAAGACTTCGTGTTTTTGTTAATGATAAAAGCAGTAGTTTCAAAACTTTAAATAATGGTCTTCCACAAGGATCGGTATTATCTCCTCTTCTTTTCAATTTATATTTATGTGATATCCCCGATACGTCTTCCGAAAAATTTATTTACGCCGATGATATTGCTCTTGCTTTTCGCCATTCTGATTTCGAAGTAATAGAAAATACTTTAACGCAAGACTTAGAAATCCTGAAAAATTATTTCCTTGAATGGCGGTTATGTCCTAATCCAAATAAAACAGAAGTTTCCTGTTTCCATTTAAATAATCAGCAAAAATATAGAAAATTGAAAGTAACTTTAAATGATGATGTTTTACAACATAATTTCAATCCTAAATATCTCGGAATAAAATTAGATTCTTCATTGAATTTTAAGGTTCATTTGGAGAGTTTACGTTTGAAATTAAAATCGAGGAACAATATAATTCAAAAATTAGCTGGTTCTTCATGGGGTGCTGATGCCATCACACTTCGTACGGCAGCTTTGGCCCTAGTTTTTTCTGCTGCTGAGTACTGTTGCTCTGTTTGGTTCAACAGTGCTCACGTCAATAAAATCGACACCATACTCAATGATTCTATGAGGATCGTTACGGGGACTATCAAATCTACACCTTTGCATTGGTTACCCGTTCTATCAAACATCGTACCACCTCATATTCGCCGACAGGTGGCAGTCTCGAAGTCTTGGAATAAATTCCATTCCTACCCAAATTCATTTCCAATTTTAACATATTTACCAGATTCTAGAAGTGCCAGATTAAAATCTCGTAAGCCTTTATGGACTAATGATTTTCTGTATTCAACTAATAACCATAAAGAATTTTGGCAATCAGAATGGAATTCATGTAATCTCTTTAATAAAGATTTGATTACTGATCCTTCAAAAAAAGTTCCTGGCTTTGATCTTCCAAGAAAAATTTGGTGTACCTACTCTAAATCGACTGAGGACTGCCCATGGTCGGTGTAATAGCATGCTCTTTAGGTGGAATGCTGTTGATAGTCCAAGATGTGAGTGTGGTGCAGAAGAAGAAACTATAGAGCACTTGGTGAACAGTTGTAGAATATATCGTTTTCAGGGTGGTTTCGAAGGTATTCATTCGGTTACCGATTCTTTTTTGAGTTGGGTTACTAATTTCAAAATTATTTAATGAGTAATATAAAATGCAATACACCCCTCTCGTTTTTTTCTTTCTTTTTTGTTTTCAGATTATTCTTCGTCAACCATCATAGTAGAAGGAATGGGAGGAAGTTTTTGGATTTTGGCATATGAAGAAGATGTCCTTCAGTTTCAATTATTTTCAGCTTATTCTTTACACAAATACATCATCATTACACTTATACGGGCAAACAGAGAGTTTTTTCTGAGGTTTTTATCTCTGTTTTTTTCATGTATCATACGAAGATATGTATGGTACCCCGTTGACATTTTTCCTCTGCTTACACTGAGATCTGGAACGTGGAACAGGTTTTTAGGATCTGTCTCTTGTTCCATTTCTTTACACCCGCTTCATTGTTATTTTCAGATTGTAAAAATTTGTAACACTCTTTTTCAAAAGAATATATATATATATATATTCCCATTAATTTAATTCTATTGTTCCAGTTTTTTAGGACTTTGTCTCAATATGATTCGCAAAGCGTAGGCAGCGTAGTTGTAGTATGTCTATACTATAACCTTGCTGCAGACCTTTGGAGGTAGAAAAACCTGATGTGAAACTTTCGGTTTTTGATTCTTGCAGAATTACACCTATATAGTTGTTGAGTTTTTCTTATGGGAGTTCAACTAATTTCGAGACATTTAAAAGCATTCCACAATGCAGATACGGCTATTGTTAGTATGCCTGTTCCAAATGAATAAAAGCGACATGGACTTCTCAATTCTCACATGAGTGAGAATTTGCAGATCGTTCTAAATCGTGTTTCTCCTTACGGTGGTTTATTTTATATTTCTTTTCCTCTTTCCCCCTTACTTGAGTCTGCCCATGGTGGGTCCGTGAAGTTAGCGAAAAGTTTGAAGCACTAATTCTGAAACTATGTCAAATATTTTGTGCAATTAGTTCCAATTAGTGCCGTATAAATCTTTGACAGCACCATTATAGTTTTTGAGAAATAGATAATTCAAGTTCTTAGTGCTGACTTCACGCTCAGCGCCAACATAATAGAATTTCTTGAAAATTTTTTTTGCAATAATTAGTGCCTAATTAGTGCATATTAGTGCCGTTAAAACGGATGCGATATCATCTTTCGTTTTACAGTAATTGCCTGATGCTTCTTGAACAAGTGTGAAGTTAGCGAAAAGTTGGAAGCTCTAATTCTGGAACTATGTTAAATTTTTAGTGCCTCATTAGTGCCAATTAGTGCCGTATGAATCTTTGACAGCACCATTGTAGTTTTTGAGTTACACGAAATTATATGTTTTGATACCGCGTAGCAATCAATGGAGAGGTATGCGAGTCATTCTCTGTAATACACACCGGAACGGAGATAAATTGTATTATTTTTCCTCGTAACTTTTTTTTGCGGCACATTTGAAAAGAATCATTCAACAGGGAAATTCAACGACTGGTTTAGTTGATTTCAATTTGTTTTGCAAAGTTTCATGAGCTTTTGGAGCCTGCCTGAAAACTTAAGACTAAAAATTGAAAACTCAATTGTATACTTATTGTCGTCTTAAACATTTAACACAAAATCACAAGGAACAACACGAGCCCTTATTACTGCAACCATTCGTCTTTCCATATTTCTGATTACGTTGAGGCAAATTCTCCCATATTTCCATCAAAGCAGTTCTTGCTTTTTTCAAGTTTCGAACAGCAGGAATTATTGACCTAAGTCGTCTGCCTAGCATGTCCCAGACATGTTCAATTGGATTCATGTCTGGAGAACATACAGGCCAATTCATTGCCGGTATTTGAACCTGATTTCACTTACACATCGAGTTGCGTGCGGGCGAGCATTGACTTACATCAAGAGCAAATCTGCCCTGATAAATGGGGCAAAAGGTATCACATGATCTTGCAGAATATCCCCTATATACATATCTGCCGTTAAAGCGGCAGCAACAACCACCAACTCTGTGCGTGCCCCTAAACATACGCCACCCCATACAATTGAGTCTCCACCGGAAGAGAAAGTAGGAATAAAATTAAATTGTTCATTTTGTTCTCCTGGACGACGATACAATCTTCCCCTCCTTTCTATTGAATTTACACAGAAACGGCCCTCATCCGTGAACATCATTATCACAGAGATCATCCAATTTTTGGTGCTCTCGAGCAAAAGCTAGTCGCGCTACTCGATGACGTCTTTGGAGTTGTGGTGCTTTTTTTAACCTATATGCCTTCAAACCAACTTCTATGACTCTTCTCCTCACTGTAGGCTAACTTATAGTGGTTCCACGAACTTCTTCCAATTCGTTTCTTGTTCGAACTGCGGTTCGAGGCCTATTGCGGAGTGTTTGCAATGTGATAAATCGGTCATCTATGGCCGTGGTTGAGCATTTTCTGCCTTGTCCTCGTCCCCCTATACTCTGCAGTTTGCCTCCATCGCATAACACTACGATGGATCGTCGATTTTGATTCCACAAACATGTTGGCAACATTATTGTAAGATCGACCATTTTCGATTATTGGTACTACCCTAGCGATTTCAGTGGGTGCTAAATCACCCATTATTTTTGGGGTGTAAGGGGAAGGATGCGTTTTATAGCCTCTCCTCTCAAATGCCAACCTCACCTTCTCGCGGTGCACCCTGTTCTTACGAACGAGGCTCTGGCGACCGAACATGAGCGGTATATCTCTGTTTCCCACAATCACCTAGCCTAAATATTGGCTTGAGCAGGAAATGGCTCTCTGCGTTGCTTAAGTTACGTCTCAGACCTTGTCGTCTCAGGTTACCTTTGCCACAAGATAATCTAGTCGCAACCGCAACCAAAGTTGCACTGACAGCGTTACCAGTGCAGCTTTAAAACACCTTCTAACGCAGCTCCTACAAAAAGATGGATCAGTCGAACAGGACAAAATTTGTATCCGGAGGTAAAATACCCTCCCATTCGGATCTCCGGGGGAGGGTGCCTGAGCGAGTGAATCATCGTACAACAACCAATGAAAAGCACATAGCTTTTGCAGCATGGAACGTCAGAACCTTGCTAGACAACCCCAAGGCCGACCGACCAGAGAGACGTACTGCCCTAATCGATAAGGAACTGCAACGAACATCCATTGCAATAGTTGCCTTAAGCGAGACACGCTTCTCGGGCGAAGGTAGCTTGGTAGAACATGCTTATACTTTTTTCTGGAAGGGCTTGCCAGAAGGCCAAATCAGACAACATGGTGTAGGCTTTGCCATTAGGAACGACCTGGCCGCCAAACTAACCGAAAATCCAGTTGGCATCTCAGAACGTTTAATGACTCTACGCTTTCCTGCAGCAAACAACACGTTTGTGAACATCATTGCAGTATACGCACCCACATTGAACTCCTCTGACAACTCAAAGGACACTTTCTACGAATCACTCGTTGCTACATTAAGTAAAATCCCAAAACGGGAACGTATTATCCTACTTGGAGACTTCAACGCCAGAGTGGGCAGATGTCAAGACACAGAACTATGGCCAGGAATAATAGGGAAACACGGCACGGATAGCATTAATTCGAACGGAGAACGTCTGCTGGCTCTTTGTGCAGAACACAACCTTTGTATAACGAACACCTTCTTTATAACGAAACCCAATTCAAGGGGGACCTGGCGCCACCCGCGCTCAGGGCATTGGCATACTCTCGACTATGTGATCGTGAGAAGAAAAAATCTCAAAGAGGTGTTAGTCACTAAACCCAGAGCAGATCTGGAGTGCTGGACTGATCATAGGCTGGTAATCTCGAGAATGAAGATCTCAATGCTCCCAAAATACCAACGCAGGCCAAAGTTACTAAGAGAGCGCCTTCAAATCTCCAAACTATATAACCCTTCTACAAAGGAAAGCTTCACAGCTGCCGTCAAAGATAGCCTAACACCACCGGATTATGACGACGACATTGAGAGTCATTGGCTTCGCTTCAAATCATCTCTTACAAACTCAGCGAAAGAAATACTGGGCACAGAACGCTCTCGAAAATCCCCAGACTAGTTCGCCGAGAAAGAAACTCATATCGCACCCCTTCTGGAGGCAAAACACAAAGCGATGAAAACAGCAATTAACAAGCCTAGCGATGTTGCAGCCCAAAAATGTTTTAATAACATAAAACGCGAGGTCCGTCAAGAAATAAGAAAAATCAAGCACAGCTGGTGGAAAGAAAAAGCTAAGGAAATACAAGCTTACGCCGATAACCATGATTACAGGCGTTTTTTCGAAGCTATTAAAACTGTTTATGGTCCAAGCAGAAAAGCTAACTTTCCTGTAAGAGATACTAATGGAGCTATTCTAACTGATGACAGAAAAATTCTCGAAAGATGGAAGGAGCATTACTCACAGGTCTTGAATCAAAATAACGACTCGGATTTGTCCATTTTGGACCTGCTCCCCTCGTATAGTCCGATGACATCGCTCGACGACGAAATCTCAATGTCGGAAATCATAACTGCGATTAAAAATATGAAAAATGATAATCACCTGGTCTAGACGGCATTCCAGCGGAGATATTCAAGGCCTTGGATGAAGACATTCTCAATAGTCTCCTAACACTATTCCGCAAGATCTGGGAACAGGGAGATGTGCCACAAGACTTCAGAGACGCTTTAGTTATCAACCTCTATAAGAACAAAGGCGATACGTCGAATTGCAACAACTACAGGGGCATATCGTTGCTTAGTGTGGCCGGTAAAATTCTCTCGAAGATTATGGCTGATCGTCTGGTTCCACTCTTGGAGAAGTTATTGCCTGAATCCCAGTGCGGTTTCAGACCAAATCGAGGTACGGTGGACCTAATTTTCACACTGCGGCAGCTGCAAGAGAAGGCCCGTGAACAACAATCAAGGGTCTATACAGCCTACATCGATCTAAGTAAGGCGTTCGATTCGGTGAATCGGAGAGCGCTATGGAAAATCATGGCACGTCTTGGAGTACCCGAAAAATTCTTAGCAGTGTGTGAAAGCCTTCATACCAACAACACCGCTAGAATACAGCATAATGGTTCTACAACCGACCATTTCTCAACCAACTCTGGAATAAAACAAGGCTGCGTATTAGCGCCTTTACTGTTCAATATTTTCGCCATAGCTGTATCGATGATTGCTGACATGACTATGCCTGTAAGAGGTGTTGGGATAAAATTCAGATTTGATGGTGGCCTGTTTAACCTGAAGCGCCTCAGAGCAAAAACCAGTACCAAGTTTATCACTGAACTTCAATATGCAGACGACTGTTCACTTATCGCTAGCAGCTCGGAGGATCTACAGATAAAGTTGGACACCTATAAACATATATACGAAGCTTTAGGCCTTAGACTCAATATCGACAAAACCAAAATCCTGGTTAGTCCGCCAGAAAGCCTTCCAACAGATATCAGCCTGGAGAATGAAACTCTAGAACAGGTCGAGCAGTTCAAATACTTGGGAAGCTTCATAAATACTAGGGCTAACCTCGACACGTAAATACACAACCGTATCAATTCGGCATCACGGGCATTCTGGAAGCTAAAGGATAGAGTGTTTCAAAATCACGACCTCAATCTGAAGACAAAGACGGCTGTTTACAAGGCAGTGGTCCTCCCAACGCTGCTTTACGGAAGCGAAAGCTGGACGCCCTACAGGCGTCATATTAAACAGCTTGAACAAACGCAACAACGTCATCTAAGACAGATAATGCACATAAGATGGTTCCACAAAGTTTCAAATGCAGAAGTCAACAATTGAGACTCAAGTAACGAGGGCCCGACTAAGATGGAGCGGCCACATTCTGAGGATGCAAGACACAAGACTCCCCAAAATAGCTCTATATGGCGAATTCACTGAGGGAGCCCGGAAACCAGGAGGCCAGTACAAGCGGTTCAAGGATACACTACATCAATCCCTAAAATCAGTTAATGCCAATCATAACTGGGAACAACTAGCATTAGACAGGTCACAGTGGAGGTCTTTGGTACACAGTTATAATGGAGACTCGAGAAGGATACAGCGGCGGCCAGATCTGGTTGGTGACTATCCATGCCCGGAGTGTGGTAGGATATGTAGGTCACGGTTGGGACTCTACAGTCACAGGAGAGCACACAGTCGCAATTAGCCCTGAAAAATTATAAGTCTGTTCGGCCTTTTTTTTTTTTCCTTTTTTCGTCTTTTTGTAGATTCATTCCCGGCAACGGGATACAGCAATGAATGAATGACCCATTATTTACAGTTTCACAATCAAAGTGATAATAGTAAACCAAAAACCAACTATACTAAAACAATTACTTACGAAAAAACTAGGAAATTTTACTTGGAGAAAATATGCGTTTCAAATGTAATGTATCAATCGACAGATATTTTCGCTTTGATTTGGCTTTGACGTTGACTAAATTGATAAAAATGTGCAAAATGAATAACAATTGTGTAAGAATGGCATAGCTTCTAAACCTAGGCATATCCTATATAACAAAATATAATAGTAGTATTTTATACGAAAAAACATCAAACAGAAACAATAAAATAAATACATATATTTAATACTTCAAAATAATATTAACTTCTCAATATTCAGGTACACAAGTAGGCAATTTCATTTCCATCTTGAAAGAAGCTGACAAATATATCAGCTTCATTCAAATGGTGTATAAAATCAAATGTGGGTTCACCATTATGTCATTCCTCACTACATTATATTTTTTTGATAAGTCATTGTATTCTTCCCATTGTCCATCATTTCTCCTACAATAGGAATAGTGTCCGATTCCAGTAGCTACACAGGGAGCTTCAAAATTATCTATCCCTCGTAAAAGTTTTATTTTCAATGTTTAAAATCAATTCGATTTCGTTGAGACGAACCGATTTCCCAACATCACAATCAATTAATAAAAAATTTGCGTATGTTTTTCGAATTCGTAGTGCATCAGAACAGTTAGGACATTTCGAATTTGAAGGAGGCATCAAAACGATTGTTTTTTGGAGCATTCCAAATCCCTTTCTTTTGAGTTGATCAACAAACACTGTTGGAACATTTGTTTTCACGGCAACACTACAATAACCGCATTAAAACTGCTCTTTTGCAGAAGAACAAATTTTCAGCATATGAGAGGCAACGTAAGTGATGTTGCAGTTAACATTAGATCAGTAGAAACACAACATTTTACTCACTTCCGAATATGAGAGATGGTGAGAAAATAGTCTTGTTCTTATGGTTGGTAATGTTATATTTCTTCAATATCTATATCACCTGCAGAAAAGTTTTCGAGGTACGTACGGAAAAGGAGAAAACACAAACTGATTTCCGTGATCTTTAACCTTCAATATTCAAAGACACTTGATCATATTAAGCAAACGAGAAAATAAAAAGAAACTCAGCTCACGATTATCACATTAATCGAATCTTCAAAAATATGTATACTCTTTATTTATCGACTGTGATATAAAGATAGCTAATTATCTTTATGAAATCGAAATTATCTCAATCATTCATAATGTCATAATGAAACTCATGTTTTACGAGACAGTTAATTTTAAAGCTACCTGTGTAGCGGCAGGAATCGGTCACTGTCAATTTAATTCCAATTAGAGAAAATATTATGGTCAGTGGGAAGAATATATATACCTATTGAAAGATTGAAATGTAGCAAGAAATTACACACATTCATCATTTGAATGAAGCTGCCTTCTCGTCATCAAATTTTTGTTGTATTAGATATTGAAAATTTTGCTTTTTTTCGAGTTAAGTGATGCATCGTTAAGGTATGTTTGAGAATTTTTTTTTGTCAAAATATTGCTATTAAATTTCGTTTTGTACCTACATATTGAGACATTTTATTTTCATATATCTGGTTAGATATACATAAGAATAAATTTTACTATTATCCCCATTATATGTCTGTTTTCATACCAATATATATTTTTCTGATAGAATTTTCGTTCTTTCATATTAAAAAAGTAATACGGTTCTTCTGATACTTTTTCCAAGCATATGATAAACTCTATATTTTGTTTCCATCCCGATGACCAAAAAGTATTATTATTATATATTATTATCACAGAAGGAAAAAAAGTTATGGAGTATTTGAGGAAAAAAACCTTACTTCATATAAACATTAACTGAATAATTTAGAAAATTGTTCTGTGCCCACTTGAAGCCATAGTACTATTATTCTTCGATATCAAGATTGGCGACCCAAGTCGTATATGTGTGAGCCGCTTTAGGTGATAATAAAATGACGCAATGACGACGAATCTATTACAGAGAATGACTCGCGTACCTCTCCATAGATGGCTACGCGGTATCAAAACATATAATTTCGTGTAACTCAAAAACTACAATGGTGCTGTCAAAGATTTATACCGCACTAATGAGGCACTAAATATTTGACATAGTTTCAGAATTAGTGCTTCCAACATTTCACTAACTTCACACTTGTTCAAAAAGCATCAGGCCATTTATGTAAAACTAAAAATGATAGCGCATCCGTTTTAACGGCACTAATATGCACTAATTAGGCACTAATTATTGCAACAAAAATTTTCACGAAATTTCATTATGTTGGTGCTGAGCGTGAAGTTAGCATCAAAGGAAATAATCTGTGATATTATGAAAACCGTTCATTTCATTCCATTGTTTCCAAAAGCACTAATAGGCACTACTTAAGCACTAAATATTAGTGTACTAATTTCATGGTGATTTGAAAATGTTGGTGCTGAGCGTGAAGTCAGCACCAAGAACTTGAATTATCAATTTCTCAAAAACTACAATGGTACTGTCAAAGATTCATACGGCACTAATAGGCACTAATTAGGCACTAAATATTTGAAATAGTTTCAGAATTAGTGCTTTCAACTTTTCGCTAACTTCACGGACCCGCTCATGGTACAAAAAACAGCGATACCACCATAGTTTTTGGAGTTGCTTTTTGGTCCTTTCCATCATCATGTATGATGTATCAAACTCATCTTGGCTTAACTTTTTGATATTTCGAGAACTATTTGGGACACTTTTATGTAAATTTCATTTGCATCGCTCATAATCGAACATAAATGTTCGTTGTGCATTTTATGTTTCAAGAAATTGGTCGAAATCGAGATACTTATTTTCAATTACTTGTGATATTTTGAAAAATTTACCCTCCAAGTGAAAATAGTTCAAATTTTTTTTCTCATGAAAAAATAAATAAACTGGAAAAAGAGATGTGGTGACATCAAGACGCCCTTCTGATTTTTCAGAGGACGCGATGCTAGATGAACAAAATGGCTCTGCGTCTCCTCTTATCGTTAGGCTAACATCTTCTGTGTACATCTTTGTGGCAATATCAACTTCATCAGAGTTTAGATGTATTTTCGAATCTGGGATCCAATAATGTTTAAGTAATGAGGGCAGGATGTTCTTTGACGTATGCAAATCGTTGAATAATTCAACGTTTTCATGTTCCTCATATCTTCATTCTCTTTTTCATCTCTGGTTTGAAGCTTTCTATTCAACAATGCAATAGCAACGGTTATGCTTGAGTTATCAAATGATAGATCCAGTATAGCTGCATAATTTTTTCAGCGCATTAGTAAGATTCTTCATGAGTTTCCAGTCAAAAGTAGAAAGAATTCCAATACGGGCGTAGTCCAAGCTCCATAAATTTACGGCAGTTTTTTGTTCTAACAATCTCTCTAACATGTTGTAGGTACTGTTCCATCTTACTTCAATATCTTGAATCAAAGAACGTATTCACAATCCGCTTTTTTTTACATTCATTCCACTTTCTGGAAGCCTGCTCCCTTCGTTCAAAATGGCCTACCATTTGTCTGCAAGTTTTAATGACTTTTCATGCTTTTCATTTGGAAACAATGCATCTTTAACCACCAACTGTACCTAATGTGTGCGACATTATACACCCTAAACCGAAGCTTCACATCGCCACGCAAAAGAAGAAATAGTTTATCATCAATTTTCCATTTATTCATCATTTTTCGCAATTTTTCTTCTATGTACAATCCGGTGTGGTCGTCTTCTAGTACTTGAGCACTTAGTATAACTTAAATGCGTTTTGGTCCAACAACGAAATGGCCAGTGAGACTAAGGAGCGAGCATGTTTTAGAAGGGTTCGTCCATTAATCACAAGTGCCAGATCCAGACACATTCATTTTTCCGAGTCATTCGCTTGACAAAAGAAGACGTGCTACAGTGCTCCTAGTGCTATAAAAGAGAAAGTGGAAGAGAAAGTCGAAGTGAAAGTTTACACTAGCGAAGCTACGGAATTTTTGATTCCGTCTGTAAAGTTTGTGTAGGTTGTATACGTGTGTGTGTTATCGAAATTTTAATTCGTTAACATTTTCGAAGTTGGTGTTCATCTTCAGAGTTCAGATCGTTGGTTCTGCAGAAAGCATTAGGTGAGATTATTTTTCGTATCATTTTCCTGATTTTTCTCATAGCGTAGAGAATTTTTGATGAGCCGTTTTGTTTTTATGCATGAGGTATATTTTTCTTTTTTGTCTCGAAAAATTTCATTTCAAATTGCTTTGAGTAGCAAAGTAATTATTAATTAGATTTTAAAATGTCTGGCCATTCGGACTGCGATTCCGTAATGGAAGGAGACGCGCTAGGAATCGCTAATGTCGTGTCCGAACACGATTTTTTGAGAGAGGAGAACGCAAGTTTGGAAGCGAGGGTGAATGAGCTAGATAGATGCGTATCTAGCTTAGTTGCTGAGATTAAAAATCTCAGGGAGAGGCTCGAGTTGCAGGAGGGAAATAAGAAAAATCCTTACTCCAAAGCACTCAAAAAGGACATTGTTTTGAAAAATGTCCAAGAAGTGACCTTACCGGTTCAAAAACAGAAGATGGAGGTGGTCAAAACCCCTCAAAACAAAATTTCCCCACCCGCCAAAAGAATGAGAAAGGATAGCTCCTCGTCCAATGAAGACTCGAACAAAAAAAGAGTCTTGGAAACCCCAGCCCAACAGAAAACCACTCCAGTGGAGGAGAGGAAAGAAAAAATCCCCCCAGTCACCCTGAGAGGTACGTCCGAATGGACTTCAATTCCAAACGCCTTGATGCGGAACGGAATTAAATACCAAAGAGCGACGACAGTAAAGGACGGTATCAGGATCGTCCCACAAACCGCCGATGATCACAGAAGGATGACGGACTTCCTTCATAAAATAAATAGGGAGTTTTACACTCTTCAACTGGAGGAAGAAAAGGAAATCTACGCGGTAGTGAGATATCTACCGCTGGATGCAGATATCCCGACGATCCTTGACAACCTTAAGGATCAAGGGATCGTCGATTCTGAGGTCATAAGGATGACCTCAAATATAACAAAGAGGCCGATGCCCTTATTGCTGGTTAAAACCCAGAATAAGGGTATCTTCGAGGTGAGAAGGCTCTACAACATGAATTGTGTTGTTGAACCTAAGAGAAGGACGACCGGGCCTGGACAATGTTATCGCTATCAGCGATATGGACATGCCCAAAGTAAGTGCACTTTTCCATGGGGGTGCGTGAAATGCTCCGGTAATCACAGCTCCAAGGAGTGTACGCTTGCCAGGGAGAACGAGGAGCGAAATGCTCCTTGTGTTCTCTGTGAAGAGCAAGGACATCCAGCCAGCTACAAGGGATGTAGCGAATGGAAATTGGTCACTAAAAAGACCAAGAGATCGCCAAGATCGAACCAAACCAGCTCGAGGCCAACACAAAATACTCCGAAGCCAGCCCAAAACTCTTCGGAAGTGAAGAAACCCCAGGAAACTGCTACAAAAGTAGTCAAAGAGAACAAGAAACCAGAGAAAAGACCGAAAAGGCAAAAACCGTCAAAAAAGCCGAAACCAGGAAAGGAATTTTTGGAATCACTGAGGAACTGGGTAAGTTCACGAAAAACCTCCTCAGCACGATGATGCAGAATCCGGAGAAAGATTGAGAAGAAGATGCAGCAAATTATTAAGAATATTTAACGGCTGATACGAACAATCTCATAATCGTCTCTTGGAACGTCGAAGGATTGAGAGCCCGCAGACCAGAATTCGAAGAACTGATCGAAGAGAAAAGACCGGATGTCATAGCTCTCCAAGAAACAAGACTTAACCCCAACGTTCGGATAGCATTTCCCAATTACGATATCTACAGAAATGATAGACCTAACAGCACAGGTGGCGTTGCTATACTGGCTAGAAGGAATATGGATCACCATTTCGACCAAATATTCAATGGTCAAGAAGAAGAAGCAATATCGATTATTGTGAAAACCAATCGAGGACAAGTGAAGATTATTTCAACTTATAAATCACCGGATAAGGACATGCTGGAAGAGGATCTAAAAATGCTACTAGAAGGAAGACACCCTAAAATCATAATTGGTGATATTAACTGCAAATCGCAGGAATGGAATAGTAGAGTGGAAAATACCAACGGGAGAAGACTGAAGATTTATGCTGAAAAAATTAATGCAGTTGTGATAGGACCTGATATACCGACCTACATACCAAGAGTAAATGGACTACCGGATGTACTGGACATTGTTGTAATGAAAGACATCACTGAAGAAATCAGCATTGATACAATAGAAGACGGAACTTCAGACCACAATCCCATAGAATTCATAGTGGGACATGGCCCAAGAAACGAAGAAGAGACACAAACCAAGGATCGCACAGACTGGGAGAAATATAAGAATTTACTTCAGGAGAAAATCACGAAAATTCCCCAAATAAACACCCGGGATGAATTAGATGAAGCAGTTGAAAAATTGGAAAATCAAATAAAAGAAGCCTATGAAGAAAGCACCAAGAGAATAAGGAAACCAATTCCGAAACATTCACATGGTGATACGCCAAGGGATATAAAGGAACTTATAGAAAAGAACAGAAGACTCAGAAAAATCTACAGAACAACAAAAAGAGAAGAAGACAAAAAGAAACTGAATAAGCATAGTCAGATATTGAAAAATGATTTAACAGAACTGCGTAATAACAGATGGCACCAGAGATTAAGGGAACTGAATACAAAAGATCACTCGGCTTGCAAAAACGCTTACGACGAGAACAGACAGTTATACCTCCACTGCATGGAGCAAACGGAATGACATACACGAGACTTGAAAAAAACCGAAGCACTTGCCGACTCAATTGAGAGACAAGCCAGAATAAATTACAAAAATGATGATGACAATGAAGATCTAGAGGAAGAAGTGGAGGCAAACGGAGAACTGATAATGGAACCACCGGAAACCGAAATCATTCCAAAACCGGCTTCACCAACAGAAATCAAAGAGATCATAATGAAACTGAAAAACCGGAAAGCACCGGGAGAAGATAGGATAACGAATTATATGTTGAAGAAATTACCTAGAAAAGGAATAGCAGCCTTGACGAATATAACAAACGGAGTGATGAGGACCGAATACTACCCAAAGAGATGGAAAACTGCAGAAATGATAGTTTTCAACAAGCCTGGAAAGGAACGGAAATTTCCTCAAAATTATAGACCAATCAGCCTACTATCAGCACTAGGAAAAGTCGTCGAGAGGGTTATCGCCAAAAGGCTGAATGAGGAAACAGAAATGTTGAAGATAATTCCACCCGAACAATTTGGATTTCGACGAGAACACTCGACTGAACTCCAATTACTACGGCTCATAGAATACGTCACCGAAGGAATGCAGACCAAACAGGCCACAGGATTAGTTCTGATGGATATCGAGAGAGCTTTTGATAGAGTATGGCACGAAGGCCTAATCTACAAGACGAAAAAAGCAGGATATTCGACCAAGCTATGCAAGATTATAAGGAACTATCTGAGGAATAGAAACTTTTATGTAAAGATAGATGGAGCAACCTCTCAAACCAGACAATTGGAAGCGGGAGTGCCTCAAGGATCGGTACTTGGACCTCTGCTTTACGTAATATACGTTTATGATATCCCGAAGAATGCTAGAAATATGCTCACCTTGTACGAAGATGACACAGGAATAGCGTTCAGACATCGACGCCCAGAGATCATACACCGGAGACTGCAGGAAGCCATAGATGAATTACTCAAATGGTGCATCAAATGGAAAATACAAATCAATGGAAGGAAGACTGAAGCAATATTACAGCAAAAGAGAAGATTGAGGATGGAAGAAAACCTTGAAGTTGATGGAGAAGAGGTTGAATGGAAAAATGAAACAACATACCTAGGAGTGACGCTTGACAGAGGACTTACATGGAAAAACCACATCAAATGTGCTGTTGATAAAACCAAAGCCGCAATGAGTAAACTTTATCCACTCATAGGCAGAAGAAGTCGTATGAATAAGAACATCAAGTTGACTATGATTAAAACTATTGCGCGACCACAACTCGCATGGGGCTTCGCAGCCAAGACCCACATCAAGAGAATACAGGCCACTGAGAATAAACTCCTCAGAATGGCGATGGACTTACCCTGGTTTGTTAGGAACAAACAAATCTACAAGGACTTGGAATGGGAACCAGTTACAGAATTTATGAAGAGAAAGGCGGAAAGGATATTCGACAAAGCCAAACAACATCCAAATGAGGAACTACGAAGATTAGTCTACTAAGATCCAACAGAAGAAGCTAGAAGGTCAAGAACCTACCACCGAAGACCGAGAGATCAGTTAAGGATTTAAACGTAACCGAAGAAGAGCTTAACCTATAAAAGCTATAGGCAGCATACAAATATCAACACGACTATGATCGTGTGAGAGTCCAGAAACCACAAGAGTCAACTGGTTAATAGGCGAAATGCCCGGAACCTATGAAGAAGCAGGGTTTTTAGTGGGTCTCGAGCTCAGAGAGTGAGAATCCCCACACTGGTCCCCCTCACGAGAGGGTGTGTTCGTCTGTTTTGCAGATTTTCCCCCTGCTACACCGAAAAAAAACAGACATTGGGCAATAAAATCTCGTACTTTGCTTGATACCTTTTCCAGGGCCGGATTAAGACCACTTGGCGCCCGGGGCACAATATATTTTTTCGCCCCCACATTACAAAAATGATCATTTAAAAAAAAAACGAACAGAGATATCTTCATGATATCATCGAAAAGTAACAGCCAACAAAAATTATGCATAAATACGGATATATCATACAGGAAGTTGGAAAAAAAGGGGAACGGAAAACAACTTATATATAAAATATATATATATATATATTCAGTATATTCAACAACAAAAAAATAAGGGACATAAAAAATCCACGAACGCAACAAATATCCTCAAAAAAATAAATACGTGATGTCACGAAAAAATAGAAATAAACATTATTAATCATCACAATGATAAGGAATATACATTAGGCAACAAGGACAAATAAAAAAATATAACAAGTGGGACAAGTTAATGCTCCCTTTCTCGCCTGAGCGAAAGGAATTTTTCAATAATACATGTCCCATCGAGAGAATTCAACAATTCATTTTCGATATTTAATAGTGAAATGTCACTCAATTTTTCATTTCCAATTGAGTTTTTCAAAAAACTTCTTATTCTCTTAAGGGTTGAGAATGATCTTTCACCGGAAGCATTCGTTGATGGCATACACAGATATATTCTCAAAATGGTATCTATATTTGGAAACAATGAAATAATTTTTTCTTTTCGAATTAATTCAAAAATTGTTTCCAAATTGGTATTTTTACTTTCCGGCTCAAATTCCTCTTCACCATTTTATTTTCCTGGTCGATCATTACTGGATTTTTCGAAACTTTCTGATTTTCGATGCCTCGGATAAAATATTTGAACTGAATGCATTCGTCTGGAAAATCAGGACTCAAATCATTCTTATTTATTTCACGAAGTTGCTCGGCATCAGATATTATTTCATCTTTGCTTGATAAATTATTCAAAAATTTAAATTTATCAGACAGACTTGTATAGGCACATTTTCTTCTGCTCAACTCTGCAATCATGGTATCAATGATAGTGAAGAAAACAGTTATCTTCATTTGACTTGCGCCAGTAAATTCGACAGCATTTTTCCTCGTAGTTTTACAATTTTTTTTTCTTTTGACATCGCTTTCATACACCGGGCATTTTGTCAAATTTTTTTCAAAAATTCATAAGATTCAAAGTTGTTCCTTATATTATTCAAATATCCTATCAATGAACTATAGCTGTTTACCACAAGAAGTATGTCTGTGCATATGTTTTGTAGGGATTTATTTGTTATATCAAATCGAGATAAAATATCATTCCACATCGCCAATAAAATACTTGTTTCTAATTTTTCCATAGTTTTTAATAAACCACTTGCATGGACTTTGGTACTTGATTCCTGATTATCATCATTAATAAGATGTAAAGAATTTTTGAAACAGTCATAACTATTATGCAAGGCTTTAACAGCATCTGCTCTTGCCGACCATCGAGTAGTAGATAACTTCTTTGGAAGAAGCTTTGATTTCAATTCCGTGAGAGTTTTTTGAACAATTTCCCAACGATGTGTGGAAGCGGAAAAAAAAATACAATTCGTTAACGAACATAAAAAATTTTGTTGCACTGAGGCAACACTCTGCTGCACAATTACCCACCAAATTGAGCGAATGAGCAGCGCCGGGGATATAGAATGCCAAATTGTTCCGTTCTTTTATTCGTTGCTGCAACCCAGAATAAGTACCTGACATATTACTAGCATTATCATATGATTGCCCCCTACACTTAGTTATGTCTAATTCTAAATCGTTCAAAGTTTTCATGATAGCTTTTTCCATATCATCAGCTTTATGTCCAACTTTACTCATGTTCAAAAATGGGATTTACGTAAAGGATGCTAAATTACTATCGAGTGTAGTAGAAAACTGTAGCGTCCGGTTCATAGGCTGTCCAATTCAAAGGAACTCTCCCCTATGAATCCAGGAACTGTTCCTTGATTTGAGAGTGCTGAGGAACCATTCGAAACTTTCTCTGTCTTTCGTCTTTCGTCACCAGCTAGCATATTGCTACAATTTCACTCTGACAATTGCCATCTTCGATGATTATTAAGAAACGAGGAATTCCAATATTGAGCAGTTTATAAGTCACATCAATAGCCAAAAATTCCGGAAACGCTGCCATGGTAATTTTCATCTGTGGGGTCTGCATGAATAAACCTTTGAAATTGTCATTACTATCTTTGAAGAAATGTTTCGGCGTTTTTTTTCTGAAGGAATTCTATACATTTTTCTAAACTATCCCCCTTAACAGCGGTTCTTTGAAAATTTGATGAATCCTTCAGCGTTATATGTTTTTCTGTTATTTGCTCTAAATTTGGCGCACTAATTTTCTATCTGCTCTGAGACTTGCTTAGCGGTTTCTTTTGCATCATCAGGCAACTGCCTCTGTTGGGGCGAAAATGAAAGAGTTTATCTATTCCTCTCGTGATTATGTTTATCATTGAATTTTATTATTTGTAATGAGTCGCCTCTAATATCTGGACCGAATGAAATGAATGCCGGACACAAGTCTTCTTTTTTGAATGTTTTTGTATCTCTTAGCTTCTTACCTTTTGGTCGAAATTGCTGCCGTCCATGAATGCATGAATATTTAAGATAAGAGTATAAGGGTAAGTTCATACCGAAGATGCCTGGATAAGCGCGGTAGAGGTCGCGGTCGCGATCTTTACATCGATTTCAAAACAAACCTTCATATTCTAATGAGACCGTACATACCAAGGATGTTTCACCCGTTCACCCTCGCCGCTCATCATCGCGGTTTTCAGCGATGTCGATAGCAGAACAAAATAGTTTGATTTTATATGGCGATCGGGCAGTTGCCGCGAGGTACCTTGCACGCTTATTGGCGCTCTTCAAATCACGTGACATTCACCAGGGTAACGTATTTATTTTTCAGTTCGTTTATGAGCTTTGACTGAGAGGAAAGCATCTTCGACATGTACTGCCAGGCATCGATGTAAACCTCTACCGCGACCGCGACCTCCACCGCGCTCATCCATGCATCTTCGGTATGAACGTACCCTTAGGCGCAGATCTCACTGGAGCGATACGATAAGCGATCCAACATGAGCAATCTTTTATAGCCCAATGCAACTTTTATCTTCGCAACACTCCAGTGCACACTGAAGCGATACGATAGCCTATAGGATAAGCAACAGAGCAATCAGTCGTCATGAGCTCCTCAGAAGAGGACGTAGTTTTTGCCTACCGGTACTTGCAATTGGTAAACGATCGCGCGAGCAGGCGATCGCGTTGGTCGGTCGCATCGCGTCTTGATCGCGCGATGAAAAATGGGTGTCGGGAACGACTATTCGAGCGAATAGATGTGGTCGGTCCGATAAACTCAGTATCGCGCGACCACTTCACACTGAGCAGGTGCTGTTCTTCGAGTTAAAATGACTTCTAGAAACGAAGATGCTGAATTTTTGCTAGAAAATATGTACGTTTCGCTTCTTCTCGCAAATAAAAGGAAGAAAACTAATGAAATGTATCGAACCCGATCCGAACTAGATGAATTTCATCATCTTTACCGCAAGCTGAGAAGTCAGGAAGATTTATTTTTTCAATACAGCAAAATGTCAACTTCAACTTTTGACTACATTTGCAAGGAAATTGTGCAAGAGTGTCGTCATAAAATTACTAATTTTAAAATACCAATAAGGTTAGAAGAAAGGTTGATGGTAACCATAAGGTAAGTGATATAAATTTTCAATTTTGAGAAGAATATTCATGAAAGGTCTCCTGAATTAGTTTAAAGAAATGGGCAGCTGTTGAGTGGAAAGAATCGGGACTAGAAGAATAGGATAATTCATCCGCGATGAGGTTTTGAATTTTGCTCCTCAACCTCAATTTTTGGACAGCTTCCATTCCCTTGAAATATGGAGCCAAAGATCTCAGGAAAAGGGTATCCTCATCGTCAGTAGTTTTGTCTTCATATTTCTCCTTGAAAGCGGCAATTTCATCCTGCTCTACTTCCAGCATTTTTTTTTGGAATTCGGTCATCGGCTTGGGCGGGGCCTTTCTCTTCCTCGCTGCAATCATTCTTGTTTGTGGAGTTCATTCAGAAGTATCCAGTAATGGTGAATCAGAAATATTCCCTTCAATTATTGGTTGGATGCTTCCTTCATCTGATGGTTCCGGACTTGAATCATCTACGATGGTCCTACTCGGATAGTTTAGAGGTTGACCATCACAGAAGTTGTTATGCGTAGGTATCTTTCAAAAACCACATATCATTAATGTGTGGCCATTTTCCCGTGTAATTGGATTGATTATATGAACCAATTTAGAATTTGACCGAGAAACTTTTTCATCTTACCAGCAAATAGCCACATGGTTTCTGTAAACATGGCAACATGGAAAAATATTCATGTATTGTCATATCTTCTTTGGACAGAAGGAATGGATCAGAGGAAATTCTCAGCCACTGCATCTGCTCTCCCACATCACCAGTTGAAAGTTCTGGGCAATTAAATCTTCTGCTTGTCAATGGAGAATTGCCACGTGACGTGGAAGGGGAGGAGGTGGCTGATAATCTAGGTGCTACGTATCCTTTGCTTTTATATATTCTTCTCAAATTGTTAAGGTAATGGGTGAGTTTTCCCTTGGCGGATTGCTTCAAGCCAAAGGAGGATAACTGGTATGGCACATAATAAGTCGATGCATATTCTCTAGGGAATATGTTTTTAATTTCGTAAGAGAGAAATAGAAGCCTCTCTCCTGGTATACGTCTATTAACGTCTCCTTTTAATTCTTCTTGAATTATAAGTTTTGTCAGGGTGGACCTGGCATTTGACGAAAGAAATCCATTTATTCGCTGCTCAGCTTATATAGCTCTGCCATCATTACTGTCAGTAAGGAGTTCGAGGAGCTTCTAGAAAGACATAAAAATAGATATAGAGTCATTCGGGGTAACTGAGCGCAGTGGGTAAGTGTGCGCAGTGCGTATATCTCGGCTATGCAATGTATGAAAGAGGGGTTCATTTGGGTGAAGCAAGGGCGCAGAATCGCCAAATTAGTTTTTCATAGGAGTGCGCCGTGCCACGTTTCTTTAACTTTTTATTTGCAATCAAACAAATTCACTAGTTTTCTTGTTAATTTTCAGCATCTCTGCACATTCTGCCAGGTCCAAGTTCCGAGTCCCTCAGTATTAAACAATATTTTATTCGATCATGGGCATATTAATCTAAATATATAATAAAAAATTTTAGGTTCTCTTAGCCGCTCAACTCTATAAGAACGTCAATTCAAATTTTGGCTTATTGGGGAAAGTGTGCGCGGGTAAGTGTGCGCATAGATTCATTATATGGGCATTAGTTCAGTGAGGATTAAATTATGACATTGTTGATTTTCTTGGTTAAGACTCGATCAATATTGTCCTATTTGTTCAGAAAAATATAAAGAGACACCAACAGGGGAAAGTATCAAGTGTTGTGTTCACCACAATTTTGGCACGAAAATTAAGCACTGCTTGTTAAAAGGCGCTTCTGTATCGACAATAAACAGCATTTTTCTAATATTGTAACATTTTGATGACATTATTTTGTAATTTGTTTTAATTGTGTGGTTCACTAAGCACTGCGTTCACTTACCCCGTGAGGACGCGCACACTTACCCGCAATACGGGGCAGGTGAACGCACTCCGACTTTCTCTATTAAATTCTTTTTTGCGGAAAGAGAACGCTTTTGTTTGTTTGCTTTCTGATGATTTTTTATAGATTAGAAAATTCTCTATCTTATGACTATGTTTTAATTTTCCTAGCTTCAACATTTGAAACAAGATATGGCTTGAAAGGCAAAAGTGCGCACAGTTGCCCCGAATGACTCTATGTTAGCAAATGTTAATTTGACCCCCCTTAAAATATACTGATAATGTCCGACGACGAATGTCGAAGGAAGAATAAGAGTATAGAACCTATGCTCTGTGAACTCTGTGCTCCAATGTTACCTGCCCTCTCTTCGAACAGGCCGAACAGACAATTACTTGAACTACCTTGTCGGCCGGTATGCTCTGTACCTGAACCTTTGTTAGAGCACCTCCACGTGCTAGATAACTGACCGCCATCTTACTTTGTGAATAAAAAGTACCAACCACGTGTCTTACTTAATTCTAACATCAGAAGTGGGATTAAATTTCTTCTTTCGAGAAAAGAAATTGAGGATCCTATTTTGTGAGTGAAAATCGTTTGTGTTTTGTGAGAATCTACAAAAACAAGCCAAAATGGACCAGCAAAATCTCAACAAAGCTCCCGAAGAAAGTGAAGCCATTTCGGTAATGCGGATAATGGAGAACCAGGCCCAACTTCAAATGAAGATGATGGAGTTGCTAGCCAACATGTTTAGTTTAAGGAACGACACCGACCACGTGGTGACCGCATAATTATCGTTAGCCCAGTTGACCCCGACGATACATCCTTTTCAACCAAGGAGTGGATTGAGGAAGTTGATCGAATTAAATTCGAAACAGGTACGTCTGATACTGTTGTAGTATTAAAAGCTGGGCAAGCCCTGAAAGGCCGTGCAGCCAAAATTTATCAAAACTGGAAACCGATTATTAGAAATTGGTCAACATTTTCTAGGAATTTAGAGATAGCGTTCCCTGAGAAAGGAACTCCGGCCACGAGGCTTAAAGCTAGTATGTTGATAAGTAGTGCAAATTTTAGTTCGTTAGTAGAGTATGCTCAGGCCAAGTTGAATTCGATCAGGAAACTTTGTGAAAAGTTTCCGTGGGAAATAGTGTTGAGCTTGATAGCACATGATATCACTAATGTAGAAGTTAAGAATAGATTATTAATGCAAGAACCTAAGAATGAAATGCAGCAGCTGAAATTGCCTTCTTCATAGGATTCCGACGCTCCATATTAGTCTCAGATAATAGTAGAAAACTAGACAAATGAAGCAGCTACTGAAAACAGAATCAGACAAAACCTTTCATGGGAATTGTAAGAACTGTGGAAAATTTAGGCATAGAAAGTCAGATTGTAAAGAAACGTTGTTTTAATTCTAATCCAGAAAATTCCAGTCTTGAATGTAATTTCTGTGATAGAAAGGGATATACTGAAGATTTTTATTTTGTTAAGAAAAAGAGAGAAACAAGTTCAGTTAAACTTTAGTTACCCATTGTTCGTAACAATCAATTAGCACATTAGATTTGAATCTAGACTTGTCAGGATTGGACGAGCGATTAGTAAAGTATTGAATAAATCGAATATTGTCAAATAACAAAAATTTTCAAGCAAGTCGACTAACTTAGTCGGAACATACCTAGTGGAAATAAGATACTGGCGCTTTGTTATGTTTCAGGAAAATCAAAATCAATTGCAAAAGTTTGATCTGTTTTGTACGTGAATTCTTTTGAAGATTTACACAAGACAAGCGCTCTCAAGAATGTAAAATGTTCCCGTTGAGCAATCCAGGAGTATAGTATAACGCTGGCAGGTCTCGAACATCAGGTTAGGTTACCGATTGATGTTAATCAGAAAATTTCCATGAAGGTGACATCTATCGAATGGAGAAAAACTGAAGCCAACATTTATTGGACCTTTCGAAGTGCAAGCAGTCCTACCAAACGATCTATATGCCTTGAGAAGAGTAGGAGTCCAAAATAGAACCAATGAGATCTTGGCCTAAAAGAAAAAGCAAATAGTGATGAGTGAGTGCTAGTTTCAATGATGCGCCATGATGAAGTGAAATATTCTCATGTCCATCAGATTTTATGTTCTATACTGTTCCTTATGAGATTCTTATTGTTATGTTATGATCCATTGTATTGTCTCATGTTCATTTTATGTTGAATGTTTTCCAAAGCACTTCAAATTCCATGATAAGTTTTCGGTACTTTAAATACGAACATGTAAAATTGACAAGTAAGGCCCAGACGGGATGTCGCTAGTGAGGCTAACTCTGTGCAATTGAGAAGTAAGGTCCGGACGGGAGTCCCTAGTTGAGGCTAACCTCTGTTCAATTTCACAGTTGTGATATTGACAAGTAAGGCCTAGACGGGAGGTCGCTAGTGAGGCTAACTTCTGTGCAATTGACAAGTAAGGTCCGGACGGGAGTCCCTAGTAGAGGCTAACTTCTGTGTAATTTTACAGTAGTGATATTGACAAGTAAGGCCCAGACGGGATGTCGCTAGTGAGGCTAACTCTGTGCAATTGAGTAGTAAGGTCCGGACGGGAGTCCCTAGTTGAGGCCAACCTCTGTGCAATTTCACAGTTGTGATATTGACAAGTAAGGCCTAGACGGGAGGTCGCTAGTGAGGCTAACTTCTGTGCAATTGACAAGTAAGGCCCGGACGGGAGTCCCTAGTAGAGGCTAACTTATGTGCAATGCCACAAACCTAATTTAACAGTTTATATGTTGTAAATGACAATTTTATCAACTTTTGAAATTCCAAGTGTTTTGTTGACTTGATCTGTAAACAGTAAGCGGTGGTGGTTTTTTTCTCGCTTGGCTCTTTTTTCCACCTATAATAATGCCGCAGCGCGAGCCAGCGCATCAAACAGAGCCATGTACACAAAGATTCAACTGTTTTATGTTTACAAGCTCCCTTTAACAATGTTGTTTGATATTAAGATATTGTTTATGCCTACTAAGTGAAACGAGGACGTTTCAGTGGTCAGTATGGCCGTGTTAGCAAATGTTAATTTGACCCCCCTTAAAATATACTGATAATGTCCGACGACGAATGTCGAAGGAAGAATAAGAGTATAGAACCTATGCTCTGTGTACTCTGTGCTCCAATGTTACCTGCCCTCTCTTCGAACAGGCCGAACAGACAATTACTTGAACTACCTTGTCGGGCGGTATGCTCTGTACCTGACCCTTTGTTAGAGCACCTCCACGTGCTAGATAACTGACCGCCATCTTACTTTGTGAATAAAAAGTACCAACCACGTGTCTTACTTAATTCTAACATATATTTTAAAGAGTCATCAACTTTGTGCATTGTCTTCTTTGTTCCTTCCCTATACATAGTCATTGATGTATATAAAAAACAACTAGATGACATGGTATGGCAATCGAAGAGGATATACAGGGTTTTCAATTTCAGGAAACTTCGTGAAAAGGAGTACTTTTGAAGAAGTGTCTATCTTTTGAAAGAATTTTGTTTTGATGAATTGATTAAGAAGTTTTTTGATACGATTTCGTCTTTCAGTAACATAAATTTATAGCAATACAGGATGTCGAAATACGTTGGGTGAAATGGGGTAGGATTGACATCGAGTCATTTCTTATTTTTTTGATTAATTGACTTCCACCGTCTTAATTGAGATATGCAATTTTGAGGAAATTTCTTTCATCACAAACTTGAAATATGAACCAAGGAAAGAGGATGAAATAAACGCTTACCCTTGTTGTTTTCTGAGAAGTTTCTTCGTAACCAGACGCTGTAGACGGAACTTCTGCTTCCTCTATTCCTACTTTTGCTTGATGGCTTTTCGATGGTGCAAAAAAAATTCCTTGTTTGGAGGGACAGGAGATGATGTAGCTCTATTTGGAGATGGTGTAGCAGACATGCAATGCTTCCATTTTTTCCAATGGGACATAAATATAGCTCTATGCCCTATGGAAGGGATAAGCTCCCTAATCATATCTTCCTTAAAAAATGGTATACTTTGTAGAGTTACGTCATTTCATACAAATGAAAATTTTCAGTAAAAATAATCAAGAAATAGTTATCATCTTGTTTGAGCCCCAATCAATTTTTTATTGTTAAATAAGTTGGCAAATAGATACTGATTTGCTAGTGCTGAGATGTAGACTGTTGCGTCATAACTTCTCAGAGAATCATTTGACACAACATTTTAAACATCGCTTGGTAGGACCTAAACGAGACATACATATATAATAAATAAGTACAAAAAACATTCTTCTTAATATATCAATATAATGACTTAAGTTCCAACTTCTAAGATATCCAGCAATATCTGAATTTTATGGCTCTAACTCGATAGGAGCATCCAAATCATAAATGGCACTTCCTAGGCGAAAGCTGAAATCGCCAATATCCTCTGGTAAAATATCGTCAGAGGTGTGCAAATCCATTTTTCACTGAGATGGGTTCAAATACCCTGTACACTTCACTGAATAAATGTACACGATCACCAACAACAGTCGACAACTACTGACTAAACGAGGAATCAAGCCACACTGAACTTAACCCTTTTAATATCTAAGGAGGATTTCAAATTGCTTTCGAAGTGTCAGAAATAATTTATGACATAACTTTCATACATTTCCTTCACTAGATTCAGAAAATTTATTTCCTTGCAAAGAATATTGCTTTTCATGGAAACCACTTGAATGCATCAGGTATATAAGATTAATGGGACTTGAGTTCAAGTATTTGAATTGGTAGGAATGTATTAAAAAAAACTTAAATCCTATATATTTTTCTGAATTGATTGAATGAAAGAAATTTGCCATAAATTTTTCTCCGAGGGTAAATAAATGTCTATAAAGACATAAAGTCATACCTAACATGGTCATAAACCACATACCGAATGCGCGGAATGTGTATTTTATTGCTTGGCGTGATGTACGCAAATCCTCGTAACCGATATCTGAACAACACGGAACGATGCTCATGCGCACACGGGGATTTTTATCCGAATATCGGAGTTTTGAAATCATCCACACTGAAATTAATTCACAGACACCATCTCAAGTTACCAGCGTCCCAAACGCATTCCTTGTACTGACGCAAAAGCAGAAATCTTCGTTATTCTTTCTCTGAACTCAACAGATCCAGTAATGATCGCATTTATACAAACAATTCGAAAGAACAAGATTAAATATCATCATCCTCCTCCATTACTCCTACATCGTCATCCCCATATGTGAATTTTGAGCATTCCAATAGGTCTTTGTTCCCTGTATCAAGAACCTCTAGTGCATGCTTGACAAGTTGTAGTTCATTTTCATCAAGATCAAGGCCTTTCATTTCTATCTTCAAAAACTGCTTAGATGGGAGGATATAGTAGTGCTTGTTGAAGGGTAGGATATAAGCGTAGTGGGGTCAATGAGGTTTATCAGTTTTGAAGCTTCATGATGGTTCTTTTCTGATTCGGCTTCTTCCTTTTTCTCTGTTCGGTCAAGTGTCCTGTTGCTTTTCGTGAGGAAGTTGAAACAGGTCCTAGGGGTTTCTATTGTATCGATGACTAAGGTTCCGTGCTCTTTTGAGAAGGTCATCTCTTCGGTGGGTTCTGGAGCGAACGGGTTCAATGGGTTTTGTATCCTAAGGATGTAGTTTTTCTCGTGCTCGTTAGTTATGCTCCTCTCTCTCAAACTAATCTCTTCCAAGTGGCTGTTGCAGCAGGTTCATGGTTGCATTCCACCGTCTGCGAGCAATTGCACTTTTTCTGATATATTGTCCCTGTTTCCTATCTCTCTCTTTATTCTCCAAAGCCTTCTTGTTCCGTCAATCCCAAGTCTAAGTCGCACTGCTGCACCTAACGGGTTTGTTGTAAGGGTTGTCAGAGAGGTTGCCGCCTCTTTCGCCACAGAGTAAAAATCATCGTGGGGGTTCACACCTTTGGGTCTAAGTGCAGAGGTTTCAGTTCCGAATTGAGCCACAAATTTCTTATCCATGTACCAAGATGTGTATTCTCCTAGGCCCTCTCGGAAGAAAAATGTCTCGTCAGGACTCAGGTTTATTCCTAACATCCCCAAATTTCTTCTGTTCATTTCAACACACTTCTTGTTGTCTTCTCGGCTGTGTCCCATGTATAATGACATAGAGTCATCACTAGACCTTAGGGTCTACACTCTCATGATATTTTTGTCCATCCTGTGGTTAGGAGCTAGTAATCCTACAGTTGTAGAGGCTGCATTCATCATTCCCATTAACATACCGGGACTCGCTCTTATATGTTCTCTGTCTTCCGTGATTTTGGCTTTGATCATATTGTACCATTCTTTAGTTTGCAGGTTCATCATTGGAATGTGGGAATCAGTCCATTCCAACTTTGAGTATTCGCTTTCAGTGTAGATCATCAGCTCCGCTCCGATTTGTATTTCCTTCATTGCCATTAGGAAATTGCCAGATACCGCAATCATTGCGTATAGTCTTCCCATTTCAGTAGGTTGGGGCAGATTCAATCTAGTTCTTGTGTCCTTGTCAAAAAAGTATTTGTGCATCAAAGCAAAAGTGGTTGGAGCAAGGCGTTCATTCCATTTGGTAGCATCCTCTGTGCCTTGGCATGATATTTCTGAGGGACCTGATGGTAGGGAAGAATTAGACATATTATTAGAGATCTTTTGTTTTTTCTCGTCGCCACCAATGGATATTGTCGCTCCTTCCACCTTAGTTGATGGTGACAGGTGAAACTCCTCGATTATGTACAGAAACATCCTTAATATCATATCAGCAGAAGCAATAGCTCTTCTGTCCTTCTTACCTCTCTCCTTATGCTTGATATAAGAACCAAATCTAGTTGCTATTCTTAGTGAAACATCTTGAGTTTCTTCCTTTGAAGATGTTTTTGGGGACACTATTCTTTCGACTTTTCTCAGCACATTTTTTCTTTGTTTCGTAGATCTATTGTATATAATTTTGTTCTCAGTCTTCCAGATAGTGGTCTCATATTTTATGCTGTCTTTCTCAAATAAGATAAAAAATGCTTGAATCCACTCTAGACAACTAAAGCATTGCGTTCCGGTGTTGTCACATAAGAACATTCTTTTGTAGGCTACAGCTGATGTTGTGCTTTGGCTAGTGAAAGGACAGTATGTTTGTCTGCTGTCCGAATTTGATTCCAATATTTTGTTCATGACATCTTCCACACAATTATTATCTATGTATGGCTGATTTCTCTTCAGAAATTCTTCAACCATTGATCTTGCCTCAGAAGGTATAAAATTTCCAACTTCATTGAAAGGGAAGGGCCCATCTGTCGTCTCCCACTGCATCCTTTCTATCTCTCTCCCTAGAAGGTTCATTGTCTTGGCTGTTGGTTTTCTGTTAAAGCTGTACGCTCTTCCTATGGTTTCCGCAACCTTGGGTGCTTAACTTCCATAACCATGAGGAGGAGTGTTCGTGTAGAGATAAAGGCTGCTTATGAGGCTCAAATTTCGTCTTTCTTCTTCAGGCAAATGGCTATATTTTCTCTCCTCAGTGTTCTCTTCCTTGTTCACACAGAGAGCGGTTAGATCCATTATCAGGCTGCAATCATAGTCTTCAAATTCCATTTTTGGGCTTAGCAAAGTACAAGTTTTTTTTCAGTCTAGCTGCATCAACAAATACTGTTTCCCTATAACAGGAATCTTTTATGGAGAACACAAAAGTTTTGCCTGCAAACCCCACAATTTTTCCTGTTCATGCGACATACTTCAATTTAACAGGAATCGGGATGTTAGGTGGACAGTATGCTTCCAGTTTCTCTAACAAAAGTGTAGCACAAAAGCAGAACGCTTTGTTATTACTCAAAAGTTCCTGTAATGATCACATTTCAATCAAGCTGCATCAACAAAATATTGTGTCCCTATAACAGGAATTCATTATAAAGAATACCAAAGCTTTGGTTCCTGCAAACCTAACATTTCTTCCTGTTCATATGACGTACTCCAGTTTAACAGGATTCGAAATGTTAGGTCGACAGTATGTTTCCAGTTTCTCTAACAAAAGTGGTTCTTATTCAACAGGATTCCAATTTACAGGTAATTCCAGTAAACGATTTTTTTGTGTTCGACCATTTTTCCTCACAGACTTGATTCTTCTCACGTTTTTTGGACGCACATTTATTTTTATCGATATCAAATTTATGAAGCTTATATATTCCTAATACATATTCTCTAACTTTCCTTATGAATCTGGAATATTTCAGCCTATGGTGATTATTCAGAATATTATTTTTCGAAATTCTAAAATAGCTTTAGATTGGTGACATGACCTTTCGCCAATGATCATCGAAGTCCACAATGGTATATATGTAACATACCTTTCCAAAATATCATTAAGGAAGGTGGGGTTATAATAGGGATTTGCTTCTTCTACCCCATCATTACAAATGGACTTCAATAAATAATTCCGCTTATTTTCGAATTCTATTAAAATTTCGATTTTTTATACTGTGATTTTGCGTTTTGGTCACGTATGATTGAGCTTCTAATTTTCGTACACTCCGAAATCGTATCCTCCTCAACACTTTTATCATACAGTATCTGTCGAATCAGTTCAGCAAGTTTTTTCTCTGCGTAATTCACAGATATACCTTTATACTTGGAACTTGTTGAAACTACCAAATTATCGAACCATATTTCAAACTCTTGTTTAGTTTTCATATTGAAACAAGAAGCGAAACTTTCTTTCAAGATATATGTGACGTTTTCGCCTGTTTCGGCAAATTTGTTGATTAATGTTGATAAAATCTTCATCATATGAGCGCAGCACAAACTTATATGGGTTATATTAGCGCAGCAATTTTCATCACCCACAATATAGTCGTAAGTGTGGTTGATGTAGGTTATGAGCGACATCTCATTAAATGACAAGCATACTGCATTTATTTCGGCCATACTGAAATCAGTCACTACTCGATCGCAAATTGGCCATGTGTTACTATTATTGCAAATAGCGAGGATATTTTCACGTCATTGTCTGATCGAGGTTCTGAAACGTTATACACAAGAATTCATAATTATCATAATGTATATCATATGATATTATTTGTTACAAAATATCGTTTAAAAAAATGTTTTAATAAGTGTTTATAACTTCCTACAGAAGAAAAGTTGCAATTTTATCCGACAACAATTTTGTACGAATAGATGTTTACCAAGGACCTTATCTTGACAACCACTCCTCGAACCAATTGTTTGAGCTCAACAACGGCACGGGATGGCAGGTCCTGAAGTTGGAGGGCTGAAGAAAGACTTAACACTTGCTCTTTGTGACCTTTACTTACACGGCACTGATCACACTCACAGTGAAAACTCACTAACTTTTAGACTTATGACTATTTGTCCAAAAGAATTTTGAAATGAAAAATGATCGACAGTTCAAACTCTATTGGAAGCTGAATTTATTTGAAATTTCATTTCGTAACGGAAAAATGAAATGCATATGCTAAGAATATGAATTAATCTCCCTGATTGACAAAGGATGAATTCAATGTGTAAAATGAATATGCGCCGTCGTAAGGAAACCTACACCTGGTAGAGTGGTAGCATATTGAATATAAACTTTACCGGGGGATAATTGAATGAAAATGAAACAATTTCCTATTCGGAAAATCGAAATATTTAAAAAAAAAATTAAATGATCTGACATTCACTTTGGCGTGAACAAACTACAAAGTACAACATCGCCCTGAAACAGTTATTTAATCAACTAGGTTATTAATGAAAGCGATTAATGATTGAGATATTTTAATGTTCGAGATCATTAATCGCTCAATAAACAAGTTTATTACAAGTTATTTTCGTCGAACAGATTTTGAATTGAATGTGAATTCTTGAATGCAAAAATTTTCTATCGATACCTAGTCGAATTTCACACCTTATAAATTTATGCGACCGATCGAACAATTCGAGAAGTCCATAGAGGGCAATTCGAGTTGTGACATTTTGAGTTAATCACATTGATATCGTTCCCTACAATATCTGTTAAAGAATATGTGGAGCTGGTGGAAACTGGAGTTGTAGTAGGTACATTGATTACTCTCTAACCATCATAATTTTTCTGCGACCTCCACAATTCATCTCTTATCGATTCACCCGCTAAGTACTACGAAAATCAATGCGAAATTCAAATAAAATAATTATTTGGAATGCTGCTGAATACTTCTATTTTCAATTACCCATAACAATAATGCATTAATAGGAAATTAACCGATAAAAGGGTTCATTAACAGCTAATTTGGTGTACGTTAAACAGTGCTATTATTAAGAGGTCGACGGAAATAATTGTTTATACTCAAAATCGTTCGATAACTCTCATCCGTGGATATTTGAAACTGATCTACAATGCCCAGAACATCATTTGAAATTTTTGAACACTTAATTTGGGGGGTTTGTTCATAAATCTGACCATTGTGAGCCGTTCCTATACTCTAAGTTGAGCTCGTCGACTTCATCTAGGAGAAGATCCTTCATGAAATCGCTGGCCTCATATTTCTATCGACCTTTCTTGATACTGCATGGGTCTCACCCAAAATCTACGAGGACATGGTCATCGCTGACAACCTACAACTCCGATTATTACTGCAATAGCTGCTGCTAAAACAGCGTCATCATCCATATTGTTTTCCAAAATCCAACTCTTGCACACACCTGAGTCGAACCGTTCTTCATCATTCGGGACGTCTACACTTCAAAACCAGTCTGGACGCCATGTCGAATCGGACGTAGCGAACCGAATGTGTCGCCCCGTATAGGTCGAGTGATGTCGTTCGGCATAGTGTGGACGCGACTTCAGGTACCGAAATACGACGAAAAGTCTGTCGCATTGAGAAGGAAGATGTTGGGCAACCCATCTCTTTCTAATGGTTCGACAACCAATCGAACAACCGCATCAGACGTCGGATGTAGCAGTCGTCTCACTTGAACGCACGAAGTGTCTCTCGCCCAATTGACAGAGCGCAGAGGGAGATAGATTGATCTACATCTTCCTTTTCAGTTTTCCTCAGTTTGCCTGCATCTAGATGCCGTCCCGGTTCTTTTAGAGTTCACTGATAGTGAATTATGTGTTCAGCAAAAGGGTTCATACTTCGAACATCTTCTTCTTCTGAATTTGTAGTTCAGTTTGGTAGTCAACGCTAAGCTTTTCTGTTTACAAAGATAGTCTTATTATTATTGTGTACCATATTGAATTTGAAGCGATTTCTTTATGCAGGAATGTGTTTTATTTTTTACTCGAAAGCGATGCCCCTTACGTCCACAAGTCAGGAGACCCGAATTGATATATATCAGTTAATATAAATAAAGATTCAAGAGTAATTTTGTTGTTGGAGAAAACAGTGGCGTATCATTTTGTTGTCTAAAAATATTCACTCTCGATGCAATCCGTCCACTGATAGAATAAAAAATAATAATTTTATGCAAAAAGTGCTCCTTGATGCTTAAAATCTATTAATTTCATAGAAATATTTTGAGGGGCTCAGAACTGAAGCAAACCAAGTCCATTCAGCCCAGTTTTGAGATGAATGGCTTAGAAGTTGTTTATTTCCAATTAATTCAAAAGTGACTTCTTTATTTATTATTATTCTTATGTGAGCATATGCTTACATTCTAATCTTTCAAAATCTGAAGAAGTCACTTTTGAATTAATTGGTGATAAAAAACTTCTTAGTCATTCATCTCAAAACTAGGCTGCATGGACTTGGTTCACTTCAGCTCTGAACCCGCTCATATCAAGCACTGTGAAAGTTATCAATAAAAAACCTTTTTTTCTATAATTTCAACACCCCGTATCTCCGAAAGGAAGCATTCCTCGACATATGTTCATATGACAAACTAGGGCTTATTTTTGACGCAGAAAACTTGGTTAAGATCTGGACCACGCTGTGTATGCAGTGTTTCTAAAGCAGCCAGAATTGATGTATTGTTGTCGTTTTCGGAATGCTAGAACTATTTCTCTTTCTTTGACATTGGGATACACCGTTCCTTCTTGGGTCGAAAACTCAAATGATAACAACGTAATTTTTGACCAGGGTGTCTATCTCTGATTAAATTTTTTCTTAAGGTAGAGTGATAATGAAGCGAAACACTTCATGCCTCGAATATACACAACAAAGACATTGTACTCAAGCTAAAGGGAAGGTCATGTATAGTCCTCATCCTTCACCTCAAAGCATTGACCAAAAATTACAAAATTCCACGGCATTGTTCCTCTGTTTTTGTCGTGAAATATACAGCAAGACGGCGAAACAGACTTCAAATAGCAAATATAAATTTCGCAAACTTTCTCGAATGGATACGTCAAATAACCAATGAGCCGTGAAAATGCATGTGTTGAAGTTGCAAATCCAATAAATCAAATTATTCCAGCGTAACTTTGTGGTCTTACGAATTGACCTTAAGTACATCCTAAAATATGTCATAGTTCTATCCGTCGATTTCGAAATATTTCACTATGCTATAAAAGATCTATTCACTTTTGAGCATTCATCTATCTGTTGAGTTCGAGTAAAGTTAAGCAATTATGACGGTTCTCACTTTTCTTGTTGTTTTTCCTTTGATTAGTGCAGCTTCGATCGAGAAAAAATCAATGATTGTGAAGCGCTCAGAATTTGGAGACCAAAAAGTTTCCGCATCGGGTAATTATTCTATTATCACTATAATTTTGCGTTAGTCGTATAGTAATTCTTCTGCTTCTACAGCTTAAAAACTTATGTCGAAGCATTTTCCTAGTAATTTCGTCCTCTTTTTCTGAAATCCTGATCAAAACACAGACAAGAAAAGGCTGTAAGTGTTATAAAAAACAGAAATTATACCCCCCTCATTCGAGAGCTTTGAATTGAGAAAGAAGAAATTCTCGGAACTTTCGTTACCTGTTTCGAGGAAAAAACTTGCCTACTTTTGCATTCCTTTAACTACAACCAGGGAAAAGCCAAAATTTTGACCTAGAATTTGTGGTGTTGCGATACCTGATTCTTAAGACCCCATCGAGATACTAATAAAGTTTGACCAGTTATAATTTCTACATCACTTTGGTGATGTTGAATGTTCAGACCGAGATGCCAAGCATCAGTCTTCGCCTGTATGCCATTGAGGCAAATGTCTCTATCGTCATGTTAAGGTCCTAAAATATTCAATTTGAACTTTCGTGGGCTCTAGAGAATGAAACATTGATGGTATAAATGAAAGCTCACCTGTGTCATAACTCATTATTAGACTAACAATTGACAAAAAAAGCAATTCTAATAATGAAAAATTTCCAGAAAATATTCAATGATTGTCGACTTTCTCCGAATTCAGTTACTCGTTTCTTCTAATTTAAGTCATAGGGATGCCCCTATTTTCGTCATATAACGTAGTAAATTCATACTAAACATTAAATGGAAGATTGGGATAAGTTTATTTCATTATTGAAAACACAACATCAGTTCGATGAAACAGAAAAAAAAATAATTCCAAAATATAAAAATGAAATCCAACATCAATGAATTAATAATTCTAACAAAAGCTTATATTTTCTTTGGTAGCTAAACAGGAGAACCCTAAATTTCCCTGGAATTTATTGAAACTGGTTTCTCAAATACACATATGACGTATTCTTTTGTGTAGTCAAGATGTTGGGTTATTAAGTCCTTTGGCTTGAAAGGTTTTGTGTTACTCTTTGGGCGATATTGATATGGCGTCTCAAAAAACTTTAATGCCAATGCTTATTTGGTCGATTTTCGGTTAAAGTATTGGGCCTTTTCAGTTCTTGTATCTAGATGCTGTCGCACAATCACGTTTTGTCACTGGAAAACCTTGTTTTGCCATAGTCAAAACCCTTTGAACTAAAATCGACTTCTGTTTTTTTATTATATTCATTAGAAATAGTTATCCTGGGCATTATTTGGCAGCTTTTGGGATACACATTCAATTCCTGAATTCAACTAAGGCTTTTTGAATATCACTGTGTAGCGTTTTTGGTCCATTTTCAGAGCTTCAAATATTCATTAGATAGGGTCCAACTTAGTTTCAAGAGTTGAGTTCTTTGAATTTCAGGTATTTTTATGGTACGTAATGTTCATTATGAGGAAACTGAAAGACGTGGTTGATATCTTATGATCGAAAAATATTCATCAAATAAATGAAAAACTATATTCCGAAATTTATATTTCAACAACCTTTTTTTTGAACCGATCCGATTTGGAAAAAAATGGTAAAGGAGAAGAGTATTTCTTTTGACCTCGAGAATCTACTGTTGAAATATTTGTACGAGTCAACAACAACAACAGCTCAACCTGTATAATGGATAAAACGGAGAAATTAGCACCTAAAGCATTGCAAAGGTACTTCTACTTTTTCATTTGGAGTACTTAAGTGGCCTTTCTAATTATTCACTCCCGGAGGGTTCAAAAGTAGAAAAGTGCCTTTGATTTTTCGAATTGGGGCTGCCTTTTAACACTTCTGAGGCTTTCTTCAATGTCCATCTTCAAATTGAATTCTATTTTTTCGACTGACTCAATGAAAAAAAAAAAAAGAATTTGAGATATCAACAGCTCAGTTTGTAACCCTCATACCAGCATTTTTCACAAGCGCTTTTAAAGCAAATCAGTTTTCGATGTCAAAATATTTTACTACTCATCAGTGAGTAGAGTTGATATTTCGAAACGAGTACCGTTACGAGCACAAAAATACTTTCATCTTTATTGACTTGATTATCTCTTGTAGTTCTAAAGTGCATAAGAGAATTTAAAGACGTTTAATATTTATAGTCAAAACACCATGGTTATAAGAACACTCTTATTCCCATACTATTCAATACGAAAAACCAAACTATATACTACCTACTGTATACTAAAATACAGTTGGCTCTAAGAATTTAGGAATGAGAATTTGAATATTAAATAACTGTACCCGCAAGTTGTCATCAGAATTTGATAAATAAACCGAATTGGCGTAGGCGTACAATTACCTTTTAGTTTACCAATGTGGAATGATTTCATAAGATTATTCATTTCTGGATTTATGAGAACTTCATTATCTATTCAATTTTTCTGCTCAGATAGTCATCGCACGTTGTTTTCGTCTCTTTGCAAATACCAAAGTGATATACCAGCTAAGAAGTGTTTATATTTCCTTTGCATCAGGAAATAATTATTATAATCGAAAATTGTAAATTCATTCATTCATTCATTGCTGTATCCCGTTGCCGGGAATGAATCTACAAAAAGACGAAAAAAGGGGAAAAACAAAAAGAAAAGAAAAAACAAAGGAAAAAAAAGGTGCGAAAAGACTTATAATTTTTCAGGGCTAATTGCGACTGTGTGCTCTCCTGTGACTGTAGAGACCCAACCGTGACCTACATATCCTACCACACTCCGGGCATGGATAGTCACCAACCAGATCTTTCCGCCGCTGTATCCTTCTCGAGTCTCCATTATAACTGTGTACCAAAGACCTCCACTGTGACCTGTCTAACGCTAGTTGTTCCTAGTTATGATTGGCATTAACTGATTTTAGGGATTGATGTAGTGTGTCCTTAAACCGCTTATACTGGCCTCCTAGTTTCCGGGCTCCCTCAGTGAATTCGCCAGAGAGAGCTATTTTGGGGAGTCTTGTGTCTTGCATCCTCAGAATGTGGCCGCTCCATCTGAGTCGGGCCCTCGCTACTTGAGTCTCAATTGATGCACAACTCGCGCGTTGCAAGACTTCTGCATTCGAAACTTTATGGAACCATCTGATGTGCATTATCTGTCTTAGATGACGTTGTTGCGTTTGTTCAAGCTGTTTAATATGTCGCCTGTAGGGCGTCCAGCTTTCGCTTCCGTGAAGGAGCGTTGGTAGGACCACTGCTTTGTAAACAGCTGTCTTGGTCTTCAGATTGAGGTCGTGATTTTGAAACACTCTATCCTTTAGCTTCCAGAATGCCCGTGATGCCGAATTGATACGGTTGTGTATTTCCGTGTCAGGGTTAGCCCTAGTATTTATGAAGCTTCCCAAGTATTTGAACTGCTCGACCTGTTCTAGAGTTTCATTCTCCAGGCTGATATCTGTTGGAAGGCTTTCTGGCGGACTTACCAGGATTTTGGTTTTGTCGATATTAAGTCTAAGACCTAAAGCTTCGTATATATGTTTATTGGTGTCCAACATTATATGTAGATCCTCCGAGCTGCTGCATCATTAAACTTTATTTCTTCACTTACAGGGTATACATTTCTATCCGATGAAAACGGACCAATCAAATACTCCAGCTATAGGCTCTCTAATGGAAATATACAAAAAGTTCCCTTTGGATATTTCGGACCTCAACGAATTCTTGGAAAGCCAATAACTACCGGAACAGGACCCTACACCTATTTCGATGATGGTTCGTTATCTCACAGCCAGCTTTATCACAACCATCCCATTTATCATCAAGGCTTGCATCTAAGGCCCGGTTTACCATCAGAATATAGGTAAAAAACATATTTCGAAGTTGAATGAAACAAATGGGTCATAGGGTCATTATGAATATTGCTTTTCGGTTTTTGAATGAGAATGAAATTCGGAACATAGGATGATCGTATTACACTCATTATCTGATTTTTTCATAAAATAGTTCTACCAACTGATAGAAGAAGATTTCAGGCAAACTACTCTCATGATCTTCAAATAAATTTTTTTTTCTGGTAATGCAGTTTTGGAGTTGATAATATGAAAAAAACTCCGCAGTTATCGTTTTTTTAACTCCTTTTGAGTTTCTTTAACAGAAATTTCACATTCGAATTCAAAATTTCATATGCCTAATATGAATAATAATAATATGTCCAATTAACGAAACGGTGCTATTGTTTCAGCTTACCTCTATACAGAAACGCATTGTACAAAAACAACTTACACGGTGGAAATTATGCCTACTCTAATCAAGATGGTCGCACTTTTGACCTAGCAAACAACTCAGTCAAAGGCGCTAAGGCACAGAAGGGCTATGAAAATGAAGCAAACTACGTCGACACCTCTAAAGGAAAACATCTAGAAGATGAACATCAAGAGAAGTACATCGAAAAGGGGGCCAAGACTGATAATAAGGAGGAAAATTCAGGATATCATTCAAAAGCTTCTGAAGCAGCGAAAGGATCTCGAGGTAGCTCGTTCGGAAAATCTGATGGTCACAGAAAAGGATCCAAAACAACAGGTTACCATAAGGTTCATCATAAAGACGAATACAAAAAAGAACACAGTTTCTACGATGAGAAAGACAGCAGTGGCCATCATAATGTGTATGATGAAAACGATTCAAAATATGAAAAAGAAAGTGGTAAATTCGAAAACGGGAAACTTAGTGATGCTGGCCATCGAGAGTCCGAATATTCCTTGAAGGATTTGAAGGACCAAGGCAAATATTTGAAAGAGAATGATGGAAGCCAAAGGGAAGAGGGAAAATCGGCGCATTTCGAAAATAACGAAGATTATGTACAAAAAAGGGGAAAGCTATACCAAGACGAAAACGGTTACGCTGTTAGTGATTCGGAATGAAATTTAAAGAATTAATAATTGGTTTACACTCAATGAACTTCCCCTAGAATAATTACTAGTCGCAAATGAATTGTTAAAATATATTATCTCTTTAAATCTTGTTATGTTTACACTGAATAAAGAAATATGTAAGAAGACTTTTTTTCTTTCTTGAAAACAATTGAAAAGTGTATGAAACTACAGATGTGGACATGGAGATACAATATGAAATGTATTGTTCTATCTTGTTGCTATGTGGTGAGTGATCTCAGCATTTTAGGGATAGTTGGGTTCGTTTTTGACTGCCGGTTTTATTATCAATTTTCTTGAGGCCACTTCAAATCCAAAAAATCTCAACAGCTAAAGTATACTTCAAGTCATGAAACATATTATGCAGGGTGTCTACTTTTAAAGTGGCCAAACTTCGAGGGGGGATCAGATGAGTGATTTTCAACAAAAAATGTCTTATAACACATAGTCGAAATGTTGACGGTTATTCTTCAATTTAACATTTCTTGATTTCACGAAATATTTCAAGTTTCTTCATAAACTCAATCATTATTCAGTTTTCCTTGTAGCCTCGTCAAATCTGACCACATATTCGGAAAGGGCAATAAATTTTCTATGAGGTAAAAGAGTCTGTGTGCAGAAAAAAGTTTTATTGCGGGCGTGGTAAGGAGATGAATATCACGGATCCGAAGTGAACAAAATTAGTCCTATTTTTCCAATAGTTTTATCGATGAAAAATTAATAATTATGCACATGTTTTCTTTTCAGTTAAAAATACCTCATTTAGTGTACTTTCGAATGGCATATCAACTTTTGTGCTAGCTGCTTATCCTCGGCTAAAATGTCATGGCTAACAAGTTAACAACGAAAAAGTCGAAAAATTCCGAACCTGAATTTGCTCTATTTTGAATCATAATAGAATTCTCATGGAAATTATCAATTCACCTTGAATCAAAATAATAACAGAAAAATCAGATATTTAATCTGTTAGACAGGCACATTTCGTCCAATATGTGTTTCAAGTTTCTTTGGATTAATCTAATAAATTCTTCAGCATCATACGCTCGGGAAGTATAACTAGTCCGAAAAGTTCTCCTCTCATGACTGCCAATCACACATTGCCCCTAAACTCATATTGGAAAGGAGAAATAATAGTCGCATGAGGGTTTTCTCTTTCCCACACATGGCTATTTCGCAAATTAATCAAGCCTGGCTTCGTGAATGTAGCCTCACCAGTCCATAATATCCTATCGCCCCCCCCTCCTCTCCTAACTCATTTAGTTACCTCCTACAAAATGTAAGTCTGGTTACAGCATCTACAGGTAACAGATCCTACACCTTCTTCAAATGATATGGATGTAACTTTTTTTTTTTTTGAGTACTTTGTGTACTGTAGAATGATGAATGCTCAATGTAGAACCAATTCGACGAGTACTTGTTGTGGGGTCCTCCCGGACAGCTTGAAGTATATCAGGTGCATACTGGCTTTGCTGACTATTTTGACCACCTTCTCTGATTCGCAAACCACCGAATGAGCCTGTTTCACCTAATCGCCGAAGTTGTACAAATGTCTGTCTATTTGGTTGTCATTTGTTGGGAAAACGTAAACCGTGCTTTTGAACCGCTGCGCGAGCATTTCCATCCGCATGCCCATAAATGAACAACATATCGCTACATTTCGAATTTTTCGATATTTTCCTTGTAATCTTGTTATCCATGATATCTACTTTGAGAAATACCGTAATGTGAACATGACTAGGCGCGTTCATTCATTTCACCTTCCGAAATGCTCTCTCACACTGTCTCAAAAAAATGTAGAATATATGTGCCTCTCACTCTTCAATAAGCTTTCAAAAGAACTCCAGATTCTAACAGATACTAGTAAATTCAAGAGAGAAACTCGGAAACTCCTGACTTGGAACCTTACAACATAGCAGAGTATTTCGGATGCAAAACTTATCTGGGTGTATGAGATCCTATTGCAGTATATTTTTTTGTCATTTCTTTTTTCTCATGTTTGACCTATTTTCTTTTCGTAATGTAATTCGACTATGAAAATAAATATTATGACTTTAGCCTTGCGGCTTTCACACTCCTCTCCAGAGGAAAATTCACTTATCCCAGATATCTCAGATATCAAAAGGATTAAGCTCTGTTGGAGCCCTTTCCAGGTTTTCGGGCTCGTGGTGGTGGTCGGGTCCGGGTCGCTCCTCGCCTCCCTGCTGTAGGTTGGATTCCTGCTCCACCCGCACTTCCTGTCGGAGCAGACGGTGTTCCTCTGCATTCCCCATGTACTTGCGTACAGTTCTCGCCGTTCCGAGCAGTACCGCCTTCTGCATGACTCTATAAATATTTTTCGTCCAACTGAAGTTTTCTCAAGTTCTCTAGTAGTTTCTTCGGTATCAGGCCTGTAGATGAAATGACAATAGGGATGGTCTTGATATCTTTCAGCTTCCACTGTCTTCTGGTCTGTTTCTCGAGATCTCTGTATTTTGAAATTTTTTCAGTGTGCCTATCTAGAAGATTGGTATTATTTGGAATTGCCACGTCGATGAATAGTGCTCTGTCCTCATCCTTATTGAGCAATATGAGGTCTGGTCTATTGTGGGTTATTTTTCGGTCTGTGGGAACCGTGCGATCCCAGCAGAGCTTGTGATGTTCGTTTCCCAGTACAGCATCCGGATGGTAATTGTAATAAGGAACCTTTTTCGAAGTCAGAAGTTGGTGTTTTAGTGCCAATTCTTGGTGAAGAATCTTGGCAACAGCATCATGTCTATTTTTGTACTCCGTGCCCGCGAACTTCTGACATCCCCCGGTGATATGCTGGATAGTTTCATGTGTCGCACAGCCATAACGACAGCTATCGTCCGCCACTGAGGCATCCTTGGCGATGTACTTCATGTAATTTCTTGTTGGAATCACCTGATCCTGGATGCCGAGCATGAAGCCCTCTGTCTCAGGAAACAACCTTCCGGAAGTCAACCAGTAGTTCGACGCAGATATGTCGACGTAATCATGGTTGACCTCGTTCTGGTGCCTCCCATGCAAAGGTTTGCCAATCAGTTTTTGCATTTTACTTTCTGCAGAGTGTTCGACGGTTTCCAAGTGATCCTGTTGTAGCTTTAATGGTGTAGAACTATCAGCAACACAAACTACTCGATATAGTTCTGACGAAGCTGCCTTGCTCAATAAATAATTATTATTATTATTATGGCAGAGGATAAGCAGCTAGCACAAAAGTTGATATGCCATTCGAAAGTACACTAAATGAGGTATTTTTTTATTGAAAAGAAAGCATGTGCATAATTATTAATTTTTCATTCATAAAACCATTGGAAAAATAGGACTTATTTTGTTCACTTCAGACTCGCGATGTTCATCTCCTTAACGCGCCCGTAATAAGACTTTTTTCTGCACACAGACTCTCTTATCTTGTAGGAAATCTATTACCTTTTCCGAATATGTGGTCAAATTTGACGAGGCTACAAGGAAAACTGAATAATGATTCGAGTTTATGAAAAAACTTGAAATATTTCGTGAAATTAAGAAATATTAAATTAAAGAATAACCGTCAACATTTCGACCATGTGATATATGTCATTTTTTGTTGCGAATCACTCATCTGATCCCCCCTTGAAGTTTGGCCACTTTAGAAGTAGACACCCTGTATAAGGATATTATTATATTATTATAGGATATAATCTGTGTTGCAGCTTATTTGAAATATTTCATTTCGTATTTCATATTTCGTAAAGAACAATTTTCAATATACAAGAATTAAATGGACAAGATGGAAAATTTTCAAACAACTAGCTCAGATTCATCAAATGAACAAGTTCGGTATATCAGACGAAATGGTTATTTTCCTATCAAGTGCTGCGAGTGATACTTGCCGCACGAAACTGCCGTTGCCCGAACGATGCGAAGCGAGTTCCCCTATGACCTATGGCAAAGGATCGCGCGATCGGGCGATGGCGTTGGATCGCCTCCGTTGGATATTACTCCTCCTGTAATCACAAAATGTGATTGATAGTAACCATTGGTTTTGTCATTTATTACACTTGTCATTACCAACTAATTTTTCTCTCAGAAAGCATCATCCTATACCTCTTCATCGATTTGCTTCATCTTCATTGAATCATTGAACGAGAATTCATTATTCTGAGAAAAATCTGAATGATGGTATAGAAATAGGTGCATAATTAATGATTTTGAAATTATATACACACCTGCATTACATCGTAACTCCCGTTTTATAAATTAGACATACCTTCGACGTATTCCATAATTATTCTCTCTGACAACCTGAACTGAAATAATATATCTTCTTTCGAAAAGAATTTAATACATATTATAAAAAAATATATAATAATATAATAACCTGAAGATTGGTGAACTTGCATTATGTGTTGTCGAACATTTCACTCTTGGCTAATGAAACCACACATTTCATATTGAGCTAAATTCTTTTCTCTTCCATAAATATTAAGAAAGAAATATATAGGGGAAGTACGTAAAAAACGACATATGGTTTTGTTTTTTGGGCGAAACTTTTTATTCGTAAGTCACAATACCATAATATTTCACAACATTCATCATTGAGCACATCCATAACATAAAGGTAACAGAAAGATAAATATTCTCTAACAAGTAAAAAGCAACAAGAATTCATTTTGTCCTTATGCTATGGGCAAAATGGACAAAATGGCATACATACAAAATTTAAACAACTATCGACAAAATTCACAAATGAAGTATGAGCCCAATGTCACAACTAGTCTTTTCCAGGCTTCGATCGGGATAAAAGTTCATTGAAATAAATACATGCACCAGTCCTCTTCATCATCTCTAGATATTTCTTCTTCTTCACTATATTGTACGATTAATGCCTTCGTTACTTTAGGCCTCCTTTTCTCTGGAAGAAGTTTGGGCTCATTTTTTTATTTGATTTCTGACATATTTGGTGTGGAACTTGAAACCAACGTATACTTCATTCAAATTTATTTTAGCAGTCGGTTGGACATGAAATAATTTTCTCAAGTTTTTGTAACTAGAACGAAGTTAGGTTGGCACTCATGAAATGTCGTTAATGTCATAACGCCGTTGCCACAACTAATATCAATTTTTATTACGAAAATGCCGAAAGTGATTGAAAAAAGAGACAGGGTTTCAGGAAGTGCTATTTAGAATTCAGGTCCGCTCATTCAAATAGTTATACCCTGATATTCTAAAATCCACAATACGTCAGACGGTAGCGAACATATTCAATGTAAGAGAATTTATATAATGTTTCATCTGAATCTAAACGACATATATTTCAGCTGGATATTTCCACAATCAGAGAGATTGTGAATGAAGAGGATGACAAAGAATTTCCTTCTATTGGGATACCCAAAAAGTGGTGGCATTTGAGAATTTTGGTTAATTTTATGTTTGAGTGAATTAATGCGAAAGGTTTAGGTACTACAGGATTTTCGATAAATGTCATCGGAGAATAACTTGCCTAAAATGGATTTTTCTATTTTTCATTTGACTTGTCCAATACAATGTAAATGTCTTAAGGTACTAATAAATACCTATAATTATTATTATTACATCAATGTCTTAAGATGAATAACCACAAAATACGCGCAAGTTGCCCTGTTGCCCCTATTAATTGTTTATTCATGTGAAATTTTTGTTCAAAGGTGAAACTCATCTTAACTTGAAACTTCCTTCAATTCATTTCACTTATATTAATGCAAGATGATTTTTGTTGAAGAACTTTACATTTTTGTAATTATCTGTTAATTCCTTCGGGAGATACCTATTCCCAATATCATATGCATTTCATCTTCGAGTTAATATTTTTGAAATCTACAACTGATGTAACGTATTCAAACTTTAGCCAAAGAAGATAATGAACATTAACTCTCCTCAAGCTAGTGCATATTATGATATTGTCCTCAGCTCTTGTATTTTCCATGCAAATAACTGGATTTGGTATGACTTCAATCAGTTTGTATAAACTTCAATTATGTTTGTCACATATTTTCCGAAGAGATTCGACATAGTGATAAAATACGTAACAACAGAAACTTTTACGTAGAACGGGCAACATAGCGTTGATTTAAAACCCAAAAATGTTTTGACAAGCTTCATAACCCCACATTTTCGTACTATACAGAGGGAAATGTGTCAAATTTCCATGGCCAACCGACTGCTAAAATAAAAGTGAATGAAGTATAGATTATCGAGTCCTCGGCTTACGTTTGCCTTGTCCACTTATAAATCGTCATTCAGGGATTGGAGATATCTCCTCGATAGGAACAGCAAGGGTAGACTACGATGCAATATTTTGAACTGAATATGATCGAGTAGGTTCTTGTTGTACGTGTAATGATAAAGCCCGAGATGATTCGTTCTCTTGTTTGGTAGCATAGACAAACTATAGATAGGCAACTCTGGGACCAAATTTGGTTCTTGTAAAAGCTCCATCTATTGAGATGTATTGGAACTAATTTCGGTAAAAATCAATGAATCATCTATCGGTTCATTTTGGCGGTAAGGAATATTGGTGTAATAGTTTAAACATTTGTTTTCATGGAGTTTTTAATTAGAGCTGCCGACAACTTTGATTGTTGTCGCCAAATCTAATGAAAAACTCGAATTCTTTGTGAAAAAGTAATGAATAATGATGCTGTTATGAAAAAAATTTATTCAATACAATATTGCTTCAGTACAGGACTCCACTGTTAACAAATTTTGACAAAATTATATATTAATATAAGAAATAAGTAGAAATTTTTTCAGAAATTAATTAATTTGAAGAAACTCAACAATTTACCTTCCGTACTTGAGATTGTGTGGAATTTCTGCTAAATTAATGAAATGTAGAAGATTGTATGTACAGGATCAATTCATTTAGCTGATTTGTAAATTCAATAGAATAAATAAATACAATATTGATAATATATATGAAATATAAAATAAATATGAGGAGACAAATAGAATCATGAAAGGATAATACCTATCTCCTTTTTTTGTCATCAAGAGAGTATCAATGACCCCTCTTCTTCTGTTTTTGGTTCATTTGTTGAGACATAAAAAAATTGAATGTTGTTCTATTCACCTTGTTGAGGCAACACAAGGTGTATGTTTTCTTCAACATCATTACTTTCTCCCTCAAAGCTATGTGTCTGCTTCTCAATCGGCCCTCCTTTCTTCTCAGATATTTGAATTGCCGGAACAGAGCAAGGTTGAGATTCTGAAAAATAATGCCAAACATTACACTTGAAAAAATACTAATAGAGACTGCATACCTTCTGGAATATATTCCCACTGTACTTCTTCAGAATCTTCCTGTCTTGAAGGTTGACATTCTGAAAAATCCAACAATTACACTTTGTACAATAGTTACGAAAGACTACATACCTTCTAAAATAGATTGAGAAACTGTTCTTTCTGTTGCTCTCAAAATATCTTTTCTTTTTTTTCTCCCATAACACTTTGTTGGTGCCAGAACCCTCAAATCTTCATCATGCATTTGGGAACACAACAAAATCTCAACATTGTGGGATTATAAATCGGAGAATAACTCGGCAAAATTCAAACTATCAGAGCGTACACAACATGCGTAGAAGGCAATGAAAATAAAGAGTGAGATATTGGTATCAGGATATGGATTTTAAACACAAAAGAAATGGTGTTTTTTGTTTACTTTTTTTCAGTCTTGACACGATGACATTGCAAAGACAGTTTATTTTCACGCGCATGCGCGTCATTTCTACCGTTTACTAAACGTTCCGCTAGACGGCGGCAGTGTCAGCACATTTTAGCGGTTCACGTTGTTTCTAAGCGAGTTTCACCCCCCTGTTTGGTAGGTACTGTTACTGTAACAGTATTTTTAATATTTGGTGTGAGAACACAGGACCTTTGAAACTGTAACTGATCTCCTCGTTCATTTGTGTTGTTTTCTAGATTCCAATAACCAACCATCCATTCCTAACTGCTTCAATAGCTTTTTGCATTGATTCAGAACATACAGGATAGACGATCAGTAGTCCGCTGATAATTACGAGGCGTATTGGTAAATCTGTAAATAAAATTGACAGATTATAAAAGTAATTTTCTTGACAGAGTTTTATGGACAAAATTACATACCTATGACAGTATGTCCGTATGCCTTATATGTCATTTTGTCCATATGAAGATGAAAACGAGAAAACATATCAAATGAAACCAAAAATTTAATTTTTCCGTTTATGTGTTTAATGAGTCCTATAAATCTGCGATCTTGACTCTGATATTCAGTAAAAAATAATAAATAATAATAATATTAACAGTCTACTTATGTTATGTTTCGACTCACCTAATAAAACAGCGTTTCATCGCGCAGATTCCTTCAGAATCGAGTGAACAATGAATTTTATTGGGTTTGGTTTTCTTGAAACAAAAAAAGGAAACATATGCTTGCGACCTGCAAATAACGTGCGTTCAAAAAAATTCGTCGTCAAGTAGGCTATGGAATTTTGAACGTCGATATTTCGTGTCTAAACGTAATTCTTAGCTCGTGCTTTACTATTTTCCAGGTGAACTGTCATTTTAGCATTTTGGGTTGTTGTTGAATTAAAATTATCAGCAAATTATAAAGATTTATTCCCGGTAACGGGATACAGCAATGAATGAATGAATGAAAGACTTTTACTATTGAATTCTACTTCAAAATTGGAAAGAAAATTGAAGGAAAATGGAAATATTCTGTTCCGGCGACTTCATTGAAGCCTATGTTGCTGTAGATTATTAAGAATGAATTTTTCCATTGTACTGTTTTGCGATGTGTTGACGAAACAGGTATGTTCAAACAAAAAAGAAAGTGGTATACCAAAAAAGAAAACTCTAGAGTTCAGTAATAATGGTGACAGAAGGTCGACAAACCTCTCTTCAGATTTTATCTCAAGTGGATGGAGTATCCGTTGGCATATGCCACCCGATTTTGAAAAAAAGATATCCATTTGTTTCCATAAAGATTGACATGTTATCAGAAAACTGAAAAGGTTGTGATTACCTAACCTTGTAGCATCCGAGAAAAATTGGAGTTCAGAACTGATGCATACTGACAGTATGCATCAGTCAAAGGCAAAATGTGGACCTACTTTCTTTTATGGAACTTTAATAGCAGAACGTTATGAAGGAGAAAGCATCATGCCTTTTCATAGCTGAATTGAATTTTAATAAATTGTCCAATAGCTATTTTCATGTAATTCAGTTCTTTTAGTTTAGTCATGGATTTTCAGTAATGACTGAATCAATTCAATATTTATAGAGAATTAATAAACATATTATTGAGAATCTTACTGTGATTTATTCATATGACTGAAGTACAAAAAAAACCTTACAAAAAAAACATACTACCACGATCAATTCAAGATTCATGTCTCTTACGTATGAAAATAGTGGACGGCTAAAATTTTTACGAAGAATTTTTCTAACCGCCTCAGATTGTTTGGATTCTTGTCATCTTACTTACAAGAAATGCTTTTCGAACGTTGGGTGAAATCTACAGGTAATCTTTTCTGAAAAGTGCCTTTCCGTACAAAATTACGATATATAGGTTAATGTCATCATTGTTTACATTTTGGGAAGATGAAGTAATTCAAGGAAAGACATACGCACAGATTACAGAGTAGAACATACGTGGACATACGTTCTGCCACCGAATATCAGCCTTCAAAATTTCAAAGCCTACTTGACGACGAATTTTTTTGAACGCACGTTATGTTCAGTTACAATTAGATTTCCGATTAGTTCGCACCACTTGAATCGCTTGATAGAAATTTAGTGTCCGTATAGAGTAAAGTGCAGGCCAGAGGATGGCCCCCTCAGCACTTCATCCCTCGCCAACTTCCGATCACCGTACCCGTAAGTGGTCATTATACAGTTCAATCATTGATATATTTGGATTATATTGTGTCCTGGCCCTCGAATCTATATTAATAAAAGAGGATCTATGGTTTATTTCAGAATGCTTTATTGTTCAAACCATCGCACCAAATTGGACAATTCTTTTTTTGTTGTGTTTATTATTGTTAGGGCAAGGTTCATATAACAAAATATACCCAAAAAAAATTGTACAGAACAGAAAAAAATGCATTCCTTTTTCTTACGACCAATCGAGCAATCATAGAGTACTTATAGGTTTTCGACATTTGGACAAAAAGTTAAGTTATATCGAGTAAATCGAAAATTTGAAATTTTCGATCAGAAGTAACGAGTTAGTTATTATTATCTACCCTAGAAATAATTTAAATGGCAAAACTAGGTTTGCCGGGTCAGCTAGTAATTAAAAATAGGTGAGGGTTCAGACAATTGAAATATTCAGAAATGATCACAACAAATTTGTACAAAAATAACCCTGTTGAAGACTAGGATATTCAAGAATAATATCACAGAATCAACATATTCATTAGAGATTTCAAAAAGGAAATCACCAACTTACATTACCAAAATATATTTTTTATACAAGATTGTTCTAAATGTAAAAAAAATTGATCAAAACATTCGAAAATGAACAAATTTTAACAAAAACTAAACCCTGTAAAAGACTAGAATAAAAAAACTTCCTTCTTTCAATCACTCTCTGTGTCCAAGTGTTTTCTTTTTTTTGGTATTGGGAACATTCCTTTGTTCTTTGTAAGCAAAAATTCTTCCATAATATTTAAAAACTCAGTTCTTTGACTGCTCTGCTCTTTCGGAAGAGAATTTTGCACGTGAATTGTCCCCATTAGCTCCTCATTTTTTTTTTGTTGGTCCATTTGTTTTTCTGTTGTATTTATTGACCCTATAATATGGGCTTTTGTAACCTTATGCTTTTTAGGCATAACTTTTTGGTATGTTATCCCTTCAGTATATATGTACACAAAAATAAAAACTCATTTCAGCTACAATCTGATATACATAATTACAACACGCGAAATAAATCTCATATTAGAAAGGATTCTCTAAGACTAAGTAGATCCCTAAACTCTGCCTTCTGTGCAACATCCATGTACAATGTTTTATCTCGCTCTTACAAAAATTTACCAAGTAAACATTTCAAAAATGAAGTGTACGAGGAATTAATTAGAAACGTGTTCTATTTAGTGAATGAATTCTGTGAGTTAAATTGAGGTTTTCGGAGCACTACTTGTTTATTTTGAATTATTTTATTTCAAATATACATATACATCATCGTTTATTGACTATGTTTCATTATTATTTTTTATTTTATTTTAGTGATTTTCAACTGTTCGATGTTCTCTATATCTTATTCATGTTTATTCAACAACTGTATTTATGACTGGTGAAAGCAACAACTTGTTTTGTAATGTCACCAATAAAGCTAATCTAATCTAATCTATTCAGTAGCTTGGGACTTTTCACTTTGACTATGACTATTATCAGATAGTTCATCAATAAGAAAGAAACTTTTATCACACACTTCATTCCATTCTTGAATAGGTTGTTCAAGAGACTGGCCAGGCTCACTTACTAGATCTTGATTATCACTTCTACCCAAGCTATCAACAACATGTTGTAAATTTAGCTTATCGTTTTGGCCTAAAATAGAATCTTTCTTCTTATTAAATTCAGGAGGATCTCTTCTTTCAGCTTCTGTTGTTTTTAGATGCTGCTTATATTCAATGTACTGCTTATACAGGGTGTTTCATTGGTAAATGAACATACGATAACTTGAGCTAGAGCTACCCTAGGCGAGTCCCAAAAACCCATATTAGATAGGTCTAATCAATTCCATAACCGAAATACGGGGTGCTTCATGTATTCACCTAATATTTGAATTTCTCATAACTTTTGAACCAATCAGTATAGTCAGTTGATATTTGATATATATGATTGACTTACACAGGTCGATAGATTTACATTAAATTTCAAAAAAATGCCAGGTCCGTATTTGAAAAATATGGGACGTCTTCCAAGCTGGAATTCAACACCCTCTACATTAAAATTTTGGAATTTGATTGAGATATTTGAAACGAGCAGAAAATTTTCAATCAGATTCCGTAGATTTTATTTTCCACATGTAATTTTGCTCAAAGGAAACTCCAGGGAAAGATCAAATTGAATATTGGAATTTCTCTAATCTTGAGATAATCGTTCATTTGTGATCAAATTGGTTTTTTTGACCCACTTATTGCACATTCGTATTTCATAATATTCTGAGGAGTTATTTCAAGTTATTACCTGAAAAAAATGATTGATTAAGGAAAATTCTCTTTTTTCTATCTCGAATGGAAATTGTTTTATTATTAATAAAGATTCTTATTGCGTTCATTATTATCTTTAAAACTTCATGTTTTCTTTTGTTACTTTAATCGATAAGTCACCACACAATATTGGAAAATGTCCTTTGCCACATACATTTCATACATTTAAAGAAAGCCTTGCATCTATTGATAGTATTATTAGCATTCCTCTTCTAACAATTTCTTTGCTTCTTTTTTTGGTGGCATGACTTCAAATGAAAGAATCATTTCAAGCTGTTTTTTGGATAGTATCTATCCAAAGGATAGATGCATCGAATGTGATTTATAATTTTTGGGGCGTGATGTATAATTTTTTTCGAACAAATTTTTAAAATTTTCAGCAACTAAAGAGGCATGCAAGCACAATAAAGCAATCATATTGTTCGTTTTGCAGCACAGAGTACACCGTGGGTCAACGGTTGTGTTTTATTTGCAAACCCGTGTTAACACTGTTGTGTTATTTTTGACATCAAGCGTCAAATTAATGCACTACACTACACGCCGTCCTACAAAACGAACGAGGTAAATAATTCATTAGAAGGTGTAGAGCATGTGTCAGAGTTCATGTTGGCTACTTTGAACTTTTTTGAAACTCAGTTGAATAAAACGATGTTTCACATTGGTTATTTTTTCTCGTTTCTCTTCATTTTCAAGCCCCACAGTTATGAAACCAATGTTATCAAGTGAATTTCAAGTAATAAAGTAATTTATTCTGCTTGCAAGTCTCATTTTAGTTGGTAAAAAAAAATTTGAAAACAAGGTGTACATCAAACTAGGCCTTGACTCATTGTAATAGGAATATATTTTGTAGCGAATGCTGAAAATACAATTTCGGAATCAGAATCAGCATTTTTTGACTTTTGTAATGATAGAAAATATCAATTACATGAAAATCGGGCAGTGAGAGGATTGGCGTCAATTTTAAAAGATTGAGCTGTGAACATGAGAGAAAAGATGGTACAGATTTTGGAGAAGCTAAACCATAATATTTTGAAGAAATTAAGTGTTCTAATTGTTCTTTTGTTAATTGCTCGTTTAAATCAATTGTTTTGGGCCTGTATTTTTTTCTATAATAATAGAAATTTTTAACAACTTTCTCAAGCATGTTGCTTGAGGGGGCAACAAACCCCCGTTGGTCTGTTTCCAAGCAACAAGTTTTCGAAATCTGATATACATTTTTTTCGAGCAATTTCCAGTGGTTATATCTCTAGGACATTGATGATAGACGAGATAATTTTATGACAATCGAGAGCTCGTTCTTTGGTAACTGTTACCAAGCAACGAGCTTGAGAAATTTATCAGAAAATTATGAGGCATTTGTCAATGTCCGAGGGATATACGGCGGAAAATTTCTTGACAAAAAAATTCATAACTCAACACAAGAAAACATTTATTTATTTATTGAAAGTAGAGTTAGTGAAAGTGCAATTATTAAAATTTAACTTTACATTAGATTCGTTGCTGTTCTCTTCTACAGGAGATCTATTACCACGCATAATATTTATGATCTTGTTCTGGTGTTCTTTATCGAGACTTAGGTATGGTTTTATAGAATTTTGATTGCTATGACCAGTAATTTTCAACAATTGTTGTTCTTCTAAACTACTTTTTGCCAATTCGCTAACAGCAGTTTATCTATTCGAGTGATGTGTTATTCAAAAGAATTGACAAAAGACAAAAGTCTTTTACATTCAAGCCAATTGCCTCAGCAGCAAATTTAGTCCATCCATTTATAGTATTTCTTCCAACAGCTACATTATCGTACCATTTGTCAGTTTAATTTTTCCAGAGTCGATGTGGTTTTAAGAACAGTCGTGGTGAGGTAGTATTGTCGCCTCGTTTTGATATTAGTTTATGAAAAAGACGTACAGGGCAGCTTCGTTTTTCACTATTGGAAACCAACCATTTACTACTTGTAGGTACAGCTTTTAGAACCATCTTGGCACGTTTTACTGAACATCGGATTCTATTCAATGCGATTTGTTGGAGAGTCGTTATTTTTCTCGATTTGAAAAAATCAACCAGACAAGCAACTGCCTCCCCTCCTCGCTAGGCCAATTCTACAGCAGCAATATGGTAAAATTTACGCATAAGACCCTCAGCAGTATTTTCATCCCATAGCAATATTATTTTGTTAATTTTAGACAAATTTAACGAAACTGAACAGGACTTACGTTTACTTGGATCAGCTTGTAGTTTCTTCCTGATGGCATCGCGAGCATCTCGGGCTGGTTTGAATACTATATTTTCAAATGGGTCAATCATGATCATCATCATCATTGCTGTATCCCGTTGCCGGGAATGAATCTACAAAAAGACGAAAAAAGGGAAAAAAACAAAAAGAAAAGAAAAAGAAAGGAAAAAAAAAAAAAGGTGCGAACAGACTTATAATTTTTCAGGGCTAATTGCGACTGTGTGCTCTCCTGTGACTGTAGAGTCCCAACCGTGACCTACATATCTTACCACACTCCGGGCATGGATAGTCACCAACCAGATCTGGCCGCCGCTGTATCCTTCTCGAGTCTCCATTATAACTGTGTACCAAAGACCTCCACTGTGACCTGTCTGACGCTAGTTGTTCCCAGTTATGATTGGCATTAACTGATTTTAGGGATTGATGTAGTGAAATAAAACACCCCTTATCTGGAATCAATGGAAGAGCGGCTTTCCACTGAACAAGGGGTGATTATTTTTAAGATGTTAACACACAAAATTGAAGGCCCTTTTAAAGGCAAAATTGGTGGATTCGGCCCGTCGCGCGAAGGACAGGACTTTGATGTTTTTCTATATTTTCTGGGGAGAAAATTTAAATGAAACTCTGTTGAAGTTTAACGAATAAATCTATTCCAAATATTTGAATACTTCTTTACAAGCATGTATTTGGTCGACACGACCAAAATAAAATCTCAACTACTTTCACACATGCAAAGTACGCAAAGCAATAAACATTAAAATTCCGCCAAAAACATCTTGGATTAAAATTGTCTTTTTTCAATTGCACAACAACAATAAAGTATTATCAAAAATCAAATGAATTTTAGAGGAGCTTTCAGGACTCTGGACAAACAAAAATTGGAACTTTCTACCTTTTTCTGCGACCAGCGACCGTCGTTCGCCTGATGGGGCTGCTGGTGAACTTTTTCGATCACCAGACTTTCCTCGCACAGTACGGCGAATTCTTTACACTCAACCGCACTTCCCGCACTTTTCCGTCGTCAACGATTAACGCTCTTCGTTTCGACCCTATCCAAAATTCCTAAAATCCTATATCCAATCTGTACCACAAATAAAAAAAACACTGAAAAATACTTCTAAATTTTTCGAACTGCCGAATCTACTCTCGGACTTCCAAATCTACCCTATTAGAATCCCGGATTCTACTTCCGTCTTCCCGACGTATATTTTCTTCGACCAACTTCCCACTGACTCCCTTCCCTTTTTTGGTTCCTTTTAATCATTCCCCTTCTTAGATCAAAAACCCAAATTTCCTCTCCACCTCTCGTGGATGTATCCCCAATTATTCCACGACGCGCTAACCTTGCATTTTTCTGAACTAATTGAATTAGCCGGTTAAAACTCAAGAGCCTGCTAATTCTTACAACGCCGAATCAATTATCTTCGAATATTGAATTGATATATAAGCTCTTATGGGCGAGTTATTATCTAAACTAAACCGTTTTCCTTTTAACTTAAAATCAGCCTCAAGTCCGACATGAAACTCTACTTCTTCGACACTTATCTTCTTACTGAAAAAATATCATTCATACACTTGTCATCAAAACCTTCATTCTTATACAATTAATTATCTGGGACGCTGAGATCCCGAGAAAGAATTTCCTTGCCCAATATTCTATAAGCATATATATCTCGTCAATATTCCTATTTATTACAGTAGTGTATCCTTAAACCGCTTGTACTGGCCTCCTGGTTTCCGGGCTCCCTCAGTGAATTCGCCATATAGAGCTATTTTGGGGAGTCTTGTGTCTTGCATCCTCAGAATGTGGCCGCTCCATCTCAGTCGGGCCCTCGTTACTTGAGTCTCAATTGTTGTACAACTCGCGCGCTGCAAGACTTCTGCATTCGAAACTTTGTGGAACGATCTGATGTGCATTATCTGTCTTAGATGACGTTGTTGCGTTTGTTCAAGCTGTTTAATATGTCGCCTGTAGGGCGTCCAGCTTTCGCTTCCGTAAAGAAGCGTTGGGAGGACCACTGCCTTGTAAACAGCTGTCTTGGTCTTCAGATTGAGGTCGTGATTTTGAAACACTCTATCCTTTAGCTTCCAGAATGCCCGTGATGCCGAATTGATACGGTTGTGTATTTCCGTGTCGCGGTTAGCCCTAGTATTTATGAAGCTTCCCAAGTATTTGAACTGCTCGACCTGTTCTAGAGTTTCATTCTCCAGGCTGATATCTGTTGGAAGGCTTTCTGGCGGACTAACCAGGATTTTGGTTTTATCGTTGTTGAGTCTAAGGCCTAAAGATTCGTATATATGTTTATAGGTGTCCAACATTATCTGTAGATCCTCCGAGCTGCTAGCGATAAGTGAACAGTCGTCTGCATATTGAAGTTCAGTGATAAACTTGGTACTGGTTTTTGATCTGAGGCGCTTCAGGTTAAACAAGCCTCCATCAAATCTGAATCTTATCCTAACGCCTCTTACAGGCATACTCATGTCAGCAATCATCGACACAGCTATGGCGAAAGTATTGAACAGTAAAGGCGCTAATATGCAGCCTTGTTTTATTCCAGAGTTGGTTGAGAAATGGTCGGTTGTGGAGCCATTATGCTGTATTCTAGCGGTGTGGTTAGTATGAAGGCTTTCACACACTGCTAAGAATTTTTCGGGTACTCCAAGACGTGCCATGATTTTCCATAGCGCTCTCCGATTCACCGAATCGAACGCCTTACTTAGATCGATGTAGGCTGTATAGATCCTTGATTGTTGTTCACGGGCCTTCTCTTGCAGCTGTCGCAGTGTGAAAATTAGGTCCACCGTACCTCGATTTGGTCTAAAGCCGCACTGGGATTCAGGCAATAGCTTCTCCGAGAGTAGAACCAGACGATTAGCCATAATCTTCGAGAGAATTTTACCGGCCACACTAAGCAACGATATGCCCCTGTAGTTGTTGCAATTCGACGTATCGCCTTTGTTCTTATAGAGGTTGATCACTAAAGCGTCTCTGAAGTCTTGTGGCACATCTCTCTGTTCCCAGATCTTGCGGAATAGTATTTGGAGACTATTGACAATGTCTTCATCCAAGGCCTTGAATATCTCCGCTGGAATGCCGTCTAGACCAGGTGACTTATCATTTTTCATATTTTTAATCGCACTTATGATTTCCGACATTGAGATTTCGTAATCAAGCGATGTCATCGGACTATACGCAGGGAGCAGGTCTAAAATGGACAAATCCGAGTCGTTATTTTGATTCAAGACCTGTGAGTAATGCTCCTTCCATCTTTCGAGAATTTTTCTATCATCACTTAGAATAGCTCCATTAGTATCTCTTATAGGAAATCATGATATTATAGTCATTATAGTACTTTTTTTGCAAAAGTTTGCACGAAACTTTCCACATTGTCTTAACCGCCCAATCTTCAAGTATTAACGACAATTCTTCTAAGCTCCTATGTTAATTCAATTCATATTTTCGTAATTCCATAAATATTTCCCAAATATATTTATGACTGTAAGTTGTATTTTTGGGAATTTTTTTCTTTGATTAGCTCATTTATTAAGGGTGTTTCAAATTGCGCGGTTTTTTTTAAGAATAAATAAAATATAGATGGCGCACCGAATTCGTCTGGGTATTTTGACATTTAAAACGTATGATGTACGACATTAATAAAAATGGTTTCGTACACGATACAACAACGTGTAAATTGTTAAATTACTTCATGAAAATCAGCGTTCTGTGAAAAGTGTTTCCAGAAAATTACGTGAATTTTCTGGTTTACATAATCGTCCATCTGGAAGCACTGTTGGTCGAATTATTAAAAAATTTCAAGGGACCGGTTCGGTGATAATCGAATTTGTGTGTCCTGAATTAATGAATATTGATAAAAAGGACATTTGGTTTCAACAGGATGGCGCTACACCTCACTTTGCAAATGACATTGACATCGTTGGACTATTTTCTTTGGGGGTTATTTGAAAAGCCAGGACTATAAGAATAATGCACAATCGATTCCTGAACTAAAGAATGAAATTATTCGTGTCATTAGTGAGATAGAGCCTAAATTATGTCAAAATTTCATTGAAAATTCAAACAGAAGAGTAGACGCCGTAGATATTGTTTTCCATACATAAATGTCATAAGTTATACTTCAATTACCAATAAAAAGTTTTTGAAAACGATTGCAAATTATGTGTTAACACCCTTTACTTTGAACATGCGCATTGCCAAAACGTGACATTTTGAAATTTATTTGGAATGAAGTTGTCAAGCGTTATCATAGTAATTGATAATTGCACTGAATGCAATTTTCAGTGTAATGTTCACATGATTGGGTGAAATTGTTTCACATGATACAAAATGCAAAATTTGAATGGTTGTTAGAACTGTCAAAAAATTTTCAATGTTACTAGTGATAATGACGTAATAACTGGTTCACACTAATGAATGAACTTAATATAATTTGAACGCACAATTAGTGCAATGTTGATTAAAATATTGGTAGGTCTGGGATATTTTCATATTGTGAGTTTGCGTTTTCAAATTCTTATACGGTTCTTTATATGACTTCGAAATAATTTGATTCCCGAGAAATTTGCAAAAGTAAACGGGGGATGAGTAACAACAAATTCAGCATCAGATTATCCCAACCCTGTTCTATACATTACTACAGTCGCCGAGTCATTCGGATGACGCGCCACGTGAATTCTCGCAGGTGAATTACATTACTTATGTAAGTTACTTTCGATGATACCGACAACAACTCGAGTGATTCACACACGTGTTGCACTTTCAGTTATATCGCGACCGCCGTCGCGAACAGTTCGGTAAATAAAAATAATCGGAATGAAATTCAAAAGTTCAATGTTAATTGAAAAATTATTAGGTCTGTGATTTTTCACCCCAATAGTTTATATTGTGTGCTTGTTTTTCTAAATATTCATACGGTTGTACAGGGTGGGCAAAATTGGTGATACCTGAATTACAACTTTTTCAACCCAATGAGATAGAGGAAAATGCATGGCACATTACGGTCGTCTTTTTTCGAGAAACTAAATAATGTCATCAACTGCATTCCTCTATCTTCTATTATTTTCGAGTTATAGGTCAAAATTGATATTTCAACTTCGGTCATTATCTCCGTTTCTGTTTAAGCTAGGATGTTGAAATGAAAACATTATACAGACTCTTTTTTGATAGCAATCCAGTGGCGTACTATGATTTTTCCAATAGGTATATTTGCATAAAGATGTATTTTTTCTTATGAAAACAGTAGTTTAAAATGACTTAGAAAGACTGAGGGAGATGTGTAATATATTTCTGAAACGGTTAAAGATGGCGATTCTTTCTAAGTCATTTCAAACTACTGTTTTCATAAGAAAAAACACAACTTTATGATATAGCTCAGCAAATAAACCTGTTGACAAAAATCATAGTACGCCACTGGATTTCTATCAAAAAGTGTCTGTATTGTGTCTTCATTTCAACATCCTAGCACAAACAGAAACGGAGATGATGACCAAAGTTGAAATCGCCCAAATTTAAATTTTGGCCTATAACTCAAAAACAAAAGAAGAAAGAGGAATGCAGTAGATGGCATTATTAGTTTCTCGAAAAAAGACGACATGAATGGTACATTTTTCTCTATCTCTTTGGGTTAAAAAGTTGTAGTTCATGTGTCACCAATTTTGCCCACCCTGTCTATAAGAGTTCGAAACAATGGGGACTGTCAAAAATTTGGCGATTTTCAGCGTTATGTTTGTACATACAACACACAAATCATATCATCAGTATTCACTATCTGTTCAGAAAAAATGTTATACGGTTCAATTTTCATTTTGAATAATGCAACCTTTCTTGTATAATGTAGGAGTCTGTCATACACCCATAACAACCGAAGGTCATATATAGATTTGAAACAAAACATAATTTTCCACTAATAGAATTTTTTCGGTTATTCAAACGGTGAGCAAGTGTTTCTGAAGTTGTTCATTGAAAATATTCAAAAATACAGATTCCTTATGTGGGATTCTAACATCGCAGTTGCCTTTGAATTATTCTTTGCTGCTCCTCACTAAAAGATTTCTCAGATGAATATCATGGAATTTGAAAATAAATACCCACTGCGATGTTGTAATCATTTGTAAAGACCCTGTATGAATTCTCTTTCTATAACTTGGAATTGAAAGCTGGCGCAATTTCAAGCATTTGGAAACGTTTAGGACAACCGAAATTCATAAATAGAAATGGTAACATGAAATATTTTTCCACTCAGTCTTTTTTCGATTATTTAAACGGTTAGCAAGTGTTTTTGAAGTCGTTCATTGAAAATATTCAAATATACAGGTTCCTTATATGTGATTGTAACATCGCAGTTGACTTTGAATTATTCTTTGCTGCTCCTCACTAGAAGAGTTTTCAGATGAATATCATAGAATTTGAAAAAAAACACCCACTGCGATGTTGTAATCATTTGTAAGGACCCTGTATGAATTCTCTTTCTATAACTTCGAATTGAAAGCTTGCGCAATTTCAAGCATTTTGAAACGTTTAGGACAACCGAAATTCATAAATAGAAATGGTAACATGAAATATTTTTCCACTCATAGTGTTTATTCGGTTATTTGAATGGTTAGCAAGAGTTTTTGAAGTCTTTCATTGAAAATATTCAAATATGCAGGTTCCTTATATGTTATTGTATCATCGCAGTTGACTTTGAATTATTCTTTGCTGCTCCTCACTAGAAGAGTTTTCAGATGAATATCATAGAATTTGAAAAAAAACACCCACTGCGATGTTGTAATCATTTGTAAGGACCCTGTATGAATTCTCTTTCTATAACTTGGAATTGAAAGCTGGCGCAATTTCAAGCATTTTGAAACGTTTAGGACAACCGAAATTCATAAATAGAAATGGTAACATGAAATATTTTTCCACGCAGTCTTTTTTCGGTTATTTAAACGGTTAGCAAGAGTTTTTGAAGTCTTTCATTGAAAATATTCAAATATGCAGGTTCCTTATATGTGATTGTAACATGGCAGTTGACTTTGAATTATTCTTTGCTGCTCCTCACTAGAAGAGTTTTCAGATGAATATCATAGAATTTGAAAAAAAACACCCACTGCGATGTTGTAATCATTTGTAAGGACCCTGTATGAATTCTCTTTCTATAACTTGGAATTGAAAGCTTGCGCAATTTCAAGCATTTTGAAACGTTAAGGACAACCGAAATTCATAAATAGAAATGGTAACATGAAATATTTTTCCACTCATAGTGTTTATTCGGTTATTTGAATGGTTAGCAAGAGCTTTTGAAGTCTTTCATTGAAAATATTCAAATATGCAGGTTCCTTATATGTTATTGTATCATCGCAGTTGACTTTGAATTATTCTTTGCTGCTCCTCACTAGAAGAGTTTTCAGATGAATATCATAAAATTCGAAAAAAAACACCCACTGCGATGTTGTAATCATTTGTAAAGACCCTGTATGAATTCTCTTTCTATAACTTGGAATTGAAAGCTGGCGCAATTTCAAGCATTTTGAAACGTTTAGGACAACCGAAATTCATAAATAGAAATGGTAACATGAAATATTTTTCCACTCAGTCTTTTTTCGGTTATTTAAACGGTTAGTAAGTGTTTTTGAAGTCGTTCATTGAAAATATTCAAATATACAGGTTCCTTATATGTGATTGTAACATGGCAGTTGACTTTGAATTATTCTTTGCTGCTCCTCACTAGAAGAGTTTTCAGATGAATATCATAGAATTTGAAAAAAAACACCCACTGCGATGTTGTAATCATTTGTAAGGACCCTGTATGAATTCTCTTTCTATAATTTGGAATTGAAAGCTGGCGCAATTTCAAGCATTTTGAAACGTTTAGGACAACCGAAATTCATAAATAGAAATGGTAACATGAAATATTTTTCCACACAGTCTTTTTTCGGTTATTTAAACGGTTAGTAAGTGTTTTTGAAGTCGTTCATTGAAAATATTCAAATATACAGGTTCCTTATATGTGATTGTAACATCGCAGTTGACTTTGAATTATTCTTTGCTGCTCCTCACTAGAAGAGTTCTCAGATGAATATCATAAAATTTGAAAATAAACACCCACTGCGATGTTGTGATCATTTGTAAGGACCGTGTATGAATTCTCTTTCTATAACTTGGAATTGAAAGCTGGCGAAATTTCAAGCATTTTGAAACGTTTAGGACAACCGAAAGTCATAAATTGAAATGGTAAAATGAAATACTTTTCCACTCATAGTGTTTTTTTGATTATTTAAACGGTTAGCAAGTGTTTTTGGAATCGTTCATTGAAAATATTCAAATATACAGGTTCCTTATATGTGATTGTAACATCGCAGTTGACTTTGAATTATTCTTTGCTGCTCCTCACTAGAAGAGTTTTCAGATGAATATCATAGAATTTGAAAAAAAAAAACACCCACTGCGATGTTGTAATCATTTGTAAGGACCTTGTATGAATTCTCTTTCTATAACTTCGAATTGAAAGCTGGCGCAATTTCAAGCATTTTGAAATGTTTAGGACAACCGAAATTCATAAATAGAAATGGTAACATGAAATATTTTTCCACTCAGTCTTTTTTCGATTATTTAAACGGTTAGCAAGTGTTTTTGGAGTCGTTCATTGAAAATATTCAAATATACAGGTTCCTTATATGTGATTGTAACATGGCAGTTGACTTTGAATTATTCTTTGCTGCTCCTCACTAGAAGAGTTTTCAGATGAATATCATAGAATTTGAAAAAAAACACCCACTGCGATGTTGTAATCATTTGTAAGGACCCTGTATGAATTCTCTTTCTATAACTTGGAATTGAAAGCTGTCGAAATTTCAAGCATTTTGAAACGTTTAGGACAACCGAAAGTCATAAATTGAAATGGTAAAATGAAATACTTTTCCACTCATAGTGTTTTTTTGATTATTTAAACGGTTAGCAAGTGTTTTTGGAATCGTTCATTGAAAATATTCAAATATACAGGTTCCTTATATGTGATTGTAACATCGCAGTTGACTTTGAATTATTCTTTGCTGCTCCTCAGTAGAAGAGTTTTCAGATGAATATCATAGAATTTGAAAAAAAAAAAAAACACCCACTGCGATGTTGTAATCATTTGTAAGGACCTTGTATGAATTCTCTTTCTATAACTTCGAATTGAAAGCTGGCGCAATTTCAAGCATTTTGAAATGTTTAGGACAACCGAAATTCATAAATAGAAATGGTAACATGAAATATTTTTCCACTCAGTCTTTTTTCGATTATTTAAACGGTTAGCAAGTGTTTTTGAAGTCGTTCATTGAAAATATTCAAATATACAGGTTCCTTATATGTGATTGTAACATGGCAGTTGACTTTGAATTATTCTTTGCTGCTCCTCACTAGAAGAGTTTTCAGATGAATATCATAGAATTTGAAAAAAAAACACCCACTGCGATGTTGTAATCATTTGTAAGGACCCTGTATAAATTCTCTTTCTTTAACTTGGAATTGAAAGCTGGCGCAATTTCAAGCATTTTGAAACGTTTAGGACAACCGAAATTCATAAATAGAAATGGTAACATGAAATATTTTTCCACTCAGTCTTTTTTCGGTTATTTAAACGGTTAGCAAGAGTTTTTGAAGTCTTTCATTGAAAATATTCAAATATACAGGTTCCTTATATGTGATTGTAACATCGCAGTTGACTTTGAATTATTCTTTGCTGCTCCTCACTAGAAGAGTTCTCAGATGAATATCATAAAATTTGAAAATAAACACCCACTGCGATGTTGTGATCATTTGTAAGGACCCTGTATGAATTCTCTTTCTATAACTTGGAATTGAAAGCTGGCGAAATTTCAAGCATTTTGAAACGTTTAGGACAACCGAAAGTCATAAATTGAAATGGTAAAATGAAATACTTTTCCACTCATAGTGTTTTTTTGATTATTCAAACGGTTAGCAAGTGTTTTTGGAATCGTTCATTGAAAATATTCAAATATACAGGTTCCTTATATGTGATTGTAACATCGCAGTTGACTTTGAATTATTCTTTGCTGCTCCTCACTAGAAGAGTTTTCAGATGAATATCATAGAATTTGAAAAAAAACACCCACTGCGATGTTGTAATCATTTGTAAGGACCCTGTATAAATTCTCTTTCTATAACTTGGAATTGAAAGCTGGCGCAATTTCAAGCATTTTGAAACGTTTAGGACAACCGAAATTCATAAATAGAAATGGTAACATGAAATATTTTTCCACTCATAGTGTTTTTTCGGTTATTTAAACGGTTAGCAAGAGTTTTTGAAGTCTTTCATTGAGAATATTCAAATATGCAGGTTCCTTATATGTTATTGTATCATCGCAGTTGACTTTGAATTATTCTTTGCTGCTCCTCACTAGAAGAGTTTTCAGATGAATATCATAGAATTTGAAAAAAAAAAACACCCACTGCGATGTTGTAATCATTTGTAAGGACCTTGTATGAATTCTCTTTCTATAACTTCGAATTGAAAGCTGGCGCAATTTCAAGCATTTTGAAATGTTTAGGACAACCGAAATTCATAAATTGAAATGGTAAAATGAAATACTTTTCCACTCATAGTGTTTTTTCGGTTATTTAAACGGTTAGCAAGTGTTTTTGAAGTCGTTCATTGAAAATATTCAAATATACAGGTTCCTTATATGTGATTGTAACATGGCAGTTGACTTTGAATTATTCTTTGCTGCTCCTCACTAGAAGAGTTTTCAGATGAATATCATAGAATTTGAAAAAAAAACACCCACTGCGATGTTGTAATAATTTGTAAGGACCCTGTATGAATTCTCTTTCTATAACTTGGAATTGAAAGCTGGCGCAATTTCAAGCAATTTGAAACCTTTAGGACAACCGAAATTCATAAATAGAAATGGTAACATGAAATATTTTTCCACTCAGTCTTTTTTCGATTATTTAAACGGTTAGCAAGTGTTTTTGAAGTCGTTCATTGAAAATATTCAAATATACAGGTTCCTTATATGTGATTGTAACATGGCAGTTGACTTTGAATTATTCTTTGCTGCTCCTCACTAGAAGAGTTTTCAGATGAATATCATAGAATTTGAAAAAAAACACCCACTGCGATGTTGTAATAATTTGTAAGGACCCTGTATGAATTCTCTTTCTATAACTTGGAATTGAAAGCTGGCGCAATTTCAAGCATTTTGAAACGTTTAGGACAACCGAAATTCATAAATAGAAATGATAACATGAAATATTTTTCCACTCATAGTGTTTTTTCGGTTATTTGAATGGTTAGCAAGAGTTTTTGAAGTCTTTCATTGAAAATATTCAAATATACAGGTTCCTTATATGTGATTGTAACATGGCAGTTGACTTTGAATTATTCTTTGCTGCTCCTCACTAGAAGAGTTTTCAGATGAATATCATAGAATTTGAAAAAAAACACCCACTGCGATGTTGTAATCATTTGTAAGGACCCTGTATGAATTCTCTTTCTATAACTTGGAATTGAAAGCTGGCGCAATTTCAAGCATTTTGAAACGTTTAGGACAACCGAAATTCATAAATAGAAATGGTAACATGAAATATTTTTCCACTCAGTCTTTTTTCGGTTATTTAAACGGTTAGCAAGAGTTTTTGAAGTCTTTCATTGAGAATATTCAAATATGCAGGTTCCTTATATGTTATTGTATCATCGCAGTTGACTTTGAATTATTCTTTGCTGCTCCTCACTAGAAGAGTTTTCAGATGAATATCATAGAATTCGAAAATAAACACCCACTGCGATGTTGTAATCATTTGTAAAGACCCTGTATGAATTCTCTTCCTATAACTTGGAATTGAAAGCTGGCGAAATTTCAAGCATTTTGAAACGTTTAGGACAACCGAAAGTCATAAATTGAAATGGTAAAATGAAATACTTTTCCACTCATAGTGTTTTTTTGATTATTTAAACGGTTAGCAAGTGTTTTTGGAATCGTTCATTGAAAATATTCAAATATACAGGTTCCTTATATGTGATTGTAACATCGCAGTTGACTTTGAATTATTCTTTGCTGCTCCTCACTAGAAGAGTTTTCAGATGAATATCATAGAATTCGAAAATAAACACCCACTGCGATGTTGTAATCATTTGTAAAGACCCTGTATGAATTCTCTTCCTATAACTTGGAATTGAAAGCTGGCGCAATTTCAAGCATTTTGAAACGTTTAGGACAACCGAAATTCATAAATAGAAATGGTAACATGAAATATTTTTCCACTCAGTCTTTTTTCGGTTATTAAAACGGTTAGCAAGAGTTTTTGAAGTCTTTCATTGAGAATATTCAAATATGCAGGTTCCTTATATGTTATTGTATCATCGCAGTTGACTTTGAATTATTCTTTGCTGCCCCTCACTAGAAGAGTTTTCAGATGAATATCATAGAATTTGAAAAAAACACCCACTGCGATGTTGTAATCATTTGTAAGGACCCTGTATAAATTCTCTTTCTATAACTTGGAATTGAAAGCTGGCGCAATTTCAAGCATTTTGAAACGTTTAGGACAACCGAAATTCATAAATAGAAATGGTAACATGAAATATTTTTCCACTCATAGTGTTTTTTTGATTATTTGAACAGTTAGCAAGTGTTTTTGGAATCGTTCATTGAAAATATTCAAATATACAGGTTCCTTATATGTGATTGTAACATCGCAGTTGACTTTGAATTATTCTTTGCTGCTCCTCACTAGAAGAGTTTTCAGATGAATATCATAGAATTTGAAAAAAACACCCACTGCGATGTTGTAATCATTTGTAAGGACCCTGTATAAATTCTCTTTCTATAACTTGGAATTGAAAGCTGGCGCAATTTCAAGCATTTTGAAACGTTTAGGACAACCGAAATTCATAAATAGAAATGGTAACATGAAATATTTTTCCACTCAGTCTTTTTTCGGTTATTTAAACGGTTAGCAAGAGTTTCTGAAGTCTTTCATTGAGAATATTCAAATATGCAGGTTCCTTATATGTTATTGTATCATCGCAGTTGACTTTGAATTATTCTTTGCTGCCCCTCACTAGAAGAGTTTTCAGATGAATATCATAGAATTTGAAAAAAAAAAACACCCACTGCGATGTTGTAATCATTTGTAAGGACCTTGTATGAATTCTCTTTCTATAACTTCGAATTGAAAGCTGGCGCAATTTCAAGCATTTTGAAACCTTTAGGACAACCGAAATTCATAAATAGAAATGGTAACATGAAATATTTTTCCACTCAGTCTTTTTTCGATTATTTAAACGGTTAGCAAGTGTTTTTGAAGTCGTTCATTGAAAATATTCAAATATACAGGTTCCTTATATGTGATTGTAACATCGCAGTTGACTTTGAATTATTCTTTGCTGCTCCTCACTAGAAGAGTTCTCAGATGAATATCATAAAATTTGAAAATAAACACCCACTGCGATGTTGTAATCATTTGTAAGGACCCTGTATGAATTCTCTTTCTATAACTTGGAATTGAAAGCTGGCGAAATTTCAAGCATTTTGAAACGTTTAGGACAACCGAAATTCATAAATAGAAATGGTAACATGAAATATTTTTCCACTCAGTCTTTTTTCGATTATTTAAACGGTTAGCAAGTGTTTTTGAAGTCGTTCATTGAAAATATTCAAATATACAGGTTCCTTATATGTGATTGTAACATCGCAGTTGACTTTGAATTATTCTTTGCTGCTCCTCACTAGAAGAGTTCTCAGATGAATATCATAAAATTTGAAAATAAACACCCACTGCGATGTTGTAATCATTTGTAAGGACCCTGTATGAATTCTCTTTCTATAACTTGGAATTGAAAGCTGGCGCAATTTCAAGCATTTTGAAACGTTTAGGACAACCGAAATTCATAAATAGAAATGGTAACATGAAATATTTTTCCACTCATAGTGTTTTTTTGATTATTTGAACAGTTAGCAAGTGTTTTTGGAATCGTTCATTGAAAATATTCAAATATACAGGTTCCTTATATGTGATTGTAACATCGCAGTTGACTTTGAATTATTCTTTGCTGCTCCTCACTAGAAGAGTTTTCAGATGAATATCATAGAATTTGAAAAAAACACCCACTGCGATGTTGTAATCATTTGTAAGGACCCTGTATAAATTCTCTTTCTATAACTTGGAATTGAAAGCTGGCGCAATTTCAAGCATTTTGAAACGTTTAGGACAACCGAAATTCATAAATAGAAATGGTAACATGAAATATTTTTCCACTCAGTCTTTTTTCGGTTATTTAAACGGTTAGCAAGAGTTTCTGAAGTCTTTCATTGAGAATATTCAAATATGCAGGTTCCTTATATGTTATTGTATCATCGCAGTTGACTTTGAATTATTCTTTGCTGCCCCTCACTAGAAGAGTTTTCAGATGAATATCATAGAATTTGAAAAAAAAAAACACCCACTGCGATGTTGTAATCATTTGTAAGGACCTTGTATAAATTCTCTTTCTATAACTTCGAATTGAAAGCTGGCGCAATTTCAAGCATTTTGAAACCTTTAGGACAACCGAAATTCATAAATAGAAATGGTAACATGAAATATTTTTCCACTCAGTCTTTTTTCGATTATTTAAACGGTTAGCAAGTGTTTTTGAAGTCGTTCATTGAAAATATTCAAATATACAGGTTCCTTATATGTGATTGTAACATCGCAGTTGACTTTGAATTATTCTTTGCTGCTCCTCACTAGAAGAGTTCTCAGATGAATATCATAAAATTTGAAAATAAACACCCACTGCGATGTTGTAATCATTTGTAAGGACCCTGTATGAATTCTCTTTCTATAACTTGGAATTGAAAGCTGGCGAAATTTCAAGCATTTTGAAACGTTTAGGACAACCGAAATTCATAAATAGAAATGGTAACATGAAATATTTTTCCACTCAGTCTTTTTTCGATTATTTAAACGGTTAGCAAGTGTTTTTGAAGTCGTTCATTGAAAATATTCAAATATACAGGTTCCTTATATGTGATTGTAACATCGCAGTTGACTTTGAATTATTCTTTGCTGCTCCTCACTAGAAGAGTTCTCAGATGAATATCATAAAATTTGAAAATAAACACCCACTGCGATGTTGTAATCATTTGTAAGGACCCTGTATGAATTCTCTTTCTATAACTTGGAATTGAAAGCTGGCGCAATTTCAAGCATTTTGAAACGTTTAGGACAACCGAAATTCATAAATAGAAATGGTAACATGAAATATTTTTCCACTCAGTCTTTTTTCGGTTATTTAAACGGTTAGCAAGTGTTTTTGAAGTCGTTCATTGAAAATATTCAAATATACAGGTTCCTTATATGTGATTGTAACATCGCAGTTGACTTTGAATTATTCTTTGCTGCTCCTCACTAGAAGAGTTTTCAGATGAATATCATAGAATTTGAAAAAAACACCCACTGCGATGTTGTAATCATTTGTAAGGACCCTGTATAAATTCTCTTTCTATAACTTGGAATTGAAAGCTGGCGCAATTTCAAGCATTTTGAAACGTTTAGGACAACCGAAATTCATAAATAGAAATGGTAACATGAAATATTTTTCCACTCAGTCTTTTTTCGGTTATTTAAACGGTTAGCAAGAGTTTCTGAAGTCTTTCATTGAGAATATTCAAATATGCAGGTTCCTTATATGTTATTGTATCATCGCAGTTGACTTTGAATTATTCTTTGCTGCCCCTCACTAGAAGAGTTTTCAGATGAATATCATAGAATTTGAAAAAAAAAAACACCCACTGCGATGTTGTGATCATTTGTAAGGACCCTGTATGAATTCTCTTTCTATAACTTGGAATTGAAAGCTGGCGAAATTTCAAGCATTTTGAAACGTTTAGGACAACCGAAAGTCATAAATTGAAATGGTAAAATGAAATACTTTTCCACTCATAGTGTTTTTTTGATTATTTAAACGGTTAGCAAGTGTTTTTGGAATCGTTCATTGAAAATATTCAAATATACAGGTTCCTTATATGTGATTGTAACATCGCAGTTGACTTTGAATTATTCTTTGCTGCTCCTCACTAGAAGAGTTTTCAGATGAATATCATAGAATTTGAAAAAAACACCCACTGCGATGTTGTAATCATTTGTAAGGACCCTGTATAAATTCTCTTTCTATAACTTGGAATTGAAAGCTGGCGCAATTTCAAGCATTTTGAAACGTTTAGGACAACCGAAATTCATAAATAGAAATGGTAACATGAAATATTTTTCCACTCAGTCTTTTTTCGGTTATTTAAACGGTTAGCAAGAGTTTCTGAAGTCTTTCATTGAGAATATTCAAATATGCAGGTTCCTTATATGTTATTGTATCATCGCAGTTGACTTTGAATTATTCTTTGCTGCCCCTCACTAGAAGAGTTTTCAGATGAATATCATAGAATTTGAAAAAAAAAAACACCCACTGCGATGTTGTAATCATTTGTAAGGACCCTGTATGAATTCTCTTTCTATAACTTCGAATTGAAAGCTGGCGCAATTTCAAGCATTTTGAAACCTTTAGGACAACCGAAATTCATAAATAGAAATGGTAACATGAAATATTTTTCCACTCAGTCTTTTTTCGATTATTTAAACGGTTAGCAAGTGTTTTTGAAGTCGTTCATTGAAAATATTCAAATATACAGGTTCCTTATATGTGATTGTAACATCGCAGTTGACTTTGAATTATTCTTTGCTGCTCCTCACTAGAAGAGTTCTCAGATGAATATCATAAAATTTGAAAATAAACACCCACTGCGATGTTGTAATCATTTGTAAGGACCCTGTATGAATTCTCTTTCTATAACTTGGAATTGAAAGCTGGCGAAATTTCAAGCATTTTGAAACGTTTAGGACAACCGAAATTCATAAATAGAAATGGTAACATGAAATATTTTTCCACTCAGTCTTTTTTCGATTATTTAAACGGTTAGCAAGTGTTTTTGAAGTCGTTCATTGAAAATATTCAAATATACAGGTTCCTTATATGTGATTGTAACATCGCAGTTGACTTTGAATTATTCTTTGCTGCTCCTCACTAGAAGAGTTCTCAGATGAATATCATAAAATTTGAAAATAAACACCCACTGCGATGTTGTAATCATTTGTAAGGACCCTGTATGAATTCTCTTTCTATAACTTGGAATTGAAAGCTGGCGCAATTTCAAGCATTTTGAAACGTTTAGGACAACCGAAATTCATAAATAGAAATGGTAACATGAAATATTTTTCCACTCAGTCTTTTTTCGGTTATTTAAACGGTTAGCAAGTGTTTTTGAAGTCGTTCATTGAAAATATTCAAATATACAGGTTCCTTATATGTGATTGTAACATCGCAGTTGACTTTGAATTATTCTTTGCTGCTCCTCACTAGAAGAGTTTTCAGATGAATATCATAGAATTTGAAAAAAAACACCCACTGCGATGTTGTAATCATTTGTAAGGACCCTGTATGAATTCTCTTTCTATAACTTGGAATTGAAAGCTGGCGAAATTTCAAGCATTTTGAAACGTTTAGGACAACCGAAAGTCATAAATTGAAATGGTAAAATGAAATACTTTTCCACTCATAGTGTTTTTTTGATTATTTAAACGGTTAGCAAGTGTTTTTGGAATCGTTCATTGAAAATATTCAAATATACAGGTTCCTTATATGTGATTGTAACATCGCAGTTGACTTTGAATTATTCTTTGCTGCTCCTCAGTAGAAGAGTTTTCAGATGAATATCATAGAATTTGAAAAAAAAAAAAAACACCCACTGCGATGTTGTAATCATTTGTAAGGACCTTGTATGAATTCTCTTTCTATAACTTCGAATTGAAAGCTGGCGCAATTTCAAGCATTTTGAAATGTTTAGGACAACCGAAATTCATAAATAGAAATGGTAACATGAAATATTTTTCCACTCAGTCTTTTTTCGATTATTTAAACGGTTAGCAAGTGTTTTTGAAGTCGTTCATTGAAAATATTCAAATATACAGGTTCCTTATATGTGATTGTAACATGGCAGTTGACTTTGAATTATTCTTTGCTGCTCCTCACTAGAAGAGTTTTCAGATGAATATCATAGAATTTGAAAAAAAAACACCCACTGCGATGTTGTAATCATTTGTAAGGACCCTGTATAAATTCTCTTTCTTTAACTTGGAATTGAAAGCTGGCGCAATTTCAAGCATTTTGAAACGTTTAGGACAACCGAAATTCATAAATAGAAATGGTAACATGAAATATTTTTCCACTCAGTCTTTTTTCGGTTATTTAAACGGTTAGCAAGAGTTTTTGAAGTCGTTCATTGAAAATATTCAAATATACAGGTTCCTTATATGTGATTGTAACATCGCAGTTGACTTTGAATTATTCTTTGCTGCTCCTCACTAGAAGAGTTTTCAGATGAATATCATAGAATTTGAAAAAAAAACACCCACTGCGATGTTGTAATCATTTGTAAGGACCCTGTATAAATTCTCTTTCTTTAACTTGGAATTGAAAGCTGGCGCAATTTTAAGCATTTTGAAACGTTTAGGACAACCGAAATTCATAAATAGAAATGGTAACATGAAATATTTTTCCACTCAGTCTTTTTTCGGTTATTTAAACGGTTAGCAAGAGTTTTTGAAGTCTTTCATTGAGAATATTCAAATATGCAGGTTCCTTATATGTTATTGTATCATCGCAGTTGACTTTGAATTATTCTTTGCTGCTCCTCACTAGAAGAGTTTTCAGATGAATATCATAGAATTTGAAAAAAAAACACCCACTGCGATGTTGTAATCATTTGTAAGGACCCTGTATGAATTCTCTTTCTATAACTTGGAATTGAAAGCTGGCGCAATTTCAAGCATTTTGAAACGTTTAGGACAACCGAAATTCATAAATAGAAATGGTAACATGAAATATTTTTCCACTCAGTCTTTTTTCGGTTATTTAAACGGTTAGCAAGTGTTTTTGAAGTCGTTCATTGAAAATATTCAAATATACAGGTTCCTTATATGTGATTGTAACATCGCAGTTGACTTTGAATTATTCTTTGCTGCTCCTCACTAGAAGAGTTCTCAGATGAATATCATAAAATTTGAAAATAAACACCCACTGCGATGTTGTGATCATTTGTAAGGACCCTGTATGAATTCTCTTTCTATAACTTGGAATTGAAAGCTGGCGAAATTTCAAGCATTTTGAAACGTTTAGGACAACCGAAAGTCATAAATTGAAATGGTAAAATGAAATACTTTTCCACTCATAGTGTTTTTTTGATTATTTAAACGGTTAGCAAGTGTTTTTGGAATCGTTCATTGAAAATATTCAAATATACAGGTTCCTTATATGTGATTGTAACATCGCAGTTGACTTTGAATTATTCTTTGCTGCTCCTCACTAGAAGAGTTTTCAGATGAATATCATAGAATTTGAAAAAAAACACCCACTGCGATGTTGTAATCATTTGTAAGGACCCTGTATGAATTCTCTTTCTATAACTTGGAATTGAAAGCTGGCGCAATTTCAAGCATTTTGAAACGTTTAGGACAACCGAAATTCATAAATAGAAATGGTAACATGAAATATTTTTCCACTCAGTCTTTTTTCGGTTATTTAAACGGTTAGCAAGAGTTTTTGAAGTCTTTCATTGAGAATATTCAAATATGCAGGTTCCTTATATGTTATTGTATCATCGCAGTTGACTTTGAATTATTCTTTGCTGCTCCTCACTAGAAGAGTTTTCAGATGAATATCATAGAATTCGAAAATAAACACCCACTGCGATGTTGGAATCATTTGTAAGGACCCTGTATGAATTCTCTTTCTATAACTTGGAATTGAAAGCTGGCGCAATTTCAAGCATTTTGAAACGTTTAGGACAACCGAAATTCATAAATAGAAATGGTAACATGAAATATTTTTCCACTCAGTCTTTTTTCGGTTATTTAAACGGTTAGCAAGTGTTTTTGAAGTCGTTCATTGAAAATATTTAAATATACAGGTTCCTTATATGTGATTGTAACATCGCAGTTGACTTTGAATTATTCTTTGCTGCTCCTCACTAGAAGAGTTCTCAGATGAATATCATAAAATTTGAAAATAAACACCCACTGCGATGTTGTGATCATTTATAAGGACCCTGTATGAATTCTCTTTCTATAACTTGGAATTGAAAGCTGGCGAAATTTCAAGCATTTTGAAACGTTTAGGACAACCGAAAGTCATAAATTGAAATGGTAAAATGAAATACTTTTCCACTCATAGTGTTTTTTTGATTATTTAAACAGTTAGCAAGTGTTTTTGGAATCGTTCATTGAAAATATTCAAATATACAGGTTCCTTATATGTGATTGTAACATCGCAGTTGACTTTGAATTATTCTTTGCTGCTCCTCACTAGAGGAGTTTTCAGATGAATATCATAGAATTTGAAAAAAACACCCACTGCGATGTTGTAATCATTTGTAAGGACCCTGTATAAATTCTCTTTCTATAACTTGGAATTGAAAGCTGGCGCAATTTCAAGCATTTTGAAACGTTTAGGACAACCGAAATTCATAAATAGAAATGGTAACATGAAATATTTTTCCACTCAGTCTTTTTTCGGTTATTTAAACGGTTAGCAAGAGTTTTTGAAGTCTTTCATTGAGAATATTCAAATATGCAGGTTCCTTATATGTTATTGTATCATCGCAGTTGACTTTGAATTATTCTTTGCTGCCCCTCACTAGAAGAGTTTTCAGATGAATATCATAGAATTTGAAAAAAAAAAAACACCCACTGCGATGTTGTAATCATTTGTAAGGACCTTGTATGAATTCTCTTTCTATAACTTCGAATTGAAAGCTGGCGCAATTTCGAGCATTTTGAAACCTTTAGGACAACCGAAATTCATAAATAGAAATGGTAACATGAAATATTTTTCCACTCAGTCTTTTTTCGATTATTTAAACGGTTAGCAAGTGTTTTTGAAGTCGTTCATTGAAAATATTCAAATATACAGGTTCCTTATATGTGATTGTAACATCGCAGTTGACTTTGAATTATTCTTTGCTGCTCCTCACTAGAAGAGTTCTCAGATGAATATCATAAAATTTGAAAATAAACACCCACTGCGATGTTGTAATCATTTGTAAGGACCCTGTATGAATTCTCTTTCTATAACTTGGAATTGAAAGCTGGCGCAATTTCAAGCATTTTGAAACGTTTAGGACAACCGAAATTCATAAATAGAAATGGTAACATGAAATATTTTTCCACTCAGTCTTTTTTCGATTATTTAAACGGTTAGCAAGTGTTTTTGAAGTCGTTCATTGAAAATATTCAAATATACAGGTTCCTTATATGTGATTGTAACATCGCAGTTGACTTTGAATTATTCTTTGCTGCTCCTCACTAGAAGAGTTTTCAGATGAATATCATAGAATTTGAAAAAAAACACCCACTGCGATGTTGTTTTCATTTGTAAGGACCCTGTATGAATTCTCTTTCTATAACTTGGAATTGAAAGCTGGCGCAATTTCAAGCATTTTGAAACGTTTAGGACAATCGAAATTCATAAATAGAAATGGTAACATGAAATATTTTTCCACTCAGTCTTTTTTCGGTTATTTAAACGGTTAGCAAGAGTTTTTGAAGTCTTTCATTGAGAATATTCAAATATGCAGGTTCCTTATATGTTATTGTATCATCGCAGTTGACTTTGAATTATTCTTTGCTGCTCCTCACTAGAAGAGTTTTCAGATGAATATCATAGAATTTGAAAAAAAAACACCCACTGCGATGTTGTAATCATTTGTAAGGACCCTGTATGAATTCTCTTTCTATAACTTGGAATTGAAAGCTGGCGCAATTTCAAGCATTTTGAAACGTTTAGGACAACCGAAATTCATAAATAGAAATGGTAACATGAAATATTTTTCCACTCAGTCTTTTTTCGGTTATTTAAACGGTTAGCAAGTGTTTTTGAAGTCGTTCATTGAAAATATTCAAATATACAGGTTCCTTATATGTGATTGTAACATCGCAGTTGACTTTGAATTATTCTTTGCTGCTCCTCACTAGAAGAGTTCTCAGATGAATATCATAAAATTTGAAAATAAACACCCACTGCGAAGTTGTGATCATTTGTAAGGACCCTGTATGAATTCTCTTTCTATAACTTGGAATTGAAAGCTGGCGAAATTTCAAGCATTTTGAAACGTTTAGGACAACCGAAAGTCATAAATTGAAATGGTAAAATGAAATACTTTTCCACTCATAGTGTTTTTTTGATTATTTAAACGGTTAGCAAGTGTTTTTGGAATCGTTCATTGAAAATATTCAAATATACAGGTTCCTTATATGTGATTGTAACATCGCAGTTGACTTTGAATTATTCTTTGCTGCTCCTCACTAGAAGAGTTTTCAGATGAATATCATAGAATTCGAAAATAAACACCCACTGCGATGTTGTAATCATTTGTAAAGACCCTGTATGAATTCTCTTCCTATAACTTGGAATTGAAAGCTGGCGCAATTTCAAGCATTTTGAAACGTTTAGGACAACCGAAATTCATAAATAGAAATGGTAACATGAAATATTTTTCCACTCAGTCTTTTTTCGGTTATTAAAACGGTTAGCAAGAGTTTTTGAAGTCTTTCATTGAGAATATTCAAATATGCAGGTTCCTTATATGTTATTGTATCATCGCAGTTGACTTTGAATTATTCTTTGCTGCTCCTCACTAGAAGAGTTTTCAGATGAATATCATAGAATTTGAAAATAAACACCCACTGCGATGTTGTTATCATTTGTAAGGACCCTGTATGAATTCTCTTTCTATAACTTGGAATTGAAAGCTGGCGCAATTTCAAGCATTTTGAAACGTTTAGGACAACCGAAATTCATAAATAGAAATGGTAACTTGAAATATTTTTCCACTCATAGTGTTTTTTCGGTTATTTAAACGGTTAGCAAGTGTTTTTGAAGTCGTTCATTGAAAATATTCGAATATACAGGTTCCTTATATGTGATTGTAACATCGCAGTTGACTTTGAATTATTCTTTGCTGCTCCTCACTAGAAGAGTTCTCAGATGAATATCATAAAATTTGAAAATAAACACCCACTGCGATGTTGTAATCATTTGTAAGGACCCTGTATGAATTCTCTTTCTATAACTTGGAATTGAAAGCTGGCGAAATTTCAAGCATTTTGAAACGTTTAGGACAACCGAAAGTCATAAATTGAAATGGTAAAATGAAATACTTTTCCACTCATAGTGTTTTTTTGATTATTTAAACGGTTAGCAAGTGTTTTTGGAATCGTTCATTGAAAATATTCAAATATACAGGTTCCTTATATGTGATTGTAACATCGCAGTTGACTTTGAATTATTCTTTGCTGCTCCTCACTAGAAGAGTTTTCAGATGAATATCATAGAATTTGAAAAAAAACACCCACTGCGATGTTGTAATCATTTGTAAGGACCCTGTATAAATTCTCTTTCTATAACTTGGAATTGAAAGCTGGCGCAATTTCAAGCATTTTGAAACGTTTAGGACAACCGAAATTCATAAATAGAAATGGTAACATGAAATATTTTTCCACTCAGTCTTTTTTCGGTTATTTAAACGGTTAGCAAGAGTTTTTGAAGTCTTTCATTGAGAATATTCAAATATGCAGGTTCCTTATATGTGATTGTAACATCGCAGTTGACTTTGAATTATTCTTTGCTGCTCCTCACTAGAAGAGTTTTCAGATGAATATCATAGAATTTGAAAAAAAAAAACACCCACTGCGATGTTGTAATCATTTGTAAGGACCTTGTATGAATTCTCTTTCTATAACTTCGAATTGAAAGCTGGCGCAATTTCAAGCATTTTGAAATGTTTAGGACAACCGAAATTCATAAATTGAAATGGTAAAATGAAATACTTTTCCACTCATAGTGTTTTTTCGGTTATTTAAACGGTTAGCAAGTGTTTTTGAAGTCGTTCATTGAAAATATTCAAATATACAGGTTCCTTATATGTGATTGTAACATCGCAGTTGACTTTGAATTATTCTTTGCTGCTCCTCACTAGAAGAGTTCTCAGATGAATATCATAAAATTTGAAAATAAACACCCACTGCGATGTTGTAATCATTTGTAAGGACCCTGTATGAATTCTCTTTCTATAACTTGGAATTGAAAGCTGGCGAAATTTCAAGCATTTTGAAACGTTTAGGACAACCGAAATTCATAAATAGAAATGGTAACATGAAATATTTTTCCACTCAGTCTTTTTTCGATTATTTAAACGGTTAGCAAGTGTTTTTGAAGTCGTTCATTGAAAATATTCAAATATACAGGTTCCTTATATGTGATTGTAACATCGCAGTTGACTTTGAATTATTCTTTGCTGCTCCTCACTAGAAGAGTTCTCAGATGAATATCATAAAATTTGAAAATAAACACCCACTGCGATGTTGTAATCATTTGTAAGGACCCTGTATGAATTCTCTTTCTATAACTTGGAATTGAAAGCTGGCGCAATTTCAAGCATTTTGAAACGTTTAGGACAACCGAAATTCATAAATAGAAATGGTAACATGAAATATTTTTCCACTCAGTCTTTTTTCGGTTATTTAAACGGTTAGCAAGTGTTTTTGAAGTCGTTCATTGAAAATATTCAAATATACAGGTTCCTTATATGTGATTGTAACATCGCAGTTGACTTTGAATTATTCTTTGCTGCTCCTCACTAGAAGAGTTTTCAGATGAATATCATAGAATTTGAAAAAAAACACCCACTGCGATGTTGTAATCATTTGTAAGGACCCTGTATGAATTCTCTTTCTATAACTTGGAATTGAAAGCTGGCGAAATTTCAAGCATTTTGAAACGTTTAGGACAACCGAAAGTCATAAATTGAAATGGTAAAATGAAATACTTTTCCACTCATAGTGTTTTTTTGATTATTTAAACGGTTAGCAAGTGTTTTTGGAATCGTTCATTGAAAATATTCAAATATACAGGTTCCTTATATGTGATTGTAACATCGCAGTTGACTTTGAATTATTCTTTGCTGCTCCTCAGTAGAAGAGTTTTCAGATGAATATCATAGAATTTGAAAAAAAAAAAAACACCCACTGCGATGTTGTAATCATTTGTAAGGACCTTGTATGAATTCTCTTTCTATAACTTCGAATTGAAAGCTGGCGCAATTTCAAGCATTTTGAAATGTTTAGGACAACCGAAATTCATAAATAGAAATGGTAACATGAAATATTTTTCCACTCAGTCTTTTTTCGGTTATTTAAACGGTTAGCAAGAGTTTCTGAAGTCTTTCATTGAGAATATTCAAATATGCAGGTTCCTTATATGTTATTGTATCATCGCAGTTGACTTTGAATTATTCTTTGCTGCCCCTCACTAGAAGAGTTTTCAGATGAATATCATAGAATTTGAAAAAAAAAAACACCCACTGCGATGTTGTAATCATTTGTAAGGACCTTGTATGAATTCTCTTTCTATAACTTCGAATTGAAAGCTGGCGCAATTTCAAGCATTTTGAAACCTTTAGGACAACCGAAATTCATAAATAGAAATGGTAACATGAAATATTTTTCCACTCAGTCTTTTTTCGATTATTTAAACGGTTAGCAAGTGTTTTTGAAGTCGTTCATTGAAAATATTCAAATATACAGGTTCCTTATATGTGATTGTAACATCGCAGTTGACTTTGAATTATTCTTTGCTGCTCCTCACTAGAAGAGTTCTCAGATGAATATCATAAAATTTGAAAATAAACACCCACTGCGATGTTGTAATCATTTGTAAGGACCCTGTATGAATTCTCTTTCTATAACTTGGAATTGAAAGCTGGCGAAATTTCAAGCATTTTGAAACGTTTAGGACAACCGAAATTCATAAATAGAAATGGTAACATGAAATATTTTTCCACTCAGTCTTTTTTCGGTTATTTAAACGGTTAGCAAGTGTTTTTGAAGTCGTTCATTGAAAATATTCAAATATACAGGTTCCTTATATGTGATTGTAACATCGCAGTTGACTTTGAATTATTCTTTGCTGCTCCTCACTAGAAGAGTTCTCAGATGAATATCATAAAATTTGAAAATAAACACCCACTGCGATGTTGTAATCATTTGTAAGGACCCTGTATGAATTCTCTTTCTATAACTTGGAATTGAAAGCTGGCGCAATTTCAAGCATTTTGAAACGTTTAGGACAACCGAAATTCATAAATAGAAATGGTAACATGAAATATTTTTCCACTCAGTCTTTTTTCGGTTATTTAAACGCTTAGCAAGTGTTTTTGAAGTCGTTCATTGAAAATATTCAAATATACAGGTTCCTTATATGTGATTGTAACATCGCAGTTGACTTTGAATTATTCTTTGCTGCTCCTCACTAGAAGAGTTTTCAGATGAATATCATAGAATTTGAAAAAAAACACCCACTGCGATGTTGTAATCATTTGTAAGGACCCTGTATGAATTCTCTTTCTATAACTTGGAATTGAAAGCTGGCGAAATTTCAAGCATTTTGAAACGTTTAGGACAACCGAAAGTCATAAATTGAAATGGTAAAATGAAATACTTTTCCACTCATAGTGTTTTTTTGATTATTTAAACGGTTAGCAAGTGTTTTTGGAATCGTTCATTGAAAATATTCAAATATACAGGTTCCTTATATGTGATTGTAACATCGCAGTTGACTTTGAATTATTCTTTGCTGCTCCTCAGTAGAAGAGTTTTCAGATGAATATCATAGAATTTGAAAAAAAAAAAAACACCCACTGCGATGTTGTAATCATTTGTAAGGACCTTGTATGAATTCTCTTTCTATAACTTCGAATTGAAAGCTGGCGCAATTTCAAGCATTTTGAAATGTTTAGGACAACCGAAATTCATAAATAGAAATGGTAACATGAAATATTTTTCCACTCAGTCTTTTTTCGATTATTTAAACGGTTAGCAAGTGTTTTTGAAGTCGTTCATTGAAAATATTCAAATATACAGGTTCCTTATATGTGATTGTAACATGGCAGTTGACTTTGAATTATTCTTTGCTGCTCCTCACTAGAAGAGTTTTCAGATGAATATCATAGAATTTGAAAAAAAAACACCCACTGCGATGTTGTAATCATTTGTAAGGACCCTGTATAAATTCTCTTTCTTTAACTTGGAATTGAAAGCTGGCGCAATTTCAAGCATTTTGAAACGTTTAGGACAACCGAAATTCATAAATAGAAATGGTAACATGAAATATTTTTCCACTCAGTCTTTTTTCGGTTATTTAAACGGTTAGCAAGAGTTTTTGAAGTCGTTCATTGAAAATATTCAAATATACAGGTTCCTTATATGTGATTGTAACATCGCAGTTGACTTTGAATTATTCTTTGCTGCTCCTCACTAGAAGAGTTTTCAGATGAATATCATAGAATTTGAAAAAAAAACACCCACTGCGATGTTGTAATCATTTGTAAGGACCCTGTATAAATTCTCTTTCTTTAACTTGGAATTGAAAGCTGGCGCAATTTTAAGCATTTTGAAACGTTTAGGACAACCGAAATTCATAAATAGAAATGGTAACATGAAATATTTTTCCACTCAGTCTTTTTTCGGTTATTTAAACGGTTAGCAAGAGTTTTTGAAGTCTTTCATTGAGAATATTCAAATATGCAGGTTCCTTATATGTTATTGTATCATCGCAGTTGACTTTGAATTATTCTTTGCTGCTCCTCACTAGAAGAGTTTTCAGATGAATATCATAGAATTTGAAAAAAAAACACCCACTGCGATGTTGTAATCATTTGTAAGGACCCTGTATGAATTCTCTTTCTATAACTTGGAATTGAAAGCTGGCGCAATTTCAAGCATTTTGAAACGTTTAGGACAACCGAAATTCATAAATAGAAATGGTAACATGAAATATTTTTCCACTCAGTCTTTTTTCGGTTATTTAAACGGTTAGCAAGTGTTTTTGAAGTCGTTCATTGAAAATATTCAAATATACAGGTTCCTTATATGTGATTGTAACATCGCAGTTGACTTTGAATTATTCTTTGCTGCTCCTCACTAGAAGAGTTTTCAGATGAATATCATAGAATTTGAAAAAAAACACCCACTGCGATGTTGTAATCATTTGTAAGGACCCTGTATGAATTCTCTTTCTATAACTTGGAATTGAAAGCTGGCGCAATTTCAAGCATTTTGAAACGTTTAGGACAACCGAAAGTCATAAATTGAAATGGTAAAATGAAATACTTTTCCACTCATAGTGTTTTTTTGATTATTTAAACGGTTAGCAAGTGTTTTTGGAATCGTTCATTGAAAATATTCAAATATACAGGTTCCTTATATGTGATTGTAACATCGCAGTTGACTTTGAATTATTCTTTGCTGCTCCTCAGTAGAAGAGTTTTCAGATGAATATCATAGAATTTGAAAAAAAAAAAAACACCCACTGCGATGTTGTAATCATTTGTAAGGACCTTGTATGAATTCTCTTTCTATAACTTCGAATTGAAAGCTGGCGCAATTTCAAGCATTTTGAAATGTTTAGGACAACCGAAATTCATAAATAGAAATGGTAACATGAAATATTTTTCCACTCAGTCTTTTTTCGGTTATTTAAACGGTTAGCAAGAGTTTCTGAAGTCTTTCATTGAGAATATTCAAATATGCAGGTTCCTTATATGTTATTGTATCATCGCAGTTGACTTTGAATTATTCTTTGCTGCCCCTCACTAGAAGAGTTTTCAGATGAATATCATAGAATTTGAAAAAAAAAAACACCCACTGCGATGTTGTAATCATTTGTAAGGACCTTGTATGAATTCTCTTTCTATAACTTCGAATTGAAAGCTGGCGCAATTTCAAGCATTTTGAAACGTTTAGGACAACCGAAATTCATAAATAGAAATGGTAACATGAAATATTTTTCCACTCAGTCTTTTTTCGATTATTTAAACGGTTAGCAAGTGTTTTTGAAGTCGTTCATTGAAAATATTCAAATATACAGGTTCCTTATATGTGATTGTAACATCGCAGTTGACTTTGAATTATTCTTTGCTGCTCCTCACTAGAAGAGTTCTCAGATGAATATCATAAAATTTGAAAATAAACACCCACTGCGATGTTGTAATCATTTGTAAGGACCCTGTATGAATTCTCTTTCTATAACTTGGAATTGAAAGCTGGCGAAATTTCAAGCATTTTGAAACGTTTAGGACAACCGAAATTCATAAATAGAAATGGTAACATGAAATATTTTTCCACTCAGTCTTTTTTCGATTATTTAAACGGTTAGCAAGTGTTTTTGAAGTCGTTCATTGAAAATATTCAAATATACAGGTTCCTTATATGTGATTGTAACATCGCAGTTGACTTTGAATTATTCTTTGCTGCTCCTCACTAGAAGAGTTCTCAGATGAATATCATAAAATTTGAAAATAAACACCCACTGCGATGTTGTAATCATTTGTAAGGACCCTGTATGAATTCTCTTTCTATAACTTGGAATTGAAAGCTGGCGCAATTTCAAGCATTTTGAAACGTTTAGGACAACCGAAATTCATAAATAGAAATGGTAACATGAAATATTTTTCCACTCAGTCTTTTTTCGGTTATTTAAACGGTTAGCAAGAGTTTTTGAAGTCGTTCATTGAAAATATTCAAATATACAGGTTCCTTATATGTGATTGTAACATCGCAGTTGACTTTGAATTATTCTTTGCTGCTCCTCACTAGAAGAGTTTTCAGATGAATATCATAGAATTTGAAAAAAAACACCCACTGCGATGTTGTAATCATTTGTAAGGACCCTGTATGAATTCTCTTTCTATAACTTGGAATTGAAAGCTGGCGAAATTTCAAGCATTTTGAAACGTTTAGGACAACCGAAAGTCATAAATTGAAATGGTAAAATGAAATACTTTTCCACTCATAGTGTTTTTTTGATTATTTAAACGGTTAGCAAGTGTTTTTGGAATCGTTCATTGAAAATATTCAAATATACAGGTTCCTTATATGTGATTGTAACATCGCAGTTGACTTTGAATTATTCTTTGCTGCTCCTCAGTAGAAGAGTTTTCAGATGAATATCATAGAATTTGAAAAAAAAAAAAAACACCCACTGCGATGTTGTAATCATTTGTAAGGACCTTGTATGAATTCTCTTTCTATAACTTCGAATTGAAAGCTGGCGCAATTTCAAGCATTTTGAAATGTTTAGGACAACCGAAATTCATAAATAGAAATGGTAACATGAAATATTTTTCCACTCAGTCTTTTTTCGATTATTTAAACGGTTAGCTAGTGTTTTTGAAGTCGTTCATTGAAAATATTCAAATATACAGGTTCCTTATATGTGATTGTAACATGGCAGTTGACTTTGAATTATTCTTTGCTGCTCCTCACTAGAAGAGTTTTCAGATGAATATCATAGAATTTGAAAAAAAAACACCCACTGCGATGTTGTAATCATTTGTAAGGACCCTGTATAAATTCTCTTTCTTTAACTTGGAATTGAAAGCTGGCGCAATTTCAAGCATTTTGAAACGTTTAGGACAACCGAAATTCATAAATAGAAATGGTAACATGAAATATTTTTCCACTCAGTCTTTTTTCGGTTATTTAAACGGTTAGCAAGAGTTTTTGAAGTCGTTCATTGAAAATATTCAAATATACAGGTTCCTTATATGTGATTGTAACATCGCAGTTGACTTTGAATTATTCTTTGCTGCTCCTCACTAGAAGAGTTTTCAGATGAATATCATAGAATTTGAAAAAAAAACACCCACTGCGATGTTGTAATCATTTGTAAGGACCCTGTATAAATTCTCTTTCTTTAACTTGGAATTGAAAGCTGGCGCAATTTTAAGCATTTTGAAACGTTTAGGACAACCGAAATTCATAAATAGAAATGGTAACATGAAATATTTTTCCACTCAGTCTTTTTTCGGTTATTTAAACGGTTAGCAAGAGTTTTTGAAGTCTTTCATTGAGAATATTCAAATATGCAGGTTCCTTATATGTTATTGTATCATCGCAGTTGACTTTGAATTATTCTTTGCTGCTCCTCACTAGAAGAGTTTTCAGATGAATATCATAGAATTTGAAAAAAAAACACCCACTGCGATGTTGTAATCATTTGTAAGGACCCTGTATGAATTCTCTTTCTATAACTTGGAATTGAAAGCTGGCGCAATTTCAAGCATTTTGAAACGTTTAGGACAACCGAAATTCATAAATAGAAATGGTAACATGAAATATTTTTCCACTCAGTCTTTTTTCGGTTATTTAAACGGTTAGCAAGTGTTTTTGAAGTCGTTCATTGAAAATATTCAAATATACAGGTTCCTTATATGTGATTGTAACATCGCAGTTGACTTTGAATTATTCTTTGCTGCTCCTCACTAGAAGAGTTCTCAGATGAATATCATAAAATTTGAAAATAAACACCCACTGCGATGTTGTGATCATTTGTAAGGACCCTGTATGAATTCTCTTTCTATAACTTGGAATTGAAAGCTGGCGAAATTTCAAGCATTTTGAAACGTTTAGGACAACCGAAAGTCATAAATTGAAATGGTAAAATGAAATACTTTTCCACTCATAGTGTTTTTTTGATTATTTAAACGGTTAGCAAGTGTTTTTGGAATCGTTCATTGAAAATATTCAAATATACAGGTTCCTTATATGTGATTGTAACATCGCAGTTGACTTTGAATTATTCTTTGCTGCTCCTCACTAGAAGAGTTTTCAGATGAATATCATAGAATTTGAAAAAAAACACCCACTGCGATGTTGTAATCATTTGTAAGGACCCTGTATGAATTCTCTTTCTATAACTTGGAATTGAAAGCTGGCGCAATTTCAAGCATTTTGAAACGTTTAGGACAACCGAAATTCATAAATAGAAATGGTAACATGAAATATTTTTCCACTCAGTCTTTTTTCGGTTATTTAAACGGTTAGCAAGAGTTTTTGAAGTCTTTCATTGAGAATATTCAAATATGCAGGTTCCTTATATGTTATTGTATCATCGCAGTTGACTTTGAATTATTCTTTGCTGCTCCTCACTAGAAGAGTTTTCAGATGAATATCATAGAATTCGAAAATAAACACCCACTGCGATGTTGGAATCATTTGTAAGGACCCTGTATGAATTCTCTTTCTATAACTTGGAATTGAAAGCTGGCGCAATTTCAAGCATTTTGAAACGTTTAGGACAACCGAAATTCATAAATAGAAATGGTAACATGAAATATTTTTCCACTCAGTCTTTTTTCGGTTATTTAAACGGTTAGCAAGTGTTTTTGAAGTCGTTCATTGAAAATATTTAAATATACAGGTTCCTTATATGTGATTGTAACATCGCAGTTGACTTTGAATTATTCTTTGCTGCTCCTCACTAGAAGAGTTCTCAGATGAATATCATAAAATTTGAAAATAAACACCCACTGCGATGTTGTGATCATTTATAAGGACCCTGTATGAATTCTCTTTCTATAACTTGGAATTGAAAGCTGGCGAAATTTCAAGCATTTTGAAACGTTTAGGACAACCGAAAGTCATAAATTGAAATGGTAAAATGAAATACTTTTCCACTCATAGTGTTTTTTTGATTATTTAAACAGTTAGCAAGTGTTTTTGGAATCGTTCATTGAAAATATTCAAATATACAGGTTCCTTATATGTGATTGTAACATCGCAGTTGACTTTGAATTATTCTTTGCTGCTCCTCACTAGAGGAGTTTTCAGATGAATATCATAGAATTTGAAAAAAACACCCACTGCGATGTTGTAATCATTTGTAAGGACCCTGTATAAATTCTCTTTCTATAACTTGGAATTGAAAGCTGGCGCAATTTCAAGCATTTTGAAACGTTTAGGACAACCGAAATTCATAAATAGAAATGGTAACATGAAATATTTTTCCACTCAGTCTTTTTTCGGTTATTTAAACGGTTAGCAAGAGTTTTTGAAGTCTTTCATTGAGAATATTCAAATATGCAGGTTCCTTATATGTTATTGTATCATCGCAGTTGACTTTGAATTATTCTTTGCTGCCCCTCACTAGAAGAGTTTTCAGATGAATATCATAGAATTTGAAAAAAAAAAAACACCCACTGCGATGTTGTAATCATTTGTAAGGACCTTGTATGAATTCTCTTTCTATAACTTCGAATTGAAAGCTGGCGCAATTTCGAGCATTTTGAAACCTTTAGGACAACCGAAATTCATAAATAGAAATGGTAACATGAAATATTTTTCCACTCAGTCTTTTTTCGATTATTTAAACGGTTAGCAAGTGTTTTTGAAGTCGTTCATTGAAAATATTCAAATATACAGGTTCCTTATATGTGATTGTAACATCGCAGTTGACTTTGAATTATTCTTTGCTGCTCCTCACTAGAAGAGTTCTCAGATGAATATCATAAAATTTGAAAATAAACACCCACTGCGATGTTGTAATCATTTGTAAGGACCCTGTATGAATTCTCTTTCTATAACTTGGAATTGAAAGCTGGCGCAATTTCAAGCATTTTGAAACGTTTAGGACAACCGAAATTCATAAATAGAAATGGTAACATGAAATATTTTTCCACTCAGTCTTTTTTCGGTTATTTAAACGGTTAGCAAGTGTTTTTGAAGTCGTTCATTGAAAATATTCAAATATACAGGTTCCTTATATGTGATTGTAACATCGCAGTTGACTTTGAATTATTCTTTGCTGCTCCTCACTAGAAGAGTTTTCAGATGAATATCATAGAATTTGAAAAAAAACACCCACTGCGATGTTGTTTTCATTTGTAAGGACCCTGTATGAATTCTCTTTCTATAACTTGGAATTGAAAGCTGGCGCAATTTCAAGCATTTTGAAACGTTTAGGACAATCGAAATTCATAAATAGAAATGGTAACATGAAATATTTTTCCACTCAGTCTTTTTTCGGTTATTTAAACGGTTAGCAAGAGTTTTTGAAGTCTTTCATTGAGAATATTCAAATATGCAGGTTCCTTATATGTTATTGTATCATCGCAGTTGACTTTGAATTATTCTTTGCTGCTCCTCACTAGAAGAGTTTTCAGATGAATATCATAGAATTTGAAAAAAAAACACCCACTGCGATGTTGTAATCATTTGTAAGGACCCTGTATGAATTCTCTTTCTATAACTTGGAATTGAAAGCTGGCGCAATTTCAAGCATTTTGAAACGTTTAGGACAACCGAAATTCATAAATAGAAATGGTAACATGAAATATTTTTCCACTCAGTCTTTTTTCGGTTATTTAAACGGTTAGCAAGTGTTTTTGAAGTCGTTCATTGAAAATATTCAAATATACAGGTTCCTTATATGTGATTGTAACATCGCAGTTGACTTTGAATTATTCTTTGCTGCTCCTCACTAGAAGAGTTCTCAGATGAATATCATAAAATTTGAAAATAAACACCCACTGCGAAGTTGTGATCATTTGTAAGGACCCTGTATGAATTCTCTTTCTATAACTTGGAATTGAAAGCTGGCGAAATTTCAAGCATTTTGAAACGTTTAGGACAACCGAAAGTCATAAATTGAAATGGTAAAATGAAATACTTTTCCACTCATAGTGTTTTTTTGATTATTTAAACGGTTAGCAAGTGTTTTTGGAATCGTTCATTGAAAATATTCAAATATACAGGTTCCTTATATGTGATTGTAACATCGCAGTTGACTTTGAATTATTCTTTGCTGCTCCTCACTAGAAGAGTTTTCAGATGAATATCATAGAATTCGAAAATAAACACCCACTGCGATGTTGTAATCATTTGTAAAGACCCTGTATGAATTCTCTTCCTATAACTTGGAATTGAAAGCTGGCGCAATTTCAAGCATTTTGAAACGTTTAGGACAACCGAAATTCATAAATAGAAATGGTAACATGAAATATTTTTCCACTCAGTCTTTTTTCGGTTATTAAAACGGTTAGCAAGAGTTTTTGAAGTCTTTCATTGAGAATATTCAAATATGCAGGTTCCTTATATGTTATTGTATCATCGCAGTTGACTTTGAATTATTCTTTGCTGCTCCTCACTAGAAGAGTTTTCAGATGAATATCATAGAATTTGAAAATAAACACCCACTGCGATGTTGTTATCATTTGTAAGGACCCTGTATGAATTCTCTTTCTATAACTTGGAATTGAAAGCTGGCGCAATTTCAAGCATTTTGAAACGTTTAGGACAACCGAAATTCATAAATAGAAATGGTAACTTGAAATATTTTTCCACTCATAGTGTTTTTTCGGTTATTTAAACGGTTAGCAAGTGTTTTTGAAGTCGTTCATTGAAAATATTCGAATATACAGGTTCCTTATATGTGATTGTAACATCGCAGTTGACTTTGAATTATTCTTTGCTGCTCCTCACTAGAAGAGTTCTCAGATGAATATCATAAAATTTGAAAATAAACACCCACTGCGATGTTGTAATCATTTGTAAGGACCCTGTATGAATTCTCTTTCTATAACTTGGAATTGAAAGCTGGCGAAATTTCAAGCATTTTGAAACGTTTAGGACAACCGAAAGTCATAAATTGAAATGGTAAAATGAAATACTTTTCCACTCATAGTGTTTTTTTGATTATTTAAACGGTTAGCAAGTGTTTTTGAAGTCGTTCATTGAAAATATTCAAATATACAGGTTCCTTATATGTGATTGTAACATCGCAGTTGACTTTGAATTATTCTTTGCTGCTCCTCACTAGAAGAGTTTTCAGATGAATATCATAGAATTTGAAAAAAAACACCCACTGCGATGTTGTAATCATTTGTAAGGACCCTGTATGAATTCTCTTTCTATAACTTGGAATTGAAAGCTGGCGCAATTTCAAGCATTTTGAAACGTTTAGGACAACCGAAATTCATAAATAGAAATGGTAACATGAAATATTTTTCCACTCAGTCTTTTTTCGGTTATTTAAACGGTTAGCAAGAGTTTTTGAAGTCTTTCATTGAGAATATTCAAATATGCAGGTTCCTTATATGTTATTGTATCATCGCAGTTGACTTTGAATTATTCTTTGCTGCTCCTCACTAGAAGAGTTTTCAGATGAATATCATAGAATTTGAAAAAAAAAAACACCCACTGCGATGTTGTAATCATTTGTAAGGACCTTGTATGAATTCTCTTTCTATAACTTCGAATTGAAAGCTGGCGCAATTTCAAGCATTTTGAAATGTTTAGGACAACCGAAATTCATAAATTGAAATGGTAAAATGAAATACTTTTCCACTCATAGTGTTTTTTCGGTTATTTAAACGGTTAGCAAGTGTTTTTGAAGTCGTTCATTGAAAATATTCAAATATACAGGTTCCTTATATGTGATTGTAACATCGCAGTTGACTTTGAATTATTCTTTGCTGCTCCTCACAAGAAGAGTTCTCAGATGAATATCATAAAATTTGAAAATAAACACCCACTGCGATGTTGTAATCATTTGTAAGGACCCTGTATGAATTCTCTTTCTATAACTTGGAATTGAAAGCTGGCGAAATTTCAAGCATTTTGAAACGTTTAGGACAACCGAAATTCATAAATAGAAATGGTAACATGAAATATTTTTCCACTCAGTCTTTTTTCGATTATTTAAACGGTTAGCAAGTGTTTTTGAAGTCGTTCATTGAAAATATTCAAATATACAGGTTCCTTATATGTGATTGTAACATCGCAGTTGACTTTGAATTATTCTTTGCTGCTCCTCACTAGAAGAGTTCTCAGATGAATATCATAGAATTTGAAAATAAACACCCACTGCGATGTTGTAATCATTTGTAAGGACCCTGTATGAATTCTCTTTCTATAACTTGGAATTGAAAGCTGGCGCAATTTCAAGCATTTTGAAACGTTTAGGACAACCGAAATTCATAAATAGAAATGGTAACATGAAATATTTTTCCACTCAGTCTTTTTTCGGTTATTTAAACGGTTAGCAAGTGTTTTTGAAGTCGTTCATTGAAAATATTCAAATATACAGGTTCCTTATATGTGATTGTAACATCGCAGTTGACTTTGAATTATTCTTTGCTGCTCCTCACTAGAAGAGTTTTCAGATGAATATCATAGAATTTGAAAAAAAACACCCACTGCGATGTTGTAATCATTTGTAAGGACCCTGTATGAATTCTCTTTCTATAACTTGGAATTGAAAGCTGGCGAAATTTCAAGCATTTTGAAACGTTTAGGACAACCGAAAGTCATAAATTGAAATGGTAAAATGAAATACTTTTCCACTCATAGTGTTTTTTTGATTATTTAAACGGTTAGCAAGTGTTTTTGGAATCGTTCATTGAAAATATTCAAATATACAGGTTCCTTATATGTGATTGTAACATCGCAGTTGACTTTGAATTATTCTTTGCTGCTCCTCACTAGAAGAGTTCTCAGATGAATATCATAAAATTTGAAAATAAACACCCACTGCGATGTTGTGATCATTTGTAAGGACCCTGTATGAATTCTCTTTCTATAACTTGGAATTGAAAGCTGGCGCAATTTCAAGCATTTTGAAACGTTTAGGACAACCGAAATTCATAAATAGAAATGGTAACATGAAATATTTTTCCACTCAGTCTTTTTTCGGTTATTTAAACGGTTAGCAAGAGTTTTTGAAGTCTTTCATTGAGAATATTCAAATATGCAGGTTCCTTATATGTTATTGTATCATCGCAGTTGACTTTGAATTATTCTTTGCTGCTCCTCACTAGAAGAGTTTTCAGATGAATATCATAGAATTCGAAAATAAACACCCACTGCGATGTTGGAATCATTTGTAAGGACCCTGTATGAATTCTCTTTCTATAACTTGGAATTGAAAGCTGGCGCAATTTCAAGCATTTTGAAACGTTTAGGACAACCGAAATTCATAAATAGAAATGGTAACATGAAATATTTTTCCACTCAGTCTTTTTTCGGTTATTTAAACGGTTAGCAAGTGTTTTTGAAGTCGTTCATTGAAAATATTTAAATATACAGGTTCCTTATATGTGATTGTAACATCGCAGTTGACTTTGAATTATTCTTTGCTGCTCCTCACTAGAAGAGTTCTCAGATGAATATCATAAAATTTGAAAATAAACACCCACTGCGATGTTGTGATCATTTATAAGGACCCTGTATGAATTCTCTTTCTATAACTTGGAATTGAAAGCTGGCGAAATTTCAAGCATTTTGAAACGTTTAGGACAACCGAAAGTCATAAATTGAAATGGTAAAATGAAATACTTTTCCACTCATAGTGTTTTTTTGATTATTTAAACAGTTAGCAAGTGTTTTTGGAATCGTTCATTGAAAATATTCAAATATACAGGTTCCTTATATGTGATTGTAACATCGCAGTTGACTTTGAATTATTCTTTGCTGCTCCTCACTAGAGGAGTTTTCAGATGAATATCATAGAATTTGAAAAAAACACCCACTGCGATGTTGTAATCATTTGTAAGGACCCTGTATAAATTCTCTTTCTATAACTTGGAATTGAAAGCTGGCGCAATTTCAAGCATTTTGAAACGTTTAGGACAACCGAAATTCATAAATAGAAATGGTAACATGAAATATTTTTCCACTCAGTCTTTTTTCGGTTATTTAAACGGTTAGCAAGAGTTTTTGAAGTCTTTCATTGAGAATATTCAAATATGCAGGTTCCTTATATGTTATTGTATCATCGCAGTTGACTTTGAATTATTCTTTGCTGCCCCTCACTAGAAGAGTTTTCAGATGAATATCATAGAATTTGAAAAAAAAAAAACACCCACTGCGATGTTGTAATCATTTGTAAGGACCTTGTATGAATTCTCTTTCTATAACTTCGAATTGAAAGCTGGCGCAATTTCGAGCATTTTGAAACCTTTAGGACAACCGAAATTCATAAATAGAAATGGTAACATGAAATATTTTTCCACTCAGTCTTTTTTCGATTATTTAAACGGTTAGCAAGTGTTTTTGAAGTCGTTCATTGAAAATATTCAAATATACAGGTTCCTTATATGTGATTGTAACATCGCAGTTGACTTTGAATTATTCTTTGCTGCTCCTCACTAGAAGAGTTCTCAGATGAATATCATAAAATTTGAAAATAAACACCCACTGCGATGTTGTGATCATTTGTAAGGACCCTGTATGAATTCTCTTTCTATAACTTGGAATTGAAAGCTGGCGCAATTTCAAGCATTTTGAAACGTTTAGGACAACCGAAATTCATAAATAGAAATGGTAACATGAAATATTTTTCCACTCAGTCTTTTTTCGGTTATTTAAACGGTTAGCAAGTGTTTTTGAAGTCGTTCATTGAAAATATTCAAATATACAGGTTCCTTATATGTGATTGTAACATCGCAGTTGACTTTGAATTATTCTTTGCTGCTCCTCACTAGAAGAGTTTTCAGATGAATATCATAGAATTTGAAAAAAAACACCCACTGCGATGTTGTTTTCATTTGTAAGGACCCTGTATGAATTCTCTTTCTATAACTTGGAATTGAAAGCTGGCGCAATTTCAAGCATTTTGAAACGTTTAGGACAATCGAAATTCATAAATAGAAATGGTAACATGAAATATTTTTCCACTCAGTCTTTTTTCGGTTATTTAAACGGTTAGCAAGAGTTTTTGAAGTCTTTCATTGAGAATATTCAAATATACAGGTTCCTTATATGTGATTGTAACATCGCAGTTGACTTTGAATTATTCTTTGCTGCTCCTCACTAGAAGAGTTTTCAGATGAATATCATAGAATTTGAAAAAAAAACACCCACTGCGATGTTGTAATCATTTGTAAGGACCCTGTATGAATTCTCTTTCTATAACTTGGAATTGAAAGCTGGCGCAATTTCAAGCATTTTGAAACGTTTAGGACAACCGAAATTCATAAATAGAAATGGTAACATGAAATATTTTTCCACTCAGTCTTTTTTCGGTTATTTAAACGGTTAGCAAGTGTTTTTGAAGTCGTTCATTGAAAATATTCAAATATACAGGTTCCTTATATGTGATTGTAACATCGCAGTTGACTTTGAATTATTCTTTGCTGCTCCTCACTAGAAGAGTTCTCAGATGAATATCATAAAATTTGAAAATAAACACCCACTGCGAAGTTGTGATCATTTGTAAGGACCCTGTATGAATTCTCTTTCTATAACTTGGAATTGAAAGCTGGCGAAATTTCAAGCATTTTGAAACGTTTAGGACAACCGAAAGTCATAAATTGAAATGGTAAAATGAAATACTTTTCCACTCATAGTGTTTTTTTGATTATTTAAACGGTTAGCAAGTGTTTTTGGAATCGTTCATTGAAAATATTCAAATATACAGGTTCCTTATATGTGATTGTAACATCGCAGTTGACTTTGAATTATTCTTTGCTGCTCCTCACTAGAAGAGTTTTCAGATGAATATCATAGAATTCGAAAATAAACACCCACTGCGATGTTGTAATCATTTGTAAAGACCCTGTATGAATTCTCTTCCTATAACTTGGAATTGAAAGCTGGCGCAATTTCAAGCATTTTGAAACGTTTAGGACAACCGAAATTCATAAATAGAAATGGTAACATGAAATATTTTTCCACTCAGTCTTTTTTCGGTTATTAAAACGGTTAGCAAGAGTTTTTGAAGTCTTTCATTGAGAATATTCAAATATGCAGGTTCCTTATATGTTATTGTATCATCGCAGTTGACTTTGAATTATTCTTTGCTGCTCCTCACTAGAAGAGTTTTCAGATGAATATCATAGAATTTGAAAATAAACACCCACTGCGATGTTGTTATCATTTGTAAGGACCCTGTATGAATTCTCTTTCTATAACTTGGAATTGAAAGCTGGCGCAATTTCAAGCATTTTGAAACGTTTAGGACAACCGAAATTCATAAATAGAAATGGTAACTTGAAATATTTTTCCACTCATAGTGTTTTTTCGGTTATTTAAACGGTTAGCAAGTGTTTTTGAAGTCGTTCATTGAAAATATTCGAATATACAGGTTCCTTATATGTGATTGTAACATCGCAGTTGACTTTGAATTATTCTTTGCTGCTCCTCACTAGAAGAGTTCTCAGATGAATATCATAAAATTTGAAAATAAACACCCACTGCGATGTTGTAATCATTTGTAAGGACCCTGTATGAATTCTCTTTCTATAACTTGGAATTGAAAGCTGGCGAAATTTCAAGCATTTTGAAACGTTTAGGACAACCGAAAGTCATAAATTGAAATGGTAAAATGAAATACTTTTCCACTCATAGTGTTTTTTTGATTATTTAAACGGTTAGCAAGTGTTTTTGGAATCGTTCATTGAAAATATTCAAATATACAGGTTCCTTATATGTGATTGTAACATCGCAGTTGACTTTGAATTATTCTTTGCTGCTCCTCACTAGAAGAGTTTTCAGATGAATATCATAGAATTTGAAAAAAAACACCCACTGCGATGTTGTAATCATTTGTAAGGACCCTGTATAAATTCTCTTTCTATAACTTGGAATTGAAAGCTGGCGCAATTTCAAGCATTTTGAAACGTTTAGGACAACCGAAATTCATAAATAGAAATGGTAACATGAAATATTTTTCCACTCAGTCTTTTTTCGGTTATTTAAACGGTTAGCAAGAGTTTTTGAAGTCTTTCATTGAGAATATTCAAATATGCAGGTTCCTTATATGTTATTGTATCATCGCAGTTGACTTTGAATTATTCTTTGCTGCTCCTCACTAGAAGAGTTTTCAGATGAATATCATAGAATTTGAAAAAAAAAAACACCCACTGCGATGTTGTAATCATTTGTAAGGACCTTGTATGAATTCTCTTTCTATAACTTCGAATTGAAAGCTGGCGCAATTTCAAGCATTTTGAAATGTTTAGGACAACCGAAATTCATAAATTGAAATGGTAAAATGAAATACTTTTCCACTCATAGTGTTTTTTCGGTTATTTAAACGGTTAGCAAGTGTTTTTGAAGTCGTTCATTGAAAATATTCAAATATACAGGTTCCTTATATGTGATTGTAACATCGCAGTTGACTTTGAATTATTCTTTGCTGCTCCTCACTAGAAGAGTTCTCAGATGAATATCATAAAATTTGAAAATAAACACCCACTGCGATGTTGTAATCATTTGTAAGGACCCTGTATGAATTCTCTTTCTATAACTTGGAATTGAAAGCTGGCGCAATTTCAAGCATTTTGAAACGTTTAGGACAACCGAAATTCATAAATAGAAATGGTAACATGAAATATTTTTCCACTCAGTCTTTTTTCGATTATTTAAACGGTTAGCAAGTGTTTTTGAAGTCGTTCATTGAAAATATTCAAATATACAGGTTCCTTATATGTGATTGTAACATCGCAGTTGACTTTGAATTATTCTTTGCTGCTCCTCACTAGAAGAGTTCTCAGATGAATATCATAAAATTTGAAAATAAACACCCACTGCGATGTTGTAATCATTTGTAAGGACCCTGTATGAATTCTCTTTCTATAACTTGGAATTGAAAGCTGGCGCAATTTCAAGCATTTTGAAACGTTTAGGACAACCGAAATTCATAAATAGAAATGGTAACATGAAATATTTTTCCACTCAGTCTTTTTTCGGTTATTTAAACGGTTAGCAAGTGTTTTTGAAGTCGTTCATTGAAAATATTCAAATATACAGGTTCCTTATATGTGATTGTAACATCGCAGTTGACTTTGAATTATTCTTTGCTGCTCCTCACTAGAAGAGTTTTCAGATGAATATCATAGAATTTGAAAAAAAACACCCACTGCGATGTTGTAATCATTTGTAAGGACCCTGTATGAATTCTCTTTCTATAACTTGGAATTGAAAGCTGGCGAAATTTCAAGCATTTTGAAACGTTTAGGACAACCGAAAGTCATAAATTGAAATGGTAAAATGAAATACTTTTCCACTCATAGTGTTTTTTTGATTATTTAAACGGTTAGCAAGTGTTTTTGGAATCGTTCATTGAAAATATTCAAATATACAGGTTCCTTATATGTGATTGTAACATCGCAGTTGACTTTGAATTATTCTTTGCTGCTCCTCAGTAGAAGAGTTTTCAGATGAATATCATAGAATTTGAAAAAAAAAAAAACACCCACTGCGATGTTGTAATCATTTGTAAGGACCTTGTATGAATTCTCTTTCTATAACTTCGAATTGAAAGCTGGCGCAATTTCAAGCATTTTGAAATGTTTAGGACAACCGAAATTCATAAATAGAAATGGTAACATGAAATATTTTTCCACTCAGTCTTTTTTCGATTATTTAAACGGTTAGCAAGTGTTTTTGAAGTCGTTCATTGAAAATATTCAAATATACAGGTTCCTTATATGTGATTGTAACATGGCAGTTGACTTTGAATTATTCTTTGCTGCTCCTCACTAGAAGAGTTTTCAGATGAATATCATAGAATTTGAAAAAAAAACACCCACTGCGATGTTGTAATCATTTGTAAGGACCCTGTATAAATTCTCTTTCTTTAACTTGGAATTGAAAGCTGGCGCAATTTCAAGCATTTTGAAACGTTTAGGACAACCGAAATTCATAAATAGAAATGGTAACATGAAATATTTTTCCACTCAGTCTTTTTTCGGTTATTTAAACGGTTAGCAAGAGTTTTTGAAGTCTTTCATTGAGAATATTCAAATATGCAGGTTCCTTATATGTTATTGTATCATCGCAGTTGACTTTGAATTATTCTTTGCTGCTCCTCACTAGAAGAGTTTTCAGATGAATATCATAGAATTTGAAAAAAAAACACCCACTGCGATGTTGTAATCATTTGTAAGGACCCTGTATGAATTCTCTTTCTATAACTTGGAATTGAAAGCTGGCGCAATTTCAAGCATTTTGAAACGTTTAGGACAACCGAAATTCATAAATAGAAATGGTAACATGAAATATTTTTCCACTCAGTCTTTTTTCGGTTATTTAAACGGTTAGCAAGTGTTTTTGAAGTCGTTCATTGAAAATATTCAAATATACAGGTTCCTTATATGTGATTGTAACATCGCAGTTGACTTTGAATTATTCTTTGCTGCTCCTCACTAGAAGAGTTCTCAGATGAATATCATAAAATTTGAAAATAAACACCCACTGCGATGTTGTGATCATTTGTAAGGACCCTGTATGAATTCTCTTTCTATAACTTGGAATTGAAAGCTGGCGAAATTTCAAGCATTTTGAAACGTTCAGGACAACCGAAAGTCATAAATTGAAATGGTAAAATGAAATACTTTTCCACTCATAGTGTTTTTTTGATTATTTAAACGGTTAGCAAGTGTTTTTGGAATCGTTCATTGAAAATATTCAAATATACAGGTTCCTTATATGTGATTGTAACATCGCAGTTGACTTTGAATTATTCTTTGCTGCTCCTCACTAGAAGAGTTTTCAGATGAATATCATAGAATTTGAAAAAAAACACCCACTGCGATGTTGTAATCATTTGTAAGGACCCTGTATGAATTCTCTTTCTATAACTTGGAATTGAAAGCTGGCGCAATTTCAAGCATTTTGAAACGTTTAGGACAACCGAAATTCATAAATAGAAATGGTAACATGAAATATTTTTCCACTCAGTCTTTTTTCGGTTATTTAAACGGTTAGCAAGAGTTTTTGAAGTCTTTCATTGAGAATATTCAAATATGCAGGTTCCTTATATGTTATTGTATCATCGCAGTTGACTTTGAATTATTCTTTGCTGCTCCTCACTAGAAGAGTTTTCAGATGAATATCATAGAATTCGAAAATAAACACCCACTGCGATGTTGGAATCATTTGTAAGGACCCTGTATGAATTCTCTTTCTATAACTTGGAATTGAAAGCTGGCGCAATTTCAAGCATTTTGAAACGTTTAGGACAACCGAAATTCATAAATAGAAATGGTAACATGAAATATTTTTCCACTCAGTCTTTTTTCGGTTATTTAAACGGTTAGCAAGTGTTTTTGAAGTCGTTCATTGAAAATATTTAAATATACAGGTTCCTTATATGTGATTGTAACATCGCAGTTGACTTTGAATTATTCTTTGCTGCTCCTCACTAGAAGAGTTCTCAGATGAATATCATAAAATTTGAAAATAAACACCCACTGCGATGTTGTGATCATTTATAAGGACCCTGTATGAATTCTCTTTCTATAACTTGGAATTGAAAGCTGGCGAAATTTCAAGCATTTTGAAACGTTTAGGACAACCGAAAGTCATAAATTGAAATGGTAAAATGAAATACTTTTCCACTCATAGTGTTTTTTTGATTATTTAAACAGTTAGCAAGTGTTTTTGGAATCGTTCATTGAAAATATTCAAATATACAGGTTCCTTATATGTGATTGTAACATCGCAGTTGACTTTGAATTATTCTTTGCTGCTCCTCACTAGAAGAGTTTTCAGATGAATATCATAGAATTTGAAAAAAACACCCACTGCGATGTTGTAATCATTTGTAAGGACCCTGTATAAATTCTCTTTCTATAACTTGGAATTGAAAGCTGGCGCAATTTCAAGCATTTTGAAACGTTTAGGACAACCGAAATTCATAAATAGAAATGGTAACATGAAATATTTTTCCACTCAGTCTTTTTTCGGTTATTTAAACGGTTAGCAAGAGTTTTTGAAGTCTTTCATTGAGAATATTCAAATATGCAGGTTCCTTATATGTTATTGTATCATCGCAGTTGACTTTGAATTATTCTTTGCTGCCCCTCACTAGAAGAGTTTTCAGATGAATATCATAGAATTTGAAAAAAAAAAAACACCCACTGCGATGTTGTAATCATTTGTAAGGACCTTGTATGAATTCTCTTTCTATAACTTCGAATTGAAAGCTGGCGCAATTTCGAGCATTTTGAAACCTTTAGGACAACCGAAATTCATAAATAGAAATGGTAACATGAAATATTTTTCCACTCAGTCTTTTTTCGATTATTTAAACGGTTAGCAAGTGTTTTTGAAGTCGTTCATTGAAAATATTCAAATATACAGGTTCCTTATATGTGATTGTAACATCGCAGTTGACTTTGAATTATTCTTTGCTGCTCCTCACTAGAAGAGTTCTCAGATGAATATCATAAAATTTGAAAATAAACACCCACTGCGATGTTGTAATCATTTGTAAGGACCCTGTATGAATTCTCTTTCTATAACTTGGAATTGAAAGCTGGCGCAATTTCAAGCATTTTGAAACGTTTAGGACAACCGAAATTCATAAATAGAAATGGTAACATGAAATATTTTTCCACTCAGTCTTTTCTCGGTTATTTAAACGGTTAGCAAGTGTTTTTGAAGTCGTTCATTGAAAATATTCAAATATACAGGTTCCTTATATGTGATTGTAACATCGCAGTTGACTTTGAATTATTCTTTGCTGCTCCTCACTAGAAGAGTTTTCAGATGAATATCATAGAATTTGAAAAAAAAACACCCACTGCGATGTTGTTTTCATTTGTAAGGACCCTGTATGAATTCTCTTTCTATAACTTGGAATTGAAAGCTGGCGCAATTTCAAGCATTTTGAAACGTTTAGGACAATCGAAATTCATAAATAGAAATGGTAACATGAAATATTTTTCCACTCAGTCTTTTTTCGGTTATTAAAACGGTTAGCAAGAGTTTTTGAAGTCTTTCATTGAGAATATTCAAATATGCAGGTTCCTTATATGTTATTGTATCATCGCAGTTGACTTTGAATTATTCTTTGCTGCTCCTCACTAGAAGAGTTTTCAGATGAATATCATAGAATTTGAAAATAAACACCCACTGCGATGTTGTTATCATTTGTAAGGACCCTGTATGAATTCTCTTTCTATAACTTCGAATTGAAAGCTGGCGCAATTTCAAGCATTTTGAAATGTTTAGGACAACCGAAATTCATAAATTGAAATGGTAAAATGAAATACTTTTCCACTCATAGTGTTTTTTCGGTTATTTAAACGGTTAGCAAGTGTTTTTGAAGTCGTTCATTGAAAATATTCAAATATACAGGTTCCTTATATGTGATTGTAACATCGCAGTTGACTTTGAATTATTCTTTGCTGCTCCTCACTAGAAGAGTTCTCAGATGAATATCATAAAATTTGAAAATAAACACCCACTGCGATGTTGTAATCATTTGTAAGGACCCTGTATGAATTCTCTTTCTATAACTTGGAATTGAAAGCTGGCGAAATTTCAAGCATTTTGAAACGTTTAGGACAACCGAAATTCATAAATAGAAATGGTAACATGAAATATTTTTCCACTCAGTCTTTTTTCGATTATTTAAACGGTTAGCAAGTGTTTTTGAAGTCGTTCATTGAAAATATTCAAATATACAGGTTCCTTATATGTGATTGTAACATCGCAGTTGACTTTGAATTATTCTTTGCTGCTCCTCACTAGAAGAGTTCTCAGATGAATATCATAAAATTTGAAAATAAACACCCACTGCGATGTTGTAATCATTTGTAAGGACCCTGTATGAATTCTCTTTCTATAACTTGGAATTGAAAGCTGGCGCAATTTCAAGCATTTTGAAACGTTTAGGACAACCGAAATTCATAAATAGAAATGGTAACATGAAATATTTTTCCACTCAGTCTTTTTTCGGTTATTTAAACGGTTAGCAAGTGTTTTTGAAGTCGTTCATTGAAAATATTCAAATATACAGGTTCCTTATATGTGATTGTAACATCGCAGTTGACTTTGAATTATTCTTTGCTGCTCCTCACTAGAAGAGTTTTCAGATGAATATCATAGAATTTGAAAAAAAACACCCACTGCGATGTTGTAATCATTTGTAAGGACCCTGTATGAATTCTCTTTCTATAACTTGGAATTGAAAGCTGGCGAAATTTCAAGCATTTTGAAACGTTTAGGACAACCGAAAGTCATAAATTGAAATGGTAAAATGAAATACTTTTCCACTCATAGTGTTTTTTTGATTATTTAAACGGTTAGCAAGTGTTTTTGGAATCGTTCATTGAAAATATTCAAATATACAGGTTCCTTATATGTGATTGTAACATCGCAGTTGACTTTGAATTATTCTTTGCTGCTCCTCAGTAGAAGAGTTTTCAGATGAATATCATAGAATTTGAAAAAAAAAAAAACACCCACTGCGATGTTGTAATCATTTGTAAGGACCTTGTATGAATTCTCTTTCTATAACTTCGAATTGAAAGCTGGCGCAATTTCAAGCATTTTGAAATGTTTAGGACAACCGAAATTCATAAATAGAAATGGTAACATGAAATATTTTTCCACTCAGTCTTTTTTCGATTATTTAAACGGTTAGCAAGTGTTTTTGAAGTCGTTCATTGAAAATATTCAAATATACAGGTTCCTTATATGTGATTGTAACATGGCAGTTGACTTTGAATTATTCTTTGCTGCTCCTCACTAGAAGAGTTTTCAGATGAATATCATAGAATTTGAAAAAAAAACACCCACTGCGATGTTGTAATCATTTGTAAGGACCCTGTATAAATTCTCTTTCTTTAACTTGGAATTGAAAGCTGGCGCAATTTCAAGCATTTTGAAACGTTTAGGACAACCGAAATTCATAAATAGAAATGGTAACATGAAATATTTTTCCACTCAGTCTTTTTTCGGTTATTTAAACGGTTAGCAAGAGTTTTTGAAGTCTTTCATTGAGAATATTCAAATATGCAGGTTCCTTATATGTTATTGTATCATCGCAGTTGACTTTGAATTATTCTTTGCTGCTCCTCACTAGAAGAGTTTTCAGATGAATATCATAGAATTTGAAAAAAAAACACCCACTGCGATGTTGTAATCATTTGTAAGGACCCTGTATGAATTCTCTTTCTATAACTTGGAATTGAAAGCTGGCGCAATTTCAAGCATTTTGAAACGTTTAGGACAACCGAAATTCATAAATAGAAATGGTAACATGAAATATTTTTCCACTCAGTCTTTTTTCGGTTATTTAAACGGTTAGCAAGTGTTTTTGAAGTCGTTCATTGAAAATATTCAAATATACAGGTTCCTTATATGTGATTGTAACATCGCAGTTGACTTTGAATTATTCTTTGCTGCTCCTCACTAGAAGAGTTCTCAGATGAATATCATAAAATTTGAAAATAAACACCCACTGCGATGTTGTGATCATTTGTAAGGACCCTGTATGAATTCTCTTTCTATAACTTGGAATTGAAAGCTGGCGAAATTTCAAGCATTTTGAAACGTTCAGGACAACCGAAAGTCATAAATTGAAATGGTAAAATGAAATACTTTTCCACTCATAGTGTTTTTTTGATTATTTAAACGGTTAGCAAGTGTTTTTGGAATCGTTCATTGAAAATATTCAAATATACAGGTTCCTTATATGTGATTGTAACATCGCAGTTGACTTTGAATTATTCTTTGCTGCTCCTCACTAGAAGAGTTTTCAGATGAATATCATAGAATTTGAAAAAAAACACCCACTGCGATGTTGTAATCATTTGTAAGGACCCTGTATGAATTCTCTTTCTATAACTTGGAATTGAAAGCTGGCGCAATTTCAAGCATTTTGAAACGTTTAGGACAACCGAAATTCATAAATAGAAATGGTAACATGAAATATTTTTCCACTCAGTCTTTTTTCGGTTATTTAAACGGTTAGCAAGAGTTTTTGAAGTCTTTCATTGAGAATATTCAAATATGCAGGTTCCTTATATGTTATTGTATCATCGCAGTTGACTTTGAATTATTCTTTGCTGCTCCTCACTAGAAGAGTTTTCAGATGAATATCATAGAATTCGAAAATAAACACCCACTGCGATGTTGGAATCATTTGTAAGGACCCTGTATGAATTCTCTTTCTATAACTTGGAATTGAAAGCTGGCGCAATTTCAAGCATTTTGAAACGTTTAGGACAACCGAAATTCATAAATAGAAATGGTAACATGAAATATTTTTCCACTCAGTCTTTTTTCGGTTATTTAAACGGTTAGCAAGTGTTTTTGAAGTCGTTCATTGAAAATATTTAAATATACAGGTTCCTTATATGTGATTGTAACATCGCAGTTGACTTTGAATTATTCTTTGCTGCTCCTCACTAGAAGAGTTCTCAGATGAATATCATAAAATTTGAAAATAAACACCCACTGCGATGTTGTGATCATTTATAAGGACCCTGTATGAATTCTCTTTCTATAACTTGGAATTGAAAGCTGGCGAAATTTCAAGCATTTTGAAACGTTTAGGACAACCGAAAGTCATAAATTGAAATGGTAAAATGAAATACTTTTCCACTCATAGTGTTTTTTTGATTATTTAAACAGTTAGCAAGTGTTTTTGGAATCGTTCATTGAAAATATTCAAATATACAGGTTCTTTATATGTGATTGTAACATCGCAGTTGACTTTGAATTATTCTTTGCTGCTCCTCACTAGAGGAGTTTTCAGATGAATATCATAGAATTTGAAAAAAACACCCACTGCGATGTTGTAATCATTTGTAAGGACCCTGTATAAATTCTCTTTCTATAACTTGGAATTGAAAGCTGGCGCAATTTCAAGCATTTTGAAACGTTTAGGACAACCGAAATTCATAAATAGAAATGGTAACATGAAATATTTTTCCACTCAGTCTTTTTTCGGTTATTTAAACGGTTAGCAAGAGTTTTTGAAGTCTTTCATTGAGAATATTCAAATATGCAGGTTCCTTATATGTTATTGTATCATCGCAGTTGACTTTGAATTATTCTTTGCTGCCCCTCACTAGAAGAGTTTTCAGATGAATATCATAGAATTTGAAAAAAAAAAACACCCACTGCGATGTTGTAATCATTTGTAAGGACCTTGTATGAATTCTCTTTCTATAACTTCGAATTGAAAGCTGGCGCAATTTCGAGCATTTTGAAACCTTTAGGACAACCGAAATTCATAAATAGAAATGGTAACATGAAATATTTTTCCACTCAGTCTTTTTTCGATTATTTAAACGGTTAGCAAGTGTTTTTGAAGTCGTTCATTGAAAATATTCAAATATACAGGTTCCTTATATGTGATTGTAACATCGCAGTTGACTTTGAATTATTCTTTGCTGCTCCTCACTAGAAGAGTTCTCAGATGAATATCATAAAATTTGAAAATAAACACCCACTGCGATGTTGTAATCATTTGTAAGGACCCTGTATGAATTCTCTTTCTATAACTTGGAATTGAAAGCTGGCGCAATTTCAAGCATTTTGAAACGTTTAGGACAACCGAAATTCATAAATAGAAATGGTAACATGAAATATTTTTCCACTCAGTCTTTTCTCGGTTATTTAAACGGTTAGCAAGTGTTTTTGAAGTCGTTCATTGAAAATATTCAAATATACAGGTTCCTTATATGTGATTGTAACATCGCAGTTGACTTTGAATTATTCTTTGCTGCTCCTCACTAGAAGAGTTTTCAGATGAATATCATAGAATTTGAAAAAAAACACCCACTGCGATGTTGTTTTCATTTGTAAGGACCCTGTATGAATTCTCTTTCTATAACTTGGAATTGAAAGCTGGCGCAATTTCAAGCATTTTGAAACGTTTAGGACAATCGAAATTCATAAATAGAAATGGTAACATGAAATATTTTTCCACTCAGTCTTTTTTCGGTTATTTAAACGGTTAGCAAGAGTTTTTGAAGTCTTTCATTGAGAATATTCAAATATGCAGGTTCCTTATATGTTATTGTATCATCGCAGTTGACTTTGAATTATTCTTTGCTGCTCCTCACTAGAAGAGTTTTCAGATGAATATCATAGAATTTGAAAAAAAAACACCCACTGCGATGTTGTAATCATTTGTAAGGACCCTGTATGAATTCTCTTTCTATAACTTGGAATTGAAAGCTGGCGCAATTTCAAGCATTTTGAAACGTTTAGGACAACCGAAATTCATAAATAGAAATGGTAACATGAAATATTTTTCCACTCAGTCTTTTTTCGGTTATTTAAACGGTTAGCAAGTGTTTTTGAAGTCGTTCATTGAAAATATTCAAATATACAGGTTCCTTATATGTGATTGTAACATCGCAGTTGACTTTGAATTATTCTTTGCTGCTCCTCACTAGAAGAGTTCTCAGATGAATATCATAAAATTTGAAAATAAACACCCACTGCGATGTTGTGATCATTTGTAAGGACCCTGTATGAATTCTCTTTCTATAACTTGGAATTGAAAGCTGGCGAAATTTCAAGCATTTTGAAACGTTTAGGACAACCGAAAGTCATAAATTGAAATGGTAAAATGAAATACTTTTCCACTCATAGTGTTTTTTTGATTATTTAAACGGTTAGCAAGTGTTTTTGGAATCGTTCATTGAAAATATTCAAATATACAGGTTCCTTATATGTGATTGTAACATCGCAGTTGACTTTGAATTATTCTTTGCTGCTCCTCACTAGAAGAGTTTTCAGATGAATATCATAGAATTCGAAAATAAACACCCACTGCGATGTTGTAATCATTTGTAAAGACCCTGTATGAATTCTCTTCCTATAACTTGGAATTGAAAGCTGGCGCAATTTCAAGCATTTTGAAACGTTTAGGACAACCGAAAGTCATAAATTGAAATGGTAAAATGAAATATTTTTCCACTCAGTCTTTTTTCGGTTATTAAAACGGTTAGCAAGAGTTTTTGAAGTCTTTCATTGAGAATATTCAAATATGCAGGTTCCTTATATGTTATTGTATCATCGCAGTTGACTTTGAATTATTCTTTGCTGCTCCTCACTAGAAGAGTTTTCAGATGAATATCATAGAATTTGAAAATAAACACCCACTGCGATGTTGTTATCATTTGTAAGGACCCTGTATGAATTCTCTTTCTATAACTTGGAATTGAAAGCTGGCGCAATTTCAAGCATTTTGAAACGTTTAGGACAACCGAAATTCATAAATAGAAATGGTAACTTGAAATATTTTTCCACTCATAGTGTTTTTTCGGTTATTTAAACGGTTAGCAAGTGTTTTTGAAGTCGTTCATTGAAAATATTCGAATATACAGGTTCCTTATATGTGATTGTAACATCGCAGTTGACTTTGAATTATTCTTTGCTGCTCCTCACTAGAAGAGTTCTCAGATGAATATCATAAAATTTGAAAATAAACACCCACTGCGATGTTGTAATCATTTGTAAGGACCCTGTATGAATTCTCTTTCTATAACTTGGAATTGAAAGCTGGCGAAATTTCAAGCATTTTGAAACGTTTAGGACAACCGAAAGTCATAAATTGAAATGGTAAAATGAAATACTTTTCCACTCATAGTGTTTTTTTGATTATTTAAACGGTTAGCAAGTGTTTTTGGAATCGTTCATTGAAAATATTCAAATATACAGGTTTCTTATATGTGATTGTAACATCGCAGTTGACTTTGAATTATTCTTTGCTGCTCCTCACTAGAAGAGTTTTCAGATGAATATCATAGAATTTGAAAAAAAACACCCACTGCGATGTTGTAATCATTTGTAAGGACCCTGTATAAATTCTCTTTCTATAACTTGGAATTGAAAGCTGGCGCAATTTCAAGCATTTTGAAACGTTAAGGACAACCGAAATTCATAAATAGAAATGGTAACATGAAATATTTTTCCACTCAGTCTTTTTTCGGTTATTTAAACGGTTAGCAAGAGTTTTTGAAGTCTTTCATTGAGAATATTCAAATATGCAGGTTCCTTATATGTTATTGTATCATCGCAGTTGACTTTGAATTATTCTTTGCTGCTCCTCACTAGAAGAGTTTTCAGATGAATATCATAGAATTTGAAAAAAAAAAACACCCACTGCGATGTTGTAATCATTTGTAAGGACCTTGTATGAATTCTCTTTCTATAACTTCGAATTGAAAGCTGGCGCAATTTCAAGCATTTTGAAATGTTTAGGACAACCGAAATTCATAAATTGAAATGGTAAAATGAAATACTTTTCCACTCATAGTGTTTTTTCGGTTATTTAAACGGTTAGCAAGTGTTTTTGAAGTCGTTCATTGAAAATATTCAAATATACAGGTTCCTTATATGTGATTGTAACATGGCAGTTGACTTTGAATTATTCTTTGCTGCTCCTCACTAGAAGAGTTTTCAGATGAATATCATAGAATTTGAAAAAAAACACCCACTGCGATGTTGTAATAATTTGTAAGGACCCTGTATGAATTCTCTTTCTATAACTTGGAATTGAAAGCTGGCGAAATTTCAAGCATTTTGAAACGTTTAGGACAACCGAAAGTCATAAATTGAAATGGTAAAATGAAATACTTTTCCACTCATAGTGTTTTTTCGGTTATTTAAACGGTTAGCAAGTGTTTTTGGAATCGTTCATTGAAAATATTCAAATATACAGGTTCCTTATATGTGACTGTAACATCGCAGTTGACTTTGAATTATTCTTTGCTGCTCCTCACTAGAAGAGTTTTCAGATGAATATCATAGAATTCGAAAATAAACACCCACTGCGATGTTGTTATCATTTGTAAAGACCCTGTATGAATTCTCTTTCTATAACTTGGAATTGAAAGCTGGCGCAATTTCAAGCATTTTGAAACGTTTAGGACAACCGAAAGTCATAAATAGAAATGGTAAAATGAAATACTTTTCCACTCATAGTGTTTTTTCGGTTATTTAAACGGTTAACAAGTGTTTTTGGAATCGTTCATTGAAAATATTCAAATATAGAGGTTCCTTATATGTGATTGTAACATCGCAGTTGACTTTGAATTATTCTTTGCTGCTCCTCACTAGAAGAGTTTTCAGATGAATATCATAGAATTTGAAAATAAACACCCACTGCGATGTTGTTTTCATTTGTAAGGACCCTGTATGAATTCTCTTTCTATCACTTGGAATTGAAAGCTGACGCAATTTCAAGCAATTTGAAACGTTTAGGACAACCAAAAGTCATAAATAGAAATAGTAAAATGAAATACTTTTCCACTCATATTGTTTTTTCGTTTATTCACACGGTAAGCAAGTGTTTTTGAAGACGTTCATTGAAAATATTCAAATATACAGGTTCCTTATATGTGATTGTAACATCGCAATTGATTTTGAATTATTTTTTGCTGCTCCTCACTAGAAGAGTTCTCAGATGAATATCATGGAATTTGAAAATAAATATCCACTGCGATGTTGTAATCATTTGTAAAGACCCTGTATGAATTCTTTTTCCATATCTTGGAATTGAAAGCTGGCGCAATTTCAAGCATTTTGAAACGCTTAGGACAACCGAAAGTCATAAATTGAAATGGTAAAATGAAATACTTTTCCACTCATAGTGTTTTTTCGGTTATTTAAACGGTTAGCAAGTGTTTTTGGAATCGTTCATTGAAAATATTCAAATATACAGGTTCCTTATATGTGATTGTAACATCGCAGTTGACTTTGAATTATTCTTTGCTGCTCCTCACTAGAAGAGTTTTCAGATGAATATCATAGAATTTGAAAAAAAAACACCCACTGCGATGTTGTAATCATTTGTAAGGACCCTGTATGAATTTCTCTTTCTATAACTTGGAATTGAAAGCTGGCGAAATTTCAAGCATTTTGAAACGTTTAGGACAACCGAAAGTCATAAATTGAAATGTAAAATGAAATACTTTTCCACTCATAGTGTTTTTTTGGTTATTTTAACGGCTAGCAAGTGTTTTTGGAATCGTTCTTTGAAAATATTCAAATATACAGGTTCCTTATATGTGATTGTAACATCGCAGTTGACTTTGAATTATTCTTTGCTGCTCCTCACTAGAAGAGTTTTCAGATGAATATCATAGAATTTGAAAATAAACACCCACTGCGATGTTGTTATCATTTGTAAGGACCCTGTATGAATTCTCTTTCTATAACTTGGAATTGAAAGCTGGCGAAATTTCGAGCATTTTGAAACGTTTAGGACAACCGAAAGTCATAAATTGAAATGTAAAATGAAATACTTTTCCACTCATAGTGTTTTTTCGGTTATTTAAACGGTTAGCAAGTGTTTTTGGAATCGTTCATTGAAAATATTCAAATATACAGGTTCCTTATATGTGATTGTAACATCGCAGTTGACTTTGAATTATTCTTTGCTGCTCCTCACTAGAAGAGTTTTCAGATGAATATCATAGAATTTGAAAAAAAAACACCCACTGCGATGTTGTAATCATTTGTAAGGACCCTGTATGAATTCTCTTTCTATAACTTGGAATTGAAAGCTGGCGAAATTTCAAGCATTTTGAAACGTTTAGGACAACCGAAAGTCATAAATTGAAATGGTAAAATGAAATACTTTTCCACTCATAGTGTTTTTTCGGTTATTTAAACGGTTAGCAAGTGTTTTTGGAATCGTTCATTGAAAATATTCAAATATACAGTTTCCTTATATGTGACTGTAACATCGCAGTTGGCTTTGAATTATTCTTTGCTGCTCCTCACTAGAAGAGTTTTCAGATGAATATCATAGAATTTGAAAATAAACACCCACTGCGATGTTGTTATCATTTGTAAGGACCCTGTATGAATTCTCTTTCTATAACTTGGAATTGAAAGCTGGCGAAATTTCGAGCATTTTGAAACGTTTAGGACAACCGAAAGTCATGAATTGAAATGTAAAATGAAATACTTTTCCACTCATAGTGTTTTTTTGGTTATTTTTACGGCTAGCAAGTGTTTTTGGAATCGTTCTTTGAAAATATTCAAATATACAGGTTCCTTATATGTGATTGTAACATCGCAGTTGACTTTGAATTATTCTTTGCTGCTCCTCACTAGAAGAGTTTTCAGATGAATATCATAGAATTCGAAAATAAACACCCACTGCGATGTTGTAATCATTTGTAAAGACCCTGTATGAATTCTCTTCCTATAACTTGGAATTGAAAGCTGGCGAAATTTCAAGCATTTTGAAACGTTTAGGACAACCGAAAGTCATAAATAGAAATGGTAAAATGAAATACTTTTCCACTCATAGTGTTTTTTCGGTTATTTAAACGGTTAACAAGTGTTTTTGGAATCGTTCATTGAAAATATTCAAATATACAGGTTCCTTATATGTGATTGTAACATCGCAGTTGACTTTGAATTATTCTTTGCTGCTCCTCACTAGAAGAGTTTTCAGATGAATATCATAGAATTTGAAAAAAAAACACCCACTGCGATGTTGTAATCATTTGTAAGGACCCTGTATGAATTCTCTTTCTATAACTTGGAATTGAAAGCTGGCGAAATTTCAAGCATTTTGAAACGTTTAGGACAACCGAAAGTCATAAATTGAAATGGTAAAATGAAATACTTTTCCACTCATAGTGTTTTTTCGGTTATTTAAACGGTTAGCAAGTGTTTTTGGAATCGTTCATTGAAAATATTCAAATATACAGGTTCCTTATATGAGACTGTAACATCGCAGTTGACTTTGAATTATTCTTTGCTGCTCCTCACTAGAAGAGTTTTCAGATGAATATCATAGAATTTGAAAATAAACACCCACTGCGATGTTGTTATCATTTGTAAGGACCCTGTATGAATTCTCTTTCTATAACTTGGAATTGAAAGCTGGCGAAATTTCGAGCATTTTGAAACGTTTAGGACAACCGAAAGTCATGAATTGAAATGTAAAATGAAATACTTTTCCACTCATAGTGTTTTTTTGGTTATTTTAACGGCTAGCAAGTGTTTTTGGAATCGTTCTTTGAAAATATTCAAATATTATATGTGATTGTAACATCGCAGTTGACTTTGAATTATTCTTTGCTGCTCCTCACTAGAAGAGTTTTCAGATGAATATCATAGAATTCGAAAATAAACACCCACTGCGATGTTGTAATCATTTGTAAAGACCCTGTATGAATTCTCTTCCTATAACTTGGAATTGAAAGCTGGCGCAATTTCAAGCATTTTGAAACGTTTAGGACAACCGAAAGTAATAAATAGAAATGGTAAAATGAAATACTTTTCCACTCATAGTGTTTTTTCGGTTATTTAAACGGTTAGCAAGTGTTTTTGGAATCGTTCATTGAAAATATTCAAATATACAGGTTCCTTATATGTGACTGTAACATCGCAGTTGACTTTGAATTATTCTTTGCTGCTCCTCACTAGAAGAGTTTTCAGATGAATATCATAGAATTTGAAAATAAACACCCACTGCGATGTTGTTATCATTTGTAAGGACCCTGTATGAATTCTCTTTCTATAACTTGGAATTGAAAGCTGGCGAAATTTCGAGCATTTTGAAACGTTTAGGACAACCGAAAGTCATAAATTGAAATGTAAAATGAAATACTTTTCCACTCATAGTGTTTTTTTGGTTATTTTAACGGCTAGCAAGTGTTTTTGGAATCGTTCTTTGAAAATATTCAAATATTATATGTGATTGTAACATCGCAGTTGACTTTGAATTATTCTTTGCTGCTCCTCACTAGAAGAGTTTTCAGATGAATATCATAGAATTCGAAAATAAACACCCACTGCGATGTTGTAATCATTTGTAAAGACCCTGTATGAATTCTCTTCCTATAACTTGGAATTGAAAGCTGGCGAAATTTCGAGCATTTTGAAACGTTTAGGACAACCGAAAGTCATAAATTGAAATGTAAAATGAAATACTTTTCCACTCATAGTGTTTTTTTGGTTATTTTAACGGCTAGCAAGTGTTTTTGGAATCGTTCTTTGAAAATATTCAAATATTATATGTGATTGTAACATCGCAGTTGACTTTGAATTATTCTTTGCTGCTCCTCACTAGAAGAGTTTTCAGATGAATATCATAGAATTCGAAAATAAACACCCACTGCGATGTTGTAATCATTTGTAAAGACCCTGTATGAATTCTCTTCCTATAACTTGGAATTGAAAGCTGGCGCAATTTCAAGCATTTTGAAACGTTTAGGACAACCGAAAGTCATAAATAGAAATGGTAAAATGAAATACTTTTCCACTCATAGTGTTTTTTCGGTTATTTAAACGGTTAGCAAGTGTTTTTGGAATCGTTCATTGAAAATATTCAAATATACAGTTTCCTTATATGTGACTGTAACATCGCAGTTGGCTTTGAATTATTCTTTGCTGCTCCTCACTAGAAGAGTTTTCAGATGAATATCATAGAATTTGAAAATAAACACCCACTGCGATGTTGTTATCATTTGTAAGGACCCTGTATGAATTCTCTTTCTATAACTTGGAATTGAAAGCTGGCGAAATTTCGAGCATTTTGAAACGTTTAGGACAACCGAAAGTCATGAATTGAAATGTAAAATGAAATACTTTTCCACTCATAGTGTTTTTTTGGTTATTTTAACGGCTAGCAAGTGTTTTTGGAATCGTTCTTTGAAAATATTCAAATATACAGGTTCCTTATATGTGATTGTAACATCGCAGTTGACTTTGAATTATTCTTTGCTGCTCCTCACTAGAAGAGTTTTCAGATGAATATCATAGAATTCGAAAATAAACACCCACTGCGATGTTGTAATCATTTGTAAGGACCCTGTATGAATTCTCTTTCTATAACTTGGAATTGAAAGCTGGCGAAATTTCAAGCATTTTGAAACGTTTAGGACAACCGAAAGTCATAAATTGAAATGGTAAAATGAAATACTTTTCCACTCATAGTGTTTTTTCGGTTATTTAAACGGTTAGCAAGTGTTTTTGGAATCGTTCATTGAAAATATTCAAATATACAGGTTCCTTATATGAGACTGTAACATCGCAGTTGACTTTGAATTATTCTTTGCTGCTCCTCACTAGAAGAGTTTTCAGATGAATATCATAGAATTTGAAAAAAAAAAAAACACCCACTGCGATGTTGTAATCATTTGTAAGGACCCTGTATGAATTCTCTTTCTATAACTTGGAATTGAAAGCTGGCGCAATTTCAAGCATTTTGAAATGTTTAGGACAACCGAAATTCATAAATAGAAATGGTAACATGAAATATTTTTCCACTCAGTCTTTTTTCGATTATTTAAACGGTTAGCAAGTGTTTTTGAAGTCGTTCATTGAAAATATTCAAATATACAGGTTCCTTATATGTGATTGTAACATGGCAGTTGACTTTGAATTATTCTTTGCTGCTCCTCACTAGAAGAGTTTTCAGATGAATATCATAGAATTTGAAAAAAAAACACCCACTGCGATGTTGTAATCATTTGTAAGGACCCTGTATAAATTCTCTTTCTTTAACTTGGAATTGAAAGCTGGCGCAATTTCAAGCATTTTGAAACGTTTAGGACAACCGAAATTCATAAATAGAAATGGTAACATGAAATATTTTTCCACTCAGTCTTTTTTCGGTTATTTAAACGGTTAGCAAGAGTTTTTGAAGTCTTTCATTGAGAATATTCAAATATGCAGGTTCCTTATATGTTATTGTATCATCGCAGTTGACTTTGAATTATTCTTTGCTGCTCCTCACTAGAAGAGTTTTCAGATGAATATCATAGAATTTGAAAAAAAAACACCCACTGCGATGTTGTAATCATTTGTAAGGACCCTGTATGAATTCTCTTTCTATAACTTGGAATTGAAAGCTGGCGCAATTTCAAGCATTTTGAAACGTTTAGGACAACCGAAATTCATAAATAGAAATGGTAACATGAAATATTTTTCCACTCAGTCTTTTTTCGGTTATTTAAACGGTTAGCAAGTGTTTTTGAAGTCGTTCATTGAAAATATTCAAATATACAGGTTCCTTATATGTGATTGTAACATCGCAGTTGACTTTGAATTATTCTTTGCTGCTCCTCACTAGAAGAGTTCTCAGATGAATATCATAAAATTTGAAAATAAACACCCACTGCGATGTTGTGATCATTTGTAAGGACCCTGTATGAATTCTCTTTCTATAACTTGGAATTGAAAGCTGGCGAAATTTCAAGCATTTTGAAACGTTTAGGACAACCGAAAGTCATAAATTGAAATGGTAAAATGAAATACTTTTCCACTCATAGTGTTTTTTTGATTATTTAAACGGTTAGCAAGTGTTTTTGGAATCGTTCATTGAAAATATTCAAATATACAGGTTCCTTATATGTGATTGTAACATCGCAGTTGACTTTGAATTATTTTTTGCTGCTCCTCACTAGAAGAGTTTTCAGATGAATATCATAGAATTTGAAAAAAAACACCCACTGCGATGTTGTAATCATTTGTAAGGACCCTGTATGAATTCTCTTTCTATAACTTGGAATTGAAAGCTGGCGCAATTTCAAGCATTTTGAAACGTTTAGGACAACCGAAATTCATAAATAGAAATGGTAACATGAAATATTTTTCCACTCAGTCTTTTTTCGGTTATTTAAACGGTTAGCAAGAGTTTTTGAAGTCTTTCATTGAGAATATTCAAATATGCAGGTTCCTTATATGTTATTGTATCATCGCAGTTGACTTTGAATTATTCTTTGCTGCTCCTCACTAGAAGAGTTTTCAGATGAATATCATAGAATTCGAAAATAAACACCCACTGCGATGTTGGAATCATTTGTAAGGACCCTGTATGAATTCTCTTTCTATAACTTGGAATTGAAAGCTGGCGCAATTTCAAGCATTTTGAAACGTTTAGGACAACCGAAATTCATAAATAGAAATGGTAACATGAAATATTTTTCCACTCAGTCTTTTTTCGGTTATTTAAACGGTTAGCAAGTGTTTTTGAAGTCGTTCATTGAAAATATTTAAATATACAGGTTCCTTATATGTGATTGTAACATCGCAGTTGACTTTGAATTATTCTTTGCTGCTCCTCACTAGAAGAGTTCTCAGATGAATATCATAAAATTTGAAAATAAACACCCACTGCGATGTTGTGATCATTTATAAGGACCCTGTATGAATTCTCTTTCTATAACTTGGAAGTGAAAGCTGGCGAAATTTCAAGCATTTTGAAACGTTTAGGACAACCGAAAGTCATAAATTGAAATGGTAAAATGAAATACTTTTCCACTCATAGTGTTTTTTTGATTATTTAAACAGTTAGCAAGTGTTTTTGGAATCGTTCATTGAAAATATTCAAATATACAGGTTCCTTATATGTGATTGTAACATCGCAGTTGACTTTGAATTATTCTTTGCTGCTCCTCACTAGAGGAGTTTTCAGATGAATATCATAGAATTTGAAAAAAACACCCACTGCGATGTTGTAATCATTTGTAAGGACCCTGTATAAATTCTCTTTCTATAACTTGGAATTGAAAGCTGGCGCAATTTCAAGCATTTTGAAACGTTTAGGACAACCGAAATTCATAAATAGAAATGGTAACATGAAATATTTTTCCACTCAGTCTTTTTTCGGTTATTTAAACGGTTAGCAAGAGTTTTTGAAGTCTTTCATTGAGAATATTCAAATATGCAGGTTCCTTATATGTTATTGTATCATCGCAGTTGACTTTGAATTATTCTTTGCTGCCCCTCACTAGAAGAGTTTTCAGATGAATATCATAGAATTTGAAAAAAAAAAAACACCCACTGCGATGTTGTAATCATTTGTAAGGACCTTGTATGAATTCTCTTTCTATAACTTCGAATTGAAAGCTGGCGCAATTTCGAGCATTTTGAAACCTTTAGGACAACCGAAATTCATAAATAGAAATGGTAACATGAAATATTTTTCCACTCAGTCTTTTTTCGATTATTTAAACGGTTAGCAAGTGTTTTTGAAGTCGTTCATTGAAAATATTCAAATATACAGGTTCCTTATATGTGATTGTAACATCGCAGTTGACTTTGAATTATTCTTTGCTGCTCCTCACTAGAAGAGTTCTCAGATGAATATCATAAAATTTGAAAATAAACACCCACTGCGATGTTGTAATCATTTGTAAGGACCCTGTATGAATTCTCTTTCTATAACTTGGAATTGAAAGCTGGCGCAATTTCAAGCATTTTGAAACGTTTAGGACAACCGAAATTCATAAATAGAAATGGTAACATGAAATATTTTTCCACTCAGTCTTTTTTCGGTTATTTAAACGGTTAGCAAGAGTTTTTGAAGTCTTTCATTGAGAATATTCAAATATGCAGGTTCCTTATATGTTATTGTATCATCGCAGTTGACTTTGAATTATTCTTTGCTGCTCCTCACTAGAAGAGTTTTCAGATGAATATCATAGAATTTGAAAAAAAAACACCCACTGCGATGTTGTAATCATTTGTAAGGACCCTGTATGAATTCTCTTTCTATAACTTGGAATTGAAAGCTGGCGCAATTTCAAGCATTTTGAAACGTTTAGGACAACCGAAATTCATAAATAGAAATGGTAACATGAAATATTTTTCCACTCAGTCTTTTTTCGGTTATTTAAACGGTTAGCAAGTGTTTTTGAAGTCGTTCATTGAAAATATTCAAATATACAGGTTCCTTATATGTGATTGTAACATCGCAGTTGACTTTGAATTATTCTTTGCTGCTCCTCACTAGAAGAGTTCTCAGATGAATATCATAAAATTTGAAAATAAACACCCACTGCGATGTTGTGATCATTTGTAAGGACCCTGTATGAATTCTCTTTCTATAACTTGGAATTGAAAGCTGGCGAAATTTCAAGCATTTTGAAACGTTTAGGACAACCGAAAGTCATAAATTGAAATGGTAAAATGAAATACTTTTCCACTCATAGTGTTTTTTTGATTATTTAAACGGTTAGCAAGTGTTTTTGAAGTCGTTCATTGAAAATATTCGAATATACAGGTTCCTTATATGTGATTGTAACATCGCAGTTGACTTTGAATTATTCTTTGCTGCTCCTCACTAGAAGAGTTCTCAGATGAATATCATAAAATTTGAAAATAAACACCCACTGCGATGTTGTAATCATTTGTAAGGACCCTGTATGAATTCTCTTTCTATAACTTGGAATTGAAAGCTGGCGCAATTTCAAGCATTTTGAAACGTTTAGGACAACCGAAATTCATAAATAGAAATGGTAACTTGAAATATTTTTCCACTCATAGTGTTTTTTCGGTTATTTAAACGGTTAGCAAGTGTTTTTGAAGTCGTTCATTGAAAATATTCGAATATACAGGTTCCTTATATGTGATTGTAACATCGCAGTTGACTTTGAATTATTCTTTGCTGCTCCTCACTAGAAGAGTTCTCAGATGAATATCATAAAATTTGAAAATAAACACCCACTGCGATGTTGTAATCATTTGTAAGGACCCTGTATGAATTCTCTTTCTATAACTTGGAATTGAAAGCTGGCGAAATTTCAAGCATTTTGAAACGTTTAGGACAACCGAAAGTCATAAATTGAAATGGTAAAATGAAATACTTTTCCACTCATAGTGTTTTTTTGATTATTTAAACGGTTAGCAAGTGTTTTTGGAATCGTTCATTGAAAATATTCAAATATACAGGTTCCTTATATGTGATTGTAACATCGCAGTTGACTTTGAATTATTCTTTGCTGCTCCTCACTAGAAGAGTTTTCAGATGAATATCATAGAATTTGAAAAAAAACACCCACTGCGATGTTGTAATCATTTGTAAGGACCCTGTATAAATTCTCTTTCTATAACTTGGAATTGAAAGCTGGCGCAATTTCAAGCATTTTGAAACGTTTAGGACAACCGAAATTCATAAATAGAAATGGTAACATGAAATATTTTTCCACTCAGTCTTTTTTCGGTTATTTAAACGGTTAGCAAGAGTTTTTGAAGTCTTTCATTGAGAATATTCAAATATGCAGGTTCCTTATATGTTATTGTATCATCGCAGTTGACTTTGAATTATTCTTTGCTGCTCCTCACTAGAAGAGTTTTCAGATGAATATCATAGAATTTGAAAAAAAAAACACCCACTGCGATGTTGTAATCATTTGTAAGGACCTTGTATGAATTCTCTTTCTATAACTTCGAATTGAAAGCTGGCGCAATTTCAAGCATTTTGAAATGTTTAGGACAACCGAAATTCATAAATTGAAATGGTAAAATGAAATACTTTTCCACTCATAGTGTTTTTTCGGTTATTTAAACGGTTAGCAAGTGTTTTTGAAGTCGTTCATTGAAAATATTCAAATATACAGGTTCCTTATATGTGATTGTAACATGGCAGTTGACTTTGAATTATTCTTTGCTGCTCCTCACTAGAAGAGTTTTCAGATGAATATCATAGAATTTGAAAAAAAACACCCACTGCGATGTTGTAATAATTTGTAAGGACCCTGTATGAATTCTCTTTCTATAACTTGGAATTGAAAGCTGGCGAAATTTCAAGCATTTTGAAACGTTTAGGACAACCGAAAGTCATAAATTGAAATGGTAAAATGAAATACTTTTCCACTCATAGTGTTTTTTCGGTTATTTAAACGGTTAGCAAGTGTTTTTGGAATCGTTCATTGAAAATATTCAAATATACAGGTTCCTTATATGTGACTGTAACATCGCAGTTGACTTTGAATTATTCTTTGCTGCTCCTCACTAGAAGAGTTTTCAGATGAATATCATAGAATTCGAAAATAAACACCCACTGCGATGTTGTTATCATTTGTAAAGACCCTGTATGAATTCTCTTTCTATAACTTGGAATTGAAAGCTGGCGCAATTTCAAGCATTTTGAAACGTTTAGGACAACCGAAAGTCATAAATAGAAATGGTCAAATGAAATACTTTTCCACTCATAGTGTTTTTTCGGTTATTTAAACGGTTAACAAGTGTTTTTGGAATCGTTCATTGAAAATATTCAAATATAGAGGTTCCTTATATGTGATTGTAACATCGCAGTTGACTTTGAATTATTCTTTGCTGCTCCTCACTAGAAGAGTTCTCAGATGAATATCATAGAATTTGAAAATAAACACCCACTGCGATGTTGTTTTCATTTGTAAGGACCCTGTATGAATTCTCTTTCTATCACTTGGAATTGAAAGCTGACGCAATTTCAAGCAATTTGAAACGTTTAGGACAACCAAAAGTCATAAATAGAAATAGTAAAATGAAATACTTTTCCACTCATATTGTTTTTTCGTTTATTCACACGGTAAGCAAGTGTTTTTGAAGACGTTCATTGAAAATATTCAAATATACAGGTTCCTTATATGTGATTGTAACATCGCAATTGATTTTGAATTATTTTTTGCTGCTCCTCACTAGAAGAGTTCTCAGATGAATATCATGGAATTTGAAAATAAATATCCACTGCGATGTTGTAATCATTTGTAAAGACCCTGTATGAATTCTTTTTCCATATCTTGGAATTGAAAGCTGGCGCAATTTCAAGCATTTTGAAACGCTTAGGACAACCGAAAGTCATAAATTGAAATGGTAAAATGAAATATTTTTCCACTCAGTCTTTTTTCGGTTATTTAAACGGTTAGCAAGTGTTTTTGAAGTCGTTCATTGAAAATATTTAAATATACAGGTTCCTTATATGTGATTGTAACATCGCAGTTGACTTTGAATTATTCTTTGCTGCTCCTCACTAGAAGAGTTCTCAGATGAATATCATAAAATTTGAAAATAAACACCCACTGCGATGTTGTGATCATTTATAAGGACCCTGTATGAATTCTCTTTCTATAACTTGGAATTGAAAGCTGGCGAAATTTCAAGCATTTTGAAACGTTTAGGACAACCGAAAGTCATAAATTGAAATGGTAAAATGAAATACTTTTCCACTCATAGTGTTTTTTTGATTATTTAAACAGTTAGCAAGTGTTTTTGGAATCGTTCATTGAAAATATTCAAATATACAGGTTCCTTATATGTGATTGTAACATCGCAGTTGACTTTGAATTATTCTTTGCTGCTCCTCACTAGAGGAGTTTTCAGATGAATATCATAGAATTTGAAAAAAACACCCACTGCGATGTTGTAATCATTTGTAAGGACCCTGTATAAATTCTCTTTCTATAACTTGGAATTGAAAGCTGGCGCAATTTCAAGCATTTTGAAACGTTTAGGACAACCGAAATTCATAAATAGAAATGGTAACATGAAATATTTTTCCACTCAGTCTTTTTTCGGTTATTTAAACGGTTAGCAAGAGTTTTTGAAGTCTTTCATTGAGAATATTCAAATATGCAGGTTCCTTATATGTTATTGTATCATCGCAGTTGACTTTGAATTATTCTTTGCTGCTCCTCACTAGAAGAGTTTTCAGATGAATATCATAGAATTTGAAAAAAAAAACACCCACTGCGATGTTGTAATCATTTGTAAGGACCTTGTATGAATTCTCTTTCTATAACTTCGAATTGAAAGCTGGCGCAATTTCAAGCATTTTGAAATGTTTAGGACAACCGAAATTCATAAATTGAAATGGTAAAATGAAATACTTTTCCACTCATAGTGTTTTTTCGGTTATTTAAACGGTTAGCAAGTGTTTTTGAAGTCGTTCATTGAAAATATTCAAATATACAGGTTCCTTATATGTGATTGTAACATGGCAGTTGACTTTGAATTATTCTTTGCTGCTCCTCACTAGAAGAGTTTTCAGATGAATATCATAGAATTTGAAAAAAAACACCCACTGCGATGTTGTAATAATTTGTAAGGACCCTGTATGAATTCTCTTTCTATAACTTGGAATTGAAAGCTGGCGAAATTTCAAGCATTTTGAAACGTTTAGGACAACCGAAAGTCATAAATTGAAATGGTAAAATGAAATACTTTTCCACTCATAGTGTTTTTTCGGTTATTTAAACGGTTAGCAAGTGTTTTTGGAATCGTTCATTGAAAATATTCAAATATACAGGTTCCTTATATGTGACTGTAACATCGCAGTTGACTTTGAATTATTCTTTGCTGCTCCTCACTAGAAGAGTTTTCAGATGAATATCATAGAATTCGAAAATAAACACCCACTGCGATGTTGTTATCATTTGTAAAGACCCTGTATGAATTCTCTTTCTATAACTTGGAATTGAAAGCTGGCGCAATTTCAAGCATTTTGAAACGTTTAGGACAACCGAAAGTCATAAATAGAAATGGTAAAATGAAATACTTTTCCACTCATAGTGTTTTTTCGGTTATTTAAACGGTTAACAAGTGTTTTTGGAATCGTTCATTGAAAATATTCAAATATAGAGGTTCCTTATATGTGATTGTAACATCGCAGTTGACTTTGAATTATTCTTTGCTGCTCCTCACTAGAAGAGTTCTCAGATGAATATCATAGAATTTGAAAATAAACACCCACTGCGATGTTGTTTTCATTTGTAAGGACCCTGTATGAATTCTCTTTCTATCACTTGGAATTGAAAGCTGACGCAATTTCAAGCAATTTGAAACGTTTAGGACAACCAAAAGTCATAAATAGAAATAGTAAAATGAAATACTTTTCCACTCATATTGTTTTTTCGTTTATTCACACGGTAAGCAAGTGTTTTTGAAGACGTTCATTGAAAATATTCAAATATACAGGTTCCTTATATGTGATTGTAACATCGCAATTGATTTTGAATTATTTTTTGCTGCTCCTCACTAGAAGAGTTCTCAGATGAATATCATGGAATTTGAAAATAAATATCCACTGCGATGTTGTAATCATTTGTAAAGACCCTGTATGAATTCTTTTTCCATATCTTGGAATTGAAAGCTGGCGCAATTTCAAGCATTTTGAAACGCTTAGGACAACCGAAAGTCATAAATTGAAATGGTAAAATGAAATATTTTTCCACTCAGTCTTTTTTCGGTTATTTAAACGGTTAGCAAGTGTTTTTGAAGTCGTTCATTGAAAATATTTAAATATACAGGTTCCTTATATGTGATTGTAACATCGCAGTTGACTTTGAATTATTCTTTGCTGCTCCTCACTAGAAGAGTTCTCAGATGAATATCATAAAATTTGAAAATAAACACCCACTGCGATGTTGTGATCATTTATAAGGACCCTGTATGAATTCTCTTTCTATAACTTGGAATTGAAAGCTGGCGAAATTTCAAGCATTTTGAAACGTTTAGGACAACCGAAAGTCATAAATTGAAATGGTAAAATGAAATACTTTTCCACTCATAGTGTTTTTTTGATTATTTAAACAGTTAGCAAGTGTTTTTGGAATCGTTCATTGAAAATATTCAAATATACAGGTTCCTTATATGTGATTGTAACATCGCAGTTGACTTTGAATTATTCTTTGCTGCTCCTCACTAGAGGAGTTTTCAGATGAATATCATAGAATTTGAAAAAAACACCCACTGCGATGTTGTAATCATTTGTAAGGACCCTGTATAAATTCTCTTTCTATAACTTGGAATTGAAAGCTGGCGCAATTTCAAGCATTTTGAAACGTTTAGGACAACCGAAATTCATAAATAGAAATGGTAACATGAAATATTTTTCCACTCAGTCTTTTTTCGGTTATTTAAACGGTTAGCAAGAGTTTTTGAAGTCTTTCATTGAGAATATTCAAATATGCAGGTTCCTTATATGTTATTGTATCATCGCAGTTGACTTTGAATTATTCTTTGCTGCCCCTCACTAGAAGAGTTTTCAGATGAATATCATAGAATTTGAAAAAAAAAAAACACCCACTGCGATGTTGTAATCATTTGTAAGGACCTTGTATGAATTCTCTTTCTATAACTTCGAATTGAAAGCTGGCGCAATTTCGAGCATTTTGAAACCTTTAGGACAACCGAAATTCATAAATAGAAATGGTAACATGAAATATTTTTCCACTCAGTCTTTTTTCGATTATTTAAACGGTTAGCAAGTGTTTTTGAAGTCGTTCATTGAAAATATTCAAATATACAGGTTCCTTATATGTGATTGTAACATCGCAGTTGACTTTGAATTATTCTTTGCTGCTCCTCACTAGAAGAGTTCTCAGATGAATATCATAAAATTTGAAAATAAACACCCACTGCGATGTTGTAATCATTTGTAAGGACCCTGTATGAATTCTCTTTCTATAACTTGGAATTGAAAGCTGGCGCAATTTCAAGCATTTTGAAACGTTTAGGACAACCGAAATTCATAAATAGAAATGGTAACATGAAATATTTTTCCACTCAGTCTTTTTTCGGTTATTTAAACGGTTAGCAAGAGTTTTTGAAGTCTTTCATTGAGAATATTCAAATATGCAGGTTCCTTATATGTTATTGTATCATCGCAGTTGACTTTGAATTATTCTTTGCTGCTCCTCACTAGAAGAGTTTTCAGATGAATATCATAGAATTTGAAAAAAAAACACCCACTGCGATGTTGTAATCATTTGTAAGGACCCTGTATGAATTCTCTTTCTATAACTTGGAATTGAAAGCTGGCGCAATTTCAAGCATTTTGAAACGTTTAGGACAACCGAAATTCATAAATAGAAATGGTAACATGAAATATTTTTCCACTCAGTCTTTTTTCGGTTATTTAAACGGTTAGCAAGTGTTTTTGAAGTCGTTCATTGAAAATATTCAAATATACAGGTTCCTTATATGTGATTGTAACATCGCAGTTGACTTTGAATTATTCTTTGCTGCTCCTCACTAGAAGAGTTCTCAGATGAATATCATAAAATTTGAAAATAAACACCCACTGCGATGTTGTGATCATTTGTAAGGACCCTGTATGAATTCTCTTTCTATAACTTGGAATTGAAAGCTGGCGAAATTTCAAGCATTTTGAAACGTTTAGGACAACCGAAAGTCATAAATTGAAATGGTAAAATGAAATACTTTTCCACTCATAGTGTTTTTTTGATTATTTAAACGGTTAGCAAGTGTTTTTGGAATCGTTCATTGAAAATATTCAAATATACAGGTTCCTTATATGTGATTGTAACATCGCAGTTGACTTTGAATTATTCTTTGCTGCTCCTCACTAGAAGAGTTTTCAGATGAATATCATAGAATTCGAAAATAAACACCCACTGCGATGTTGTAATCATTTGTAAAGACCCTGTATGAATTCTCTTCCTATAACTTGGAATTGAAAGCTGGCGCAATTTCAAGCATTTTGAAACGTTTAGGACAACCGAAATTCATAAATAGAAATGGTAACATGAAATATTTTTCCACTCAGTCTTTTTTCGGTTATTAAAACGGTTAGCAAGAGTTTTTGAAGTCTTTCATTGAGAATATTCAAATATGCAGGTTCCTTATATGTTATTGTATCATCGCAGTTGACTTTGAATTATTCTTTGCTGCTCCTCACTAGAAGAGTTTTCAGATGAATATCATAGAATTTGAAAATAAACACCCACTGCGATGTTGTTATCATTTGTAAGGACCCTGTATGAATTCTCTTTCTATAACTTGGAATTGAAAGCTGGCGCAATTTCAAGCATTTTGAAACGTTTAGGACAACCGAAATTCATAAATAGAAATGGTAACTTGAAATATTTTTCCACTCATAGTATTTTTTCGGTTATTTAAACGGTTAGCAAGTGTTTTTGAAGTCGTTCATTGAAAATATTCGAATATACAGGTTCCTTATATGTGATTGTAACATCGCAGTTGACTTTGAATTATTCTTTGCTGCTCCTCACTAGAAGAGTTCTCAGATGAATATCATAAAATTTGAAAATAAACACCCACTGCGATGTTGTAATCATTTGTAAGGACCCTGTATGAATTCTCTTTCTATAACTTGGAATTGAAAGCTGGCGAAATTTCAAGCATTTTGAAACGTTTAGGACAACCGAAAGTCATAAATTGAAATGGTAAAATGAAATACTTTTCCACTCATAGTGTTTTTTTGATTATTTAAACGGTTAGCAAGTGTTTTTGGAATCGTTCATTGAAAATATTCAAATATACAGGTTCCTTATATGTGATTGTAACATCGCAGTTGACTTTGAATTATTCTTTGCTGCTCCTCACTAGAAGAGTTTTCAGATGAATATCATAGAATTTGAAAAAAAACACCCACTGCGATGTTGTAATCATTTGTAAGGACCCTGTATAAATTCTCTTTCTATAACTTGGAATTGAAAGCTGGCGCAATTTCAAGCATTTTGAAACGTTTAGGACAACCGAAATTCATAAATAGAAATGGTAACATGAAATATTTTTCCACTCAGTCTTTTTTCGGTTATTTAAACGGTTAGCAAGAGTTTTTGAAGTCTTTCATTGAGAATATTCAAATATGCAGGTTCCTTATATGTTATTGTATCATCGCAGTTGACTTTGAATTATTCTTTGCTGCTCCTCACTAGAAGAGTTTTCAGATGAATATCATAGAATTTGAAAAAAAAAACACCCACTGCGATGTTGTAATCATTTGTAAGGACCTTGTATGAATTCTCTTTCTATAACTTCGAATTGAAAGCTGGCGCAATTTCAAGCATTTTGAAATGTTTAGGACAACCGAAATTCATAAATTGAAATGGTAAAATGAAATACTTTTCCACTCATAGTGTTTGTTCGGTTATTTAAACGGTTAGCAAGTGTTTTTGAAGTCGTTCATTGAAAATATTCAAATATACAGGTTCCTTATATGTGATTGTAACATGGCAGTTGACTTTGAATTATTCTTTGCTGCTCCTCACTAGAAGAGTTTTCAGATGAATATCATAGAATTTGAAAAAAAACACCCACTGCGATGTTGTAATAATTTGTAAGGACCCTGTATGAATTCTCTTTCTATAACTTGGAATTGAAAGCTGGCGAAATTTCAAGCATTTTGAAACGTTTAGGACAACCGAAAGTCATAAATTGAAATGGTAAAATGAAATACTTTTCCACTCATAGTGTTTTTTCGGTTATTTAAACGGTTAGCAAGTGTTTTTTGGAATCGTTCATTGAAAATATTCAAATATACAGGTTCCTTATATGTGACTGTAACATCGCAGTTGACTTTGAATTATTCTTTGCTGCTCCTCACTAGAAGAGTTTTCAGATGAATATCATAGAATTCGAAAATAAACACCCACTGCGATGTTGTTATCATTTGTAAAGACCCTGTATGAATTCTCTTTCTATAACTTGGAATTGAAAGCTGGCGCAATTTCAAGCATTTTGAAACGTTTAGGACAACCGAAAGTCATAAATAGAAATGGTAAAATGAAATACTTTTCCACTCATAGTGTTTTTTCGGTTATTTAAACGGTTAACAAGTGTTTTTGGAATCGTTCATTGAAAATATTCAAATATAGAGGTTCCTTATATGTGATTGTAACATCGCAGTTGACTTTGAATTATTCTTTGCTGCTCCTCACTAGAAGAGTTCTCAGATGAATATCATAGAATTTGAAAATAAACACCCACTGCGATGTTGTTTTCATTTGTAAGGACCCTGTATGAATTCTCTTTCTATCACTTGGAATTGAAAGCTGACGCAATTTCAAGCAATTTGAAACGTTTAGGACAACCAAAAGTCATAAATAGAAATAGTAAAATGAAATACTTTTCCACTCATATTGTTTTTTCGTTTATTCACACGGTAAGCAAGTGTTTTTGAAGACGTTCATTGAAAATATTCAAATATACAGGTTCCTTATATGTGATTGTAACATCGCAATTGATTTTGAATTATTTTTTGCTGCTCCTCACTAGAAGAGTTCTCAGATGAATATCATGGAATTTGAAAATAAATATCCACTGCGATGTTGTAATCATTTGTAAAGACCCTGTATGAATTCTTTTTCCATATCTTGGAATTGAAAGCTGGCGCAATTTCAAGCATTTTGAAACGCTTAGGACAACCGAAAGTCATAAATTGAAATGGTAAAATGAAATACTTTTCCACTCATAGTGTTTTTTCGGTTATTTAAACGGTTAGCAAGTGTTTTTGGAATCGTTCATTGAAAATATTCAAATATACAGGTTCCTTATATGTGATTGTAACATCGCAGTTGACTTTGAATTATTCTTTGCTGCTCCTCACTAGAAGAGTTTTCAGATGAATATCATAGAATTTGAAAAAAAAACACCCACTGCGATGTTGTAATCATTTGTAAGGACCCTGTATGAATTTCTCTTTCTATAACTTGGAATTGAAAGCTGGCGAAATTTCAAGCATTTTGAAACGTTTAGGACAACCGAAAGTCATAAATTGAAATGTAAAATGAAATACTTTTCCACTCATAGTGTTTTTTTGGTTATTTTAACGGCTAGCAAGTGTTTTTGGAATCGTTCTTTGAAAATATTCAAATATACAGGTTCCTTATATGTGATTGTAACATCGCAGTTGACTTTGAATTATTCTTTGCTGCTCCTCACTAGAAGAGTTTTCAGATGAATATCATAGAATTTGAAAATAAACACCCACTGCGATGTTGTTATCATTTGTAAGGACCCTGTATGAATTCTCTTTCTATAACTTGGAATTGAAAGCTGGCGAAATTTCAAGCATTTTGAAACGTTTAGGACAACCGAAAGTCATAAATTGAAATGTAAAATGAAATACTTTTCCACTCATAGTGTTTTTTCGGTTATTTTAACGGCTAGCAAGTGTTTTTGGAATCGTTCTTTGAAAATATTCAAATATACAGGTTCCTTATATGTGATTGTAACATCGCAGTTGACTTTGAATTATTCTTTGCTGCTCCTCACTAGAAGAGTTTTCAGATGAATATCATAGAATTTGAAAATAAACACCCACTGCGATGTTGTTATCATTTGTAAGGACCCTGTATGAATTCTCTTTCTATAACTTGGAATTGAAAGCTGGCGAAATTTCGAGCATTTTGAAACGTTTAGGACAACCGAAAGTCATAAATTGAAATGTAAAATGAAATACTTTTCCACTCATAGTGTTTTTTCGGTTATTTAAACGGTTAGCAAGTGTTTTTGGAATCGTTCATTGAAAATATTCAAATATACAGGTTCCTTATATGTGATTGTAACATCGCAGTTGACTTTGAATTATTCTTTGCTGCTCCTCACTAGAAGAGTTTTCAGATGAATATCATAGAATTTGAAAAAAAAACACCCACTGCGATGTTGTAATCATTTGTAAGGACCCTGTATAAATTCTCTTTCTATAACTTGGAATTGAAAGCTGGCGCAATTTCAAGCATTTTGAAACGTTTAGGACAACCGAAATTCATAAATAGAAATGGTAACATGAAATATTTTTCCACTCAGTCTTTTTTCGGTTATTTAAACGGTTAGCAAGAGTTTTTGAAGTCTTTCATTGAGAATATTCAAATATGCAGGTTCCTTATATGTTATTGTATCATCGCAGTTGACTTTGAATTATTCTTTGCTGCTCCTCACTAGAAGAGTTTTCAGATGAATATCATAGAATTTGAAAAAAAAAACACCCACTGCGATGTTGTAATCATTTGTAAGGACCTTGTATGAATTCTCTTTCTATAACTTCGAATTGAAAGCTGGCGCAATTTCAAGCATTTTGAAATGTTTAGGACAACCGAAATTCATAAATTGAAATGGTAAAATGAAATACTTTTCCACTCATAGTGTTTTTTCGGTTATTTAAACGGTTAGCAAGTGTTTTTGAAGTCGTTCATTGAAAATATTCAAATATACAGGTTCCTTATATGTGATTGTAACATGGCAGTTGACTTTGAATTATTCTTTGCTGCTCCTCACTAGAAGAGTTTTCAGATGAATATCATAGAATTTGAAAAAAAACACCCACTGCGATGTTGTAATAATTTGTAAGGACCCTGTATGAATTATCTTTCTATAACTTGGAATTGAAAGCTGGCGAAATTTCAAGCATTTTGAAACGTTTAGGACAACCGAAAGTCATAAATTGAAATGGTAAAATGAAATACTTTTCCACTCATAGTGTTTTTTCGGTTATTTAAACGGTTAGCAAGTGTTTTTGGAATCGTTCATTGAAAATATTCAAATATACAGGTTCCTTATATGTGACTGTAACATCGCAGTTGACTTTGAATTATTCTTTGCTGCTCCTCACTAGAAGAGTTTTCAGATGAATATCATAGAATTCGAAAATAAACACCCACTGCGATGTTGTTATCATTTGTAAAGACCCTGTATGAATTCTCTTTCTATAACTTGGAATTGAAAGCTGGCGCAATTTCAAGCATTTTGAAACGTTTAGGACAACCGAAAGTCATAAATAGAAATGGTAAAATGAAATACTTTTCCACTCATAGTGTTTTTTCGGTTATTTAAACGGTTAACAAGTGTTTTTGGAATCGTTCATTGAAAATATTCAAATATAGAGGTTCCTTATATGTGATTGTAACATCGCAGTTGACTTTGAATTATTCTTTGCTGCTCCTCACTAGAAGAGTTCTCAGATGAATATCATAGAATTTGAAAATAAACACCCACTGCGATGTTGTTTTCATTTGTAAGGACCCTGTATGAATTCTCTTTCTATCACTTGGAATTGAAAGCTGACGCAATTTCAAGCAATTTGAAACGTTTAGGACAACCAAAAGTCATAAATAGAAATAGTAAAATGAAATACTTTTCCACTCATATTGTTTTTTCGTTTATTCACACGGTAAGCAAGTGTTTTTGAAGACGTTCATTGAAAATATTCAAATATACAGGTTCCTTATATGTGATTGTAACATCGCAATTGATTTTGAATTATTTTTTGCTGCTCCTCACTAGAAGAGTTCTCAGATGAATATCATGGAATTTGAAAATAAATATCCACTGCGATGTTGTAATCATTTGTAAAGACCCTGTATGAATTCTTTTTCCATATCTTGGAATTGAAAGCTGGCGCAATTTCAAGCATTTTGAAACGCTTAGGACAACCGAAAGTCATAAATTGAAATGGTAAAATGAAATACTTTTCCACTCATAGTGTTTTTTCGGTTATTTAAACGGTTAGCAAGTGTTTTTGGAATCGTTCATTGAAAATATTCAAATATACAGGTTCCTTATATGTGATTGTAACATCGCAGTTGACTTTGAATTATTCTTTGCTGCTCCTCACTAGAAGAGTTTTCAGATGAATATCATAGAATTTGAAAAAAAAACACCCACTGCGATGTTGTAATCATTTGTAAGGACCCTGTATGAATTTCTCTTTCTATAACTTGGAATTGAAAGCTGGCGAAATTTCAAGCATTTTGAAACGTTTAGGACAACCGAAAGTCATAAATTGAAATGTAAAATGAAATACTTTTCCACTCATAGTGTTTTTTTGGTTATTTTAACGGCTAGCAAGTGTTTTTGGAATCGTTCTTTGAAAATATTCAAATATACAGGTTCCTTATATGTGATTGTAACATCGCAGTTGACTTTGAATTATTCTTTGCTGCTCCTCACTAGAAGAGTTTTCAGATGAATATCATAGAATTTGAAAATAAACACCCACTGCGATGTTGTTATCATTTGTAAGGACCCTGTATGAATTCTCTTTCTATAACTTGGAATTGAAAGCTGGCGAAATTTCGAGCATTTTGAAACGTTTAGGACAACCGAAAGTCATAAATTGAAATGTAAAATGAAATACTTTTCCACTCATAGTGTTTTTTCGGTTATTTAAACGGTTAGCAAGTGTTTTTGGAATCGTTCATTGAAAATATTCAAATATACAGGTTCCTTATATGTGATTGTAACATCGCAGTTGACTTTGAATTATTCTTTGCTGCTCCTCACTAGAAGAGTTTTCAGATGAATATCATAGAATTTGAAAAAAAAACACCCACTGCGATGTTGTAATCATTTGTAAGGACCCTGTATGAATTCTCTTTCTATAACTTGGAATTGAAAGCTGGCGAAATTTCAAGCATTTTGAAACGTTTAGGACAACCGAAAGTCATAAATTGAAATGGTAAAATGAAATACTTTTCCACTCATAGTGTTTTTTCGGTTATTTAAACGGTTAGCAAGTGTTTTTGGAATCGTTCATTGAAAATATTCAAATATACAGTTTCCTTATATGTGACTGTAACATCGCAGTTGGCTTTGAATTATTCTTTGCTGCTCCTCACTAGAAGAGTTTTCAGATGAATATCATAGAATTTGAAAATAAACACCCACTGCGATGTTGTTATCATTTGTAAGGACCCTGTATGAATTCTCTTTCTATAACTTGGAATTGAAAGCTGGCGAAATTTCGAGCATTTTGAAACGTTTAGGACAACCGAAAGTCATGAATTGAAATGTAAAATGAAATACTTTTCCACTCATAGTGTTTTTTTGGTTATTTTTACGGCTAGCAAGTGTTTTTGGAATCGTTCTTTGAAAATATTCAAATATACAGGTTCCTTATATGTGATTGTAACATCGCAGTTGACTTTGAATTATTCTATGCTGCTCCTCACTAGAAGAGTTTTCAGATGAATATCATAGAATTCGAAAATAAACACCCACTGCGATGTTGTAATCATTTGTAAAGACCCTGTATGAATTCTCTTCCTATAACTTGGAATTGAAAGCTGGCGCAATTTCAAGCATTTTGAAACGTTTAGGACAACCGAAAGTCATAAATAGAAATGGTAAAATGAAATACTTTTCCACTCATAGTGTTTTTTCGGTTATTTAAACGGTTAACAAGTGTTTTTGGAATCGTTCATTGAAAATATTCAAATATACAGGTTCCTTATATGTGATTGTAACATCGCAGTTGACTTTGAATTATTCTTTGCTGCTCCTCACTAGAAGAGTTTTCAGATGAATATCATAGAATTTGAAAAAAAAACACCCACTGCGATGTTGTAATCATTTGTAAGGACCCTGTATGAATTCTCTTTCTATAACTTGGAATTGAAAGCTGGCGAAATTTCAAGCATTTTGAAACGTTTAGGACAACCGAAAGTCATAAATTGAAATGGTAAAATGAAATACTTTTCCACTCATAGTGTTTTTTCGGTTATTTAAACGGTTAGCAAGTGTTTTTGGAATCGTTCATTGAAAATATTCAAATATACAGGTTCCTTATATGAGACTGTAACATCGCAGTTGACTTTGAATTATTCTTTGCTGCTCCTCACTAGAAGAGTTTTCAGATGAATATCATAGAATTTGAAAATAAACACCCACTGCGATGTTGTTATCATTTGTAAGGACCCTGTATGAATTCTCTTTCTATAACTTGGAATTGAAAGCTGGCGAAATTTCGAGCATTTTGAAACGTTTAGGACAACCGAAAGTCATAAATTGAAATGTAAAATGAAATACTTTTCCACTCATAGTGTTTTTTTGGTTATTTTAACGGCTAGCAAGTGTTTTTGGAATCGTTCTTTGAAAATATTCAAATATTATATGTGATTGTAACATCGCAGTTGACTTTGAATTATTCTTTGCTGCTCCTCACTAGAAGAGTTTTCAGATGAATATCATAGAATTCGAAAATAAACACCCACTGCGATGTTGTAATCATTTGTAAAGACCCTGTATGAATTCTCTTCCTATAACTTGGAATTGAAAGCTGGCGCAATTTCAAGCATTTTGAAACGTTTAGGACAACCGAAAGTAATAAATAGAAATGGTAAAATGAAATACTTTTCCACTCATAGTGTTTTTTCGGTTATTTAAACGGTTAGCAAGTGTTTTTGGAATCGTTCATTGAAAATATTCAAATATACAGGTTCCTTATATGTGACTGTAACATCGCAGTTGACTTTGAATTATTCTTTGCTGCTCCTCACTAGAAGAGTTTTCAGATGAATATCATAGAATTTGAAAATAAACACCCACTGCGATGTTGTTATCATTTGTAAGGACCCTGTATGAATTCTCTTTCTATAACTTGGAATTGAAAGCTGGCGAAATTTCGAGCATTTTGAAACGTTTAGGACAACCGAAAGTCATAAATTGAAATGTAAAATGAAATACTTTTCCACTCATAGTGTTTTTTTGGTTATTTTAACGGCTAGCAAGTGTTTTTGGAATCGTTCTTTGAAAATATTCAAATATTATATGTGATTGTAACATCGCAGTTGACTTTGAATTATTCTTTGCTGCTCCTCACTAGAAGAGTTTTCAGATGAATATCATAGAATTCGAAAATAAACACCCACTGCGATGTTGTAATCATTTGTAAAGACCCTGTATGAATTCTCTTCCTATAACTTGGAATTGAAAGCTGGCGCAATTTCAAGCATTTTGAAACGTTTAGGACAACCGAAAGTCATAAATAGAAATGGTAAAATGAAATACTTTTCCACTCATAGTGTTTTTTCGGTTATTTAAACGGTTAGCAAGTGTTTTTGGAATCGTTCATTGAAAATATTCAAATATACAGTTTCCTTATATGTGACTGTAACATCGCAGTTGGCTTTGAATTATTCTTTGCTGCTCCTCACTAGAAGAGTTTTCAGATGAATATCATAGAATTTGAAAATAAACACCCACTGCGATGTTGTTATCATTTGTAAGGACCCTGTATGAATTCTCTTTCTATAACTTGGAATTGAAAGCTGGCGAAATTTCGAGCATTTTGAAACGTTTAGGACAACCGAAAGTCATGAATTGAAATGTAAAATGAAATACTTTTCCACTCATAGTGTTTTTTTGGTTATTTTAACGGCTAGCAAGTGTTTTTGGAATCGTTCTTTGAAAATATTCAAATATACAGGTTCCTTATATGTGATTGTAACATCGCAGTTGACTTTGAATTATTCTTTGCTGCTCCTCACTAGAAGAGTTTTCAGATGAATATCATAGAATTCGAAAATAAACACCCACTGCGATGTTGTAATCATTTGTAAAGACCCTGTATGAATTCTCTTCCTATAACTTGGAATTGAAAGCTGGCGCAATTTCAAGCATTTTGAAACGTTTAGGACAACCGAAAGTCATAAATAGAAATGGTAAAATGAAATACTTTTCCACTCATAGTGTTTTTTCGGTTATTTAAACGGTTAACAAGTGTTTTTGGAATCGTTCATTGAAAATATTCAAATATACAGGTTCCTTATATGTGATTGTAACATCGCAGTTGACTTTGAATTATTCTTTGCTGCTCCTCACTAGAAGAGTTTTCAGATGAATATCATAGAATTTGAAAAAAAAACACCCACTGCGATGTTGTAATCATTTGTAAGGACCCTGTATGAATTCTCTTTCTATAACTTGGAATTGAAAGCTGGCGAAATTTCAAGCATTTTGAAACGTTTAGGACAACCGAAAGTCATAAATTGAAATGGTAAAATGAAATACTTTTCCACTCATAGTGTTTTTTCGGTTATTTAAACGGTTAGCAAGTGTTTTTGGAATCGTTCATTGAAAATATTCAAATATACAGGTTCCTTATATGTGACTGTAACATCGCAGTTGACTTTGAATTATTCTTTGCTGCTCCTCACTAGAAGAGTTTTCAGATGAATATCATAGAATTTGAAAATAAACACCCACTGCGATGTTGTTATCATTTGTAAGGACCCTGTATGAATTCTCTTTCTATAACTTGGAATTGAAAGCTGGCGAAATTTCGAGCATTTTGAAACGTTTAGGACAACCGAAAGTCATAAATTGAAATGTAAAATGAAATACTTTTCCACTCATAGTGTTTTTTTGGTTATTTTAACGGCTAGCAAGTGTTTTTGGAATCGTTCTTTGAAAATATTCAAATATTATATGTGATTGTAACATCGCAGTTGACTTTGAATTATTCTTTGCTGCTCCTCACTAGAAGAGTTTTCAGATGAATATCATAGAATTCGAAAATAAACACCCACTGCGATGTTGTAATCATTTGTAAAGACCCTGTATGAATTCTCTTCCTATAACTTGGAATTGAAAGCTGGCGCAATTTCAAGCATTTTGAAACGTTTAGGACAACCGAAAGTCATAAATAGAAATGGTAAAATGAAATACTTTTCCACTCATAGTGTTTTTTCGGTTATTTAAACGGTTAACAAGTGTTTTTGGAATCGTTCATTGAAAATATTCAAATATAGAGGTTCGTTACATGTGATTGTAACATCGCAGTTGACTTTGAATTATTCTTTGCTGCTCCTCACTAGAAGAGTTCTCAGATGAATATCATAGAATTTGAAAATAAACACCCACTGCGATGTTGTTTTCATTTGTAAGGACCCTGTATGAATTCTCTTTCTATCACTTGGAATTGAAAGCTGACGCAATTTCAAGCAATTTGAAACGTTTAGGACAACCAAAAGTCATAAATAGAAATAGTAAAATGAAATACTTTTCCACTCATATTGTTTTTTCGTTTATTTACACGGTAAGCAAGTGTTTTTGAAGACGTTCATTGAAAATATTCAAATATACAGGTTCCTTATATGTGATTGTAACATCGCAATTGATTTTGAATTATTTTTTGCTGCTCCTCACTAGAAGAGTTCTCAGATGAATATCATGGAATTTGAAAATAAATATCCACTGCGATGTTGTAATCATTTGTAAAGACCCTGTATGAATTCTTTTTCCATATCTTGGAATTGAAAGCTGGCGCAATTTCAAGCATTTTGAAACGCTTAGGACAACCGAAAGTCATAAATTGAAAAATTAAAATGAAATACTTTTGCACTCATATAGGGGGTTTGATAAAACTTCGATTGTCCGATCAACGATTTCACAGTCACTCGATTTCTAAAATGAAATCACTAAACCTCTTCATTTCTGAATATATTGAAGAAGTATCGATTGAGTATAAATGAATGGACTTGTGAACATCATAATTTGATGCGAGAATGATGTTCTGAATGATCATGACTGAATTATCGATTGAAAACAAACTGACGTCTATTCGTCGATCAAGCGTTGATGCAGTGATCAAGCTTTATGAAACCTAGGGATAGTGTTTTTTCGGTTATTCAAACGGTTAGCAAGTGTTTTTGAAGTCGTTCATTGAAAAATCCAAATATACAGGTTCCTTATATGTGATTGTAACATCGCAGTTGACTTTGAATTATGCTCCTCACTAGAAGAGTTTTCAGATGAATATCATAGAATTTGAAAATAAACACCCACTGCGATGTTGTAATCATTTGTAAAGACCCTGTATGCTTTCTCTTTCTATAACTTGGAATTGAAAGCTGGCACAATTTCAAGCATATTGAAAAGTTAAGGACAACCGCAAGTAATAATAATAATAATAGTGTCTTTATTTGGGAAAAAAAAAAACAAAAATACACTTGAGGCGAAGTCTAGCATGAGCTACTCCACTCAACCCCTGACAAGTTGCAAAAATAAAATGAAATAAATCAAGAACACAAATGAAAAAACAAAAACAGAAAAAAAAAATTACGAAGTATACAATGATCTGAAAATGAACATGTGCACCAGAAAAAAGAAAAAGAAAACCAACTTCATAGCTAACACTGACTCACAAGCAGCTTCATCTTCATTTCCTTTGTCAATGATCTGATAGAAATTGTTTCATGCAAAATTAAAAATTCGTTGTGCAACTTGACCGCATTAAAGGTGAAAGAACTCTGAAACATAGCTGAACCAAATCGAGGCTGCATAAGCCTCCCTCCATGCCTTATAGCCACATCGTGAACATTCCGTCTGAACACCAACTCGGCTCTCAAATAGGGAGGAATACCCGTACCGAAAATACGATGTACCAAAATGGTCATATGAAGCCGGAAAACATTTTCAACCCTGAACCACTCCAACCTATTTATTCCGCTGCTAACCCTCCTTTCGTACTTTCTCAAACCTAAAACTAAGCGATAGCACGAGTTCTGCATTTTCTGCAACCTATATTTTTCGACAGAATCAAGACATTGGTAAAAAACTGTCAATCCGTAACTCAACTTAAGAGCCTGTCCAGATGCAGCGAGAAACGCGCGATTCACTACGCGCGTTTCACGCGCGTGTCGAGATACTAGAGCACAGTAGATCCCGTCCACATGCACACGCGCGTGCAATAAAATCGCAAGTTCGACGCAAGCAATCGCAGGGATCTCGACTCGCGCGTTCTACGCGCGTGTCGAGATACTAGGGTCCCAATAGTAGCGTCCAGTACACATGCGTTGGTTACTGCGTGAGGACGGATTAAGTGGAATTTCGAAATGGAACTCGATAACGATATTGAACATTTTATCGATGAAGTTGAAAGTGGAATTCTGTTGTGGGATATGGAATCACCCAAATATTTCAATCGTATTCGGAAATACTAATAATTTTTATTAGTGCGCGAAGTAGGATTATACGGAATAAAAATGTACTGCGTCACTTGGAACAATACATAAATCATTAAACCATTTGATTTTGTCAGGGCAGTTGACTCATTTACAAAATATTCAGCAAATCGGTCTCTTGTATTACTTTTCAAACGTCAATGAGTTCTAAAAAGTGCCATTTTATATGTCAGAATTGCAAAAAGATAATTCTGTTGTGGGATATGGAATATCCCGAATATTCCAATCGATGAATACCTACTAAAAATACACGTTGGGAAGAAATTGTTGAAATATTTTATGAAGGAAGTAATTCAAAAGAGAAAAAACCATCCACACTGGAAACCGAAGATTCAATAACAGGGAATACTGGACTGGAAACTCGCGTTTTTACGCGTAGACAAACGCTACATGTGGACGCAACATGAAATGATACGCGCGTAGTCAATCGCGCGTTTCTCGCCGCATCTGGACAAGCTCTATGGCGCATTTATACCAAACGAGCATTATTCACGAACATTGTTTGCAAACAGTAGTACGGGCGGTGTAAACAGTCATCGGCGCCGAACAGAGTTCGCAAACCCTGTTTTCGAACGTTTCAGAGAGTACGAGCTCATTTCGCCACATGCCGGTAAAGTAACGTTTCATTATAAGGCACTGTTTGCGAACAATGCACGCAATATGCACAGGCGGTGTAAACACTCATCGACGCCGAATAAAGTTTACGAAGCCTGTTTCAAAACGTTTTAAAAAGCTCGATCCCGTTCCGTCTCATGTCGGTAAACCGACGAATCATCAAAGGGATTCAGATTTCCTTGCACATCTATCGTCATATCTTTGAAAACACCTGTGGACCGTGATAAGTTATTGGGGTCTTGGTATTTAATTTATTTTGAATTTTGGTGAGATCTCTTCAATCGTGATGTCATAATTAATCAATCCATATGAAATGGAGTCCATTTACGATGGCTTCACAGACAGACGATAATAATTATCGATATTGATGGTTTTGAAATTCGGTAAAGGTACATGACACCATAAGAATCTCCAGTAGCCTAGGGTGACCAGATTATCCAATGTTCAATGACGGACGGACCTGATCAAAAGAAAAATTTTTTTTTACCATTTTTTCCGATTCAGCCCTGATAAGAAGTTATAGCCATTTTAGGTTTTCATAATGAGCTGTGCCACCCCTGCAAAAACAAATTACCTTCAAAATAACTAAATGAATCTGTGACGTCTATGGATCTTTCAAAAAGAGTTGCATTCGGTCAAAATTACCCAATTTTTCGAATTTCACAGATATCTTTTATTTTTGAACTTCAAATTACTCGAAAACTATATTTCCAAATTCATTTCATTCGATAAAGCCTAGAAATAACATTTTTTTTATATTTTTTAACAACCTGTATCTTTTAAACCGACCCGATTCGGAAAAAACGGTATAGGAAAGAAGTGTTTCTCTTGACCTCAAGATTCTAGTGTGAAATATTTGTACGAGTCTATAAGACTCACCCTGTATATGATTCCAGCTACTCAGTTTCCTGCAAGGTATGGCGATAAAAAAAATCTATTTATTGAAAATAGAGAAATAATGAAAGTCTATTACAACACAAAAACTAAAATTTAATAATATCAATATAATGGTTGTGCATTACACTGTGGAATGAGAAAAGTGCTTCAGGCGTTTCTAGAGAAGCTTCTTCATCCCCAAAATTTGAATGCCTCAAATATTTGGTCAGGGAGGAAGACGCTGATGCATTAAATTTTTTTTTATGTTCGTAACTTGAAACATGCCGTACATTATCTCTTCTTCCTCCAAATGCAATCTGAATTGGCCCAAACACTTCGTACATTGGACTTCAGAATCAAGTTTTGTGTTTAAAAAAAAAGGAAATTCTTTCGAAAGATCTTCCATAAATTTGCACTTTCTTTTTTTAATATCCATCTCAAATATTCTTGAGAAAAATACTGAATTAAATTGAAGATTTTGACGGACGTTTTCCAGTGACGGACTTCTTGGACGATTGACGGACTGTCCGTCACAATGACGGACGTCTGGTCACCCTACCGTAGCCAAAAATCGTTAGTGCCAGTCTAACCGACGCTGGAATGCTCTCTCGATGATTGGTGTCTTTCTTGACACTTTTTCCTCAATTTTGTCCGATAATGACATGCGGCAGAAATTTCTAAAAAGTTCAGTTTCGTCCGCTCTCAAGTCATCTAGCAGCCTGGTATAATTTCTTCCTTTCAGAAAAGAATTCACCCAGATTGTTCGTCTCCTCCTTTGGCGTAGAGTTCATTTGAGAGATTATTACTATCAGAGACTCTGAGTACTATAGATTCAGTAGAAATTGCAATTTATTGCAATTTTTACTAATTGCATTAAAGATAATGAGGGTTCCATGTCGGTGCACTTCAGAGAGACCTCGTTGAATTATCAAGAACAACTGCTCGTTCGGACAGGCGCGGGCTGTGTGAACACCTCCCATTCTGAGTTCTCGAACGTTTGAAAACATTTCAAAACGTTTCGAAACGTTTTGAAACGTTCGAAAACAATGCTCGTTTGGTGTAAATGCACCTTTAGACAACACTAAGGTTTCGCAGAGATAATTCCGTGATTCAAGGTCCAAAAAATGTCGCTGTCGATACAAATATCGAAGTGCTTGTTTCCTGGCACTCCTCAGCAGAAATGAGACATGCTCCCTGAATCTCAGCTGACAAACGAAAAAGATCCCAAGGTTTCTGCAGCAGGTGGAGGATGGAATTGTATCATCGCCTATTTTGATGTCAAACTCCGCATTGAGCGCTCTCGGAAAGAAAGGTATATAATAACATTTTTTTTAACTTTTATTTTCAGGTTATTTTCCTTGCAATAGTGCATTATTCTGGACAAGTCCTCATTGAACCGTTCGACTCCTGCAGAGAGAAGGTGGAAGGAAAGAGAGGCGAATCTGGGTGTCATCACATTAAAAATAGATGACAACTAACCTTACTACTCTATACATATCCGCAATATATATTTTAAACAGCAGAGGGCCAAGAATTGAACCCTGAGGCACGCCTGAAGTTATCGGGCAGTAATCCGAAAACGTATCCCGCAACCTAACGCATTGATATCTGCCAATAACAAAAGATCTGACCTGATCAAAACCAAAATATCGTAACTTAGCACAAAGCAACTCATGATCCAGAGTATCGAACGCTTTTGCGAAATCTAACAGGGCGAGCACTGAAGCATACCCTCGTCCAGAGATTTCAGAATGTCATCTGTTATATTTAAGAGATGTGTGGTAGTGCTCTAACCCCTTCTGAAATCCGACTGCTGGTTAGTAAAAATTCCGCTGAGGGTGGCGTAATAAATTTCTTCTTCTTCTTCTATATATAAGCATAGTTTGCTTGTTTCTCATCGGTTCTCTGCCTGATTTCAACCTATTGGTAGGTTGTCGCTCCATCGTTTACGGGGTCTTTCCACGCTCCTGCGTCCCATCGGTGATCTGTCCCTCGCGATCTTTACTATTCTGTCGGCGGTCATACGGTTAATGTGTTCGTTCCACTCCTTCTTTCTTTGTAGTACCCATTCGTTTATGTTATCGACTTTACACACTGTTCTTATGTCCTCGCTCCTCCCCGATCCACAAGTGTTTTGCCAGCTATCCTGCGCAATACTTTCATCTCCGTGGTCTCTAGGATCTGCCTTGTCCTCGAGGTTTCAGGCCTAGTCTCTGCAGTGTATGTTAATATCGGTCTGATCGCTGTCTTGTTTATTCTGGATTTGACTTCAGTTCTAATATGTTTATTGCCCCAGATGGTGCTGTTGAGACATGCGGCTGTTCTTGCTGCCTTTAATGCTTGCCCTCTCACCTCCGCTTCAACATCCCCGTACCCAGATATTTCCACGCCGAGATACCTGAAATTCATCTCCTGTTGTATTACGACTTTGTCTACTTCTAATTTGCATCTGAGCGGTGTTTTGGAAGTAGTCATGCATTTAGTTTTTGTCACTGATATATTCATATTAAGCTGTTTTGCCACTGTGTTGAATTTATGCAGCAGCCTCTGTAAATCATCCTCACTCTCTGCTATCAGCACCACATCGTCAGCGTAACATAAGATTTTAATTTCTCTATCGCCCATTTTGTAACCTTTCAGTTCACGCACCCGCCTTATCAGCTCGTCCATTATGATGTTAAAAAGTAGAGGGCTAAGAGAGTCACCTTGTCGTATACCGTTATTTACCTCAATTTTTTTCAGTCAGTTCTCCGTTTATCCTGGGCTGAATCCAACTGGTTTGGTATATGTTTTCAATCGTTTTAATGATGTTTTGCGGTATTTGTCTATCGTGTAGAAGGTGGGTTTTATCCTTCATCTGAATGCGGTCGAAAGCCTTTTCTAGATCGATGAAGCACATGAAAGCTGGGCGATTGTATTCGATAGATTTTTCAGTTATTTGTCTTAGAACAAATATGGCATCTGTACATGATCTTCCCGACCGAAATCCCTGCTGCTCGTCTGCTAAGGAAGTAAGTTCATTAATTTTTTTGCAAGGATTTTTGTAGTTAGTTTCAAAGTGGTAGAGAGAAGATTGATCGCTCTATAATTTGCTGGTACTTCTTTATCTCCTTTCTTAAACAAGAGTATTGTCGTGCTGATTCTCCATTCGTCGGGTATTTTGTGATAGTGTAAAATGTTATTGATCATGATCTTCAGTTGTTCTGTCAGACTCTCTCCTCCGTACTTCAGCAGTTCATTGGTGATGCCATCAGCTCCCGCATTTTTTCTGTTCCTTAGTTGCTTTAGAGCTTGTTCCACGTCCTTCTTTTCCACAATTATGTCGTTGTTAATAATGATCTCAGGAGTGCTAAGTTCGAATTCAGTCTGCTGTTTCTTGTATAGCTCCTTTAAGTAATTGACCCAAGTATCCTTTGGTATGCGGTTACTGCTAATTAACTCGCATACTTCCTTTCTCTGGTTTCTGATCAGTCGACAAATCTGCTTTTGTAGGCCATATTTCTAATTCTTTTGTACTCTTCGTGATCTTCCACAGATAGCGTTGTCCTGTATTTTAGGTAGGCTTTCTTTTTCCTTTTACATTGCTCCTTAACTTCCTCGCAGAACCAGGGGGGTCCTGTTGCATCCTGCTTTACCCGGGATCACTTTTCTTGTTCCGAGTGCTTCATTGGCTGCTTCCATGATATTTCTCCTTAGTTTATCCCAGCTGTTGTTAATATCATCTTTTTCCACCAATGGATTGTTTTTTATTTTTTCCTTGCTTGGTGGATTCATTCCACAATGCTCCCACGTTTATTTTTTCCTCTGGTGAGGTTGGTCCTGTGTTTTTGTGTGGTTTAAGTTTAATCTTGATTTTTCCCAGGATTAATTTGTGATCGCTTCCGATGTTAGCTGAATTTAGGGTTCGTACGTCCAATATCTGAAGCGGTTGTAGGCATCTGTTCGTTATTATATAATCGATCATGGATTGTTGTCCTCGTAATAAATTTGAACAAATAATACTTTATCGAGAACCTTTGACATAGCTGATAACACACTTATTAGCCGGAAATCGGAAAGTGCCCCATTCTTTAGGATGCACAAACGTCAATCGTAAATATCAAACTCAATTTCTTCGCACGCTTTATCAACGTTCGCCTTCTTACTTGCCTCGAAAAGACTTGCCAAATTAACATATCGTGTGCATGGTCGTCGGTGCACGAATATCGAGTATACACCAACGTTTCCACAAACAAACGTTTGTTAAAACGCTGGCCAAGGCTTACCATGCCGTCTGTAGCCGCCTTCAGACGTTGCCGTTGTTAGCATCGGAGGGTCACGAAGCACGGGCAGATAGAGAGAGAGTGCACACGGATTTGATAGGCAACTTCAACAGTTTTCCATTTAATTCCGATTTGCTTTCAGTTCACTTTAAAATTAAGAATTGTAGGCAGGAAAACAATACAGCATTTAGTTTATTTGCGATCAGTTTCATAATGTTTTATCGCAAATAATCCAGAACTCACCACGAGGAGGTAGCTGTAGAATTGAGTTCCACAAGATTACAATCAGAGTAGTAAGTAAGTATTATTCGATTTTCTGGTGCATTCAAACTGAATCAAGTATGGGATTAAAATAAAATCATTTCTAAAAATAGAATAAAATGAATATGATTCGAAAATGATTAATTACGCTCTGACTGTTCATCTTATAACTCAAAATAAATTCTTCAAAACAGAAAATCAACAAAAATAAACTCCAAATAAATAACTGTAAAACCAAACTTAAAATAAATTATATTAAACAAAAAATTAATGAATAAATGAAAAAAGATGATTACTAACGACTGAAAGTTTAGCAATTTTCTGTCAGAAAGAGCAGTTCTTGGGATTCTATCATTAATCATCTTGGAATAATTATTGAGGAAGATATTAGACAGTATTTGAGAAAATTTTCTTAGAATATGTCAAAAGGCCCTCGAAATATTTCATAAAAGAAGATTTCAAAATGTCTCTCTGATTATCCACTTTACTTTAACTTCACTTCATATTTATTTTGGCAGTGATAATTGTATTAAAAATTTGATAACAATCTATTGTACATTCAAATAAAAATTGTGAAGCACTCTTCAATGAACCACGTGTTAAGTTAAGAAGATAATAACTTACAGAGACATCTTTATCTGGTAATTCCACTCGAAATTCTTCGTGTGAGTTCACCAAATCAGTACATTGTGGACAGTGATTCAAAAACTTAATCAAACTATGAGTGCAGTACCCAGCTACAAAAAATAGGGATGTTAATTCACTGCTTCCAAGTGAAAAATTACTGAAAAATTACTGAAGGTATTTCATATATTTTTGAACTGACCGATATATCACTAGCAGAAGCATTGGAAGAAGTGTTTTCCTAAGAATCTAAATTACAAAAATTTTTCAACGAAAAAAACAAAATGATCCAAATTTTGCTGATTTAATTCTGAGAAGACTCCTCCGATTCAAGAATCTGACTCACAGATAAATGATAATTTGACCCGCTATATTGCCTATAAGTACCAAACCGTTCCTCGAGCTTGTGAGTTTGAAATTTTTCCAATAAAACGTATTTCATATCCGTCAATTTTGAAAACATGTAATCCATAAGAAGAACTAGTATTTTTTAGAGAAAAAAATGTATCTAGCGTGAGCTTACCAGTGTGTCCTTTTCGAGTGAAACTACTATAATCATCATTTTGCCAAACATTTAATAAACCCACGAATTTGGATAGAAACAAAAGGCTCTCATGCGAAGGGCTGTTGATCGGATTTCTTAGAGGATCTTTCAAAAAATAACCTGCTTTCCAAAGCAGACTTTGACGATTTTCCATCAAGAGAGAATTAATTTAATGAATTCTGCTGTTCCAACGATATCGTTTTGGCTGGAACTTCCTCCATTATTTATCTGGAGGGCCGCAATATTTTTTCATCGAACAATTTCACTACTAAAGAAACATTTTGACGTTCTAATGAAGATGGATGTAGAACTTTTTTCGATAGAGCAGGTGCTTGTCGGCAAATATTTATTATTATATTCTTTGAAATGAATTTTTTTTTTCTGTTAAATGAGCATGCAAAATCAAATTGAAATCATCGAAATGTGGTAAAATTAGAGATTCCTCGGCATTTGCTTATTCAGCCAGTTGTTTCTTATTGATTTGAACAAGTGAACCGTGTCGAACAATAAAAAAAAATTTCACCCGACTTAAAAGGATTAAGGATGAAAATGCTTGAGGTTTTACGGGATATATTTGTGATAACTGGTTCGTTTGTGCCAAATTATTCCGCTAGTACAAAATACATTGATCTATTCATCCTGTGATTATCACAAATCAGTGAGACAATAATGAAACCAAAATCAGTCAACGTCTCGATGATTATAATCGTCAAATCTTTAAGAACTACAGATGGAGTCTGTTTAGCAGGGAAAAGTGCAACAGCATCTCGGTTTTTAGAAAAAAGCGACGTTAACACGAATGCCTGCTTTTTTGTAGCTACCTCATTTTCATTTGTTGTACCCAACATCCCAGCAAACACATTTCCATAACATCAATGTATCCTACATATTGCAATGTTCCGTGTTACATAGCAAAGTTCCGTGCACAATCTTTCCGTGTAATGTCAAACGAGGGCTCTATGTCCGCCTTTCGCTACGTATAGTGTAACGAAATTGTAATATTTCTTGTTCGGTGTATGTACCTTACGTGCTACGTATAAATATATATAGCTCTGGTACAGAAAATATGTTACCGAATCGATACATTACATCTGCAGCACATGTACATTACGTGTTATATACCTGAAAATATTTTTGCACATATCGTTTACGTATGAAATAATCTGATTACTACAGAACATCCATGTTACATTCATGTGCGATGAATACAGAGCATCAATGTAACATTATCATATAATATGTATATTACGAGAGGAACAGAGTATTATAGTATATTATTTAACGAGCGGTAATGTAGGTCATAACTCGCGCAGATGAAGTGAGTTATGACCATTACCGCAAGTTGAATACTATACTTTATCTACGACTTTAACAATAAATACTAAGATACATGTAAAGAGAAAAAACTTTATTGACAAATCTCAATAGTTACCTATAACAATGCTATAAAAATTTTAGTTTAAATTTTCGGGCAATAAATTCTGTATGGTATATCAGCAGCTTGTCTTATTTCTGGAGGTGTACAGATTACTTCATTTCCATTATCTGAATTACTTCTTTCCAGCAAAATATCCACAATAATTAGGTATCAACTTAATTTGAAAACGTCAAAATTATTCAAGTGACATTCCTCCCCTCAATAACAATAATGGACTGTTCCCTTTCGGCCAACCGGCTTGTAGAAGAAGCACAGAGCCACCCTGATATTCAGTTCGTAAATAATTCCAAGAATCTTTTCCGATTTATTATGGTGAGTTATAGTAGTGAGTTATTATAACTCACATTGTTTGTTTACAAATACTATTACTTGCTCAAAAGCAGTTGAATAATGAATATATAACTTAATAGGAGTAGATAAACAATTTTATTATTCCATAAGCAAACGTTTCTGCTAATTTACATAACCTATCTCAAGCTCAGAATTTTATTTTTAAAATTGAAGAGACTAAATAGAAAAAAATCGAAATTATTAATATCAATCATGATTTTACACTTGATACTTCATGATCTAGATTATTATTCTGAGCTCAAGAAATGCTATGAATTAGCTGAAATATTGCTAATGTAACAATTAAATTGTCTACTCTGAAGTAAAACTGGGAAAAAAATGTGCAGGTCAGTGACTTCATTGTATACATTATCATATCTTGGCAGAGCGAATCATTATTTCCATCATTGACCCAAAATTTATTTACACATCAAGATCAAAGCTGTAACAGAGGAAAAGGATAATATAATAATTAATTGAACAAACATCTGTCGAATGTTTTTGAACTGAAAGAATACAAACATTTGAAAAAAAAATTCATTATATTATTAATATAAGCAGACTATAAATATTTGAAAAAATTTATTGTATTGAGAAATACACAAAAATGAGGAAAAAAGCTTTTATATCAGCTCAAAAAAAACCTTTATATACAATAGCTGAATTTTACATTGTAAATTGTAATTGTATCTATTTATTGTTTTTCTCTTTTGTACCTCAAAGTACTACGCCGGATCCATTCTGCTGCAATTTTCTGGAATTCAGCCCTTTGTATAAAGGACTGAGTTGCATAACCTAAACATTACGAAAAGATGATTAATAAGAAAAGTAATTTCATTTTGAGACTCCCAGACTGGATTCTTCCTTGAAAAATAAACATGCAAAAAAAATTGATTATCTGTCACATCATGAATAAGTATATAATTTTCTGAGAGAAAATTCCAATAATTACTTATTTCAGTTATTGAAAAATTTGGTAATTATAATGTAAATACTGCTGAACCATACACCAAAAGCTATTATAATATAGTGTACAGATTACATAAAAACATATACATTCATTTTATTTATTACTGGTAATGTGGGGATTGAAGTCTCTTCATTTCATGCCAAGCTCTCAAAAATGCTTCTTTTCTTCTTCAAACAAATAAAACCTTTTAACTTAGAAATTAATCGATTTCAAGTGAATAACCCGTAATAAACCGCGGTTATTGCTGGTTTTGCTCTTGGTTGTGTCCCTTCACAACTTCTAACCTCAATTCAATAACCAGAAGTTTAACCCAGATCTCTAGTATGGTTATCTCCGGTTATCTGATGTCCAAAATGATGACGTTGAAGGGCTAGTTCATGATGTCACGATATTATAACCAATAATGACCAAAAGCGCCTGAATGCAGTTCACATTTTATACCATTGTGAATGTATGTGGGAATCAAATTTATTTACAAGCTCCAAATTTTGAACCTATAATAGGTATACTTTTATAGATTATATTTCTGTATACCCACGATTTCTCATATGATTCAATTAATCCATATAGAACAGCGTGTGATATCGGTATAAAATATTGATTTCAAATCCTTCAACAACAGAAGCACGACGCCACTGGTGCCCGTTTGATTTACGCGGTGGAAGTCTCTGCATTGTTGCCAGGGCGATATCAAGTGGTTTAGCTGTACTTGTTCCACTCATGGGAAATAGTTCTACATGTTGGCTTCAACTATACTTGAATTTATGAATGACATGCTGCGTCTCCTCTTTCTTTTGTCTAAGGTTATATCGCTTATATATAAACTTAAGTCTATAAGTCCTGCTGTCAGTCCTTTTGCCACGTCTATGCCACCATAGACTTATAATAACATGGACTCCGCCTGTGAGAGAGAGGTCGGTAGGTTGAATAAGATGGAGAGTTTGTGGGCAAGCTGTCAAAAGGTTATAGAACACAAGTTTATGCGAAAATGTCCCTTAATAAATTTTCAACAAGCTTCCGAGAAGACACACAGGAATTCCAAAGCATTCCTTCGAAATGAATTTTCAAAAAAATATGCTAGTTTTATTCAAGAATAGATGTAATGAGAATAATAATCAACGTATCAACACCTTGTGGGCAATGTCTGCGAAAATTGTAAAAATTTTCCATAATAAATGTTCAACAAGCTTCCGAGAAGGCAGACAGGAATTCCTCAACATTCCTTCGAAATGGAAAACATAAAAATTATGTGAGTTTCATTCAAGAATTAATATAATGTGAATAATAATCAATGTATGAACACCTTGTGGGCAACGTCTGCGTCACATATTTGTTTATATCCATCATATGATTTTGACATTGCCCACACGGAATCAGTTCATCTCTTTCTTATTCGATTAGAACGCATAAGCTCTTCTCTATTTAATGCACCCAACCTCTCGATCTACTGAAAAGTCACGTGACAGTGAGTCCATGTATTATAAGTCTATGGTGTCCACATAATCCGTGCATATAGTTCTGAACTTAGCTTATAGCGTCAACAGAAATAGAGAAATTGTCACTAATGACAGAATGTACATAAATGCAGACCCCATCCAATAGTTGTAGTACTGTCACTTCGATGAATGGTGTTATTAGGAATATCATAAAGTGTTCGGTATTCACGTAAGTGGTTCAATTAATTCTCGAACGACCCACGTACTTGCACCGTTCTTTACGTGAAACCGCATATTCTCGGAACATTTATTATAAAAAATAGACTAAAAAGACATTTCCATAAACAGTATGATTTTGGATGCCAAAGAGTGAATTTAGTAATTGCCGCCGTCGCATTATTAATCGTTCTCATTCGGAAGATAAATCAAACTCAGTGTCTCAGTCACCATAAAATTATAGACGAATTTTCTCGTACTTTAACAACCATCAATTGGTATTTACATTAAGTGCTAAGTGTTAGTTTTGGACTCTTCGGAGCATCCCTTCGACGTGGCCAGCAGCTGTCATCTTCAAAGGGGCCCCTTCAACAGTCCACCACAGTCACCTCGTCGGGAAAGAAAGCATCAGAAAAGTAAGTCTGGTGCAAGTACCTCATTCAAAGACTCAAATAGAGTCGTCTTTCTCATATACATATACAGTCCAACTAGTGAACCACTCACGAACTATCGTTCATTGCTTGAGGATTGTCCTCCGGTAAAAGACATAAAGAGAATCCGAAACATCAGGTTTTAACCAATTCTCCGCCAAAAGTATAAAACATAGGGTTGTTGACACTTACAAAGGCAATGATCTCATCATACTTAGAATGAAGTGATTGCACATTGGAAATAGTTATTTTCCTATCAAGTGCGGAAAGTGATACTTGCCCGCACGAAACTGCCGTTGCCCGAACGATGCGAAGCAGAGTTCGGGTAAGCAGTTGAGTGCGGGCAAGACACTTTACGCAAGAGTTAGGAACGATATTTTTTCTGCAAGCGCTTGAAATATATAAATATATCAATTGCACGATACAGATCCTATCTCATTTGATTAATTCATATATAATGACAGACGTAATTCTGCATGTCGTTACCATGGGCTTCTCATCGTTGACGTTCGGTGCATAGAGACATGATAGAATTTAATTTATTCTATAAGATTTGCGTGCGGGAAAAACCCCTGCTAATCCATTCCCGCACGTAAATGCGTGCGGGAAAGAAATAGCAGGCGTTTTTCCCGCACGTTTTGGAAAAGTGACTCTTTGCAACTTGAAATGCGTGCGGGAAAAAGGTTGAACGCGCACTCTTGTAGAAAAATATATATATATATGACCATTCCCTTAGCGACGACTCGAGCAGATATGAATTTAGTTTTTTTAATTTGGTGGAGCACGAACAATTGATGACTCTCCTTTCACGTATTTTATGGTGATGTCTTTCTCTCCGGCTTCAGTTCTTCTCTTCAGCTCTAAACGTAAAAGCCTCAAGGCGTCTAATTGGGCAGGAGTCTTGTCGTCAGATATCCTTACCTCCCTGAACTCTTGAACATTCCGCGGCAATCTCTTGTTACGTCAAAGACGAGATACCATGTGGGGACTAGAGAAAGAGACTTTCCATAAGGTGTTGGCGAAACCAAGAGAAACGACATCAATAATGCTCTCATGGGCGCGATCATTCATGATAGCCAAGCATCTGTGCAAGAAATCATGATCCAACGTAGCGTCAGCTTTGGTCTTGAGACCAGAGATAATTAAAATGTGGGATCGTTTCACCCTGTCCAAAATTTCTGCAGATCATAAGGCAGGAGTACCATTCTTCAATTCACCAATATCCTCTGACAGCCTTTCCAAAGTTTTACCGATAGTAGCTTGCGTGAGATGAAGGTCGTCCAGCTTTAATTGATTTGATTGTATCAATGCTTCATGCTGAGCCAAGGTACCACCGTGCTGCTGTACCGTATCGAGAGATGATCTGAACTCTGCCTCCAAGATTTTTTGGGATAGTCTGATCGCATTCACATCCTCCATCATTCAAGTTTGATTGCAAATCTGAAAAAGACAACTTCATTGCTGGGACATCGGCCGCTATACTACTGTTCGCATCAACTTTTCGAAGTGCTCTATCCTAATCTGCTGGACAGAAGAAGCTCCCTCTTCAGAGGCGGAGGTAGTTGAGTAGCTTCGGAGTTTAGTTTTCTGCTGACATGATACGCATCTCCATGACTTTCCACTCTCTTTGATGTATTCAAGTTCCACAGTTCCTAAATTTAAACAATTTTTGTGGAACTACTTACGGCATGATGCGCACTGCAGAACATGTATGTCACCAGACGTTGTGGCTGCAGTTCAAACAGGGCAATAATAAGGCATTCTTTGAAAATTAATGAGTTGAGAAATGATAGTATCCTTTATATGCATTGCTATGATGTGGATGATATTTTATTTCAAAACGGAGTGAATGAGATTTCCCTTGGAATATTGATCAACCTTAATTTAATTAAAATAACTTGCGGCAACTTTTGACAGGCTGCGGTGTATTATCCTATCCATAAATGTATGTAAAAATGTGTGTTCGACTCTATACGTAATGAACGTAGTGATTCTACAGCGGGATCACCTACTATAATATTTTAGCGAAAAAATCATGAACGAACACGAGGAAGTAATACCTCATGAATCTCCTTTCAAAAACAGCATTCACTAGTTCTTAATTTACGCTTTCAATTCCTTACGTAAAGCTTTGATTTTTTTTTTAATGCAAGTTAAAGAAAGTCTTGATGTCCCGCCGTCTCTTGTTTTCCAATTCAAATGTTTTTTATGAGAAAGAAAGTTTAACTTAAGAGTCTATAAAACTTGTTTTCAAAAACTGAAATAAGCATCCGCACATTTTTTCCTTTCTTCCTTTAGCAATTCAATCAATGCTGTTTTCGTACTTTTTTTTTGATCTATATCCATGTCGATTTTTATTTAATAGTTTTCTTTTCTCGAGAAAATTCATCATTCTATTTTTCATTATTGTCTCAAAGACTTAAGATAGTACTGAGGTATCTCGTAGGTAAGTTTTCTGAATTCTGAGGCAATTCTTCGTCGAAAGTGATCGATTTCAACGTACCTTTCCTTCTGCGCACTAGCGTTCTTCCCGAGTGCTACCACGGGTTTTTGCCGGGAAGATCACTTCTCACAAAATTAATGGGAAGTGTTCCCGATTGGGCGAGGATGGTGGATTATGGAAGGCCTGTAGACATCCTTTACTCGAATTTCTCCCGAGCATTCGACCGAGTTCCCTTCAAACGACTCTTACACAAGCTTGAGCATTTCGGAATAAGGGGAAAGTTGTTGGGGTGGATCCGAGCATTCTTGGAGAGTAGGCACTTTCGAGTCTGATATTACTTCGACGTCTAGGATGGTGGAGAGTGGTATACCTCAGGGGACAGTATTGGGCCCAATTGTGTTTCTCATTATACTGCGGACTTCCCTTCGCTGCTACGGTCTACATACTCACAATATGCAGATGACCTGAAGTTCTATGCGGATCCCAGAAACCATCACAGGATCCTCCAGGACGACCTGAAATATGTTGTTGACTGGTTCAATACGTGGCTGATGACTCTGAATATTTTGAAGTGCAGAGTTCTTTAAGCGGGGAAAAATAATCCACACGTAACATATCATTTAGATTTTTGCTGGGTCAGTTTGGTACCCGATCTACCAGTACGATACAGACCTGTATTCGATGCAGCGTCTCGCGATAAGCCTACTTTATGGATGGAATCAACCTGACTTAGCAACCCGATTGGGAATATTCTCCCTGCAAACTGTTTCATATCATCGATGACCACTGAAGTTGACTTAACCTATAGGGAACTCTAACGATTTGTCAAAATTAGCTAAGCGTTCGCTGTCATGGGGCACACAAGCTTTTCCCTCCATTGATTCGCGGGCTGTTTTGGTCGAGTATTGTGTTTTGGGCATGTTTTTGGAAAAAAAGTTCTTCCCGACGTTATATTAGGGTGATAAGACTATAGCTTTTTCAGAAATGCCTCTTCATAGTGATAATAAAAAGCTTTGTGTGCCCCACGGTAACGAACAATCAGCTGATTTTGACAAATTGTTAGAGTACCCTATTGGTTAATTCCTAACCTAACCTAACCTATTGGTTAATTCCATGAGTGTTGTCCAAGCAAATACAATCCGATTCGAATTTGTTTAACATTAAAATCTTGCTTTTTCAATTCCGGATGCTCCGGAAGAGGTATGTTCTGATTCTTGTAAACAAGTACACACGTAGTATTTTCTTCTTGCATCTGATTTACCCATGCCTGTACACTGACAGCATCATTTTTGTCTCTTACAGCTTCGGCACCTAAATTATAAGACCTTTCGATGCTGTAGAGTCATTCGGGGTAACTGAGCGAATAGTGTCCGATAGTGTTGAACAATATTTTATTCCATTATGCGCATATTAATCTGGAGAACTGGACCTATTTGAAATCTGAAAATTGGGATTATGATATTGTTCGACATTATCTACTGAGCTAAAATATTCTTGAAGCGTGAGCACTTTCAGTTATACAGGGATTGGAAATAAATTTTTCAAAACATTTTTTAAATAATAATAATAACTCCGTACTTTATTATCTCAAAAGGCCATCGACCAAAGTCCTTCAGCCTGTGTATACAACATTGTTAATATTATACAACTGAATTTCCAAGTGTACAAAACTCGAGGAAAAAAAAAAAGAAAAAATCTATAATTGCTGTATCTCCTCCCAAATTGTGTGCAGCGGGAACTTTCTCCTGGTGCCCCCATCATGATCTCTTTCCACACAAAATTGTTGTAAGATTTCCTTATTGTGTTCTTTCTGAGCAAACTTCTTGGCGAGCTCACCCATACGTGAGTTTATAGGTATTATTCCCGTTATTTCATAAAGGAGAGAGTTTGGGGGATTATGAAGAGGGTTACAGGGATGTCTCATCTTTGTTATGGCTCTTAAGGAGGTAGTCTCTGCTGTTTGGAGAATCCTAGTTGTGGTCTCATTTGCCGTGAGGTATATTGGATGGCAGTATTCCAGAAGTGGGCGACAGATTGTTTTGTATATGTGCGTTGCTGTTTTCTTGTTGATACCAGAATTTTTGTATGTGAGTTTCCTGAAATGCTTGCTTCTGTTGATGCATTTTCTCTTTATGATGTTCGCATGTTTTTTGAAGGTCATCTTTTGGTCTATCTCTACACCAAGGTGTTTTGCACTCTCTTTACATTCTATAATTGATCTTTCCCATAATCAGTTTATGCGTGATCTTGTGATTAAAGATGATAAATTGGGACTTGTCGGGGTTCACTTGCAATCTCCATGTATTGAGCCAAGCTATCGTCCTATCCAGTAACCACTGTATGTTATTCCGCAATGTGGAGCTGGTCGTCGATTGAGCCTTGGGTTTTGGCTTCTCCGTTGGGTCTGTTTTAATAGGTGTGGATATTCTGGTATCCTTCGGTCCCATTCTCTTTGGTCCGCTACCTCTGCCTCTGGATCCACCTCTGCCGCGAAAGCCGCCTCTGCATCTAGATGAAGTCGATTCCGGTGTTTGACCGTTCTGCACCTCAGTGCTGTCGGTTTTTGGTACTTCTGTGGTTGAAGACATTGTTTTGTCACAAGATATAATATAATCTTATACTGTAGAAACTAAGTTTCGTGCACGCTGTGCTATACACCCAATAATTTCAAGAAATTTTTTTCTAGCAGATATTTTTGTTCGAAAGAATTAAGATTTGAATGTTTTATATCTCAATTGAAGTTTCACTATATCATGTATTGAACCCGAATAAAAAGTAGCTACTGTACGCATTAACTTATAATGTATAATGCGCTATGCATCAAGAAATCGTATAACGAAACTTGAAACTTAAAAATCCTATAATCTGAAATAACCTTTTTAACTTTTTATTTGGTTATCGATGTCGGTCGGGATTAGGGAAGATCTGCATCTACATTTTAGAGCCTGATATGAAGATTCTTAATTGAACGAAAAACTTATTGATGATGAATAAATGATTATTCTATCTTCATTCGAGCATAAAATGATGGTGGGTTTAAATTGGTAGATAGTTTAAATTATAATGAACTGTTTTTTTTTGACAATTTTATTGAATACATATATAAACACATTTAAATATTGCACATGGATAAAAAGAAAGAATAAAGAAAAATACAAATCATTACATTTTTAGTTTGAACTGAGGACATTGGGACAATACAAAATACTTCATTAAAAATAAAGGAATAAAAATAAAATTATTTCTGGCAATTCAAAAATATGCTTTGATCTAGAATTTTGGGATCCAGCCTATTCCTCCTTGAATTTGTGAGTTGCCCTGTTTTTGAGAAAATTCTATCTGATGGAACTGAAGTTCCAGGGACACACAAATATTTTGTTTCTAATTCGGATAATTCAGGCAATATCAATTTGTGCTTACTCCAAAATTCTAAAGGATCTTTTCCTTTCTAATGGTGGCATTTCTAAATATTGCCTAATTGAAAGTGCAACCATTGACGATGGAGTCGAGAAGGTTTTAATTTCCGATATTTTTTTATCGAAATGAGACCAGATGTCACTACTTGCCTTTTTTTTCTTCCGTATTGACTTCAGTTGAAACGGATGGTTGGGGTGATGGAAGTTGATCATATCTAGTCTGATTTTTCAGGGCAATAAGGTGGCTCAGTTCCTCAGTTACCCATTTTTGCGCATTAATCGCATTATCGTCTGATCCAAATGCAAACTTTTTGATCCTTGGATCAAGGAAGGTGGCTTTTGATACTATCCTATTGGTCTCCATACCACCTAACCTTCGGGTGACGGTTTCCAACAATTTCCTCCTTAAGGAATGTCCAGTGGCAGTTTGGGTAGTTACATTTTTCAATGTGTGCTGGAAACCCCTTATTAATGGTATGACGAGGGAAATTGGTAGATATTTCTCTCCGGACAAAACTTTCGTCAGTTCGTTAGCAGGTGCTAAAACATTTATACAATCCGTCACGATTTCCCAATCTTCACTATATAAAAATTCTGGGGCATTGGGCAGATTGGCAACAGCAACACACAATGGATCCTTTATCCTCAGTAGTCTTTGCATCATAATGAAATAAGAATTCCATCTTGTAACAACATCTTGTTTCACTTTAAGTATTGGAAGATCCATTTGTTGCTGAACTGCCTTCAGTTTTTCGGTAGCCACAACACTATGTTTGGAGTGCCCCACAAGCGCTCTAAACTTCTTCAGCAATAGATTCAATTGCTCATTGCTTGTAATAGCTTCACTCACACTTAAATTAAGAGTATGTGCAACACATGGATGGTGGTACTTCCTCATTTATGACCTTTTTTATATTCGATCCATTATCAGAAACAACTGTTACAATTTTGTCACTGATGTTCCAATCGTCCATTATTGCTCTCAATGCGGCACCAATATTTTCTCCTGTATGGGAACCCGATATTTCCCTAGTGGTTAAAACACGCGAACAAAAGGTGTCTCGAAAAATGTAATGACACGTCAACGTGATGTAGTTTGGTATTTCTATGTGATGTAGGCTCTATTGCTGTCAGAAGTCCATATATCTGTAGTGACTGCCAAATAGTCCAAGAGCTAGTGAACCCTAGGAGTAACGGTCTCCCTGTAAGGTTAGAAATTTGTATACTTACGATTTATGACATGCTAAGAGCAATAGCCATGACCTGGCAGGCGTCAGCCCTGCACGTCATCAGCTAAAATTTTTTATTTCGTTCAGTTCTAATTTGAGTTTGGAAGCCGATTCTCTATAGAACCTTGGCAATAATTCATAAGACAATCGTTGTCTTGTTGGTGGCTTGTATAAAGGATTCAAGGCGGTCATGAATTCTAAAAATCCCTAATTTTCAACGATTGACAGAGGTTGATAATCCTTGGTGATCATTTTCAACAATTTCACATCAAGTTGATACTTATCCGCTTCTCAAAGCTGATTGCTTTTTCTTACTCCAAAAAGTTTAAGCTGTTTTGCTGGACGTTTATAATTTGCTCCTGCTGTTCTTTTTTCTCCCCCAACGCCTAAACCTGAAGATCCTGGCATAGATAGTCCAGAAACAGGCTCCCCAGATGGTCCAGGTACAGGTTCCTCATTTTCTGATTGCACGATTCTTAGGTTTCAGTACAGAACACAGGTTTCAGATTTTCAGGTCATTTTTCATTCGAATGATCATTCGATTATTGAGATCATTCGAATCGTCATAATCCGATTATTGAAATAATCCGATTATGAATAATTATCTAATTATTTCTTGTGGATGGCAAGAAAACTATTTTTTTGTAACTTATGCAAAGACAAACTTCACCCGCTGTACGGTTAGTCTTGTTTCATTGGGCACCTGTCGTTTGAATTTTTTGTAAGAAAAATCGTATTCGTCCACGTTTTTCGCGCCTATGCATTCCAATTAGCCCTATATCTACAGCTATTCTGAATTCTTTCAGCTCCAGAGATTGACAATCGCATCTTTTCCGAAACAAAACGAAAGCATTTACAATGGTTACATCGATGAAATGCCAAAAAATCCTCAGCCACCATCTCTTGCGATCTATTTCATAGAACGAATTCAGCATAACGGCCTCATCCACATGGCCCATATTGGCCATATTTTCATTATAACCTCTCACGAAATCTGGACATGACACTTCAATGGTGGTACCATCTTTCATTTTCCTCTGAACAGAATTTGCTTTCTCGAGATCTTGAAAATTGAAGAAAAAATAAATTCCTCTTTTGCCCATCCATTTCATGGAAACAATACCAGTTTCAGTTAATCTCCAATCAGAATCTCCTCTAATCATTTTCTTGTCGCCATTCAGATCCTTGGAAGTTCCTTTACGATCTTTCCGAACTGTACCGCACCCATAAATTTTCGAATTTTTCAGGTCATTCATTAAGTTCATAGATGTAAAGTAATTATCGAAATAAACTTTGTGATATTCCCCTGCAATATTTTTTGCTAGATCTTTCACAACATGTGTACCTAAATTTTTTTCTGCGCTATCCACCTTTCCTGTATACATTTGAAATTCTGAAATGTAGCCGGATTTGTTAGCACGAACCCAGATTTTGCAACCTCGTTTTATTGGTTTCTGGGGCATGTATTGACGAAGAAATGAGCGTCCTTTGAACTTGATCATCGATTCGTCCACTGACCGGTGCTCATCAGGATCATTGATCATAATAAAAATTACAACCTATATGTATATTCATTGAGTATTAACTCAAGTATTGAATATTAATACTCAATGGTATATTGTAATTTGTTCAGAACTGGTCTCAACTTGTAGAGTTTGTCATAACCTGGTTTGCCTTTCTTAGGTTGTTTATCGTTATCATTCAAGTGAATATTTCCTAGCATCCACATAAATCGGTTTCGTGGCATTACACTTGATGTGTAATATTCAAGAATCTCTTCATTAGAAGACCACTAATCCTTGATTGAATGTAAACGCTTTATTCCCATAAGTGAATATATTCCCAAAAATATTTTAATTTCTTCTTAATTGGTTTTCTTCAATTTTTTGCATCCCCAAATTTTTGCAGAGTATAAATTTGTTTGTTCTGTAATATACAGGGTCTTTCACGAGGAACCTCACCCATATTTATACGGGAAACTACTGAACGTATTTTCATGAAATTCAGCACTTATATGTATTTCACGATGCTGATGAAATCTAAAATATTTTCAAGGCATGAGCACCTCCGGTTTTTCCGGAAATGACGTCAACTTCCGTTTTTCAAATTAGAACACCATTTTTTTATTGCAGAAATAGATTCCTCAGAAAATTTCAAGTTATTTTGATGTAACATTTTTCAGTTTTGGATGGAAAATTTTCATTTTTGGGATTTTTCAAGATGTAAGATTGATGAATCCACTTTAAAAATCGAAATCGCGATTCATGATACAGGGGGTGAAAAAATCGCTTTCACAGTTTGGATGACAAAATCGTGAAAATTCAATTTTTTCAAATTAGAACCCCATTTTTTATGGCAGATATTGAATCTACGTTAAAAAATAATGCAGCTATTTCTTTTCCCTTCACGCCAAAAGGATGAAATTTTCAGGAACTGTTACTTAAACCATGTTTTAGATTTTACTACTACCTAATATGCAAGAGAAAAAAGTTACAGGTTGTTCCTAAATAGATGGCGAATTTTGATTCGAATTTGTATCGGAAACCTCTTTATTTCAACTAATCGGCCATCGGTTTTCTCTCCAGTGATAAATAAATAATTCCTTATGAACCATATGCAAAAACTTACCATGTCTTACATTCTTTTTTTTTTCAATGATAGATATCATTAATTATACATCTGCCAAATTCCTCTTTATTCAGTAGCATTTTGTGTTTACTATTAATTTGGTGATAATTCGTATTAAGTTATAAAATCGATCACTATGCCTAATTTTACCAATGAAGATTATATAATTCTCATTCTACTTCATGGAGAATGTAATAAAGTTGTAGATAGAACGATTCGACTGTTCATTGAGAGGTTTCCTGACCGACCCAGACCAACGAGAGATACCATTAACAGAACCATGACAAACTTGAGAAATGTCGGATCTTTCGTTAAGAAAACTATACACAGAGAAAAAAGTGTAGTAGAAGATGAGAACAACGAAATTACAGTTCTTGCATATTTTCGTGTGAATCCTCAAAATTCTCTCAAAGATGCCGAGATTCATCTGGGATTATCTCAATCGAGTGTTTGGAGAATATTGAAAAAACATAAAATGCACCCATATAAATTCAATAGGGTACAATATTTGAAGGAAACTGATTTCGTCAGGAGAACAGAGTTTTGCGAAGCTATGATGATTCGATTTCAAGAGAATGAAAACTTTTTGGACTGTATAATTTGGACAGATGAATCTAAATTCACAAAGAATGGTTCTTTCAATAGGCATAACAGTCATTATTGGGATGAAGAGAACAACCACCACTTCAGACAATGAAACTTTCAAGGGACCTGGAGTTTCAATGTTTTTTGCGCCATCAAAAATAATGCAATTCTCGATGTTCACATTTATGATGGGACTTTAACTGGTAAGATAGAACACTACACATGTTTGCATTATTTCAAGAATGTTCTGAGTTCTGAGTTTGCCATGGTTCTCCTAATAGTAACTTGAAGTCGGTTTCAAGAAGGGGTGAAAAATCTACAGCATGGTTCAAATAACAGTTCCTGAAAATTTCATCTTTTTGGCGTGAAGGGAAAAGAAATAGCTGAAAATTCAAGACGAAAAACAGTTTTTTGTGAATAACTCAGAAAATATCCATTTTAGGGCAAGGGTGTGATGCATACACTCACATTATTTTTTAACGTAGATTCAATATCTGCCACAAAAAAATTGGGTTCTAATTTGAAAAAATGATTTTTCACGATTTTGTCATCCCTAACTTTGAAAGCGATTTTTTCACCCCCTGTATCATGAATCGCGATTTCGATTTTTAAAGTGGATACATCAATCTTACATCTTGAAAAATCCCAAAAATGAAAATTTTCCATCCAAAAACCTCGAAGTTATTCTTGTTTCAGCGGAGCTCTATTTTAGATTTTTTTTTCGAATTTTCCCGCTCAGAGAGAATTTTCCAACCAAAACTGAAAAATGTTACATCAAAATAACTTGAAATTTTCTGAGGAATCTATTTCTGCAATAAAAAAATGGTGTTCTAATTTGAAAAACGGAAGTTGACGTCATTTCCGGAAAAACCGGAGGTGCTCATGCCTTGAAAATATTTTAGATTTCATCAGCATCGTGAAATACTTATAAGTGCTGAATTTCATGAAAATACGTTCAGTAGTTTTCCGTATAAATATGGGTGAGGTTCCTCGTGAAAGACCCTGTATAATTATTTTCGAGATTGTGTTGTATAATCAAATTCTTATTTCTTTGCAGTCTTTTATATCACCCTTTCAACATGGTTTTGTTCGTAAGATATCAACGGTTATAAATCTTGTCACTTTTACACAGTTTGTTTCACAAGTATTGGATAAGAATGGCCAGGTTGACGTTATCTACATATACCGACTGATTTTGCTAAGGCTTTCGACAGAGTTCAGCATGATGTTTTGTTGCACAAGTAGAGCAATTACGGATTGAACGAGGCAGCAATTAGACTGTTGGATTCATATCTGTCCCAACCTGATCATTTTGTCAGTTATAATGGATACAGTTCTGTCAGTTACCGCAGGGATTAAATCTTGGACCATTTTTATTCATTTTGTTCATAAATGATCTACTCGAATTGATTCTTTGCGGAAGGCTTTGTTTCGCTGATGACTTTAAAGTGTTTTCTGTCAACTTCATAGATTGCGTCAACCTTCTGGTCCAGTTGATGTTGGTGTTGAGTTGGTGTGAGCAGAACATATTGAGATTGAACATTGACAAAAGCAAGTGTACGAGGACCACAATAAACTGTACGAATTTTCAACAGTTTATAAAACAAGTAGAATACAATTTTTACAATTATTTATTTTCCTGCCTTTTTTGACAATCAATCAAAAAATTACAATTATTTTCCCAGACTACTTTTTAAATACATAAAAATATCATTAATATCAAGTGATCAAATAAACCATAAAAATGCGTCATCGAAATGGCTTCAACAGCAAGATTATGACTTTCTCCAGAAGAACTGAAATATATTCCTAAGATTATGAATGTAACGGTAAAAGACTTTTAAGGTATACTGTTCTAAGGGATTTGGGCGTTTTGTTTGATACGGAGCTGTCGTTTGTTGAGCACATTTCACAGATAGTTTTGAATGCTGCTCAGGTGTAGGTATGGGTTCATAGGAATTGCAGGGATTTCACCAGTGGCGGATTTACCATAGAGGCTGAGTAAGCTGGAGCCTAGGGCGGCGAAATTGGTTCAGAGCTATTAATATCTACTTATATCTGATTTTTCATTAGAAAAAAACTCAATAAGTTAGTATTTCATCAAATTATTTTACCCTGGTTACTAGTTTGCCCTTTACCTTTTATTTCGGCCACCTGGGCCGAACTGCAATATACTGAAACTTCGTGAGGGCGCGCCCCTCTATGTTTTAAATAGTTTTGTCTATGCCGTCTATGGATTCAAACGGAGAAGTTCCGACTCCCGTCGGCGTCGCCTTTTATTCCAAAATAGAAACAAAGCTGCCTTGTTTACGAGCTGCAATTTGTGATACGTAGTGCAGGGGCAAGTTGTTATTTTAATTCTGTGGTGAATTTTTCTGTGCTGTGATTTTTAAGGGACTTACTTCGTCTATTTTATAAACAACAACATAACTGCTGCGTACAACTCATAATAGGTAAGTGTTATCATAATAATATTTCATAAGAAACCATAGCCATATATTAATCAAACAGGTATTCTCAGTTCTTGAAAAAAAAGTGGTTGGAATGAGCGACGGGAGAAAACGGCTTAGTGGAGCCGCATATAAAAAAAAGTCCAAAATGAAGAATGAACAACAAGAACAGGCTATCCGTACTACATTGAAAATCAACACTTTGGAAGTAGTATTGATAAACCAGGAACTTCTACAATATACACTGAAGATGAAAGGGATTTTAACGCTGCTTCCCAGCAACTTTCATTTGTTGAACAATCTACTTGCGTAGAAATGGACAACAAAACGGTAGATGAATCATCAATAAATATAACAACTGAAGATGCGTCTCTAAACCAGTCGATATGTAATGATCATGATCAAGAGCAAACAACAATACTGAACAAAGATCCAGCATTATGGGAAATCTGCGATACCTTGAGGGAGATCATCGCGAAGTTCGGTTTTGACCAAAACAAGTCTTGTGACTTCTCCAAAAGTGAAAAAGTATATGCTGATCAGTGTCGTTTTTTACCCTCTAGTATTTTTCAGAGGAAAATGAAAATAATGAAGTGAATGATCGAAGTTGGCTGGTTTATTCCGAAAGTAAAGGATCTGTATATTGCGGACCCTGCTTAGCATTCGGTTCATTAGAAAATAGGACTCCGTTTGAGAACGGAGGATTCAATGACTGGAAAAATGCAGAATACCGGAAAGCTCAGCATAAAAAGCCCGAGCGTCATAAATCCAGTATTATTAGAAGTCAGATTGATGGAAGACTCGACAATTTACTGCATAAAGGATGCTATTGTATGCTTTTGGAACTGCTGTCGGAATTTGATCCTTTTTTAGCCAGTCATATGGAACGATTTGGAAATCGAGGACCAACGGTCTTTGACAAGTAACTGGAGATTTCAATGCAAAAATCGGCAACATGACTCAGAATATATAGGAAATTTTGGGTTGGGCAACCGCAATAACCGAGGAGATATGCTGGTAAATTTTCTCAATGAACAGCGACTGTATTGTCTGAACACTTTCTTCAAAAAACAACCGCAACGAAAGTGGACTTGGTGTAGCCCAGACAAACGGGTGAAAAATGAAATAGACCATATACTGTCCAATAAAAGGACAATCTGCAGAGACGTCTCTGTATTGAATAGGTTCAGCACTGGAAGCGACCATCGTTTAGTGAGAGCTGATATTGAAATAAACACCAAATACGAACGTCAAAAACTTATACATAAAACACGCTTCCCCACATCAGACAAGTTGAACCAGAAACAAGAGCAATATCAAGAAGAACTTCAGAAAAGATTGGGTCCTATACCAAACCTACATGGAAAAGAAGTGGATCAACTAGCAGAGAAAATAACAAAGGATATACAAACAGCAACTAGAAAAGTGTGTGCAAATATAAAGTCCCAGAAACAGACAAAGTTAAGTCAAGACACTATGAGACTAATCGAAGAAAGACGAAAGTTAAACATAGCTAATCCAGAATACAACGCGATAAATGCTAAAGTCAAAAAGAAGATAAGGACAGATTTAAGGAATTACAAGACAAAACAAATCATAGAAATCATTGAAGCTAACAAAAATATGAAAATCTTACAATCCAAACTTGCTTCCGGCAGACAAAAAATGGCAAAAATAAAAACTGAGCATGGTTTGATAGTAACTGACAAACAAGCTATATTGGAGGAAATCGAGAAGTTTTATAGGAATCTGTACACATCTTCACTACCAAATCCATTTGATCAACCTCAAAAGATAATGAATGTTGGTTCAGAGGAACTGCCAGAGATCACTATTCCGGAAATAAGGCATGCTCTGCACCAGATGAAAAATCGAAAATCTCCCGGAGAAGATCAGATAACTACAGAAATGTTGAAACAAGGTGGAGAGAGCCTAATGAAAGCAGTTGAAATTTTGTTGAATAAATGCATTATGGAAGGTACGATACCGAGCAGATGGAATGATGCAGATGTTATATTATTGTATAAAAAAGGAGACATCACAAACATCGAGAATTATCGACCAATAAGTCTCCTTTCTCATTTATATAAACTGTTAACAAAAATCATAACGAATCGTTTAACGAATAAGTTGGATTCTTACCAAGCTGTAGCACAGGCTGGCTTTCGGAAAACATTTAGCACCATGGACCACCTACATACTGTCAGACAACTGATCGAGAAGACAACTGAGTATAATATCCCATTACATCTCGCATTTGTGGATTTTCACAAGGCTTTTGACAGTATTGAAACATGGTCGTTTCTGAAGGCGCTCGAATAGACTCTCGTTATTCCATACTGCTCAAGAACATTTATCAGAAAGCAACATTTCATATAAAAATAGATGACGACATGAAAACGAAAACGATTCCCGTAGGCAAGGGAGTGCGACAAGGCGACACTATATCACCTAAACTTTTCACTTTGGCACTAGAAAATGTGTTCAAGCAGCATGGACAAATAAAGGAATCAATATTGACGGCAAATACTTACACCACCTAAGGTTTGCAGATGATATCATATTAATAAGCTCCGACATCCAAAATAATTAAGAAATATGTTGTTGAAATTGAACGAAAAATGTAAAGAAATTGGTCTGAACATGAACTTAAATAAAACAAAAATCCTAAGTAATAGCAACAAAAAAATACAAGTGGATAACACCAATATTGAAACCGTTGAACATTATTTCTATCTTGGACACACTATAAAAATCGGGAATAAAGAAAATCAGAATGCCGAAGTGAAGAGAAGAGTAAGCCTATCTTGGATGGCTTTCGGTAGGCTAAGCAGTATTCTTAAAAACAGTAAAGTCCCTATGGCTCTTAAGAGAAGAGTATATGATAGTTGCATACTACCTAATGCAACATACGGGCTAGAAACTATGACCATAACAAAAAAGAGTATGGAAAAAGTGGGTGTGTGCCAAAGAGCCAGGGAGCGTGCTATGCTGGTCGTAACTCTGAAAGATAAAATCTCCAACAAAATCATTCGGGAGAGAGTAAAAGTAAAAGATATCACAGAGCAAATAGCAAAGTTAAAGTGGCAGTGGGCTGGACATGTTGCACGCCAGAATCCGAATAGATGGACATTGAGAATTACTCAATGGAGACCACCGACGTATCGTCCACAAAAATGACAAGCCATTCAACAATGTATTCAGGCAAATCATTAATGAAGAGGATAAAAAGTAAAGGCCCGAGAACAGAACCTTGAGCAACACCAAATTCATTCGAGAATACTCGAGAAACTGAGTTACGGACCCTAACAGACATAGTCCGGTTCGAAATGAAACTTTGAATCCATTTCAGAAAAATCCCCCGAAAACCGAGATTATGCAACTTGCTCACAATGAACTGAGGGGCTATACAGACAAAAGCTCTCGTAAGATCAAAAAATAGACCCAAAACAAGTAGACCGTCATCCAGAGAACGGAAAACAAAATCGAAAAATTGTGAGGCGGCTGTTTGCGTTGATCTCCCAGCTGTGAACCCATGTTGACAACTCGAAAGGAGCTTGAATTTTGTGAGGAAAACTGTCATGCGGTTTAATACTATTCGTTCAACAACCTTAGAAAAGACACTGAGTATAGAGATGGGTCGATAGTTGGCTATATTATTAGGATCATTTCTCTTATAGATCGGTAGTACTGTTGCATGTTTCAAGGCAGTAGGAAACATACCACTTGTTACCGAAGAGTTAATCAGGAAAGCAATATACTCAGCTACGTATACCGCTATTTTCTTCAATATCCTAGCTGATACAAAGTCAGCTCCACAACTCTTTTTGTTCTTGAGCGATTTGATCACATTGATAATTTCATATTTATCTACTGGACGAAAAAAAAAAGTTTCAGTTTTAATTGAACTCAGTGTACAGAACTGAGATATATTATCTCCATAATTTTCGAAAATGCAAGTTTTCGCCATCGACGAAAAATAATTCGCGAAGGTATCAACCACCATATCTGAATCCGAACATAATGAACCGTTCATGTTCAAACGAATAACATCATTATGCTTTTGTCTACCTGTTTCTTGATTCACAATTTTCCAAACTGTTTTATTCTTATTATCTGACAGGTTGATGAGATTGCTATGGTATTCTAGTTTTGAAGACTTGAGAAGCCGATTATAGTCGGTTTTAGCTTTTTTATAGACCTCCATAGCTTGTTGAGTTCTACAATTTTTCAGCAGCCAATAGAGGTTCTTGAGTTCTTGACTAGCCAGTTTAATTTCAGGTGTCAATCATTTCACATTAGACCTTTCAGAGATATCTTGGTGTCTTAGTGGACAACAATTATTTATTGAAGACTGCACAATGTCAACGAAAGAACCAAAAGACTCGTCAGTATCAGTCGCAGTGTATACATTATCAAAATTGGCATGTGAAATCTCCATTACAAGATTTTGTAAAGTTACAGATGTTATGTTTCTAGTTAAGGTATATCTTTGTGCTCTCGTAGAAACTTTAACACAAGTGTGAAAGAAATAATCGAGGCATATTATCTGACTCTCAAACACCGTCGTCTCACATTGACTCAAATCAGTGTTAGTAATTATATAGTCAACTTTTGTACTGGAAGTATGACCTGCCGCATTCGTAAAAATACGAGTTGGCAGTAAAGAAGATATCTTCAAATTGAAAGAAAGCAATAAATCAACCATAAGATTTCTATCTCTAGAATCGCTCAAATAATCAACATTGAGATCACCGCACAGAAATGAAAAATTAACAGAGTTAATACAATACTCTAAAACATGATAGAGCCTTTCAAGAAAGATGTTAACACTTTCTGAAGGAGGCCTATAGACACTAAAAACACATATTTTCACACTATCAAAAACTACCTTGACCGCACAGAACTCGCCCTCCATTTCCACGGAGAACCTGGAAATGTCCATGTTTGTCACTTGAAGACCAGATCTGGCAAAAATTGCAGTATCACCATGCTCTCGTGATGATCGGCAGAAACTTGACACTAGTTTGAAACCAGGTATCGACATGACGCCCAGATTGATGTCTTCGCACCAATGTTCAGCAATACTGATGATAGATGGATTGCTATCTGACACAAGAACACTCAGATTGTTAATTTTGTTGGAAAGTAATCTAGCATTTAGCTGCATTAGCCGAAACCTAAACGTCAGGGACGGCAGGGTCGGCAGTGCCGACCCAAAATTTCGCGAGCAGCAAAAATGTGAATTCTCACTTGTGTAAAATAATAATGTGTTAGAAATTCTCCAAACATTACATAGCTCTCAATAAATTTTATAAAAATATTAGGTATATGATATCTGATATCAATGGAATATGGAACTCTTTGAAATACGCTGTTTCGATTTAAATCCTACTCTGTCCGTAGACAAAATACGCTCATCTCCAATCAAGCTATGAAGACAGCGCCGCAGATGCCTTCTCTAGCGACCGAGTGACCGACCGTTCGTTCTTTTCATTCTAGTACGGCATGCCGGATCTAGATTGTAAACATATCGAAGGAGCGCTAATATCAATGAGTCAAATTGCTTCAAACTTGAATAATTTTTGTTGGAATTTCATTCGGATAACAATTAAAATTGGATAAGCCTCTTATTTAATGTTTTTTCCGCCAATATCCGATAGTTTCAGTTTCACATAACAAATTACAAGAGATCGCTGTTATTTAAAACGAATTTTAATCGTATTTGTTAATTTTTATAAACGTGAGTGCTGAATATGTAATACCAATGAAATTCCGACAATTTTTTAAGAACTTTTCAAAGAATAAAGACCAAAACTATGATGAAAGTTGATATTGTTGGCTCAATACTTCGCACGGTGTAGGACATTTAGGTCCGGCAGGCAGCGACCCTGCCGACCCTAGAATGCCTCTCTTCGGTAACTCGAAGAATGATCGTTCGGGATATCTCGATTCTGGGCCTGTTCCGATATTGCTGGTTTTACTGGCCAGCAATCGAATAACAATAGATCTCGAACGACTGGACCAATAGGCATCGTCTCTGAAATACTGACAGTACTGTTCAGGAACAGACGGTCTATCGTTTGCGCTCGAGGTGATGTTAATTTCTCGCAAATCTCAATTTCGTTAGAATGCACTTTCGTTTGTTTTTCCAATTTTATTTTATGGATAAGCATTTTTAGAGTATTTTTATTTGTTATATATATTTTCGGTTCTTATTTTCATATTTGTTCCGAAATTATGTTTATTTTTCAAGTTGTATGCAGGGCTAAAATAGTTATTTCTCAATCATTTTTTATTTTCCGGATAATCTTCAGAGATTATTGAAACAGAAACAAAAATTTTGGCGAAACTCCACTATGAAAAACTAACGCACCCAGTTCAGTACCCCATGTTGATGTGGAAACCTGCATAATACATAGGTATAGAAATATTTATAAAAAAAAAATATATATATATATATATATATATCTGCCGACCCACGATAAATATGCTCGAGCCGCCACTGACCTAAACATATCACCCCCCGAGTCAACGTGGACATCTGAAAAGCATGAATTCAGCGATCCTGAATGTCTGTCTTGCGTTGGTAAAAAGAATGGACGCTACATCTATTGGGCCAATTTGATTCAACCTTTACTTTATCATATTCAGTAGAAGGAATTAAAACCTTAAATGACGAGTAACTCTCTGGGTATTTAGATTTCAGGGACTAACATTTAACGTCCGTGAAGTTATTCTTCAGTAGTAGTTGTTGGCTTTAGGTTTGTGACGTGTAAAGCCTTGTATTTGATGATTCCTTCTACCGCAGAGGAACCCAAGAAATTTTCAACAACCAATGTACGTCCTGTATTTTCCCTCTCCTTTCTCCGCGTAACTACTGACCAATCAGTATTATCTCTCTCAGGATTATTTATATTCCTATTGGTAACATCGGAATAACCTTTCGAATAACCTCCAGACAACGTTGATGAGGTTAAGTTTTCATAAACATTGGTAATCTGATTGTTTATAGTATCAGGTGAATGACTTGATCGATTCACATGTGAAAATTGAAGACGCTTGTTCCGTTCAGGTGCAGCATTTTTTTGAACATCCGATAAGATTCGTGATGACGATATGTATTGTTGTTGTTTACCTGAAGCGGCGATATCTGTACTGGATTTTTTCGTAGAGTTTTCCAACTTCTTATTCAGGTCTGAAATAATTTCAGTTTTTTCATTCAGTTGTTTTTCCAAGACAGAGATCTTGAATCTCAGGAGTGCATTATTCTCAGCAAGAGTTCCATTTTTGTCCTCTAGTTCAGCCACAATTCTTTTCAAAAACTCGTGAGATGAAAATTCCCCATCAACAACTGGAGCTTTGGGTTCAGCTTCAATGACTGTCACCGATCGCGGATCTTGTTCATCCCCAGATTTGTAACCCGCAGAAGGAATGAGTAGTTCCCGACCACAACATTTAGCAACTCGCGATCCACAACATTTAGCAACTCGCGATCCACAACGACTATGGAAGGCATTGGGGCATAAATTGCACTTTAAACCCACCCTGGCCATAGGGCGATCACAATCAGCGCATCTAAATGACAAATTCCGAGGAACGACACAACATCTTTACTCGTAGCCATCTTCACTGCGAAAAATAAAGCTGAGGAAATTTTTTCTTCCATCATCTCAGAAATAGAAAAACTGAACATAAATATTGAAAGAATGATAACGCCTAAATGGCAATGAATACAATAATAAGAATAAATTCAGATGCATACCACCCGACGATATTAATATCGACAAGTGTTACGATCTGAATTGAGCTAGCCAATTTGCCATCGTCAAAGCCCCAAATGGAGTACGCTCCACCGAAGAAAAGCAGATGCTGACCATGGTTTCGGCCTCATTTGGCCTCATCAGAGCAACATAGCATTTTTCTACGGTGGAGAACGTTTGGAATTGATGGAACTTTATTCAATGTTGTCATGTTCTACTAGGTATTATTTACCCAGAGCGCCATCCAACATGAAACGGTTCAATCCCCTCCAGATAGAAACCAAGACGAAGACAATAGCATATGTCCCATACTTTCCCTAATGCAGTACGCCGATTCGCTTTGCGAATGTCAGACGCATGATGAATTGAGAAGTTTGGAACGCGCTCAGGTCACGGCAGAAATGATGCCAGCGGTATAATAATGACCGTAGAAAAATGCTATGTTGCTCTGATGAGGCCAAATGAGGCCGAAACCATGGTCAGCATCTGCTTTCCTTCGGTGGAGCGTACTCCATTTGGGGCTTTGACGATGGCAAATTGGCTAGCTCAATTCAGATCGTAACACTTGTCGATATTCATATCGTCGGGTGGTATGCATCTGAATTTATCCTTATTATAAATATTGAAGACTGTCGTGGACAATCATATGATAATGCCGCGAATATGTCTGGTTTTTACAATGGCTTACAAGCTAAAATTCGGAGCCAAGCACCGTTTACCTTTTTCATACCTTGTTCTGCTCACTCCTTAAATTTAGTGGTGAATGCGGCTGCTGAATATTGAACCTTTGACCCTTTTTAAGCAAGAAAAGCTTCTTTCACCCGAACAATTTGTAGCTGGTGTACAAAGAACTATACGAATAGCTATATCCAAGTTTGGATATACAATACTCCAGTTGTGTTTTCGCAGGAACGAAGAAACAAAGAAAGGTAGATGTGGAAGTGTATACATTCTTCGTTGTTTGCAATATGCGATGAAACGGCTGTGTTTACATCGCTCTCTAGAAATTATAGTTTTTTCAAACGTTAAACTGGTGCTATCTATTTGAGATTATAATCAAATTGTTCATAAGTGCAAGGAGTTGAAGTTCTATATTTCTGAATAGAACAATAGCAGAAATTTATGCTGAAATACTGAGGATTTGTGTTGATTTTTCGCCGATATTTCCCCTATCAAGGTGACAAAACATTTCATATATTTCACATCTGTCCGGAATTCCTGCTGAAAGATGTAGAAGTACGGGAGCATTATGGTGATTTGTAAAACTTGCACCTCTGGTTTAACCAACAAAACTCCTGGGTTGAAGTGTGCTGGTGTATGCTCATCGTTCTACCATGGGAAGTGCGTTGGCCTGAGTAAGCAGTCTGTTGTGGATCTGCAGTTGCCTGGTGCTTCGTGGTTGTGTCCGGAATGTAGGTTGATTGGTGGCTTCAATCGATCATCCACTTTGATAACCCATGGGGATGAGGAGGAAAATGTCGACCCTCCCACATCTGCTCTCACTTTGAAAATCGTCCAAAAGACTCAAGACGATGTTAGTGAATTGAATAAAAAGCAGAGAGATATGATGCACTCCGTGTCTTTTTGTAGTGATCAGATATCCTCGTTTCAGACTGTCATTAACAATGTAAACGATAAGTTGAATTTGATCGAAAAGTTAACTCAAGAAAACATCTCACTGAAGAGGGATGTACTCAACCTAACCAAAAGGATTGATACTTTGGAGCAACAGCTTAAATTGAACAACCTGGAAATTCTTGGTGTACCGGAAAAACAAAATGAGAACTTGCCGAACGTATTGCAGAAGATTTCCGAATTCATTGATTGTCCTATATCTCCTTCTGACGTTGAAACGTTGTTCAGGGCTAACAATAGTTCTGTTGTTGGAAAACCGAAACCAATCATTGTTAAATTCAATCGGAAAATCAAGAGAGATGAATTCTTGGCTGCATCTAGATTCAAACGGAAGTCGATCGGATCGTCACCTCCCGTACTTAAAATTGATAACATTTCCAACCAACTATTTATAAATGAACATCTGACGAGATTCAATAAGATGTTATTAAATAAAACGAAGGAATTGTCCAGATCACGCAATTACAAGTTCACCTGGGTTAGAGATGGTATTATTTATGCTAGAAAAGAGGATAAATCCAAGGTTATAAAAATTCTGACTGAAAGTGACTTGGACAAGATGATTTAGTTCAGTTTGGTAATTTTCGGTTATTGCGCTCAATCGTGACGGGTATTTCTATTCTGTACCAAAATGTGCGCGGTTTGAAATCCAAACTAGCCAATATTTACAAAAATTCCCTTAACTGTGATTATGATGTTATTTGTCTAACTGAAACGTGGCTCAACGGTGCGATAGCTGATAGTGAAGTTTTTTGCGATGCCTTTGAGGTATTTCGTCACGATCGTGATGAGAGTAGCTCGACCAAGCGTGACGGAGGAGGAGTTTTGATCGCGGTTAATAAACATTTGTGTGCCATTCCGAGGTCCGAATGGATATCTGATGCTGAGGATCTATGGCTTACTGTGACAAGCAACTCATCCAGGTTCCATCTATGCTGTGTGTATCTCCCACCAGGTGACTTTTTGAGCTTACAAAATTTCTGTTCTAAATTGGAGGACATAATCAATGACCATCCAAATGATTCATTTGTAATTTGTGGTGATTTCAATCTGCCTTCTATTGAATGGCAATATGATAATGTGAATAGTAATTGTATCCCTCTTAATTTTACCGATGTTCATACAAATCATTTCGTAGATACTATGTCATATTGTGGCCTCTCACAGTTCAATCACTATCAAAATTGTTCTCATAATACATTAGATTTAGTTCTGAACAATGATTTTTCTGTTAGAGGATTGAAAATTTCTAAAGAACCTTTGGTGAATGAGGACAAGTTTCATAATACTTTAGAATTTGATTATGTTGGGCGGAAAGTGTTCAGTTTCCAAAAGGAAAGGCTAGCTAAGAAAAAATTTAATTATTCGAAAGCCGACTACGAGCTTATTTCCAACAAATTGGATGAGGTTGAGTGGGACGAGAGGTTTGGGGGTCTGAATACTGAGCAATGTGTTGATGTATTTTATAGAAAGGTTTTTGAATTGATCGAGATGTATGTACCTAAATCATCCTTTAACTCATCGAATTCACCTAGTTGGCTGAGTTACTCAACTTTTAAAGTAATAAAAGAGAAAAGGAGGATTCATAGAAAGTGGAAACGATTCAAAAACATCCTAGACTACCAAGAGTTCAAAGTATTGAGGAGTCGTTCAAAATTTCTAATTGAATCTGACTACAAAAAATATTTGGACTCTGTTGAGTCTTCGATAGGTTCCAATCCGAAACTGTTGTGGCAGTTTGCCAAAAATAAAAAAGGGGCTAAAGCTTCCATCACGGCAATAAAAGAAAAGAAAACGAACAGGGTCATTACAGATCATCAGGACATTGCAGAGGAGTTTTCTGACCACTTCGCTTCTGTCTTCAATCCGTCGAGTCTGATCAATCCTTCGTGCTTTGTTCACGAATACCAGTACGTTGAATCATTTTCTATACCGCCTCAAATCATTCTGAAGAAAATAAAAGATCTGCCAAATAAACCTCCTGGGCCAGATAATTTGCCCACATGTTTGCTCAAGAAATGCGCCTCTTCTTTTGTTACTCCTCTTCACAAGTTGTTCAACAAATCTTTAAGGGAAGGTTGCTTTCCCACAATCTGGAAGACTGCCTTAATTGTGCCAATTCATAAATCTGGAAATAAACAACTTTTGGAGAACTATAGGCCTATATCAAAATTGTGCATCATCGCTAAAATTTTTGAGTCAATCATATATGACTTTTTATATAGTGAGGTTAAGAACATCATCAACGTTGAGCAGCATGGTTTTATGAGGGGTAGGTCTGTCGAAACCAACTTGTTTTTGTATACTAATTTTCTTCTCGAGCAGATAAACGCAGGTCTTCAGGTAGATACGGTCTATGCTGATTTCAGCAAGGCCTTTGACAAAATCGATCACACCATTTTAATTCGGAGGCTTGATGAGGTCGGCGTACACGGTACTTTGCTGAGGTGGATTACTTCCTATATCAATGATAGACGCCAATCAGTTGTTATTGGTGATTATTGCTCTTCCTATAAAAATCTCACTTCTGGTGTACCACAGGGGTCTCATTTGGGACCCCTTCTCTTCAATATATACGTCAACAATATTGTAGACTGCTTCAGATTCACAAAGTTTCTGATGTACGCTGATGATCTGAAAATTTTCTGTGCCATTTCTAGCTTATCAGATTCTGTCAAGCTTCAAGAGGACTTGGATAGACTCTTCAAATATTGCCAAGAACACTCGCTCTTTCTCAACTTCAGTAAGTGTCGTTATATAACATTTTCTCGCAATAAAAACATTATTAAGACCCAATATAAAATAAACAATAATGCCTTGAGTGCAGTCTCTGTAATTAAGGATTTGGGTATATTCTATGATTCCAAACTCATTTTTGATCATCATATTAATTATGTATCCAAAAAGGCTCATAGAATGCTAGGTTTTATAATCAGAATATGTAAAAATTTTCATCAATGTAACTCTATAAGAGCTCTCTATGTAGCATATGTGCAAAGTGTCTTAACATTTGGTTCGGTCATCTGGAACCCATATTATAATATTTACATAAATAGGTTAGAAAATGTTCAAAATAAATTAATTAGGCACATAAATAAAAAATTTCATCATAATACTGTAAACAACAGGGGACAAATCATGAAGAAATTGAAATTGTTGAACCTTGCTGATCAGCGAATGATGAGGGATGTAAAGTTTGTTTACAAGATCATAAAAAATATTTCAGACTGTTGTGAACTTGTCAGTGTGATCTCCTTTAATGTGCCATCTTATAACACACGGAATAAGTTTGTATTTCATATACCCCAAAGTTTCACCAATTATCACCTGAATTCACCTTTGGTTAGATGCCTCAGGTCATATAACTCGTTGTCGGCCCTTGCATCTGTGGATGCTTTTTCACTATCACCAGAGAGTTTTTCGACTGGATTGAAACGATTTTTTATTAATCATAGTTAGGCTATGTAATGATGACTGTTTTTTTTTTGTTTGTGCATCCATTTATATTGTAGAAAAATTTTTATGTTTAATTTTCTCTTTTGCATCGTAATAACCTAAACTGTAATTATTAGTGAGTGCATATAATTGGGTTCGTCCTGTTTTGTACTCCTTTGAATAAATAAATAAATAAATAAATAAATAAAAACCCAGATTCTAAGTCATTAGGGTATATGTTTTCCAAGAAAAGAGCTTTTTCTCTAAGGGTTGATGTTGACATTTCACTCATTTCAGTGAAGAATGAGAACTTCTCATTAAAACTTCTGTAGGCTTCCTGTCGCTTTCCTAATTCAGATACGAGTCTATCTATTAGGACGAAAAAAGTGTTGACCCTAAAACTTATACTTGCACACATACTCATTCCTTCATCATAATGTCTTTTCCTTGTGGGTTGTCTTTTTCCCATGTCTTTCATGTACTTCTTTGAGACGCTCAATGCCATTGCCTTGTTTTCGAAATATTGGAAATTCTCTCGTTCAGCTTCGAAATACTTACAAAGAGATTCGTAAAGATCGCCAACAGTGAGCAAATCTACATTAGAAGCCTGAATTTGCATATTAACTTTGTTTACTCTTTCCAGAAAAATATTCCAAACAACAACCATCACAGCCGTTTCCAATTTCTCTAAATTCAGAAGTATTCCCTCTGCTTCATTTCGAGTTACAGGCTTTTCGGTACAATCATCCTTGATTAATTCCAAAGTTTTGAGAATCTCTTTAACTCCTGCATGCGTCCTCTTTAGCAGGCCAAGCTTGGAACTTAACGTCTCATTAATTTAGTTATCTATCTAAGGTTGAAAATTAATAATCTCTTCATTAGATGATTACCTAAATAAATAATAAAATAATTTAATCGTACTCTTCTTTACAATATCAACTTTGTCGACAACTAAAAAAATGGTACTACGGATATGAGAATTTTAAAATCCATCAAAGAAAAAATGCTGTGTTGTTTAAAAACAGAGGTTAATTCCAAGATTTCGAAACAAAAAGAGATATTACCCAAAAAGCTTGGGATGTAACGAAAAAGTCTTTCTCATGCTTCAAAAGTAAGGTGCATGATTTCGTTATGACTTAGGAAGGATGATTCATTTGATTCAATATGTTTTCAATTTGAACATCAGTTGTGATTGATGTAATTTGTTGAAAATAAAACTACTACTACCACTACTACTATCATAAATCACCATGACATGACATTTCTCGAGCTGAAAATACCAATGGTAACTATTGGTGCAAAAATAGAATTGTTTTTTTATTTTTAGCTCTTATTCTATCTTCTTCGGGAAATGCAGATAGAGATGCATGATGGAGTCTTATGTTGGAAAAAGTATTTAATATTTAATTTATGAGCTTTAGGAGGTGATTGACACCTCAATCATGCTCGTCAATGTTTTCGTGATATAGGCTACAGTGTGGAATATTATCAATGGTTAATTTCATTAAAGTTTTTTTTTTTGTATTTTTCAATGTGAAGACATTGTTGACGGTCCTCAGTGTTTTTTTTTTTGAGCTAGGCTACAAATTTTTAATTAATTTTACCAAATCTTTCCTTTGTTGTTATGCAGAATTGCATTTTTCATCGACTACCATAGCTTTGCACTCCTCGCATTTCGAAATTTTTGATATTTTGCGGGCAATGAAACCTGCTATATGGCCCACGACTCTTTCCACATAAATCTTATATTTGTGGTTTTTATAGTAATTGGGCAAACAATAGTTATGTTCTGATAGAATAATATTTTTATGAGTTATTTCATCATTTGCAGACACACTATCTGTATTAGATGACATGTTATCTTTCTTTTTTTGCAGTAGCTCTCAAAAGGCAAATATTATCTAGCTCCAAACAATTTCCAGCATCAGTTCCTTTTATATCTGCATATACCAGCATCCATTTTAGAGCTGCCTCGAACTGTTCTACGGTGGGATTATTGTTATGACCTCCACGTGATCGAATACCAGAAAAAAAAAAGCTCCAGATGGTCCTGAGATAATTTATACGTGAGTAGGTATTTCCGCTTAACAATTGTGTGGCAAGTTTCACTTTCATTATCTCTTTGTGATAATTTATATACCTTTGCCTTATTTTGGTTTCGGCATGCGATCCATACTCATGCTGCACAGCTACCAGTTTTTTAAAATAATTCCACTCAATTATGTTTCCATCACTGTCATACCGGTTTTATTGCATGGCAAGCATCTAATAACATATAAATCGGGTCTTTTGTTATTGGGTGTGGAAACCACAGATTGAAATTGTGGTGAGACATATTACCACCTAATTTTTCGGCCATTTTAATATTTGACGAGCCATCGTCAAAGGTCAATGCTACAGTAGTGACCAATGCTATGAATTTTCTCAATGCATTCTTTGATTATAGTTGCTCTATCATGGCCACTGAGACTGTCTCTAAAATGATATGCTATCGGAATTTTCCAATTTTCATTCAAACAAACAGCCATCACTACCATAACATATTTTGCTGATACACTGTTCAGGTTGTGGTATACTGGTTCTTCGATAGGTGACAAAACCTCTGAAGCATTTTCCGGTCCACCTAACATGCTTCCTAATGGCCATATCATCCACAGTGACATTGCAAAGAAGCTGTTTTCCAACACTTGTGGCTTTGAAAAATTTCATTTTCAGGATAATGAGAGATGTCTCACAAATACCTGGTTTCAATTCAATTTTAAAACTTTTGTAGGCCTCCTGTCGCTTTCCTAATTCAGATACGAGTCTATCAATTAGGACGAAAAAAGTGTTGACTCTAAAACTATCACTTGCAGACATACTCATTTCTTCATCCGGTGTCTCATCATAATGTCTTTTCCTTTTGGGTTGTCTTTTTTCCAAATCTTCTTTGAGACGCTCAATTCCATTGCCTTGTTTTCGAAATATTCGAAATTTTCTCGTTCAGCTTCGAAATACACTGCGCAAAAAAATTAACGCACATTCTGAAAATCTCAATTTCAATGAAAGTTAACTCTACATTGACTTTATAACTTATTTTTTATGTTCTCTCGGGAAGGTTTTGAACGAAACAAGACACATTAAATGAAGAAAAATTCAGGATTTCACCGAATCTTATGTGAAAGAAGAGAAATGAACAATTTTCAAAGTACTGAAATGGTGATAGGTGATTTAATACTTGGTATTTCCACCCCTTGCGTTAATAACAGCTCGGCAACGACGGTTCATACTCAGAATGAGTGATCTCAAAATGTTCTGATCTAATCCTTCCCAGATTTCTCCGAGTTGGATTCCTAAGTCATTAAGAGTAGCTGGATGATTTTCTGAACTTCTCAGCCTTCTATTGAGGTTGTCCCAAACCTGCTCAATCGGATTGAGATCTGGACTTCTTGCTGGTCATTCCATTCGAGAGACTTCAACCTCTTCAAGGTACTCCTGAACGATGCGCGCACGATGATGTCTGGCATTATCGTCCATAAAAATGAAATTTTCATCAATGTATGGGACAAATGGCACTACATGCTCTTCAAGAATGTTCCTTATATACTTATCAGCATTCATAGCGCCATTATCAACGACTACTAGGTCTGTGCGAGCAGTCAAAGATATTCCACCCCATACCATAATCGATCCTTCCCCGAAACCAGTAGTATTCAGGAAATTGCACTGAGCATATCTTTCATGTGGACGTCTGTATACAAGGGAACGTCGATCACAATGGTAGAGGCAGAATCTAGACTCATCTGTGAAGAGAACTCTTTCCCAATCGGCCTCTTCCCAATGGATATGCTCTCTCGCAAAATCCAAACGCGCCCTTCGATGGGCTGGGGTAAGATCTGGGCCTCTTGCCGCGACACGAGGCCTTAAATCATATTCTCTGAGGCGATTTCTTATTGTCTGAGTGCTAATTTGCACCTAATGAGTTTGCTCAAGCTGAATTTGAAGGAGGCTAGCGGTTGCAAACCGTTGTCTCAACGAAGAAACTCTCAAGTAACGTTCTTGAATGGCAGTTGTTACCCGTGGTCTACCCTGCCCTGGTCTTCGGACATTCATACCTGTCTCTCAGAATCGCTGCAACATTCTGGACACACTTGTATGGGAAACTCCAAACCTTTCTGCATTTCTTGTGTATGTCCACCCTTCTTCTCGCAAAACTACCGCTTGGGCACATTCCTCTTGGGTCAAATTGCGTGTTTCGCGTTGCATAGCGATCGAGTGTAAAAATCAAACGAAAAAACTATTGAGCACTAGAATTGATCGAGAAAAATTGATTTTAGAATAGAGCCAATACATTCAAAATCTGATAATATCATCTTTTTTTATACCTGCTGGGAAAAAACATCTGTATTGATGAAAACCGTTGAAAGTGGATGACATATGCATGCATAATTCTGATAAAAATAATTATCATTGAGAACACCTTCAGTTGTAGAATAAATTTGAGATTTCCATAATGTGCGTTAATTTTTTTGCGCAGTGTACTTATAAAGAGATTCGTAAAGATCGCCAACAGTGAGCAAATCTACATTAGCAGCCTTAATTTGCATATTAACTTTGTTTACTCCGAGGTTTACTCTTTCCAGAAAAATATTCCAAACAACAACCATCACAGCCGTTTCTCTAAATTCAGAAGTATTCCCTCTGCTTCATTTCGAGTTACAGGCTTTTCGGTACAATCATCCTTGATTAATTCCAAAGTTTTGAGAATCTCTCAAACTCCTGCATGCGTCCTCTTAAGCAGACCAACGTGTCACATTTACTCTTTTTAGAGTTTTTTTCTCCCCTATTTCACTAACAGAACTAACAGAAAAAACATATACTTCTTGAAGCTTGACAAACCCAACAACGTCATCTAAGACAGATAATGCACATCAGATGGTTCCATAAAGTTTCGAATGCAGAAGTCTTGCAACGCGCGAGTTGTGCAACAATTGAGACTCAAGTAGCGAGGGCCCGACTCAGATGGAGCGCCCACATTCTGAGGATGCAAGACACAAGACTCCCCAAAATAGCTCTATATGGCGAATTCACTGAGGGAGCCCGGAAACCAGGAGGCGGTTTAAGGATACACTACATCAATCCCTAAAATCATTTAATGCCAATCATAACTGGGAACAACTAGCGTTAGACAGGTCACAGTGGAGGTCTTTGGTACACAGTTATAATGGAGACTCGAGAAGGATACAGCGGCGGCCAGATCTGGTTGGTGACTATCCATGCCCGGAATGTGGTAGGATCTGTAGGTCACGGTTGGGTCTCTACAGTCACAGGAAAGCACACAGTCGCAATAAGCCCTTAAAAATTATAAGTTTTTTTGTAGATTCATTCCCTGCAACGCAATTAGCCATGAAAAATTATAAGTCCCTTTGTAGATTCATTCCCGGCAACGGGATGCAGCAATGAATGAATGACTGTGTTGCAGAATGACCGAGGCAAAGAATAGTAATTATAAGTACCTAAATGTTGAGTTTTTTACTAGGGCCTTAGTGTACAAATCATAAGTAAGATTTTCACACACAGAAATTTAATCATTAATTAAAATTAAGGGTGTTCAATGTCTTATTTGAGCAATATTCTAATGACTGTGGTCAGTTATGTATAAACCTCAAAGTAGCGGTTTTTGGTTACATCTGAGTATTTTTGATGGCTCAATTCAGAAGAGATGAAGAACTCCGAAAAAAATTTACAAAATTGCGGAAAACCTGCTTTTTTTCTCGGTTGCCAAATTGAATTTAATTTTTTGAATTAATACACTTTTCGAAGAATTTCTGTGAAGAAATTTTTTCCGCAAGAGGAAGTTCATCTTCGCTGGTAAATTCATTCAAATCGTTCGTATTTTTTTAAATTTTCATAGACTCTTAACCAATTTTTCTCAATTACATCGTTCAAGTTTTGTATTTCTTGATTTTCTTGTGAAATATCTTGAAAACTTTCATTCAAACTTTAATTACCTTCATCGTCAGTATCTGCAGACTCTTGAAATTGAGGTTTTAAGTTGTGATTCCGATATTCAAAATACAAAGTTTATGTACAATATGAAATGAAGAATTCATCGGTTCGTTACAAATTGTCGTACCCAACGTGTGGCAATTTGAGCAATAGAAATAATCGAAATATGGAATCCAGAAGCGAGACTTAAGCTGGAGCACAAAAAAACAATGATTCTAATGTATTGGATTCTGTTTTGAAGATGAGGGAAGATATGAACAGGAAATTTGATGAACAATCTAGAAAATTGGAGGTAATTCAAAAACAAATTGAAGAATGTTGGTGTTCGACAGATCACAGGTATTCGGTATTCGGATCTGAGATCTGAGCTTAATTTTAATAATATAAATTTTATAAAAAAATTTAAAGAAAACAGAACTCTACTACTTATAACAATTGTTCAAAATGTCCACCTCCTTGTTCAATACATTTGACACATCATTTTCTTACTGAATCTACAACCCTGCGAAGTTCATAGCGTTTCTGACGCATTTCTGCACAACACAATTTTATTCTGTCGATGAGCTTCTCTCGAGTCTGAACGCGAATTTGATACTTTCTCTTTCAAAGTATTCCAGACATAAGAATCCAAAGGGGTAAGTTCGGGGCTCCTTGGTGGCCATCTTACCGGACCGTACCTTCCAATCCAATGCATCCCGAATTATTCATTCAATAGATCTTGTACATTACGACTATTATGTGCTGGGCAGCCATCCATTTGAAACCAGATATATTTCGTCTGTTAGGCCCGGCGCAAATAGAAACGCAGGTTAGTGAGGTGACGCAGCGTGAGTTTTTGTAAAACATAGAAAAGACCAAGACCGCGCAAATAACGCGTGACAGTGACTTGTCAGATAGTACGTGCATCGCAGGAAAAAGCTGCGTCACCCTGCGTCACCTCACCAACCTGCGTTTCTATTTGCGCCGGGCCTTAGATAGGGGCATTTCATCCCATATGTCTTTTTTGGATTAATCTTATAAATTCTCCAGCATTAAGGCGTCCGGAAAGTTCTCCTCTCATGACTGCCAACAACACGTTGACCCTTAACTCATGTTGGAAATGAGAAACAATAGTCGCATGAGGGTTTTCTCTTTCCCACACATGGCTATCTCGCAAATTAACCAAACCTGATTTCGTGAAGGTGGCCTCATCAGTCCATTATATCCTATCGCCCTCCCCCACTCTCCTAACTTATTCAGGTACTACCTACAAAATGTAAGTCTGGTTTCAGCATCTACAGGTAACAGATCCTGCACCTTTTTCAAATGATATGGATGTAACTTATTTTTTTTGAGTACTGTAGAATGATGAATCCTCAATGTAGAACCAATTCGACGAGTACTTGTTGTGGGGTCCTCCCGGACAGCACATATTGCTATATTCGATATTTAAAAAAGCTGGCATAATTTTCTCTAGATTTCTCAAGAATACTGACTTACTCACTTATTATAAACTGACTTAACTCTTAAGATTCAAAAACACGCACTAATACTCAAAATTATTAAGCGACAGTAACTGTCAGATTTAAAATTCAGTGTTTAATTTGATATTCATCGCAAGAGGATAAGCAGCTAACACAAAAGTTGATTTGCCATTCGTGAGTAAACTAAATGAGGTATTTTTTACTGAAAAGAAAACATGTGCATAATTATTAATTTTTCATCGATAAAACCATTGGAACAATAGGACTAATTTTATTCACTTCAGATTCGGGTTATTCATCTCCTTACCACGCCCGCAATAGGAGTTTTTTCTGCACACAGACTCTCTTTTTTTGTAGCAAATTCATTGCCCTTTCCGAATATGTGGTAAAATTCGATGAGGCTGCAAGAAAAACTGAAAAATGATTGAGTTTATGAAAAAACTTGAAATATTTCGTGAAATTAGGAAATGTTAAATTGAAGAATAACCGTCGACATTTCGACCATGTGTTATATGAAATTTTTTGTTGCAAATCACTCGTATGATCTCCCCTTGAAGTTTGGCCTAAATAAAAGTAGACACCCTGTAGAGTATTGTATGAAATAAGTGGCTGGTCTGATTATTTATCAATTCAAAGAATTTCTGTAGGATAATTGATTTTGTCATATCTTCAAAGATGTCCAGAATTCATGAAGGGAAATATTTTTTGATTTTAAATATTTGAGCGTTATAGGAGGATTTGCTTCGATTTATTCAAGGCAGGCCTAACTGTAAGCCTCAAATATTTCCCTGAATTCTATAATAGTCACCAGACTGTTATAGAAGTAGATGAAAAAGGATATTGGTCCTTTACCAACGGAACTTCATGATAAGTTGTAGCGTGGATTCCTCGGAGAACTCATCTCGAGCGCCAGCTATTCTTTTCACTAGGGAAGAATAGCAAACCTACCAGAGTAGCTGCTAGTCGGAGACAGAGTTCGCTGTTATCTAGGGTGGTGGCGATAACGAAGTAGTCAAAATCAAATTATGTATCAGTTTATTCACACCTTCATTACATAAACAACGGAAATATGTGTAGTTTATACCGGGTACAGTGAAAAATCAAAGGTTGTTCAATAAAACGCGCCAACCAGAACTGACGAAATAGATACTAAGGATGACCTCGCGAAGTGAAATGACTTGCTATACGGTATCGGGATGTATTTAATTGTATTTCTCCAGAAATGAAAGATACACAACCAGGGCAGATCTACTCGAGACTTTTATTCGCTACCCCAAGGGCTACGCTCCATGACTGATAGCGAAGGGAAAAGTCAGACGCGCGAAACAGGGTAAAGTACTGCCGAAATAACAGAAAGCGATACAGTACAGCAGTGTCAAAGAAGTATTCGGTGAAGGTCTAATAAAGAAACTGAACGGTATAGACGGGGACCTACCTCCTTATTCAAGGCACTTGCGGAAAACGAAAAATAAAAATTTATCTCCAAGAGCACTACCCTCGTATTACAAAATTTATTCTAAATTCGTTGAATGGATCGTCGTGCACACAATCAAAGAAGAATCGCAGGGAAAAGAGAGTAAAGACACAAAAAGAGAGGGAAAATCTGCTTTTATAGGCAAATCCCCCTACACGTTGTTAAAAATCTGAAAATTCCAGAATGCGACAAGAGTGAAAAACGTCGTCAGCTCCGGTTTACCGCATATCAACATCAGAAAAACGTCGAAATCTTCAACGGCATGCAAGAAAAACAACGTTTACCACAGATAAACGGTTTTTTACATGTACTCTGCCTATCGGAATGAATGTACTGAATATTTGAGAATTGAATATTTTCAAAGGCTGAAATGTGATGCACTAAAATGAACTCCAATTTTCTCAGAAAACTGGGATTCATTACAAAGTCTAGAATGATTTCATTCCAAATATAACTTTTTGGACAAAAACCTTATGTAGTTTCCACTTTCTTCTTCCATGAAATGCCCTGAGTATTGTTTTCGTAGTTTGATAATTTTTGAACATCAAATGGGGGGTTCATAGCTGAAGTGAACCAGGTCTATGCAGCCTACTTTTGAGATAAATAGCTTAGAATTAATTCAAAAGTGACTTCTTTAGATTTTAAATGGTTGGTATGTAAGCATATGCTTACATAAGAATAATTATAAATAAAGAAGTCACATTTGAATTATTTGGTGATAAACAACTTCTAAGCCATTAATCTCAAAACTAGGCTGCATGGACTTGGTTCAATTCAGCAATGAACCCCTCAAATATAGATGTATTTCGTATGCAATTAAGTAATAAAAGAAAAATTGAAAAGAAACTTCTATTATTATTCATAAAATAATTTGTTCATTGACAGCACAGCCATGATTGGAACTTAAGATTAACATAAAAAAGTGGATAGTTACAATTATATACAAATAGTGATTCATACTGAGATCATATCAAATATTAAAATATATACATAAAAATTGTAGTTTTATATCACATGTTGTGTTGTATATACATAATCCAGGATGAGATTCTTGATCGATGATCACGAAAATTTCTGGTTGGACAAGATGTTGCGAACTGTTCTCTTCTTAAATTGTGAGACGTCTCTGAGCGTAGTACAGTTGTATTTTCACCATTATCAGTTCCAAACAACTCAGAGCATCCTCATATGGACTATTTCCATAATTGGATGTTTGAATTTGTTTGTTGAGATGAACTGACATCAAATTCTTCAGGGAGTTCCTGAAAGGAAAACCGCGTTCGTGCGGGAAAATCAGAGACGTGTCCACAATTTTAGAATTGACCAGTTTCAGCACTCGCAAATCACTGTCCAACGCGTGTCCGATCAGTATGGTGTCCTCGTTAATAAAATTCAATAGATCACTTTGCACCTCTTTGAAAGTTTTCGAATTTTGCCCGTACACGTAACTTTCCGTTACTCCAGAAAATCTGGTATTATAGTCGACAACTTCTTCCTCCGGTTGCACAAAATAATCATACACTGTCGCCCCGTCAAATCCCCAAATGGTTACCCTGCAAAGTTCCAAGCCTCGAACGGTATAACACATTTCGCAGTCTACTGCGAAAACCTTCCGTTCCTTTTTTTTTTGCTGCGTTTTGTGCTCACGAAACCTTGCAGGGCCTCTTTGATCCCCGCCACCGTCCCATTCCAGACGTGGTGTTTCGATAAAGTGCAACCTTTTGATCCTGGAGTATTTTCACAGCATTTATGGCGACAGTAAGAGATTTTCCCCCAATGGTAGAAGCACTGTTGTTTCGTCAAGTAACCATGGTCGTTGCATCTAACGCAGGTCCTCTCAACTGCTGTCGGTGAATTCCGATCAAAATCCTCCTCAATATCAGCCAATTTCTTCGAAATCCTTAAAGGATTCCGAAACAATGTTCGAACAAGCGGACTTGATTCTTAACCTTATCCACCTGTGGATACCCATTAGAAAATAGGTCCTCTGGAGATACGGTGAACTGGATGAGGAGGTTGTAAAGTCTTTCTTCGGTCAATCCAAATACTTATTTATTTATTTATTTATTTATTTATTTATTTATTTAGTACTTGTTATCATTGATTTGCTATATTTTTGATTTTTCTTGTTTTCTTTATCACTATAGTATAATATAAATAATATAAGTGTTCTATTAGATAAGTTAACTGTAAACTGTTCAGGCGAAACAGCGTCCTCCGCCTTATGGGAGTTATTCCTTTCTTTGGCAACGGCACCTATTCTATTTTCGCTTTTAATCTTTATACTCCCGCTACAATCTTGAGATGGAGTTTCGTCCCTTGCCGAGCGAATCGGCTTGTAAATGTTAGGGAATGGCTTCTTGCTTTTTTTCTTATTTGGTCCCTGCTGCTGGAGACACCTCGATGAGCCAACATCAGATTGTTTTTCTGGAAAATAAAAGTTGATTGATGAATACGCCAATGACGCTGAATCTCAGTGTTAATAATGGTCAGGGATCTAGTGGATTTTGAAGATTAGATAGTAAAAAGAAAAAAAAGGCTATATGGGTAAAGCCTTCCAGGTTTTCAAAGATGTCAGATTCAGATACTGTCATTTGAGCCACCTTATTTTGAGAAGAAAAGACTTTATATTATAAAATCATGATCTCATTAGTATTTCAACATTGAACCCTGAATCTTTCAAGACTTGAGACCAATTCAAAAAGACACGAAACTAGTAGTTACAAGCAAGAAGCAGAAGTACTTTCCCTCTTGGTTATAATCATACATAATTTCATTATTTTTATAATTCCAGAGTGGTCAACTTACCGTAAAAACTTGAATGCCGACGTTGATTATCGTGGTGCCTCCTCATCCTTTTCTTATCCTTTGTATTGTCACTCTCTTCAGGCAACGGTCTCCTGTGCTGCTTGTTCGCCGAGGCCAACATATGAATGTTGGCACTTCCGTAATACGTTGTCCCGTTCACCTCATAATGGCTAGTTGGAGGCACATCATTGTGATGAAGACTGGCAGCTTGATCAGGAATATTCTGATAAAAATGCTGGCTAGGTTGGATGATCGGTGGCGGTAAGAATTGGGGTGTGTGCCAAACTGGTGGCTGTACCAAATTCTGGGAAAAAAATCAAGAATAGTATGGGACACAGAATAAAATAAACTTTTATTTGATTGATGCAACAAACCGGATGATTGTTGTTGGAAGACCGAATTTTCAAAACGCTAAATTGAATTGAATCATCTCAATTTACTGAAAAAGTAATGAATTTTTCATGGTATGGTTTACTTGGCTATTTCAATTATTTTGGAAGAAGTAGGAAATTTATTCTAACAATAGATTCTTCAGGTCAAAAGAAACAAATTTCCTTCACCAGTTTCATAACTTATTAAGAATTTTGGCACTCAGTCAAATTGGCTGTAGTACGCATGTACGTATTCGAAAATGACAAATGACAGATATATCCCAAGAAATATTCCAGTTATCGAAAGAATATTCAAGTTTTGATGTATTTCAAGAATTCAAATTCAGCGTTACTATTCGACATATTTTCAACGTGAATGAAAGTTCAACCAAAATTTACTTACCCCTCTGCGATCGAAAAACATAGCTGGCCTGCCGTACGCTGAAAAATCCGGATGATACATCTTGACAAAAACGAAAGAATCACAAAAATCACAATACGTTGAATTTTTCTCACAACTAAGAACACTTCTGTATCACAAGTATACCAAGCGAAGACTGATCTGAAAAACCCTCTTTGGGCCTTTTATATGAGATGGGCCAGAATTTTTGCATAGTCTAATTGCTTAATACGCAGGTCATCAGGTACCTACCCCTTCTGTTATCTTCGAAAATTTTGGCGGATTCGTCATTCGTCAAGATATGACAGGTATTTCAGAAAATCGTTAATATAAGAAAATTCCAGGTATTATAGATAAGAAAGGGTACATGTCAGATTTCAGCGGTCAATGCAAACAATATTGAATTGAGTATGTAACGCATAAACGGAATAGAATAAGAATAAAAGCTCATAAATTAAAATTAAAAAGCAAAGTGAATAGAATCAAGGAGTTTTACAACAACACTTTCATGGCCGATTAGACTCAGATGGCATAAATCATAAAGGAACAAATAACATAATCTTACATGAAGGAAGCAATTTGAAATAAGAAGAACTTAGTTGAATAATTAGAATAGTTTGAAATAACTTATTCGAAACCTGATAAAATTCCAAATGCCTATTAGTTTTGAATCATGTGCCTACCATAAAAGATAAGGAGGGTGGTCCATACTGGGAAGTAAATGATGTCGTTAAGGCATACGTATTGTTCTCCCTCCATTACCTCGAAAATCAAAATCAACCTGTCATATACTTAATAACACTATTAGCCGTTAGATCAATTCTCGTTTCAGTATATGCACAAATTCTCGAACATTCTTTCCATTATTCTCCAAAGAATTTCAATTTGAACCTATATACCATAATTTCAAAGAATCTCCCTATTAGTTTGGAATGATGTGCCTTCCATAAGATGAGCAGGGTTGTCCATATACAGGTGGTAAAGGATGTTGTTTAGGCCATTTCCTTGAAAATCAAAATCAACTTGTCATATATACGATAACACTATTAATTATCAATTATCTTTGAATCTCACCCCTAATTTGGTAACTATCTAAGGTCCCTCAGGCCTTCCAATCTTATTCTTCCTCGTTCAAAATATCTGCATGAAAAAAAATAGTAGGTATGCCAAAATAATATTCATTTCCACAATTCTTATATGATTTAGAACAAAAATAATATCTCTGTCTTTCTCTAGGATGCCCCACTTTTCAGTAAAACTTGAAAATCATTATTTATATTCGAAAACATACTTTGAGTTTAATCAATTCACGTTTCAGCACATGCATACATTCTCGAACATTCTTCCATTATTCTCGAAAGAATATCAAGCATTTGAACAACTTTCACAAATTCAACGTAATCTAGTAAACCTCACTCAGGTTCACTTAAAGAAGTGCGAGATAGAACTTTCAGAGAAGGGAATAAAGTTTAATCCTACTTCCAATATCAGTAAAGAAAACAACCTAAGTAGGTTGGCATCTGAGATAGAAGCCACTATTAACCATATAAGAGACAAGAAGTGTGAAATTAGAGATGAAATTAGACCATTACTGAGAAAAGAACTAAAAAATTTGAGAAAAACCAAAAAATTGGGTGAAGGGCATTTCAATGACCAAGTTATCAAGTCAATTAGAAGGAAAATTGAAAGGGATAAACTCACAATAACTGAGGCAGACAAAGGTAATTGCTTGATAATTATAAATACAGAAGATTACAATAAAAAAATGTTGAGTTTCTTATCGGAAAATAATATAAAAGAAAAAAAGATATCTATATTAACAAGCATACAAAGAATTAAAGAAATTACAAAAAAGATTCCTGACACCTCAGAGTTAAGAAACAATAAAAATATTAAATTTGACAACACTAGAATTCCAAGATTGTATGGCCTCATGAAAATTCACAAGAGAACAATTTTAGATGAAATACCAATAAGACCAGTTGTATCGTGTTGTAATGCTCCAACATATCAGTTGTCCAAATGGTTTAACATCTTTCTAAAAGAGAAAGATTTTTCACCATCATATACAATAAAGAACACACTACATCTGGTTAACAAAATTGAAGATATAAAAATGGAAGATCACTACAAAATTAGAACATTAGACATAGAGAACCTATATACCAATGTGCCGACATTGGACATTAAGAGAATTATAGAAGAAGATCTTATCCAATCTAATCTACCAGATGATATAGTAGTAATAGTATCCCAGATTTTAAATTTATGTCTGGCACAGAATTTTTTCCAATTTAATAACAAAATATTTGAACAGATACTAGGATTAGCAATGGGAAGCCCAGTGGCTCTATATTTATCAGATAGGTACATGGACTATTTTGAAAAAACCTACATTTTCAACGAGGATAATATCTTTTCTTTACTCATCGTCTATTACCATCCTTACGTGAATGATATAATCTTGTGGAGAGGAACTGACCAAGAATTTGAGGATTTCGTTTTATATTTGAACAGTTGTGTGAACATGATAAAATTTAAGAGTGAAATTATAAATGATAAAAAATGCAATTTCCTAGACCTAAAAATTTCTTTGATATCTTCAGAAAGCCAACACATACAGACGTGTCAATTGACATCACCTCCCAACATCACTGGAACCAAAAGTTAGCAGTTTTCAACAGTTTGTTGGAAAGACTTGTGAATATACCAGTGATCGAAGACAATTTTAATAAAGAAATTGAAATGATAAAACAGATAGCAAGAAAAAACAATTTTGACGATCATATCATTCATAGAATGTCAAATAAAAAATTGCACAGGTGCTTATTGAGGGTTCACTTTCCTATGAGTCAACCTAGAATTGAAGATAAAAGATATTTGATATTTCCCTTTAAGCTACGTTGGAACTTTTTCGAGTAGGGTTGCGAGGTTTTTGGAGAAAGACAGTACTATAAAGATAGCCTTCAGACCAACAAACAATCTAAGAAATTTATTCTTCAATAATAAACATCCAGTTCCCCCATTGGAGAAAAGTGGTGTTTATAAACTCACTTGTGACACGTGCGGTGCAATGTATATTGGAAGGACTAATAGGATGTTCAATCAAAGAATCAAGGAACATTTGAGAATTTTGAGGCTGGGTCCTCATTATGACGATTCCCATTTCGGCAATCACCTATTTAAGGAGGGTCATCATTTTATACCAGAAACAGGTTTCAAAATACTACACACAGTCACTAACTGCTTGTTAGTAGATTATTTGGAGAAATTTGAAATTATAAAACATAGGAGATTATATCCATCTTTAGTTTTGAATTCTCAAGTGGACTTTGTTGAGATGTATGTGATGAACGCTATTTTATAAAAAAATGTGTATGCGTATTTAGTTTTTCTTCATTAGTCTTAGCAAGTGGTTTATGAAAGATTTGATTTGTACTCTATGCTCTTAACCTATATCTGGTTGTTTCATGTTGTTCGTTGCAGATTGTTTTTGTGATTTTTATTGGAGTTTGGCTTGTTAATTTGATGCAATTGTAATCAAGTTTAAATGTTATGTATTTCATTTCAGAATTGACGACCCTGTTGAGAATAGCATAGCGGTGGGTTGCATTTTTTTTTGTCCTTTTGATTTTTAGAACTGTTTGTATTTCTTGTCGTGTGCAGATTCGGTCTGAGGATGCATTGGTTACACTAATGCGAAACCGGTCACCATGCTAAATAAATGCTGTTAGGAATTTTGAATTTGACTATCCCCAAATATCTGACGTTCCTATTTGGACTTTAGTATTCAGTTAAAAAACTTATATTCGAAGAATCCTGAACAGCAGTTTCAACAGTTCTTCACATTACAATATTTTCCGTACGACATTTTGAGCAAAGTCTTTGATTTTGAAGTTTTCACTGAATAAAATACACAAATAACTTTAAAATTAGGTGACTAGAACGAGCGAGGTAAACGAGCGGACGAAAATCAAAATATAAACAAAACGGCCATGTGTAAATATCTCCATGAAATGGCAAATGGCCCTCGAATAAATATTTTAACCAATCTCAGTATTTTGATACACAACTAAACCACCAGGTGGCGCTCAAGCAAATGTAGTCGCTTCGTTTTCCATCTTCCTAAATCTATAATTTTTGATCTATATGTTTGAATAGAAAACCCGTTCCTAACGCAACGGAGGGTAACTAAATGATATGAGTAGAGAAAAAGGATCTAGGGACACATGTAAGATGTCTAAAACTCTGGTGTATTCACTGATTCGATATTGTTTTTAATTTCGTGGGGATATCGGACCAGTTTCGTTTTTCCCACTGTAGGTAGCGCTGTTTAGAATTTGACAGAACATTGTCAATTGATATTTGAAAATAATTTGAATACTTTCCTACGACTAACGAATATGTTGTATTCATAAGCGATTATTTGTGTGTGAAAATGTATTAGTTTCGAGAAAGGGGTGTAGAACATTCATTTATTCAACATGTCGTTCAGTAAGTTCAGGTTTCTGTATGGACAATGAAGAACTACAGCTAATAATTCGGTGTTGTTGGAATTTGAGGCAGAAAAAATCAGATGAACAAACATTCGGGAAGGATATAGCTAAGTTTTATGGCAACTTCAGAAATATTTCAAAGAAACTGTATTGGAAATACGTAATGTGAATTGTGAGCATGTATTGAGAATCAGAAATTGATAAATCAATTCGAGTTTGTTCTTCAAATATTCTTCCTGAATAGATATAGTGAAAATTACCTTTCTATCAACTGAATATATTGGATATTTGACCAATCAATTGTGTTTTATTAAAATCATATTGAATTACCCCCCTCACGAATTCAAGTTGTCAAACGGAAATTATCTTGAAGAAGAACAGTGGCGTACCCCTACTGTTATTTTCGCCGAAAAATCGCTTCTGCATTACGAAATGAGATTAGCAGTTGAAATAATATAAATATTTGATGTTTGGCATATATAAATTTGATAATTCGAACAATTCGTTGGAAAAATGAATTTGTTCGATATAATTTTTCGATCAATTGAACTGAAATCGTCTAGGCGCGAAGTTTATTCTATATAACTTCTATACTTCATTCAATTTTATTTTAGCAGACGGTTGGCTATGGAAATTTGACACATTTCACTCTGTATAGTACGAAAATGTGGGGTTATGAAGCTTGTCAAAACATTTTTGGGTTTTAAATCAACGCTATGTTGCCCGTTCTACGTAAAAGTTTCTGTTATTACGTATTTTATCACAATGTCGAATCTCTTCGGAAAATATGTGACGAACATAATTGAAGTTTATACAAACTGTTTGAAGGCATACCAAATCCAGTTATTTGCATTGAAAATACAAGAGATCAGTATAATATCATAATATGCACTAGCTTGAGGAGAGTTAATGTTCGATATCTTCTTTGCCTTACATCATTTGTAGATTTCAAAAATATTAACCTAAAGATAAAATGCATATGATGCAATGGTTGGGAATGGGTATCTCCCGAAGGAATTAACAGATAATTACAAGAATGTTAAATTCTTCAACAAAAATCATCTTGCTTCAATATAAGTAAAAGGAATTCAAGGAAGTTTCAAATGAAGATGCAACTTCACCGTTGAACAAAAATTTCACATGAATAAACAAATAACAGGGCAACTTGCGCGTATTTGTGGCTATTCATCTTAATACATTGATGTAATAATAATTAATAATTAGGTATTTATTAGTACTTTAAGACATTTACATTGTATAGGACAAGTCAAATGAAAAATAGAAAAATCCATTTTGGGGAACTTATTCTCCGATGACATTTATCGAAAATTTTGTAGTAAACTTTTCGCATTAATTCACTCAAACATAAAATTCTCAAATGCCACCACTTTTTTGGGTCTCCCAATAGAAGGAAATTCTTTGTCATCCACTTCATTCACAATCTTTCTGATTGTGGAAATATCCAGCTGAAATATAAGTCGTTTAGATTCAGATGAAACATTATATAAATTCTCTTACATTGAATATGTTCGCTACCGTCTGACGTATTGTGGATTTTAGAATATCAGGGTATAACTATTTGAATGAGCGGTCCTGAATTCTACAAAGCACTTCCTGAAACCCTGTCTCTTTTTTCAATCACTTTCGGCATTTTCGAATTTTGGTAATAAAAATTGATATAAGTTGTGGCAACGGCGTTATGACATAAACGACATTTCATGAGTGCCAACCTAACTTCGTTCTAGTTACAAAAACTTGAGAAAATTATTTCATGGCCAACCGACTGCTAAAATAAATTTGAATGAAGTATATGTTTTCACGACTGTCAAGATGAGATTTTCACTCAGATGAAGGTTGACTATTCAGGATTCATAATCCGTAATAAACTTTTCTTGCACCCCTTGCAGACTACCCTTTTTCGACCATTTTCCGTCTAAAACACCGAATTTGCGATATAAAGAGCTCAGTCAGCTGACTATAACTTCTATGTTTTTACGACTGTCAAGATGAGATTTTCACTCAGATGAAGGATGACTATTCAGGATTCATAATCCGTAAAAAACTTTTCTTGCACCCCTTGCAGACTACCCTTTTTCGACCATTTTCCGTCTAAAACACCGAATTTGCGATATAAAGCGCTCAGTCAGCTGACTATAACTTCTATGTTTTTACGACTGTCAAGATGAGATTTTCACTCAGATGAAGGATGACTATTCAGGATTCATAATCCGTAAAAAACTTTTCTTGCACCCCTTGCAGACTACCCTTTTTCGACCCTTTTCCGTATAAAACACCGAATTTGCGATATAAAGCGCGCACTCAGCTGACTATAACTTCTATGTTTTTACGACTGTCAAGATGAGATTTTCACTCAGATGATGATCAACTATTCAGGATTCATAATCCGTAAAAATAATTTCTTGCACCCCTTGCAGACTACCCTTTTTCGACCCTTTTCCGTATAAAACACCGAATTTGCGATATAAAGCGATCAGTCAGCTGACTATAACTTCTATGTTTTTACGACTGTCAAAATGAGATTTTCACTCATATGAAGGTGGACTATTCAGGATTCATAATCCGTAAAAAACTTTTCTTGCACCCCTTGCAGACTACCTTTTTTCGACTCTTTTCCGTATAAAAAACCGAATTTGCCCTAGGAAGCGCGCAGTCAGCTGACTATAACTTCTATGTTTTCACGACTGTCAAGATGAGATTTTCACTCAGATGAAGGTAAACTATTCAGGATTCATAATCCGTAAAAAACTTTTCTTGCACCCCTTGCAGACTACCCTTTTTCGACCCTTTTCCGTATAAAACACCGAATTTGCCCTAGGAAGCGCGCAGTCAGCTGTCTATAACTTCTTTGTTTTTACGACTGTCAAGATGAGATTTTCACTCAGATGAAGGATGACTATTCAGGATTCATAATCCGTAAAAAACTTTTCTTGCACCCCTTGCAGACTACCCTTTTTCGACCATTTTCCGTCTAAAACACCGAATTTGCGATATAAAGCGCTCAGTCAGCTGACTATAACTTCTATGTTTTTACGACTGTCAAGATGAGATTTTCACTCAGATGAAGGATGACTATTCAGGATTCATAATCCGTAAAAAACTTTTCTTGCACCCCTTGCAGACTACCCTTTTTCGACCATTTTCCGTCTAAAACACCGAATTTGCGATATAAAGCGCTCAGTCAGCTGACTATAACTTCTATGTTTTTACGACTGTCAAGATGAGATTTTCACTCAGATGAAGGATGACTATTCAGGATTCATAATCCGTAAAAAACTTTTCTTGCACCCCTTGCAGACTACCCTTTTTCGACCCTTTTCCGTATAAAACACCGAATTTGCGATATAAAGCGCGCACTCAGCTGACTATAACTTCTATGTTTTTACGACTGTCAAGATGAGATTTTCACTCAGATGATGATCAACTATTCAGGATTCATAATCCGTAAAAATAATTTCTTGCACCCCTTGCAGACTACCCTTTTTCGACCCTTTTCCGTATAAAACACCGAATTTGCCCTAGGAAGCGCGCAGTCAGCTGTCTATAACTTCTATGTTTTTACGACTGTCAAGATGAGATTTCCACTCATACGAAGGTGGACTATTCAGGATTCATAATCCGTAAAAAAATTTTCTTGCACCCCTGGCAGACTACCCTTTTTCGACCCTTTTCCGTATAAAACACCGAATTTGCCCTAGGAAGCGCGCAGTCAGCTGTCTATAACTTCTATGTTTTTACGACTGTCAAGATGAGATTTTCACTCTTATGAAGGTGGACTATTCGGGATTTATAATCCGTAAAAAACTTTTCTTGCACCCCTTGCAGACTACCCTTTTTCGACCCTTTTCCGTATTTGCGCTAGGAAGCGCGCAGTCAGCTGTCTATAACTTCTATGTTTTTACGACTGTCAAGATGAGATTTTCACTCATATGAAGGTGGACTATTCAGGATTCATAATCCGTAAAAAAATTTTCTTGCACCCCTGGCAGACTACCCTTTTTCGACCCTTTTCCGTATAAAACACCGAATTTGCCCTAGGAAGCGCGCAGTCAGCTGTCTATAACTTCTTTGTTTTTACGACTGTCAAGATGAGATTTTCACTCAGATGAAGGATGACTATTCAGGATTCATAATCCGTAAAAAACTTTTCTTGCACCCCTTGCAGACTACCCTTTTTCGACCATTTTCCGTCTAAAACACCGAATTTGCGATATAAAGCGCTCAGTCAGCTGACTATAACTTCTATGTTTTTACGACTGTCAAGATGAGATTTTCACTCAGATGAAGGATGACTATTCAGGATTCATAATCCGTAAAAAACTTTTCTTGCACCCCTTGCAGACTACCCTTTTTCGACCATTTTCCGTCTAAAACACCGAATTTGCGATATAAAGCGCTCAGTCAGCTGACTATAACTTCTATGTTTTTACGACTGTCAAGATGAGATTTTCACTCAAATGAAGGATGACTATTCAGGATTCATAATCCGTAAAAAACTTTTCTTGCACCCCTTGCAGACTACCCTTTTTCGACCCTTTTCCGTATAAAACACCGAATTTGCGATATAAAGCGCGCACTCAGCTGACTATAACTTCTATGTTTTTACGACTGTCAAGATGAGATTTTCACTCAGATGATGATCAACTATTCAGGATTCATAATCCGTAAAAATAATTTCTTGCACCCCTTGCAGACTACCCTTTTTCGACCCTTTTCCGTATAAAACACCGAATTTGCCCTAGGAAGCGCGCAGTCAGCTGTCTATAACTTCTATGTTTTTACGACTGTCAAGATGAGATTTCCACTCATACGAAGGTGGACTATTCAGGATTCATAATCCGTAAAAAAATTTTCTTGCACCCCTGGCAGACTACCCTTTTTCGACCCTTTTCCGTATAAAACACCGAATTTGCCCTAGGAAGCGCGCAGTCAGCTGTCTATAACTTCTATGTTTTTACGACTGTCAAGATGAGATTTTCACTCTTATGAAGGTGGACTATTCGGGATTTATAATCCGTAAAAAACTTTTCTTGCACCCCTTGCAGACTACCCTTTTTCGACCCTTTTCCGTATTTGCGCTAGGAAGCGCGCAGTCAGCTGTCTATAACTTCTATGTTTTTACGACTGTCAAGATGAGATTTTCACTCATATGAAGGTGGACTATTCAGGATTCATAATCCGTAAAAAAATTTTCTTGCACCCCTGGCAGACTACCCTTTTTCGACCCTTTTCCGTATAAAACACCGAATTTGCCCTAGGAAGCGCGCAGTCAGCTGACTGTAGCTTCTATGTTTTTACGACTGTCAAGATGAGATTTTCACTAGGATGATGATCAACTATTCAGGATTCATAATCCGTAAAAAACTTTTCTTGCACCCCTTGCTGACCCTTTTTCGACCCATTTCCGTATAAAACTCTGATATATACAGATTCGATAATAAAATTGGTGCGTTATTAATTAATGAATTAATTTATATTACAATATCTCTAGATGACCACCTGCGAACTGGAGAAGTTCAAAACACGTGTGCGCCTTCTTCCTATTAGATAGAAAGGGGCAATTTTGACATCTGATTTACGACATAATGCGCTTGCTTTGAAGATGCTGCTGTGAGCCGTTTGGAATTGGAAGAAAGCTTGTCGTTTTCATGAGGATGGGTAAAACCATATACAGGGTGGGCAAAATTCTTTGTCTACTGAGGGAAAATCGAAAACTATGGCAGCTAGAAGATAACGGATGACTCATTCTCGAGCTCTCTTTCAGAGAAACAAAGAACGGTGAAAACCGTTTTTCAGTTATTAGCAAAAAATTAAATTTTGACGATTTCGGAAAGTTCTCATAACTTGTTTGTCTTTGAAGTTACAGATCTGAAACTTGAACAATTTACAGGCCCTTTTTTAAGCAGAATCCACTGACAAGCACCAAATATTTTTTCATTTCGAAACATTAGGCGAACTTTCGTTTTTTTAAATGCAAACTTTCAATGAATTTGTCATTTTTGAGTGGGAAAAAAATGTTCTGTTAGTAGACTTTTCGTATAAAAGTGACTAAGAAGTTTCAAGTTTTCATATCTATTGTAGGCTTATTGCTGGTAGATCCCCACAAAATGCCATTCTTTCAAACCTCCTGCACTCCTGCATAGTAAGAATTTTTCTACTCATTCTATACACACAATTTATTGTTTTATTCATATACGCATATGTCCCGTGTGGATGAACATCATCGAATTGTGCTCCGTAATATTTCTGAAATTTTCATAGTAAAAAGTGGAAATTAATTATACAGAAACGTGATACTGTATTCCTGAAGTGATAATTTATCTTTATTTCCGTCAAGAAATATTGGAAATTAGGTGAAGCTACGCAATAAGCCTACCACTACAAATAACACCTACAAGAACGAAACTGTCATAAAGGAGAGCATACACGTTCATACTCGGCTTGTGATGACACTGAACGAGATTGCTTCAAATTCTACCAAGGAGATTACCCTGAAACAGCTGTACGAGGTCACTAAAAGCAAGAATGAAGTAAAAAGCTCAATTGCTGCCACAGAAGCTAGACTTTTGCTGGAGATTCATTCACTGAGAAATAGATTAGAACAACTGGAGAAGGAAAACAGCACTTTACAGCAGAAATTGGAATATGTGGATCGAATGAACAGGAAGAATAACATAATTCTTTTTGGATTTGATAAACTGACAGGCAACATTACTCCGGAGTTAATTTGCGAGGAACTACAACGTTTATTGGAGATTGAGATCAGTAGAACCGACGTCAACGACTGTTATAAGCTAGGAAAAACAGAAAACTCCCCTATCAAGGTAGAATTAACATCAAACCTGAAAAAAAAAATCATTTTTTCAAAAGTTAAAAAATTGAAGGGCACACAGCAAAGTATATCTAATGATCTGACTCTGAAACAGCGCAATGAATTCAAGATACTAAGAACCCATCTCCTCCAGGCAAGAACTAATACATCTTGCAAATCATTCATTAGAGGCAGTCGTCTTGTAATTGATAGCAAAGAGTACACCATAAAAGACCTGTTGATCAGTCAGCCAGAGAAAAATCATCACAGTGCACCTTCAACACCCTCAAATTCTTTCATTCCAACCAAAATACGAGACAATCTACAGAACGAGGAAAGTGAAGATAGTAGTCAGGCGGGCTGGGAAACTTCAGAGGACTCTGTTGCAGCAGGTAGCGCAGTAGCGAAAGCTTCAGTTTTGGAATCCTTCAGCAATCGAGACTCAGCTGGAACTTCGAGCATCCAGAAACAGTTGAAGAAAAAATCCCCACATAAAGATAAAACCAAGTCAGGAATGAAGTTAAGAAAGGGCTCTGCCAGATCTTAAGAGGTAATTATGAATAGATTTATTGCGGAGTATCGGGAGGGTAAATACGAGACGAAAATATTAGAAAATATCAGCTCATTCATTCATCTTGATCAGCAAAGTACATTGAAAATATTTCACATGAATATTCGAAGTATTAACAAAAACTTTGATGAATTTGTGATACTTCTGGAATGTTTGTCATCCAAGTTCGACATTATAGTATTGACGGAAACCTTTCAGATGACTAATCTGGAAATCTTCGATATTAACGGATATCAAGCAATTTATAGTGAGGGGACCTTGAATAGAAATGATGGCGTCTTAGTCTACCTAAAAAAGAATATAAAATATACCCATAAGATGATTACCCTAGGTGAGAGTAAATCTCTAGAAATTAATATTGTTGACAAGGAGGGCCTAACCTTAACAGCTATATACAGGTCTCCCCATACATGTGTGAATGCCTTTAATAAAGATCTCTTTGCATATTTGGAAACAAAACACCAGGTTGAAGCACATGTGTTGCTGGGAGATATGAACATTGATTTGTTGGCAGATGACGATTTTGTTGAGGAATATAAAAATGTTATGTACACATTCGGCTTCATGTCAATTATAAATAAGATTACGAGACCGGCTGGAAGAACTTGTATTGATCACATATTTCTCAAAAAATCAAACCTTGAGAATGAATTAGACGAAATAAAAGGATATGTATTGCATTATCTTGTAACTGATCATTTTCCTGTCATTCTCACTATAAACAAAATTAATGAATTGAAAGTCCGTAAAGATAAGGTAAAAACAGTGAAAAAATATATAAATTATGAAAAATTAAGAAAGGATCTGCATAGCGAATCATGGTCGCGTATGTATGTACACAATGATGTTAACACTATGGCTCATTGTTTCACTGAAACATTGAAGAACCATATAAACAATAATACACACTTTGTTAAACTAAAAAGAAATGAAAAAATTCGCAAAAAATGGATTACTCCTGCTCTGTTAAAAGCAATTAATATAAAAAACGATCTGTATAGACAGTTGAGAAAAAATCCAGAAAACAATACTCTGAAATATGAATATAATCGTCAAAAGAAAGAAATTCAAATATTAATAAAAAATTCAAAAGAAATTTATCTACAGAAAATAATGGATTCAAATCAATCAGAATCGAAAGCTGTTTGGGAATGTATGAAGACCATATGCGGAAATACCAAGAATACCAATAAAGACATAGAAAAAATTGAATATAATGGCGTTGAAATCCATGATCACATGGAAATAGCCAATGCATTCAATAAGCATTACAGCAGCATTGGAAAGGCTTTAGCTGATAAAATTGAGTGTCCATCCGAATACAAGGAATTTGATTTTAGTCAATGTAGCTCTTTTTTCTTGGTTCCTGTTGATCCTGTAGAAATACAGGATATCATAGGGCAGCTCAAAACGGGCAAAGCTACAGGTCATGATTCAGTTAAATCTGAAACATTAAAAGAGGTAAAAACAGAAATATCGACACCTTTGGCTTACCTAATAAACTGCTGTTTCGAAAGGGGCTGCTTTCCTGATATCTTTAAGCTTGGCATAATTAAACCAATTTTCAAAAGCGGTGATCGCTCAAAGGTGGATAATTATAGGCCTATCTCCTTAATCTCTAATTTGGCCAAGATAATAGAAAAAGCACTAAAAAAGCGTATTGTCAACTATCTGAAGAAGAACAACATCATTGATAACAAGCAATATGGATTCACGGAAGGGAAATCCACAGAGGATGCAATAAGAGTGTTGACAGGGAGATTATATGATTGCCTCGATAAAAAAATTCCTTCTCTATGTATTTTCGTCGATTTGTGTAAGGCATTCGACACTGTTTGTCATACACGATTACTTAGAAAACTTGAGAGATATGGATTTAGGGGACCTGGTCACGAAATACTGAAAAGCTATTTGTCGAATAGGAGACAAGTTGTAGAAATAGAACGGGCCAGGAGTTCACCAGAGATCGTGACATACGGAGTTCCACAGGGTACTGTATTGGGACCTATCCTTTTTCTCATTTTTATAAATGATTTGTTGAGAATGAAGGAGTCAGAGAATGCAATTTGTTTTGCTGACGATACGGTCGTTCAATATCAAGCAATGTCATGGGAGGAATTGAAGGACAGAGCCCAATCAGAGTTCTTGGAAATAAAAAAATGGTTTAGGAATAATAAACTCACCCTCAATGTTGATAAAACTAAATATATGGTGTTCAGTTCTTACAGTTCAAATCTGCCAGAGATAGGATGTCTAGAAATTGATAATGACACATTGATCACAGAGACGAAGGATGTTAGGTATTTGGGAATTACCTACCATTGATCAACAGCTAAGATGGCATAAGCACATAAAGAACCTCGTCAATAAGATAAGAGGCCTACTTTTCAAGTTCAAGCACTTAAGTAAAAATATAAGTAACAAGAAACAATTGAAAATATTCTATCAAGCCTTAGTTGAGTCCCAAATTAGCTATGGTATAGTTGGATGGGGGGGTGCATATCAGAATCAAATAAAACCTTTGGAAGTAATTCAAAAATGGGTCTTGAAAATCATCCACAAGAAAAAGCGTACCTTTCCCAGTCAACAGTTATACGATATAGCAGGAGTTCAAGATGTGAGACAATTATATGCCGCTAAACTTCTCTCTAACATCTTCTCAGGAAATATAACGTTGAATAAATCACAACATCATTATACGACAAGAGGAAGAAATAATTATTACCAACCACCTAAATGCAATAAGAGTATAGGTCAAAGAAGTCACAACTTTCTAGCAGCAAAAATTTATAATATCATTCCAGATCAACTCAAGAATATAAGAAATATAAGGACATTTAAAAAACGGCTAAAATCTTGGTTGGATGGTAATAACAGAGAGATGATCGGTGATATAATAAATAATATCTAATTGAGATCCCTAATATGAAAAGAAACACTCAATTCAAATAGCCCAAATTTTTCGTGGAGGAGTGGGAATGACTTGCTCAACCAATTACGACAGATCGTACATGAAAATGACTTCGATACTAACCTGACTGAGACAGTTTTTCAGCACCGGATGTGAAATGAATTTGAAATATTGCTGATGAGTTGTATTTTTGCTTTTCCCCGATATTACGATTGTTTCGTATTTGTATTCATCTTCGTGGAACAATTTTAAGAATTTTAATTATGTTGATGTCACGTACAGGATATAAATTATATACCTCTGTGATTTAAACTGTTTATTCGTGAAATAAACATTATTTGATTTGATTTGATTTGATTTGATTCATACACTTAATTTATTATTTTATATAAACACCATCCGTTGTTATAATTGTATATAATTATGCTGTTTTAATTACTCATTACGTATGTTCACACTGCTTCTGCAAAAAACTCCCTTGGTCCTGCTATATTTATAGTTTATATTAACAATCTGCGTGATTATGTTCCTGAAGTCAAGACCTTACAATTTGTTGATGACAATACAGTGGAGATTTGGTCAGAGGATATTGAGTATCGGAGAGGACGCTGAGGTCGGTCTACTTTTCCTTTTTTATCCGTTACATGTGGTCTATCAGTTTTTTTTTTTAATATTAATTGCATTTCAAAGGGGACGAAATGGTATTTATGTCGAAATGGTACCTGTATATGTGTCAGAATCAGTTCGAAAAACTTAGTATTGAAGGAATAATTCTTTTCTTTCTTCTCTGGACCCAGTTAAACTTGTAACTTTCGGAGCTAATTTCGAGAAATTATTATAAATGGACTTTTCGTGTGAAGGGTGGGGAATTTTTCCCCAATCTCGTTCATATTTCTCAATTCATAATGCTTTTCATAAAGAAACTCCCGGTTTTTTACTTCTGTATAAAGTTGAAACATATTCTTGCGAAGTCATCCGTCATTCACGAACGGGTTCAATGAATGAACAGAAAAATGATGAAACCATTATTCAGCTTCGAAGTTCATAGCCCTATCTATATGGAGGGTAGTCTCTACCCTCAATACCTAGCTATTAGATCTTTACTTTGAAAGAAGTTGCCTGTATTTCTATCTTCAGCGTGTTTACTAATAACTTTAATGAAATGCAATGAAATGTCAACACAAATGAATAGTTATGCATGAATCCGGAAAATCTTTCTAACCTGTACATATGACGAAACACCTCTGGAGATATTCTAGGAGGGAGAGAGAGAAATTAAATTTATTGATTTGACAATCAAACGTCTATCGACCGGAGTCTTCCAGCCAGTTAAATACAGTATTGTTTCACATGAAGCTTATTGTAAACTATTGGGAGGTAATGATTATTTTTATGGTAATGATTTCAGATGTTCGAAAAGTGGCAAAGCTGGTAACTTTGCCTTTGGTGCAAACTCTCTATTGTAGTGGTGTATCAATGGTTCGATTATGTTGATATTGTGTTTGTTAGCGATGAATTTTTTGTCGAGTCTTTGCATTCTTTCCAGTATTGGTTCTACTTCTGTTATCTGGTATAAAAGTTCATTGGGTGGGTTGTGGAGTGTGTTGTTGGGATGTCTTAGTTTTGTAATTTTTCTAGGAGGGTGTATTTATATTGCAAGATTTGCTCATTACATGTAAATTAGCATAACTGAAGTCGGTCACGACTACTTTAAATACTGGCCACCTATTATGTTCTTCACAAAATACTCTAAAATCAGAGCCGCCGCCAGACATTTTGCGCCCCGGCAAAATAAAACTTCGCCTTCTTCTTCTTCTTGAAGTGCCTATCCTCTATGGATGTTGGCTATCACATTGGTCCAAATAACTTTATTCACTGCCGCTCTGAATAGAGCTGTCGATGTCATTCCAGTCCATGTTCTTAAGTTTCGCAGCCAGGATATTCGTCTTCGCCCTGCTGACCTTCGGCCCTCTATTTTTCCCTGCAGGATGAGCTGAAGAAGGTGGTATTTTCCATTTCGCATGATATGTCCGAAGTATTCCAATTTCCTGCATTTGACACATTGTAGGTATTCTAATTGTCCGTCAATGCGTTGCAATACCGTATCGTTTGACACGTGGTGTACCCATGGGATTCTGAGCATGCGGCGATAACACCACATCTCAAATGCATCTATGCGCTTACATGAGGCATCAGTAAGGGTCCACGCTTCTGCTCCGTACAGAAGGGTTGAGAGCACATAGCATTTTAGAATTCTTATTCTAGTATGAATGTTGAGGGACAGGTTGCATAGTACTTTACGCATCTTGTTAAATGTACTTCTTGCTTTTTCGATTCGACATCTTATTTCCCGAGAATGATCCCAATCCTTATTCAAGGTGCAGCCCAGATATGTAACTGTTTCGGCCATTGTGAGGGCTAAATTGCCAGCAGTAAACTGTATGTTGTCGATAGTGTTTTTACTGATAATTAGTGTATGTGTCTTCTTACAGTTTATCTTCATACCATATTTAGTGCATGCACTCCCCACACGGTCTATAAGTCTTTGGAGCCCCTCAGCAGTGTCCGCTATAAGGACGGTGTCGTCAGCGTATCTGAGGTTATTTATTATTTCACCGTTTATTACAACTCCATCTTCTATGCTGTCTAATGCTTCTTTAAACAGATGTTCTGAGTAGACGTTAAACAGAAGTGGTGACATTATACAACCTTGGCGTACTCCTCTCCTTATGCTAAACTCCTCTGATGTTTCGTTTTCGACTCGAACAATGGCTTTTTGTTGTAAATATAGCTTTGATATTATATTTGCGTCTCTGTCATCGATTCCGGATTCACGTAGGATTGAGATGAGTATATCATGTTTGACTCTATCAAAGGCCTTTTCAAAGTCTATGAAGCACATAAAGACGTCTGTGTTAACGTCCCGTGCTCGTTGAATCAGGACCTGTATTGAGAATAAGGCCTCTCGGGTACCCAGTCCCTTCCTGAAGCCAAACTGTGTGTCGCTTATTCTCTCATCGAGTCTTCTATATACGCGTGCCTGTATAATATTAAGGAAAGCTTTTAGGATGTGACTCATCAAGCTTATTATTCTGTGGTCAGAACATTTATTTGCATTCGCCTTTTTGGGTATTGGGATGAATGTCGACAGCAGCCAGTCATTTGGCAATTGACCGTTTGTGTATACTTTGTTGAAGAGGTTGGTAAGCAGTTTTATCTGTTCTGGACCCAGCAGTTTGAGGACTTCCCCATGAATCTGGTCTGGTCCAGGAGCTTTGTTGTTCCTTAGTCGGTTGATAGCTGATTCCACTTCCTCTTGTGTAATGGTAGGTCCTTCGTCACCGACCACCGGGAACCCATTATCGATATTCTCGTCTCCGAAAAGCTCCTCCATGTATTCTTTCCATCTTGCAAGTTTTTTGTCCGTCTCGGTTATGATGTTGTCATTCGAGTCTAAGATTATTCCTGGACTCCGTCTTTGATATCCTCCCGTTGCTTCCTTTATTTTCTTATGAAGATTAAAGTTGTCCTATTTCTTTTGCAAGATCTCGATTTCGACACATTTTTCCTGTAGCCACCGTTCTTTAGCTTCTTTAATTGCTCTTATGACTTTCTTGTGTAGCTCCTTGTATTTTACATTGTCCCTGTTTCTGTGTTGTCTTCTTTCTTCCATAAGTTCTAAGATAGAGTCTGTCATCCATTGTTGTCTCTTTACCAATCTGTCTGGTCTTAGTTCTTCTTCTGTAACAGAGGTTATAGATACTTTTATTTTATTCCATAGGTCTTCTATTTCTATTTCATGGTTGTTGTTCTCAGATATATTTTTGAATTCTTTGTTTAACCTCTCCTTTGTTTGTCGTAATACGTTGTCTTGTTTGAGTTTCTGCATGCAAGCAGTCTTTGGAGTTTTCTTTCTAAATACCTTCTTTAGTTTTAATTTCGTGCGATCTAGTAACAGGTTGTGATCTGATGGTATGTCCGCGCCAGGATACGTTTTGCAAGAGATGACCGCATTGCGATATCTTCTGTTTATCATAATAAAGTCGATTTGATTCCTCACGATTCTATGGTTGTTGTCGGCTGGGGATCTCCAAGCCGCCCATGCAAAATGTTATTTTGGCACCTTGCTGTGACTATATTGAGTTTAAGTACATAATTCTTTATGGAATAACGTACAACCTGTTCAAAGTGTAGATATTTAGAGATCAGTCTTTTTTATAAATGGAGTAAATGTTGAATCTAAAAAAAGGATAAGAAAAAAGGAATACAAAAGGTTGGGCTATATATCTACTAACAACGCCGGCGCCAGTAAAATGTTGTAACGTTTTCTTCGCTTGATTAAAACGTCCAACTTATTAAAATTATTTATTTACACTTAATACACTTATAACTCACAAACTAACTATTACACTACTATTTATTTCCACTCTTGTTTATTTCCACTAGTCGCTTGCACTGTAACTGTACTTGTACTTGCCTACCTGCTCCTCCGCTGGGCTTATATAGGCGCCGGAAACATTCAGGTACCTTCGCGGTTATTCTGGAATTTCTCGACCGCTCTGGTTCTCGAAAGGTCCGACCGCAAGGGCCGGACTGGTTACACTGTCCCCTCCTTAAGCCTGTTCTGTCCCAGAACAGATTTAGTGAATTCCTTCGAGGACCGTGGCGAAACTTGCACTCATCACCATTCCTACAGTAGCCATTCTGATGGAAGTAGCACTCCACAGTTTTTCCAGGCTCCCTGGCCTGCTTTGGGTTGAAACTGCACACCAGGATCCGTATACCAGTCCCCTGAAATACCACCTCCAACATGCTTCGCACAACTCGCCAATTTAGCTGGTCCAATCCACAACTGAGCTTGGAAACAGCTAATTTCCAAACCCCAAAGCGTTGAAGGTCTTCTTTCAAGCTATGCAGTGCCGTCCATAGATTATGATAGGTTGGCTTCTGATAGAAATATTGCTTTGTGACTAAGTAATAAATGAACCGACCTTCAGCCTTCAATTTCAAAACTTTTCCGATTCTTGACTGCTGTCGCAATAGTTGTTCCTGACGTCCAAATTCATTTCTGAATACTCTGGCTATTCCTTTGCTCATACGAAGGTCCTCCGCTACGCAATGAGCGAGAGAGTATTCCTCAGACACGGTAAAGAGATCTTGATGTACTTCCTGTGTAACGCCGAACCGTGCAACGCGTGTCTCACCATAACAATCCATAAACTTCTGGTAATCGCTGCTACCTTGCATTGGGGCTTTCACAAGACGTACCTCTTCTTTGTCCTGCGCGTACGGGGCTAATCGGTTGAAATGGACAACCTTTGGTTTTCCTCTGGGGAGCTTCCTTATCCGGTAAACTACATCATTCATCCTCTTGATTACTTCATACGGTCCCTCCCACTGCCTCTGCAGCTTTGGTGAAAAACCTTCCCTCCTTTGTGGATTATGTAGCCACACCAGATCTCCAGCGGTGAATCCACCTTCAATAGCCTTGATGTCGTAGCGCATTTTCATTCGGCCACTTGCTTGCTGCATTTGATTACGCACCTTGCCATGAATGTAATCCAGCTTGTTCCTTAATTTACTAACGTAGTCCTCCCCAGCTACGTCTTCTCCAGGCTTAAATCCAAACTCTAAGTCGCAAGGCAGTCTTATTTCTCGGCCGAACATTATACTGGTTGGAGTTTCCTTGGTAGATTCTTGAACCGAAGATCTATATGCCATGGTGAATAGATGTAAATATTCATCCCAATCCCGCTGGTGATCAGAAACTACTTTGGCTAGAAGTTTTCCCATGGTCCGATTCATTCGTTCGACCATGCCGTCTGATTGTGGATGAAGAGGTGTAGTCCTTGTTTTGTGAATTCCCAATTTGCTGCATACTTCTTGGAATAACTTCGATTCAAAATTTCGGCCTTGATCACAATGCAGCTCCAGAGGTATTCCAAATCTGCAGAAGAATTCTCTGACCAATTTATCAGCTACCGTACTTGCCTCTTGATTAGGAATACCGTAGGCTTCCACCCATTTCGTGAAATAGTCCATCGCTACCAAAATGTACTTGTTTCCATGGTCTGTTTCGGGAAAGGGGCCAGCGATGTCGATAGCTACTCGTTCCATGGGAGATCCGATGTTATATTGCCTCATTGGTGCTTTTCCTTTACCATAAGGTCCGTTAGCAGCAGCACAAACCTTGCATCTTCTACACCAATCTTTAACGTCTCTCTCACAATTTAGCCAATAAAATCGCTGCCTGACTTTTTCCAACGTCTTGGTTATCCCGAAATGTCCACCTGAAGTTCCATTATGTAGTCTGGTCAGAATGTCTGTCACACGGCTCTTTGGCACAATCAACTGTAGTCTCTGCTCGGTTCCATCTTCATTTTCCCAACAACGTTTCAGAAGACCTCCATCAATCTTCAATGTTTCCCATTGTGCCCAATACGACTTTATATTCTGGCTCAGTCTGGATACTTCTTCCCAAGTAGGTCGTCTACCGCTCTTCTTCCAACTCAGGATTACTTTCAAGTCGTTATCTTCCTCTTGTGCTCTTTGAATTTCCTCAGGTAGCCAGTCGTCTTCGATAACGGTGGTCCGCCTTAAATCGATCTTTTCTTCCAGGCGCGAACAATGGCTGCAATTCTCGGGACAAGGTCTTCTTGATAACGCGTCTGCATTGCGATGGCTAGTCCCCGCTTTGTGTTCAGTGTCAAAGTCATACTCTTGCAGCCTCTCAATCCATCTAGCCACTTGTCCTTCCGGGTTCTTAAAACTCAGGAGCCATTTCAAAGCAACATGGTCCGTTCTTAGTAAGAATTTCCTTCCGTACAAATATTTGTAGAAATGTTCTACGGACTTGATGACTGCTAAAAGTTCTCTCCTGGTCACGCAATAATTCCGTTCTGGTTTGGACAACACCTTGCTGAAGTACCCGATGACTCTTTCCTGTCCATCCTGGAATTGCGATAGAACGCCGCCAATGGCTGTATTACTGGCGTCGGTGTCGAGCACAAATTTACCTTCAGCCCTTGCGTAACTCAGAACTGGAGCTGTGACCAGGCCCGGACTGGCCAGGTCCGCAGGTCCGCGATCGCGGAGGGCCCCCGGCCTGAGGGGCCCCCGCTAACGTAGATGAATATAATAGATGAAGTAGCTTCAACAAGTAAGTTGCTCACAAAAAAGCTGTTACTTCAGGCCAAGGGGAGTAAAATGTTGAAGCATCTCAGTTAAGCCCCTTCTATTCCAGTATAACAGCATTGTAAACTGTTGAACACAAAACATTTGTTTTTAACTCTAGTATTATTTTTCTAATCACTAAAATCCGTTTTTCATTATTTTTATTACAAAAATTATTTTGACCTAATTCATTCATACATTTGGTGTGATTAAAATAATGCATTTTAGAACTAGAAACAGATAACATTTATAATTTTCACATAAAATGAGTGGTAAACCACGACACGTGTTTTGTGATCACAATAAGATCTTCAGGTGGTTGAGGATAAACTGAAAAATTTGATACCGAACGATTAGTTTATAAACAAATACAGGGTGTTTTTAAGGTCAGGCTTTCAAAAGCATTTTCAATGCGTTGTCTTAGTTCGTCCGCACTACCCACTTCACCGTCACTGTACACAAATTTTTCAAAATGACCCCAAAGGAAGAATTCACAGGTGTGAGATCTGGGGAAAGAAATGGATCCACTACGTTCTATTCACCTATTGGGAAACACATTATTTAAATAGATTCGAAAGTTTCCTCGAAAGTGGGGTAGTTCTTCATCCAGTAACAACCACATTCTCTGTCGAATATTGAGAGGAACATCTTCTAGTAATCCTGGCAAATTGTTCTGGAAAAAATGGAGAAAGTCTTCACCTGACATTCGTGGTGGTGAAAAAAATGGCCCAATAAGCATTCCACTCAGGAGTCCAATCCAGACATTCAAGGAAAACCTTTGCTGAAAATCTGTTCTTCTGATAGCGTGAGGGATTTCCGTAGACCATACATGGATATTGTAGAAGTGGTTTACTCTTTTTCTTGTGAAAGTGGCTTCATCAGTAAACAGAATGGATGTTGTTGAATATTGGTGATTTAAAAGCCACAGGCAGAATTTTTTTCTTCCAGAATGGTCTTCTGGTTGGAGTGCTTGAACTTTCGGGAAATGGTGCAATTGCTCTTGTCTTAGTGTCTTTCACAAACTCTACTGTGGCTCACTCCGACGACCCTGGCTATGGATATAATACTTGTTGTCGGTTGTTCCTCAACTATGTCCAGAATATGCTCCTCAATTTCTGCCATTTGGAAATTGAGCCCTGGTGAATATTTTATATATTTAAATGATTTTTGGTACCATAACTTATTTTGAGGAGTTCTATTACCTGTCAAAAAAAACCTCTCCTTTGAGAAAATCCTGTACTTAACTCTCTACTCTTCAAGATATAGAGGGGGCACTTCATCAGAACATTCAAGGCAATTTCAGGATTTTTTTCGTCTTTTTAATTGCTAATAAAAAACAAACGAACAAAACAAAAAAACCTGTCAAACAAAAAAAAACTAATCTAAAAAAAAATGCACGTGAAATGAATAAAAAATGAAACAACTCGTTGAAATCTAGGGAAAGATGATAGTTTTCGATAACGTTATGCATTGATAGAAGGTTTACTTTGCTATATTATTTAATGACCGATCATCCGGTTGGTACCTATTTTGTAATTGATCTGAACGTTCTGAAAATTACCATTACCCCCTCTAGTCCGATTTTCACCAAGCTCTGAATGTTCTGGAAACTGTCACTGCCCCCTGTAGATTTTTAGAATAGAGTAAAACGCTTGTTTGAATATCTTCTCGTTCGATACCATATTTCAGTTTACCTTCACCCAACTAAAGATGCTATTGTGATAGCGGAACAAGTGTCGTGATTTGACAACCCTTTTTTGTGAAAATCATATAATCTGTTTCAAGTTCAATTATGTATGAATCAGCCAAATCAATTCAATACTACACTTTCATTTTTAACTCGTTTGTAATTATTGGCAGTTCTACAGAATGTGTTTTCTAGTGGTATCTTAAAAATACTGTGAATTTCTAATGTTAATAAAAAATGAAGTCAATAATAGTAGAAAATCATAATATTTGCATAAATACCTAGCTGAATTTTTTTGAAAGTTTCCATTGTTTTCAAGCAATTAATTCGTTTTCAAAAATTTTCCGGGTAGAGCCCCGAACCCCCGATGTGGGGCCCCTTAATAGGTCTCAGCGGAGGGCCCCAAGTGGTCCCAGTCCGGGCCTGGCTGTGACCAGAGCCTTTTTCAATCATTCGAAGGCTTCAGCGCAATCATCGGACCATATGTACTCCTGTCCATCTTCCGTCAATTTCGTCAGCGGCTTGGCAACGTTGGCAAAACCAGATACAAATCTTCTATAATAAGTGCAGAGGCCTAAGAAACTCCGCAACTCACTCTTGTCTTTCGGTATAGGCCATTCCTGCACCGCCTTAATCTTATCCGGATCAACTTTCACACCTCCACGTGAAACTACGTGTCCTAAATATTTCACTTCTGTTCGAAACAGATTACACTTTTTAGGACTTAGCTTTAGGTTGGCATCACGAAGTCGCTGGAAAACCTCGGATAGGTTGTGTAGGTGATCTTGGAATGATTTTCCCACGACTATCACATCATCAAGATACACCAGACAAGTTTTCCAGGACAGCCCTCTCAATATTGTCTCCATAAGACGTTCAAATGTGGCAGGAGCATTACATAGACCGAAAGTTATGACTTTAAACTGCCACAGACCTGTTCCAATACTGAAGGCAGTTTTTTCTTTATCCTTTGGATCCAAGCCAACCTGCCAATATCCACTCTTCAGATCCAAGGTGGAAAACCAACGTGATCCCGAGAGTGTGTCCAAGGTATCGTCAATTCTCGGTAAGGGGTAGCTGTCCTTTTTCGTGGCCTGATTGAGCTGCCTGTAGTCTGCGCAGAATCTAGTGGTTCCATCCTTCTTTTTCACTAATACAACGAACGATGTCCAGGGGCTATCGGACGGTTCGATTACACCTTCTCTCGCCATGTCTTCAATAATCCTTTCAGCTTCTTCTCTTTTTGCCAGAGGAAGACGTCTAGGATGCTGTCGGATAGGTTGTGCATCACCAGTATTGATTTTATGCTGCACAACATCGGTTTTCCCTGCTTTTCCATCCGTAGCAAAAACGTCGGAGAACGTTTGAACCAATTTCCTCACTTCGAGTAGTTGATATCGGTCGAGCTCTTGACATTTTGAAGTGAGGAGGGACACCAGTTCTTCAGAATTCCTTTGCGATTTTGAGACATCTGCAGTACTTATTCCACCCGAAATATGGTACACAGGTACACCACGTCCAATCAAGGTATCCTTCTTCAGGGTGACTTGAAACATGTTGACATTGAGCAATCGGATGGGAATGCTGTCTCTTACCCTTACCAAGGTCTTCCCAAGTAATAGTCCTTTAGCTAAGGTTGTATCGTCAGAGGGCTCAATTACTCTCACGCAGCCACTCCTCGTTACATCCTCACATCTACCAGTCACTATGCCTTCAGTTCGGCCCGGCAACGTGATGTCCTCGGTCAGTCGAATCCGATATATCTTGTCGTCCACATCATTGAATGGAATCTCTTCACTTCCTAGCCGAAGTACATCACTCTTCATATCCAATTGGCATCCAAGCTTCTTAACAAGGTCCAATCCCAGAATAACTTCTTCCGTGATTCCAGCTACCAGAACTTCGTGACTAACTGTTGTGTTTCCCAATTCAATAGTGGAGACGATCGATCTATAAGTCGGTATTTCCTGTCCAGATGCAGTTCGAAGTTTGATCCTAACTGGGCGAATCTTGAATCCTTCGGCAATTTCTGGACGCACAATGGTTTTAGTCGAGCCAGTGTCTACCAGTATTTTCACACTTCTATCATTTATCTTTCCTGGGATAACTATGCTTGATAAATCCTTAGACATTATTCCTCGGATCACTTCGGGGGCATTTTTGGCTTGGGTCGATTTATGCCCCTTATCACCGACCCCTTTTAGTTTCCCTGCTGAGACTCTTTTTCCAATTCTGGACAGTTTCGCTTAAAATGCCCACTTTTGTTGCAGTTCCAGCACACAGCATCCTTTTTCCTAACTTGTGATATTCTGCGGATTTCTTCTCTGACAATGTCCTGAATAGATCGGTCTGTGTCTTGGACTTGTCTTACACGAAGGTGTCCTCTATGTGACGCTTGCTTTGCTGCCTCAATTTCTAAAGCCTGGGCTAAGGCATCATCAATGGTTCTAGGGCGTGCTAGTCTCAGGGCTTGTTGTATTTCACTATCCTTTATCCCATCCACGAATGTCTGGATTGATAGCTGTTCCAGGAAGCTATCTGGAACAGATGGATAAGCCAGCCTGACTAATCTTGCCACATCAGCTTCAAACTCCTGGAGATTTTCCCCTGTTTTCTGCACTCGGTTCTTTATTTGTGCATGGTATACTTGTTGTAAATGAGCATCACCATATCTCATCTGAAGTTTCGATGTAAGAACTTCGTAACAGGCTTGTTGACTCTCCGGGATCGTCTGCAGAATGTTGAGTGCCTCTCCTCGTAGAGCGATAATTAATGCCGTGGCTTTTTCGTTGCCGTTTCAGTTGTTCACCAGGGCAGCAGCTTCAAACTGTTTTTGATATGTCGACCAGGGTATTTTTCCATCAAAAGTTGGGGGCTTGATCTTCATTCTACTACCTTCGCCGTCATTTTCCGCTTTTGCTGAGCTGTAGGGTGTTGAAGCCAGAATATCTGTTCTGTTTGACATTCTTTTCAAGGAATCTATCAACTTGGAATGATGTTCAATTATTCCTGCCATTTCTTCCAATTTTCCATTTACGTCGTCATAAACTTTGTCAAACTTTTCATCAACTCTTTCATAAACTTCGTCAAATTTTTCGTTCACTATATCAAACTTCTCGTCTACTTTATCGAATTTTCCATTTATGGTTTCTAGTTTCTTATCCAATTTATCTGTAAGTTGACTCACCACATCGTTACAATTTTCCCTAATCTGGTCCATTTTCTCATTCAATTTCTCGTCAATTTTCTCATTTAATTTTCGAGAATTTTCTTCCATTTGGACCATTTGTTCATTCAACTTACAAGAATTCTCGTCCATTTTCTCATTCAACTTGCAAGAGTTCTCGTCCATTTTCTCATTCAATTTTCGAGAATTTTCTTCCATTCTTTCGTTCATCTCACTCAAAAAGTCCATTACCGCTTGAGTCTCCATTGCGTTCTGTAATCTTGTGGTCACTGGCATGAACAAATAACCGAAAATATTTATTCAATTCGAGCGATGTTGAACCGCACACTTGACACCAATGTAACGTTTTCTTCGCTTGATTAAAACGTCCAACTTATTAAAATTATTTATTTACACTTAATACACACTTATAACTCACAAACTAACTATCACACTACTATTTATTTCCACTCTTGTTTATTTCCACTAGTCGCTTGCACTGTAACTGTACTTGTACTTGCCTACCTGCTCCTCCGCTGGGCTTATATAGGCGCCGGAAACATTCAGGTACCTTCGCGGTTATTCTGGAATTTCTCGACCGCTCTGGTTCTCGAAAGGTCCGACCGCAAGGGCCGGACTGGTTACAATATATACAGTGAAACGTTTGAAAATTTCAAATTATAAACTACACAGATATAGAGATATATAAAAATCTACAACTATTGTAAAGGGTTATTTATGAGTAGAATGCGGCATCTTTGATCGTTTTCCATCTGCCGGTATTCCCCTTGTTTCTGGTTGAAATGCATTTCATTCGGTACTTTGAGAATATATGTGAATTGTTTGGCGACCAAGCGCAAAAAGCCGCGTTTTCGATTTCACTCTAATAATTAATAATGTTCTTCTTTTCGATTTTGAAGAAAAAAATTTTTTTTATTAAAAATTGGTATCGTTAAAGAACTGTTTTGCCGCCCCCAGAATGTGCCACTCCGGCAGGGTGCCTGGTTTTCCGGTCCTGACGGCGGCCCTGTCTAAAATCATTGAAGATTTTAAAATATTTTTTCACGAAATGATGCGAAGATATCATTTCGAAAACGAGAAATACAATACAAAAATACTCTCTTCATTCTTTCAAGAAATTTGGGCTTTCTAACAACGACGAACATATAAAATTATGAGTTCATTTTTCGACTCGCTTTCAATTACGCCGAACAATTCTTTGCTCTAAAGTTTTACGTTGAATGGCAAACAAACTTCTTGAATGTATTCTCCGTGATCTATTTGCCTTTCTATCAAATCTATTATATCATGTTAATTTCTATCCTTGTATGCAATCGCTTCGGATTTAATTTTCCTCACAGTTATGCATCCGATTTTATAGACTCCAAGTTCACTGATTTTATTGGAGATTTTTTTGATTCAAAAATAGTTTTCCTTTTATACTCCAAAGTTTGTTAAAAAATTCTCTTTTTTGCATCTCTCTCTACGCTACTCCTCTGACACACAAAATTATTGGCTAAAATTAAACGAAGAATGACTTTGTAATTCTCTAAATGAGGATAATGAATTATTTGCAACCATAATTGTTTCCTTCGCATATGGCCTAGATTTTAACGCAGCCTTTTTTCCTATACTTGGTATATCTGACTACTACGCTGCCAACATTATTGACATATCGGTTTATACGATTTTTTTAATGATAGGGATAAAATAATTTGTCTAGCTTATTAGCCACGAAAACTATCTCAGATATATTTGCATTAGCGAAGACCTTTGAAATGTCTATTCCGTTGTTCCATCATTAGAAATTTTTGAATTATTCACAATCTACAGGATGGGCAAAATTCGTTGTTTACTGAGGGGATCTAGAGAACTGTAGCAGCTAGAAGAAACGGATGACACATTCTCGAGATCTTTCTTCATAACTCATCCAAATCTGAAAACAGAACCGGCCTATCTATTCTAGATTTTGAGTTATGAACAAAAATTGGGATTTTGTCGATTTAGTAAAGTTCTCATAACTTCTTTGTGTTTGAAGATACAGATCTGAAACTTGAACCTTCTTAGTCACTTTTATAAGTAGACTCTACTGACAGAACCTTTTTTCCCATTCAAAAATGACAAATTCATTGAAGGTTTGCATTTAAAAAAACGAAAGTTCGCCTAATGTTTCGAAATGAAAAAATATTTGGTGCTTGTCAGTGGATTCTGCTTAAAAAAGGGCCTGTAAATTGTTCAAGTTTCAGATCTTTAACTTCAAAGACAAAAAAGTTATGAGAACTTTTCGAAATCGTCAAAATTTAATTTTTTGCTAATAACTGAAAAACGGTTTTCACCGTTCTTTGTTTCTCTGAAAGAGAGCTCGAGAATGAGTCATCCGTTATCTTCTAGCTGCCATAGTTTTCGAGTTTCCCTCAGTAGACAAAGAATTTTGCCCACCCTGTATATGGTTTTACCCATCCTCATGAAAACGACAAGCTTTCTTGTAATATAAATTAATTAATTAATTAATAACGCACCAATTTTATTATCGAATCTGTATATATAAGAGTTTTATACGGAATTGGTTCGAAAAAGGGTAGTCAGCAAGGGGTGCAAGAAAAGTTTTTTACGGATTATGAATCCTGAATAGTCCACCTTCATCTGAGTGAAAATCTCATCTTGACAGTCGTAAAAACATAGAAGTTATAGTCAGCTGACTGCGCGCTTCCTAGCGCAAATTCGGTGTTTTATACGGAAAAGGGTCGAAAAAGGGTAGTCTGCAAGGGGTGCTAGAAAAGTTTTTTACGGATTATGAATCCTGAATAGTCCACCTTCATCTGAGTAAAAATCTCATCTTGACATTCGTAAAAACATAGAAGTTATAGTCAGCTGACTGTGCGCTTCCTAGGGCAAATTCGGTGTTTTATACGGAAAAGGGTCGAAAAAGGGTAGTCTGCAAGGGGTGCAAGAAAAGTTTTTTACGGATTATGAATCCTGAATAGTTGACCATCATCTGAGTGAAAATCTCATCTTGACAGTCGTAAAAACATAGAAGTTATAGTCAGCTGACTGCGCGCTTTATATCGCAAATTCGGTGTTTTATACGGAAAAGGGTCGAAAAAGGGTAGTCTGCAAGGGGTGCAAGAAAAGTTTATTACGGATTATGAATCCTGAATAGTCAACCTTCATCTGAGTGAAAATCTCATCTTGACAGTCGTGAAAACATAGAAGTTATATAGAATAAACTTCGCGCCTAGACGATTTCAGTTCAATTGATCGAAAAATTATATCGAACAAATTCATTTTTCCAACGAATTGTTCGAATTATCAAATTTATATATGCCAAACATCAAATATTTATATTATTTCAACTGCTAATCTCATTTCGTAATGCAGAAGCGATTTTTCGGCGAAAATAACAGTAGGGGTACGCCATGGGCGGCCATCGCCGCTTCGGGTATCTTCGGGATTCTGTCAGCTAGATATTGTCAGCCAACTTCATACCGCTGAAATTTTTTGCATAGAGATATAATATTCCACAATTTTTTATTCACCATAGAGATGAACAAAATATAATGTCTAAGTTTTTTCAAAATTTAATTTTATCAATTTGACACGTTTCGATGCTACTCACAATCGCGTTGTTCGGGAGTATACTGCTAGTCGCAGTCGATTTACGAAGTATATTCATTTAAATTCAGTGGAATCATGAACATCTAGTTTCCCCAAAGATTATAAGAGTTAACTCTATAATCTTTGGGTTTCCCCGTCTAAGCTTCCGTCCAAGCCAGAAATTCGAGAGTTGAAAGCGTATATCGAAACAAGAGTACAACCCTGGCCAAACAAGCTGCGCCCCAAACTACACTTTCTGGTATCTTCTTGTCAGGTAGCCGAGGGCGAAATTAAAAATACAGATACAAAGATTATAGATCTTATCTATAATCTTTTTATTATAGATCTTATCTATAATCTTTGTACAGATATACGTTGCTAATCAGTAGGGATGATCACTTTGAGGATGGAAAAAGACTTGATTCTTACTAGAATTTTCCGTTCTACAACTTTTGTTCGAAACTTTTTTTGATAAACCTCCTCATTTTCGAGAAAAACGTGACTTTCAAAACATTCTCACGAATTTTTCATAGTTCCTGATAATTCTGACCATGTATTTCTTTCACCGTCACAATCATGATATCAAAAATGCAGCTCACTCCGAGAAAAGTGATTTCAGAGCTCTGTTTACTGGACTATATGGGATGTAAAGTTTGTTATTAACCTGAACTCTACTATTTTATTATCTGTGTGCTTCGTTTTTATTTAATAAATAATATGTATAACTTCATTCAAATTTATTTTAGCAGTCGGTTGGCCATGAAATAATTTTCTCAAGTTTTTGTAACTAGAACGAAGTAAGGTTGGCACTCATGAAATGTCGTTAATGTCATAACGCCGTTGCCACAACTAATATCAATTTTTATTACGAAAATGCCGAAAGTGATTGAAAAAAGAGACAGGGTTTCAGTGCTATTTAGAATTATTCAGGTCCGCTCATTCAAATAGTTATACCCTGATATTCTAAAATCCACAATACGTCAGACGATAGCGAACATATTCAATGTAAGAGAATTTATATTTTATATAATGTTTCATCTGAATCTAAGAGACTTATATTTTAGCTGAATATTTCCACAATCAGAAAGATTGTGAATGAAGAGTATGACAAAGAATTTCCTTCTATTGGGAGACCCAAAAAAGTGGTGGCATTTGGAAATTTTATGTTTGAGTGAATTAATGCGAAAAGTTTACTACAGGATTTTCGATAAATGTTATCAATCCCTAAAATGGATTTTTCTATTTTTCATTTGACTTGTCCTATACAATGTAAATGTCTTAAGGTACTAATAAATACCTAATTATTATAATTACATCAATGTATTAATAAGATGAATAGCCACAAATACGCGCAAGTTGCCCTGTTACTTGTTTATTCATGTGAAATTTTTGTTCAACGGTGAAGTTGCATCTCAACCTGAAACTTCCTCCAACTCCTTTTACTTATATTGATGCAAGATGATTTTTGTTGAAGAATTTAACATTCTTGTAATTATCTGCTGATTCTTTCGGGAAATACCCATTCCCAACCACTGAATCATATGCATTTCATCTTCGGGTTGATATTTTTGAAATCTACAAATGATGTAAGCCAAAGAAGATAACGAACATTAACTCTGGTAATTATGCAGTGTAGATAGAACTGTGAAAAAAATCGTACTCACTAATTTCGGGTCCCAGATTACGAAAATGAAAACGAGAATTCTGCAATCCTCTTAGTTTTCCCAAAAAAAAATGGGAAAGTTTCCTTCTGGAAGGTAAGGTTATATATAGTTAGAGCTAGTTTTCTTCTATTTTTTTAATAAATACTCGTTGGAAATGTTAAATCCATCAACATTCAAGTTCATCCTGCCAAAAAAATGCCTTTAATTCGTCGCAAACGACGATTTTATACTTTGTTTACATCCGTTGTGAACCATCATGGCCGCCATGATGTTTCGAGCTACGAACTGTTCCTATGCAACGTTGCCAAGCCTCAAATTGGTTGGTCAGCAAATTTCTCTCGAACTTTAGAAGTTTGACTATGATAGGTACTGGTCGTTATTCCTGAATGGTTCATGTTATTAATATGTCGATAATGAAATATTTTTGGTGTAGGAAACTTTGAAAAGACTCGATTCATTTAGCCATTACGAATTTGACCGCGTTCTCAAGAATGATCCTATAAAAAACACCATGACAAAACCCTTAAACCTAACCCAACCTTTCCTAATAGAAAGGTTAGGTGGTTATGGGAGTTGTACAGCTCCATAATAATTTGATATGCCAATGACCCAATGCTAAAAGTGAAAATATCGTATAGTAAACATCAATTGAATTATCATTTCCCCAATCAATATTCGAACTAATTTCTTCAATTTAACTACACATATGTACTATTGGCAACGTTGCATTATTTGCAGCGTTTGACAGTTCGTATGATGAAATATCATGGCGGCAATGACGACTTATACGGATGTAAACAATATATAAAATCATCGTTTTCGGCTAAATTAAAGCCTTTTTTTGACTGGAAATGATTGAGATCACCTAAATCGAACATTTCCAATGAGTATTCATTAAGAAAAAAGGAGAAAACAAGCTATAACTATCACTAACCTCATGTTCCAGAAGGAAACTTTCCCATTTTTTTTTGGGAAAACTACGAGAATTGCAGACTTTTCATTTTCGTAATCTGGGACCCGGAATCTGTGAGTACGATTTTTTTCACCGACCTAGCACGGTTCTATCTACTCTGCATAATTACCTTAACTCTCCTCAAGCTAGTGCATATTAGGATATTACACTGATCTCTTGTATTTTTCATGCAAATAACTGGATTTGGTATGCCTTGAATCATCAGTTTGTATAAACTTCAATTATGTTCGTCACATATTTTCCGAAGAGATTCGACATTGTGATAAAATACGTAATAACAGAAACTTTTACGTAGAACGGGCAACATAGCGTTGATTTAAAACCCAAAAATGTTTTGACAAGCTTCATAACCCCACATTTTCGTACTATACAGGTTGCGTTCACAAACTTACTCTGAGCAAGCTCTGAGTAAGCTCTGATTACTCAAAGCGTTCACAAACGTACTTTTAGTTCCTCAGAGTATGCTCTCTGAGCATGACCATACTCATACTCTACTCTCGGAGTAAGTTTGTGAACGCAACCACAGAGTGAAATGTGTCAAATTTCCATGACCAACCGACTGCTAAAATAAAGTTGAATGAAGTATATATATTTCAACCATCAAGTTTTTCTTATAAGAAAAATATTCTGAGCGAAAAGATCGTCATTATTTTGCTCAGATTTTCTTTAGAATAGTCCAGATATGTAGTTTCCTCAATCTGGATGTCGTAAATGAACAATATAGAGCAATCCGAACAGTTTGAGGTAATTGTCGAACAGGGTTTATAAAGATATGAAAGATTTATGCAGTAAAATTTTTGAAATTTTATTTACAATATACAGCATGTGTTGATATCTACAATAAATATAAGTATATATATATATATATATATATATACATTAATATGAACTTTGCAAAGAATTCCCTCCAACTTTTTCAATGTGTTTCAAAGTAGTTGACTAAATTTCCATTGAATTTATATTGAATATTAGTGTAATATAAATGCAATGATTAAAACACTAAATGCATCTTGGTCACTGCGTGCGATCTCACTTTTAGCTACCGAATTTTTTCTTCATCAATGCTTTTCTTCGTTTGTGCTCTCCCTCTAGTCTCATATCTTCAAGATCTTCCATTATACCCAATTTTGTACTGATTTGCTCTTCTTTCATCTGCTGTGAAAATGAGGACTCCATAATATCATCATCTTCTTCATCGACTTCCACATATTTTGACTTGTTATAACCAAATATTTCTCTGATATATTTAGAGTAATCCTCTTCTCCTTCTTCGGGACCATCATCAATGAAGTCATCCATTTCAGAATCATAATCTTCATCATCATCATCGATAATTCTTCGTTTTTTCATTTGCATTTGCATTTTATTAGACATGGGTTTTCTCCTCACATCAGCTGGAGGAAAGTGTTTTGCTCTCAGATCATTTGGTGGGAACTGTTTTGGTTTAGACAATTCTCTTTGTAGCATTTCTTTCTCCTTAGTCTTATCCAACATTTTTTTGTCAGAGGGGCCTCTGCTGTTCACACTGATTTCTTTAGGATGCCTTTTAATGTCCTTTGAAGGCAAGCTATTCTTAGTTGTTCCATTATTGCTTTTGGTGGCAATTTTTGTAGATTTTTCTGTATAATTTGATACAGATTTTCCCAAATCTTTCATGGGATTATTGGAGGCACTTGGGACTGGTTTTTTAGTGTCAACTGGGGCCTTTGTTATGATATTCATTTTTCCAGCTGATGGATGTTTAGGACCCCAATCAATTTTTTTCCTAATTTCTGGTTCAGGATTTTGCATTTTATTATCAGCCTTATTAGAACTTGTTCGGGCTGTTGCTAATATTGACTGATTCGGCACTTTTGCTATTTTCGATTTGGCAGTTTCTGCTTCTTTATTAATTTTCTGTTTGGGCTCGCTTGGGTCAGGCTTAAGTCTTTCTTGTTTTCTTTCCTGCCACACCCTCATCCTTTCCATTTCTCTTCTCTGTTTCTTGGTAAGGGGACTTTCATCTTCTTTGCTTTTCTTCTCAATAACTATGGGTTCGAATTGTTTCTTTTCTGCTAGTTTGAGGAGCTCTGAAACAATGAAATCAATATTAGTTATAGCAAATATGACTTATACTAAAACATTATTCTTTTCTTATATACTAATCTACAAAACAGGTTATATGATGAAACAAACGAGGCCTTTCTTTAAAAAGATCACTTACATTCCAGATATTTGAAAAGATGAAAAAGTTTCCAATATGGTTCAGGAATGTCTACAAAAAAAAATTTATATCAAAAAAATTAAAGTTAATATTAGATCAATGAAATGGCAGATTGAAAAAAATCTTTGACTATGCCACTGCAGTCTACATAAAAAAGTGGCTGTAAAATGTTACATATGTTTTTCAATATCATTGAAACTTTACAAAATAGGGGCACAAACTTAAGGAGCAGAAAAATGAGTTTTCAAAGGAAGATAAAGGGTTGCGGTCTTTGCCATTATCCATCATCTGCAAACCGATGGCAAAAACCTGCCATCCATTTTGGTGATGCCATCTATATTTTTCTAGCTCTCATGCTTTCAGATTCAATATTATCGATTTTTTTCCACCCTTTGCCCCACTTCTCAATATAGAGATAAAAGTTGAAATGACTTACCATTGAAATTCATCGGTGGAGGCATTTTAGGTTTATCAATCTTTGGTTTCTTAGCATCAGGTCTCTCATCAGCCATTCTCGATGGGGTAGACGGGAAGTTGTCATCTGGAGATGAGATGTCTTCTGGATTCTTATGTTTGCGTTTCCTCCTATGAGGCATCATTGCTTCTTCTTTCTCTTTTTCTAAAGCAGCTTTAACTCTATCTTTAGTTGAGCTCAGATTGGTATTAACTTTCTTTTTTTCTAACAAGAACTTTGGTGTCTTGTCTGGCATCTTACTATACTTTTCCATCATTTTATTATAAAAAGCAGATGCTTCTTGTGAAACATATCCATAATCATCTTCATCAGGTTGTGCAAGTCCAACTAGAGTAACGGCAGTATTGTCAGAATCCACTGCATCTTGAATAATGCAATGATTAAAACACTAAATGCATCTTGGTCACTGCGTGCGATCTCACTTTTAGCTATCGAATTTTTTCTTCATCAATGCTTTTCTTCGTTTGTGCTCTTCCTCTAGTCTCATATCTTCAAGATCTTCCATTATACCCAATTTTGTACTGATTTGCTCTTCTTTCATCTGCTGTGAAAATGAGGACTCCATAATATCATCATCTTCTTCATCGACTTCCACATATTTTGACTTGTTATAACCAAATATTTCTCTGATATATTTAGAGTAATCCTCTTCTTCTTCTTCGGGACCATCATCAATGAAGTCATCCATTTCAGAATCATAATCTTCATCATCATCATCGATAATTCTTCGTTTTTTCATTTGCATTTTCATTTTATTAGACATGGGTTTTCTCCTCACATCAGCTGGAGGAAAGTGTTTATGTCTTAGATCATTTGGTGGGAACTTTTTTGGTTTAGACAATTCTCTTTGTAGCATTTCTTTCTCCTTAGTCTTATCCAACATTTTTTTGTCAGAGGGGCCTCTGCTGTTCACACTGATTTCTTTAGGATGCCTTTTAATGTCCTTTGAAGGCAAGCTATTCTTAGTTGTTCCATTATTGCTTTTGGTGGCAATTTTTATAGATTTTTCTGTATAATTTGATACAGATTTTCCCAAATCTTTCATGGGATTATTGGAGGCACTTGGGACTGGTTTTTTAGTGTCAACTGGGGCCTTTGTTATGATATTCATTCTTCCAGCTGATGGATGTTTAGGACCCCAATCAATTTTTTTCCTAATTTCTGGTTCAGGATTTTGCATTTTATTATCAGCCTTATTAGAACTTGTTCGGGCTGTTGCTAATATTGACTGATTTGGCACTTTTGCTATTTTCGATTTGGCAGTTTCTGCTTCTTTATTAATTTTCTGTTTGGGCTCGCTTGGGTCAGGCTTAAGTCTTTCTGGTTTTCTTTCCTGCCACACCCTCATCCTTTCCATTTCTCTTTTCTGTTTCTTGGTAAGGGGACTTTCATCTTCTTTGCTTTTCTTCTCAATAACTATGGGTTCGAATTGTTTCTTTTCTGCTAGTTTGAGGAGCTCTGAAACAATGAAATCAATATTAGTTATAGCAAATATGACTTATACTAAAACATTATTCTTTTCTTATATACTAATCTACAAAACAGGTTATATGATGAAACAAACGAGGCCTTTCTTTAGAAAGATCACTTACATTCCAGATATTTGAAAAGATGAAAAAGTTTCCAATATGGTTCAGGAATGTCTAGAAAAAAAAATTTATATCAAAAAAATTAAAGTTAATATTAGATCAATGAAATGGCAGATTGAAAAAAATCTTTGACTATGCCACTGCAGTCTACATAAAAAAGTGGCTGTAAAATGTTACATATGTTTTTCAATGGTCGCATTCAGCGGACGAAACAGTTGCGCAACTGTTACCAAACGCTAGCGTAAACGTTCGGTGACATATGCGCTACATTCTCAACACGTTCTGGAGCGGACGCCACTTTTGGGAGCGGATTTGATTTGTGCTAGGTAGCGGTAGCGGAAAGGAGCGAAAGTTGGACTTGAACTGAGTAGGTAGTTGTTATTTAGTGTGGAAGATGCACGAGCTTGAGTTTGTTGAGGAAAATGAAATGAAAATTGATGGAAGGTAATAAAGAAGGATGTTAAATAAGTTATAGGAAATATACTAGAGCAACAAAGTAATTCGTCAGAATTCTAGGTTATGTTTTTCACAAAAAAAAACTGACTTAACCAGCACAAGGTTAACGAAACTTAAAAAATCCGTTTGTTTACGTCTTTCCTACAGACTTCTCAACTAATCAGCTGATAGTGACAGCTCGTTGGACTGCCTTATCCTATCTCGGCTTGCCAGCGAACGTTCAACATGTTCCCGACCGCTACCGCTACCGATGGGTAGCAGAAGCGTTTTGCGCTCCGTCCGCTGAATGCGACCAATATCATTGAAACTTTACAAAATAGGGGCACAAACTTAAGGAGCAGAAAAATGAGTTTTCAAAGGAAGATAAAGGGATGCGGTCTTTGCCATTATCCATCATCTGCAAATCGATGGCAAAAACCTGCCATCCATTTTGGTGATGCCATCTATATTTTTCTAGCTCTCATGCTTTCAGATTCAATATTATCGATTTTTTTCCACCCTTTGCCCCACTTCTTAATATAGAGATAAAAGTTGAAATGACTTACCATTGAAATTCATCGGTGGAGGCATTTTAGGTTTATCAATCTTTGGTTTCTTAGCATCAGGTCTCTCATCAGCCATTCTCGATGGGGTAGACGGGAAGTTGTCATCTGGAGATGAGATGTCTTCTGGATTCTTATGTTTGCGTTTCCTCCTATGAGGCATCATTGCTTCTTCTTTCTCTTTTTCTAAAGCAGCTTTAACTCTATCTTTAGTTGAGCTCAGATTGGTATTAACTTTCTTTTTTTCTAACAAGAACTTTGGTGTCTTGTCTGGCATCTTACTATACTTTTCCATCATTTTATTATAAAAAGCAGATGCTTCTTGTGAAACATATCCATAATCATCTTCATCAGGTTGTGCAAGTCCAACTAGAGTAACGGCAGTATTGTCAGAATCCTCTGCATCTTGAATAACAGATTGATTTGCAGATTTGGTCCGCTTCAACATGACATTCACACGCTTGACAGCCTTTTTATCCTGTAAAAGATTCATTACGAATTAGATATAAGCACAGTCAGGGGAAACTGAGAATAATTAAAAAAAAACCAAATCTTGTTATCTCAAGTTAATTTGGTTCTACATCGTAGTATAATTGAAAATGCACCTATGAACCTTTTCTTTACTTAGTTTACAGAGAAAAATTCTCCTCTCCTGATTCAAACATGTCTGCTTAAGAAAAGCTTTAACATGCCAACTGATAGGAACACTGTAACCTAGCCAACACCTCATAAATCTTTCCCTATGATCAACAAAACATTAATGTAAGGAATTTTATTTATGTATCAAGTTATAGCTTAGCAGGAAGAACGTTGACCCTTTGAAATTTTGTTATTTATTTATTCAACTAAATAAATGTTCATCACTACTACTACAAGTTTAAAAGTGAAAACAAAATGGCAAAAAAAAATTTGAAATCACAGTATTCACAGAGGTGCTGTAATTAGGGCACCATACACATCTACATTTCAAAACATTAATATTCATTAAAAATTCAAACCAAATGAATGAGAGAAAATCATGTACTAACCTTCGATCTCAAAGCTAATAACTTTTCTTTTTTTCTTTGAACTTCAAGCCTTTTTTGTCTCTCTTCTTCCTCCTTCTTTTCCAGAAACTTCCTTACATTGACTGATAACCGTGATTTATCTTTCTGCTCCTTTTTTGGTGGAGCAAACTTTGTGCTATAATATTTAATCGGCTGCAAAATTAAAAAGATATTTAGTATGAGATATTTAGCTCCTTTAAAGGGAGAATAAACAATATGTTAATCTGTAATCACATACCTCCTTCATAACTTCTTTATTCTTTTGAGCATTGTATAACAACGTTCCAAAATCCATCTTGACCGTAATTTTATAATACCAGAGGAAAACTGAAACTAAGTTTGGCCCAGAATAATTCAGAATATAAATATTCAATCACTCTGTTATGTGTGTTCAACACTGCGGTTAATCACGAACTGTCAACACAAACACAAGAAAGTTTACAAACTGACAACTGACGTGACCACAGAACATAGATTATCTGTGGACGTGACAATTTTGCAGTGTTGCCAACCGAGTGCCAAACTCAACTCCTTATTGAGTTCTTCTTCAACCTTATTTTTAGGCCATATTTTTTTAATCCTCTGTTAATTTATTTATTAATATTATTATATTAGTGTTTTTTCACAAGAAGTGAAATGTCCTAAGTAATCTGAGGTAACACCATAGACATATTAAACACATCTGTTTAATAGGTCTATTGCTAAAATTCACGGTATAAACAAATAATCATGATGATAGCGTGAGTCGTAGAGGCTGGAATTATTTTCAAAGATTTGTTATTTTCGAAGTAGAATTTATCTAGTAAGCGGATGTAATTTTGATATGACAACTGACTAGTTCTGATCAATTTTGATTCGGTTACAATTATTTGTTGATTATCTTGAGATTTTTTTCACATAATGATGATTGTGTGATAAACGCAGAAATGTTCGATATGCACTTTGTTTACGGTCTCTTTTTTCTGAATGCAAAACCGTGAATTTCCGCAAGAAACTACAAGAGACCTTATTTGTTAAGAATGGATCAAGCTATCCAAAATCAATTTTTTTATTATGAAATGTGGATATGGAAAAAAGTTTCTTGTGGAACAATGTTTTGGGGTGGCTTTCAATCATAGAGGAACAGCACCGAAAACTTCCCCGCATAAAATATCTGCTTAATTTCATTCTTGTCAGTTTTTCGATTCTCAAGAAAAAAAACAAAAATTGCTTTTCGGGTGCCACCTTTAGGGAGCTGTAACTGAGCGGGAGGCTCAGAGAAAAAAAAAATTCACATTGAAGATCCATCCTATTTTTTGACAGAGAGTTTAATTTTTCGCAACTATTCCTACGCAGCATGTATATATTTGCTACTTGTTTTTTTATTTGCTGTTTGTTTTTATATTTGATGATATTGTTGTTATCAACACTGCATGACTAATCCTATGTTGTGTAGATATCTATGGTGTGCCATACTTATTGATTTATAATGATAATAAATTCGATAATATTGAAATATTGTCAGATATGTTTTTACAGCGAAAATTAAACTGCAAATCACAAATATTCCTTATAACAGCTGACAAAATGACAAGTGCACACATCAGTGTTTTAGGTTTTAGACATCTTAGCTGTGATTTAAGTTGATCCTCGATTAACTTGACAAAATTGAACGAAAATGTCAAAATTAATCTAGGATTGACTTTAATCCCAAACTAAGCAACAGGGCCTAAGTTTCAAACATATAGCTCATATTACAATTATAAAGATATACCTATTTTATATCACCTTACTGAATTTCAAATATAAAATTATAGTCCCCCCTCAAAATGATTCATGAAACCGCCACTGGAAATAGTGGTATTTACCTGAGCAACAAGAGGTACAACCATTAACCATTGTTATAGGTAATTGTAGGGATTAGGGATTGTGCCTGTATTGAATTTTATTTATATTTAACAACTGTAAAACGTATTCGATTTTCTCCGAATTCTCCGTTTCTTTTACAATGGGATTAAGTATGCGGCCGACAAACCGTCCCCGTCTGGAACTTTCACAAATTTCTTTTCTTCAATTTGATATTTTATTGTCTCGGGTCCTTCCTTATCGCAGTTATGACCCATGGGTGTAAACCCATGTTTTCAAAGGCAAATGGTACACATGAAATGCTTATTTTCGTTCCCCAAAATAATAGAAAATGCATGAGATTTTCGGTCAGAGAAACAAATAAAACCATTTAATCGGAAGGCAACAATAAAATATTTTTGTTTATCTTGTTGTCAAAGACCAATAATAGTAGATAGCTACAGATGAAACATTTGTTTTCGTTCCACAAAATAAAAGAAGGATTTTCGGTCACAGGCACAAGAAACAAAAAAAACCACAACACAAAGATCCTCTCTGCAATGAATATAATAATAAGGATAAATTCAGATTAGAGAGGATCTTTGTGTTGTGTTTTTTTTTGTTTCTTGTGCCTGTGACCGAATATCCTTCTTTTATTTTGTGGAACGAAAACCAATGTTTCATCTGTAGCTATCTACTATTATTGGTCTTTGACAACAAGATAAACAAAAATATTTTATTGTTGCCTTCCGATTAAATGGTTTTATTTGTTTCTCTGACCGAAAATCTCATGCATTTTCTATTATTTTGGGGAACGAAAATAAGCATTTCATGTGTACCATTTGCCTTTGAAAACATGGGTTTACACCCATGGGTCATAACTGCGATAAGGAAGGACCCGAGACAATAAAATATCAAATTGAAGAAAAGAAATTTGTGAAAGTTCCAGACGGGGACGGTTTGTCGGCCGCATACTTAATCCCATTGTAAAAGAAACGGAGAATTCGGAGAAAATCGAATACGTTTTACAGTTGTTAAATATAAATAAAATTCAATACAGGCACAATCCCTAATCCCTACAATTACCTATAACAATGGTTAATGGTTGTACCTCTTGTTGCTCAGGTAAATACCACTATTTCCAGTGGCGGTTTCATGAATCATTTTGAGGGGGGGACTATAATTTTATATTTGAAATTCAGTAAGGTGATATAAAATAGGTATATCTTTATAATTGTAATATGAGCTATATGTTTGAAACTTAGGCCCTGTTGCTTAGTTTGGGATTAAAGTCAATCCTAGATTAATTTTGACATTTTCGTTCAATTTTGTCAAGTTAATCGAGGATCAACTTAAATCACAGCTAAGATGTCTAAAACCTAAAACACTGATGTGTGCACTTGTCATTTTGTCAGCTGTTATAAGGAATATTTGTGATTTGCAGTTTAATTTTCGCTGTAAAAACATATCTGACAATATTTCAATATTATCGAATTTATTATCATTATAAATCAATAAGTATGGCACACCATAGATATCTACACAACATAGGATTAGTCATGCAGTGTTGATAACAACAATATCATCAAATATAAAAACAAACAGCAAATAAAAAAACAAGTAGCAAATATATACATGCTGCGTAGGAATAGTTGCGAAAAATTAAACTCTGTCAAAAAATAGGATGGATCTTCAATGTAAATTTTTTTTTTCTCTGAGCCTCCCGCTCAGTTACAGCTCCCTAAAGGTGGCACCCGAAAAGCAATTTTTGTTTTTTTTTCTTGAGAATCGAAAAACTGACAAGAATGAAATTAAGCAGATATTTTATGCGGGGAAGTTTTCGGTGCTGTTCCTCTATGATTGAAAGCCACCCCAAAACATTGTTCCACAAGAAACTTTTTTCCATATCCACATTTCATAATAAAAAAATTGATTTTGGATAGCTTGATGCATTCTTAACAAATAAGGTCTCTTGTAGTTTCTTGCGGAAATTCACGGTTTTGCATTCAGAAAAAAGAGACCGTAAACAAAGTGCATATCGAACATTTCTGCGTTTATCACACAATCATCATTATGTGAAAAAAATCTCAAGATAATCAACAAATAATTGTAACCGAATCAAAGTTGATCAGAACTAGTCAGTTGTCATATCAAAATTACATCCGCTTACTAGATAAATTCTACTTCGAAAATAACAAATCTTTGAAAATAATTCCAGCCTCTACGACTCACGCTATCATCATGATTATTTGTTTATACCGTGAATTTTAGCAATAGACCTATTAAACAGATGTGTTTAATATGTCTATGGTGTTACCTCAGATTACTTAGGACATTTCACTTCTTGTGAAAAAACACTAATATAATAATATTAATTAATAAATTAACAGAGGATTAAAAAAATATGGCCTAAAAATAAGGTTGAAGAAGAACTCAATAAGGAGTTGAGTTTGGCACTCGGTTGGCAACACTGCAAAATTGTCACGTCCACAGATAATCTATGTTCTGTGGTCACGTCAGTTGTCAGTTTGTAAACTTTCTTGTGTTTGTGTTGACAGTTCGTGATTAACCGCAGTGTTGAACACACATAACAGAGTGATTGAATATTTATATTCTGAATTATTCTGGGCCAAACTTAGTTTCAGTTTTCCTCTGGTATTATAAAATTACGGTCAAGATGGATTTTGGAACGTTGTTATACAATGCTCAAAAGAATAAAGAAGTTATGAAGGAGGTATGTGATTACAGATTAACATATTGTTTATTCTCCCTTTAAAGGAGCTTAATATCTCATACTAAATATCTTTTTAATTTTGCAGCCGATTAAATATTATAGCACAAAGTTTGCTCCACCAAAAAAGGAGCAGAAAGATAAATCACGGTTATCAGTCAATGTAAGGAAGTTTCTGGAAAAGAAGGAGGAAGAAGAGAGACAAAAAAGGCTTGAAGTTCAAAGAAAAAAAGAAGAGTTATTAGCTTTGAGATCGAAGGTTAGTACATGATTTTCTCTCATTCATTTGGTTTGAATTTTTAATGAATATTAATGTTTTGAAATGTAGATGTGTATGGTGCCCTAATTACAGCACCTCTGTGAATACTGTGATTTCAAATTTTTTTTTGCCATTTTGTTTTTACTTTTAAACTTGTAGTAGTAGTGATGAACATTTATTTAGTTGAATAAATAAATAACAAAATTTCAAAGGGTCAACGTTCTTCCTGCTAAGCTATAACTTGATACATAAATAAAATTCCTTACATTAATGTTTTGTTGATCATAGGGAAAGATTTATGAGGTGTTGGCTAGGTTACAGTGTTCCTATCAGTTGGCATGTTAAAGCTTTTCTTAAGCAGACATGTTTGAATCAGGAGAGGAGAATTTTTCTCTGTAAACTAAGTAAAGAAAAGGTTCATAGGTGCATTTTCAATTATACTACGATGTAGAACCAAATTAACTTGAGATAACAAGATTTGGTTTTTTTTTAATTATTCTCAGTTTCCCCTGACTGTGCTTATATCTAATTCGTAATGAATCTTTTACAGGATAAAAAGGCTGTCAAGCGTGTGAATGTCATGTTGAAGCGGACCAAATCTGCAAATCAATCTGTTATTCAAGATGCAGAGGATTCTGACAATACTGCCGTTACTCTAGTTGGACTTGCACAACCTGATGAAGATGATTATGGATATGTTTCACAAGAAGCATCTGCTTTTTATAATAAAATGATGGAAAAGTATAGTAAGATGCCAGACAAGACACCAAAGTTCTTGTTAGAAAAAAAGAAAGTTAATACCAATCTGAGCTCAACTAAAGATAGAGTTAAAGCTGCTTTAGAAAAAGAGAAAGAAGAAGCAATGATGCCTCATAGGAGGAAACGCAAACATAAGAATCCAGAAGACATCTCATCTCCAGATGACAACTTCCCGTCTACCCCATCGAGAATGGCTGATGAGAGACCTGATGCTAAGAAACCAAAGATTGATAAACCTAAAATGCCTCCACCGATGAATTTCAATGGTAAGTCATTTCAACTTTTATCTCTATATTAAGAAGTGGGGCAAAGGGTGGAAAAAAATCGATAATATTGAATCTGAAAGCATGAGAGCTAGAAAAATATAGATGGCATCACCAAAATGGATGGCAGGTTTTTGCCATCGATTTGCAGATGATGGATAATGGCAAAGACCGCATCCCTTTATCTTCCTTTGAAAACTCATTTTTCTGCTCCTTAAGTTTGTGCCCCTATTTTGTAAAGTTTCAATGATATTGAAAAACATATGTAACATTTTACAGCCACTTTTTTATGTAGACTGCAGTGGCATAGTCAAAGATTTTTTTCAATCTGCCATTTCATTGATCTAATATTAACTTTAATTTTTTTGATATAAATTTTTTTTTCTAGACATTCCTGAACCATATTGGAAACTTTTTCATCTTTTCAAATATCTGGAATGTAAGTGATCTTTCTAAAGAAAGGCCTCGTTTGTTTCATCATATAACCTGTTTTGTAGATTAGTATATAAGAAAAGAATAATGTTTTAGTATAAGTCATATTTGCTATAACTAATATTGATTTCATTGTTTCAGAGCTCCTCAAACTAGCAGAAAAGAAACAATTCGAACCCATAGTTATTGAGAAGAAAAGCAAAGAAGATGAAAGTCCCCTTACCAAGAAACAGAAAAGAGAAATGGAAAGGATGAGGGTGTGGCAGGAAAGAAAACCAGAAAGACTTAAGCCTGACCCAAGCGAGCCCAAACAGAAAATTAATAAAGAAGCAGAAACTGCCAAATCGAAAATAGCAAAAGTGCCAAATCAGTCAATATTAGCAACAGCCCGAACAAGTTCTAATAAGGCTGATAATAAAATGCAAAATCCTGAACCAGAAATTAGGAAAAAAATTGATTGGGGTCCTAAACATCCATCAGCTGGAAGAATGAATATCATAACAAAGGCCCCAGTTGACACTAAAAAACCAGTCCCAAGTGCCTCCAATAATCCCATGAAAGATTTGGGAAAATCTGTATCAAATTATACAGAAAAATCTATAAAAATTGCCACCAAAAGCAATAATGGAACAACTAAGAATAGCTTGCCTTCAAAGGACATTAAAAGGCATCCTAAAGAAATCAGTGTGAACAGCAGAGGCCCCTCTGACAAAAAAATGTTGGATAAGACTAAGGAGAAAGAAATGCTACAAAGAGAATTGTCTAAACCAAAAAAGTTCCCACCAAATGATCTAAGACATAAACACTTTCCTCCAGCTGATGTGAGGAGAAAACCCATGTCTAATAAAATGAAAATGCAAATGAAAAAACGAAGAATTATCGATGATGATGATGAAGATTATGATTCTGAAATGGATGACTTCATTGATGATGGTCCCGAAGAAGAAGAAGAGGATTACTCTAAATATATCAGAGAAATATTTGGTTATAACAAGTCAAAATATGTGGAAGTCGATGAAGAAGATGATGATATTATGGAGTCCTCATTTTCACAGCAGATGAAAGAAGAGCAAATCAGTACAAAATTGGGTATAATGGAAGATCTTGAAGATATGAGACTAGAGGAAGAGCACAAACGAAGAAAAGCATTGATGAAGAAAAAATTCGATAGCTAAAAGTGAGATCGCACGCAGTGACCAAGATGCATTTAGTGTTTTAATCATTGCATTATTCAAGATGCAGTGGATTCTGACAATACTGCCGTTACTCTAGTTGGACTTGCACAACCTGATGAAGATGATTATGGATATGTTTCACAAGAAGCATCTGCTTTTTATAATAAAATGATGGAAAAGTATAGTAAGATGCCAGACAAGACACCAAAGTTCTTGTTAGAAAAAAAGAAAGTTAATACCAATCTGAGCTCAACTAAAGATAGAGTTAAAGCTGCTTTAGAAAAAGAGAAAGAAGAAGCAATGATGCCTCATAGGAGGAAACGCAAACATAAGAATCCAGAAGACATCTCATCTCCAGATGACAACTTCCCGTCTACCCCATCGAGAATGGCTGATGAGAGACCTGATGCTAAGAAACCAAAGATTGATAAACCTAAAATGCCTCCACCGATGAATTTCAATGGTAAGTCATTTCAACTTTTATCTCTATATTGAGAAGTGGGGCAAAGGGTGGAAAAAAATCGATAATATTGAATCTGAAAGCATGATAGCTAGAAAAATATAGATGGCATCACCAAAATGGATGGCAGGTTTTTGCCATCGGTTTGCAGATGATGGATAATGGCAAAGACCGCAACCCTTTATCTTCCTTTGAAAACTCATTTTTCTGCTCCTTAAGTTTGTGCCCCTATTTTGTAAAGTTTCAATGATATTGAAAAACATATGTAACATTTTACAGCCACTTTTTTATGTAGACTGCAGTGGCATAGTCAAAGATTTTTTTCAATCTGCCATTTCATTGATCTAATATTAACTTTAATTTTTTTGATATAAATTTTTTTTTCTAGACATTCCTGAACCATATTGGAAACTTTTTCATCTTTTCAAATATCTGGAATGTAAGTGATCTTTTTAAAGAAAGGCCTCGTTTGTTTCATCATATAACCTGTTTTGTAGATTAGTATATAAGAAAAGAATAATGTTTTAGTATAAGTCATATTTGCTATAACTAATATTGATTTCATTGTTTCAGAGCTCCTCGAACTAGCAGAAAAGAAACAATTCGAACCCATAGTTATTGAGAAGAAAAGCAAAGAAGATGAAAGTCCCCTTACCAAGAAACAGAGAAGAGAAATGGAAAGGATGAGGGTGTGGCAGGAAAGAAAACAAGAAAGACTTAAGCCTGACCCAAGCGAGCCCAAACAGAAAATTAATAAAGAAGCAGAAACTGCCAAATCGAAAATAGCAAAAGTGCCGAATCAGTCAATATTAGCAACAGCCCGAACAAGTTCTAATAAGGCTGATAATAAAATGCAAAATCCTGAACCAGAAATTAGGAAAAAAATTGATTGGGGTCCTAAACATCCATCAGCTGGAAAAATGAATATCATAACAAAGGCCCCAGTTGACACTAAAAAACCAGTCCCAAGTGCCTCCAATAATCCCATGAAAGATTTGGGAAAATCTGTATCAAATTATACAGAAAAATCTACAAAAATTGCCACCAAAAGCAATAATGGAACAACTAAGAATAGCTTGCCTTCAAAGGACATTAAAATTTTAAAGAAATCAGTGTGAACAGCAGAGGCCCCTCTGACAAAAAAATGTTGGATAAGACTAAGGAGAAAGAAATGCTACAAAGAGAATTGTCTAAACCAAAACAGTTCCCACCAAATGATCTGAGACCAAAACACTTTCCTCCAGCTGATGTGAGGAGAAAACCCATGTCTAATAAAATGCAAATGCAAATGAAAAAACGAAGAATTATCGATGATGATGATGAAGATTATGATTCTGAAATGGATGACTTCATTGATGATGGTCCCGAAGAAGGTGAAGAGGATTACTCTAAATATATCAGAGAAATATTTGGTTATAACAAGTCAAAATATGTGGAAGTCGATGAAGAAGATGATGATATTATGGAGTCCTCATTTTCACAGCAGATGAAAGAAGAGCAAATCAGTACAAAATTGGGTATAATGGAAGATCTTGAAGATATGAGACTAGAGGGAGAGCACAAACGAAGAAAAGCATTGATGAAGAAAAAATTCGGTAGCTAAAAGTGAGATCGCACGCAGTGACCAAGATGCATTTAGTGTTTTAATCATTGCATTTATATTACACTAATATTCAATATAAATTCAATGGAAATTTAGTCAACTACTTTGAAACACATTGAAAAAGTTGGAGGGAATTCTTTGCAAAGTTCATATTAATGTATATATATATATATATATAGAGACTTATATTTATTGTAGATATCAACACATGCTGTATATTGTAAATAAAATTTTAAAAATTTTACTGCATAAATCTTTCATATCTTTATAAACCCTGTTCGACAATTACCTCAAACTGTTCGGATTGCTCTATATTGTTCATTTACGACATCCAGATTGAGGAAACTACATATCTGGACTGTTCTAAAGAAAATCTGAGCAAAATAATGACGATCTTTTCGCTCAGAATATTTTTCTTATAAGAAAAACTTAATGGTTGAAATATATACATATTATTTATTAAATAAAAACGAAGCACACAGATAATAAAATAGAGTTCAGTTAATAAGTATTTACAAGTTACAAGACGATTTTAACAAACTTTACATCCCATATAGTCCAGTAAACAGAGCTCTGAAATCACTTTTCTCGGAATGAGCTGCATTTTTGATATCATGATTGTGACGGTGAAAGAAATACATGGTCAGAATTATCAGGAACTATGAAAAATTCGTGAGAATGTTTTGAAAGTCACGTTTTTCTCGAAAATGAGGAGGTTTATCAAAAAAAGTTTCGAACAAAAGTTGTAGAACGGAAAATTCTAGTAAGAATCAAGTCTTTTTCCATCCTCAAAGTGATCATCCCTACTGATTAGCAACTTATATCTGTACAAAGATTATAGATTATAGATAAGATCTATAATCTTTGTATCTGTATTTTTAATTTCGCCCTCGGCTACCTGACAAGAAGATACCAGAAAGTGTAGTTTGGGGCGCAGCTTGTTTGGCCAGGGTTGTACTCTTGTTTCGATATACGCTTTCAACTCTCGAATTTCTGGCTTGGACGGAAGCTTAGACGGGGAAACCAGATGTTCATGATTCCACTGAATTTAAATGAATATACTTCGTAAATCGACTGCGACTATCAGTATACTCCCGAACAACGCGATTGTGAGTAGCATCGAAACGTGTCAAATTGATAAAATTAAATTTTGAAAAAAATTAGACATTATATTTTGTTCATCTCTATGGTGAATAAAAAATTGTGGAATATTATATCTCTATGCAAAAAATTTCAGCGGTATGAAGTTGGCTGACAATATCTAGCTGACAGAATCCCGAAGAAACCCGAAGCGGCGATGGCCGCCAGTGGCGTACCCCTACTGTTATTTTCGCCGAAAAAATCGCTTCTGCATTACGAAATGAGATTAGCAGTTGAAATAATATAAATATTTGATGTTTGGCATATATAAATTCGATAATTCGAACAATTCGTTGGTAAAATGAATTTGTTCGATATAATTTTTCGATCAATTGAACTGAAATCGTCTAGGCGCGAAGTTTATTCTATATAACTTCTATGTTTTCACGACTGTCAAGATGAGATTTTCACTCAGAAGATGACTATTCAGGATTCATAATCCGTAATAAACTTTTCTTGCACCCCTTGCAGACTACCCTTTTTCGACCCTTTTCCGTATAAAACACCGAATTTGCGATATAAAGCGAAAATAACAGTAGGGGTACGCCACTGGCGGCCCCATCGCCGCTTCGGATTTCTTCGGGATTCTGTCAGCTTGATATTGTCAGGTCAGCCAACTTCATACCGCTGAAATTTTTTTGCATAGAGATATAATATTCCACAATTTTTTATTCACCATAGAGATGAACAAAATATAATGTCTAATTTTTTTCAAAATTTAATTTTATCATCATCGCGTTGTTCGGGAGTATACTGCTAGTCGCAGTCGATTTACGAAGTATATTCATTTAAATTCAGTGGAATCATGAACATCTGGTTTCCCCGTCTAAGCTTCCGTCCAAGCCAGAAATTCGAGAGTTGAAAGCGTATATCGAAACAAGAGTACAACCCCTGGCCAAACAAGCTGCGCCCCAAACTACACTTTCTGGTATCTTCTTGTCAGGTAGCCGAGGGCGAAATTAAAAATACAGATACAAAGATTATAGATCTTATCTATAATCTTTTTATTATAGATCTTATCTATAATCTATAATCTTTGTACAGATATAAGTTGCTAATCAGTAGGGATGATCACTTTGAGGATGGAAAAAGACTTGATTCTTACTAGAATTTTCCGTTCTACAACTTTTGTTCGAAACTTTTTTTGATAAACCTCCTCATTTTCGAGAAAAACGTGACTTTCAAAACATTCTCACGAATTTTTCATAGTTCCTGATAATTCTGACCATGTATTTCTTTCACCGTCACAATCATGATATCAAAAATGCAGCTCATTCCGAGAAAAGTGATTTCAGAGCTCTGTTTACTGGACTATATGGGATGTAAAGTTTGTTAAAATCGTCTTGTAACTTGTAAATACTTATTAACTGAACTCTACTATTTTATTATCTGTGTGCTTCGTTTTTATTTAATAAATAATATGTATATATTTCAACCATTAAGTTTTTCTTATAAGAAAAATATTCTGAGGAAAAAGATCGTCATTATTTTGCTCAGATTTTCTTTAGAACAGTCCAGATATGTAGTTTCCTCAATCTGGATGTCGTAAATGAACAATATAGAGCTATCCGAACAGTTTGAGGTAATTGTCGAACAGGGTTTATAAAGATATGAAAGATTTATGCAGTAAAATTTTTAAAATTTTATTTACAATATACAGCATGTGTTGATATCTACAATAAATATAAGTCTATATATATATGTTACGGCTAAAGATAGGTGTGAGCGTAAACTTAAGATTAGCCGGCTAAACTTAGGTTTATATTCGAGGATCGGCTAAAGTTCGATAAAATATTCATCTGCGTCAGGGCATTTCATCTTTAGCCGGCTAATGTGCACATTACCCAAAACGGAACGGCTAAAAATGTATTCGATGGGCACGCGGAGAGGTGATGTCTCATGAATGGTCGGATGGGAGAGGACGAACGCACACGGCCACTTTTTTGTTTAAATTTTTAGAATTGAAATATGCAAAAGAGCATCGAATGTATTAGGGTTGTATTACATAACGCCCATGGGTTTTCAACTCAACATTTAACGAGTTATTTTTCATCCGTTTAGGAGATTAATGCTGTTCAAAACCAAGCCTAATTTGTGACAAACCATAATATGACCTCACACGAAAATGAGATATTAGTCATAAAAATTTTTTTCCGTAAACAAAAGTATATTTTCCCTACCATTCAATAATTGGGTTTATGGAAAAATTACGAAATAGGAACTATAGTTTCTAACGTTGCAATTTCTTTCCAACCAATTCTTTCGCAAAAAGAACAAAAAAAAAACTATGAACATGAACATAGTTGAGAAAACACTTTCTCTAGCTGATTTTGTTGAAAATTTCTTCACGAGTCATTGAACATACGGGTTCCAAAATATGGCCTGTCGCCAGCCTTGATGAATCATCCCGGGGGATACAAGTGCATTCATCGTAAAGCTGAGCTTATCAGCCAAATCAAAGATTATAGAGTTAACTCTATAATCTTTGAGCCAAATAGTCCGCTTAACGACAAACAAGATTGGGTACTTCTACTTATAGTTTTCTAGAATTTAACCTTTGGTTCTTTGATGA